>NC_059074.1:156673397-157923397 GCF_020497125.1 Mauremys mutica | reverse complement strand
CTCCTCTGCAGAGGGGAGAACCCAACATGCCAGTCTGACTCTGAGCCCCTTGACCTGGCAATGTGAGGCTAGGTCTACACTGTGTGTGCGTGTGTGGACCTAAGATACGCAACTTCAGCTACGTGAGTGTACCTTAGGTCGATTTACCTGGCCGTGAGGATGGTGGCGAGTTGACCACTGCCGCTCCCCCGTCGACTCTGCTTCCGGCTCTCACTACAGTGGAGTTCCGGAGTCGACAGCAGAGCGATCGGGGATCGATTTTATCATGTCTACACTAGATGCGATAAATTGATCCCCGATAGATTGATCACTACCCGCTGATCCGGCGGGTAGTATAGACCTACCCTGAGGGTCAGCTAGTTGTGAAAAGTAGTCAGGCATCATTTATCCTCTTTAGAGGCTGTAAATGCTGCCTCACATAGGGAGCTGTAGCCCAGTATTTGCAATGCAACACTTCATGCCAGTATGTGGTCAGAGAAGTCCTAAAGAGGACTGCTGCCAGTGGCAGATCCAGGTGGTTGAAACAATCATGCTGCCAAATTCCTGATCCAGGAGGAGGAGAAAGATTATATATTGCTTCTGCATAAAAAATGAATGAAATTGAAGCTATATACCAAAACTGTCAGGAGAAATTGAACTGCCAACTTATTCCACCGTTGGGGGGAGAAAATCTGGTGGCCTGAATAGAAGGGCAGAGCTTAGTTCTGGAGCCTCCAAATTCCATGGGTGGGGGCATTAACCCATTAGTGATGAGTAAGTAGAGCAGCTGTGCAAGAGAAATTGAGTGTGCTAACTGCTCTGGATGCCTTCCATTTTAATGCTATACAATGGCGCATAAAGGTGCAACAGTGGGTGCAACACTGGATTAACAAAACATAGGACACCAGGTTCTACAAGAAACTGTCGTAGGAAAGGCATTTGTTCACTATGGGGACATTTATACTCCGTTTATAAACTATGAGAGATTAGCTAAGCAGGACAGCTCCCTGACCTGCCGTACCATCATAATGCCTGGCAGCATGAAAAACTTAAAATTTACCATTTTTCTTCCAGAGACAGGTGATGGTGGTTGCCAACCTAAAGCCATAACTCATCTGATAACATAAGTACACCTGACTAGTTTAAAAGTTTTGTTTAGTGGATCTATCCTGAATTTCAGTCCTTAAAAAACTTTCATTAGACTACACAATCCACATCATCTCAAGCAATAACACTATAAATTAGATAAATTTGCTTTTACTGATTGGACAATCAGGCTAAATAATTCCTTTCTTTTCTGACATTACAATTAAATTTCAGTAACTTATATTCTTCTCTTTGAGCTAACTCCTCCTTAAGAACTAAGGTAAGATATCAGGTTAGGAAACCGAATCAGGGAAATGCCTTTATAAGCACAAATTCGTTGTCTGTAAGAATACAGGCTGATTTGTCTTAGATTTTTCAAACCATATTTTAGCACTGTAGCATCTTCATCCAAAATCTTCCTTGATTTCCCATGGGATGCAAGCTCATTTAAATTCTCAATGTTTCTGTATACAAAACTTTCCCCGTTAAAAGAAATAGCTTAAGACAACTTTAATTTCTTTTTCAACAGCTTCATACTCTTAACCCTAATTGAAACCAGCTCTTTCTTTTCCATCTGCTTCCTGTCACAAATAATAGGCTCGACCGTAACAGGATATGTTTAGGAAAGTCCCCGGTGCCTCAAAGGGAAAGATCATGTCAGTCACAGCATGATGCAGAGATGATTCTGGAAAGCTCTTTTTTCTGCTCCCTCCCCCCACTCAATCTTTCCTTCTTCTCCATTGGCTCATGGAAAATGGTGAAGATGCTCTCTCTCTTTTGTGAGCTTCATATTTGGTTGGTAAAATAATCATGCTCAAAAGCAAGAGATTTTCTGCCTTGCATTTGTAGTCATATTTCACGTGATTACACCGAGAATGTTACCATTTTTTATATAATTCATTAGTTTATTCAGAATTAGACACCTGTCTTCGCTGGTGCTTATTGTATTTTAACAGCTCTGACAACAGTGGATAGGATTTCTTGACATTGTTTCAGTACCTAATTGATAATCCTGACACTTGTTGCTAAAGGTTTAATGCATATCTTTAAAAATTGCTTTTGGAGAGCTTCAGATAAAATTGTATAATACAGCCTGTTATGTATATCCTGTGCCCTCGCACCTCCCTTACCTTGCATTTACCAGAAGCTGGGAATACTCAGGACCCTCTAAGTATATACACATGATTAAAATTTACTCTTCAGCAGTACAGTCTTGAATTTGCATTCTGTAAGCAGGTGAGCATAGGTTTTTAAGAAAGACAAGTTAAAGATTAAGTGATTGTGAAGTACTTTTTTTACAATAAAAAAGACTTCATGTACACAATTCTTTGTATTTCAAAATGCCAAATGAAAGTTTTTCATTTGGCTTTTTAAAAAATGATTGAGAACACAGGGGTCTTTTCAGTTTTTGCTCCCAAAAGCAAGGGGACATTTAAGTAACCTAGGTGTAGGGCTTGACCAACCTTGAAATTGGTATTGATAGGAGCAATTTTTTAAACAATAGCATTAATGTAACAATACAAATCTTAAATAGCCACTGCTATTGTTAATGTATGACATTTGTAGCCTGGTGCTTGAGAGTCATTCAGCAAAGGGAGCAGATTGATTAAACCTTTGTTTTCAGGACTACACAGAAGGTATCAAGGCGGTTTGTGAAAACAAAGCAAGTAATCAAGAAAGCCTGTATTGCTTTGTGCTCCCATAAGATAGATGCAAGAGGTAAGTGGAGGAATGAAATCAATGTTTCCTAAATGGAATAAAATGGAGAGTAGAGAAGTGTTAGTCTCAAGGCTCTAATCCAGGCCCGCACAACATGCAGCCCGTATGGGCTCACTGTGCGGCCCGCGGGGGGTGAGTAGGCAAGTGGCGGGTGAGGGAGGGGGGCTGAAGAGGCGAGTGGGCAGTGGTGGGGGGTGAGGAGGCGAGCCGGGGGAGTGGGGGGGTAGGGGGCTGAGGAGGCGAGCCGGGGGAGGGGGGGGAAGTGAGCCGGCAGCGGGGGAGTCGGGGCTGAGGAGGCAGGAACGCAGGGGCAGGGGGTGAGTAGGCGAGCCGGGGGGTGGGGTGCTGAGGAGGTCAGCGAGGAGCCAGTGGCTGACCCTGTTCTACTGATCTGGTCTGTCTCCCAGCCCCTCTCCAACGGTTGCAGCTGTCTGGAGGTGCTGCCTTCCATGCCTTCCTCAGTCACACCTCATTCATTCAACAGGGGAATTGATTACAAAGTTGTGGGAAGATCTTATTCTACTTCTAGCAAAAAGACATTTTTCTTTTACCTTAATTATACTACCTCAGGGGCCCGCTATAACATATTACCACGGTTCAATACCGCTGTTTCGGTGGGGCAGCTCTGGGGAAAGAGGGTTTGTTTCCGCAGGGTGGGCGGTGCTGGGGGGGTAGCGCTGGGGGGGGGTTGTGTTTCAGGGGGGCTTGGTGGCGCTGGGGTCGGTGGTGCTCGGGGGGGGTTGGCCCTCAGCTGTTTTCTTTGGAGTAATATGGCCCTCGCCACTTTACGAGTTGTGCAGGCCTGCTCTAATCCAACAAATATTTAAACAATTACTTGGAGTATACTTTAAACTTGTCAAGCAAGATTTTTCCTACCTTCTGCACAGCAACGTGAAACTTTAAGGGTGGGGTTTCTTTATTATTAGTGTTTCAATATTTTGTTATACCGGGAAACAGCAGAGAAAAAGTTGGGAAAATTCAATCTAGATTTTTTTCACAGCATTTTCTTGAACGTAAGGGCAAAAGCCTGTGCCAAGTCAGACCAACAAAGGGGGTCAACGTAAGCAAGAGTGACTACAACTGTCTTGAATTTATGTACACTAGTTTTCATTCATAATTTTCCATATTCCCTTTGATTACATTCTTTGCAGAGCAAGCATTTAAAAAAATGCCTTGAAATTTATAAACAGAACAGCAATATATAAACCATCAAGTGGTAAAATCATAGACTAAAAAGGTATTTTTTACATTTCAGTAAGACCCATTTGGGAATTACAACAGAATCTTCTAGATTTACCATTTATCAAACTCCACAAATGAATGGTGGCAACATATATATATATTGCAATTTTATTTCATTCGCTCAAACAAAAAGTTAGCATGTAAGAAATTTAAAATGACAAATATGGTAAAAATAGCAGAGAATGAACTGAAAAAAACTAAAAAGGAGATAAACCTAAATGCATGAAAATTCAACATTCATTAGTGTTTCATCTTCAGTTTTGATTGACACTTGATGCTTGAAAACTTTTTTAAACAATGAACTTGAAATCATGACAACTATCTGAAGAGATTTCAGCACCAGCACTAAGATTTATACATTCAGTTTGTTTGCAACTGACTTGTTAGCCACTTGTGTATAGCACAGATTTATCACAGATCAGATCACAGTGTTGAGGAAAGCAATACCTTCCTGGAATTAGAAAGGATCTCCTAAACTGTACTCAGTTTAAGACATCCACTGTACAAAAGCACAGAACCATCATAATATGGTTTTTAAAGAACTTAGTTCAACAGTGAGCAAAATAATCTTAGCTTCTGTAGTTCATTTTAATTATGGAAATCTCAGTATGACAGCAAGTGTTTACAGTAAGCTTTAATTCAATCAGATTTTCTGGAAAGGACCAATTCAGCAATATGAGATTATGTAAAGTATGTATGTAGAAACAGCACAAAAAAAGACATCTGCTCCTCTTTCTTTTAAACAGAAATCATGTTAATTTTAGACCAAGGCACAAACGTTTAGTGCATAAACCAGGTTCCCTCTCTCCCCCACAATCTGACAGTTTGTTTATTACTCCTTTGGACCACTTATACCCATTACATTTCTAGTAGGCTACTCTTGAACTTCCCTAACAAACAAAATCAAACATGATTTCTGACAAGATTAAACTTCCTTAATGTTAAAATGTTTGCAAAAACAAAAGTTATCAAAGATGAAAATGCCTCCTTTTATTTCACGCTTGCTGCAATTTGTTTAATGCCTTCACTAATGCATGCAGAAAGATGATCAGTTTTTGGAAAGATAATTATATATTGATTTAGGTAATATTTCCATTGTAGAACAATTTTACAATTTGAGTCTCTATAGAAACAGGAACATGTTTAAACTGGAGAAAAAATCCTCATTCAAGACTTTCAGAAGCAGAAAGTGCTGTTGATTTGCTTTGGTTTCCAGCACTAGGAACATATGCTATTTAAAGCTTTTATTCTATGAATGGAGCTAAGTAAGCTGTAACATGAATAATGCCTCCAAAACCATAGTTTTTTTTTTCTAATCAGCAGATAGCAAAAAAATATGGCACTATTACAGCTCATATAATTCAAGATGCAAGGAAAAAGTGCAGATTTGATCCACAATATTTTCCAAAGCATTACGGCTCTGCCTTGCAGGATTTTTACTCCACTGAATTTTATTAGTTTAAACTAAGATTTGCATATATGAGGTGTTTTAACAAATTTTTAAACCATGGGAAAGGGGAAAGTGTCATCTCCCCTGAAAAGTGCTCACCTAATGCTGCCCCACTACTGTTCTTCTGCTTCCCTTTTTCTGCTGTGACCTAATGCTCTAATGCTTCATTATAGCCCTTGTCCTTGTTTCCTCAGAGAGTCAAAAAGCAGCCTCAGAGAATACAGGAGCAGGTAATTGTTGTGCATCCTGTACTACCACAGGTGCATCACTGGTAATAGCTGATAAATTTAAATCGACTTGGATTTTGATCAAGTTAAGAAATGAAACAAAAATGAGATGGGAGTTTTAGAACCATTACTGAATCGGAAATACAAATAACTCAAGAAATGATACAAAAAGAATTAAGTACCTGGTTCTGTTAACATGGTTACTGATAAAAGTCACAAAATTTTCCTCATTATTACACATGCATGTAATATGTGGAAAAATAGTGCAGAAATTAATAAAAATATTTTTAAACCAAAACTGTCACCTTCCCCTCCTCCCGCCCCAACTTTTTTCCTTGGCATTAATTCAGCCTTAAAAATGAAAAAGGCTACTTAATATTTATGACATGCAATGTTTTTTGTTTAATTAAAAAGCTGATTGTGTTGTGTTACCTTACAAAAATGTCCGCATGCATAAATCTTAAAAAATAAAAATTAAAAAAAGCCTGAAAATCTACTGTAAATCTACAACATACTAATGATTTACATTTGACCACTGGTTTGTATTATGTAGAAGTCTTAGATTTGGTAAAGCATTGTAATGATTTAGGAAGGCATCTACATCTTTAAACTCTGGACTGCTTGCTTTTTTGTTTACAAAATTGCATGAAGGCTAACTAGAGAGGATTCCGATCATAAAATTCCAAAAACTTGATATGCCATCGCTTTCTAGGTGATATTGCCCTTTAAAAGCATACACTTCTAATTATTTCATATTTTGTTATCTGAACTTACATGTCTGCTCTTTGAAGTTATTAATGGAAATATCAAATATGATAGGAAGACAAACCTGAGATACATTTGCAGTACAACAGAATAGCTTGCTAAATCCTTCATTAATAAAGAAAACCTCTCTGAAAAGCCTTCCCAAGCTTTTCTCCTTTTTTGTGTTAACAATGAATTCTGAAATATGTGCAGTTTTATCTTGACATGAGAACATCTCAATGCACTGTGATCTTGTCTGACAAATGTGGGAATTTCTGCATAATCATTACAGTAACTTTTAAGACTCTTTTCCACCCTGCTGTAAAGGTCAGAAAAAAGCAGCAAACTAGGAAGGAAAAAGCATATCACCAGAGTGATGTGTCTGAAAGTTTTCAGAATGTTGTTTTCCCCTCCTTCCAAGTGTCTTTCTCCATTTTCTTCTAACAGCTCACAAAATGTAGTCGACTTTATACCAAGTGAAAGAGTCACATTGGCTTAGTCCTAGTCTTTCTATGCAGTATTTGACTTGCTCAGTTCTTGCCTGATTGCTGATTAGGGAAGGAAAAAAGCATAAATTAACATTACATATTTAAAAAAAAACAAAAAAACACTTGCCTAGACTGACACGTCTGTCCTTTGAACAAAAAGTGCATCCTATCAGAAGCCATCTTGTTAAAAATGTAGTATACTGGACCTTAAGATTGTTTGACACCATGAAACAGAACTTAATTCTGACTCAGATTACATCTTTTTTCTGGTACAAAATATTCTGATATTTGATACTTCAGTCTGTTTCTCTCTGTCTCCGCCCACACTACTGCCTTTTTAATGGCGGGAACCACCACCAGTTCACATGTCAGGAGGATGATTTGGGTTCTATACTCACTTACGCCATCTTGTTTAAGTGGTCACAGTATGTAGCATAAATGACAAAGCAAGCAAAAAAGGGAAGAAAAAAAAAGAGGCGAGGGAGCTGCTACATTAATACATACAATTATTCATCCCAGTATTGAAAAATTAGTGTGGGACCATGAGTAATTCCAGGGGCAAGTTAATGATAGAAAGGGAAGGGAGGTGTCATTCGATTCATAAATATCTACACAATCATAATTTCAATGGTGTCACCCTCTGCAGCATGGCGGGGTGTGTGTGTGTGAGGAGGTGGTGTCACTGGCCCTTCCACCACTAGTTCCAAGCTCCAGTTCCTCTGTTTTTTGGAAATTTTGATAATACAGTGTCATTGGAAATGGGTTGTGTTGGGTATAATTCAAAAGCCCTTTTCTCCCACAAACACAATGGCATCAAACATTACAAACTTAGAACAATGAAGTAGATACATATTTGAGAAAATGTTTAAAAGTCAACATTTTTTTTAACACATGCATGTCAAACTTGCAGCCCTCACAGTTAAATTGTGGCCTTTGACTGACAGTACTGTGTTTATCAGTTAATGCTCAGAACGAGATACTTGATTAATTTTTTTTAATGTTACAGATTACTATAAATGGAAGGAGTGCTTCAAGTTGATTTGCCATCACCTACAAAAAAGAAGTGGTTCAGAGGTATTGATAATCAGCTTTGTTTATTATGCCAAAGGAGTTGTAATGAGGCACTGGTTAGACATCAGCATCCAGCCAGAAATTACTGGAAGCCATCTGTAAATAGTATGCACACAATTGCATAACATACATTACATCATATAATTAATTACAAGCCCTAAGTAATTTATTATAAAATCCTTGTTTTTACTTTGGTCTTGATCATTTTTAGGTACCGAGGAGATGAAAAATACCAACCAGTAGCTAAATCTGTGGAGAATATCATCGCAGAAGACTGGTTAAACACACAATGCTTGGCGGCACTTTACATGCTATAAGAAGTGAACCCATATCATAGAATCATAGAAGATTAGGGTTGGAAGAGACCTCAGGAGATCATCCAATCTACCCCATATCTTGACAGTGATATGTAAACTGGGCTCCTTTGTTGATGGCACTGGCATTCCTGAGACCCCAGGTACTTTGCTTAGTGGCAGTACTGTGAACCAAATTCTTAAAGGGAAAAAGTTGTGATACGCTATAAAAGAACACACCCAAGCACTTGTTGCCCTTAAAAAAATGCTACCTACGTGTCTTCTTTGGAAAACATAAAGACGTGTTTGAAGTCATTTCCCAAAGGGTACAGGACTGACGAGACCCGTTCCATGCATCTAGTGTGCATTCTACTCTCAATGACCTATTGTGCACAAAGGAGAGCTTCAATATCGCAGAATGGATCAAGCAATTTGAAGAAGATGAATCAGCGACAAAGCCAACTTTTGGGATGGTGCGGTGATACATTAAGATGGTTGAGTCTATGCTGCTTTTTATTTGATCTGTCAGGACTGCTAATTGGAATTTGCACCTCACAGCACTAGAAGACTTAGTTAAATGCTTTTTTGCTTTAGATTTAACCACCAATTCAGCAATGATTGCCTGGTATCTCACTGAAATAAGAGATGTAGAAAAGTCTGACCCTGATATACGAGAGGAATTTCAAAGAGGAAATTGGGTTGTTTAAAGGTTGCTAGTTCCCTTCTGTTCAGTTTGTTCAGACAATGGCCTATCACATGAAAAAGAGAGCAATGAAAGTCATTGGGGGAGTTGGTGGGCATAACACAGCACCCACATGCTCTTGTTTTTCAGGTATGCAGAGGAATCATTAAAAATATTACCAGAGAGAAGAAACTCAGTAGTATTGTGCTTGTCCAAATCAAAATAATTGACTCCACAAACATCTTCAATGTCACAGTGAAGTTACTGTCTCATACTCACACAAACAAGCTAACCGCACACCTTGCAGGAAAAACACTCCAGCATGCATAGAATTTTGTTGTCACGTGGCGTAATGAAGCTGCTGCCTTGCATTGTTTTGTGAGTTTCTTCGTAGTTCCCATGAGAAGGCTGATGCTACAATTATTTTGAATGCCATCAATGCCACAGAAACAGGTGCTCTGGAGCTCTGGATTTTTGCACAAGACATAGGTGTAGTGCTCTCTGTGAGACCCTACCCAAGATTTCTGCAAGATTGTTTTAGTTCTTGCTGCTGGAGAACAGACTCGCCATATATCCCTCAGCAATGTGTTCCTATCACTTGAACCACCAAAAGCCACCGCACTGCCAGGTTTCCATGCCCTTTCAGGATGTAACACTACTGCAAGGTTAGCTGAAAAGACCAAATGATCTTATTGGAAGGCATTTGATTCAGCTAAGACTCTCTCTCTCACTCTGAGGATGCTCAGCACAGCTGAGACAGTCACGGATGAGATCATAAATGCACTAGAGGAGTCCATATGCCAAATTTACCATTTGAAGACTAACAACACAACATTTGCAGAGTTACAATGGTGGATGTTTTCCAAGAAGCAGACAAATAGAGAAAAATTGCCACTGACAAGGGGGGTGTTACACCTGCTCCTGAAACAATCCTTCAGCTAGTATATAAAGGCCAGATGCTAACTGCCCTGCAAATGACTGGCCAGAAGCCTGCCTTCTATGGAGATGTATGAGTGCGCCACGGACAAAGATCAATGTGACAATGTGTGTAGCTGTTGTGCCCCTGATGGAGACAACACCAAAGGTAATAAGGTAATAATTGGAGATATACCAATCTCTTAGAACTGGAAGGGACCTTGAAAGGTCATTGAGTCCAGCCCCCTGCCTTCACTAGCAGGACCAATTTTTGCCCCAGATCCCTAAGTGGCCTCTTCAAGGATTGAACTCACAACCCTGGGTTTAGCAGGCCAACGCTCAAACACTGAGCTATCCCTCCCAACAGTGACTTTGATCAATAAATGTTTTCAGTCCTACATGTCAAGGCTAACTTCCCTAGGATTAGCCAAGATCATTGTCATTTTTATGTAAGCAATGCAACCCTGTGTTAAAATATAATTAAAGGGGTGATTTTTAAACAGTTTCTCAAGTATATAGCTACATATTTATTCTAGATTTGTCATGTTTTGTACCACTGTGTTAGTGGAAAAAGGGCTTTTGAATGATATCCAACTCAATACATTCTCATTGGGAATGGATTATCAAAACTTCCACCAATCAGAGGACCTAGACCTGGGAGCTGAGGTAGGGGAGTGCGTCTCCCCTCCTATGATGCAGAGGGAGACACTACTGAAATTATGACTATAGATTTTTATGAATGAAATGATACCTCCTTTATGTTTCTATCACTAACTTGTCCACAGAATGAAATTTTCCTAAATTATGCTTCCAGACTACATACCTACTTTCACATTATATAAAAAATAGTAACAACCACTCTGCTCAGGACTGATTAACTCATCACTGGACACTAGGTAAACATACACAGATGCTGCTAGTTTAAACTAAGCAACATCCAGGCACTAGGAGCCAGTCACTGACTGACTTGGATAGAAAAGGATTAATTTACTCCTCTCCTGTTCAGGTCAGTCAGCTATTAGCTCCTGCTGTGTGGACACTGCTCCATTATCCTCCTGGTGCCTGGCCTCCCCAGGTCTCTGAGCAGTCCCTCTCCTGGCTGGCTTCCCTATTCCAGCACCTGGATAATGGCAGCCAAGCTCAGGCTGGTCATCTGGTTCAGTTACAGGTGCAACAGCTAGCCCCATGACAGCCAGGAGGAGCAGCAGTGCTAGCTACCCCATTATCCATTAAGGTTTAACCTCACCACTTCTCCATCATGACAGGGGGGCAGTGGGACTAAATTTAAATAAGCAGCTTTGTGACCTGGTGAACAGGGTCACAGAACCACTCAGGTTGTCTCTCCGTTATAACCCCCTGAATTGGCTCCTAGGTACATGCTTATATTGCTTATTTCTTAATCTGGCCTTGACTCTGCTACTCTGATAGTATTTATCATTAATCATTATAAAGTGGTGTCCATCAGTACTGCCAACCCAAATTTAAAACAAACAAAAATAAACTACGCCACACTCCAAAAAAATCCTGAGCCTGGTTTTCAAATTATGAGATTAAAACAACAATTTTGGAGTTATTTGACTTTCGTTTTTTTGAGCATTTAACGGTCATGTTTTCTAACTCTCCAAAACCCAAGAGGGTTAGAAATCTACTTATTTTAAAATGAAAGCTGTGATTAATGTAAATCCCATCTCCTTGAATCATGTGATTAAGAAAAACACCAAATATCAAGAATTACGATACAATGTTGAAAGCAGTCATTGGGCTAAAATGTCACAGGATAAATACTGACTGCTTTGAAATATGTGACTCAGCTGCTCTGGCTTTTATTTTAAGTGGTACATTATTATATGACAATCTTGCCTTTCCTAAACGAAAACAACATCATGAGATGGTAAACATCTGCAAGGAGGATCTTGCTCAATTTCTGCACCCATCCATCCACTTTTAAAGACAGACATGATTCAGCATCATTGCTCTATCCAAAAACCCTGCAGATAAGGTATAAAGTACCTGATTGTGCAAGAATAATCAAAACAATTAGTATAAGTTAGTTTTTCATTTACTACATGGTAATGAGAAAAGGAGTGGACATTAGAAAAAGCAGTTCTATCATGAATTTGGCATTCTAGAATCCTCAGACTGTAGACAGAATCTTGAAAATAAATTTCCATTTCTGCATCTTTTCACCTTCAAGAAATGTTTATCCATTCTTTAAGACTTGGAAATCCAAAATATGTAGTTAATCAAGTTCATACTCACCATCAATGAGTTCTTCCTTTAATTTTGTTAATTCCTTTCTCATTTCATCTAAAATATCCTATGGCATCAGAATACAAGTCATAATAAATTAGTGTGGTTTAAACTTTCAGCTAAGAAAAAATGAAAGTAATTCTAATTCTTGTTCATTTTGAAACATCTTAAACTTATATTCCAGTCTGTATCTATATCTTCAAAATTCACCCTTAAACTCCTTTACTATTAGTAAGTAATAAAAATTGTATTTTAAAAATATGCTGCCCAAATCTTATAATTGATTTATATGGCGCTTATCCCACCTAAGGTAGGAGATACTTGAGTTACAACGATTTATCACACATTTCATGTTCTCCCACAACAAGTGGTGGCAATTTATGTAAAACTAGCAGGCATAGCTATAACTATAACTGCCCTGCAGATAAGATGTGAACGTCCAAAACAAAGAGAGAACCTAGACCAACAAATTATTCTCAGTTACACAGATAAAAATAAGTAGAATCTGACAGCAGTGCTATCGTAATGCCCTTCTCTCATCTCTATCTCCTTTCCTATTGCTGATCTGATATTTTAGATAATGATTTCCTGAAAATGCATTTAAATCCAGAGTGTGAAGGAATACAATTCTTGTGAAAATGTACTTTTCAACTTGGCATCATCGATACTCATTGAGAACAACAAAGAAGCATCCAAAGGATTGCTGTCTTGTTAAAACTACCATTCTCCTCAATTGTTATTAAGATGGTACACTTTTTTGTTATAGCTGAAAATATTAAATCAAACACAATATTCATTATCAGTTAAAGCAATATTGAGACTATATTCCTGACTTTGCTATACGTCATTGCAAAATTACAGCTAGTAGAAAGTATTTAACCAGATATTTAAAAAAACCTTCCTGGATTTAGGTTTGAAACTAGGAAAAGGTTAAAGTTTGGTATTTAATCAAGAACTGTTGAAAGTCTTTAAAAGTTCTGCTATTACTTATTCTGAAAAGGTTTCTATTGAAGGTACTATATACCTGCTTCAATCTGTCATAGTCTAGCCCTTCTGACTGCACTCCATTGGCACTGGTTTGCCCAGATGGTGTAGATTTTGGTCTGCAGAACATAAAAAAGAAGCGATGTATTACAGGTCTCTAATTACTGTATGTCTGCTTTGTAATAAGCCTACATTCTCCCCCTCACCACCCCCAAATTAATGTGTTTTGTTAATAGTTACTGTCTTCCAAGATTGTAATAAAGAATTAGAATGAAAAGAGGATTTTTACAAAGATGGTGGCAGCCCAAGAAACACCAAAGCTGTACATACAGAATGGAAGCCACCAGTAAAGGGCATTTTCCTGACATGGAAATATTAACTATTTCATTAATATATAATGACAAAGTGGGTGAGGTAATATCTTTTATTGGACCAATTTCTGTTAGTAAAAGTAACAAGCTTTTGAGGTACGCAGAGATGTTCTTCAGGTTACCATAACTAACACAGGTATAACACTGTAAACAAATAATATATGAGTTATTAGTTCAAAACAGGAACAATTCAACAAGCATAACTATTTTTTCAGTTATCTCTTATTTTCTCCTCCTAGAGCACGAGAGGGGAAGAGTATCCCCTCTAAATTTATCTTGTAAACCCTTTATATATTTTTCTTTTTTAGCTTAACTTCTTGCTCATTAAAAAGGGCCCTATGTCACAATGACCTTTCCCCTCTGACTAAAGAAGGCAGTATGCTGACCCTTGCTACAATGTAATACATGGTGTACCTCCAAAAAGAATGCTGGATTGATCTATTCAAAACATGCTTGCAAACTGTGTGACCCAGATGACTGCAACATTTACAGAAATTACACCTCTACCACGATATAACGCTGCCCTCGGGAGCCAAAAAATCTTACCGCATTATAGGTAAAACCGTGTTATATCAAACTTGCTTTGATCCGCTGGAGTGCGCAGCCCCGCCCCCCTGAAGTGCTGCCTTACCACATTATATCCGAATTCATGTTATATCGGGCCGCATTATAACGGGGTAGCGGTGTACTAATTTGGAAGTTGTAACACATTTCTGATGCACATAATCTTTTCCTTTAAATCACCTACAAATTTGTTTGCAGAAGACTGCCACATTTAAAAAAAATTCTGCATGCAGAGCTAACTTTCTTAAATAAAGAAGCTACATAGGAAGTTTTCAATAAGCTCTTCAAATTTGTGTTTTCTGCCCTCTTCCATCCATGTAGAGTACATTGCTCACACTTGGAAACATACATACTTACTGCAGATATATTCATGTCTCAGAAAATGTTTGCCTGATGGGCTGTTGGGGTACATGCAAGGGATGAGGGTTTTGAGAATAAAATTCAACCATCTTCCTTGAAAAGTATGCATTAACTTCCCCTGGATTCCTGGACACTTTTGAGACTCAATAGTAATTCCTGTGTAGTAGCATACCCAGGATCTCAGGCCCTGCAATAAATTGTCTCACATGGGCCTTGATTTACATAGGCTACACATGCCTTGGAGAGTTGAGTAAACTCTATATGACCCTCAGAGTGGCATGGGAGGGAGGAGTAGATGCCTGAAGCAGCCATCCTCTGCCCTCCCCTCTACCTGTGCTGCTATCCAGAATGGGCCACTCCTCTTGTCTAGTTTACCTATTGAGTATTTTAAATAAAATTGTGGCTGCTCTGCCAAAGATTCCTGATGTTTGTCTCTCTACATATTTACCCCATGACACTGAACAACGTAAGCTGAAAATTCATGTTTAGTTTTGGTGAATTAATTACTTTTGAAATCCTCTTCTTCTAACACCTTGCTTCTGCATCATTCTGGGACCATTTTTTAAAACCACATGCTTCTGTTTGCAGAATGATTAAGTTTACAGTTGATTTCAAAATCTGCTTTTCCTTATGTTAGAATTAACCTGATGTATTATGGTAAAGAATCTCCCTAGTGGGGTAGGAGGAAGCAGGTTCTCTTTCACTGTCTCTCTGTGCTGTGCTGATCTGAATAGAAAGGTAGAGCGAAGCTGCAGTTTTTGGCTTCGGAGCTTTTATGTAAGAGAAACACTTAAAATTGTGTTTCTCCTAGCTTTTGTCATCCCAAGATGAAGCTTTATTTACTGAAAGTAGGGCCGTTTGTGGCTGGGAGCAGAAGCCAGCATGGGTACACAACTCAGCAAGGAATTTCCCCTCCCATGCAGAATATATTAAAATGGCCTCAGTTGTGCCCACAGCTCCATAAACACAAAACAGAAAATTTAAGAGTAACTAAAAAAAATTGATAAAGTGAGGCAGGGGCTTGTCAAATCTCCCTCCTTTTAAATGTCTTCTCTTCTTTCCTTTGCCTTGTCATTTAGCTAATCCCTTTACATTTAGCCAAACTCAGGAAAGCTGTAATGCCCCCGCCCCCAACCCCCCAAAAGCGAACAGAAAAATATCATGGAACTAATACAACGCTCGCAATCCATCATTATTTTCAAGTTGTATCCCCTTTCCTTACAGCCTAAACAGAAAAGACAGACAAAGGGTAAATTCTTTGGGACGTGGACTGTCTATTACACTATGTTTTTACAATGCTTAGAACAGTGGGCCCCATTCTTGGTTAACCTCTAAGCGCTACCCTAAGTTGATAGAAATATTTTCCAGAGAGATTTCTAACGGAAGGAGAAAAACTTTACCACTTCCCACCCGCTGCCTCAGCTTTTCAGTTGGACTGGTACTGTACACCAGATAAGCTTTTTCCAATATTATAGAAACTTTTCTAACTTGTGAGATTCCAGGCAGAACATGGGCTTTCCCCTGCACTATAGTCCAGGCTTGTGGTGTGTGCAAAAGGATATTAATTGAAAAACAATCTGAGATACAAGAGTTGAGATTTTTTTCCAACCAATTTATATAGGCCATTTTTTGACCTATTTGAAAAACTTGACACTCAAAATACACATTTATACCCACAGTGTAATACTGGAGAGGAGACACTTGAAACCAATATGCCTGTGGGTTTGTCTACACTAGAAATGCTACAGCGGCACAACTTCAGCGGCACTGTTGTAGCATTATTGCAGTTATGGAAGGGGTTCTTTCATCTCTGTAATAAATTCACCTCTACAAGATCCGGGAGCTAGGTCGATGGAAGAATTCTTCCATCGACCTAGAGGTGTCTGTACCAGGGCTTAGGCTGGCTTAATTACATTGCACAGGGTATGAACTTTTTCACAGCTCTAAGTGATGTAGTTAAGACGACCTAAGTGCAGTGTAGAGCAGCCCTGAGGCTGTTTATCTTTTTTAGAAAGCAAAATCCTCAGTGCAGATTGAAGAATCCAGCATTTTATTTTATTAGTTTCATGGGTAATATGAAGGAAAAATACCTCCTCAAATTTTCTGAATCAGAGCAAATTGAAATAAAAGTTGATCCAAGGATTTTAAGCTAAACTGAGAGCCAATAAGATGTTAGAATATATGGAAAGTTAAATAATTGTACAGTGGACGTAGTTGAAAACTACAGTTCACCTTGCACCCCAAAGAACAACTACACAGTCTGTGTTAATGCTATGAAGCCAAGTCACAGTCTGAAGTCTGTTGTATAATCTTTAGATACTGAACTCTACTATATTTCCATATAAAAAAACTCCTTGTTTGAAACTTACAAAGTTAACTTTCCAGCAATTGCTGTTTCACCGCAAATCTGCCAATACTATTGAAAATGAACACAGAAGCTGGTAGTAAAATGTGTCCCTCAGACATTTAGTTAAGAGAATCTAAGCATTATTTTTGTTTTCATATAGATAGTTTTCCATATATCAAGAGTTCTTCTACATACTCCATAGATGTCCCATCAGTCCCTGAGGATTTCCATGGAGTTTCATTTAACTGTTCCCACTCTCAGTGTCTTGCTTTCTGACTAAAAGCCCTGAGTGGGAAAATGGGAGCTATTCTTCCAGAGACCAATAGTGTGGTTGCTGACTAATGACAATAGGAACAAAGTACATATGTTGAACGGCAGAATTTAGCCCTTACAAACACAGACTGCTTATGGATTAGAGCTTTAAAAAACATTGTCAGTGTTTGCACTCCTAGTCACACTTCCCGTCAACATTACAATCATAATTTGTCTGAGAATTGGATAGGAAAGGGTCTATAGAAACAGGGCTTTGAAGCTGTGCTATGGTTCCACTCCAGCTCCAGGCAGTGTGAAGACATATTAAAGAACATATTAAAATTATATATTTTTCCTTCATGGATGTCTTGGTTTCTTGCAATAAAGGTATTTTGTTCAATCAACCCTATCAAATTCCTTTGGAATTTGGTATTTTTAAAAATTTCAGTCAAATCTATTTGGTACCCTTCATTTCTCACAGCTGCATTTGCAGCTGGCTACTGATACTGCCAAGAGAAACTACTATCTAATGAAAACACAGCCTTCAAAACATCTCAACCATGAATTCCTGAGATTGCTACTGAGCTCCCCCATGTGGTGATTCATAGCATTACCTACGAAGACTGTGAGGCAACTATAATGCGCAATAAGAGAACTTGATTTAAACATGCAAGATAAAGATCTGATTCATGCTAACATGCAAAACACCACCACAAAAGATAATTAGCTAATGGGGGAACTTTTCATACAAAAGAATAGGTAGTCACCACAGTGTTTGCTTTCATGAAAAAGACATTAGCAAAAACAATTTTAAAAA
The DNA here is from genome assembly GCF_020497125.1 of Mauremys mutica. Classification (NCBI taxonomy): domain Eukaryota; kingdom Metazoa; phylum Chordata; order Testudines; family Geoemydidae; genus Mauremys; species Mauremys mutica. The sequence continues at coordinate 157,905,556 of NC_059074.1, read as the reverse complement.
AGTTGAGAAATTTGTCAGTAATTTTCTAGATTGTACCACTTTTTTTTTAAAGTGAAAACTATTTTAATCCTGTACCATTTTGTTCAGAAATGTATTTAGTCTTTTTAAAGTACTTTCTTAAGGCACTTTCTTTAAAAACAATTTAACTCTTTGAACACTGGCTTTTTAAAAACTGCTAAATTAGTTGCTTTGGATGACAGATGCATAATTTCACTCCCTCCAAAGGTTTAAAATATGCCCAGAATTACTCAATCACAATTCTGTAATATGTTGAATGAGCAGGATATGCATTTACCATGTTCTCTCTTTTAATAAGGATCTTTTAGACATTTATGTTGGACAAAATCTATTCAGTGAGCAGATCAACTTTACTGTATGATGAACAACAACTATTCTTTTAGCTGGTAATAACAGTTGTGAAAAACATTCTGAGATGAAATACATTCTCGGGAAGTTAGTAGCTAGATGATTCTATGTGCCAATCTTACTACTTTGAAAAACTGTAGCTTCTCAGGACATTACACCTTAATAAGGTGCTCTTCAGAAGCTGCAATCAGACATACAGTTATACTGTAATCCACATGTTTAATTACTGTATAATTGAGATATTTTATATAAGTGAAATTAAAAGTTGCATGGCATTACTTTACAATGAGATCTATTTTTGACTACAGGACTGTTCTTTGGGTCACTATTGATGAGATATTGAATTATTTTAAATCACATGGGAAAACATGGTGCATTCTGTAATTAGAGATGAACAGAAATTCTATTGCACCCAAGCAGCATGACATACATCTTAAACACCTTATTTTGAATTGAAAGCAAATAAACTGACTTGCATTTAAAATTACCAGTAAAGCTCCCTACCTTTAAGGATTCTGAAAATGGATACAACTATAACTGAAGGAAAGACAGACAAATTGTTAAGAGGAGCTTTATGTCAGTGGTTCTCAACCAGTGGTCCGGGGCCCCCAGGGGGGCCAAAAGCAGGTTTCAGGGGAGGATGCTACGCATGGCACGCATTAGACTTGCTAGGGCCCACGGCAGAAAGCCAAAGCCCCACGGCAAGGGACTGCAGCCAGGACCCTGAGCCCTGCCACCCTAGGCTGAAACTGAAGTCTGAGCAAGTTAGCTTTGCAGTGCCCAAGCAACTGCCCTGCTTCCTACCCCTTAATGTCGGCCCTGGCTTTTCTATGCAGAAAAACAGTTGTTGTGACGGCTGTGGAGTTTTTATTGTGTGTTGGGGGAGGGCGGCGTTCAGAAAGAAAAAGGTTGAGAACCCCTGCTTTAAATCATTTGTCTTTGTGGTGATTACCGATCCATGTAGAAAAAGCCCAGCCCTGTTCTGGTCAAGTTGGTTAATTAAAAAAAAAAGTCTCAAACCCTAACAGGATGATACCTGTTTAATGAATCATAGGACCTGTTTTCAGAAACAATCAGATTTTTCCATGGAGACTCCCGTCTATGAAGGGCAAAAAACACTAACTTAGGCTATATTAGAGCTAGGTTATATGCAGTTTTAGAAAATGAGTTTTATTATAGTTTAAATTACTATACCAATTAAATCCTGAACACTAAAGGAAAGGATACTTACATCATTTAGAAGCTTAATTTTAAATAGGATAAATAGGTATTTTATTTATTTTGCACATTTACTATGAATACCAACCTCCCTGTTGAGTCTCCTTGCTGAGTTATTCTGAAAAGAAAAAATCCTGCTTTACTTGTCAATTTTTCCAGACATGTCCAACAATCCTCATATGCAACTTAGGTCTTCTCTGCATATGTTAGAGGGAGATTTCAGCAGAGCCTAGCAGGAAGGAGACTCCTACTACCCGTAAATTGAGCTTTGGTGACAAAGCATTAAACAGTCTGGACCAATGTACTCTAAGCAGCCATGCCCACTGACTAACTAGGGACAGAAAAGCCTTTACAAAGACAGTTCTCAGCATATGTTTTTGCTGAGGAACAGACATCAAGATTTCAGTGACTTGTAAGGTATGAAAGGACCTTCCCATGGCAACCTTAACATATTCTATTGAAGCTTTTTCCCCTCAGCCCATGAAGCGTCCATGGACAAGGCTGATGGGGGAAGAGAGTCTTAGCAGCTCTAAATGAAAAAGTAAGATCTTTATCTGCTTGGATCTGCTGCTGCTAGAAAAAATTACTTTTTTGGATACCTTTCCAGGTGACAAATATGGAGTCTTTGTTTGACTGGATGAATTCTACATAAATACAACTAAAAGGCTATGACTCATTCAAACTATGCCAAAATCTCTCCTTGGAGGATTTAGATGATGGGCAAAATCTTGGTGGAACAGTTTCCTGCTATGAAAAGAAGACTCAGACTTGTGAATAAATACTTGGACTGTTCTGAAAACAGCTTTATTCTAACAGAAGGTCATAAAAATTCTTAACAGGAGATGGCAGCTCTCTGGCTCATCTGATTGAAGTAATCATGATGATAAAGACTGTTTTAAAAAGAAGAGGAAGTTATTTAACTGGAGGTTCTTCTAGATGTGTGGTCCCTGTCTGTATTCCGCTGAGGGTTTACACATGCGCACCATGCATCCGGCGCACCATGAGCCTGGAGTCAGAGAATTTAAAAGCAGTAGTGTCTGTTGGTCTGTGCATGTGCCCTGAACTTGACTCATGGTTTCGTCCAAGGTTATAAAGGGAGGAGCGGACTGACTGTCTCCAGTTCCTTCTCCACTGCAAATCAACAGATCTGCAGCAGAGAGGAAGGAGGGCAGAAAGTGGAATACAGATAGGGACCACACATCTCGAAGAACCTCCAGTTACAGATAAGTAACCTCTTCCTCGTCTTCGAGTGATAGTCCCTATTGTATTCTATTGAGGGTGACCAGCAAGCAGTACCTAAGTTGGAAGAGGGCACAAGAATGTAGATGGGAGAGATGAGTGGAGGACAGTTGCACTGAAAGAGGCATCTGTCACTGAATCTTGCACCAAGGCATAAGTAGTAGCGAAGGTGTGAACCAAACTCCATGTGGCCACTCTCAATATATCCTGAAGCGGCACGTCATAGAGGGAGACCATGGTCGCAGCATGGGCTCTTGTTGAGTTGGCCCACGCTCCGAGGGTGACTGCCGCACCTTAACTCTTTCAGCTATTGCAACAAACAGTCAGAGATCTCCTGATCGGTTTTGTCCTGTGTAAGTAGAAGGCTAAGGCCCTACGGACATCTAGGGAGTGGAGTCAATGTTACTCTTCCAAAGTGTGCCTTTTCGGGAAGAAAATAGGTAAGTGGATAGGTTGATTAATGTGAAATTGGAAGACTACCTTTGGCAGAAGTCTGCAATGCAGAGGTGAGGAAATTTTTATCAGTACAGAAAGTCGTGAAAGAAGAGCCCGCCGTCATGGCCCCAGGCTCGCCAACTTTTCCTGCTGACATGATAACCAACAAAAAACAGGCCCCCAAACTAACTATTCTATTCAAACCACTAGAACCTACCTAAAAACAATAAAAAAAATTTGTAAAAATTAACTATATACAAGGTTGCTTGAGAAAGTGTATCACAAGCAAATGGACACCAATTGTTCCAAACTGGACCGTGCGGCAGTGAGAAGGAACTGGAGATGCAGTTGGTCTGCCCCGCCCTTTATCACCTTGGATGAAACCATAAGGTCAGTTCAGGGAGCATGTGCAGTCCAATTGACACTACTACTATTAAATTCTCCAGTTCTGGATGCATGGTGGTACAGACGCAGGGTGCGCATGTGTAAACTCGCAGTGTAATACAGTAGGTACCATCACTCGAAGAACAACACAGATTTTAAAACCAAGTTTAGACTCCACAGATGGACCACAAAGTTAAACTTGGTTTCAGGTAAGATACAGCACTAACAAAACATCTGATATAGAAATGAACTCCTGTTATGAACTTTTCCATTTTCCTTCTGATTGCTCCAAGAATGTAAATTTATCCCTGAAGGATGGTTGGTCATTGGTTATGAAAGCATGTGTCCCAGCAACCATGGGGGTTTGAAACAGCAGTTCTGAAACTGTGGGTCAGGACCCCAAGTGGGTTGCAACCCCCTTTGAATGGGGTCACCAGGGCTGGCTCAGACTTGCTGGGGCCCGTGGCTGAAGCCTGAGCCCCACTGCCCAAGGCCAAAGCCTGTGGGCTTCAGCCCTGGGCGGCAGGGCTCAGGTTGCAGGCCCCATGCCTGGGGCTTGATCTTCAGCTTTGGCCCCCCTGCCCAGAGCAGTGGGGCTTGTGCTTTGCCCCCGTCCCCCCCCACGGCAGTGGGGCTTGGGTGGACTCAGGCTTCGGTCCCTCCTGCTGGGGTTGTGAAGTCATTTTTGTTGTCAGAAGGGGGTTGCGGTGCCATGAAGTTTGAGAGCCCCCGGTTTAAAAGTTCAGACAGCAAAATATGGTGGAATGCCTTCTGGATTCCAAAATAGAATCCTCATACAAATAGCATTTTGTGATTAAAATCTCCCTCAATTGCCAGGCTGTCAGTTGTAAGCTGGACAGAACTGGTGAAAAAGAGGTCTTTGTTGCAGCACATACTGCCTGATGTGGAAAGACAGAGGCAAATGAGACAGCCATCTGACCAGGCTAGGTTAGTGTGGCATCATATGGCAGCACAGCACTTTTAACTTCAGATATTATTTGCATTAGAAGTGACAGAAAACAAAGCACTTGTCCTGTAGTAGGAATAGAGAAGTCAACTGCTAGAGCAGGGATGGGCAAACTACGGCCCGTGAGCTGCACCACGTGGCTCGGACCCGCTCTGGTGCTTCAGCCGGGGCGCTGGGTTGGGGCCGCACCATGCGGCTCCTGGAAACCGTGGCATGGCCCCGCTCCGGCTCCTATGAGCTCCAATGGGAGCTGCAGGGGTGGTGCCAATGGATGGAGCAGCGTACAGAGCTGCCTAGCTGCGCAGGAGCCAGAGACGAGACATGCCACTGCTTCCGGGAGCCGCTTCAGGTAAGTGCTGCTCGGAGCCTGCAACCCCTGAGCCTTTCCCCATACCCCAATCCTCTGCCCCAGCCCATATCCCCCTCCTGCTCTCCAAACCCCTCAAATCCCAGCCCAGAGCACACTCCTGCACCCCAAACCTCTCATATCCAGCCCCACATCCCCAGCTGGAACCTGCACCCCTTCCTGCACCGCTGCCCAGCCCTGAGCCTCCTCCCACCCTCCGAACTTCTCAGTCCCAGCCCAGAGCACCCTCCTACACCCCAAACTCCTCATCCCCAGCCCCATCCTAGAGCCTGCACCCCCTCCCACACCCCAACCCCAATTTTATGAGCATTCATGGTCTGCCATATAATTTCTATTCCCCGATGTGGCCCTCAGGCCAAAAAGTTGCCCACCCCATGCTAGAGCCTGCCTAGTTCTTGGAAATTAGAAAAAAGATGCTAACAAGCTGATTGTGCTTGTTGCTGCTTTTATTTTCAAGCACAAGATCTAGGGGGATGAGAATATTTTGCTAGTGACAGAAATGGGGCATTCAGCTACAGGATCTATGTTTGATTAATTTTTCCCCCTCTCTGTGTAGTTATCACCCTATTGTCCTTTCAAACTTTAACAACAAGAATCTCTCATTATATTTGAAAGAGAACATTTTCCTCAGGGTTAATCGAGAATCTGGTTGTCTTTTTTTAGATCCTCACAAGGTATTTCTCAAGGGAAAAAAATTATCGTTAGACTAACTATAAAAGTTTCTCAATCAGAGTTCCTCAGCACTTGTATGCAGGACATACAGGACCATTAATTGAACAATTCCTTATTTTTTACCTTATGGCCAAAAATATATGCATTTTAGCAGGGCTTTGGAGCTGTGCTCCGGCTCCAGGTAAAAACCTGCAGTTCCACTACTCCAGAGCTGCTCCACACTCCAGCTCCGGGCTCCACTGTAAAGCCCTGCATTTTAGGATCTTTATGAGAGCATTAGTTAAAAAAATTTATCCCAAAAGGTAGAATGGCTATCCTGCCAGAGAAATGGCCAGGTCTGTCTTCTAACCAGGCACTGACATTCTGTCTGAGGTATTAGCAAAGAATTGGGTAGTGTGTTGAAGGATCTCTCTTTGCTGTATCCCTCAGAATAGAGTTGGCCCAAACACATTGCTTAGGGTTGTCATGAGAATCAGATTTGGCTGAGATCATCAGGCTTTGGCCTAAATACCTAGTTGGGTTTGTATATTATCATGCCATCATAATACAGAGGGACTAGGCTGTTAGGTAGAGTCATCTGCTGTTGAGTGCATGAATGAAATCTCTTATCTGCCTTTAGTGAGAGGACAACTCATGTTTAAGGACTGAGGGAGATGCATCTTGAATGGAAAATGAAATGTTTCCATAACTACAGTTATACCACAATCAGAAAAGTTGTAATTTGATATTTGTTAATAAGATTCTACTTTTAGCATTTTGCATTCATTCCTCAATCCTCCTCAAAACTCAGTATCAATATTCCTATACCCCTAAAAATATTATAAATGAAATCTATTCGGCTGCCTTATTTACAATAGTTAGATGGTATTTATTATTTCTATTCCAATATTTTTTATGCACAACGAATAATGACAATGCTCCACATCTGAAAAAGATAAGTACTGATTTAAAAAGCAGCGTACCTGGAGATAACAGGTGACTTGCTTCCATTCACTGTGTTTGTTCTTTCCCAAGGTTTCCTTGTTAGTTCTTTAGATATATAAATAAAATCGTTAGAGACACTAGTTTTCATATTCATTCATCACTAACAATGCATATGAAGTAACTTCAGGTAGCTATGGACTTAAGATACTTAACTTTTACCATCTTGCATTAATTCTTCAAAATTAAACCACCACCTGGAAAACTATTATCTTTTATTTTTTTTTTGATCAGTTACACTGTGTGTAGTGCAGGTAGCACCTAACTGTTTTACTTTGTCTTTGTACAGTACATTGTGCAAGAGAGCCATAAGATCGGCTGGGGCTTTCAAGTGTTACTCCAACAATCACCTCTTTAGATTCATTGTATTCATATTATGTTGAAAGCTAGTCTCATATATACTCAAGTTCTGTGCTCCATCTAGTGGAGTATGTTTTCAGTTCTATTAGAAATTCTCTCCAAGAAGTTTTGGCTCACTACCTTGAGTCACCTACAGCACTCTAGAGACAAATAAGGGTACATGATCATGGGCAATGAAATGCACTTCTGTCTAACAGTTAAGGATGACTGCATAAATCACTGGCAGGGTACAGCCAAGGATTAGCTATTAGTGATTAACTGCAACAAATAAAAGTCCATTACTCTGTCTAGAGTCCTGTTGTGGTTATTATATATCAGAGGAGCAGCCATGCTGCAGAGATATTAGAGATATACACTTCATTAATATAAGTTTAGAGATATTAGTATACAAGTATACTTTGTCAGGGTACAGTAATAACTGCCAATAGTCCAGGTCTGACCACAGTAGTCTCTCTCCGCCCCCCCATCCCCACCCCTGACAGTGTCCTGTGATTGTTGTCAGGCAATTTGCTTGATAGCCACCTTCTCTGTTCCCTGCCAGTTGCCTCTTACTCCCACACACTCAACTCAGTGGGTCCCTGCACTGAGATGGGAGTTCTGGGGCAAGTTCTCTTGGTGTAGGTCACCTGCTCTTCCCCAGTTGTATGAGATGCTTGCACTACTACTGGATAGCAACAGAGACTTAGCCATTCAATGGCAGAATACATGAGGTTTTGATGATGATATAAAAACCAGATGGCAAATTCAGTAGTCTACATTTACAGCTTTGTCCCCACATAATACTATTATATCAATGACTGCCTATCCTGCAAACACATTGCCATTAGCTTCTGTTAATTTTTACAACTTTGAATCCAGTTCAAGTGTTTGCATCATGTGATGTTTTACATTTAGCTGTGTATGGTAAATGCCAGACAACAAACCTATTTAAAAACCACTTGACTTTGTTCACCTCAACTTTGTTCAAAGAGTGTGTACTATTTATATTAAGGCTATCAGTGGATTTGTGCACAGTAACATAAGAGAAAATAGTAAAGACTAACCATAAATGGGGATAATTTGAGCTTTAGACAAATTATTACCAACGAATAAAAACAAGATTTATTTTTAACTACTGATCATACTAAGATACTTATGTTATTTCATTTTCATGACAACACACTCAGGATCATGAATTCTGATACCATAACAAAACAGTTTTTATATAAAACTTCAGCACTAGCACTTAAAGGGAATTTTGAAAAGTTAAAGTGCACTTCACAGATTTATACTACTTACCAGGTGTGCTTGTTGAAGAAGGCTTGGAAGTTGAAGGCTCTGATTCTTCCTGATTAAAATGAGGTGAAAAAGCTTTAGAATCCTGAAAATCTGGTCAGATTGATGTAAAGTTGTTTAATGGAATTGTTTATATATTTATAGTTAAATCTTTTTCAGGCAGTTAATGAGCTCTGTTCACATAAAATCTCACTAGAAAGTACAGAAGAAATTTGTAAGAACTAAACTGAATGTTTAAGACAACCCCATTGTACTTGTACCCTTTGGAAAAAAATGGAGGTTATATTTTTCCATTAAGACAAGCTGTAAATGATTTGTAATTTGAACCACTAGAATAGCTTTCTTGTATGGCCTGGTATTAAATAATTAAAAGCCAGAAAAATAATGATCAATTTACAGTTTTATCCTCTTTCTGCTCTGGTTCTGTTGATCCCTTTTCAGCAATTCTTCTCCTAAAAGACAGAAACGTGAGTTAAGAATGAAAGGGAGATGGCTAAAGTTATCAAAGTTATAGATACAAAATGGAAAATATTTGTTTAGTAATGTTACACGACTTGAAATCTAGATCAACTTAAAAACAGTAAAAAGCAGTTTCAAGTATACACTTTCCACTGAGTCTTCTAGCCAACATCGGTGGTTTTGCAATCACATTTTCCTATTTAAAATGTTGGTTTTTGCTCCCACCCTGCTGAGCAAAAGTCACACGCAGAGGAAACTAGCTACTTGACTATTCATGAGTGAAAATAAAGTTGACTGTACACAAAGTGCTATGAAACACACAAAGGAAAAATATTTCTGTAAATTTTTCAGTTGTAGATTACAATAGTAGGTACATTCTATGACAGAGGTATGATTTTTAAGTTCACAGTATCCCTTTAAGATTACTGTGAAACTATCATACTATCTACAGCTGTATAAGAATACAATTATTTGTTTACCTCCTGGCCAGCAGAGCGCTCATTTCTTCCATTAATCCACTGCCTCCCAAGGGAAGTGGTCCATTTCCACGAACACTGTCTGTTTTAGATAAAGCTCCTCCACTTGAACTAGAGGACTCTTCACTCTTTATGATAGTACACAAAAATAATAGTATATTTGAGAACTATTTATTAAAAATCATGATTTTACATTCATGCAGAAAAACACTAATGTAACATACTACAAAAATCACCTGAGCATAAAATACAGATTCAATGAATACATCTAAGAACTCTGCTTTAATTAGTCAAATTGCTCTTTGGGTAGACCTATTCCTGCTACTCAAGTTATTAATGTGTTAGTAGAAATTATTCCAAAGTTACCCTCATAGAATTTAGAAGTGTAAGTCACAGACAAATCCAGATTTACATTTACCCGTGACACTTTCCTAAGTTTGGCTCCAGCGAGTGCAGCTGCTAGTCCAGTTAAAGGGCGACTGTCTTCAGACATAGATCCCATAGAAAATCCAGAGGTAGGGAGAGGAGGGGCAGGAGGTGGAGGAGGAACAGGAGGAAGAACTTGGCTAGGAAGAGGCGGCGGTGGCGGTGGCCCTGAGGGTGGAAGTGGAGGTGGTGGTGGAGGACCTGGGGGAGGTGGGATTGCTGCTGAAGACTGGGCTGGGCCAGGTGGTAGTGGAGGTGGGGGTGGAGGTGCAGGTGGTCCTTGGATGACACCTATTTGAAACGAAAAACAACATTAAGAATTAAGACTAGCTGGATTTTAGTTCCATTGAAATAAGGGCTTTTCTTCTTAGTACATACTAAGACAAAAAAACAGTCTTCCTAAATTAACTAGAAAAATATTGTGTCTTGTTAAAAACACAGGAAAAATAATCCACCTTGGGGGAAAACAAGTTTTTTAAAATACATTAATGAGCATTATATTGTACATAATGCTGTAGAAGAGAAGAGGTTAGCCAAGAGAATCCTTAGACATGCAACACAATGACACCAGTCAGTCTTTTCACTATAACAAAAGAACGGCTACATAAACAGAAAAGTGGGCAGAATTTTAAAAGAAAACCGATAAGGAACAACACAAGCACTAAAAATTATAAGAGAAAAACACTCCACCTGATAACTCAGAATGGGTCTTGGCTCAAATGCAAACCTAAAATGGAATGTTACTTTGCAAACAGGTGCTCCCACTCCACCCAAACATTTAAACAAACCTTTTAAAAGTTATTGTTAAACTGAAAGTTCAAAAACTTGATTTCTAGACTTACATAGATACATCTTATCTGTAAATATTTCAGAACTCAACTCTAATTATTAAATACAAAATACATTAGTGAGTTAGAGAATTGTTATTCTTGTAAAATAATGTTTATAGGGAGAGCAACTGTTTTTAATTTTGTGAAAAAAAATACATTTCATACGACTCCTTTAATTCTCTAAATTCAGAATGATATGCAGTATGTTTTGAAGAAGAGCATTGTTTAAGTATTACTACAAACGCAAAAAGAGTTTATTCCATGAGCACAAACAAGCAACTATATATGAAACTGTAACTTTTTTTTAAAAACTTTTTCTGATTATAAAACGCCTTAATAAATTATTGGAGTGGAAGATCATCATCCAACTTAATAAATTTAAGAGCTTGACTTCACGTAAAAGTTGCACCGCTATAGCTTAAATTAGTATTTAGTTTAACTGGTGCAGACATATGCATGGATACTCAAATCTTTTTAATCCTTGTTTATGTCAACTTAAAACCTATTGATTGTTGACTTGAATTATTTTAAACAAGGTTTATATCAAATTAAGAGCATGCATAGGCTTTTGCATCACTGTAACTAGAATTTAGAACTAATTGTAGCTAAACTGGTGTGACTATGTCAGGGGCAGGCAAACTATGGCCTGGGGGCCACATCCGGCCCTTCAGAGCAGGGTCGGGGGCTTGCCCCGCTCTGCGTGTGCCGTGATTCTGCGCAGCTCCTGGAAGCAGCAGCATGTCCCTCATCCGGCTCCTATATATATGGGCAGCCGGGGGGCTTCACATGCTGCCCCTGCCCCCAAACACTGCCTCCGCAGCTCCCATTGGCTGGGAACCATGGCCAATGGGAGCTGCAGGGGTGGCGCCTGTGGATGGAGCAGCGGGCAGAGCCGCCTGGCCATGCCTCTGCATAGGAGTCAGAGAAGGGTCATGCTGCTGCTTCTGGGAGCTGTTTGAGGTAAGCACCATCCAGAGCCTGCACCCCTGACCCCTTCCTGCGGCCTACCCCCTGCCCCAGCCCTGATCCCCTCCCACCCTCTGAACCCCACGGTCCCAGCCCGGAGCACCCTCCTGCACCTCAAACTCCTCATCCCCAGCCCCACCTCAGAGACTGCACCCCTCCACACACCCCTACCCCCCGGCCCAACCCAGAGCCCCCTATCGCACCCTGAACTCCTCATTTCTGGCCCAACCCCAGAGCCCGTACCCCCAGCTGGAGCCCTCACTCCCTCCCACAACCCAACCCTCAATTTCGTGAGCATTCATGGCCTGCCACACAATTTCCATACCAAGATGTGGCCCTCGGGCCAAAAAGTTTGCCCACCCCTGCTCTATGTGTAGATCTGGTCTAGCACATGAGTGTGTGTATTCACAAATTCACACAATCCAGATAATTACATATACACAGCTAATACTTGAACTACCTCATAAGTATCAGTAAATGGTTCAGATTACTTTTCACCAAGACCAACTCACACATTCAAAGCTCCATCATATGCTCCCTTGGTTCACAGTGAAATTAGGAATTTACTACTACTACTACCTAGTTTTAGGGAATTCTAAATAAACTAATGATGCAGAATTCATCAAATAATCACGACTCAAATGGTTTTGAAAAAGATCCAATGATTCTAGATATGTATTTTATATCTTTCACAGAGCATATTATCCCAACTCTTCTCTTCAGAGCTTTATAATATCCCCTATGATCCCTTCAAAAACTGTATTTTGTTGCAGTATTAAGATCACTGCAATTTTCAAAATTATTTTATTAATTTAAGACAATTATGGGTTTTGATGCAAACTGGTTTGGGTGCATTCCTGATTAGTTAATTAGTAGCAATAACAGAAAGCCTTACCCTGCTGAGTCGGAGGTTCAATCAGCTGAGAGGCTGCCTGCAAGACTGGCTCAGAAGCAGAGGAGTCTCCCAGCACAGAGTTTAGAGGGTTCTCAACAGAGGCAGGGGTAGCTGCAGAGGGAGAAGGGAGAACACTAGGCTTGGATGAGGGAGTTGAGGCATTAGGGGAGCTAGGAGAAGGCGAAGTTTGAGGTCCAGAGAGTGAGATAGGTGGAAAGGAAGGCAGTGGTGGCGGCGTTTGACCTGAGGTAGAAGGTGAAGGAACTGGGTAAGTTACAGACTCAGGAAGCCCATTGGGAGGAGTAGGAGACTGGGGCATTTGGGACACAGAACTAGAAGCAGAAATTGGCAGGACAGGTCTTGGACCAGTAGCTTTGCCTGGTGGGCTGCTGATCATTACTGGAGGAGATGGGGGAAGTGGTGCAAAACTGGGAGCAGACCAGACAATGGACTTTGTATTTGGAGGTAAAGAAGTTGGGGCATTCACAGGAGAAGGTGGTCGAGAATTTTTGTTCAGAGGACGAGGAACTGTAGCATAATGGGGAAGAACAGGGTGGAAGGCGGAGCCTAAAGATGTAGCAAAACGTGATGCGGAATGCCTTAGTGGCGGTGTAGGGGGAGTGGAAGTCGGTGGTGCAGTAGTCACTATAGCGTAATCCGGAGTGGAATCTGACCCTGGTGCTGATATTGCTTTTGCATATGATGGAGGAGGTGCTGAAGGAGGCTGGCAACTGGAGTATTCAGGAAGTGGTGTGCTATACAGGGAGTTGTCGAAAGATGAAGCTGGACAGAAGATGGAAAGCAGCAGCAAAGGCAGGATAAAAAAGGAGAGAGAAAAAGGGAGCTAATGAAGCAACAAAATCAGCATTCAAACAAAATGTATAAATGTAGACAATAGTTAGTACCAGAGGATTAGGCACAAGTGAAAATACTGCTAGGAAAGTTTTATATACTATAAAAATCTACTTTTTAATTTCACCAACTATTTTTGTGCCAACATTTGAATTTACAAGCACATTCTGGAAATCTAAAGAAATATGGCATAAGTTCTCAAATTCCATTAGTGAGATAGATTAGGCAACGTGATTCATTAATTGGTCCTTCCATATTATCTTCATCTTTGATTGTTTGCAACTCAAGTGTAGTGATCTTAACATTCATTCTAATTTCACCAATAAAACTAACATATAGGCAGTAAGTTAACTTGATTCTTCCCCTCCCCAGAATAGGGAGATCACTCCATACAAGATTAAAAATATTCAAAGTGTAACACAAATAAATCAATACTTTCTTCTCAAGCAATTTGTTTTACATTAGATGGTTTAGTTTCACCAGCAGTTGATTTCTCACATGCATTAAGTTAAGTAATTAAGAAATGCTTAACTACATGTATCATTACATTACAAAATTCAGAAAACGAAGTTAGCTCCTCGTTTATCTTTGGATCCTAGCTTGCTGCAGATAGTTTACTACAGGTTATATCTACTGGTACATCAAAAACTGATATCTTAATATAAACCATATCAATCGATAAATAAGAAATAAGACTCTTGGTGGGATATCTGCCTTGCAATGTTACCAAGCTGGCTTACGCATGTGCACACCTCTGGAGTGTACAGATTCTCTTAAGCCAATGGTGTCATTATCAGAATACATAAGAATGTATATGGTCTTGCTTAATTGATCAAAGGAGACTAGAAAGTATTAAGGAATCTTCAAATGGTCATGTCTTCGGGTGCCAACAAATTCAAAAACCTTTTGTGCAATTAGAAAATACAGTAAACAATAAGCACCATTTACACGTTTTATTTCAGTTATTGGAAATTATGACAATTCTAGAGAAAAGGATGTTCTCCTGAGGTCAGGCATCCAGAATTATAATAGTTAAAAAAAAGAAGTTAATCCCAGAAAAATCAAGATATGTGATTGAGAAACGGGTTTTGCCTTCACATAAATACTTACTGTCAACTCTGCCCTGTCCCACTCCATTGACTAAACACAAACAATCAAGCAAGTACTTGAATACGTTCAGTTTTGAAATTCTTACCAGCATTTGAAATTCTTCTCTCTCTCTCCCACTCCAGTTGTTCCCTTTCTAATTGTTCCTGCCGTTCTCTTTCTTGTCTTTCCCGTTCAAGTCTCTCTCGATCTTGCCTCTCTCTTTCCTGTCTCTCCCTTTCAAGGCGTTCCTGCCGTTCCCTTTCTTGCCGCTCTCTCTCCAACTGCTCCTGTTCTAGTCGCTCTCTCTCAAGTCTTTCCCTTTCTAGTCTCTCTCTCTCCAGCCTCTCCCGTTCCATTCTCTCACGATCCAGTCTCTCCCGTTCAAGCTCCTTCTGCCGTTGCTGCTCTTGCAACTGTCTGCAATAGAGAAAACAAGGGAAAGGTTAAACTGAAGAAAAGATGCAGGAGTACTATAAAGTAACAAAATATGTGCAAATTTGCTTTGTCATTGAAGTTTTTTGTGAGTTCACTTGCCTAAGGATGCTGTTGTAAACTGTCTTGACTAAGATAAAAAGGTGTTTTTTAGAACATGTTGGCTAGCGTGCTAAATCTATAGTAATAGCTGATGTTTTACACATGCTTAAGTACAACTTGTCTTGTCCACGTTAGTTTTAGAATGAAAATGAGTGCCAGCTAACACATTCTAAAACACCTTTTTTCCTAGTTAAGATAAGTCGTTAACGACTGCACTCAGTGTTCCATTTTACAATAATTAACTTTGTTTGCTGGCTAAATTTTTCCGAGCTCTTAGTTAAGTTCTGTGTCCATATTTGTTCAGATCTCTCAAGTTCTGGACAATGTTTTTTTAAATCAAAAACAGATTAATGAAAATTTCCTGTTAGAGTCTAATAAGACCAAAAAAGCCTTGGATTTCATTCAAATGTTTAAGAAAATATTACAATAGCACGCTGAGACATACAAATAAGATGACTTATGATGGGATTAAAATTCCACACTATTAAGATTAGAAGGCAGGGATTGCTTTGAGGTGATCCAGAATGAAATTCGATGAAGATGAATCAGTGATGGTGCTGTGATACATTAAGATGGTTGAGTCTTTGCTGTTCTTTATTTGGTCAGTCAGGACTGCTAATTGGAATTTGCACTTCACAGCACTAGAACACTTTCTGAAGTAATATTTTTGCTGTCAATTTAACCAACTATGCTGCAATGACAGCCTGGTACCTCACTGAAATAAGAGGTGTAGAAAAGTCTGACCCTGACATATGGGAGGAATTTCAAAAAGGAAACTGGATTGTTAAAAGCTCCCTTCTGTACAGTTGGCTCAAATAAAGCCCTAGAACCTGAAAACAGAGCAATGAAATTCGTTGGGGGGCATAACAGCACCTAAGTGTTCTTTCCAGGTTTTTCCTGACAACCTCAGAACTCCATCGAATTTCGAATGAAACATTAAGCACATCCAGGATGACTTCTCCAGAAGTAACCAAGCACCATCTAGGCTCATTAGGTGCCGTTAAATGCTAAGAAGGGGTTTACTCATACTGGTAACCTATTCGCGTGTGATGGACTGGAACTCATTAATATAATGACAGAAGCAGTCTTTAGTGATGAGCTAGCTAAAGATGTCAGTCGAATGGATACTCTGGGTCATGACTTATATGAAGCCTTCAAACCCTACAGAATTATCCAAGGCTCTGTCAATCTATGGGCTCCAATCAAGAAGAACAGACTAAAACTGTACTCGAATGCAAACACGTCAGAGTGAAAATGGCAGGAACTATTACAGAGCTAGCCCCAGACAGGTCATTGTTTGCTCATCTCCTGGTTATGTCCAGACCTCAGAGTGATGTTGAACTAGGTGAGATTTTGGGGAAGTACAAGTGCTTTGTGGCACCACAACTGATGTTTGAATGCAATGGAATAGTTCAAATGTGCCAGGCAAAAAACAAACTAATGCACATCTTGCATGATCTTCCTACACCAGCATCTACCGGCAACATGACCAGTACCTTATGCCTGCGAAGGCCTTTCAGCATAGCAATCATAGATGGTATGAATGAGGTACAAACTCTTGACAAACCAGAAACTATTAACTCCTGCTGAGATATGGCTGAACCCTTCATGATGAGGCTACAGAGAAAATACTGAATATATGACTAATTCCACCTCGTGTTTTACATGTATGCAATGGAATTGATTAAAAATATTACCAGAGAGAAGAGACTCAATGGCATTGTACTTATCCAAACCAAAATAACTGACTCCACAAATATCTCCATACTTGTCTCATACTTGCACAAAGGACAAGTTAACCACATACCTTGCAGGAAAAATGCTTCAACATGCAAGGGATTGCCTGAAGAATTCTGTCATCGCATGGAGTAATGAAGCTGCTGCCTTGCACTGTTCAATGGAGTTTCTTCGTAGTACTCATGAGGAAGCGGACACTAAAATTATCTTGCATGCCAATGCAATCAATGCCACAGAGAGATGCTACTGAACTCTGGATTTTTGCATAGACAGATGTTCTAGTGCTCTCTGTGAGACTGTACCCAAGATTTCCACAAGATTCTGTTTTTATGCCTGCAGCTGGGTAACAGACTCACCATATATCTCTGAGATGCGTTCTTATCACTCAGATCATTAAAAGCCACCAAACCTTTTCAAGATGTGATACTACTGGAAGATTGGATGGAAAGACCAATTTGATTCAGTCTTTGAAGACTCTGTCCCTCAATATGAAGAAGCCATGAATGGCTGAGAGGGTCGCTGACGAAGTCATGCACTAGAGGAGTCCAAATGCCAAGTTTACCATATGAAGACCAACATTACAACACTTGCAGAGTTATACTGGAGGAAGTGTTCCAGGAAGCTGACAAATGGAGAAAAATTGCCACAGACAAAGAATGCATTTATATCTGCTATTGAGAAGGCAAATTATCAAGCAATGGAATGGGTCTGGGATGAGCTAGCACATCCAAAACTACGCTCTTCTATCAATCTTGGAGGATGGACTGATCACACCAGTTGCGAGAGAAATATTACCTGCTCCAGAATCAATCCTTCAGCTAATCAAATACTTGTGTGCAAAACCACCTTGCAAATGATTGGCCAGCAGCCTGCCTTGTATGGAGATATGTGAATGCAGCATGGATGAAAATCAGTGTGACAATGTGTCTAGCGGTGGTGCCCTAGTAGAGATAACACCGATAATGACTTTGATAAATAAATGTTTTCAGCCCTACACGTCACGGCTAATTTCCCCATCATTAGCCAATGTGGGTGATATTTTTATGTAAGCAATGCATCCCTATGTTGAAGTATAATTTTTAAAAGTTGATTTTTAAACATTTTTCTCAAATATATATCTACACACTTGGCTTGTCATGTTTGGTGTCATTGTTTGTGGGAGAAAGGGCTTTTGAATGATCCCTAGCTTGACCTATTTCCAACAACACCGTATTATCAACATTTCCACCAACTGGAGGACCTGGAGCTAGAAGCCAAGAGTGGAGGGGGGCAGTGAGTTCCCACCACCACACTGCAGAGGGTGACACCACTGAAATTATGATTCTGTTGATTTTTATAAATCAAATGCTACCTTCCTTACTTTTCTCTCACTAATTTGCCCATGGAATGAGATTTTACTATATTATGCGCCCAGACTATTTCATCACCATTTTCTTTTCCGAGTCTAAGGGTGTAGGCCTCCAGTCATACTCTAAAACATTAGTTTCCCGTGGCCACACAAACTACTGTAACAATTGCTGTTCATACCTAGTTTCTTTTGACTCGGGGGAAATTCTAATCTACATTTCCAGGGAAGAAAGACGTGTGCAGTATTTTTTCCCCCTCTGTAATAATCATTAAATCAGACCATTCATGTCACTATTAAATAATTACTTAATAATAATTTAGTTATTCTCTTAGGACTTTTTACTCTGTTGAAATATTACAGAAATGTTAAAACTGTGCCACAAATGCTATCTTACAACCAGAAGTTAATTACAGCATCACTAGGACAAAATTATTCTAATTAAATTTTAAAATGCAGGTTACTAGAAAACTAATATCTGATTGGCACTGAAAAGTCAAGATGGTGTACTGTAAAACTGAATGATCTGCATTGCCTAGTAATACAAGCATTTAGACCTGGGGTCGGCAACCTATGGCACGCGTGCCAAAGACAGCACGTGAGCCGATTTTTAATGGTACGCTGCTGCCTGCCGGAGTCCCGCGGAGGCAAGGGGCAGAAGTGTGCTCCTGGAAGCTCCCCTGCCTCTTTGAGCAGTGTGCTGGGTTCCTGCCCCTCCTCCTCTCCATCCCTCCCTCCTTGCCAGCCGATCAGCTGATGGCCCTTGCGAGGGAGGAGCGGAGTCAGAGAAGCGGGGGCAGGGCCTTGGGGAAGGGGAGGTTGGAAGGGGGCATTTCCCCTCCAGCCCCCTGCCATGAGCACCCCACGACCCCAGCCCACACCCCAAGCCCTCTGCCTTATCCCCCCTCACACGCACCCAGCCTTCTGCCCTGAGCCCTGCACACCCCCCAGGCCTCTGCCCTGAGCCCTGAACCTCCCTCACACACACCCAGCCCTCTGCTTGACTCCTTCACCCCCGCCATGACCCCAGCCCTGACTCTGGAACCCCCCATACCCAGCCCCTCCACACCCCATGCACCCCCCACATCCGCCCCCCACCCTGAGCACCAAACGGGAGCTCCAGCATCCCCACACACACACACACTCCCACCTGCACCCCTCGCACCAAATGGGAGCTGCCCAGGTAAGTGCTCCACACCCAGACCTCCTGCCCCAACCCTGAGCCCCTTCCCTCATTCTAGCTCCTGGCCAGACCCTTCACCCCCTGCCCTGTGCTCAGTGCACTCCCACCCTAAGCTCAGTGTAGAGAGAGAGGAAGAGAATGGGTCAGAACCAGGGAGAAGGTAAGTACCCACTGTATGTGGACAGGGCCGGGACCCCAGACTGGCAACAGGCTGAGAGGGTCTGGCAGCCAGGATACCCGCTGGCAGGAGCCAGTGGTTGGAACCCCTGAGTGGCAGCGGGCTGAGCTGCTCAGCCCACTACCAGTCTGGGGTCCTGGCCCCATACAGGCCACTGCCCGTCTGGGGTTCTGGCTGCCGGCCCCTTTCCAGCCAGGGTCCCAGCCACAGGCTCCGCTCAGCCCGCTGCCAGCCTAGGTGAACGGAACCCTAGACCAGCAGCGGGCTGAGCGAGCCGGCAGCGTAAGATCAACCATTTTAATTTAATTTTAAATGAAGTTTCTTAAACATTTTGAAAACCTTGTTTATTTTACAATACAACAATAGTTTAGTTATACAATTAAACTATACAATAGTTTAGATATAGACTTATCGAGAGAGACCTTCTAAAAAACATTAAAATGAGTAACCGGCACATGAAACCTTAAATTAAAGTGAATAAATGAAGACTCGGCACACCACTTCTGAAAGGCTGCCAACCCCTGGTTTAGACATAAAAATGAGTTTATCCATTTCAAACTATCAAAACATGCCAGGTGTACTCCACAGTGTAATTATGAAAACTGTAGTTTTCAGATCTCAGTTCTATTAGTTATTTAGCTTCAAGTTACATAATACATTCGGGTGCTGAGACCTTTTTATGACCACTTTTGTGTTTTAATGAAGTATTTTAAGAAATTAAATGAATTTAAAATGAAGTTTGTGTCTCACTTCTTTTTCTTGTCCCTGCACTTGTTTAGTCAAATCAAAATCAGAGGGTAATAAAGAGGCAGCATTTTTAACTCCCAAAGCACTTGCATGCTTTCTAGTATTCAATTGCACTTATGAAATCTGTCAACGTTGCTTCTTAACTGTCCAAAGGCTAGGGGGATGGAAGGGATGGCTGAGGAATCTTGAAATACTGTAATAGGGAAGAAGGCAACATAAATAGTATAAACACTCATTGCTCTGTCATAGGTTAAAAAAACCTAAGGGGAATCTGGAAAGATGGCAAAAAAAGTTCAAAAGATATCCTACAGATGGTAACTGTGCAGAATATTACTTGCCAGCTACAGAATTATCATCTCCATAGGTCCACACACAACAGTGTGCGCTTAGAATCACCGGGAAAAACAGTGTCTGTGGGGGCCACTATTTTCTGCTCATGGATCTAAAGCAGGGGTAGGCAACCTATGGCACATGTGCCAAAGGCGGCACGCAAGTTGATTTTCAGTGGCACTCACACTGCCCGGGTCCTGGCCACCGGGCTGGGGGGCTCTGCATTTTAATTTAATTTTAAATGAAGGTTCTTAAACATTTTAAAAACCTTATTTACTTTACATATAACAATAGTTTAGTTATATATTAAAATGTATTGCTGGCACGCGAAACCTTAAATTAGAGTGAATAAATGAAGACTCGGCACACCACTTCTGAAAGGTTGCCGACTCTTGATCTAAATAGTCAGACCAGGGATTGTAAAGAGTCCCCGCTGCCCCAGCTGCTTTCCACCACCACTTCCAAGAATCCTGAGAAGAATTGTTAATAAGTGGGTAAAGAAGTTGGGAGTGTTGATTTTCAGGGGCAATATATTGTAAGAACAACAGTTATTGGTAAGCAGAGCCAGTTTGCACACAAAGAGTTGGGCCACTGCAAGCTCTCTCCCAGACATTTCTGCAGCTGACCCAGCTCCTGTACTAAGCAGCAAGACTTCTGGCTACAAGGAACAGCAGCTCAGTCACACAAAAAGCAGCATGAAACACAAAATTTCCAATACATTCTTGAAAGTGCTTGGGACAGTTTTTTGTTTCAGAAAGTTGAGGAATTAACCAGGGGGTAAAACATTTTAGACTTGATTCTGACAGGGAGAAATTGGTTGCAAATCTGAAGGTGGAAGGCAGTTTAGGTGAAAGTATTCATGAAATGGTAGATGTCATTCTAAGGAAAAGAAGGAGTGAGCAGCAGAATAAAGATAACGGACTTCAAAAAAGCAGACTAGCAAACTGTGAACTGGTAAGTAAGGTCCCATTGGAAGAAAATCTAAGGGAAAAAGGAATTATGGGGAGCTGGCAGTTTCTCAAGAAAACAACATTAAAGGCACAACTGCAAACTATTCTGATGCAAAGGAAAGACAGGAAGAACAGTAAGAGGCCACTATGGCTTCATCAGAAATGTTAAAACTGTGCCACAAATGCTATCTTACAGCCAAAAGTTAATTACACAATCACTAGGACAAAATTATTCTAATTACAATTTAAAACGTGGGTTACTAAAAAACTAATATCTGAATGGCACTGAAAATTCAAGATGGTGTATTGTGAAACTGAATGATCTGCACTGCAAACCTATCTTCAAGAATTCATGGTAAATGGGTGAAGTCCCAGAGGACTAAAGAAGGGCAGACCATAGTCTTTAAAAGGGAAAATAGAGGACCCAGGAAATTATAGACCAGTTAGTTAGCCAAACTTTGATACATGGAAAGATACTGGAACAAATTATTAAACAATCAATTTGTAAGAACCTAGAGGACAATAGGGTTATAAGGAAACGCCAGCATGGATTTGTCAAAAACAAATCATGCCAACCAACCTAATTTACTTCTTTGACAGGGTTACTGGCCTTCTAGATATGGGGAAACAGTAGATATGATATATTTTGAATTTAGCAGGGCTTTTGAGACAGTCCCAGATGACATTCATATAAGCAAACTAGGGAAATGTGGTCTAGAGAAAATGACAGCAACGAGGGTGCATAACTGGTTAAAAGATTGTACACAAAGAGCAGTTATCAATGGTTCACTGTCAAACTGGGATGCTGTATCCAGTGAAGTGCCACAGCAATTTGTCTTGGGTCTGGTACTACTCAATATTTTCATAAATGAAGGAGATAATGGAGTGAAGAGTAAGCTGAGGATATCACATCACACTTGGAGGGGTTGCAAGCACTTGAGAGGACAGGATTAGCACTCAAAACAACCTTGATCAATTAGAAAATTGGTCTGGTACACTTGGAAAGAAAAAAAATCAAATGCACAACATCATGGGGGAATAACTGGCTAGATGGTAGTACTCCTGAAAAGGATCTGAGGGTTATAGTGGATCACAAATTGAATGAGAGTCAACAATGCGATACAGTTGCCAACCAAGCTAATATTCTGGGGTGGATTAACAAGAGTGTCATATGTAAGAGACACAAGATAACTGTACCATTCTACTTAGCACTAGATGCTTCAGCTGGAGCACTGTGTCCAATTCTGAGTGTCATGCTTTAAGGAAGATGTGAACAAACTGGAAAATAAAAATGATAAAAGGTTTAGACAAAAGACTGGGCATATTTAGTCCTGACAAAAGAAGACTAAGGAGAGACCAGCTAGCAGTATTCAAATATATTAAGGGTTATTACAAAGACTATGGTGACCAATTGTTTTTCATGTCCACTGAAGGTAGGGCAAGTAACAATTGGCTTTATCTACAATAGGGGAGATTTGGGCTAGACATTAGAAAAAACTCTCTACAGGAATATAAGAATAGGTTTCCAAGGGAGGTTTCTAAGAACTGGCTGAAAACACATCTGTCAGGATGGTGTAGATTTACTATGTCCTGCGTCAGCAGTCCCTTCCAGCCTTACATTTCTATGATTCAGTAAACAAAGGAAAGTACTGCTAAGTGACTTGACCAAGGCCATTGAAGAATCCAGTGTCTATCTCAACTCCCTCTGTGGACTTGATCAAGGCAGAGTCTTTCTGCTTTAGTTCCCCCATCTGTAAAACAGATTATATTTACTTCATTAAAGGGCAGGTGTAAATATTTGTAATAGCTAAGTAATTAATATCTGAGAAGTGCTATATCTAATTGGCATTTATACCACACCCAATGTCATGGCATCTTGG
The DNA here is from genome assembly GCF_020497125.1 of Mauremys mutica. Lineage (NCBI taxonomy): Eukaryota > Metazoa > Chordata > Testudines > Geoemydidae > Mauremys > Mauremys mutica. The sequence goes on along the minus strand of NC_059074.1, from coordinate 157,882,415 downwards.
TGCATCACAGAAGAGATACAAGTTAAACATGTAGATATGTTGACTCTTTCCTATCTGCTAGAATGTGTTTGAGGTTTTCAGTTTAGTTTTTTTGTTTTGACTAAAATTCACTGGGGTAAACACAAAGCCTGCCGGGGTGCAAAGAACCAAATTACTGTCTACTGTAGATAAATGACTGGATCTAGATCCTTATTCCCTTTCAATAGCAGCACACACTAAAGATCTGGTATAGGTTGCTTAGAGAAGTAGTGGAAGCCCTTCTCTCCCACCATCATATGGGTTGAAATCAGGAAAAACAAAGAACTTGGGCAAATTTAAGTTTCTCATTTACTGGTAGAATAATCTTCCCCGTCCATCTAGACTTGGAGGTCAAAAAAGTTTGTATTCTGAAATGAATGAGACATTGGACCTGTAGTATCTGTCCCAAGAGTTACTGAACGTGTCTTATCAACCTGTAGAAAGATGGTGATTATGACAATATCCCTCAGGGAACAGAAGCAGGTTTAGTAGAAGCATGCTCAATGACTTTCATGTCATCTCATCTTTTGATTCAGAAATTCTCTTGAACACTGATCAAAGGTACAGATGGCAGAGTAGGAGAAGGAAGCAGAGGTTATTTACTTTGTACAGTAACTGGAGTTCTTAGTGATGTGTGTTCTATGGGTACTCCATGTCAGAATGTGCATGTGACTGAGCACTCTGGCTCAAAGATTTTCATCAGGAGCATCTACAGGTCTGTGCCTGTGCCCTAGATAGCCTCATGCTCCAGTATGAGGGTATATTTGGGAGGGACAGGGAGACTGCCACCACTCCAGTTTCTTCTCAATCATAAAAGTCCAGCGAAAGGACTCCAAAGCAGAATGGAAGAAGGGTTATTAGTGCAACACCCATCAGGATACACTTCTTGAAGTAGAAGAGGTTACTTTGTACAGTAACTAGAATTCTTCGAGTAGTGTCCCTACAGGTGCGGTACGGACTACAGAACACACGGGAAGCCTTGCCAGCTCTGGAAGCAGCCATAAGAGCGTAGTGCTGGGAAGACATGTGCATCAAAGAGCAGGCTGCTGTCCTGTAGATGTCTGAGAGAAGTATGATTTTCAGTAGGGCTACAAACGTAGATTGAGCCCTGGTGGAAAGAGCTATCACCCTTGGAGGGGAGCAACCCCCTGAAGCTTTATAACAGGTTAAGATTCATCCCGCAAACCATTTGGAAGTTTTTTGCTTGCATCGGATGTCCTTTCAATCATTCTGCAATTGGGATGGAAAGCACCAAAAGACTTAGTCTGTTGAGATAAAAAGGCGAAAGCTCTTACATCCATCATATGGAGGTGTGTTTCTTCTCTTAAAGAGTGAAGGGAGATTCCAGTAAGGGAATCTTCTGATTAATGTGGAATTCTGAAGCAATTTTATGTAGGAAGCAAGGGTGTGAACATAGTGTCGCCTTATCACAACAACACACTGCGTACGATGGACCAGCCATCAAGGCTCCAATCTCTCCTATCCTCCTGGCTGAGGTGATGGCTACGAGAAGTGAGGTTGACAGACAAATGAAGGAGGAAACTGTTCTCCAGGAGTTCAAATGGGGCCCCCTTAGCACACTGAGAACTAAGTTGAAATCCCATGTGGGAAGAGTAAGAACAGGCCATAAATCTTGTAGCAGTTGGATGAGTGAAGACTGAAATCCCCTGGATGGGGATGGGATGGGGGCAGTTGTGATGCCAGCTAGGTTAACCATAATGGAGCTCAGTGAAAAACCTGGGGTTTTTAAATTAAGCAGGTAACTGAGAATGTGTGTCGGACAGAACTTGAGAGGAGGTATAGATTAGTGGCTGCACCAGGCCTGGAAGTGTTTCCATTTCTACAGCTAAGTTTTCCTTGCCATGGATTTGCTACTGCTAAGCAGTACTGTTCATACCTCTGGGGAGCAGTCTTGTTCTATATACCAGTCATCTAGTAGCCGTGCCTTGAGGGTGAGGAGGGCGATAGATTACAATTCCTGAATGAGGAGATTCACTGCCAGGGGAAGATGGAGAGGCAGTTGCAGAGACATGCAAACTAGTTCTGGGAAACCACATTTGTCTCAGCCACGAAGGTGAGGATGTCTACTAATTTCTCCTGTTTCCATTTGTTTAGGACCTTGAGCAGTAAAAGCAATGGGGGATAAGAGTATAGAAATACATGAGGCGAAGAATGACTAGGGCTCCCCAGTGAGTTGTGGCCATGCCCTCCCCTCGAGCAGAATCATCTGCACTTTGCACTGGATGGTGTCATAAAGAGATCTATCTTAGGATGGCCCCAAGTAAGATATAACATTTGGAATACCTTGTTGTTCAGTTCCCACTCATGATTGATGCAGAAATTCCTGCTGAGGAAGTCCAACATTGCTGAGATCCATGTGTGGTCTGATACTCACCAGTTCCATAGTTTTATAGATCTGGTGCGTAAAGACTTGGATCCTGCTCCTCCCTGCTGATTGATATAACACAATCGCTGCTCTGTTGTCCAGCATTATACTTATACCCCTAATGTGGAGTATAAAGTGCTAGCAAGTGTAACAAACCACTCTGAGCTCTAGTATGTTGATATGGAGGATTGCCTCCTAAGGGGTTCATTTGCTCCGAGCTGTGAAGTTCTGGAAGTGTGTGTACCGGTCTATAAGAGGCATCTGCAAGTGATGATCCTTGTGGGAGAATTCTGCGATAAAGGAATTCCCATGCACACCTTTTGTGGATTCTTCCACCATTTTAAAGAACTGAGCACTCTCCAGGGTACAGACATCAGCTTGTATAGACTGCGCTTATCGGGGGTGTAGTTGGTGCTCAGCAAGGTTTGAAGACACCAAGAATGTAGTCTTTCTAAGAGTGTCACAAATGTAGAGGATACCATACAGTCCAGGAGTTGCAGGCAAGCCCTTGGTGTGCTTGGTAGGGCTCTGCTATATCGCTGAAACAAGGCTGGACATTGTGCCAATCTGTCCTCAGGCACATATGCTGTGGTGGTAATGGAGTCCAGCATGGCCCCAATGAAGTCTATGCGCTGAGTGGATGAGAGGGTAGACTTTTCTGCACTGAGACAGAGGCCCAGTGAGTGGAACAGATATGGTGCTGCTTGGTTGCTCTCTCTATCTTGAGAAATGAGTGACTTTTAGGATCCAATTGTCCAGATAGGGAAAGATTATAATTTCCATCTAGCAAAGATGGGCTGTGACAGGCGAAAGATCATTGGTAAAAACCCTCAGGGCAGTGGAGAGGCCGAAGGATAGAATGCAATACTGTTTGTGGTCCCTGAACACCACAAAACATAGGAAATGTCCATGCAAGAAGTGCATACATGCTGATATAAAAATAAGCGCCCTGAAGGTCAAGGGAAACAAACCAATCTTCTGGATCCAAAGAGGGAATTATTTCTGCTAGAACTAGTATTCTGAACCGTTGACAGTGGACAGAGGTGTTCACAGACATTTGGTCCAGAATGGGGGTCTGCCACCCATTTTCCTTCAGGAACCATTTTCCAATGAAGTCTGGTAGGACAGGATTTGATCTCCTCTAGTGTTAGGAGGGATTGTACCTCTTGCCTTAGAAGACCTTTAAGAGAAATAGGGTGACCATATTTCCCTACGCTGAATACAAGACACCTGGTAAAATTACTTATATTCAAGCAAGTTCAACGACAATCAATTAGAACTATGCAGTACAAACATACAAATTAACAACAAATTGACTGAGCCCCAGTTAAAAAGAAATACTGCCTAATTAGAGTCTTATCTATTTACCTTATCATCTTTAAGGCTTTAGGGTTCACCTGTTGGAGAGGTGACACACACACACACACACACCCGTACACTTCTCTCACACAGGGTGTGTGTGGGTTGACTGACCAATCCTCCCCACCCTCCATGCCTGGCTGGGCCCTCGGGACGGACCCACCTCTCCTGGTACCTGGTGCCGCATCTTCCTGAGGCAACATGGGGGGGCACACAGGGTTACATGCCCCCCCTCCCCAGATTTCTGCTAGGGTTCACACCAGAATGTGGCCAGCAACAGCCTTTCAGCACTGTGCGGGAGGGAAGGGAGCTGCTTCCAGCCATGGGGAGGTTGAGGGTGGGGGAAGGCTTGACCTGGTCCGTCCCTTTGCAGAGCTCATCTCTTCTTCTCCCGCCCGCCCGTGGCTAGAAGTAGCTTGTCCCTTCCTGCCTGCACAGTGTTGAAAAGAAGCTAACACCTCCAGGCTGTTGCTGGCCATCAACATAACACAGCTGCCTCCTGTCCCCCAGCTACAGCACGGGCAGGAAGGGGTTAAGCCCTAAGGATGCATTGTGCACCAGGGCCCAGAGAACCTGACTGCATGGGGCTTCAGAGAAGCCAGCCAGAGAGGTGGCTCAGCAGGGGAGGGTACCTAGGGGACAGAGCAGCCCCACACTCCCTGGGGGCAGAACCCAGGGCAGGGAGGCAGGCGGGGGTGGGCAAAGAGGGTGCTAAACCCCTGCCGGGGGGGCTGCAGTGGAGACTGCAGGGTCAGGGCATGAACAGGCTGGAAATTGCTTCCCCTCTGCCACTCCAGTGCTTAGCTGAGGGGCGGAAAGGCTTCCCTGTGCCAGCGCTGTGCAGGGCTTTGGCACATGCAGGGCGCTCTGCTCCTCCTGGCCAGCGCCTCGGGTCGGAGAGTCTAGGGCTTTCCTGGGGTGCCGGCCCAGCCAGAGGCAGTGGGGGAAGGAAGGAGACTGCTGGTGAGTTGAGCACTCTGACCAGGGGCTGGTTCTCTGCACAGCGCTGGGAGTGGGAAGTACTCCACTGGAAGGGGGATATGGAGGAGCAGCAGTGCTTGGGGTGTGTGTGTGAAGGGGCAAAGTAGGGCGAGGACAGTGAGAGGGGGACCACTTAAAGGGCCGATGGGTGGGTAGCAGAGGTGACACATAACCAGCCGCCACCTGGCACCTGCCCGCACTCACCAGCCACAGCAGCTCGCAACCTGTGCCGTCTGGAAAAGGAACGGGGGTGGGGTCCTGCTGGCCGAGAGCCAGCACACAGCGAGGGCTGTGCTGAGTGATCAGCAGGTGGAGCAGGCTGGCCTCATGTGCTGCAGCTTTGCCCCACCACCAGCCTTGCACACTCACCCCCATCGTCGACCACTGGACCCCACCACTCACCGCTGGTGGGCAGGCGGCTGGTGAGCAAGGATCCGGCCAGCAGCAGGACCCGCCAGTACTGATTGTGGGGGAGACAGAAAATACAGGACAATTTGCCCTTTTTAAAAGAAAAAGTAGGGACACCTGCAAGAGGGCTTAAAAACAGGGCATCTGATCACTCTAGAAATATGGAAATAAGCATCCTGAAGATCAAGGGCCAAGAACCAGTCCCCCGGTTCCCAAGTAGGAATAACTGCTGCTTGAGTGACCGTCTTGCATTTTTAAGCCTTGATGAACTTGAGTGCTCTGAGCTCCAATATGGGTCTCTAACCTCCTTTTTTCTGGGGTATTGGAAAGTAAGGAGAGTAAAACCTTTGCCTCATACTTGCTGAGGTACTGGTTCTAGGACTCCTACATGGAGGAAGTGATCTATCTCTTGTTGCAATAAACTCTCATGAAAGAGTCCCTGAAGAGGGACGGGAAGGGTGTTGTGGGGAGGGAGGGAGGGAGGGAGGGAGGTGAAATGAATGATATCCATTATGGATGATTTCTCTCACCCATTTGTTGGATGTTATCCATCCCCATGTGCTGCGGAACAGAGCAACGCGGCATCCAAAGGGATGAAAAGGGCTGGTCAGTGTCAGGTGGCACTGGAGGGAGTGGTCTGTTGGCACCACGACCAATCTGTCAAAATTGATGTTTTGAAATGGATGGTTGGGAAGATGATGATTGTGGGCCCAATGTTTTGTGCTTTGAGAATCTAGACTCTCTCTTTTGTGGCTAATAAAAACATTGAAATTGATAGTATGTGATTTGAGGGCTGAGAACTGTATTTTCTCTTCTGTCCAGGTGTATAAATCACAAATGACCGCAGGGTAACCCTGAAGTCTTTGAGCATATGGAGAGATGCACCCATCTTTTCTGCAAACAATCTGGTGCCTTCAAAGGGAAGGTCCTCCACAGGTCATCTGGTACTTTCTTGGGGAAGCCAAACAAATGTAACCACGGGGCTTGTTGCATCACAATTGCTGTGGAGATGGATTGTGCCACGGTATCGTCTGTGTCAAGTGCTGATTAAAGTGTCGTCTTGGCCACTTCAGTTGTCCTTCGTTGATAACGGCCTTAAACTGATCTGCGTGATTCTGAAGCTGATCAATAAATGAACTGATTTTGGAATAACTGAAGTAGTTGTATTTTGCTGTTAGTGCTTGGTAATTTGCAATGTGGAATTATAGTATAGCTGAAGAATAAGCATGGCTGAAGATTAAGAATAAATAGGTTGAGGTGTTTCCAATCCCTATCATATAGGGTGGACTTCGCCTGGTGTTGACAACCTCTGGAGTTCCCTGCATCCATAGGGATAGAATTAGGGGGTGGATGGGAGAAAAGAAATTCCGTATCTTTGGCTGGGATGTAATATTTCTTATTGGCTTGTTTACAGGCTGGCACAACCGATACAGGTGTCTGCCATAAAAGCTTGGTAGGCTCCAATAGAGCCTCACTGATGGGGAGGGCTACTCTGGATGAGAAAGAAGAGTATAAAATGTCTATCAGTTTATGGTGTGATTCTTTTAGCTCCTCTAGAGGTAACTGCAGAGTGTCTTCCACCCTCTTAAGCTAGGTCTTGAAGGAGTTTAAAGTTGTCTATTAGAGACAGTGGAGGGGGCATCACTGCTTCATCTGGTGAAGAGGACAAGATGTTGGTCAGGGGTGTGACCTCTTCATCAAGGTTGGCCTCCTGTTCCTCCCTCATCTATTTGGGAAGTTCAGAACCTCTGGATGCAGAGGCAGATGGAGGGTGCCTCATTGATTTATGGTGGGCCACGCTAGATGTTTGGGAGGAATGATGTCTATATGCCTCTCATGGGTCCCAGTAAGGCCACTGGAATGGCAGGATGGGTCCCGGTGGACAATACGGCTGTGAAGGCCCAGATTAGTAATGGGCACTATAAGGTGCATGGAAAGAGCAATGGGATACAACCTCCTCCTGCTTGCTGATTCTCCACTGGAGAATTGAAGTGCATGGCATAATACCTGTAGAGACTCCAGAGTTTGGGGCAGAGTCAGTACCAAAGCCCCAGTACCGAGTAGTGGAAACTCAGGTACATCAGATACTGTAAGGTCTCTTGCGTATCTGAATTCCTGTGGTGAAGTGGAGGTCAGTATCAGTGGTGGCTGTCAGTGCTGAGACAATGGTATCGATAGGGTCAATGACAAAAGCCAGCCTAAACACTCCGACGTTGTTTGGCATACCACTGATGGTATGGCACAGCAAAAGGAGGGACAGCACGTGTGCGGGGCCGAATGGACATTGCTACCAAAGTTCTCCAATCAACAGCGCAGGGACGCAAGCACACCTAAAATGGGGCACCCATAGGGACACTACTCAAAGAAGAAAGGAAAGTTAAGAGGTGAACCCACACTATCCTGCTCTGGGGAAGACCATATTCTAGACCTGGAACAGCGAAGCTCAGGAACCAGTAACAAGGCAATATCATTACTTCATCCAAAGCAACCTCCAAATACACAGGCACAAACCTAGCAAGACAATGTAGGACAGCTCTTCCCCTTATCAAAGACCTTCTTATGAAACTTTTGGATTTCAGTAATATGCAGAGTTTTCTTTTGACTAGCGCATATCCTGTTCATGGGCTATGCTGCCACATACTGATGAGGTTTCTTATCTGAGACATGCTTCTTTCCTACCTTCTTGGCAAGAAAAGAAAGCACCACCAAAGCTTAAGAGAAAGATGGTACCGTCTAGTCAGAAGTCAGAACTGAAGCTCTCTCTAGAAAATGGCACTGGTTGTGTCACCAAGCTATTGCCTGGTGAGCCAGGATGATCTGACTACCATAGAAAGGGCAGTTAGAAAAAACAGAGAGAATGTAGCAGAGTTCTTTAAGAAGGGTGTATTAGTAGTTTATCATCATCTGCAACCTAAGTCTTTAGTCTCATTTCCTCGCAAGTTCTTTTACCTCTCAGGCAAGTCCAAAGTTTACTAAGGAAGCAGGCCCCACCCAGCCTGTGCCAAACTCAATACCTTTTTCCCCCAACGTGAAGCCCTCTCCCCGCTGCTCCTTTCTGGACGTCCCTCCCTTTGACGCTCCTTCAGCATACCAGTCTTCTTGAGTGCATATCCTGTCTCTCTTCCTCCCTCTGGAATGAACTGGTTTATATAGGCCACAGAGCCCTCCCAGCAATCTCTGAGAGAATTGGTTATTTGGAGTCAGCTGCTTTGATTCCCTGCGCAAATGCAACAGTTCACTTTGTCATAGACTGAGCTGCAAAACCAGGAAGCATTAATCACAAAAGGGATCTTGAATATATAGAGGTCCTGGATTGAACAGAATGGCTCAAGGCTAAATCAGACTTCTTTGAAATATAACTTAATCCAACAGGCACTCATTCCTTTAGAGGTCCCAAATGAACAGAAACGTGGTCAAATTACTTCATTTTTAAAACCTTCTGTAGAAGACAAAACAGCTTCAAGCACTGCTCTCTAACACTTTGGGCCCAAGAATGGAAGCTTATACACAGACAGAAAAATGCCTCAAGGAATGGCCCTCACTGAAGTAAAGAAAGCAGTGAGTGGGCAGCTCTACTGCAGACATTTGAATTAAACAATGCACAATGGTTGAAGCCTGACATCTGTCAGTCTTAACAATAGCTCACACAATACACAATCAGGTGTTCTGTCCTAGATCTCCATCACTGGGAATTTTTAAGAGCAGGTTGGACAAACACCTGTCAGGAATGGTCTAGATTAGGGGTAGGCAACCTATGGCACATGTGCCAAAGGAAATACGCAAGCTGATTTTCAGTGGCACTCCTACTGCCCAGGTCCTGGCCACCGGGCTGGGGGGCATCTGCATTTTAATTTAATTTTAAATGAAGCTTCTTAAAACATTTTAAAAACCTTATTTACTTTACATATAACAGTAGTTTAGTTATATATTATAGACTTATAGAAAGAGACCTTCTAAAAACGTTAAAATGTATTACTGGCATGGGAAACCTTAAATTAGAGTGAATAAATTAAGACTTGGAACACCACTTCTGAAAGGTTGCCGACCCCTGGTCTAGATAATACTTAGTCCTGCCTTGAGTTCTGGGGACTGGACTAGATGACCTCTCGAGGTCCCTTCCAGTTCTATGAAATCAGATCACAGAAAATCTCCCCAAGAGAAATTTCAAATGATAAAGAACAGATCTAATTTAAAATAATCCAGTGTCATAACAATCTTATCCAGAACAAATCATTACTATGCGAGACTTCTACATAGGGTTGCCAACCCTCCTGGATTGGCCTCAATCTCCCAGTAGATGTTGCAGCAGGGGTAAGGAAGGCTCCCTACCTAGGGTGACCAGATGTCCTGATTTTATAGGGACAGTCCCAATTTTTGGGTCTTTTTCTTATATAGGCTCCTATTACCCCCCACCCCATCCCAATTTTTCACATTTGCTGTTTGATCACCTTATCCCTACCCACCGTGGTTCCGTGGGGCTCCCGGAAGCGGCTGGAATGTCTAGCTCCTAGGCACAGGGGGTCTCTGCGTGCTGCCCCTGCTCCAAGCGCCGACTCCACAGCTCCCATTGACCAGGAACTGCAGACAGTGGGAGCTGTGGGGGCAGTGCCTGCAAGCAAGGGCAGCGTGCAGAGCCGCCTGGCTGACACTGAGCCTAGGAGGCGCAGGGACATGCTGCCACTTCTGGGAGCTGCCTGAGGGAAGCACTGCCCAGCCAGAGCTCGCACCATCTCCCATACCCCAAACCCCTGTCCCAGTCCTGAGCCCCTTCCCATACCCAAACTCCCTCCTAGAGCCCTCACCCCAAACCCTCTCCCACAACCCAACCCTCTGCCCCAGCTCGGAGCCCCCAACCCCAAGCCCAAAGACCACACCCCAACCCCCTACCTGCCATAGCCTGGTGAAAGTGAGTGGTGAGTGTAGGGAAAGAGTGAGCAACGGAGTGGGGCAGGCTGTCTTATGAGGCCATCTCCACAAGCCTTGGCATGGGGGTGTGATGGGGAAGGGCCATTGCAGATGTCTCTGTGGTGGTTCTGGGTGATGCAGCTGACAATAAGCAGCTCAACTTTGGCTGCCTAAGTTATGCAATTTTGGCCCCACCACAGTCCTGCATTAGGAAGGACCCCCGTATCCCCTACGCCTCCCCCAACTGGGGTGGGGGCTTCGTGCCATTTCAATAAGATACGCAGCACAAAAATCTCAATGTTTTATATCATTCTGTTGACCACATCAAAATGTGAAAAAAATGCTAAATAATTTATACAACATCTTAATGCCATTCAAATCTTTTCAGTTATAGAATTAGGTTAGTTATAATTAGGGTTGAGATAAAAAATTTTCAACAATACTATTAAGCTTTAAGTTTAAAATAAAATATATCCCTTTCTAAATCTTCCAATCTACCTGAAATAAAAATCATTACCTTCTCATTACATAAGCCAATCTAGCATTATGAACTAAGAACTCCCAAAACATTAGCAGTAGCATAAATCAAAACCATTCTCTGTATACACACTACTCAGTACAGCAGTGTAATTAAACTTGTGTTCTGCCTTTATTTCTGTCAGTAACTTAACCTCACAGCTTTTGTTTATTACTTTCATAACAGAACTTTAAGACATTTAACACTTAAGAAAACATCTAACATACAGGCTGTTTCTTCTGAAAACTAATCAGACTCTTGAGTACTTACAACAGGAGCCGGTCAATCCTTGGTCCATTACTTTTTTGAAGGACAATGGGAGGCCTATACACTTTCATTGACCCTACAAGCTGTACAATTATTCTCTTCTTATGTGGTTCTTGTCCTCTTTATAAATACTTGTATGCAGTGGTGATGATTTCCAAGCTATTTATAGACCTTAACTCAATGAGTTCTCCAAAGACATGATACAAGATACTGCTCCCAGTGTCTGACTCAGAGGCCTCACAATATATTATTTATCACAGCTAGACTAGGAGGTACAATATTATAAACACAACATGACTAGCATGCAAAGGCATGATATGAACTAATGTTCTGTATTAAAACAGAAGTTATAATGCTTATTTGTTCTTAAGTCATTTAGCAAATACAGACACCCAGTTGAGAAAATTCATTCAATATTGAATAACCAAAACCAATCAAATTTACTCAAACTTTTACATTTCTTTCACACATCCTCTATTGTGTTAATCCAGGGTTTCTCAAACAGAGGTCGCCGCTTGTGTAAGGAAAGCCCCTGGTGGGCCGGGCCGGTGTGTTTACCTGCCCTGTCTGCAGGTCCAGCCGATCGTGGTTCCCACTGGCGCGGATCGCTGCTCTGGGCCAATGGGAGCTGCTGGAAGTGGCGGCCAGTAAGTCCCTCGGCCCGCGCCACTTCCAGCAGCTTCCATTGGCTCGGAGCAGGGATCCGCGGCCAGTGGGAGCCATGATCAGCCAGACCTGCGGACGGGGCAGGTAAACACACCGGCCCAGGCTGCTAAGGGCTTTCCCTACACAAGCAGCAACCTCTGTTTGAGAAACCCTGTGTTAATCCCTCCCTATACTGACTACCATTCCACCCCATGACAAAATGGGGGTGGGGTGGGGATTCATATTTGATAATCTAACTGTTTTTATCAAAACAATTTAGCTATAATATGTTGGAAAAACTGCAGCACTATATTTCCTTTATTATGCTTTGAGACTTATCATTGATCCCTTATAAATGAACACTGTTTAGAATAATTGCACTTTTTGCCTTCAGTTTTGCTTAGTCATTCTGCCTAATGCTGGGGACACAATCTAACTGTTATGTGCTAACGTTTTAGAAAAACTTCAACAAATAAAATGAAGATAGCATTAGCAAATTTGAAGAGTAAGATGTCAAATGGCCAGACAAAGTATTTAAATATTGATTTGACTGCATGATGTGTAACTACAGCCTTATAAAAATAACATGTAAAATGTTTTGAATTGCATGTTTGGTGCTAGTGACTTTATAGATTATTACATCATTAAATGTGCAATAAATAATTTAGGTACAGATCCATTAGGCCAGCAGTATCAAGTACCCAGTTTAAAGTAAAAGAATTTAAAAGCATTTGAGCCTTGAGAGGATGAGACTATAAATCTATTATACACCAAAGAGAAAATATTCAGTATATATATGTAATTAAAATTCTTTAATAGATTTTATTTTGTAGCTCATCCAAATGCTTCACATTACTGAGATACGTTCTTACACCTTGAACAGTTTTAGTCTCAGTCACTGATGGCCCAATCTTGCCAGGTGTTTAGCATCCTCAGTTCTTGAGCGCTAAAATGTAATTGAAATACATAGACTCCACAAGATCAACAAATACTGGATATAGAAGACATTATGAAATTAAAATTACTAAAAAAAAATTTCTTAAAAATGCAGATTCTCACTAAAAGCTAATGCTAAGAATTTTTTTCAGAAAAATCTTTGTACTGATTACATTCTAGAGAGAGAAAGTTGATGCAGGATTGTGAGAATCTCTTGTTCTCTCCTATATCTGTTAATTCTGTCCTTTCAAATAAATGCAAAGAAAGGCTGAATAGCTGCCTGACTAGAGATAACATCTTCACTGGTTCTGCTATGGAATTCAATAGGTAAAATGTTGGTTGCTGTAGCCCAATGTATTATAAAGGCACAAAAAGGAACCTTAATACTCCTAACTGAAGTGAACAGTCGATATTACAAAAAAAAGATTTAAAAAAAAACAGATTTACTAAAGATTTGAGAGAGAAACCCTCTCGTTATTTGTGGACAGGAAGTCCATGTGAGACATTTATATAGCTCTTGCTTGAAAATTCTTGAATCTGCCATGCCTCTATCCAGGGGTGAAAGTAACAAAGGACTTACATATGCAGGACAGCTGGGATCCTGGGCAAGGTGGTGGTAGTGGGGGCCTCCGGGCTCCTGGAAGGGGCAGGGCCTCAGGCAGAAGGGGCAGGGCTGGGGCCAGACTCCCACAGCCAGCCCTTTAGCGATGACTTAAAGGGCCCGGAGCTCTGGCTGATGCTGCTGCAGTAGCAGCAGCCGGGAGCCCCAAGGCTTCAGTGGTGATTTAAAGGGCTGGGGGCTCCAGCTGCTGCCGGGAGTCCCGGGCCGTTTTAAATCATCGAGCCCTGGGGTAACTGCCCCTTCCCTCCCCCCATTGGCGGTCCTGCCGGTACAGTGCTTACAGCGCTGTCATAGCAGCGCTCTAACGTCAGCTGTGTACTGGCCTGTACCAGCAGCCACTTTCTTACCAGTATGCCATACCGGCCTACTTTCGCCTCTACCTCTATCTCAAATACATATAATTAACCTGCAGTGGAATTCAACTATCTCTGGGGGTAAGGAGCAGCAATAGCTCATAGAATCATTACATAGCAGTTGAAGACCATTTGAATTATACTAGATCAGATTAAAACACAAACTCTAGGGTGAATTTAGGTAGGCAAAGTTTCATTATCCAAATAGGCCAGGCCACTGGGACTAGCAAACTTACTCTTCTGCAAACTTACCATGTGCTCTTTAATGACCACAAGTGGTAGAAAACCTTTGTTAAACTGTCCATCCAAATAGTGGCACTGCAGAATGGGAGGGAGGTTTGAGAGAGGCTGGAAGTGCAGGACATTTGTAAGTTTGGTCTACGCCTAAAAGTTTATGTCAACCTAGCTCCATCACTCAGGGGTGTAAAAAGTCACACCCCTGAGAGATGTACCGGTAGTTAAGTCAACTTAAACCCCGGTAAAGAAACTGCTAAATTGGTGGAAGAATTCTCTTGGGGGGGAGGGGCGGGGATTTACTATAGTAGCAGAAAAACCCCTTCTGTCAGTGTAGCAAGTGTCTACACTACAAGTGCTGTAATGTACATATCTTGATACATTCAAAATGCACATAGAACATCTTTCTTAAATGTTCATTGTTCCCTCATTATACAAAAGACTTTTCCTGAATATTTTGGTGGCTTTTTATTATGACAAGAAAGTCTGTGGAAATTTAAAAGATGTTAACACAAACAACTTTAAACTTGAGGTGTACAGTTAACTGAATTATATTCAGTTTAAAGAATGTATTTACTTAGGAAAAACTGGAGAAGGGTTTATAATTGCACAAATTCTAGTAAAATATTTCACAAAATTACTAGCTTTTAAAACTATCTTGAAATAATTGAAAAAGCAAGCGTGGGTTTAGCCTTCTGATTCAATGAGTGGATTCTTCTTGGACATAAGTTTTGAGTTGACCACCCACAGCAGCACCCTCATCCAAGCTCAGTGTGGAGGGAAAGGGCTGGAGAGTGAGCTCGCTGGCACTGCTACCTGGCGCACAGGTACACAGCACCTACTCAGGTTTGGCTCAGCTGCCCTCTATCATGATGGAGGGGCAGCTGGGTCAAATCTGAGTGAGTGGAATTGGAACCCAGCATAAGGGATCACAGTGCCACTCAGCTCAGGTACCTTTAGTTTCATGATTTCTGTGGGTGAAGCTGAATCCTTGAACCCACACTAAAGCTGCCCCTGTGGAAAAGTGACTGCAATGCTTTTCCAGCCCTTTTTGCTACAAATAGTAAAGCCACCAGCATATAAACACACATTGAAAGTTCTTTTAAAGAAAAAAGCCCATAATACACCAAACTTGAAAATGGAAATAAGTTAGACACAAACAAGAAGAGTACAATAAATAGAATTTAACTCCTCTTCTAGTTTAACCAGAACTCTATTTGAATATTCTTTATGCTACTGTATTTTCTCAGAAAGATTTTTAAGTCTTAGGGGAAAAGTGTTGGATTGTATTGAATACAACTTAAATCTCTATTATGTTTCTTTTAAATTTGGCTTGCTACTATACATTTCAAATAATTACAGTTTTTTGAAAGATGACTATAAGAAACTTCCAAATATTAGAAATAAATATTTCAGGACAAAAAAAATGACTCAGAAGAATATGGAGTTATTTAAAATCTCCAGTTAACTGATAGTCAGTAAGAAAGTTAATGGAGAACAGAAGTCACAGAACAAGCTTTTATCTGATCATGGTCCTTGACAAATGACCAATGTTAAATATAGAGAAACAGGAAGATCATTTATTTTTAATACAATTCATTTTGTTTTTAAATATGGAAACTTTATTTAAAGTGATTCCTACATAGATTTAGGAAATTCCACATATTGGGGAGAGTTGCACAAACAAAAATATGATTCTTTAATTTTTATTTCAATTTTTTCTTCATTATGCATAGCCAGAGTCAATTGTAGATGAACTACAGTTTACTATAGATTATCTACTATCGGTTTCTGTTCACTACTTCATACAAAAGTTGCATGAAAAAAAACCAGGACTAGAATTAAATCTGCAAGTGTTTTTAAAATGGGTATTTCATAACTAATTACTTGATATTGAAGATTTAACATTTAACTTGTTTCCTAAATTCCACTGAAAAACACTATCTTGGTTTAAGAAAAAAGTTATACAAGGCATACTCCAAACTGGAAAGGTTAGTAAATATTATACCCTGTTGTCAGAGGGACTGAAGTACTCTGTCCACAGAACAGGTACAGCACAAGTAGGGAAGCAGAGCAAGTTTCCCAATACTAATTTAACAAAAAACTACAATCCCCTAGAGCATGAGGTAGTCTATTTTTTGTCAAGGTCTAAATTTCTTGGTCAAGGTTCAGACCACCACTCCCCCTAAACCCCCAATTACCCACCACAAACTTCCCAATCACCTGCCAGCTCCCTGCCTGCACTGCCCAGAGAGTAAGGTGACCTTATTTCCCTAAACTGAAACGGGATGCACGGGGATGGACTGATCCACCTATCTCAGAACTGGAAGGGACCCCGAAAGGTAATCGAGTCCAGCCCCCTGTCTTCACTAGCAGGACCAAGTACTGATTTTGCCCCAGATCCCTAGAGTGGCCCCCTCAAGGGCTGAACTCACACCCTGGGTTTAGCAGGTCAATGCTCAAACCACTGAGCTACCCCCATTCCCCCAACCTGGCGTTGCTGCTTGCCCGCCCCCCCAAAAACATTCCTCCATGCCCCCAATTGAGCCAAATAGCAGAGATGGGGCAGGGGGAGAGGGATGGGTATGGCCTGGGATCTGGGCAGCAAAGCAAGGAGTGAACGTATGAGAGTACTTTTGAGCTTGGATGCAGGAGGTGAAGCTGTTGGACTATGATCCAGCTAGTGGTGCAATGACCCTTAGGGGGCTGGGATAGCAGAGGGGCAGCAAGGAGGATCTGGGTAGCCAGAAGAACCAAGGAGACTCTAGAAAGTAGCCCTGAGGAGATGCGGGGAGGCTGAGATGTGGCAAAATAGGGTGACTGGAAGTGGACTGGGGAGGAACAGAGGCTGGTTTTGGGGTGGGGGGGCTGGAGAGGGCTCTGGGGACTGGCCCTGAAGGACAGGGGGCAGAAAGGACATGAGGAAAGGGTGGGGGGACTCCGGGGATCACTCGGGAGCAGTCAGCATGAGGCCAGAGTGCGGTGGCAGGAGGTATGAGGCTGGTGGGAGGGTGGGCTCTGGGGACCACTTGAAGAACAAGCATGGCTTCAGTCCCATGCGCAGAGGTGACACGTGGCTGTGGACAGTGGGAAGGCACAAACGAAAGCTGGGGGGGGGGGGGGATGCTTCCCTCCCCCTGCCCTGATTTCTCAAGACAACCAGAAGCAAGGAGGCAACACTCCCCCCGACAGCAGCACTCTTTGTGTGTCCCTGCAGCCAGGAAGTGAGGAAGCAGCAGGCTGATTTCCTCCTCTTCCTGCCTATATGGGGCTGCTTCGCCCTACCTGCTGCTGGAGTTCCACACATTGCCTCTCACCTGTAGATGATCTGCAAAGCAGGCACAGCACTGGGACTCCAGCAGCAGGGAAGGCAAAGGAGCCCCATGAGGGGGGGTGAAGGAGCTCAGCCTTCTGCTTCCTCTCTCTCCGCACAGGAGAGTGTGGCTGCCAGGAGTTCTGCCTCCTTGCTTCTGGGCATACCATCCAGAGGCATCTGAAGCAATCCTGGGAGGGTGGGGATGGGGTGGGGGGGACGCGGAGAGAGAGAGAACAAGTGAGCCCACATGCCCCACCCATGCATCTCCTCTGCCCCTGCAGTCCACTCAAAAGCATCTGGCATTCCAAATTTGGACTGCAGTCTGCCTATTGACTACCCCTGCCTGAGAGGGATCACAACCGGAAAGGGGCTATTGAGTCCCCATCCCATTTTAATCCTTTACTTTTTTGACTGACAGAGAATGTTAATAGGCAGCCGTATTTAAAGTTCAAGAATGAAGGTATTTAAAAACAGAGACTTGGACTGGAGAATAAATCAGTCTGGTTGAAAGGTGTAGTACTGAATTCTCCCAATATTCCTACTGGTAATCACTACCTTAGTGACTGGCCAATGCCAGGAAGGTCTATGTTGTCCAGACTGGTGGATCCCTGACTAAATATTTACCTGGACTAGGTTTTTGCACTGGTATATCTGCAACAGTGTAAGAAATTACTTGGAAAGGGTAAGCTGTACCACCACAAGTCACTTGTTTTTTGCACCAATGTAGCTGCACTGGTGGGGAAAATGAAATAAAAACACCATAATATAGATAAGCCCTCAAATTTAACAGATTGGCGCTTGATGACATCTTCAGCAAACGTGCCTGGAAGTTCTCTGATGCCATTTAAGCTGCTGGGTTATTGTGGTACTTTGAAATATTGAATTTTAAAAAGGTATAGGTCTATTTTAAAAAGTGAATTTATCAAAATGTGAGCTTCAATTAAAAAGTTTGTAATAATAAAGTTACCAGCAGAATATACTAATTAGAAAATGATTTACTTTGTGTAAATCAAAAAAATAAAATGGCTGTAAATACTAAGAAAGTTAGGTTTAAGAATAGGATCTTATTTTTATGAATGGTTGAAATTGTACTGCAATGTAAGTACTGTGTACATCAGTGAACTATAATGAACCAAT
Source organism: Mauremys mutica (assembly GCF_020497125.1). Lineage (NCBI taxonomy): Eukaryota > Metazoa > Chordata > Testudines > Geoemydidae > Mauremys > Mauremys mutica. Next base: position 157,864,331 of record NC_059074.1, on the reverse strand, counting down.
TGAGCATTAGGAGACTTTGAGCATTAATTTTTCTAAAACGGTCTTCTAACTGATATTGGGAACACAGAGCCTTTAAAGAACATAACTATGTGTGAAGGAATAAGGGATAACAATCCTCTGGATCAGAATGCCTGGAGCTGGCATGGCTACCTGATCAGACCACCTGCACCCAAAGAGAGAGGTAGAACTTAATTAGCTGACCCTGATAAAAGAGGGCAGCAGGAATCCAGAAAGGAGACTACAACGTTTTCCAGGAAGCCAAATGCCTGGGCTGGTGCTCCCAACAGACTACCACAGGAGGTACTGCTGAAAGAAACTGTTCTGAAAACTAAATGGACAAGAGGACAGTCCTTGAGGGCTCAGGCTCTGAGATAAGAGCCAGGAAATCTTGTTATAGGAATTACTGGTGCAAGAGACGGATTGGAGGGAAGGCACTGCTATGCTTGCACAGACTTAGAAATAAGAGTCTGCAGGGGGTGGACTGTGTTCGTTAAGTAGGGTCAATTAAAGAAACTACCCCAGCTGAAGATAGTTTCCCAGAACTACTTGAGAGAAACAGATGAGGGTTCTCCAAGGGAGCGAGCTGACAGGAGAAAGGAACTATAAGATAGGCCCACTCTATTACACTGTGAAAGAAACTTCACGAGAAAGAAAGCAATGGGGCACTATCTGGGAGTTAAGACAAAAGAACCGAGTCAAATAACTGATGATAATATATTTCGATTCAGAGGATTGTAAAGCTTGTTGAATAATGTTCAGGTAAATTATTTCAAGGAATACACATTTTATATTTCAATATTAAATCTACATGGTACAATTAATGCACAATAAATCTATGTAATTGCTATTACAATGTAAAATTAAGATCTGTTGGTATCTCTCTCCAAAGCTGAGTAACAAAACCAGGTAAATATGTCATTAATGTTCCCTTGTTCACTAAAAGTCTTACCTTCTCTGGATTTCCAACTCTTCATGCGATGGGCCATTTTGCACTTGGGGGGGGAGTTGTGAATTCTGTCGAGGCAATGTTGGACCTGTGAGTGAAAATTAGAAGTGAATGTAGCTTCGACATTCAAATTACAAAGGCACAGGAAAATAGAACAGCAAACACATGGAGTTACCTATTTTTTTTTCTTTCTAGCGAAATGAAACAAGCTCCATAACACAATATAGCAAATGAAAACTGCAACAAATTGTTATGTATTCCCAGACAGATTTATTTGAAATGGATGAAAGTTCAACTGGAATGCAAAAATAAAGTTTTACATATGATGAGACTTAGCACTAAACACATGTATTCAATAAGCTTTGAATAGGCTCACAAATTTGAGATTTTCTGAGACAAACAAACACTGTTTGGAAAAGGGGAAGACTCAAAGAATTCAATAACTCACCTAAAAAGAACACTGGAAACAAAAAACAGGAGAGAAAAAACCATCAGAAGCTTATCACCATACTGACAGTATGAAGATAAAAATTTGTTCCTCAAGTTGCACTGAAATGTATTTGCCACATTTTAGCTTGTTATCTTGGATCAAATGTAAATTCCTTGGACTGAATGTAAATTTTTGCTAATTATGTCTAACACATTTATCTTAAACACTGAATTTGCAGTTGGAGCTTAGAAATGTCACTTTAAAGGGCACAGACAACTTAAAAAGTATATTAATTTTTCTTTAAACTTACTGTTAAAAGTAACACCTAAGATTACTTTATAAAGTGATCAGTGAAAAAGTCATTTGGCTTTGTACATCTGGCAATACTTCACATATAGTAATTTTCACCGACTACTCTGTATAGTCGGCCCATTGCCTCTTTTGTATATGTGGGTCTCACATAGCAATAGAAGTGATTAGAATTTTTAAAATAGGGAAGTGTCATTCTAAAACCACAAAATTTAGCAGTAGGATTCAAAGTACTATCTTAAACCACCCATAACTTATTTTTAACTGACTAGATAGTCAGTGTGGTGTTCACTTAAATATGGTGCACTATATACCTAGTTTTACTCTGTGGTCTCAATTTTTCTAAATTGTCTATCAGGGACAAAATAATCTGTGTAGAAGTTGGTTTTGATTCACATCCTTCCTCAAACTAAGGGAATGTCTTGAAAGACCAGTCTTATAGCTTTCACTATTTACTCTGTACTTGTTCTTAGGTTAAACTGAGGTTATAAAAGATTAATAAATATCATATGTGAATGTTCACTATAGCTCCCACTTAAGTAGAAACGTAAAATTATATATTTAATATGTAATGATTTTAGGAATTGCTTGCTATACTCCAAATTGTGTTCCATTATAAATGAGATGACTGACCTATTTATTAAAAAAAAAGTAGTGTTCCATGTTTTCCCAAGTATTCTCAGATATTTCCTATTTTAAGCCAAATAAGGAATTGTTTTGATTTTGACTTTTATATGGTAGTCATATCTAGACACAGTGTGGCTCCCAATACCACCGTTTAAAATTAAAAAAACACTCAAAAATGCCTTATTTGCATCATAAGCAGATATACTCTGTGGCTAAAAATATGAGGAGTACAATATAATTCCTTAGACATGTCTCAATGGATACAACGTATTGTTTACCAGTTGGATATCCAACTGAGTTTTTGAAATGTGACAGACAAGGTATCATCCAAGAGAAATAACATTTGAAATATAAAAATAGCAAAGGGGTATTGGACTGTGTGGGTATGCTGTTCTCTAAACTATCAATTAAGCAAGGGAACACAGATTGCCTAAGTCACTGGGGAAAGAGGCTAACCTAGTCAGAGACAAGAAAAGCTATGTAAATGTTAACAGACCATACTCAATAGAGAAGAAATACATGTGCATGTTATGGAAAGGCAGTAGCAGACACTTAGATACTGTTTTATTGTATATTCACTCTTGAATGTGAGCAAACATCTTTTGATCTGGTCCATGTCAAGAACATATTGAGGGTCCAGAACTCAATGAAAATTATACATACATTAGAAAAAAAAATACATATAAAGAATGCAGAGTAAAAGCTTACTCAATTGTGTTGTGACTGAGAAAATATGGTTGTCCATATACTGATAGGCGATGACTTCCGGTCTAAAGTGGTAATCAAGGATGTTCACACCTAAACAAAGGGACCTAAAAAGTATAAACAAGAAGGGTACAAGCCAAAGGGGGAGGGGGGAGGAGACTTTCAATGACTCAGAAAGTGGTGGTGTGACTGAGCAGGGTTAATTGACTTGATGCAAATACATGCACCTGGCTCTACCACTGGGTTTACATCGCTGGTAGCACTGATGCAACTACAATTTTGCTGGAAAATGGGCCCAACACTTTTTAGAACAAAGAAATATTAGCAGATTGAGGAAAGCTTTGGATGACTATAGTGTAAGAAATTGGGGGGCGGAGGGCAGGAAGGCTCCAGTTAGAAGGCAATCATTGCATGCATCAAGTATGCGCTCTGGTGCATGCATAAAAGGTATGGGGAAAATAGGGATGTGCGGGGATTAATTTTTGTTTTTTATTATTGGATAGGCATTTTTATGGATTTCAATTCTGAAAAATAACTGAACAAGCCAGATTTACTTATTTCTCCTAAAACTCAAAAGGCATTTCAAATGTTGAACATCTGTTTTACATCCTGATCATTTTAAAGGACATAAAAAAAGCAAAAAGCTTTAAGCTCTTACAATCTCTATTTGAAAATAACCAGTGACGTATATGTACAAATTTAGAGTACAATATCTTGTGATAAATATACTGTTTCTCTAAAAGAGGATTTTGTACAACAAAGTAGAAAAACAGATGCCTTTGAAGAGATTTACCACGGCCTTAAAAGAACAGGGCATTTGTTTAGATAGTATATCAGCATCTAAACCCCTGGAATAAAGTGTTTAGGACAGGAGAAGATAGCACAGAAAGCCCACGTTGAAAGTGTACAGTGGACAAATGTTTTCATTCCTTACTCTTGCTTTTTTAAAAGTGTAATTTCATGTTTAGATTCTGCAAAAATAGTTAGAGAAGGAAAATTCCGGTGAGATACATTCACTTTTATATTTTAAAAAAGGTCACAAAATTAACAAAAAACAGCCAGAAATATAAAAAAAATGGCTGGTAATGTTGAGGCAGCATGACAGGATATTTGCTGAATATCTGGTGCAAACTTAACACTGTTTTGTTCAAAGAAATGCATCTGACACAGAAGATGGCATGTTTAAACAAGAAGGCAGCAGCACTGGTTCTATAGGAGTCAAATGTTTTTCTGGGGTCTGAAAATGTGTTTATTGCTACAGTTTTTTTTTTTAATTTTTTGCTCTAGCCTGAGGTTTTTTAAGAAGTACCTGAAGCCAGCTCTACTACAGCAGAAAATCCAGTATAGTATTTACAGAGGAGTGTATTCCTGTCCTTCCTTAGTGCCTTATGAATACCATAACAAACAAATAATCTAAGTAACATCTCAGTAAGGCTTTGGCTACACTTGCACTTCAAAGCGCTGCCGCGGCAGCGCTTTGAAGCGCTAAATGTAGTCAAAGCGCCAGCGCTGGGAGAAATCTCTCCCAGCGCTGTCCGTACTCCACCTCCCTGTGGGGAATAACAGACAGCGCTGGGAGCCGCGCTCCCAGCGCTGGGGCTTTGACTACACTGGCGCTTTGCAGCGCCGCAATTTGCAGCGCTGGAGAGGGTGTGTTTTCACACCCTGCTGCAGCGCTGCAAATTTGTAAGTGTAGCCAAGCCCTATATGAACTAGTGCAACTTCTGAACTGCATCTACAGTTTTCTGAGAAGATGTCTTTTTTCATTTAACATTCATGTTTCATGTTGCCCTCCAGGGCATCCTGAAAAATGAGAGTTTATTTCTGGGTATGGGGAACTATTTCCATACAATAACTTAGAATTAATTCATTTGGATTACTTGCAATATCTTCATCTCTCCACTCCTAACTTATTAAGACTTCACCATGTTAAAAGCGCTTGTTTCCTGAACAGGTAACAGTCAGCACTAAAGGGATTTGTTTACACTGATAGAAAATATTGGCAACAGGTGAAAATTAACTGGTTCAAGTACTTGAATTCTGTGTCACCTACAAGAAAATCATATCCAACTGTTGTCCAAAAACTCAGTCTCATCCAAATACCGGTAAATGTTTTTTTGTCTTGACATAAAAATATTGACAGTGCACCTAAGGCTTTTTCTTCTCATGCAGCCCTATACTTCCTTCAAGAACTACTCCATGAAAACCCTGACTGCATTACAATGCAAAAGACAGCTCAATTCCAAGAACTAAATGACTTGACTCCAAAGGTGACTGCCTGCCCGCCAAAAGTTGCATGAAAACCTCAGTTCTCAGTGGAACTGTATGCTGTTTTTGCCAGTGTAAACTGAAAAAAACTGAGGGGAAAAATACCATACATAAAACATAAGGACTACATAATACCTTTCCATTTCTTTCCTTGTGATGTACATAAATGCTTTCCTCATAGTCCACATGGATTACATTTCCTGTACACAAACAGTTCTATCAAGAAACAAGCCCAACCATTTATTTATTAACAAAAAGCTATGTTTAATTACAGGTAACATTGCATCAGGACCCACTCCACCAACACAAAGCCTTAAAAGCATAGGAAAGAACAGTTACTTACCTTACAGTAACGGTGGATCCTGTTGTTGTAGGTAGACCCTCCCTCAAAATTCAAAGCCCATGTTAGCTGAGGACTCTGGAAATGCGAATGGAGCAAGGGTCTTGGGATCCACACTGACTAAACATCTCTAACAATCGCAGTTACTGTAGGATAAGTAACTGTTCTCTTTGAGTATGTGTCAGTGTGTATATCACCTTAGGTGACTGGCGAGCAGTATCCTCTTGAGGATGCAGGGCATGAGAAGTATCAGCTGATGATAGAATGAAGATTTCCCAAACCTGGCATCTGACCTGGCAGCCAGGTTCTGTGCATAATACTTAACAAACATGACTGGACTGCTTCACATAGTAACTTTGCAGATTTTGAATACTGGCATGTTGCAGAAGCATTTTCAGGATGCTACTTGAGCTCTGGTGGAGTGAGCTTTAGCAGTGGGAGAGGTACACTAGGTAGCTGGTAGCACAGAGATACAATGTATTATCCCATTTAGAAAGTCTTTGGGATTAAATGGCTTGTCCCACACACAAACAGACATGGGGATGGTCTGAAAGATTTGGTCCTGTCAGTACAGTATCGAAGAACCCTGAAAATGGCCAAGGTGTGAAGTTTCTTCTCTGTCTGCATGGAATATGGCCTTGAGAAGACACAAGAAAGTTGACTGACTGAAATGGAATTCCAAAACAATGTGAGAAGGAATTTTGCATGAGGAAGGATGAAACTACTACTGCTCAGTAGTACTTTACAGAGGAGTAGATCAACCTGAGCCAGAGCTCAGGTCTCAGGCAAAGTATGGCAAGCAGCATCACATATGGATATATGGCTTAACAACATAAGGCATGTCCATACTGTCATCACTGGGTATGAAGTCACAATGTTTGGTAACAACCAGATAGTAAGGAATCTTAAGGTAAAAGTATCCCCTTCCTATGGTGGAATTTTTCCTGGCTCCTATGAACTCTATTGTCTGTGATGGGATGAGACACTATTTCGCTTAGTTCACCAAAAGTCCCAGCCAGGCGAACATGAGAAGGGCACAGCTGAAGCCTATCAAAGCTTCCTGATGTGATCTGCCTCCCATCAGCCAATCATTCAAATACGGGTAGCCATACACGTCCTGGTTCCTTAGGCGGGCTGTCCCTATGGGTAGGCATTTTATAAAAACTTTTAGTACCATGGAGAGTCCGAAGGGCAGTATCTTGTACAGATAATGGCTTGGCCCCACTGTGAATGTTGAGCAGTTCTTCGGGGTTGGGTGGATAGCGATGTGGAAGTATGTGTCCTATAAGTTGAGAGCCACAAACCAGTCCTGAGCTTGAAGGGATGGATCCTGAATTTGAGGTAGCATATTATTTGTTTAGCTTTCTTAGGTCAAGGAGAGGACAAAATCCTTTTCTTCTTCCAAATGACTAAGTATCAGGAGTGCAGACCCCTTCCCCCGTACACCTTGAAACCTGTTCTACAGCTCCAAAGTAATGAGGCCACTTCCATTTGCAAAAGACTCATGAGGAGGGTCCCTGAACAGGTATGGGGAAAGAGGGTCAGTAGGGGGCAGGGAATCAAACGAATGACATAGTCATGGACAACGATGCTCAATATCCATTTGTCAGCTGCAGTGTGCATCCATGCCTGATGAAAAGGGGCAAGCTGGTTTCTGGAGCTCAGCTCCAAGGTGGTTTTGGTGTAACTCCTGATTGTCTTGTCAAACCTGCTGCTCTTCATAGGGAGGTTAGTACATGATGGAAGAGGTGGTACCAGGCTCCTACATCAATAGCAGGGTAAATTTCTGCATGAATACTGAGGCTGCTGACAGAGAGAAAGATGGCATTTGTCTCTGAGGAGGCACTGGAAAGCTTATAGTATAGTGCTGGGATATACATGCTCTCAGAGAATGTAGTGCCTCATCCATTAACATGCTAAATAAGTCCACACCTACAAAGGCCAAGTCCTCGACTGTGGATGTGTATAAAATGTGCTTGAAGGCCTTGGACAGGACCTGGTAGCACTTTTCCACACGCATGGAGGTCAATGGGAGCAAGGCCAGGGTGTGCCATAAACTCTTTGCTGGGTATAAAATGCAATCACTGATTGGGAGAGCAATTCTTGTGGGCGCAGAGGAACTGAAGATGTCGAACAATTTATGGGTGTTTTCTTGGATCACAATATGTTTGCTCTCCTTGACAATAGTCCCTGGAAAGTCCGGAAGTCATCAACAGCGAGGTGTCGGGCCACAGTGATTGCTTCATCTGAGGATGAACAGGATTCTTTAGGCAGGAAACGTTGCAATGTCTTCCTCACTACCTCCGCTGCATCTTCAGGTCTCCTCCTGGTTCTGGTGAGGGTGCTCCAGCCAACAATGCCATTGATGACCATAATCTTCCTCCTTTTTGCCAAGATGTAGAAAGGAGCCCCACTCCAGAATCTGTGGGATGGTGGGCCTCAAAGTCAGTATGGCCATAATGGTATGTTGTACTGGTGCTGGCCAGACTGTGGGTGACCCATCTATTGCCAGTTCTGCACCGGGGCTCAGTACCACATCTTCAGGGTTCCAATCTGATCTTTCAGTGATAGCTCCCCGGTCAAGGTAGGAGCAGGTGAAAGCTCTCCACAAACTGCAATTCCAGTGGGCATGGTTCCAGCACCGATGTTAGTGGAGCTGGTATGGTTGTCAGCACTGCTGTCATTGTTAGGTCCAGCGCAGAGAGTAGCCGTGAGGAGCGCTCAAAAGGTGTATCTTGCTATCAAGAAGGGTTCCAGTTCCAGGGCTGGAACTAATTACTTTACATAAAACTTGAGGTACTCTCATTACATTACATAATTTGAACATATATTACATCTCAACTGAACTCATTACATTGCATCAAGCTTAAGAAAGATCTCCTCTCCTTACTTCCTGCTATGTCTGCCCCTTCTTAAAATGTCTTTAATCAGCATGGCCTTTCCTAGGACAAGAGGGTTAAAACTTTCCCTACCAACCCAGGATGAGGTTTGCACAACTTATCACACATCTTCTCCAGGAATGTAGTTATGAATACACATAAAAGAAGTCCTGCTCCTTACCAACCCAGGGATGGGGTCTACATAACCTATCACATCCTGTTTAAAAGTTACTAAACTACACATACCAGGAGCAATCTGCTGTATTTAAAAGTTTGCTCACTTCCTATAACACGTGCAGTCTCCCATGTACTTTTAGAAATTGGACGCAGTCAGATACAGCTATGTCAGAAGGGTATATGCCTAAACTCCAGCAGCACATCTACCTATTCTGCTCCTTCCCCATCTTGGTCTCCCATCGCTGTGTGAAGCATGCCTCAATATTCAACACCTGAAACTCAAATGTGTTACAAATGACAAAAGGTGAAACTCCTGTACAGCACAGCTTAGCCAAAATAATTTAGTGACTACCATAGTTTTTACATTAAAAATGTTTAAAAGATTCTTCTCACTGTATGAAACACATGCAGTTATAACATGCCTCAGAGATCAGCAACAGAACTTGAACCCCGAGATCTCCGCTTCACACTTTTACTTTTGTAGCAGAAGCAGGTAGCTGATAGTCATTTTTGGACCAGTCACTAGAGCAGGGGTGGGCAAACTTTTTGGCCTGAGGGCCACATTGGGGAATTGAAATTTGGGGCTGGGGTATGGAGGGCGGGTGAGAGCTCTGGTTGGGGGTACAGGCTCTGGGTTCGGGCAGGGGATGAGGAGTTTGGGGTGTAGGAGGCTGCTCTGGGCTGGGACCGAGGAGTTCAGAGGGCAGGAGAGGGATCAGGGCTGGGACAGAGGTGCAGGGACAGAGGTGCAGGAAGGGGTGCAGGTTCCGCCTGGGGGTGTGGGCTCGGGGGTGGGGTTGGGGATGAGAGGGTTGGGGTGCAGGAGGGTGCTCGGATCGAGGGGTTTGGATGGTGGGGGGGGAAATCAGGGCAGGGCAGGGGGTTGGGGGTGTGGGAAGAGGCTCATGGGTCCAGGCTCCGAGTGGTGCTTACCTCAAGTGGTTCCCAGAAGCAGTGGCATGTCCCTTCTCTGGCTCCTACACGTGGAACGCCGCCCAACCCTGCTAGTGCCAGAGCAGGGCCATGCCACGGCTTCTGGAAGCCATGTGGTGTGGTCCCCAATCTGGTGCCCCGGCTGGAGCGCCAGAGGGGGCCGAGCCGCGCTACCCCTGACCCAGAGCCCCGGCTGGAATGCCAGAGGGTGGCTGAGCCACACAGCGTGGCCCCCGACCTGGTGCCCCAGTGGAGTGCTGGAGCGGGGCAAGCCCCAGACTCCACTCCCCAGCAGGAGCTTGGGGGCCAGTTAAAATGGCTCGTGGGCCGGATTCAGCCTGCGGGCCATAGTATGCCCATCCCTGCACTAGAGGAAGGCTTGTCACACACTTTGCCAGTGGGTTACACACAACTACACCTCTACCTTGATATAACGCCACCCGACATAACACAAATTCGGATATAATGTGGTAAAGCAGCGCTCCGGTCAGGCGGGGCTGCGTGCTCTGGCAGATCAAATCAAGTTCGATATAACGCAGCTTCACTTATAACGCGGTAAGATTTTTTGGCTCCCGAGGACAGCGTTATATCGAGGTAGAGGTGTACTTTCTTATTTTTTCTAAAATAAGCATAGAACTATAGGGTTAGAAAGGACTGCAGGGGGTTAGACGGATGGCTATCCAGCTTCCTTTTGAAAACCTCCAGCGAAGGAGATTCCTTGACTTCCCTAGGCAGTCTGTTCCCTTCTCTTACTGTTCTTACAGTTAGGAAGTTTTTCCTGAGATTTAGATTTAATCTGCTATGCTGTAGTTTGAACCAATTGCCTTTTGTCCTGCCCTCTGTAGCAAAAGAGAACCATTCTCCATCTTTTTTTATGGAAGCCTTTCAAATATCTGAGGACCACAATCATATCATCCCTTAATCTCTTCTTTTCCAAATAAAACATACCCAGTTCCTTCAGCCTTTGCTCATATGGCTTGCATTCCACCCCTCTGATCATCTTTGTCACCTCTGGATCATTTCCAGTTTCTCTACATCCTTTCTATACATTAATGACCAAAACTGGACACAGTACTCCAGCTGAGACCTAACCAGCACTAAGTTGAGTGGTAGTATCATCTCCTGTGACTTGCATGCTATGCCTCTGTTAACCCAACCTAAAACTATATTTGCTTTTTTTTTTGGGGGGGGGGGGGGGGAAGGAAAGCATTGTATTTGCTGATCATGTTGAAGTTGTGAACCACCATAACTCCCAGATCCTTCTCAGCAGTGCTTCTGTCAAGCCAGTTCCCCCCATACTATATTTGTGCATTTAGTTTTACTTCACATTTGTCTTTGCTGAATTTCATTTTATCATCTATAACTCAGCTCTCCAATTTATCAAGATCCCTCTGAATTTTAGCTCTATCCTCCAAAATACTGGCAGTCCCCCACCTTCAGCTCTGTGTCATCTGCAAACTTGATCAGTATACTCTCTATCCTACATCCAGGTCATTAATAAAGATGTTAAACAACATCAGACCCAGAACAGATCCCTGCAGAGCCCCACTTGAGACCTCTCTCCAATTCTACATCATTCCATTAATAGTTACTCTTTGTTCGCAGTAGTTTAATCAATTATATATCCACTTAATGGTAGTTCTGCCAAGCCTGCATTTCTCCAGCTTACTTATCAGAATGTCATGTGGGACTGTAAAAAGCCTTGCTGAAGTCCAGGTATATTATGTCCACCACATTACCCCTATCCACCAAATCAGTTACCTGTCAAAGAAGGAAATCAAGCTGGTCTAGCATGACGACTTCTTGGTAAATCCACAGTGGCTGCTAGTCATTATCCCTTTCTGTAAGTAACTTTAATGTAAGTTTCCACAAAAGGAGTGTTGACATCATAAATTATTGCACTTGTTCTCTGCCCAACTCTCAAGGGCAAATGTGAGCTCTGAATGATCACTATTTACAAGATGTCAAGTTAGAGGAACAGCATCAACTATCCATGACATAGGGCTATGAGTTGGTTCAGTAACACAGAAAGGAGAAATTGTGCACTATCTTCGCAATCTTTAAATCATAATTGTTGAGGGGAGCAGGACAGGTCCCTACTTCATAGCTGGAACACATGCAAAGCAGATGTACCAGAAAAGATACTACAGCAAATAAAGGATTAAATAAAAATTTAGAAAGCAAAGAGAGCTACATAATAAATACAAACTCTTATAGCACCTTTCAGAGATCTCAAAATGCTGTGGAAACATTAAACTCCAAGCTCCTGTGAGGCTGGTGTCAATTGGGTAAACTGAAGGTTCAAAGATTAAATGACTCACTCAAGACATCACATTAAATACACCTCTACCGCGATATAACGCTACCCCATATAACACGAATTTGGATATAATGTGGTAAAGCAGCGGTCCCGGGGGGCAGGGCTGCGCACTTCGGTGGATCAAAGCAAGTTCGATTTAACGTGGTTTCACCTATAATGCAGTAAGATTTTTTGGCTCCTGAGCACAGCGTTAAATCGGGGTAGAGGTGTAATCGTAAGCATCAAAGTGAGGAATGGAATCCATGAGTCCCATATCTTAGTCCCTGCACAAGTCAATACTCCCTCCTCTTCTTAGCAAGAGACATTTTGCCATAAATAGGGCCCTATCAAATTCATGGCCACAAAAAACATGTAATGGACTATGAAATCTGGCTAGTGCAGGGGAGGGGCAGGACCGGGGCTCCTACCGTGAACCAGGCTCCAGCTGCTAGTTCTGGCTGGGTTTGGGAACGATGGGACTTCCTCTTCCCCTGCAGGAGCCATTTCCACGGCTGGGTCAGACCCACCTCTGGGAACCTCGCCCTGCTGGTGGAAGCTCGATGGCTGCTGGCTGGAAGCTCAACTGTGAAAGCAGGACCACCAGCAGAAGTGAGCGTGGTATGCTATGGTATTGTCAACCTTACTTCTGCGGTCCCACCAGTAGCAATGCAGAAATGAGAGTACCAATACCATACCATGCCACTCTTACTCCTGTGCTGCTGCTGGTGGCAGCCCTGAATTTAGAGCTGGGCACCCGGCCAGAAGCTGCTGTTCTCTAACTGTCCAGTTTGAAGGCAGTGCCACCACCACAGCAGCACAGAAGTAAGGGGGGCAATACCATGACCCCCCTACAACAGCCTTGCAGCCCTCTGCCTCCACCACAACCATCTTTTGGGTCGGGATCCCCACGGTTCCAATACTGTGACATTTAGGTTTTTTAAAATCCTCTGACCATTAATTTGATCAAAACGGACTGTATTTGGTAGGGCCCTAGCCATAAAGAAGGATTACCTATGGTACTCTTCAGTCAAATTCTGCTTTCATGTGGCAATTCAAGCATACACCACATGAATTACAACAAACAAAAAAAACATAAGCAGCATAGCAAGAGCTAACCTGGTAAAACAAACAGGCAACGTTGCAATGCTATGTCTATGCAATATTATTTGGCTGTACTACAAATTTCAAAGATAAAATTCACAAGGTTGGTATGTTTCCAATAAAATGCTATAATATGACCTTCAAACAATAACCTACCAACCAAAAAGTAAATGCAGTTAGCCATTTTGAAATAGGTTCTCTTTGCAAGCGATGCTATCATTGGGACAAAATGACGACTTAAAAAAAAAATCTGTTCCCAGTAAATTAAGTTTGTTCAATCATTCTGTCACTACTTTGCTCAAACCAAATGAAGAAAGAGGGGCATAAGCAAAATAGTGTCAGGATGACTGATTGATCATAATCACTTGCAGAACACATTCTGGAGTCTGTTTACAAGACCATATTATCTTCATAAGTTTAGCGCAGGAATGATAAATCACTAGATTTGGTAGTTAGTTCATTCCGTGAACTCATGTTACTGTCACCAGAAGAAGAGCCAAAACGTTCATCCTTTATATTTTTAAATTATCTAAAATGCAAAAAATACTCTTGTAATTACTATAATTTTCTCAGCAAACATGTATCATTAAAGACATTTTGTAAGGCTCTCTTTTTTACCAAAAGAATAAAAGTTATTAAAAAAGAATTCGATGTTACTGGAAACAGTACAGCTATAACTCAGTCAACTAGGCAAGATCTATACAGCAATACTTTGGTTCAGGAAAGTGAGCTCTCTTTGGAAAAAATGTTTTGAGATAGATGCGTAAACATATGTAATTCACAGCGCAATTGTTTAATAATTAAAAACTGCTAAGTAGTCATGAGCTTAAGTAACACTAACATTAAATTAAGGTAGCCTATCCTAACCCACGCTAAAATAGGTTGTGAGGGATCTGTTATTCAAATCAAAATATGAAATACAGTTTTCAAAGGAAGAATGGATTGAAGGTAAATGGCAAGTAGACAGATGGGAAAGTATGAATCTTAGAATAGCAATAGTGAATTGTTTAGCTATTTCAAGGAAAGTTCTCAATCACATTTTGTGAAATGAAAACCTCCCCTCTCACACATTTTCCTCCACTAAACTAAATTTTCAGGGATAGGAAGTTAGAATTTGCCAGTAAAATTAATTTGATTTTGAGCTAACAGAAGGATCTGAGGACCTGTTATTACAAGAACATCAATCTAATTTTCCCCAAACAAACTAGCTGTTCCATCTACCTGATTTTATTTGAACAGAAGACATATCACTAAAAGGATTTAGTAAGTGTGCCATACAAATAAAAAGAAAGCATTATACTCAACACAACAAAGTAACTTAATATTGTTCATTAAAATTTCTCCTGAAGTAAATATTAGGAGTAGCTCAAAAGCATTTATTAAACAAGGAGCATACGCAAGAGTTTCAAAAACCAGAGTAAACATATCTGTTTCAGTTAAGAGCACATAGCTCCTTCCTAGAAACTAGTTATTCCTATTCATAAATTACTGTATATACTCACTCATAAGCCAAATATTTTTGGTAAAAATGTGACGCATCAAAGAGCGGAGGTCAGCTTATAAATGGATCTACACTAAAATTTGATGATTTTAAACTCTAAGGAATCATTGAATTGAAGATCTAACAGTCATTTTGTATACCTGGAGCGTCTGCAAGCATGGAGCCCCTCAGCTGCCTGTGACTGCGGTTCGCCGTTTCCAGCCAATGGGAGATGTGGGAAGTGGCGCGCTTTAAGACAGATGTGGACAAACTAGAGAGGGTCCGGGTGGGGGCGGGGGGAAATGATGAAAGGATTAGAACACTAGACCTATGAGGAAAGGTTAAAAAAATGGGCATGTTTAGTCTTGAGAAAAGAAGACCAAGGGGGGCCCTGCTAACAGTCTTCAAACATGTTAAAGACTGTTACAAAGAGGACGGTGATCAATTGTTTTCCATGTCCACTGAAGCTAGGATAAGTAGTAATTGGCTTAATCTGCATCAAGGGAGATTTAAGTTAGATATTACAAAAAACTTTCTAACTATAAGTATAGTTGAATATAGGAATAGGCTTCCAAAGAAGGTTGTGGAATTCCTGTCACTAGAGGTTTTTAAGAACAGGTTAGAAAAACACCTGTCAGGGATGGTCTACATATATTTGGTCCTGTGCCAGTGAGGGGCTGGACTGATGACCTCTCAAGGTCCCTTTCAACCATACATGTCTATGCTTTTATAGTCATCATTCATTTTATCCATACCATCCAAATCTCTAGTTTTACTTCAGCCATCACTTTGCTCTTTCTATCTATCGTTAGAGACTGACAAGGGTGTTCATCTTTTATACTCACAGCGAACTTGCTCTACAAAAGAGGTGCACAATATCTTATAGCAAATCAAACCTGGGTTTTCAGTGAAGGGTTTGGGAAGGTATAGTGTAACAAGAAACTAATAAACACAATTATCCAATAAAGAATAATTGGACCAAACACCCCTAAATTTGAATATAGATTGATTTATTATCTATACTAACATCAGGAAAAAAGCTATGCTGGAGCAGAGGAAAAATCTCTCTGTCAGTATCAAAGTTAATTGTTTCAATACTATGCTAAAATTATTGTATTTTACTTTAATTCTATCAGAATTTTTAAATATGAATGCTATTATCTGCTTTAAAAAGACAACTGTCCATCTTTACCCATAGTACTAAGAAATGTGACAGTCTGCTAAAAATAAAAGTTGGTATAACGTCTCCAAGGTTGTGCATAAAATTGTAAATGCAGCACTCCGTTAAAAAAAATTGTTTTAAGACAGTTGCAACTTGTATTAGCTTTACTAAAGATCAATACCTAGCATCAACAGAATTAAAATTAAGTAGTTTAACAAAGTTTACATACATTAAACTCTTATCCTCAAAATGAAAGATACATCTGTGGTTTCTAAGCTAGGCCAATTGTAGAGTTTTAATGAAATTCTTTGAATCTTACTCCCAGACTTTCACTCAATGCTTTTATGCAATACATTATTGGAATTTAGGATGCTAGAGGCAAATAGAACCCTGCTAAACACTTAGTGATCCCCAAAACTGTATTACAAATGAAGACAAAGGTAATACTTCTTTCAATAATGTTATATGCAATAGGATTATAAAGGAATAGCAATACACTGTCAGACAAAGACTAATTACAAAGTTCCTGTTATTAAAATACATATTTTAGTTTAATGTTTTGACAGATTGAAAGGGCAATCTAAGTTGTTTTGTATTTAATTTGCTTGTGGAAACTCAGTTTCGCTAAAAGAACAACAGCTATTACTATAGAATCTAACACAAAAAATTGAAATCTAACAATCTTATACATTTATCCTCTTTTTTTCCTTTAATCAGTTTTACATTTAAACAAGAGAAAAAAAAAACTTACTAGCAAAAATGGAGATATTATCCCATTTCTAACAACACAGATACTGCCACATCCCATTACTATTCTGGCAAGGAGAGACAACAATGCCCTCCAGAGAACTGTCAGAATGCAAGTAAACCACCATTATTGCAACTCAGCAGAATCAGCTTCCACCCCGCCCCTCCGCCCCAAATACACATTTTATAGATTCATAATGCAATCTGAAGTTTAGAATATGCACAATGCTAACAGCACTCCCCTTAGCAGCACTGGTTCTGTTAACTCTATCTTTGCTGCTTAAAAACTAAAGCACTGCAAATGAACATACATCCTCAGCTTTAAGAGTATTATGTATTTTGTAAGATTTGACTGATAAAAATGAACTGACTAGTCTGACTTCAAGCCTTAGTTTAGTAATCAGTAGTAATAATGTAATTTCAGAAAAGATTTAACCCTCAACCTGAAAATTATGTTAGTTTTCAGATTAAACTAGTATAGCTTTTCCTTTTTCCAATGTGTATTTGTGGTCGTCCCTCCCTCTTCCCCCCTCCTTTTTTTTTTTGGCGCAATTTAAGTAAGAGATGCCTAGGATTAACTAAGATTGTTAAGGGAGTTTGGTTCTTTTAAATTGTCCTTATACCCATCTTTATATCCAGAAAACCATACATTCATTAAAAAACCCACAAGAAACAAACTGATGGTTAGAAAAAAAATTATGCCAATCAAACCCAGAGGATTCTGACATAATCACAATTATTGTGAGATGGAAGTAACTATATGGAACAACCTATGCAACTACTACAGACACCATTATATAAGCATCTTCTCTCTCTGCCCCCATCTCCTTTCACTACTAATTCAAAGTCCCCTCTAGATGCAAGTTGCACATACAAATTTATTCTTCTCATACTCATTCTTAAACCACTCACTTGGGCTAGCATTTCTTGAGACCCTAAAATAGATACCCCACAATAGCATTTGTTGTTCCTTCCCAGTTCTGATAAAGTGTTTTTTGAGGGCTCTGTTACAGGTGAATAGATTGTGGTCAATATTGGACACCTCATACTATGTTATTGTTTTTTTAAAACAGGATTATTATATGGACAACCCTGATGGGAAAAAAGCAAAGACATGTATGCATATCATTACATGTGCCTTCCCCTATTTATAGCTATTCTCTTAAAAGATTGAATATTGTAAGTGAAGGCTCTCAAATGATTCTCCTCATAGCTTCACTCCCTTAACATTTTCATTTCAGTCACTTTTTGACTGCCAAATTGAACTTTTCAGGAAGCAGACATCAGGAACTTTCCTTATATGTATTGTGTGAAAAAAATTCCCTTCCTTACACCTACAATATGCAAACCTTCACAAAAAGTACTATTGTCTTTGCTATAGGTGATTTTTCTTGTAATCACCAATACCAATTTAAAAATACAATCCTGGAAGAATATTAACTTAAAATCAGACATCCCTTTCAACTGAACTCTGGATAACAGTGCTAGATATCTTTTAGCTGTTTGAGGGTCCTGATGCCTTCTGACCCTGTTAGATGTACGATTACCCACTGTTTCATAAAATCTTTCAAAGCTTCCTAATATTAATAACATTAAATATTAAAATATTAAGTATAAAAGTAGTTAAACTTCAAATTGAAGATTCACTAACATGATCAAACCAATTACAACTACACACTGGCAGTCAAATTTCATTAATTTTTCTTCTATATTTTCTTAGCCTGCATAGTAAGCAATTCTTGCAGCAGAACTGGATAGGTATAAATAGGATTCTCGTTTTCAATTTGAAGAATGTGAAGGATTTTAATATTGTTACACATAGATCTATGTAAAGAACTTTAGAAAGATCATTGCAGGTAAAATATATCCTCTTGAGAATTAATATTTTTAATATAGATTTCTCAAATTTGTTTCACCTATCACTATTCCATCTGGGGTTAAATAAATTGTAACTATTTTAATATATAGTAGACAACTCAAAAGGACCAAAAAATTAGATCAATCTACCCAATAAGGAAACTGACCCAAACACTAAAATTCCCAGTGTAACATATATTCTTAAAAATTTGTATATATTTAAAAAAAAAAAAGGATTGAGATTTGCTTTTATAAAAAGCTATTTAAGTTTGGGGCAGTTTCAGTACATTTCCTAGCAACAGAAGTGCTGATGACATTTGAGCTGCTGAGCCAGTGATTCGTCCAGGTGAAAAAACTTCCATGATGAACAAGTAGTAGAAAAAGGGATGAGAAAAGCCCTGCACTTTAAAGTTGATGTTATCTAGTGCAGATAAATAGCTTTAACATATGTACATCAAAAGAGGTTTTTGTTTTTTGGTATGGAAAAAGAAGGGAAAATTAACTATAAGCTCCATAAAACAAGCTGGATGATGAGACATCCTGGTTTTCGTATTAAGTTAGCAGGCTGGTTAAACGTCCTTGCCTGATGATCAAATGCCCAGGTCCCTTACACTTTAAATTAGCTTTGGGAAAGGCATCTTGAACCAAAATGTATTATAGTTTGGGCACAGCAAATAAAGATATTTATTTGGATGAGAGCTAGACAGCCAAGGCTTAATCCTGACAAGACTTACATGATACTGATTAGCGGAGACAAGCAGCTAGAGATGCCAAGAATAATATCTGCTCCTTTAATTGAGGTTGTCTACCTTTAGTTGGGTCAGATTTATGATGTAAAAATATGGTTGGGCTCTCAGCTGCTACTAGGAAATCAGGCAGCAGCAACAGAAATGTCAGGTTTTTATCATCCACAGACAGCAAGGGGGTTGCAACCATTCCTTTCAGATTAGGAACTTGCAACTACCATCCATGCCCTTGTCACTTCAAGATTAAACAAATGCAATGACGTTTACACAGAGCTGCACCTTCAAAAGCATTCAGAAACTGAAGCAGAGGCAGAATGCAGCACTCTGCTTGGTAAGTAGAGTACCTCACCATGATTACATTCAATCCATGTTTCATGTGCTGCACGGGCTGCCTATGGGTTTGTGTGTGATTTTTAAGGTGATTTTGACCTGTAGAGGTCAAAATGATTGAGCATCTATGTACTGGAATGTATTTACCCATGTCATGCCATCACAGTTAAAAGCAGCAGAAATACCAGACGTGAAGCCCCACTGAAGGGACTGCTGGCAGGGCATTCTCTAGGAGAGTTTTATGGCTTTGGAATTTACTCACTTTGTCCAAAGTAGTCCAAATTCAATGACCTACAGGAACACAGCAAAAGCTCATCTTTCCACCCTCTCTTTTCTTCCCCCGACCCTCCCAGCATTTGGGGAAATGGTTAGGGGGAAGCAGGAAGGGGAAGATTAATTGAGTTATTTGGTTTGTTGGTAGTGGATTGCACTGATTGTATGGCTGTGCTTTAGTTATATTTGGTTATTTTTTCTTGTTTGTACAAAGTTCTGCCAGGAATCCCTTGAGAATACAGATAGGTATTATTTAGACTTGTATGAACTAAAAAGAAATCAGTTGTTCAGAACAGACTAATGTAGGATGTATGTGTGCAGCAGACTGCTAGAACTTCTGCTACTAAACAAGTAGCAAGAATGTACTTGTGTGTCTGGATATACTTTATAGTAAATAGTACAAGTCCCATCAAATTTAAGTAACCTGCACACATGGACCATTATAAATATTTCAGTTAAATGAAAAACTGGACGTGTTGGCTGTAATTGTTAAGGCATAAGAGCACTGCTGAGTCTCATGCAACCTCATTGCATATGTCATTTCAGTCTTTATGGCAGCTCAGTTCTGGTGAAGAGGTGATTATTAAAGTTGGATAACGTCATAATAAGGAAAATGACAAATTGTTCAACGACAGCTAAGAAAGAAAAAAGTGCAGAAATGCACCGAACCCTCGCTGAATGCGGGATTTGGGATCCACGCGCAGTACTGCGTTATAGCGGGGACTGCGTTAAAATGAATTGAAATTAATTAAATTTGGGATCCATAGCCGTGACCGCATTATAAGCGAATTTGTGCTATACAGACGCGTGTTCTAGCGACGGTCCGATGTATGACAAATGTGATTCCATTTTACTCTACCATGGTTCTTATATTATGCCAGGGACACATACTATGGTGATCGATGCCAGTATAAAACTGTAAAATAAAGGGGTCCAGAATAACATGGCTGCCTGAAGCCTGAGCTCTGAGGGGGATATCAAATTTATCTGCTTCCATCAACCCTCAAAACCTATTAAACGCCCCAAAAAACAACAGATTTGAAGAAGATGGATTCTCCAAAAAATCCAAATATTTTTAAAAAAGAGACACCTCAACTAAGAAGAGTGTTATTGGCTCAGAACGTAAAGAGACTTCTCAAACTCCACGTGGCAGTCAAATCAGACAGAAATGCCAAGGCTGAAGAAAATCAAATGGCTACCAAAGTGGATATGCCATGAAAGAGGATCTGATGCCCAATCTTCTAGCAGTAATGAAGAAAGTTACTGATGTGAAAAGAGTACGTCACTGTGCCAGAAACTGGCCTAAGAGAAACAAGTGACAGTCATATGGCACTGATAGAACAGACAGAGAGAGAGATGCAGCTTAAACTGGATGATATAGAAAACAGAGAGAAGGAAAACCATCAGAATTAAGGGAATAACTGAAAACACTGTTGACTGAAATACAATCTGGTATGTAAAAACTTTAATTGCAGAGTCACTACATCTGAGCTCTCTAGAACAGGTGAAGTTGGAGAGAGCACACAGAGTGCTGCTTCCCCCGCCTGGATCTCATAATAATGGACCCAGAGATCTAATTGTGAAATTTCACGATCTGAGTATGAAAAAAACCAGAGAGCATTCGCTGCTCATACTAAGAGGCCGCAAGCTACAATTTTTCCCATGACCCCTCTGTCCTAACTTCAAAAAAGAGAAGGAAGCCGAGGGGAAATTACAACAGAACTCAGAATGGCAGATATCCACTACAGATGTGAATTCCTATTTTGGAAGCTGAATGAGAGTTTAAATCAGTATTATACAGTAAGCAACTTTAAACAAGGAAAAAATACACTCCCAATTACTATCTCAGACATACAGAAGAATATTACAGAGGTAGTAACGAAAGATAAATTGCCCAAAAATTCGTGGCAGACAATGACACACAGGAAAAGGAAGATAGGAGAAGAAAAGACTCTAGAAACCATCCTGGCATTGAAAGAAATGAAGCTGAACAAGAAACCTCTAATACATGAGGAATAACCTAAATATTAACCAGAAGGAACTTCTTGGGGGTCACCAAGGATGAACAGTAAGTATGTTATGAAAAAAATTGTATGAAGTTTGTTTTAATTGGGGTGATCATAACTCTGATAGCAAGTTCTAAAACACAGAGAAAAATATATTACAATAAGAGGGGATTTGGAGGGATGTCCCAGGGATAGTAGAGATTAGAGAAAATAGAGAGCGTATGGGGAGGAGTTCTTAGGGGTTCTTTGTAAATGCTCCCCATGTAAATCAAATGATCAGATGGCAATCTATCACTAAGGACATATGTTAAGGTCCCACAGATGGAGAATGTACCTTCTTTGGATTGCAAGAGAAGCAGTGCAAGTGTTCATAGGACTAGTACAGGGGTTTCAGGTTCCACAAAACACAATCATTTTGGAACTGATTTATATGCTATGTTGGTATTTTACTTATGGATTCAAAGTAAGGGGAGAGGAGAGGGAACCAAGGAGGTCGGGGAGATTATTACAAGAAATAGATAGGGAAACTTTTACAAACAGAAACCAAGCCATATTCAGACTCACAATCATGAATGCAACATAATAAGAAATGAGAGACTGACCACGCAAGGGTTTGTGCCAAACAGCTAAAGAACAGTAAGTTTTGCAATAAGCTAAATAGAGACAAGGTGGGTGAGGTAATATCTTTTATTGGACCAGATTCTGATGGCAAGAGAAACAAGCTTTTGAGCTTACACACAGCTCTTCTTCTTCAGTCATGGGAAAGCTACTCAGTGTCACAGCTAAAAACAAGGTGGAACAGATTGTTCAGCATAAGTAGATGATAACATATTGTAAGAGGTTGTTCAAGGTGACGTTGCCAGTTAACACCTTTGCAGGTGTTAACCTCACCTTGCAGGGTCATAAAACCTGGACTCCAGCTTGACCGTCCGCATAATTAAACAGCCCCTTAGCATGAGCCAGCTGGCAGAGACCCACCACAAGTGTCTAATTGTAGTGTAGACATGCCCTCTGAGTAGCTTTTCCAGATCAGAAGAGCTCTGTGTAAACTCAAAAGCTTATCTCTTTCACCAACAGAATTTGGTCCAATACAAGATATTACCTCACCCATTTTGTTGCTCTGATATCCTGGGAACAACACAGCTGCAAACAATATGCTAAATAGTTTCTCTCAATGGCTCTTCCTTATAAAGTAACATCTCTGAATGTCAAAGTGCTAAACAATATCATTGAAAGGAACAGCACCTGGAAGAACTTAAAAAATCCACTCTCAGATTATTGCACTCATTTTCAGGAAGGTCAAAGAATGGACATGAAAGCTAATTTGTTTCAGCAGACTTTTTTGCTTCAGCTAAAGAAAAAAACAGGAATGGGAATAATATTTGCTAAACATGCACCTTTTCCATTAAAGATCAATTTAAGGATAAGCAGGGATGGTTTATCTTGTCGGAGGGCGCAACTGCAGGATTATTAAAAACAGTGGGCTCAGTGTATGCTCCCAATCAAAAGCAAAAACCCCCTTTGTTAAGGACTTCTTTAAAATACTGCAGCACTTTGTGGGAAAAATGGTTACTAACCTTTCATAACTGTTGTTTTTCCAATATGTGTTGCTCATGTCCATTTCATGCTAGGTGTGTGTGTGCCACCTGCACAGTTGCCAGAGTTTTTTTTCCCCTCAGTGGTATCTGTAAGGCCAGCTCTAGCACCCTCTGGAGTCACACTCTTGGTGCTGTTGCTAGGCCGAACAAGAGCACCGCAAACTGGCATTGTGTCTGACCAACCACAAACCACAGTAATCTCCTGTGGCCAGGAAATATCCAAATATGAAAGTACACATCCTTCAGGTCAAGGGCAACATACCAGTCTCCAGGGAGGGAATGATGAAGGCCAGGGAGACCATACGGAACTTCAAACTTTTGAGGTATTTGTTGAGGTCTCGCACATCCACGATGGGGCGTAGGCCCCCTTTGGCCTTTGGAATGAGAAAATACCAGGAGTAAGAACCTTTCCCTCCTTGTTCCACAGGAACTTCCTCTACGGCCCCCAGTAGTAGGAGGGCTTGCACCTCCTGGGCGAGCAGGTGCTCGTGAGAAGGGTCCCTGAAGAAGGATGGGGGAAGGGGGTGGGAAGGAGGGACAGAAAGAAATTGGAGGGTGTACCGTACTACCACCGTATTGAGAACCCAGTGATCCATAGTTATAGCGGTCCAAGCAGGGAGGTAAGGCAACAAATGGTGGGAAAATAAAGGATGAGACAGATCCTGGTTGCAGGCTGGGGGGTCCCCCTACCACTAAAGTATAACAGTTCTTACTAGTTTGGTAACTATCCACTAAGTATAACTATTTACAAAGAAAAAAGTTCAAAGAACCACTGAATGGGAACCACTTGCTAAAGCCAGGGGCGGCTCTAGACATTTTGCCGCCCCAAGCATGGAGGGTCCGCTGGTCCCAGGCAAGCCGCCAAAGGCAGCCTGCCTGCCGCCCTCCCGGCACCGGCAGAGCGCACCCCGTGGCTTGCCGCCCCAGGCACGTGCTTGGAGCGCTGGTGCCTGGAGCCGCCCCTGGCTAGAGCAAGGGGAGCATTTCAGCACTAGCACTGGTAGTAAGAAGGAATTGGAGGAAGGGGGCTGGTGGCATCCTTATACTGTGCATATGGCAGCCACTCCAGATGGCACCAGAGCCGGCTCCCTACGGATACCACTGAGGGTAAAAACTTCTGGCACCGGTGCACATGGTGAGCACACACCTACAATAGAATGGACATGAGCAAGCACTTGAAGAATGTATGATCATTTGAAGGACTGCTGGGGAGCAGGTTAAGTTGGTCACAAACTTATTCAACTTATTTCAACATCTGAACAAAATATCTTTTCAATGTAATATGAGATATGATACGTGCCAAATCAGAATGATGATGAAATAATCATTTTCTCTAAACAAGAAGTCTCGTTTTAGATGCATTATTCTTATAACTTGGAATCATATTTTATTTGCATATCTTTGTTCAATAGCTATGTAACAGCAAGCAGTATTATGCCTAGACAAATAATTTTTATGATTTTCACTATAGACCAATATTCTCTAGGTTATCCATTCCTAAAACAATTTTTAAAGCAGTTATAGTCAAAGTAAAATAATATAAAGTTTCACAGTGATTCTCCCAGGGCCTGATCTGAAGCCTGTTGATGTTAATGGACTTTGGTTCAGGCCCAGGTTATTTCACATCAAATGTATTCAGTTTGTAAAGTTAAAAGATGATTTTCCTATCTTCTATCCCAGGGGTCGGCAACCTTTGGCATGCGGCCCATCAGGGTAATTCGCTGGTGGGCCATGAGACATTTTGTTTACGTTGACCATCTGCAGGCACGGCCCCACGCAGCTCCCAGGGGCCATGGTTCGCTGTTCCCGGCCAATGGGAGCTGTGGGAAGTGGCCATCGCTTCCTGTAGCTCCCATTGGCCGGGAACGGTGAACCGTGGCCACTGGGAGCTGCGGGGGGCCGTGCCTGCGGACTGTCAACATAAACAAAATGTCTCGCGGCCCGCCAGCGGATTACCTAGATGCTCCACATGCCAAAGGCTGCCGACCCCTGTTCTAGCCTGACAAACTCCAAAAAGAGTTAAGCTGTCCCCCCCCTTACATCACTAGTATCAACTTATCCTTGATAGCAAACTAGCTGTATTTACAGTAACATATAAGAAACATAAGAAAGCTGTTGTAAGGGATTATGCTGCTACCACTCACATTTTAGTAGCAGTACGTAACTATGCTAGCTGTGTTCAGAGCTAAGTGCAAACTGACTTTTTATTTAACTGTTAAAATGTAGTGAAATATTTAGGTCAGAATGAATTTATACTACTTATTCCCGCTTTTTTATTTTTTTATATTTAAATAGGTCACAATCTGACTTTATATTCAACTAAGCTTAAGGAACAAAAGGTATGAAGCTAAGGAATACTATTTACAAAATAAGGAACATGTATACAAGGAAACACAGTATAACAAAAGACACAATCTTATCTTTAGCATTACGTTTACTACTTAATTCTTTCATTTTTGTGCTCAAGACAATCTGATTCTTCTAGGCCTCACCCTTTTCACACATCAAAAGTTCTATATAATCAAAGTTTCTCTAACAATTTAGTTGATGTATGAAGCAGAACATAGTATTTGAAATGCTAGTAGTAGAAAGATTGTTTTGGTTGGCTAAATAAGTAAGTGGGTTTCACTTGAAGACACAGGTAATATTTTTTGTTGACTAAAAAAAAATCACTTTTCTGAGTAGCCACATCTTACAAAGGGCAAGCATTCCAAAACTATTCTATTTCAAACTGTTTGCACAGTTTACATGTTGCTGTAATTTCCTTGTCCTTTTCACAAACAAAATATTTGGGTTGAAATAAGAGCTCTCTCCTTAATGGCACAAACAAGCTATGACTCACTACAGAATCAAGGGCAAGTTTGGTAGTGAGGATCAACAATTTTATACATGCATGAATATCTGGCAGGGAAAATATTAAAAAACCCTGGAAAAATAAATTATTACTGTGACTGAGCCTTGCAGAATTATCATGAAAATGTACCATCACATGCAAAACATCTACTTGCTCATTCTCATAATGATGAGGAAGCAATTTTACTTGCTTACCAAAAAAAATTGCCCCAGGTAAACAGCTGAGCAAAATTTTGCATACCAGTTATATTTCTTTCACTATTCCCTCTTGCATTTAGAACTTTTTCCATTCTCCCTTCCTGCCAGCATACTGCTAATTAAGGGCACATTGTAACTGAAGACATTAAATATCATCTTCATTCCTCATCCCAATTCCCCCCAATAAAGGTTTAAGGCAAGAATTTTATCATTTTTTATTCTGATTAAGAATTCACACAAAATAATTAGATCAACTATGAAATGTGTAAAGACTATACATTAAAGCAATGTATTTTTGATTCATGATTAGGGCTAAAAAAGCAGTTCATTTCATTTAAGTGTCCTACAAACTTTCAGTATCTTTTACAAGTTTATAAACTGGGAATACAATCCAAGACTCACATTTTACTACCATTTGGCATTTACTGCATAATTTATGTTTATTTGTGTTTATTACATACAATTGTTAATTTAACCAAATGAAATGAAGGATACCCAAGTGTCTGAAACTGACAAGTAGTACAGATACTTTTCAATAGCATTTCCAACTGTTCTAAATTTGAAATCTTCGTTAAAATTTTTAACAATCTGGCAGGAACTGTTCTCTACACTAAGGTTTCAGACAGCACATCTAGGTTAGGCTTAAATTCTAAAGATTCCTTCAGAAAACCTTGCAGATATAGCTCAAGAAGCCAGGATGTTGTTACTCTGTTACTAGTGGCTTCTTTAAAAGTGAGAAATTGGAATTAAGACAACAATGTGCCTATTAAGCTTACCAACTAAAGCACTGAATCAATGGGGGCTAAACTCCCAGGACTGGGGAAGAGACGTTAGATTTTCTTCATTTGATTTCCCCTTTTCATAATAAATTAAGATCTTATATAACAAAAGAAAGAAAAATCTGTATAAAATTCACAACATTTTCTCTAGAAAGGAAAATCCTCAAACACATCTTAAGGAAAGAAAAATTAAGATTTAATTTATTTTACACATTTCTACAAGTAATAGATGAACTGAGAAAAAAGTTTAAAAGCCTTACCAGTTTCCTGTGAATTCAACACTTCTAAGGCATGCATCATGGCACTTGCGAAGACATTGGCATCTTCTTTACTGCCAAAGTTAAGACCATACACCTGTCTAGCATCACGCCACTGGTGGAAGGTCTGTGTAGCTTGATTGTACTTCAATCCTTTTGGAATGGCACAATTTATTACCACCTACAATGATAAAGTAAATACTTGTAAGTACATTTTAAGTCTCAAATATTTACTGTAATTTTCCTAATACAATAGAGCTTTATTTAATTACTTGCCTGTAGCCATTTTTTATTTAAAATTTTTAAACCTGTTTCTAACAAACAACACTTAGCTACTCATCAGTAACACTAGCACTTAGATACTCATCAGAAGGCTAAGTTTGCTTCTCCTTTTAAGCCAAGTCCCAACACTGCCTCAAATCTGTGGTGAAAACCTGGGGGCCACCAATTTCTGCATAATTTAAAGGTTTAATTTTGTACTTCTTTTAACTATATGAACTTTCTGATGTGAACCAAGACAGCGTTTTCTTTTGGACTTGAGAAGTACTGTCCCCTTTTCTCTCAGTGGGGTGTTACTTTGCTATCATTAAGCTTCAGAGTTCAATGTCAACTGTTTTTTCTATGACCATTTCATCAGGAATAACCTTGTAAACTGTGAATGTGTGTGTGCTTGGATATCAGAAGCTGTTTACAACCCACAATCCAAAAGGCTGTCTTTGAGCTTTAACATGTCTGGTGGAGTGGCTTTTCTGTGCATAGCAGGCAGGGAGAAAATTAGAGTGCTCTTGGAGGTGCTAAGTAGATATAGGTAGTTTAACAAGGAGATAAGCTTATTTAAACTCATTTGGCAGGTAATTGCAAGGTTTAACATGGACTTCACTCTAGACAGCTAACAACTCTTTGCCTGCCAAGCAATGTTGAAAGTTAGATAAGAGTGGTGCTATTTGTGAAAGCCTCTGGAAGTACTACTCAAGAGATTAAGAAAAAACAGTGGCTAAGGAAGTGGTCTTCTAATGAGCAGCACTGTACATGAAGTGATCTGTTTAAAGTGTTCCAAATATACTGAGATGGGGGTTGCTTATATGTGGTTCACTACAATGATGAAAAAAGTCTGCATTAAAACACAGCAATTATTTGCACTAGACCATATCAGTTCGCTTACAAATAAAAGCAGTGACCATTCTTATTGATCCTCATATCCCTGTGACCTTCATACATAATATATGTTTTATAATACTTTAGAGAGTATATAAGGAAAAAATGCAACTGCATCAGACTAAAATCCTACATAAATGTGTATGCAAATACGGTGCAACCCTTGAATTCCTGGCAAGTTACCTCTGTGACCCTTTTAAACCATCTTGGTGCCCTCCCTGATCCTGATCTGCTCTGTGGACTAGTGAGGTGTCTGATATAACTTAGATAGCCCCAGGGGCCAAAGGTATGGCAGCCACCCAGGCTACTGCGCAGCACATAATCTCTGCAGCCACAGTTCCAGAAGACCCCTCTAGATCAGGACTTTCAAAGGAGTCTTTAGGCAGCTGACTTATAGTGATCTTCTGCAGTTCCTGAATGGGGGACAGCCAGATATGGGACTTTTGGGGCAGAGCAGAGACCCCTGGCTGCCCCTATGCATAGGAGCTCAAGGGGGCACATACCGCTGCTTCTGGGAGCCACATGAAGTGGCCCCTGACCCTGCTCCCCAGCTGGAGCGCCAGTGCACCAAAGTGGGGCAAACCCCAGACCCTGCTCCCCAGTGGCAGCTCAAGGGCCAGCTTAAAACAGCTGGCGGGCCGGATCCAGCCCTCGGGCTGTAGTTTGCCCACCCTTGCTCTACAAGGACACGTGATGAGACCACATGTCTCTAGACTCCATCTTGGGATGTCAGTAATTTTCCACCGACCCATCTGGGAACCATGCTTTGAAACAAAGAGTTCCCACCATATGCAAAAGCTATATAAGGCAGCAAATGACATCATTTGGGGTTCTTCACTCCCCACAAGACAACTCTGGAAACACCTGAGGAACAAAGACTGAATTGGGGGAAGTGCTGGACACAGGCTACATAGATTTTTAGCCTGAGAATGAAACTCCTGGGGATTCCAAGCTGTAAAGCAAATGCTAAGGGCAGCTTGCCCCTTAAGAATCTGCAGCCTGCTTATATCATCTCTTAGGGTGAGAATCTGCTATTCATATCCAATCTATTTAGTATATTATGTTTAGTTTGCATTTTTTGTTTATTTGCTAGGTAATCTGCTTTGATCTCTTATATTCACTTTAAAAGGATCTTTTGTAGTTAATAAACTTGTTTTTTTTCTGTCCAAACCAGGGAGTTGGAGTGAGGTGTGTGGGAATCATAATTCGGGGCAAAAGGCTGTTGCATATTCCTCTCCAGATTAAGCTCATAAAATTCACCCCCTCCCACACGCTGTAAAGTTCCCTCTGCAGTGCAAGATGGTATAAGTAACCTTCCTATGCCCAGTCTGGCCAGAGAGCCTGCTCATAACTGCAGCCGGGTGTGTCCCTACCTGTATGTATGCATGCTGGTGAAAGTGCATGCTGGAGGGCTTTGTAGCTTGTCACAGCAGTACAGTCTGAGAGGGAGACCAGGCTGGTGGGTCAGAGTACTCAGTGGTACCCCAGTTCCAGGTGGCACCAAGGGGGAGCCCATCACACCTCCATCCTCACAGGGTCCAGGAGCTCAGGCTCCAGTCCAAGTCTGAATATCTACACAGTGATTTTTCAGCCCTGGAGACTGAGCCCTGTGAACCCAAGTCAGCTGACCCAAGACAGCCATGGGTTTTTTATCCCTGTGTAGACATATCCTCAGATTCCACAGTGAGTTTACAGGGCTGGCAGTTTGAAACAAAATCTTCACATGTAAAAAGACGGGAGTTGATCTGAAAGCCATTAACACCAAAAATATGTACCTGTGTGATACCAAAGTCATTTTACAGAGCAGAACTGCCGTATTAAAAGATTTTATGGGCTCAGACCACAAAGTTTTGTATGCAAACATGGTAAGAGATTTCCAGAATAAAAGACTTTAAACAATTTTTCTATCTATTCTACCTTTTTTTATCTATTTGAGAAAACATAAGACCTTATTCTGCTTCCATTACATCAGCTTAAAACCACAGTAATATCAATAGTTATGTCTACAGTCACACCAGTTTAACCAAAACTGCACTTTGTCCATATTTCTTTAATTGAAATTCCCCAATGTAAATCTGCATTAATTTACAGTTAAGGTAGTTATACTCAAGTTCTAGCCTTTATTGAGTAAGTTTACTGGTGTTAAAGCTAAACCTTGAGAAGTATGGAAGTGATCAGTTATGGTAACATATTATTGTTGTAGTTTATGGATTTGCTTAATATTGATGTGAAAATTCACCAGAAACATTCCCATAACTACATTAGGTCTAATTCACAAAATGTATAGTACCAGTGAATTTTCAATATATGCATCAATATACACTTCTCATGGGACATGATAGCCACAGATTAGTGATGCGTAGGTTACATACCTTGAGAAACAATGTAATTGGAATGTATAATGTAAATGTTGACATTAATACTAAGTAAATCATTAACTGTAAGAACAACAGAATGTTGCCTTAGTTTATCATGTGCATACATTAAAATTCAGTATTTTTGTTTTTGAAATAGTTCCTAGATATTTTCTATAAAGGTTATACTATTCACTCTAGCAACCTTTAGCTAAATTGATTTTTTATAAATTAAAATTTATTTAAAGCCAACACTGCCAAACAAAGAATTTATAATCCAACAGCAGGGGTTTTTTGAAGTTACTGGAGACTGAACAAAATGCACCTCTCAAGATCAGGAACGTGATTGACCATTATACCATCAGTAATGGTCATTTTATATTGGAAAGTGGGGATATTGTAAAGTCAAAGTAAATTTGTCATCTATGCCTTAAGATTAATATATGGTAAAATAATGTAAGTTCCCAAACACAGCCATTTATCATGTGGTTTTAGAATGCATACCGAAGACACTACCAATTTTTGCCATAGGTTTCAGACAATTAATTTGCATGGTCAGCAGTGAAATATCTGAAAAAAGACCCATTAGTTATAAAAAATATTGATATATAAAATTAGAGATGGACCATGAGGAGAAAAATTGACCTCCTTTCTAGTACTATTTTTAATATTTCAGTCAAATGCCTTTAGTGAGGACAAACCATTTTAAGTTACAGAAGTTCACAATTAAACCAATATTGCCCCCACAATATACACATCCAGATAAGTAATTATACAAAAGGTCTTTATAAAATATATCCAGATCAACCTAAAACTAAGTTTCAAAACAATCTGCATAACAAAAACAGAATCTATCAAGCACTGAATTTCATTAGTATTTTTTCCTATCAAGACTCCACTGCTAACATATAGCAACATCTGAGATATTAATATTCTACAAATACATTAGAAGCAAGAGGTCAAGATCAAGGACAGGGTAGGCCCGTTACTCAATGAGGGAGGGAAATAACAGAAAATGTGGAAATGGCAGAGGTGCTTAATGACTTCTTTGTTTCGGTTTTCACCAAGATGGTTGCTGGTGTTTGGACATCTAACATAATGACTGTCAGTGAAAATGAGGTAGGCTCAGAGGCTAAAATAGGAAAAGAACAAGTTAAAAATTATTTAGACAAGTTAGATGTCTTCAGGTCACCAGGGCCTGATGAAATGCATCCTAGAATACTCACGTTGCTGGCTGCGGCAATATCTGAGCCATTAGCGATTATCTTTGAAAAGTCATGGAAGACAGGAGAGATTCCAGACAACTGGAAAAGGGCAAATATAGTGCCAATCTATAAAAAGGGCAATAAGGACAACCTGGGGAATTACAGACCTGTCCACTTAACTTCTGTACCCAGAAAGATAATGGAGCAAATAATTAAGCAATCAAATTGCAAAAATCTAGAAGATAATAAAATAAAGTAGCAAAGAATCCTGTGGCACCTTATAGACTAACAGAAGTTTTGCAGCATGAGCTTTCGTGGGTGAATACCCACTTCTTCGGATGCAAGGGTGCCACAGGATTCTTTGCTGCTTCTACAGAACCAGACTAACACGGCTACCCCTCTGATACTTGACATAAAATAAAGTGACAGTCAGCATGGATTTGTCAAGAACAAATAGTGTCAAACCACCCTGATAGCGTACTTTGACAAGGTAACAAGCCTTGTGGATGGGGGGGAAGCGGTAAACATGGTATATCTTGATTTTAGTAAAGCTTTTGATACTGTCTCATATGACCTTCTCATAAACAAACTGGGGAAATGGAATCTAGATGGAGCTACTATAAGGTGGGTGCAAAACTGGTTGGAAAACCATTCCCAGAGAGAAGTTATCAGTGGTTCACAGTCATGCTGGAATGGCATAATGAGTGGGGTCCCGCAGGGATCAGTCCTGGGTCCGGTTCTGTTCAATATCTTGATCAATGATTTAGATGAGCAGTTCTCAAACTGTGGGTCATGACCCCGTTTTAATGGGGTTGCTATTGCTAGGACTGCTGGGGTTTGGAGCTGAAGCCGAAGCCTGACCCCCACCGCCTGGGGCTGAAGTTGAAGCCCGAGGACTTCAGCCTTGGGTGGCAGGGCTCCGGCTACAGGCCCCCTACCTGGGGCTGCAGCCCTTGAGCTTCAGCTTTGTCCCCCGCACCTCTGACCAGGGTGATCGGACTTGGGCGAGCTCAGGCTTCAGTCTCCCCTCCTGGGGTCGTGTAGTAATTTTTGTTTTCAGAAGGGGCTCGTGGTGCAATGAAGTTTGAGAACCTCTGATTCAGATAATGGCACAACAGAGTACACAAAGTTTACAGATGATACCAAGATGGGAGGGGTTTTAAGTGTTTTGGAGAATAGGATTAAAATTCAAAATGATCTGGACAAACTGGAGAAATGGTCTGAAGTAAACAGGATGAAATTCAATAGGAACAAATGCAAAGTACTCCACTTAGGAAGGAACAATCAGTTGCAAACATACAAAATGGGAAATGACTGCCTAGAAAGGAGTACTGCGGATAGGGGTCTGGGGGTCACAGTGGACCACAAGCTAAATATGAGTCAACAGTGTAACGCTGTTGCAAAAAAAGCAAACCTCATTCTGGGATGTATTAGCAGGATTGTTGTAAGCAAGACACAAAAAGTAGTTCTTTCGCTCTACTCCGTGCTGATTAGGCCTCAACTGGAGTAGTGTGTCCAGTTCTGGGCACCACATTTCAGGAAAGATGTGGATAAATTGGAGAAAGTCCAGAGAAGAGCAACAAAAATGATTATAGGTTTAGAAAACATGACCTATGAGGGAAGATTGAAAAAATAGGGTTTGTTTAGTCTGGAAAAGAGAAGATTGAGAGGGGAGATAACATTTTTCAAGTACATAAAAAGGTTGTTACAAGGAGGGAGAAAAAATAGTTAATTTCTGAGGACAGGACAAGAAGCAATGGGCTTAAATTGCAGCAAGAGAGGTTTAGGTTGGACATTAGGAAAAACTTCCTGTCAGAGTGGTTAAATACTGGAATAAATTGCCTAGGGAGGTTGTGGAATCTCCATTACTGGAGATTTTTAAGAGCAGGTTGGACAAACACCTGTCAAGGATGGTCTAGATAATACTTAGTCTTGCCATGAGAGCAGGGGACTGGACTAGATGACCGCTTAAGTCCCTTCCAGTCCTATGATTCTATGATTTTAAAAAAGTGTAGACAGTTAACGGCAATCTCAGAGTCATCTGTAATTCTACCAGTTGAGTTAGATCTACACCAAAGTAATTTCACAAATCACAACATGACAGGAACTAGCGTATCAGCATGTACATTTTGCTTCATGGAAGACTGTCAATCCTAAATACTGTATTATTTCACACCTTAAATTTAGTTCAGCTTCAGAGAAAGATAGTCCAATTAATATTTCTGTATTTTTTTCTTTTAAATGAAGGTTTGTCAAACTTTGACATCAGAAGTAAAATGCCTTGCCCTTATAATGGAATAATTTTAACACTAGCAAGATTAACATCTACTTATTCTTTGTAGAAAAAACAAAAACAAAGGTATTCTACTCAATTTTATTTAATGATTTTTGTCCAAAGCAGACGGCATAGTTTTAGGGCATCACCTACACTACAGAAACTGAGTTGGGGACCTTATTACAACATGGCTGTCCCCTGACTAGAATACAAAAGGGTAAATTTTGTAGCATTGACTGTGTTGCAATTAAGTTGCATAACCAGGCTAAAGCTGTAGACATGTCCTCAGGTTCCCCAAAATGATTTCTGTAAGGCAAATGTGCCCTTCCACAGCACAGTAGTGTCCGAACAAAAACCATGTTCCGTTTCCATGGATTCACATGCATAATCAGTGAATTAGAAGCAGCATGTGCATCTAGATATGAACATACAACTTTATCCTGATGCATTAGCATGAGTTAGTTGTTCTCCGTATGTCAAACACTGTAGTAGCAGAAGACAGGGCTGCCCAGAGGATTCAGGGGGAGTGGGGCAAAGCGGGGGAGTTGCGGCGCTTGTACTCACCCGGCAGCGGTCCGGGTCTTCGGCGGCGGAGCGCCCTTCAGTTGCTCCACGTCTTCAGCAGCACTGAAGGGCCCCCTGCCGCCGAAGACCCGGAGTGACTGAAGGGCCCCCGCCGCCGAAATGCTGCCGAAGACCCAGACCGCTGCTGAGCCAGGGCTCGCTGGGCCCCTGTGGGGCCTGGGGCAAATTGCCTCACTTGCCCCGCCCCCGGGTGGCCCTGGCAGAAGACAAAAATTCCACAAACTAAATCTGTACATGTCTATTAGATTTAATTTACAAGGACTGAAACAAGGGAGAGCTGCACATTTGACAGCTTCTCTTTAACCATCTCAATGACAACTGCCAGAAAATAGTTAAACATAAATGAGTTTTGTCACTTTTGCTTCTCACTACATTCACCCCCATGGACAATTGAATGTTGACGAGATACCCAATACAAGAGTACTACTACTTTCACATCACCCTCAGTAGCATTGGTGCCCAAACTTTTCCTCTCGAAACCCCCATCCCCGAAATCAGTAATGGAATGTGTCCGCAGACCCTTGGGCCAAAAGCTGAGCAATGGCCAGGAACAGAGCTGCAGTTGTGGCCAGGAGCAGCGCCAGAGTGGAGCTGGGAGCAGAGCAGGGCTGGGTGGTGTTTCCTCCCCACCCCACGTGGGGATTGGCCTGGGCCCCACAGCATCCCCCTGGATGTTCCTGCACACCCCCCTTAAGGGGCATGGCCCACCACTCTATGGTGTTGAAAGAGTGGTGGAGCTAAACCATTTCTTGACTCTCAAAGCCAAGAATGCCACTTTCGTCATGCAAGAGATGTAAAACTTAGTTTAAATTATTCTAAAGACTTGATTACAGGGGAAAATTATGCTAGTATAAACTAGGATGTGAATTTAAACAGCTGTACCAGCATTAACCCCACCTCATGCAGACACTTATTCTGGTATGACTGCCTTTTTTTATTCACTATATTTAGCTTAAACCTCTTTCCCAGCAACACCAAAAAAGCTGCTCTTTCACCAGAATAAGAGTAACCGCAACAGGTGTCACACTGGTAAAACGTTCCACTGTAGTCATGGCCTAAGAAATGTTTGTCAGACACACTACACTGGACCAGTACACGTGTAAAGACTTCATAAAAGACCGAGAAGACAGAGAATAGAAAAAAGCTTAACTAAAAAGATCTAATAGCTCTTGCCTCCCTGTAGGTACTTGTTATGTTACAATAATAATAAACAGAGTCCTCAGTAAATGATGATTTATGTGGCAGAGAAGAGACTTTCCTCTTGGCTAGAAGATGGTTTGGTAGATCAATCACTGTTCAAGAAAGGTGGTTTCAATTGGACAATGAGGGCCTTAACTCGCCTCACCTTTGTCATGAAGGATAAAGAAATCCTAAGGACTTGCCAAAATGAGAAAGTTTTTGCAAATGATGTTTTTGTGCGCAAACTGTTGTGTAACATACCACAATAACTGCATCCACAAAACCAGCTGTTACCTGCTTCCCCCTCAATGAGTGTGTACACAAAGCACTGACTTTTTTCCAAAATAAGTAATCAGTATTCTGGATGAGTATCCTATGGTGCTTTGTCCTGATGCTGGCCTCTATGCACTCTGGGATGTTTCTTGTGATATATTGTAGAATACCTGTTAGAAGCCACTGGAATTCTGGGATTTGGGATCATACTTGCAAGTTTCCATGATTCCTCCCCTGATATCCCATCATTTAACTGGCTTTTGCAACCTGGCATCATTTTCAAAACCTCTGTTAACCAGCATGGAGGGATCACTTCTGCATGCCATGATCCTGACATTTACTAATACACAGAGGCTGCTGCACATGTATTTGAGATCATGCTCCCAAGTGATGGCTGCTTTGGAGGCTAGCTGTCACACTACCAATCTGATCTGATCTGGCTAAAGGAGGAGGAGGAGGAGGATGTCAAGCAGCTACTTGTGGATGATCTTTTCCTGGAGCAGCTTCACTGACTGCAGAGCAGTTTCTGGACTTCTGAAATGAGCAGTAACTGGTAGGAAAGGAAGGTGATGGAATCCTGGGGATGACCAGCAGAATTTCAGATGACAAAGACCACTTTCCTAGAGATCTGCAGGGAGCTCACCACAAATCTACAGCATCAGAACACCAACATGAATGCTCCCTCTAAACATGGAGAAATGTGGGCATTCTCATCTGGAAGCTCAACACCTTGACAGCTTTCAGTCAGTAACTAACCAATCTGGTGTGTTAGGTTGACTGTTGGAGCTGTCACACAGGTGTCATAGCAAAAAGAAGGTGCTGATTGGGTGGGCCAACAATGCTTCGGATGTTATTGATGGATTTGCATGCTTGGGATTCCCAAACTGTACTGGGGACATTGACAGGACCCATTTTTGCCCCCTGCATCAGGCCTCAAGATTTATAAACAAAAAGGGTTATTTCTCCATGTATTACTCCAAGGCCTGTTTGATCATTGTGGCACATTCAACAATATTAATGTTGGGTGCTCTGGAAAGGTCCATGATACGAGGATCTTTTGAAACTCCCATCTGTTTTCCCTAATGAAAAATTGAACTTCTGCTAAAAAGAACACTATGAATATTAATGGTGTTGTGATTCCTCCTGTCATTCTGGGAAACCCAGCTTACTCTCTGCTTCTGTGGCTTACCAAGTCTTTTACTGAACTTGGATAGGAGAAAGGACTTGTTCTTCTATACCTTGAGAAGCTTGAAGATGACAGCGGAGCGTGCATTTGGAGGGCTGAAAGGGAAGTGGGAATGTCCAATAAGACTCAAGGCTGCTGAGCAATATCTGCCCTGTGTTAAAACTGCTTGCTGTATTTTGCACATCTGTGAGAACAAAGGATAGAGCCCCACTGATATGTGGGAGGTAGAAGTGAAGACTCTTTCAGTGGGTTATGAGCAATGAGACAGCGTTCCTCTGCAAACTGCAGCAAATCACCAGAGGATGCCTTGTGCTCCCTACTTTGAACTAAGGGCTGAAAATGCTGAAATATTTTATTTTGCTTTCTTGCAGGGTTTCATTGCATTGTGTGTTAGTTGTAGTGTTTTGTGGCTCAATTGTTTTATAAAGGCTTTGCGCAACAGTCTATTGAAAGATCATTTGTTGTATTTAAGGGATGTGTAATTTTTCAGAAAAGCTCAAAGTTTACATTATAACCTTTAATAAATATCAAATAGTGCAAACAATAAAGCCATTAACTGAACAAGTCTGTGCAAACTTTAACCATACTCACACAAACCACAAAAAGTAAACAATGTAAATTTTAGAATAATGAAAACGTGAAACATCCTTAAAAGTACTGAGTGAACACATTTGTAGTTGTACTGTTCACAAATACAATAAGGTGCGGGATTTCTGCCTGTTTTTCCCTGAGGTGTAGAATGACAAGGGAAGATGTCATCTTTTGTGGTAGTCCATGTGAAGGTGGAGTCCCAGATTTAGCTGTTTTCTCTGTCTGGGGGTGTGGAGTGGGGAGAGAAGTGGCTGTGACTGGAATTTTGGGGTGTGCGTGGGCCATGGGGTGCTTGCTTTGGAGGATGTTAACCTGATACAAGTCACCGTGCAA
The DNA here is from genome assembly GCF_020497125.1 of Mauremys mutica. Taxonomy (NCBI): domain Eukaryota; kingdom Metazoa; phylum Chordata; order Testudines; family Geoemydidae; genus Mauremys; species Mauremys mutica. The sequence continues at coordinate 157,825,895 of NC_059074.1, read as the reverse complement.
TATTTATGCCAGAACAGAATGACGACTTTGTCTTAAATTCTGTTTTGTGTCACCAACAGACATTTACAAAGTGCACTGAAAAATAAACAGAGTTCATCAGTAATTGTTGAGAATGGAAGGGGTTAGCAATGCTGGCAGTCTGATTACACCTAGCCGAGTGCCTTATAATTTCTATGCCTTTTAGATGCCTCACTTTGGGAAGTATACCTCACAAAATTCCATGTATAGCTGAGAGTTCAGGCCATTGGTTCAAAGTACTTTTTATTACATCTGATTCTGTAATTTATGTCTCATTATTTAAACCCATCACAGTGCCAACAACTTGAATGGGGTGGGAGGTGGATAAGGCCACAGCAGTCAACGGAGAGTAAGTGGGGAAAGATATGAGAAATGGGGTTTGGGGGTGGGTGCCAGCCCTGCCGGGGCTCATGGACTATTAAAATATAGGGGTCAACAATCAGCTGTTGAGTCAGACTCCCCTCCCCAAACTGTGAGGAAATATATGACCTCTTCATGACACCATGAGGATGCATGAGGCATGGCTGCTGTAGCAGTGCTAAAATAATGAGAAAGGTATGTGGCTCCAGGAGCGTATAATCGCAAATGGGGTGATCTTGGTTGCAACATGTAAATAAGGATGTAACATTTCATCTGTATGACTCCAGAGCATTATAGGGCACACAGGCAAACAGAGAAGTAGATTCTGGTGTGATGCCATGCAGCGTGGGATAGCAGTTGGACTGCCAACTTAGTTCAAAATACAAATGCATTCACATGAACTTAACACACTAACTGATTCCAAAATTAACTAAATCCACTTTCAAAGTAGGTTATCCAATTTTCAGTTATTGGCTGATTAATTTGAAAGAAGAATTGCATCATGTGAACCCAAGATATTTTAATTTGAAAAACAGAAAGTGCAAAAAAGCCTCTTGGTGTTGACACACCCTAAGTATACGCATGCAAAGTAAGGCGCCAAGGCTATTGTAATTAAGTTTTCGTTTTACTTAATACCTATTCTCCTCCAAACTTTTAAATCTTTCTTTGCTGAATAACTGGACTGCTGTCTATATAAAAGTAAATTACATAAAAATCAAATTGAAATGAGGTTCACTTTTAAAGTGAAAGCCTCTCTTCCCATTCCTGAACACACATGCGCGGCAATATTGGTATTTTAGATTGCTACACCACGCTATCCACCTCTCAAACACCAATCAAAAGGATGGCAACCCTCTCAAAGCCCCACTTTTTGCAATTGAAAAACAGTGCCTAGTAAAGATTGCCCTAGTACACCTTCAGTGAGTAATATATTCCCTTCTATTTTACTTCCACACCTTTTAAAAAATATGTCAGAGCAGCAATTTCCAAACATTATTAGTTCACATACCATCTTCTTTGAAAAATAATGTTCAAAGTACCTTTTTGTGCACATTTATTTTAGGCCTTAATAGGCTTAACAGAAGTATTCCCAGACTCTATCGTAACATAATTGCTTAAGGTAGGTTAAAATGTTCAGTTATAACATTTTTAAACATCTCAGGTTTTTAGACAATGCATCAAAATAAATATGATGAAGCAGCCATTATTTGTCTTTTGTCTCATTCAAATGACAAGAAACAAATATGTCATAAATGACATCGACATATTTTGATATGTGGCTTAACTATGTTCAATGGCTTGACTTTTTTAAAGTGTCTAATTTAAATTCAAAGTTCCTGCTAATTCTCATCTGGACTATTGTTGAACACAAGCCAAAATTCACACTAGAAAATTTAAGTTAAGAGAAATACAAAATGTTTGTATAGCTCTTAAAGAAAACAAAATAAAGTGCCATTAATGAAACAGGTGTGTGTGTAAAAGGAAGAGGAAAGGGTAGAGAAGTAGAGAAGTCTTGGCTGGCAATGGGGTCCTTTATCTGGTCAAAAGGCAGCTTCAGCTCCAGATGGCCTCTTGGTCCTCAGCAGCTCAGACTCTCACCGAAGCCGGGCCCCTTAATGTCTAAAATGCTGGGCAAACAGCACAGTGGCTCCCTCTGCTAGGAGGCTCAAATTGCATCCATCCAGAGTTGCTACTGAAGAACTGACTCCTTAGTCCACAGGTTTTTATCCACCACACCCAATCAACCGCCTCTCAACTTCCCTGCAGAAACAGAAAGGAATTGGTCTGCACCCCAGCCCTGCAGGGCAAGGTATGAAAAGGGAACACCCTGCATTGCAACAGCTTCCTGTGTGAATGCCTTTTGACCTTGGCAGTCACAGGTAGTCCCAGTTTTGCAGCCACTCTAACCAGCCCTGTATGCTTGTGTTTTTTTTCAGATGAGAGGAGCACTTGCAACGTGATAGGTAACTTCACAAGTCTGCCTCAGTAGCTCAAGCTGTGTGGCTTGGCGCAAGGCTGAAGACTTCACCTTGCAGAAATCCAGCCTGCTGTAGGCCAGATGAGAATATAGCACCCATCTGCAAAGCTACTGCGCACAACATACCGCTAAATAAAAATACTATGCCAGCATGGATGGCAAGTGTTATTCCCCATTATGACTTAAAGCAGCTAGAAGCAGCAAAATGCACTCTCAGGAGTTTTCTTGTGCACTGCACTGTACATGACAACTTTCAGTTTCAAACAAATTTTTTAAAATTGTTTATCGTACCAATTTCAACAAGCTCACATACCACCAAAAGCACATGTACCAATGTTTGCAAAACCCTATTCTAGAGCAATTTCTTTACAGCCTCCTAGGCAGTTTTATTCCCACGGCACACTACATTTACATCTGTAACTCTAGGGTGAAACATCATTTTATGAATGTATTTGAGATTAAAAATTTGTATCTAAAACCAAAGATGTAATTGTTGCCTAGCCCCCTTGCCAATGAAGTCAAATTTAGACACTGACATATCAGTGATACTTTACTAACTTCTGTTGTCCATTATCTCACCAAGTTAAGAATTCACCATCCACAGTTGGGCAAAAACTCTTGATAGATATCCAAAACTCAGGTGTAAAGTGCTGAGCCTTTTCTGCCATTATTTTAATCATAGTTTTTAATCATAGTGATTATTTTAGTTGCCTTCCACTGCCATTCTAACAAACCTTACACAATATCTCTAAAGGTGTTTACAGCTATTAACAGTCTCATCCATAAGTTAAACGTAAAGCAGTAATATTACAGGAAGGTTATAGTTAGAAAAAATTTTCTCTGATTTGCTAAGGGAAGACAAACTGGGAATATAGGGAAGAAACATGTAAATATGTTGTAGCAGCAGCAGGAAGAAAAGGACAACTTATTTGAGTTGACCTAGCTTAACCTCTATCATCACCTCAAACAGAAGTAAATGAAGTGGAAAAAAGAAATGAAAAATGATGTCAGTTCCTGGTTACAACAACTTTCTATAATTTAAGACATCAGCACTTGGAAGCATCCAATGTAATAATTTAGAAGTCCTATTTCAGAGATTAAAATCACTCATATACCACATACAACAGAATCATCTCTACTAATATAGTAGAAATTCACTCACGTAAGAAGTAGTGCTGTCAATTAATCACAGTTTAACTAAAAAGATTAACTGCAAAAAATTAATTGCGATTTAAAAAAACCACACTTTTAATCGAACTGTTAAACAGAATACCAACTGAAATTTATTAAATATTTTGATGTTTTTCTACATTTTCAAATATATTGATTTCAATTACAACACAGAATACAAAGTGTACAGTGCTCACTTTATATTATTTTTATTACAAATATTTGTACTGTAAAAATGGTAAACAAAAGAAATTGCATTTTTCAATTCATCTCATACAAGTACTGTCATGCAATCTCTTTATCATGAAAGTGCAACTTACAAATGTAGATTTTTTTTGTTACATAACTGCACTCAAAACCAAAACATAAAACTTTAGAGCCTACAAGTCTATTCAGTCCTACTTCTTGTTCAGCCAACACTTTGTTTACATTTACAGGAGATAGTGCTGCCTGCTTATTATTTACATCACCAGAAAGTGAGAACAGTCATTCGCATGGCACTTTTGTAGCCGGCACTGAAAGGTATTTAAGTGCCAGATATGCTAAACATTGTATGCCCCTTCATGCGTCAGCCACCATTCCAGAGGACATGCTTCCATGCTGATGATGCTCATTTAAAAAAAAAAAGTGTTAATTAAATTTGTGACTGAACACCTTGGGGGAGAATTGCATGTCTCCTGCTCTGTTTTATCTGCATTCTGCCATATATTTCATGTTATAGCAGTCTCAGATGATGACCCAGCACATGTTGTTCATTTTAAGAGCACTTCCACTGCAGATTTGACAAAACACAAAGAAGGCACAAATGTGAGATTTCTAAAGATGGCTTCAGCACTTGACCCAAGGTTTAAGAATCTGAAGTGCCTTCCAAAATCTGAGAGGGAGGAGATGTGGAATGTGCTTTCAGAAGAGTTAAGAGAGCTACACTCCGATGCGGAAACTGCAGAACCCAAACCACCAAAAAGAAAATCAATCTTCTGCTGGTGGCATCTGACTCAAATAATGAAAATGAATGTGCATCAGTCTGCACTGCTTTGGATCATTAGCAAGCAGAACCCGTCATCAGCATGAGTGCATGTCCTCTGGAATGGTGGTTGAAGCACAAAGGGACACATGAATCTTCAGCACATCTGGCACGTAAATATCTTGCGATGCTGGCTACAACAGTGCCATGCGAATGCCTGTTCTTACTTTCGAGTGATAATGCAGCCAGTTTACAGTATCTCCTGCAAATAAAAACAAACTTATTTGTCCGAGCAATTGGCTGAACAAGAAGTAAGACTGAGTGGACTTGTAGGTGCTAATATTTTACATTGTTTTATTTTTTGAGTGCAATTATTTTTTGTACATATTATACATTTTTAAGTTCAACTTTCATGATAAAGATATTGCACTAGAGTACTTGTATTAGGTGAACTGAAAAATACTATATTTTTTATAGTGCAAATATTGGTGGTAAATAATAAAGTGAGCACTGTACACTTTGTATTCTTTGTTGTAACTGAAATCAATATATTTGAAAATATAGAAAATATCCAAAAATATTTAAATAAATGGTATTTTATTATTAACAGTGCAATTAATCATGCAATTACTCATGATTAGTTTTTTTAATTGTGCGATTAGTCACTTTTTTTTTTAAATCGCTTGACAGCCCTGGTAAGAAGTTATTTTCTTATTCTCCTACTACACTGGACTATGCGGATAAGATTTCACAAGCTCAAGAGAATATAACTACTAAGGGAAATCCTGCAGAAAGGTATCATCCTAATATGCAGTCACACCTCAAAGTGAGTTCCACACTTATATCTCATGTGCCCAGTTTACAAGCAAGAGCACTCCAATTTTGTCATCCTTACTCTCGCTAAGTAGTACTTTACTATGTAAGAATTCTCTGCAGGGGTTATTTCTTAATATGCGATTGAGTGCAAGTAAGGGTGGCAAAGAAAATCTTTTTGGAGCCAATTCTAATTGCAAGCCTGTAAAATCAGCATAACAACAGAAACTAGGCTCTTCCTGGTTTATGGATCACCAGTAAAATAATTTGTAATCAAATTTTGTTCAGAACTGTTGCGTGGGACACACTGAATTTCAATTCTCTCTTATTTCCTTATATTTGCAAGACTAGGAGATGTAGTAAAAATTAAAAAAACCTGAATAACTTCATGGTTTATGATGAATCCATATGTTTGCAGAAACTTTCATGAATGGTTTGGAGAAGAAAAAGTCATGTAATATTTTAGCAGAAAGAGATTAGTTTTCCTAAATCCTAACTGCTTTTTGTTAATTTGGGACCAACATTCTTAGCAGTAGCTGGTGTCTATTCTTTGTAGGAACTGAAGCCATAAAAGTGAAAACTATTCACTGTACTCTAGGACATAGACAAGGGATATTGTGCTGAGCACCCACAACTCTGTGGTTACTTGAGATCAAGCTGACCAGAAGGGACAAACTGGTTGAGAAATAAATGGGGGGGATCCTGAAATTCAACTGGGGTGCAGTCCTCGTACGCACCTTGAAAACGCCTATCTCAAACCTCCCTGATGTCTCACAGGACCACAATGGGCTGGCGAATGAGAGGGAGAGGGATGACGATGTTTAAACCTTTATCTCTCTCCTTTCTCTTAACAGCACACTGTTGAGGAAGCCCCTATGACCTGGATGGTGAAGACAGCTGGAACTGCTTCCTCGCAGCACGTGAAGGCCAAGCGCACTCAGGATAACCTGAGAATCCTTCAGGCCATGCAGCCTTGCATCCGTCTGAGCACATTCCCTTCAAAGGGAATGTGCACATTCCCTTCAAAGGGAAGGTCCTGGATGGACAACTGCATTTCCTGGGAGAGACCTGAGAATTGCAGCCATGAACTGCGCCTCATTACCAAGGCAATGACTCTGGCTGCTGAGTCAGATGCATCCCAAGCCATCTGGAGAGAGCCCCTCGCCACCGCTTGCCCTCCTCCAGAATGGCCACAAATTCCTAGCTAAGGTCCTGAGGTAGGGAGTCCTTTAACTTATTGAGAGAATCCCATAACTTACAATTGTATCTCCCCCACAGGGCCTGGTGGTTAGACACCCTGAACTGGAGACTGGCAATCGGATAAACTTTCCTCCCAAAAAGGTCCAGTTTCTTTGTGTCTTTATTTTTAGATGTGGCGCTCGCCTGACCCTGCCTATCCCTTTTGTTGGCTGCTGATACTACTAGCGACCCTGGAGGCAGGTGGGTATGCAGATATTCGAACCCTAGGGCAGAGACGTAGTACTTCTTTTCCACCCATTTGGATGTTGGCGGAACAGATGAAGGGGTTTGCCAGAGTGACTCAACAATTCTTAATACTCCTTCATGCACCGGTAGTGAGACTCCCGCCAGAGCTGTTGCCGTTATCACATCCAACAGGGTGTCTGACGGCTCCGCCAACTCCTCCGCCTCCTAGCCCAGGTTGGAGGCCACCCTAAGTAAAGCTTGGTGTGCTCTACAGCAGAAGTTCTCAACAAGGGGTCTGCGAACCCTTTCAGGGGTGTCTGCAGTGCCCCACAGCTGAAACCCAGAGCCTAAGCCCCAGCACCTACCGCAGGGCTGAAGCCAGAAGCCGCGGGGTTGAAGCCCTGATTCCTGGTGCCCCCCGCAGGGCTGAATTCTGGAGCCCTGGTGCTCCCCCCGGGGCAGAAGCCCATCAACAATGAGCAGAGTTGGGGAAACATGGGGGTGTTGCCCCTCCCTCCCGAAACTACAGTGCAAGAGCAGGGCAGTCACGGGGCAGCTCCACCACCCCCTTCTCTCCCTGCCTTCTGATCAGGTCAGAGGCAGGAAGCCAGAGCCAGGCAGTGTGGGACTGCTGCTACTCTGTCTGGTGCCATGGAGCAGGAAGCTGGGGCGTTTCCTCATCTGCTGCTGCTGCTGGGGGTTGAAGCTGCTCCTCAGCTCCCAGCCCCCTTTGTTCACACAGCCAGTAAGAGCTGCCTGGGTGGGGGACCCGGCCCCATGGCTGGCAGAGCCCTCAGGGAACAGGGAATGCAGAGGAGCATTAGCTACCTACTTCCCCGCACTGAGCTACCCCCTCTGCATGCACACAGCCCCTAGTTATCCCGCTTCCTGCACCCTGAGCTCTTTTCAAACTTTTTGAGCTGTGCCCCAAACCTTTGAGTTATAATTTTTGATTGTGCCCTCCTCCCCAACCCAAACAGGCTGAGTGACCTGCTGAAGTGAGTAGGGGGTGAAGGTGGCACTCCCTCCCTGGACCCTGCTACGTGGAGCTGGCAGGCACAAGCCCTGCTGGCCCCTGCCCACCCAAAATAGAAGTCAAACTACACCTATGCCCGAGCATCCGGCCCCCCCAGCCCATAGCCCCAAGTCCCCCATCTTTCCCCCACTGGGCCTTGGAGTTTTTATAGCATGTTATGGAGGGCCTCAGAAAGAAAAAAGGTTGAAAGTCCCTGCTCTAAAGTCATCTGGGAGGGGACAAGTGTGAGGGCCCCACTACCGCCTCTTCCAGTGACAAAGACGATGATGGCACCACTGGTGGAGGGGCTGGGGCACTCTCCCGCACTGGGGAAGATTCCCTTGGTGTTGGTAACTGCTCCTCTGCCCCTGCGTCAGAGTCCGTGTCTTGTTTTGAACTCTGTGCCAGTGGAGTGGGGGTAACTTCTCCGAAGCCACCAGAGAGGAGTGATGTGAATATGGCACCGGTATCCTTGGAAGGTCCCAAGGATTCCAGTAGAGCCATTGAGCTGGCCAGTGGCCCTGCTGCCACGCAGGCACTGCCAGCGTAGTGCTGGCGTCCAGAACCCAAGGGGACTGCTGTTTATGCGGCGAAAGGCTGAATTCTCGGTCCAACTCAGACAAGTCTCCCCTCAGTGACCATGGAGGGCTGTGGAGACTTGTGTCTGCAGCTGACGTCAGGGACGGAAGACCAGTGTCTAATGGGTAGTAACCGATGACTCCCAAGGTTGATGGGGTCTGGTGATGTGAAGGTGAGGAGCAGTCCCGTATAGGTGGCAACCAGCACGCTGAAGGTCATTTGGGGGAAGGAGACTTGAACCAAGGCGTTGGGGGAGGACTGGTACTGGGAATGAGGAGATCAGTGCCTCAAGGCAGGCGATCCATGCCGCAACCATGGGGACTGCAAATGTGGAGCTGGCAACCTAGGTTGTATGGCCAGGGACCATAGTTGCGGAGCTGAGGATTGAGATCGTGGAGTAGGGTAACAATGCCTCTGCTCCGGAGACCAGCAATGCTCCACTGCCCTTTGAGGCGGGGCCACAGCTAGCTTGCCCTTGGAATGGGGAGCTTTAGTGGTATCTGCCGGTAGTCGTAGGCAATGCCGGAAGGGCCAAAAGGTCCCTAGCCACCTGGAAGGCCTCAGATGTTGAAGGCACTAACAAGCACCGAGGTCCCCTGTTGCTCCCAGGAGTCAGAGGTGGATCCCTGGGTGGGCTGAGTGGTCCAGTTACCAGTCTGGGGTGAGCAGCCTGATACCTTTCTCCTCTGTGCTCGGTGCCAGGGAGCAGCTGCGCTGTTTCTTCTGGCTCTTCCTCCTCACCATTTCCATTATCTGTGAGGGCACCCGAAGGCTCTGCCCATGGTCAATTGCTCTTCTGAATTTACAACTTGTCATCTAAGAATCTCATCAGCTCACACAGTTCCCCTATCATCACTATGCTGAAGGCTTTAATGCTTCACTTTGTATGGATAGAAAAACAGTAATAGAAATAAATGGGGGGCAGGGGGAGAGAAGAAGTTCAAAGAAGAGGGTACTGTTGTAGTTGAGTCTGGATACAATAAGGTTCTGAATGACAGATCTGGCTTTTAGGATGGCTACAAAATGTTGGAGCTACCAAGTAGGAAGAAGTGTAGCATTTGATTATGGCATTGATGTGTAGGGCAAGGGAAAGGGAGTGGCAGTCAAAAATAATCCCCCAGGATTGCAGACCTGTAACTGGAAGGATGATGGCATTGACAGTGAGAAGGGGGGAATGGAGCAGGTGTGGGAAGAAAAATTCTGTTTTAGCCATATTAGAACTTAAACAGTTTACTGTGAATTAAGTTGGCTTGCACATAAATTGCTTCATGTTGTTCTCCTTCCCTGAACCTCTGTCTACTTGTCTGTCCTTACAGCAATGACCATACTTTCCCTGAATGTTTAGAAAATGCCTAATAAGTCTTGGACAATATCATAAGCTAAATTGTATTTTATTATTTTGGATAGTCCCATTACTTTACTGAACAGAGATTTTTTTAAATGGAATAATTATAATAGTTAAAAATAAGTTCCCTTTGAAAATTATTAGAGGTTCACATACCTGATGATCTTGAATCTTCCTGCCCACTACTCTAAATGTATTGTTTCCTGTGTGATGATATATATGAACTCTACTGAATCCAGTCGATCCACCAGCTGGTACCCATTTCTTATTGGTATCATCGTAGACCATAACTGCAGCTCGTGCTTGGCAGATACTCTGTTCACTATTAAGACAAGAAAAAAAGATATTTAATGTTAAAAAGCAAAAGCAAAGTTAAGGCAAATGAAAGCGCTACATGTAAACCAAAAAAAAAGAAAAATTACTGGGCAAGTTAAGATAACCTGACAGGAAATTTTACCTTTCATCAATGTAGAATTGCTAGCACCACAGCACAACAACTGTTTCATTTAGTGTGTGTCATTCTGAAGTAGAGTTCTGCTCACAAAAGGTATGAACGAAGAGAACTGTATTAAGGGTAAAGATGGACCAATATAATTAGATTTGGCAGGTTTTTTACTACAGGAAAACTTTCCTACTGAATATGAATTTAAGTTATTAGCACTTTAAAACCCTGGGTAAAATTTGCAAAAGAGAATAAGGTACTTAGAAGCCTCAGTCTCATTGACACTATGGCTTTACTAAGGCTTCTATAATTAAACACTTCAATAGAAGAAAAATGTTACTGATGGAATAACCTAACAGCTAGGAAGTGAGATTAATAAGGATAGGAAGACGCTCTGCAGTGAATTCAATGAAAAAAGACATTGAACACACCTATTTGGGATAAATTTCAATATGTAAATAAACTTATTTTGTTTCCAAGAAAATAAATTAAGATTTTCTTTTTACATATATTTTACATCATATGGTATCTAGAAATTTCAAATACAGCTATGACCTGTGTTTCCCCTAAGCTGCATGGTCGGGCGGCCGCCCAGGAGTGATTCAAGTGCCGCGCACTTGATTAGCAGAGTCATACACATCCGGCAGCCTGTGTTCAGTTGCCCCTTTCTCCTCCCGGCTACTTTACAGCCACACTGCTCCTGCAGCTTCTCCCGGGACTCTTTTGATGGCTGTGCAGAGCTGCTTGAGGGGGGCGGGGGAAGAGAGCTGATGTCAGTGTGTCCCCCTCTTCAGCCCCTGTACCTCATCTCCGCAGAGCAGGGGAGAGGGAACAGGGCTCAGAGCAGGAGAGCCGCTATTGTCTGAGGTCTGACTGAGCCTTCTGGGCAGTGAGTGCCTTAAGGAGACAGTGCACCGTCTCAGAGACTTCCCCAGCAGCCAGCGCGCGCGCGCGCGCACACACACACACACTCTCTCTCTCTCACATACACACAGTCTCTCCCCCTCCCCCAGACCATGTACCCCCATCTCTGCAGAGCAGGAGAGGGGGGACAGGGCTCAGGAACAGGAGAGCTTTCAGTGAGTGCCTTAAAGCAACAGCGCACAGCATCTCTCAGAAACTTCCCCAGCAGCCAATGTGCAGAGTCTCTGTGTGTGTCTGTCTCTCTCTCACACACTTTCACAGTCACCTCCCAACAAATCCTTGTATTATTATTGTTATTCCTTGGTACTTCCTACAATGCACATATATTCTCTGTAATTTTATTCTTTCAAAGTGTGTTATTTTAGTTTTTTGATTGGTCTATGCATTTCATAATTTTTATTTCTCTTACACTTAAATTCTTTGAGTAGTGAGTTCTAAAATGCCTAACCTGTCCTGTCTGGAGTAATTATCCCTATGGTAACTTTTTAAAAATATATATTATATCTAGGTTTTTTGTTTCTACTGGTGGCTCACCTCCACACATTACCTTGGTGCACATCAAATTTATTCCACACGTGGATGGAAAAAATTAGAGGGAACATTGGCTATGACTCCTCCCTGAGCAAGAGGGTGCTCCTTTGATCAGTGTTCAGTGAAGCTCCCTTCCATGCTTCAGCATAATACTTTGAGTAGAATAATCATGCTGAGAACAAGGTACAGTCTAAAACTGAGAGAGAAGTGTCTGCCTATGCAAGGAAGTGGGACAGATCAGAGGCATACTATTTATTGAAAGGGAAGGGGAACCCAAGTTGTTTTTACTAGAAATGTCCAGACACTGTCTGGCAATAAAAATAAAAGTAATTACTTATCAGTAAATCAAATTATCCAAGATGACCTATTGGCAGATCCAACACTGCAAGCCATGCATTGCACATGCCTTCCAGAAGGAGTGTTACCTGCCTTTTTTTGGAGGGGAAGGAGGGCAAGAGGAAGAAGGGAGATTCTGCAGACAGTCTATGAAGGAGAAATGCAAGAAAATGAACTATATTTATTTATAAAATATGAAATGTAAAGAAGGGTTTTCCCACATAATTTTAAGCTGGTTTAGTTTCTTCCTTTCCCCAATGTTCTCACTTCCTTCTGTTAGGAAAATGGCAATATGTTTCACCTTTTTTGTGAACATAGGCACCTCCACTTAATAGCAAAGGGGAAAACTATGTTCAGTAGTCAGTGAAAAGTCTGTGTACAGACAAAAATACATCAGCACACAATACCAGTCATCCAACTACGAGAGATAAGAACATGTTTGCATTACTTCATGCATATATTGCATTGCAACTATTTCAGGACAAAGGCTTATATCTGAGTACTCCATACGTCTAAAGATGGGGAAAAAAATCTAGCCCAAATTTTGGACTTTAAGGAATTCTGTTGCATTAAACAAATATGGTTTCACCATCTAATACAGTGGCATACAGCCTTTTTAGCCTGAAGACTGAACTTATTTCAAGAGGCCACAATCAATACTTGAAGACGGGTACTGTGCTGCTTTGTTCCCTCTGTGCCAATCAGGCAGTGCAAAGGGGACAGCAACCATCCACAAGTCCCCTGCTGAGGATTTCTTCAGTGTGGAGGAAAGCCCAAGGGGCAAAGAGTCAGTATAGCTGGGTCCTATGCCTCCCTTTCTGCAGCTTTTTCTGCAGGAGGCAAGGTGGGGTAGGGGAGTGGCTGGTCTGTGCTACACTGCACTTCTGGCTATTCCAAGTTGGCATAAGGACCTTAAGAACTGTTGCCTGCTGACTCAAATTAGAGGAGTCTGGGGATTGTCCTAATCTCATCTGAGAGAGAGGCCATTTTCCCAGCCTGACCTGGGTGGCTGTGAAAGAGAGAGACATTCTTTGCTAGGTGCTCCCCTAAGCTCAGGAAGCACCAGATGAACCTCTCCTGCTCTTCCTGTGACTCCCAGAGCCAGGTAGGTAAGCAGGCAATGGAACAACCAGAGCCCTCAGATCTACTCCCAGGACTGCAAGAGAAACAGTGGAGCCAGGGCCCTCACCTCCTTTCCACAGTAACAAGTGTGATGTACCCAACTGGCCTGGGTCTAACAAAGTAGTAGATATACTGGCACTGGATTAGCAGTTTTCTGTTCCCTGACTGACCAGAGCAGGGGCTGCTCCAGGATAATGAGAACACCTGACTCCAATTAACCTGCAAAGAGTCAGGTGAGGCCATTAAGGTAATGTGAACACCTGACTTTGATACTATAAAAGGGCTCACTCCAGTCAGGCTGAGGAGAGCCAGGGAGCCAGAGGAGAGGAAGTGCAGCAGAAGGGGCTGGTTAATGAAGACACCCTCAAGCCATTGGTAAGAGAGCCCTAAGGTAAGGGTGAAGAAGAGAGAAGCGGGAGAGCTGTGGGGAAGCGGGCCAGGGAAATGTAGCAACTCTGGCAGTAAAAAAAAAGCGGCTGCCAACAGCTGCTACCATTAGGGTCCCCAGGCTGGAAACTGGGGTAGAGAGGGGGCCCGGGATCCCCCCAACTTGCCACTACAGAAACACCTCCTGGGAGGGGAAGACAGGACCCTGTCAGGACAGGAGGCTAAACAGTTCTGAAATAAGCCCCTAGGGGCAACAGAGACTGTGGGAGTTCTCTCACCAACCTTCTTGCTGGCTTATGATGAAAAGGGCTCAGTAGACTATAACCCTGGCCCTAGAGAGAGAAGGGCTACGTGGCGGGTCGCAGTGAGCCACTGAGGCTAGCATAGTATCAGAGGGGTAGCCATGTTAGTCTGGATCTGTAAAAGCAGCAGAGTCCTGTGGCACCTTATAGACTAACAGATGTATTGGAGCATGAGTTTTCGTGGGTGAATACCCACTTCGTCGGATGCATGTAGTGGAAATTTCCAGAGGCAGGTGTGTGTGTGTATATATATATATATAGTGTATGTATATATATATATATATATATATATATATATGTATATATATATATGCATGCAAGCAAGAATCAGGCTGGAGATAACGAGGTTAGTTCAATCAGGGAGGATGAGGCCCTCTTCTAGCAGTTGAGGTGTGAACACCAAAGAAGGAGAAACTGCTTTTGTAGTTGGCTAGCCATTCACAGAAGGCTAGCATAAACCGCCTAGAAGCGCAGGACCCACAGGGATAATGTCGGAGCTCTGCCACACAAGGGATTCTAGAAAGTCATATGGAGCAGCTCAGGGAACATGTTTTTCCAATTCAAAATCAAATACATTTTCTTAACACAGTCTCAACTTGATAGCCACAATTCAGAGCCTCAAGGACCACAATTCGCCCCAGGCTGGATACCAATGAGCACGAAGAACAGTGGACTTTATTTTAAAAGATTTTTAATGTGTTTCACAGTTCTATTAAAGTATACTGTAACTGGCTAAGAGATTATATGATCTGAGAATAGGATTACTTAAACGTGTAACCTACTCCCATACTTAGTGTTTGCTTACATAATTAACTTGTTAAAGTCAAAATCTAAAACCCTCTTACATTGTTTATTTCAAATACCACCATTTGACAGAACTCCTATGAAGCACAGTATAAGGAATATGTGTAATACTGTTGAATTTCTAGAAAGAGCAAACATGAACACTGGAAATCTGAAAATGTACGCAGTCAAGTACACTAAATATTTGGTTGACTTTACGCGTAAAGTTGATGTGTACACTAGATACTGTAAACAATAACGTAGTCAACAAGTACAAGCTCTAATTCTGTTGAGAGGCTCCTTTCAATAATTTGTAGGTAGAATATTGTCCCAATACAATCTATAAAAAAGTCTGTAAAAAGATCATGCTTCAGATTTTCAACATCTCCTCAATTTAGCCTTCCCTATTATTCCTTCCATTTCCTAGTACCTGGAAATAGGCTTTTCTAGAGGCAAAGACCATTTTTGAAGAGAAATTAGTCTTCTCTGTTTTGTCACCCTCCCCCCCTTCATTACTTAGTTCTCCAAGACCCTTCCCTTCTACCCCTTTGTTGCTACTCACCTCTATTGTCTTGATCACTGTCCCCTTATTGCATGCTACCATCAGATCCTATGTAACATTAGAAGTGCTGCCAACATTAGATTTTAAATTCTCGTAGCACTTCTAATGGTCCCTGATGGAACAATATACCAGGGGAATTGAAGTCATAATATCAACTTGCGCTGGGCACACCAAGGACAGTCTCACAGCCTGACAACATCACTGCAAAAACTGTATGAAAATGAGTAACTAGAGCCTCCAAACTATAATTTCAACCTTTATTTGTGTATATTTCTGAGGTGCTCTTATCACATATCATTTTAAAGAAAGTCTTCTCCTGATGCCAGTTCATGATCTTCATCTTTTGATACCCAGGTCTCAGTGCCATGCCATCTTATTTCATCATTTTTACGTGGACTTTGTTGTTTTGAACAACACACATTTTAATGTACATTCTAAAATGTATCTTATAAGTACTGATCAAAATATACACACTCCGAGAGACACACCTAATGCAATCTCTATTATATGTTTTATTTTATATGCTTTCATTCATGAGTCATACATGAAAAACATGTTAAACTATGAAGCCCCAGAAGGTAACCATTACATAAGTTTGAAATATTTGTATTCTAAGTTAATTTAAAACATTTCCTATAGTGGTGGGTCATTCTAAACCAATGAAACCAAACAATTTAAACACTAATAATAAGATGCCAAACATTTCTAATTGGCCTGTGAAAACGTTGTGCACCAAAATACTTGCTTTACTTGAATTTCATTCAATTCTTCAGATATAAATATATATGTTGATCCTAAATCAAATTCAAGTTCACAAAGTATACTAAGCCTTTTTTATTTCCAAATGCCAATTTAAATATAACAAAACCACGTCCTGCTCTGAATTTTATTCCTAATACCCAATACCTTCTTTACCCAAGTTATGCTTACATAGGGTGCACAAACCATAAATTTACTGTTCTAAACTCAGCAAGAGTTAACTTGTACACATCTTTCAAGTTAGCTATGCTGTTTGTAACCATGAAGTCAAGTTAAACTAAAAGTATATTTGTGTTAATTCCACTCCCCTGTCAAATGCACACACACTACAAAAACATTCAGCTTAATTTGAATTAAAAGAACTATGGTACAATACATTAAAATCAGATAAATTAACAGGTTTGAACAGCTACAAACAATGCATATGTAATTCATCCTGAGAGAAAAATAATACCAAGCACATCTGTGAAATATGAATCTACTTATGACTGATTTTGCTACATAATTTTCCAGCTGTTACTTGGCTGTCCCTTTTTTCTGGGTTCAATAATTCTCTCACTGCTAGCTGAAAAGCAATTTTGAATGCACAAATTCCCGAGTCTAAGCAATAGCTAGTGCCAAAACCTCATTTTGAAGAAAATGCATTTTGCAGGTGCAATTCTTTAGTTTCTTTATAATTTAATCGCTCATGTGAAAATACAATTCATAGTTGCACATTATAGCTTAATTTTAGCCATTTGTATTCAATATTTAAAACATTTATTTCCTTGAAGGCCTGGGACAAACTTTCTTTTCTTCCCAATTTATCCTTTTTGGGGAAAGAGACATTTAATATATATAGCAGCGTTACAACCTGGTTGAGTGAGCCCTTCTGTACAGTTAGACTATTGTGAGTGGACCCAATCACTCTCAATCCCACTTCTTCCAAGCCAACAGTCTAGGCAGTAATCGCAGTTTCTAGTTGTGGTACTCTAGGGCACAATCCCAGGCTCAGATCTGCTGTTCGATGCCCCTTCTTGGGAGACTGGATGCCCAACAGCCCCAAACCCTGAAGTTAGGCTTCCCAAGTCTTCCAGTCTCTTACACACACCCCTTCCCCACATAGGCTGCAGGCATACTGGACTTTTAGTTAACACCTTTGGGGACATGAAAGGAAAGCAAGGAATACAGGCTTAAAGGAATTTCTTAACTACAGTGACTTTACTCTTAAAGCACAAGAAAATTACATATCTTTGAAAACAACAGATCTCAAAACAGCCTGGAAACACACCCTTGCCCTAGTCTGATCTCATCCCTTTTGAAAGTTGGAGGTTTGTCAGAATTTCAGGATGGGCAGAATCCCTCCTGCTCTCTTTCTCCTGGCAAGTTCTTACAGTGATTGCAGTGATGATCAGCTCCCTGAACAGAGCAGAACCTCATTTGTTCTTGGATAGTGACCCTGTTTCCGAGCTTGTGCTCCAACTGAGATGCCACAGATACCCTCAATCACACTTGCCCCTTCCTCCTGTGGGCCCCTAAGTAAAAAACCCATTGTTCCAGGGAAGTGGGCTACTAGCTGAGATGATTAAAGTCACTGGCCCCAGACTGGAGTCATGATGGTTCTTACCATTAGTTCTTCAACAAGGTATCAAACACCTTTCCCAGGCAAGACAGCTGTCTGGAATGATGCACAACTGGTTATCTTTGACATGTTCAGGTTTGTGCAGTCAGTGTCCAGCATTTCAATATAGAGAACAAGACAGAGTTCATGATCTAACCCAGACATATCGCATTCTGTCACACATAGCTCACAGGTAAAAAAGTAACTGTCCATGCTAGTCAAATCATGATAGAAACATACAGTAGAACCTCAGATTTACAAACTGACCAATCAACCACACAACTCATTTGGAACCGCAAGTACACAATCATCATCAGCAGAGACAAATTAATAAAGCACATTTGTGGTTTTTAGAGGCCTCAGAGTAGATCCCACTATAGGTGTACATACATCTCTGATGTGAGATCAGAGTCTCTTGAATAGCAGTGTCCATCAGGGCCATGTATGTGCTCAGACTCTGTGCTAGGGCATAGAACATGGAGTGGTTATAGTCGGCCCTCACTTCCGTCAAAATTCAAAGCCCATTTTAGCAAAAGACTCCAAAAGCAGGGATGCAGGGTGGGTCGTGGGGTCCACAGAAAAAAAAATCTCGAAGTAACAATTTTCTTCTGTAAGTATATGTCAATGTGGAGTCCTCTGTAGGTGACTGGCAAGCAGTATCTTCTTCAGGATAGTGGGAATGAGGAATATCAGTTAAAATAGTGATTGCAGTACTACTCTTCCAAACTGGCATCAGCCCTGACAGACAACTGCAATGAATAAAGTTTAATGATATGGAGTTAAAAAGACTTTTCATCATCTTGCAGATTTCAAAGAAGTCAGCACATTCCTGATGAAGACAAAGATGTCACTTGAGCTCTGGTGTGAGCCTTGATGTTCAGTGGGAGAGGTACACCAGCCAACCAGTAACATAGCACTGTATTATTCATTTTGATGAGATGGCCCAACTTTTAGAATGACCGGCTGTAGCTAGAAATAAACAGGAAGACAGAACCAAATTATCCAGACTATCATGTAATAAAGCAAGGCTCTGGAAAAATCCAGTATGTTGAGTGGGGCTTTGGGAAGAAGACTTGTAGATTATGAAACTCAAGAGACCACCTGGGGGATGAATTTTAAGTGACATTTCAGCACTACTTTCTCTCTATATAATGTTACATAGTGAGGTTCAAAATTTACCCTAATTGTAAGCTCAACTGTAAGAAGTGGATAACAGTTCATGCAGCGTCACAACAACCTGAAGCAACAAATGTTGATGGGAAAAGGTGTAAAAGGGGAGACAAAGACTTAATTAATCTGAACAAAAAGTCCTACTGATATAACTCAACAACAACATTAAGCTCGTGGTTGGTAAACAAGAAAAGCATGAGACTGGAAGTTCAGTGAGTCAAGATTGGCATGTCGGAAATTAAGCCTGAAAATCTGTGAAAAAAGAGAGAGGATGGAATACTTCATCCATCACTTCTTTTCGGGGGTTTTAAAAAATGACTTTGGAGGGAAATACAGATGGGTAGAGGCAAAGCTAAAGGGGCAACTGCTGACTGAAACAAGAGAAGGAAGGAGCTTCGCCATCATGACTGCCACCCTCACTATCTCTTGGAATCCCAGGATTGACCGTAACATCAGCCCTTTTTCATCCTGATTCTGAGATGTCCTGACCATCAGACCAGGCCCGAGAGAGGGAGCCAGATGACACCACCACCTCCATCAGCTAAATCCCAAATCACCACCTGGGGCGTAAGACTTTGTCTTTCCACCCCCTCCAGGCCCCTCCCAAAGTGTCCTTTTCCTTCCCTATCTTATTTCTTCTTTTTCCTATCTCTCTCCTTTTTCCTTTTGTCTAAGCCTGGCTTACCTGGCCAAGACTGCATATTTTGCAGCAGTGCTATAAGTCTGTGCCCAGAAAAGCAGTTAAGAGCATGCCCAAAACAGTCCAATGGTAGTACCAGTTTGCCAGACCTCAGAGAGGCTGGTAAGCCTGTGCGCTGTGCCTGTGTTTTTACAGCAGTGAGGTGGCAAGTGAGAGTCAACACCAAAGACAGAAACCACATTTTCTATTTTTGCTGTTCTTTTTCTTTTCCCTTTTGTGTACGTTTGTCTTGTTTTGTCTTCTAGGAAACAGGATTGGACTTCAACAGCAGCAGCGACAGCTCCAGCCCATCTTAACTAACTTTTTCTCTTTTCCCGTCAAAGGATAGATATTACCATCTAAAGGACTATAAAACAAGTTTTTTCCTTCCAAAGACCCTGGTCACAGATTGTCTGCATAGGAAGTCCACTAGGTTGCTGCAGACTCCCAGAAAATGAATACCTATTGGAGTTATTCTACGTAGATGGCTTCATGTCCAAAACCTGACAGCCTCAAGCAGAGGAAGAGACTACTATGTGCCTCTTTGCTAACTTACGTAGTGTCATGGACATGTCAATCACGAATAGCACACCTTGGAGTTTTGGAGAACAGGACATTTATGTGAAAACCAGCATCTCCAAAGGACCAAGTCCCCTGCATTTGTTGATAGTTCAGATGGGCTCCCCAACCTGTCACTGACCTGTGATTAAAGGTGTTTGTAGGGGAAGGAGCTGAAAAACATTGAATCATAGAAATTTAGGGCTGGCGGGACCCTTGAGAACTCATCAGACCAGTCCCCCAGTGAGGCAGAACCAAGTACACCTAGACCATCCCTGACAGGTATTTGTCTAATCTGTTCTTAAAAAATTTTAATGACAGGGATTCCACTAGGACGTGTTTCCTAGTCTCTAACCTAAATCTCCCTTACTGCAGATTAAGTCAATTACTTCCTGTCCCACCTTCAGCAGACATGGAGAACAACTGATTACCATCCTCTAACAGCCCTCAACATATCTGAAGACACTTACCAGGTCCCCTTAGTCTCCTCCCCTCCCCCCAGATTAATCAGAGCTTTCCAAACCTTTCCTTATAGGTCAGGTTTCTAAACTCTTTATCCTTTTTGTTTCTCTTCTAAACTCGCCAATTTATCCACTTCTTTCTTAAAGCGTGGTAACCAAAACTGACCACCATGCTCCAGATGAGGCCCCACCAGGACAGAGCAGAGTGGGACAACTACTTCACATATCTTACATATGACACTTCTGTTATTACATGCCAGAATATTAGCCTTTTTCCCCAACTACTTCTCATTGTAGAGACACAATCAATTTGCAATCCATTATAACCCAAAGATCCTTTCAGCAGTATTAGTGCCTAGCCAGTTATTCCTCATTTTGAATTTGTGCATTTGATTTTTCTCATACATGTAGTACTTTGCATTTCTCTTTACTGAATTTCATCTTGTTCATTTCAGAGCAGCTCTGCAATTTATCTGGACTTGTGAGAGGCTCCAGGCCATCATAGTTTGAACTGATTCTCACTCAAGTAACCTAATTTGCATTGACAAGAATCTGTCCTTAAGGAAGTATGCTCTCGTAGACCTGAAGTCAAAGCTCCTGTGATCGCTATCAGTGATGGGATACAAGACAATTTTTTTTAGTTCATCAGGAGACGAAGCTAGAAGAACAGGTAGACGGCGTACTCCAGGCATGCTGCCATCACTGCTAGGATCTGCCTTCAATCATCACTGATAGTAACATATCCATTAACAATCCATGACTATCTACAAACATGAATGTGAAAGGTTTCAGAGTAGCAGCCGTGTTAGTCTGTATCCGCAAAAAAAACAGGAGTACTTGTGGCACCTTAAAGACTAACAAATTTATTTTAGCATGAGCTTTCGTGAGCTAAAGCTCACTTCTTCGGATGCATAGAATGGAACACACAGACAGGAGATGAGCTATCTCAATTGATTAGACTCTGCCTGTTGGTATGCATACTTCCACCTTTTCATGTTCTCTGTATGTATAAATATCTCCTGTCTGTGTGTTCCATTCTATGCATCCGAAGAAGTGAGCTTTAGCTCACGAAAGCTCATGCTAAAATAAATTTGTTAGTCTTTAAGGTGCCACAAGTACTCCTGTTTTTTTTATGAATGTGAAAGTAACTGGCCAATTATTTTTAACAAGCAAGCATGCATCAATTGCTATAGTTCGGCCACCCCTGCAGTTAATTAAGTTGATATAAAATCACCTGAGTCACATTTAGGACATCTGGATAGCACAGCATTTAGAACACTCAGTGGTAGCCAATATTTACTACTTACATCGACCAGGTATTAATTACTTTTTAAAGACAAATTCTAAAGCCTATTTGGAACTGGTCTCAATACATTAAAGTCTTCAACCAAAGTGAAATAAAAAAAGGAGAGTGGGGTACATAGAA
The DNA here is from genome assembly GCF_020497125.1 of Mauremys mutica. NCBI lineage: Eukaryota > Metazoa > Chordata > Testudines > Geoemydidae > Mauremys > Mauremys mutica. Next base: position 157,804,186 of record NC_059074.1, on the reverse strand, counting down.
GATGAACACTATTATCAGAGTCACTTCTGGTTTATATACTTTAGTATTCATTTTACTGTGGGATTCAACATAGTCAGATCTCTCGGTTAAGCTGTTACAGCTTAACTTTATGGAGTGAAAACCTACACGATTTTTCTGTTCCAGAAAATGGTGACGGTGGTGAAGTACATCCTATTCTTCCTTTAAAGAATCAGTAGTGAACCAATGCCACAGCATGATGGCAAGCGTACTCCCAGGAGAATTCTGCATGCAGTATTTTAAAATTCTGCATGCAGTATTTTAAAATTCTGCATGCAATATTTTAAAATTCTTCATATATTTGCCAAAAATCACACAACATACTCCCACCAGTTTCAATTATTTTGTAATTTATTTCAAAATGCCTGTCAACAAGTATGTCTGTAACAATACAGACAACAAAAGAGATTCAGGAAATGTTTTTTGACAAAGATTCCTTACTAGTCATATTAATACAGAATTTTGAGTAACAAAATACAGAAACATATTTCCCTTCAGAAGGCTTGGGGAAGTCAGGGGTAATTTTAGTTCATTATAAATTTGAATCTTAACTTGTAATAGCACAAATTTTCAAGTTTTTCTAAAGTTGCATCTCATCTATGGACAAGTTGTACTGTAATACCTAAAGCTGAAAGCCTTAAGAGAGTTGCATACCAAAGAAATCTCCCTAAAATAAATCCATTCAATTGTGTGTGTTTCATAATTTGTTCTTTTCTCTGTGGACAAAAAAACAAACCTGATGCAAATAAAATAAGAGCTTGTCCCACTGCAGCCCATCTGTTCTTCCTCTGTGATTTTCCAGTTTTAGTGACAACCATTTCCACAGCAACAGACAAATATCAAACAGGTGTAAGACTTCATTGCAGGACAAGCAGAAGAAAGTTTTTACTCAGATAAGCATCTTGATGTCAGAAATAACTCACAATTCCATATAATGAAACATTAACCATCATCCTAAAACTTCAGGACTTGAAGAAAGCTGGTCAAAGTATATTTCATACTAAATAAACTGAAATCAAAATGGAATAGTTAATTCACATTTTAGCTTGTGTTCCATTCCCCTTGCTAATATTAATTATGGTAAGGGTTAAGAAAAAAAGTAATGGTGACTTTTTTATTTTTTTTTTAAACTGAAGACTGGAGCAAAATAAGCATTAAACCACCTCAGTCTTCTTTGTGTCTTCCATTATTAGCTCTCCTTCCCCACTAAGTAGTCGACCTACACTTTATTTTCTCTCTCTTCCTCCTAATGTATTTATAAGATCTTTCTGATTTTATCCCCTACATGCCCAGGTTGTTCTTTTGTACTCCTCCTTAGCAAACTGTCCATGTTTCTGCTTTTTGCAGGATTCCTTTTTTGACTTTCAGGACATTGAGGAAATCCTGATGGATAGGGCCCTACCAAATTCATAGTCCATTTTCATCAATTTCACAGCCAGAGGGTTTTAAAATTGGTCAATTTCACATTTTCAGCTGTTTACATCTGAAATTTCACGGTGTTGTAACCATGGGGGTCCCAACCTAAAATGTACCCAGAAGTGGGTCTGATCTCCCCACCTCCCTTGTCTCTCCCTCCTCCCCCACCCTGAGCTGCCCTGCAAGGGAAGGACAAGTCCTGTCTCTCTCCACCCCAGCAGGGACACTCAGCTAGGAGCTCCCTGGCTGGGGCACTTCCAGGAGCAGAGGGATATCGGATCCACCTCCACAAAGTCTCCTCCAGCTGCAGGAACCTCCAGTGCTGGACAGGAAGCTTCCTGCAGGAGGGGGAGGCACTCTGAGGTGGGTCAGATCTCCTCCTGAAAGTGACCGTACAGGGCTAGGACAAATCCTTTCCCTCTCCAGCCCAGCCAGGACTTGCAGCTAGGAGCCCCCTGACTAGGATGCTCCCAGCAGCAGGGGAGATCAGATTTCAGGGGGAAGGGTTTATTTCACGGTCCATGACACATTTTTCACGGCTATGGAATTGGTAGGGCCCTACTGATGGAGCCATGTTGACCTCTTAATAGTCTTTCTACCTTTCCTTCATATCAAGGTAGGTTGCTCTTATGCCTTTAATATTGTCTGTTTCAGAAACTGTCTGCTCTCCTGAATCCTCTTTTCCCTTAGATTTTCTTTCTATGGGACCTTACCCATGAGATTTCTGAGTTTATTAAAATCTGCTTTTTTGACGTTTACGGGATTGGACTAGACCCAGAAAGCTGTAACCACCCCTGTTGTTCACAATAATTCACTGTCATTATAAAAGACAAAAGCACAAGGTTTGTAATTTACCTTAACGTAAGTAACACTGCCACAGTGACTTAAGAATTACATCTCGTATATTTCTGGCTCATTAATAAATCTCTTTTCTGCAGAACCTTTACCTGTAATTTCTCATCTAAGATATTTCTCTAGGTCTTGGGGATGGACTGTATATTCCAAATAATCACCAACTTGATGACTCAGGGGTAAAGTTGAATGGAGAGAGGTGAAGAGTTTGAACAGCAATCTGTGCTGCTCAAAGCATTTCACTAGGTATCACACTACTGGTCACACACAGAGATTGTTTTCAGTGTACTCAAAGCAGACATCTCTGCACAAACAGCATTCTCTCCTTTCTGTTTGTAAGCAATATGTTTTGAAATTTCTTACTAAATCACCAACATGGAATATATTTTTAAATAAAATAAAGTCTTTGCCTTACAAAAAACTCTCTCCTGCCCACTCTTTATATACTGGAAAGTTAAAACAGATAGATCACACAGAGAGCTATGAAATGAGATATTTTAGTTTACATTTTCTCTTCATGTTCCTCCAATAGTTTCATGCCACCTGAATCCAGATTCTTTCTGCTCTAATAAAATCCATGTTTCCACTCATTCCTCAAACATCTCCCTTATAATAAATATATGGAGATATACCTATCTCATAGAACTGGAAGGGACCCTGAAAGGTCACTGAGTCCAGCCCCCTGCCTTCACTAGCAGGACCAAGTACTGATTTTTGCTCCAGATCCCTAGGTGGCCCCCTCAAGGACTGAACTCACAACCCTGGGTTTAGCAGGCCAATGCTCAAACCACTGAGCTATCCCTCCCCCCTTCAAAGCATCTTCTCTCTTGCTTGTACCAAAACGCTACCCAGAAACGCTGCATTCACTTCATCTGTTTAATTCCTTCATGGGGGACTCAAATCAATGGCTCTGCAAGCAAAGGTTCTACGCAATAAACACACTCGAGTCCTGTATGAGTGTCTGTGCTTGCTAATTTCACACAATGGAAGAGAACATTAGTATTGCCTGGCTCTTTCATCTCCTCAAGAGGAAAGAGTACTTTCTTGATGGTTCTTGCTTCAGGAACAGTTTGTTAAATATCTTCAGCTAGAGATTGGAATTAAACCGGTCTGGAGGACCAAAAAAAGGTTTGAAATCCTAATTTACAATTAATGCAGTTTACACAGTCTGCAAATGAAGACAAAGTTTTATGCCTCTACAGTTAATTTAAAATGTTTGGTTATAAATATCTGCTTCTAGGGAAGTCTGCTCACCTGTTACTTTCCCTCTTCTGTGCACGATGGTTTTTGGTTAAGTTATATTTGACAAGTTACTACCAATTTAGCACTCACATAGAAGAAAAAAAGAAACAGACTTACAACATGTAAATTGGTGGAATTACTTATTTTATTCTTTAAATGAAAGCTAGTATTTTACCTCATACAAGTACTGTAGTGCAATCTCTTTATTGTGAAAGTGCAACTTACAAATGTAGATTTTTGTTACATAACTGCACTCAAAAACAAAACAATGAAAAAAACTTTAGAGCCTACAAGTCCACTCAGTCCCACTTCTTGTTCAGCCAATTGCTAAGACAAACAAATTTGTTTATATTTACAGGAAACAACGCTGCCCACTTCTTATTTACAATGTCACCAGAAAGTGAGAACAGGCATTCGCATGGCACTTTTGTTAGCCAGCATTGCAAGGTATTTATGTGCCAGACATGCTAAACTTTCATATGCCCCTTCATGCTTTCATCACCATTCCAGAGACCATGCTTCCATGCTGATGACGCTCATTAAAAAAAAATAAATGTGTTAATTAAATTTGTGACTGAATTCCTTGGGGGAGAATTGTATGTCTCTGGCTCTATTTTACCTGCATTCTGCCATATATTTCAGGTTATAGTGGTCTCGGATGAGGACTCTGCACATATTGCTTATTTTAAGAACACTTTCACTCCAAATTAGACAAAATGCAAAGAAAGTCCCAATGTGAGATTTTTAAAGAGAGCTACAGCACTCGACCCAAAGTTTAATAATCTGAAGTGCCTTCCAAAATCTGAGAGGGACAAGGTGTTGAACATGCGTTCAGAAGTCTTAAAGAGCAACACTCTGATGCAGAAACCCAAACTACCAAAAAAGAAAATCAACCTTTTGCTGGTGGCATCTGAGTCAGATGATGAAAATGAACATGCGTTGTCCGCACTGCTTTGAATTGTTATCAAGCAGAACACATCAGCATGGACACATCCTCTGGAATGGTGGTTGAAGCATGAAGGGACATATGAAGCTTTAGCACATCTGACATCTAAATATCATATGATGCTAGCTACAACAGTGCCATGCAAATGCCTGTTCTCACTTTCAGGTGACACTGTAAACAAGAAGCAGGTAGCATTATCTCCTGCAAATGTAAACAAACTTGTTTGTCTGAGTGATTGGCTGAACAAGAAATAGGACTGAATGGACCTGTAAAGTTGTACATTGTTTTATTTTTGAATGCAACTATTTTTGTACATAATTCTACATTTGTAAGTTCAACTTTCATGATAGAGATTGCACTATAGTACTTGTATTAGGTTAACTGAAAAATACTGTTTCTTTTGTTTTTTACAGTGCAAATATTTATAATAAATATAAAGTGAGCTCTGTACACTTTGTATTCTGTGTTGTAACTGAAATCAATATATTTGAAAATGTGGAAAATATCCAAAAATATTTAAATAAATGGTATTCAATTATTCATTGCTGCGATTAATCATGATTACTTTATCATTTGATGGCCATACATTTTTCCACTGTTAGTTTCAGGTTTCTCAGAGGAGGACACATTGAAGACTGATCTCTCAGAAATGCGTATTACTATTACAAGAGAAGGCATTTACTTGCCAATAATCCATTTCACAGGAACTGGTTCAATTAGGATGGGTCTTCATGCAATAAACTCATGCATCTCTGACTTCAAATTTAAATCAGTCTTTACTTGTGGGTCATGTAAATAGTAATTTTAAGAATTTGAAGGCTTTGAAACTGTACAAGACAAAGAACAGGTTTTATTTTAATCAAAAAATTAGCTTTAAAGTCTTTATATTATAATAGACAATATTAGACTTGTATTGTACAATAAATGCCACAACATTTAAATAAAAAAAATTTAAAGTCCTTTAGGCTTCAAATTGGAGTATTTTTAAATTGACCAAATTATGTGAACAAGGTAAATACTAAAAACTGACAACCAAATAATATTTTGCCCTTTGGAAAGGGCTGAGTATGAAGACTCATTCCTCAGTTTCCTGGAAATTGAGGTAGAAAGTCAAGCGATTTCCCCATGGTCACACAAGGAATCCATGACAAAGCTATGAATAGAACCCACATTGTCTTACTGCCAGCTCTGTACATTGGCAACTTCTCTCTGGAACACATTTTATCATAAGTTTAGATATCTGAAAAATGTCAGCATACATTTTTACTCCAATGAAACATGGACGTATGACAGTTACACAGAAACAACTATTTTGTTACAGAAGTTATAAACTATTTCTCCTCAATAAGGTAGGGTTGCCAGGCATCAGGTTTTCAACCAGAATGCCCAGTCGAAAACGGATCCTGGCAGCTCCAGTCAGCACTGCTGACCAGGCTCTTGGAAGTCCAGTCGGCGGTGCCACAGGGCTAAGACAGACTCCCAGCCTGCCCTGGCTCCTGGAAGTGGCCAGCATTTCCCTCCAGCTCCTAGGCAGAGGTGTGGCCATGGTGGCTCTGTGTGCTGCCCCCACCCTGAGTGGCGGCTCCGCAGCTCCCACTGGCTGAGATCCACAGCCAGTGGGAGCTGCGGGGGCAGCACCTGCAGGCAGGGGTGACACACAGAGCTGCCTGGCTGCACCTCCACCTAGGAGCTGGAGGGAAATGCTGGCCACTTCCAGAAGCCGCCTGAGGTATGCACTGCCTAGAGCCTGCACTCCTCACCCCCGCCTTCACCCCAACTACCTACCCCAACCCTGAACCCTGTCCCACACCCAAACTCCCAGAGCCCACATCACCTCCTGCCCTCTGAACCCCTCAGGCCCCACCCAGAGCCCCCTCGTGCATCCCAAACCCCTTATCCTTGGCCCCACACCACAGCCTCACCCCAACCCCGTGCCCCAGCCATCACCCCCTCCCACACCCCAACCCCCTGCCCAGCCTGGCAAAAATAAGTCAGTGAGCAACAGCTGGGGAGAGTGAGCGAGCGATGGAGGGAGGGGGTTGGAGTGAATGGGGGCAGGGCCTCTGAAAAGAGGCAGGTCCTCGGGGAAGGGGTGTTCAGTTTTCTACAATCAGAAAGTTGGCAATCCTACAAATAAGGACAGCTGGCTTCTATTAAACCTGTTACTATAATATTAGCAAGACTCTTCTATAGCATACACAAATATCCAACATACGTCCATGTAGCTACTGTTTGTTTACAGATCATCCTCTGATGAGCAACTTCTCTAAAAATTGTCAGGCAGTACTGCTATGCCTACAAATGTTGAGGAGTGAGGTGAACATCCTTTCTTATGCTTATTATTAGGACATTAGGTTCTTCCAAATGGCTGTCAAAATTTTCTAAAGCTATTTGAAGGACTGATTTTTTTAAAGTCCTATATTTTATACAATTTAAAGAAATCCTATTCTTCTAAATTATCAGAAAAACACAGCTACTATCATCTATTTACTTTTATATAGGCAACTGCATCAAAGCCAAAGGGAACATCCAACATTTTAACGCTCAGTTACTCTTGTATGCCAGACATTCTTAAAACCCGCATGATAAATATCCAACACTACAGTGCACTTTTCACCAATTCCGCACAGAACCCCTAAATGAGAGTCAAAACTAGAAGCTTGAAAGCAATGCCCCAATTTCTAATTAAGTCAGAATCACCTGACATGAACATCTGTTCCCTAAAATAAACACACTTCTGAAAGCTTAGCCTTGTATTATAATTATTTTCCCACTTCAATCCTCTTTAAAAGCAGTACATGAATTTTAGTGCATGCAAGATGCACTCACTCATTTAACTAAATATCAATAAAACTTATGAAGTCCAGAATTAAATAGGAGCACTGTATGCCGTTACAAACTTCATTCTTCAATCTGTTCCTTTCTGATTAAAGATCTATTCCCTAGAGCTGTACAATTACCTTTACTACTTGGTATGTCATTTTCTCCACCGAGACCAGTTAGGCTTGGGGAGTTTCCAAATTTGGAACTGCAGAATCGCAACACAATAATCTGTTAAACTATTATGCCAGTTCACGGTTTTTTATACACCAGTTTAAATTGCTTATGAATCAGAAAGCTATTCATTTTGGGGGAGGGGGTATTTTTGCTGAATTGCTGAAAACAGATATTTTTAAGAGGGAGATTCATTTACAAAGCTAAGCTAATAGGTTGAAGAAATCTTTCCAATCTAAAAATAAAAGCTGAGTAAACATGTTAATGTTAACAGCCTTACCTCGTTTCAGCACCTATTTCCATACAGCTTAAAAGTGAAAATGCCACAAGTGGCCAATGGCAGTACAGCCAACTTGACAAATTGCATATCTTAAGATCCCTAAAAAGGTACCCACCCAGGGAGATAAGCAAGGAGCTCCTAAGGGCTTCTGCTAGGCAATTCTAACAATTTTATATATCAACTTTGGCATAATGTCTTCATTTCTTGATGTAGATAATCTTGTCAATGTTTGCCTTCTCCTGAAAACCTTCATTTTGAGAAGATTATAGAGAACATTATAGTTAGGCAGTTCTGGCAATAACTGGACTCCTAAGATTTCTTGGATCCCAATCAATTTTAAGCATACATAACATTCAGAAACTGCAATGGCTATGAAGAAATAGATAGAGATAAGTGTGTGCATGTTCATTCTTTAGATCAAGAACTTTTGATAGTTGACCACTAGATGTTTGTTATCTACTATGGGGATCCTAGCATGGGTACATAGAATTGCTCTAGATTGGCTGCATTCCTTTCTTTCTACAGTCCCAGATGGTAGTATAGAGTAATTATGCGTCTGACCCGAGGAAGATGCACTAGTAATACATACTGTCATACCTATGTTCATAAACTGATGATCATATGTTGGTTCCTTTGTGCTCTTTAACATGAAGGTAGCAGCAACTTGTCCTTTGTTCATCAATATTTGGTAAAGAAGATAGAGACTTTCTTTAGAAGCAGATCTTTGACACATTTTCCAGTGTTTTTGTCACCTTGAGTTTGGACTATTTCAGCATGCTCTGCATCTGAATGCAGTTCCAGCAAGGGCAAACATTTTTTAGTAAACACTCTTCCTATTCTTCGTACTAATGTCCACATAGGCATTAAAATGGGATTTTCATAGCTGCATGCTTCCAGAGTGGGTAGCAGGATCATCCTTTACATGTTGACATCCAAAACAAGGTGTATTATATATAAATATCTCTTCCATCTTCCTCTCAGCACTAAGCATGAAGAAGAGTTCTGCCAAAAGAAAGGAAATGGTATGGTCTAAGAGTGGATGACCAATATGCAGAACTTGGTGAACTTACATATCGGCCATGTGGCCCTCTAACATATCTCTAATACAGCAGACAAATACATGGAGTTATAATTAATTATTGGTACTCCTCAGGAATGAACTTTGATGCTTAACTGAAAGAAATATTGCTTGAATTTACTTACGGAATGAATGCTATGACAGCTAAGAGGACTACCTGTCTGAATTAAGAGTACAATGCTGTATCTCCCAATGTCAAATAAAAAACCTCATCTGAGTGGAGATAGTAGCCATTGGGATGTCTTATCTAATGGACAGAAAACATAATACCACCTCCTGCAGACGTTCCATCTAGGTAGTGCTGTAAGAAGCAGAATGAGGTTCCAAGATCATGTTCTGTGACCTAGAAGGTTGGAATAAGGTTGATGTCCTAAGGAAGCATTTAATGTTTGGATCTGTACAAAATTACTTTTTCTGGAACATGTGAGATCATCATACTACAGAGATTTTGACGTATTTGCTAGGACACTCTTATACACCCCACAGTCCTTTAGGGACTCAAGGCTGTTTGATTGTTGTTCAGTGATTTTGCCCCAGTCAGTAGACAACGTTCTATTTGTTGGTTTTTCTTTTGGGGTCCATGAGAGCAACCATGACTCCAATTATTTATTCACTGTCTGGTCCTGGAGGGACAATTGGTTTTGCAATGCCAAACCTCCTCTGAAAACAGACATCAGAAAATCCAAAGCTAGGTAAACAAGGTCTGAGAGTCATAGCCTCCAGATCCTGAAAGGCAAACAGCATACTGCCACTCTCTTGTTCTTATATTTTGTACTGTCCTGGTGACTAGTAGAAGGGGTGGAAAGACATAGCAAGGACTTTGCCCAGCTTTGCAAGAGATTGTTTACCACTTCTTCTCCTATGTCCTGACAGAGAGAGACCTCAGGCCACTATTTACTGTTTCCAGATACAAAAGAGGTCAATCATCAGTCCAGCAAATTGACTTATGAGTGAGATATTTCTGGATGTAGAAGACACTCTGCTATTTCAACTTCTGCCACATAAGATTTGGTGTACTCTGGTGTTGACAGCATCTGCTGAGCCTGGTGCCCTCTGGGGTATTGGGTGAGGAGGTGGGTGAGCAGTTGTAAGAGTGGCTGCTGGAACAGGATATAGTGACTCAGGTGAGACCTTCCATTTGATGCATTCATCATCTGGGCTTCACTCCTCTCATGGAGATGGGGAGCTGCTTGCCTCCATGCCAGTTCTTTTGCAATCCTGCTAGTCTCCTTTCCTGCCAAGGAAGCGGGGGAGCTGAGGCAATTCTGCCCAGCGTGCGCGCTTTCTGCCCAGCACAGCTGACCTCTGCAATCCTCATGGCACCTTCCTTGCCTGAGGAATTAGGCTGGATACAAATCTATATATTTTTTAAAAATAAATAAAAAGAAACCTACCTAATTTAAACTGAAAAAAAAATCAGATTTTAAATATAAACCTATTTAAAAAATAAATTTGAAATTATGACTGCCTATACTAAAACTTAACCTTACTGTAATATATTAAAGTCATTTAAATTAAATCAAAATATTGAAGCAGTACATGTTTGCTGCTAAAGTTTTAAAGAAAGTCAACACTGACCTGGTGGAAGTCACTGGCTAAGCACCTGGAACCAGAGTTGGTTACAATGTTAAACCAGCTTTTGACAGCAAAAACTTCTTTCTGCAGGTGCAGAGAAAATTTCCCCTTCATTTTAGTTTATTCAAGTAGTTCAGTTTAATCACTAGTTCACGCAAAGTCAAGAAACCAACTGGGAGCTGAAAAAGCAGGAAAGCTTATTTTTCCTCTTGCAATCTATGAATAAAAATTTGGTGTGAGATCATGAGATTCACTAGTTCTGGAATCCTAAGGATGTGGTGACCAAAAATAAACAGTTCAATTCACTAACTACAGATACTACTACCTTTAATAAATTAGTTATAATACAAAACATGTCTTCTTATAAGTCCAGCACATTTAAGGTAGTTTTATTTAAGTAATTAAAAAATTTAAAAAGCTGTTTTGTGCATTCTTAATGGAATTCCAATTTCCATCCAAATGCAGCTTAACAAAACAACTAAAAAAATTAATCTAGTTAAATCAAAAACCATCATTCACTGTTTTCTAGCCCAAAAATGTAAAAATTAAGAATTCGATAAAATGTATTTTAAGTTACATAATTACTTAAATAAATGTCTATAGATATAGTTTATTCTCTTCATTAGAAGAAAGTACCAAATTTAGTGTAAAGACAAATTGTGCACAACCAATAAGAATCAGCTTCTCTCTAGAAAATTTACTAAAAAAATACAAATGAAAATTAAGATAAAATCAATTTAAATCATGGTTTCCTATTTGCCGATTGAAATCATGATTAAAATCAGTTTGATTGAAATAAGTAGTAAAAACCTGACAGACCCAAAATGATTAGCATCTCTTTCTGGATGTAGATACAGAGACTGCCAATCAGCTTCTGCCTTGGACCATTCTGGCAGGATCCGAAGTGCTCAGCACATACCGTAGGAAACTCCATCATACTGGGAGCAATATCTATACTATATGTGCCTCATAGATTCAGTCCTTCAGTATTCCTGCATAGTATCTCACAGAAGTAAAAATGAACCATCTAGCTAGACTACAAAGTTCATGCATAATCTGCATGAGTGACTTCCCAACTATTAATTTAATTTCTGCCATTCTGCTAAGAGATTTACTCTAGTTCCCTAGTCTGTACAATATAACAAGGGGCCTATACAAGCTGCGTCCGAGTTCACTTCAGCTTGAAGCACCTATACACAGCATGCTTTCCAAAGCTGTTTCAGCAAGCTAGACAGTACCCAATCACGATCAATAGCTAGCTTCAGTACTGGGTGCAAGTAGAAAAGGTGTCCAGTCAATTTTTGTGCCCCAGTACAGGATGATCTATTTATATCAATATTCTAGATTAAAATGTTAAGTCTTTCTGCATTAATGATACATCTTGACAATTCTAAAAAGCATAAGTACTCTGATATTACCTGAACAGTTCATGAGTGTCTTTCATAATTTCAGAAAGGGAGGAGCCCTTACAATTAAATTTTCTGTGTGCCTTTCAGTGCCACTTCTGCTAACCTACATATAAAGATACTCAGGTAGATTCTAGACTTGTGAACTATCAAGGAGCCATGCCCTGAGGCAGAGGATCTTAAGTTGGAATGAAGTGAAAGACCTGCATCTTGGGAGAGGAGATGAGGAATGACTTGAAGCTTGATTGCCAGGTAGACAGACAGATGAAACAGCTAAGGATACCAAGTTGGTCTCAGTCAAGTTGGAGCTACAAGGATAACCCTGGCTTTAACCTGTCTGATCTTGTTCATCACTCTCAGTATTAGGGGGCTTGGAGAGGAAACACAGAATAGGCCCTTTGTCCAAGGTAGGAGAAAGCCGTTTCCCAGAGAGTGATGGTCGCCCTACACCTCCTCTTGAACACAACAGATGACACGTCTTGTTCACAGAGGTGGCAAAAGAGGTCCATCTCTGGAAGTCCCCAATTTTGGAATATACTGTGGCGAGTTTGAGAATCCAATTCCTACTTGTAGTCCTGGGAGAAACACCTGCTGAGAGCATCGGCTATGGTGTTCTGAATGCCAGGGAGGCAGACAGCTGAAATATGAATATGATTGGTTATGCAACAGTACCACAACTTCACTGCTTAGTCACACAAAAAGGGGGCTCTTGTCCCTCCTTGCTTGTTGATAGAAATCATGCAGGCCATGTTTTTGTCTATCATGATCCTGGTTGATATGCCTCTGATGAGGGACAAAAAGGCAGGCATTCCTGGCTGCCCTGAGCTCTAACAGGCTGATGTGGACAGTGGTTTCCTAGGCAACCATTTCCTGGACTTTGTCAGTATTGAGATGGGCTCCCCCATCCCAAAAGGGATGCATCCATCATCACAATGATCATTGGAGTTGGACGAAGGAATGAATGCCTGCACTGACATTGTACTGATCTTCCCCCAGACTAGATAATATTTAATATGACAGGGAACCAAGACATGTGTGTCTAAAATGTGCTTGTTCAGTGTCATTCTGAGTCAGCCCTGGAAGTAATGAAGGCATAACCTTGCATGATTGGTAACAAAAGTACATGCTGCCATATGATCCAGGAGTTGTAGACAGTTTCTTACTGAGGTTAGAGGACACTCTTGAATGGTCCTGACTAGATATTATGTTATGAATTTGTCCAGAGGAAGATAGGCCCTGGCTGTCAATGAATCCAAGGATGTCCCAATGAACTTATTTTCTGTACAGAAATTAACATGCATTTTTTAAACACTGAGTTAAAGACCCAATTCCAGGAATAGGAAAAAGGGCCATCTGAGTGGATGACACCATTGCTTTTTAAGAAAGACCCTTGAGCAGCTAGTCATCGAGGTACAGGAATACTAAAATTGCTCTTGAAGATAAGTGGCCACCACCTCCAGGTCCTTTTAAAACACTCCTGGGGCCCAGGAGAGTCTGAAGGGAAGTACCCAGTATTAAAAATGATCCTGGCATGTAAGCAGCAGAGATATTTTCTGTGAGATGGGAATATCCCTATCTGGAAATAGGCATCTTTTAGGTAGAGGGCTGAAAACCAATCTGCTGCATTTAATTAGGGAATTTAACTGCAGATTCACCATCCTGAACTTCTGAGACTTTCTGAATTTGTTTAGTAGTCTTGGATCCAAAAATATGTCTCCGCGCTCCATCTTTCTTTGGTATGAGGAAATACCTCAAATAGAACTCCTTCTCCTTGTGTAGAGCTGGGACTGGCTCTATCACTCTTATTCAAAGAAGGGATTTTATTTCTTGTCTTAGTAAAAGTTCACGAGAGGGGCTCCTGAAGAGGGACAAGGAAGGAGGGTAGAAGAGAGGGAGGAATGTAAAATGGACAGATTAGCCCAATTATTACCTCTGTGACCCATCCATCTATAGTGATCTGCTTCCATGTATTATGAAAATGGGAAAAATCAGTCTCAAAATGGGGGAAAGTGGGCTACATGTTGCAGCTGGCGAGCTAAAGATCTGAGAGGATTTGATCCTCGACCAATCTGTCAAAACAGATGTTCTGATGTTGATTGAGTAATCACAGGAGGAGGAGGAGCATCCCTCTTCCTCTGAACTTTACATCTCTTCCAGGGAGGGAGCTGGGTCTTTGAGACCCTGAGAATTGGACCAGAAGATATTTTGGGCTGAATTTTCTTTTATTCATAGAAGTACAGACAGCAAGAGATTGAAACATGGCTCTGGAGTCTTTCAACGTGTGAAGAGACTCCCCTGTGGTTTCTGAAAACAACTTCAAACCATTAAAGTGGAGGTACTACACAGTGCTTTGGACCTCTCTGGAAAACCCCAACAGATGGCGCCAGGATGCCCTGTGCATAACTACTGCTGTAGAGATGGACCAGGCAGCAGTGTCAACAGCATCTAAAGATGCTTGAAGAGACTGTTCTGGCTAATAATTGTTCCTCAGCCATAATGGCCTGAAATTGTTCTTTTTTGTTCCTTTTGTGGAAGGTGATCAATAAAGCTCCATTAATTTACTGTAGTTTGTGGAATTGTATTTTGCCATAATTGTTTGATAGTTAGCAATCAGAAATTGGAGAGTCACAGATAAGTAGGACTTGAACCCAGCATCGTCTGTGGCCTGCTGAGTGATGGCATGAGAGGAAAACGTGTGAACAAAGGACCACGCTGCAGCTCTACAGATGTCCTAGACAGCTGTGCTAGGAAGGCCGCCAAAAACACCTGCGTGCTCATCAAGTGGGTTCTGACAATCAGCGGCAGCAGAACCCCAGCCAGGTCATAACAGGTCCTTATTCACGAGGTAATCCAATTGGAAATCCTCTGCGAGGACACCAGGTTACCTTTCATCCTATCTACTGTAGCATTGAAGAGTTGAGTTGATTTTTGGAAAGGCTTGATACATTCTAAGTAGAAAGCCAAGGTCCCCTCCTCACTGGTCTTGTGTAGTTTGGGACAGAACACCGGGAGGAAGATGTCCTGGTTCTTTTGAAAGGTGGAGACCACCTTTGGCAGGAAGTCCAGGTGGGGCCGCAACTGAACTTTATCTTTGTAGAAGACAGTGTACGGAGGTCCTGAGGTCAAGGCTTTAATTTCAGAGACCCGTCTTGTTGATGTCACTGCCACCAGGAATGCGACACCTTCCACGATAGGGGAAAAGGGAGCAGGAACCCAGCGGCTCAAAGGGCGGGCTGGAGAGCCTAGAGAGGACCAAGTTAAAATCCCACTGTAAGACAGGAGTCCGTACCTGTGGGAAGAGTCTCTCGAGGCCTCTCAAGAATCTGTCATGTCATGAGAAAACACCATCTGGCCCTGGATCAGTGGGTGAAAAGCGGAGATGGCCGCAAGATGCACTCTAATGGAAGTGTGCGCCAGGCCCTGGTTCCTCAGATGAAGCAGGTAGTCTAAAAGACTGTATGGAAGAGTGCGAGGGAGAGATGCCACACTCAGATGCCCAGTGGGAAACCCTTGTGCACTTGGCAAGGTAAGTCAGTCTGGTTGAGGGCTTCCAGTTCCTAGGAGGACCTGTTGGACCTCATCCGAGCAGGTCCTCTCCTCCGGGTTCAGCCACGCAGCATCCACACCAAGAGGTGGAGGGACATCAGCTTCGGGTTCAGGAGCCGACCATGGTCCTGTGACAGCAGGTCCAGTCAGTTGGGCAGGGGCCAGAGAGGGGCTGCTGCCAGGTTCATGAGCGTGCTGAACCAGTGCTGGCAAGGCCACGCTGGGGCGATCATGATAACCTGGTGCCTTGTTTCTCTCTCTTTGCCAAGACTCTGCTGATGAAAGGAAATTGGAGGAAACACGTATATCAGGATCCCTGACGACAACACGAGGAAGGCCTTGCCCAGGCCTTTCCGCGAACAAAACCAGTGGCATTTCCTGTTTAGCCTGGTGGTGAACAGGTCCACTTAGGGAGTTCCCCACCTCTTGAAGATCATGCAGGCTACCTGTGGGTGGAGCGACCACTCATAGTGAGGGAAGTCCCTGCAGAGGTGATCCGCAAGCGTGTTCTTGACGCCAGGGAGATGACAAGCTTTGAGATGGATTTCGTGGCTGATGCAGAAGTCCCAAAGACGGAGTGCCTCTTGGCAGAGTCGACAAACGTGCTCCCACTTGCCTATTGATGTAGAACATCGAGGCTGTGTTGTCCATCAGGACTCTCATCACCGTGCCTGATAGGTGAGGTAGGAAGACTCCACATGCCAAGCGGACCACCCTCAGTTCTTTGACGTTTGTGTGTAACATCTCCTCCAGGGACCACATACCCTGGGTCTGGAGGTCGCCAAGGTGCACGCCCCAGTCGAAGTCCATGGTGTCCGGTACCAACTCGATGGAGTGATGGGGGGTGTCAATCAGAACCTCCTCTAGGACAGTTGTGAGATTGGTCCACCATCACCGTGAGGCGAGTGCCGTCAAGGGAATGGTAAAGACCTTGTCAAGGTGAACTCTGGACTGAGAATAGACCGTCACCAGCCATTGCTGCAGGGGCCACATCCAGAGCCTGGCATGGCAGACAACATATGGGCACACTGCCATGTGACCCAGCAGATGCAGGCAAACCTGACCGTAGTCAGGGGGAACGCAGAGACCTCCGTGAGGAGGTCCGTCAAAATTTGGAACCTTTCTAGTGGCAGGAACGCTCTTGTGCGAGTCGAGTCGAGCACCGCTCTGATGAACTCTATCCTTTGCACCAGAACTAATGTACATTTTTTGTTGTTCACCAATAGGCCCAGGGAGCGGCAGGTGGCTTGTAGCACTGCAACATCCTCTTGAACCTGAGACCTGGAATTGCTCTTGACTAGCCAGTTGCCGGGATACGGGTAGATCTGGATACCCCATCACCTGAGGTAAGCAGCCACCACTGACATGCACTTGGTAAACACTCTGGGTGCTATCGCCAGGTCGAATGGGAGGACCACAAACTGGTAGTGGTGGGGGCCCATTGTCTGTGACTTTGAAAGATCGGTATGTGGAGGTACGCGTCCTTCAAGTCGAGGGAAGCATACCAGTCTCCCAGATCCAGGGAAAGGATGCAGGCACTCCTGGTGGGGTTGACTCCCTTAGCCCTGAGATTGCTGTGGTTTGAACTGCTTACGGGAACATACAGCCCCAGAGTTTTCAGGGTAGTGCGGGAGTCCTTAAGGCCATGCAGTTTACTGTCCATTTGTTCAGCAAACAGGGCCTGACTATCGAAGGGGAGGTCCTGCATCAATTGCTGAGCCTCCGTTGACAGACCTGAGAGGAGCAGCCAGGACGCCCTTCGCATGGAGATGGCCGAGGTCATGGGGCGAGCCGCGGAGTCTGCTGCATCTGAGGCTGCTTGGAGGGTCACGCTCGCTGCAGCCGTGTCCTCTTTGAGGATTGCCCGGAATTCCTTACTGGACCCTTCAGGCAGTAAGACCTCAAATTTGGCCTTAGACTGCCACATATTGTAGTCATAGTGGCCAAGGAAGGTTTGGTGGTTGGCTACTCTCAACTGAAGGCTGGAAAACGAATACATTTTTCGCCCAAACAGATCCAGTCTCTTCAAGTCTTTATTCTTGGGCATATCCCCGGGTTGACCCTGCCTCTCTCTCTGGTTAACGGCCTCAGCTATGAGGGAGTTTGGGGCCGGGTAAGCATAGAGATACTCGTGGCCTTTAGCTGGCACAAAATATTTGCATTCAGCCCTTTTTGAGATGGGTGGCAGGGAGAAGGGGGTCTGTCATAGGGCATTAATTATTTTCGATACCCCCTTGTGTAGGGGTAAAGCCACTCTAGTGGGTACTGCAGTGGCTCCTTAAGTTCCTCTGCTTGGAGCGCCAGGTTAGAGGTGACCCTCTTCAAAAGCTCCTGATGAGTCTTGGCATCATCTTGTGGAACTGGGTGAGGGAGACCCATAATCGCTTCATCCAGCAATGATGAGGACGAAGTGAATGCTGAGGGATTCACCACATCCCCGGGTGGTCCAACTGGCTGCGCCCTTAGATCTTCATGAACCGGGGCAGGGGGCCGGTGTCTTCCCCTGTGGGGCCTCCACCTCCGGAGGAGGGCGAGATGCTGTGGCCAATGACCTGAGGCCCACGCCATCAATCAGGCGGCCTGGGAAAGCTGGGTAAACCCCCATGGATTCCAGGGGTACCATGCTGCCGGCCATTGGCCTGGAGACCACAGGGTCAGTTGCGGTGCCGCTGAGGTCGACAGTACCACTGGTGTCAGGACCTATCCTGCTACCAGAGACTCCTGATCAGCACTGGAGTTGTAAGCAGAATGGATGCTGTGGAGTGACCATGAACAGCTGGCCAACTGCTGTGATTTGACACCGACCTGTCCGATTGGGATGAGTTCCTCCCCCGGGACCCCAGGGATCTTTGGTGTTTGGTGGATCTGCATCGGTAGACTGGTAATCTACGCCTCAGGCTGCTGACCTGTACTGGAATCTCAAGTGGGACCGGGAGTCAGAGCGAGCCAGTCTTTGATAGAATCTCTTCAATTGAGGGGATTCATGTCTCGGTGATGGGTGAGGGCAGGTGACTGGTGACTCTGTTCCGCCAATCGGTCGCAGGACCGGTGCCAAGATGTTGGAGATCCAATGGGTCTGTCTTGACGCTCATGCCATGGGCTGCGTACCTCCGCAGGTCTGCGCCAGGTTACCCGTGAGCTGCATCTCTAATCCCACTGTTGGTGCCCAGGGTCCGGACACCGAAGAGTGCTTCTCTGAGCCTGCCTCCCAAAGTCCGAGGCATGACAGCTCCATGCGGGCGAGTGCTGGTGAGATGTCCCCCGTAATGAGGAGTGGCGCTGCTGAGGTGGGGACACTTGGAATGGTCCCAGGGCGGGTCTACCCCAGACTTCAGTACTGTCGGAGCCGGTGTGGGTGGCACTGGTAGTG
Source organism: Mauremys mutica (assembly GCF_020497125.1). NCBI lineage: Eukaryota > Metazoa > Chordata > Testudines > Geoemydidae > Mauremys > Mauremys mutica. The sequence continues at coordinate 157,785,463 of NC_059074.1, read as the reverse complement.
TCACGATCTCCTGGGCTGCCTGCAGGGCTTCGATGGGATTTCGAGTTGACAGAGGCCCTTGTCACTGTCCAGTGTGGCAGGCATGGTACAGGAGGGTCTTGACCACTCAACATGAGCTTGGGCCTGACTCCCTGATGGAGGTGTCAAGCTGCCCATCACAGGTCTTGGCTCTCCTCTGGCCCTCTTCTTTCCCTTACGGGAAGTGGCAGATCTTCCCCTCGCGGACCTCTTGGGCTTCTTGGCTGAGAAATCAGTGCCGGCTCGTCCAGTTCCAACATCCAGCACCCAGGCTGACCAGTGTTTCTGGAGCTGTGAACCGAACTCCCCTTCTGATTCCAAGGAAGACTCCTCCCTTGGGGACCATAGTGGAGCTGTTGGTGCCTCCCTCTGTCAGCTATGATGGGTGGTCCAGGAATTGGGCCACAGGAAAGGTGACCAGTGGTGCTGTCGAGATCAGTACCGCTTGGGTGAGGTCTGATGTCGAGATGGTGGAGAGTAGTGCCAAGCCGGAGATCAGGGCGTCAGAGACCTTTGAGAGATCAGTGATCTGTGCCGTGGAGTTGGTGACCATTGCAGAGATGAAGGCAGCCAGTACCAGGAGAGTGGACATTGATGCCATGAGGTCAGCATTCATGCCAAAAAGCTGCGGAGCCCAAACACAGAGCCAACAATCTGGGCCTCTGGGTTAGAGACCGTGGTTGCACGGAGGCGGGGGGGGCGGGGGGCGGGAGACTGGGGCCGCAGAGTGATTGATCAGTGCCATGCCTCCAGGCACGAGCAGCTCCTGAGTGCCCATTGTGGTGGGCCCACAGAGGGTTTCCTCTTTGAAAGAGGAGCCTTTAGTGCCTCTGCAGCTGACTGGAGATCCTGTGGTGTAAGCAGTACTGGTAGAGCCTCCAGCATTGAAGGCACCATCACATGCATGGGTCCCCTACTGCTCCCTAGAGTCAGAGGATCCCTAGTTGGGCTAGGAGCCCTTGGTGGCAAGGCTGCCCCTTGGTACTCCAGAGATGGCAGGTGGCCCGACATCGGTCCTTTGCTTGGAGCCGGAGAGCTCCCCCACTGTTTCTTGTGGGGTTTTCGTGGCACTGGTGACAGTGAGTGGCGCCAGGGTGAGGTTGGTGCCAGTGGAGCACTCTGTACTGATGCAGACATGCTCAGTGCTGAGTCAGAAAGAAATGGCTCCAAGGCCAGTCTAAGAGTCACTTCCATTAATAGGGCTTTTAGATGGATGTGTCTATCCTTCTGAAAGTACCAATAGCGTAACTTTGCTTAATGGTACTGGCTGGTACTTTTCCTTGCCCTATGTAGATGGTAACAAGGCTTGGTCAGAGCCATGTTTGCCTTTATACAAACTTCAAGACTTTCCAGACTTCGAAGTTATAAATATTGGATATGTACTTGTATCTCAGTGTATTTGATTCTAAGTAGCATCAGTGAAACATTTGGTCAGTTTCTTAAGAAATGACTATTCTGAGTAAGTGCCCAATCAAGAAACACTTAAACTGACAATGGACCTTGGGAGACTCCAATCCACATCCGAGGAGCCTTCCTGGGAACGTTCAAGTTAGCACGTGAGCAATGGCTGCCGCCTGAAAACTGAGTCATGCAAGGACATGTGACTTGCCCATGTGACTCCAAACTCCATCTTGCTGCTGTGATTTTCCACAGTAAGAACAAAGGGGTCCTTCCACATGGCAGAGGATATAAAAAACCCTGGAAACCCCTCCTTTTGTCTTCGATCCTGCTTCTGACCTCTGGAGGAACTATGCTTGAAACTGGAACTCTGAACAAAGGACTGAACAACCCATCCAAACTGGGATGTTTGTACTCCAGAGACTTGATTGGTTTAAATCAGCAGTAATTCCATCAAGCCTGAAACAAGCTTGAACTAAGAACTTTGCAACTGTTGTATGTATTTGATTCCATTTAACCAATTTTAATTCTCATCTATATTTCTTTCTTTTTTATGAATAAACCTAAAGGATTGGCAACAGCATGATTTGTGGGTAAGATCTGACTGGTATATTGACCTGGGTCCGGGGCTTGGTCCTTTGGGATCAAGAGAACCTTTTTTTTTTTATTCCCCTCCTTTCTTTTAGTGGGGTATTGGTTTTCATAACCATTCATCCACATAAGGAGTGGTGTTGGTGGTGATACTGGGAAAACTGGAGTGTCTGAGGGAATTCCTTGTATGACTTCTGCTTAGCCAGTGGAGTAAAACCAAAGTCATCTCTGTTTGGCAGGTTTGGTGTGCCTTAGTAGTGAAGGACCCCCAGCCTTTTGCTGCGACCGCCCTGCTCTAAGCAATTTGTCCTGAATTGATCCTCTCAGTAGTGTCCCGCCAAAGGCCACTCTGGGGAAAAGTTAACCACCAATGCTATGCACTTTACACATAGCTCTGGTTCTAGGATGTAATTTTCACTTTCAAATTCTAGCAACAATCTTTCACATTGTTCTTAAACTAAATATGATCAGACTACAGGCCCAATTTATTTTATGCCATGAGTGCACTCTTGTAGTTGATTAACGGCATACATATAGCCTAAAGTAGTTTAAAAATAACCCTCAAGTAGACAAATACCAAAAAGATGATGCCATTTAGATATTTCACTTAACTGGTATCGCACATACACTTTATTTTTCCCTCCATTATTCTAAGCCTGTAAACTCCCTCAAATCCAATCTTTAGAGCCATGAAAAGGCAATCCTATCACTGTCATGAAGTTGCTTTAGAGTTTACATGCACAGATATTAAGTAATTCAAATGTATGTTTTTCAGAGATAATACAAATTTCATTTTGCATGTGTACATACTTCTTTTTTGCTGTTAGTGGTTTAATACCTTAGACCAGGGGTGCCCGCCATGGCGCCCGCCGGGGCATCTCTGTGCGCCCGCGTACTGGCCGCCGGACAAGCATCCGCCAAAATGCCACCAAAAAGCAGCGTCGCTGCTGAAATGCTGCTGATTTTTGGCGGCATTTTGGCGGCAATGCCTCTTGACGTTGTTGCCGCTTCTTGGGGCATTTCGGCGGATGCTTGTCTGCCGGCCACGGTCCTCGGTGGCTCGCCGTCCGGTGCCTACCACCTGGAAAAGGTTGGGGACCACTGCCTTATATATATGCAATCTAGAAGCTATTCTTGGGTTGAAAAGAAATTTTTCTGACTTATGTGTAAAATCTTCAACATTACATTACATAATGTACTTTTTTTTTTCTATTTCTTGTTTGTTTTGGAAAAGTAGCTAGTACCCTTTATTTCAGTACATGGTTTAAATGATTACAGACAAGTCGTACAATACAGTATATGGCAGCCTAATGTGTGCATACAACTTGAAATAGGGTAGTGAACTAGCAGAAAGGCTTTGAGACTAGCTGTACCAGAAGAAAATGAAATAAAATCCCGCCTTTAAAATGGCATCACAAACAGCAGAACTGTTTTCTTGCACGCAGTGAACCACATGGCTCAGGCATTTAAGAGCTAACACAAAGGTTATCATCACACAACTACTCACTTCTGACAAGAATGAAAGCGAATACCATATATTGAAAGTCATTCTATACCTTTCCCCTTAACATAAAGAAAGGAACAGTCACACAGTTCACCCAGGGAAACAAACACGAAGTGCCTCATCTTGGGTGCATTATTCCCCCTCTCCTGCAGGGTGGTATACACTCGCTGCCCAGAATTTGGGCGTTTATGAGTGGGGGCTGGTGTCAGGACTACAAACATACCTTCCTTGTCATTTGAACCTCTGTTGTATTTTTCTCCCCATCCCTTCAAGATCAGTACTGTCCCACTTTTCTTCACACCCACTATTACACCGTGTCCTGTGTCACCAGAATGCCCTCATTGCCATATTAATAGCCTATTCTATCAGCCCTGGCCCAGTAACTGTTCTCATCCTTTGTACCTCATGCTTTCAACTGGTGACTGGTCTGCAGAGACCAAGCCATCCTTCCCCTCCTCCTACTGCTGAGCTCTCAGACCCACCTCACACCTTCTGAGACCACTGACAATCATCCAACTCCTGATTTCACTGAAGTGTCTCATGGTAACTGCCCCCCACTGACTATCACTTATCTAGTCACATAACTACTCACTCCATCTCCATCATTGTCAAACTGTTTGCTGAAATCAGCTCTCTCACTGACAGCTGACCTCTCTCACATCTCATGTCATTGACTGCTTATTGACACTCTGCCATTATTTGGTTTGTCCCCATTTATTCACTGCTCTTATGTTCTACAATCAAGTCACCTGCCACTCAAGGGCTCTTCCACACCCCTCTTCTGCATCATAGCATCTACCATCCTCCTGCTTCCACCAACCCCTACTCTCCCCCTACTGGGTCCAAATCTTCATCTTTGTTATTGTCACCCCGCTACATTTCTCAGCTGGTCCTTGTCCTCTCTCCATCCTCCTCCCACCCACACAAATCCATATACAATTCCATAATTCTTTTCACCTCCAGTGACATCTGCCCAGGCCCTGGCCTTCACCTGCACTCTCCTCCCCCTCTCGCACTAGCTCTCCTTCTCTGGTGTTAGTTTAGATCTTACACACAATGCTCCCTTCTCTTGGTGTCTGGAATGTCTGCTCTGTCTCTCAACAAATTAGAGCCATCCACAACATCACCTTTTAGCTCTCAGAGCAGGACCCCTCTAATACTATAACAGGGGTAGGCAACTTATGGCACGCGTGCCGAAGGCGGCACGCGAGCTGATTTTCAGTGGCACTCACACTGCCCGGGTCCTGGCCATCGGTCCGAGGGGCTCTCCATCTTAATTTAATTTTAAATGAAGCTTCTTAAACATTTTAAACAATAGTTTAGTTATATATTATAGACTTATAGAAAGATCTTTTTAAAACGTTAAAAAGTATTACTGGCACCCGAAACCTTAGAGTGAATAAATGAAAACTCAGCACACCACTTTTGAAAGGCTGCTGACCCCTGCACTATAATGTCTGCAGCTACCCCTCAGCTCAAACTCCTTGTCCCAGATCAGATTGCACCTGGGGTGCTAGGCTTCTCCCTCATTCCCGCTGCTTTCTTCCCACTCTTTTTTGAACAGCACTGAATCTCTGGTCAACTTTCCCTACTCACCAAAGTGATCACTCAGTTGACCTAGTCTCCACACACTGCTGCTCTCTGATATATTGCTGAATTCCCCCTTTGACCACCAGCTGGTCTCTTTCACCCTTGCCCATTTGCCTCCTTGCTCTCACCCCTACCACCCGGTCCTTCTGCAACTGCAAATTGATCAGTGTTGATGGCTTCTCTTCTGCTCTCAACCCTTTCCTTCCTTTCTTCTATTGACAAGGTCTTTGATATTCTCTGCACCCTATGCTCCTCCAACACCTTTGCCCCAGTCTTCCATGGCAAAGTCCTCCTTGCCAACCCCTACAACATCCAGTGCCAGAGCTCTGGAAGTTGAACTTCTGATAGAAGTCCCATGGTCCAGCCCAACTTCTTCCAGTATAAATTCACTCTCCTTCAATTCTGCCCATTTTCCTAACTATGCAGCTCTACTTCTCCATCCTGGCTGAATCCTACTACCTGCAATCCCTGCCATTTTATTTTTTTTTTTTTTTGCGCCATCTTGGACTTCCTCTCCAGACACTCCTACCATCTGTACCCACTTCCCTTTCTGCACAGAATCTCAGATTTCTTCAAAGAGAAAAAAAAAATCAAGATCCAACACAACCTCCCCACTCTCTTCCCAATACAAACTCCTACTCCTGTCACTGATGTGGAAGTTTGTCTGTTCACCTTCTAATCTTCCACTTGCCCAAGTAACCCCATCTCATTTCCTGATCTCCCTTGGCCTTTCTCAAACTCTTACTCTCCTTCAAAATACAAGCATGCATTAGTGTCTCCACCCTTGACCTTACTTGCCTCTGCAGCTAACCCTACTCCTTCTACACACACTGTGACGTTGCAGTCTATATGGTTTTATAAAAATATGTTAATGAGTGAATATAATGTAACTGGAATATGCTTCATGCAAAAGGTCTCTTGTAAGGTATCATTATAATCTGAGTGTGATCATCCTATTTGTATAAATGTACCACTCTTGTATCTGAACCTAGAAGTATGAAATATAACTGAGGGCCTATTGTAATTATGCAAAGTGTGGGCCATTAATGGTGGTTGGGAATCTTGATGACTCCCATTAACCAGGACAACTGTCTGCAGATGGGTGTGTTTTACCTGTAAGTCTTCCTGTATGTATGTGTGCTGGCAAGTGGGCAATGAAGTCTTGCAGTGACATGTGATCATGTCACCTGAACTGGAAGCCATCTTTAACCTGGTGTCTTTCCATTGAGAAGGAGGGAGTGGGAACCCAGAGAGGGACAAAGGATTCCCACCTTATACAAAAGATATATAAAGGGGTGGAACAGAACAAAGGGAGAAGAGGAGTCATCATGAAGAATCCCCTAGCTACCACCAGAGCTGGAACAAGAGCTGTACCAGGGAAATAATTGTGCCCAGGCCTGGAAGGTGTCCAGTCTGAGGAAAAAACTTACTGAAGCATCTCTGAGGGTGAGATTATCTGTATTCAGTTTGATTAGACATAAATTTGCGCATTTTATTTTATTTTGCTTGGTGACTTACTTTGTTCTGTCTGTTACTACTTGGAACCACTTAAATCCTACTTTCTGTATGTAATAATTAATAAGTAAAAAGTGATTTTAACTCAGAATATGTATTAATTCCTGGGGGAGCAAACAACTGTGCATCTCTATCAGTATTATAGAGGGTGAACAATTTATGAGTTTACGTATAAACGGATTTATTTGAGTTTAGACCCCATTGGGAGTTGGGCATCTGAGTGTTAAAGATAGGAACACTTCTGTTAGCTGCTTTCAGGTAAACATGCAGCTTTGGGGCAAGTAATTCAGACCCTGAGTCTGTGCTGGAGCAGACAGGAGTGTCTGGCTCAGCAAGACAGGGTGCTGGGACCCCGAGCTGGCAGGGATGGCAGGGGTAGAAGTAGTCTTGGCACATCAGGTGGCAGCTCCCAAGGGGGTTTCTGTGATCCAACCCATCACAGTGGCATAGTCGAGCAGGACTTGTGCACAGCTGATTGCTTTGAGATACTGGTGGTGATTTTAAGTGAGTTTTAAGTGTGGTGGCTGGAGAACAGACAAAGTGATTACTGGTTTGTTATTTTCTGTTTGCTTATTTCGGGTAAGGGAAGTAGGGACAGAAAAGGAAGTAAAAATAAATAAGACTGAAGATCAGAAGAAGCTAGAACTATACAAGTTGCAAATTGCCCAGAAAGGCTGAACACTGGGCACTAGGAAAGTCTCTGCTAACTAAGAAGCTCCTGAACTGAGTGCATCTCAGTTTCAGTGAACTGCAGACAGGTGTGGCCCAACCTCTGTGTCTGTGCTAACGCTGACTGGAGTGTCTAACTCAGCAAGACAGGGTGCTGGAGTCATGAGCTGGCAGGGAAAGCAGGGGTAGAAGCAGTCTTGGCACATTGAGTGGCAGCTCCCAAGAGGGTTTCTGTGATCCAACTCGTAGTCTCACACACCATCTCAATCATCCTTCTTCCATTCATCTCCCAAGTTCACTGATTGCACCATCTACAACTGCTATTTGGATTTCCACTCCTCTCATTTCATTCTGGAAACTCTTCCAATCCTGGTTCTAACACTTGCATACCACTGAAACTGCTCTCACTAAAGTCTCTAAATCCCTATTCCTAGCCAAATCCCCAAGCCGGTACTTCATTCTGATCAAGCTTACATGCTTTTCCATGCCACCCCTTATACATAGGGAGCCCCTCCCATGTGCATCTGCAAAATCACCTCATTGGCTTCCTTCAAACCCCTCCTCTGCTCCTACAAATAACTTGACAATGATTAGATCTCTGATGTGTGGTGACTGCTGCTTATCATACTGATAAGTGTTGTTTCATAGTTACCTTATGCTCCCCCTGATTTTTATTCTCCTGTTGTCTATTGTCTTATACTAAGATTGTGAACTCGAGGGTATATGGGTGGCCCTCCTCTTGTGTTTGTACAGCAACTAGCCAATGGGGTCTTGATCTATGACTTGAGCCTCAACAAGCTATTGTGATACAAAATGATAAACTTAGACACCCATGAGGTTTCTGAATGCTGAAGTTCCTCTGATAATCTACTACAAAGTACCAATGTTTGGCTTCTATCTTAAATTTAAATTCAGATGTGCAACTAATGTACTTCTGATCCAATACTCGTCATTTTTTTCCTCTTGCTGTTTAAAAGCAAGCAAATCACCAGGGCTTGCTCTACACTACAGACTTATGTCGGTATAACTACGACACTCAGAGATGTGGATTTTCCACACCCCTGAGCAATGCAGTTATACCAACCTAACCCCAAGTGTAGACAGTGCTATATCGACCTGTCAGGGAGGTGGAGTACTTATACTGATGGGAGAGCTCTCCCATCACCATAGTTAGCATCTTCACTAAGCGCTATAGCTGCATCGGTGCAGCTGCAGTGCTGTTATGTGTAGACAAGCCCAAGATTGTATAACACAGGGAATTTCTAACGGGCAAGCAAGTGGACTGGATTACAAGTTTCTTCCCATCATAAACTTGTGATTCTATGACTTAATATAATACAAAGCCTGGATGCTTGTCCTGGCAACTGTATTACTCCCCAGCAGGTTACAAGACAGCTCAAAAAACCTACAAAGAAAACAGAAATAATAGGTCACGGTAACTGCTTTTCATGGGCCTGAAACCAGAATTTTGCACCATCGAAGCAAAAAGCACAGCTACACAGGGACCATAAATAGCAATACTGAGTTGACATGAGGCAAACTCATAAGACCATGTAATCAGATGCATGTATTGACAGAGAAAGTGATTCACAGGTGTCAGGTAAGCGGCAAAGTTGTTGTTTTAAGGAACCTTAAAGAAGACTTGACACACTGACCTCACACAATGTGCTCCTCCTTGTTTTCAGAGCCACCTTTTAGGTTCATTCCCCAACCCTATGTCAGGAGACATAAGCCCACCACTTCTCTACTCTACAACACACAATGGGCAGAAGGACTCCACACTGGCAACATGCAAAGCTACAGTTAGTTTATATTTGCATTTTCTTCCTCCACTTTCTGCCATTTTTCTGAAAGGAACAACACATTAAAAACCCTGTGGTCCATTTTTTTGGCAACAGGTTTGCTAAGACAGCCCAACTGAAGCACTGTGATGACTAAAGAGGACTGAAGTGGAGAGTCAAATAGACTATGCTAATACCAGAAAAAACTTTGAGTCTGCCAGATCGACAGGAGACCAAGTATGCTCCCAGAAACAAGCCACAATTACAAATCTTATCTGCCATAAGACTACAACCATGAAAGTGAAGATTTACATGGTTGCTACAGAGTTACTGAAAGCATGTTCTAAATACTGGCACACAGTACTAACAAAGAGATTCAGAGAACTATGAAAAAATGTACAGAGCAGGTAGGCAAGAGATGAGATGCACCTGTCTCGTCAGTCAGTACAGCTGTGAGATAAGCCACAAGTACTGCTAATTATATCTCAATTAGTTATAATTCATTCCAAGTTATTACAAGACAAAGATGCTTCAATTCAAAAATTCCTCTGAGCTGAGATATTTTGCTCTAAAAAACAATTATTAGTGTATACTATATTAGAAGAGACAGAATGACTAGCAATTACAAAATCTTGCTTAATATATTACTCCAAGAAAGTTTGAATTTTAATATGCAGATTATTGCTACTTTAAAAATAGGGTTTACAATCTCGTAGTATTTTGTATATCTAATTCTTGGAGAAATTTCATGTATTTAAGGAACATGGAGAAGCTCAAATATTTTAAGCTCAATACAAACACGACTATAATCCAGTATAGTGTGTTCACTAAGGTTTTTCTAATCACATCACAATTTAGCAGATATAATTCCTTTAAGGGTACTGCCCCTCCCACACCCAAGCCCAGATCTTGTGATAAAGTGTGCGCAGCTCCCAGCTCCCACAAATTCCATTGTGACTCCTGCCATTTACTCAGCCTCCACCAATAATCTCCAGCATTCCAACATCTAATAATAGCAATGTATTTAGATGTGCAGCCAAAAAAAATGGGAGAAAGGCTGGAGAATCACTCCATCATCAGGAAAAGGCTATTAGAAGAACAGACAGGCCTGTCACCAGAGCTGATCTGGACAACAGAAGGGTGTGCTGTCTGACAGAAGCTAAGATACTGGATGTGGACCTGAGGCTGAAAAGGATCCTAGTGAGAGCAGAAAAGAATCTACTGATTGTCCTTCATGTGGGAACAAATGATACTAGATTCTCATTGGAACTTATCAAAGGAGGCTATGGCACGCTGGGGAAGATGCTTAAGAAAATGGAGGCTCAAATGATCTTCATCAGGATTCTGCCTATCCCTACATAAGGGGAAAGGCGGAGACACAAGATGACTATAAACGGATGACTCAGGCAGCAGTTGCTATAAGAAGGGCTTTGGGACCATTGTGAGGCATCCATGAACAAAGGACTGTTCTCATGGGATGGACTCCACCTGAGGGAAGGAAATAGAATTCTGGGATGGAGGCTGGAACAACTGATTAAAAGAGCTTTAAACTCGGGGAGATGGTTGGGAGATGCTCATGTAATCTGCATGCCTATTTTAACATTGAGAGGGAGGAAAATCAAGAAAGAAAGGATACAGCAATGGAAAAGAACAGCAGTGGGTAGTAGAATGGAATTAAGAGGAACGATAGTGCAGATACTAGTCAGATAGGTGATCCTGGTAGTAGATCGACTATATCCAATCGGGCGAAAAAAGTGGGTCAAAGCAAAGCAGCAACAATTCAGATGATTGTACACCAACACAAGGAGCCTGGGTAACAAAATGGAGGAACTAAAACTACTGGTGCAGGAAGTGAAATCAGGTATTACAGGGATAACAGAAACATGATGGAATAGTAGTCATGACTAAGGCTACGTTTTAGTTAAGTATTTTTAGTAAAAGTCACAGGCAGTAAACAAAAAGTCATGGCCCGTGATCTGTCCATGACTTTTACTATATACCCGAACGAAAACTTGGGCCAAGAGACCGCGGGTGCTCAAGGGGGCAGGGTGGAGGTGCTACAGGTGCTGCAGGGGTGGCTCGGGACCCCTGCTTGTGCTGAGGGTGGGAGTGGCAGTGCATGGCCCAGGACCCCAGCTGGTGCTGGAAGGTGGGGCCGGTGATTCCTAACTTCCCAACTAGGCCCCCCTTGGGGTCTGTGGAGATGGATTCTCCAGCACTAGAGTCTGACTATGCAGCAGGGGGCACATTCCTTGCTGATTCAAGCTGATGTAAGGGAAGTTCCCTGGCCTGGGTCCGACTGGGGTCTCATGGCTTTCTCCATAAGGTACTTGCAGAGACAAAGTGCTCATCCTTCTTGGGTACAGCTGGGGAATGACCAGCAAATATTGCACCGAGCCAAGATGTGAGCTTACCCCAGCCAATAGAGGCAGCGCTGATGGTCTTCAGTGACCGAGGAGGATAGTGGACAGGAGGCACAGAGTTTGAAGCCCAAAGTCCTGGGCATAGTTTGGTACCTGAACAGGGCACAGAGGGGTCCACCATATATAGGGCCCTACCAAATTCACAGCCATGAAAAACTCATCATGGACTGTGAAATCTGGCCTCCCCTGTGAAATCTGGTCTTTTGTGTGCTTTTACCCTATACTATACAGATTTCACGGGGGAGACCTGCATTTCTCAAATTGGGGGTCCTGACCCAAAAAGGATTGCAGAGGGGACTGCTGGCAGGTAGCTCATCTCTGAAGGCAGCTCCCCGCCAGCAGCAGTGCAGAAGTAACGGGGGGGTAGGGAGGGAGAGGAGTGTTGTGGTACTGCTACAAGAACCTTACAAACCCCCTCCACACACAACTCCTTTTTGGGTCAAGACCCCTACACAACTACAATATGAAATTTCAGATTTAAAACAACTGAAATAATAGGATTTTTTAAATAGCAAATTTCATGACTGTGAAATTGACCAAAATGGATCATGAATTTGGTAGGGCCCTAACCATAGACTAATCTAAATTTAAGTAGTGTTCAAACTAATAAAATCTATTAAAAGCTATTAAAAACTACTAAAACTATGAACCATTTACAACTTGACTGATATTGCAGAACGACATCAAAACTGTTGACACTAAGGGTTCCAACCTAGACTAAGTGGCAGTGAGAAGGAACCAAAGAGCCTGTCAGTCCACTCTTCCCTTTATCACCTCGGTTGGAGGCACAAGGTGAGCCGGGGGTGGGCACAGGCACAGACCAATGGATGCTACTTTCAAATTCCCAGGTGTGTGGTGAGCATGCGTGACCCACAGTGGCATAAAATAGGGACCATCACTCAAAGTAGCAGTTTTGGTTAACTCAGACAGTCCTGTGCTGGGAACCTGCTGAATTTCTGTAGCCTTCTGGTCCCAGCTCTAAATTCATACATAGCATTAATCAAAGCTTTCAAAGACTCATACGAGGCTTCAAAGACTCTTCAGCGATTCCTGAATCTACCTAGTAGGTTTCTTAGGGATGCTGTCCCTTCTACCTTCAGGACACCTGTACCCACTGTGACAGGATCAGGCCAGATGGCTACAGGAGAGTGTTAGAAGGCAGATATATTAGTCCCAGATTAAGGAGATCTCTTTTCCCTGGGTAAGGTAACAGAGGCAGTTCCAGAACAAGCAGGAACTTGACGGAACCAATTAAGGCAGGCAGGCTAATTAGGACACCTGGAGCCAATTTAGAAGAAACTGCTAGAATCAATTAGGACAGGCTGGCTAAACAGGGCACCTGAGTTTAAAAAGAACCTCACTTCAGTTTGTAGTGTACACTCAAGGAGCTGGGAGCAAGAGGCACTAAGAGCTGAGAGTGGGAAGGCGTATTGCTGGAGTATTGAAGAGTACAAGCATGATCAGACACCAGCAGAAAGGTCCTGTGGTGAGGATAAAGGTGGTGTTGGGAGGAGGCCATGGGGAAGTAGCCCAGGGAGTTGCATAGCTGTACCAGGAGGCACTCTAGACAGCTGCAGTCCACAGGGCCCCTGGCTGGAACCCGGAGTAGAGGGCGGGCACGGGTTCCCCCCAAACCTCCCAACTCCTGATCAGACACAGGAGGAACTGACATGGACTCTGGGCTGTTCCCTGACCTATATGGTGAATCTCGGAGGTGAACAAATCCACCAATAAGCACAGGACACACCAAGATAGAGGAGGAACTTTCACACCATTCTCAGATCCTATCAGCATGTGTGTCTAATGGTGTCATAGGGTAATGGGATCAGGCTCTTACAGGGAGACATCGGTCATGGACCACTTGCTTTCCACATCTTTGTGTAGGTGGGTGGGTAACATCTGAGGAATCTTATAGAACAAGGATGTCTTTCTGCCCCTATCACTTCCCTTTCCCTCCTCTGGTATCTATCCTTCCCAGCTCTCATCAGGTGAGGCATACCTTCCCCCAAATCAAGAATTTCCTTCTCTTTATGATATTTATAGAATAGAGGGGGAAGATGCCCTTTTCTTGCTTTTGTTTTTCCTTCAAGAAGAATCTGAGGTTTGGAATCCACGTGGTAGGAACTATCAGGTGTGAGCTAAAGTGTTCCTAGTGCCCAACAGGGTTTTTTAACCTGACTGTCCTACAGAACAAAAGGGAGACAGACCTCTTTCTGGGTATGTCTGTGACGGAAAAGGAGCCTCCAGAGGAGAAGCTGTCTCCACCTCCCAGCTGGGAGGAACTACAGTCTGGGCACATAGACTAGTACAGAAGATCAAACAAATTAACCAAGGATGGCATCTCACACTACTCTGGTATGACAGCCAATAATGTGGAATTTAATTAAAATGCTACTGAGCTGCAGACCTTCCATTCCCTTTTGTTCATTTTAAAGTTACCACTGTGTATGTTATGGAGTATTAGTGTGCGAGTCTTAAAAAAAAAAATGAAGGTAACACGAGGGATTCAGGAAGGTAAGGGGAGAGAGAATAAACAAACCAGAAGACTGAGAAAGAAAAGTAAAGAGTTTACAGCTTTTTAAAACTGTTTGCTGGCAGTGAACAGCTCTTGCTCTCTTGATTGGCCATTGTGTTGCCCAGTCACCCCATTTTGAGAGATCTTTGTAACTCTGTTTTGGACTTAACTATCTTTAATAGTTTCGTATCAAATTTTCCCACCTCACTGTTTATCCTTTTTCCAGTTTATGAATATGTTGGACAAAATTTCACACAAGACATTTCAAGATTGTGTCCATAATTTAAAAGTTGTACAAATTATAATTAACTTGTCAGCTTCATGTTGAAAGGAAGGAAGAAATAATTTAATCTAATCTAATTCTCTAGAAAAGAACACAGACTATTTCAACTTAGTTTTTTTGTGTCAGAAACTTACTGGAAATTCTTAAAGCTGTAAAGTTTAGCTTTAAACAAAAAAGAAAAGTCACTATTGGTAAGCAATTATTAAAAGCCATGGCCAGCCTCAATCCTTTTCCCAAACAGCTCTGGACAGCAGGGAGGTAGAGGGAAGAGAAGAGAAGCATCTTGGAAGGGGAGAGGCTTTTCAAAGTAATTTCAGTGTTGATATTATAGCAGCGAAGAAGGGGTTTTAAAGTTATTTGGCTGTGGGGACAGCTATGTTGTGATCAGAAGAATGCTGCAGTTTCTTCCAACTCCCTCCCCCAAAAAGTTATAGGACCTGTGTTAGGTTATTTTGCTCTACAACATACACACAAGTGTCTCTGGAAGTACAAAATTGCTTATGAAGCATAAAACCGAGTGTACCACAATTAAATTGGTGTGGTATGGGCTATGAAGTTAGCTGCTCCTTTTTGCATATACTTTTCCAAAGTTAAAAGGCATTTTATGTGTAAAATGAGAGAAAGATTAAGTAATTTTTAGTCTTGCATAGCTTCATATTGTACATCTTCAATTTCTGCTGTATTTTAATTCAAGTCAACAAATACAGTACTCATATGAGATTAACAAAACAATATATGCACTTCTGCTGCAGGTTTAAAACAAATGTGCTATAAATGGATACCTTACACAAAGCAAAGCTTCAAGCTATAAGAACCAGCAAAAGCAACAGTATTTCATATGCTAATGTCAATGTTTAAATTAGTTACAAAATCTAATCTAAAATGCAGTTGATTTCAAAAATCCAGAAGGTAAATTATCTTCAAGTGTTAACCAAAATTTAGTTCCACAACCCACTGAATTTTTGCATACAAGTGTCAGTTCAGAATTAATAGTGATTACTGTCTCACAAATAGCTATAAACCCTGGAAATACAACTGCATGTGCCAATGTGCAGAATCACTTAACATGCATTAACCACAATTTCATACATACACACACACTTTTTTTTTTTTTTTTTTTTTTTTTTTTACACACACACCCCCACACCCACCAAATTAACAAATATGTAGGTATAAGGGATAGATTTTTGCATGGTAACACACAAACCACTGAAATATATACACCTTGTTTCACATGCATGGCATTGTTCCCAGGCATTTTGAAATGGAGATCAAATCAACAGCCCACTAGTTCTTACTTATATTATTAAACCTAGACATTTCTTGTCTCTTATCAAGCACTTTCATCAAGGTAGTGAAATATTCACTGAAGTACAAACTTGCACATTAAAACATTGGCTGCAGCAAAGCGCAGTGATACATTTATCCTTCAGTATCTCACTAGTGAATCTGATAAGATCTTAGAGAAGAGACTTATTTTGGAGAGTTTATATTATTTTCTACCACTATTGTCCCCATCCCATGTCTCCTATGGAAGTCAAACTAGACTACTAAACATTACATTTTCAGTTATCTTTCTTGTCACTTGTTCATTACTTAAGTGTTTGTTTTGCAGCCCACATAGAAAGAAAGTAATCTCCCAAACAGCACACTACATTTATTCCAGAATCTATCTAGAGACAGTCTCTACAATTTTTTTTTTAAAGTTTCAAATTCAAATAAGTAATTAAAAGCCAATTTAAGGTTTTAGCCCAGGATTTCATATGCCACTGAAACTGAATTCTTTGGCTCATATTTATATTTAAATGTTTTCAGAATCCACAAACTACTACTAAGCTTTTCCACACAAAAGTCTCTCCCTCTTTTGAAATCTTATGACGTTGCTTGGCAATATAATTCTACTGCCAGGAACACAACAAACACCCTTTTTTGTCTGGCTAGAAGTCTGATCATATTGCACAGGTGTCCTTTACATCTGAAAAATAAAAAATAGCTAAGCAAGTACTTACATGTAACCAGAGTTACAGCAAGCATATGAAGAAAAACGTAAATGTATACATCTCATTAAGTCTTCCGTAGAAACCCTGAATTATCATACTCCAAAGGGAGGTTAACATGCAGAGATATGTGCAGAGAATACAAATTTAATATATCCTGTACTAAGTGACATTCTGTTTGTTGCATAGCAACAGGAATCTGCTGCAGAAAAACAATATGGAACTTCCTTTCTTGACCTGCAAAGCTACAACTAACCATATCAGTCTTTCTGAAAAATATGGAGCCCCTCAGTATACACAACTGCAAATATTACAAATGTAACAAACAAGTAAGGTTGCTAGGCCCAATATTTAGCCTATTATATGTTAGCAGAATCCTTCTACTTGAGAAGCTTTTAAGAAATCAGGTTTCCATACTAATGAGTTTCATTCTTAACATACCCCAGTTCTGGCTTGCAACCTGAAGCATACTAGTTCTACAGAATTTTGTCTTGGCAATTATAGTAATTTTAATAGCTCCTTTAAAAAAAAAGGGAAATATTGTTAACAGAATACCTTCCCCTCCTCTAAAAAGAAATTAAAATACTCCAATACTAGGAAAAACTCAGAATATAGCCTAATATTTGTGAACAGTTTTGATTCTTTTTAAAATAAGCTTCATCACAAAATAGTGAAATTAAGCCCAAACTACTGTAAGCTTTTTTCCTTGCCAGGGTGATTTCAAAACTTTAGATGTTCAGAGTTTCAAAGATGTCAAACTATTCCCATATAGCAGAAAATTACTGAGTACGCCTTAATGGGGTTTTTTTTATATTTGATTGACAGTACACTAATTCTTTTGGCAGGGGGAGAACTGCGCTTACACTACACTGGATACAATTTCAACTCAGTTACAATGATCGAATACTACCATGAATAACTATTGCTGTTTTCTGCTTTATTCTTCCTTTTATAGCCACTTTATATTGTTGTGGTTATACAAGCTATATTTTAGTTATATTTATGCTCAAAAGTATTAAAAAGAAAACCCCAAAGTGCTAGGAAACTGATGTTTTATATGGAACATGAAAAAGCTGAAACACCAAATTAGGTTGACACCAATATCATCACTTGTCACTTCTCCTGACCTTCTCAAAAAAGGCAAGGTTGAGTTCCTCAAGAGCCAGGACCAAAGCAGTCCAATGATCAGTCAACAGCTAACATCCCCCACTACAGACATTTCTCCATGACAAGAAACTTAAAGTTATATTTCCTGCTTGGTAAGGAAATGATTTTTTAAAGAGGTAGGCAGGTTATGGAATTTACGCAAGTGAAAACTGTGCTCAGTTTACTCCATCACTTAATAAATCAAGACTTGCAACAATAAGGGAAACCAACCTAATAGCTCCTGTTAGACAAGGAAGAAGTCAGTGATTTGCAGTACTAAGTTTTGCAGGTATTTAAAATGCTTTACAGTCACACCGGCCTGAAAATGAAAGTCTCTCTCAGTGCAGAAACAAACTGCAGAAAAAGTGACTTGTCAGATGTTTTACTAATCATTAGTATTTTTAATCTTTTGGCCATTATGGGTGAAATCCTGCTGCTAGTAAAGAAAATGGCAGAACTTCCATCAACTTCACTGAGCGCATGATTTCACTCTGTGTGTCATGAAGAATTATCAACCAAAACATGTTATTTTTCTGCCTGAATAGTTTACTACAAGGTAAACCCAGATATCTACAAACTAGTCTTGATTCATTAATGAATCAGTTAATAGGCCACCACCAAGTTTCTTACTCTCTCCTTTTATGAAGGGAAAACCGCAAGAATACAGACACATCGGACAGCAAGAATAGTTATTTCCTAATGTTTCACATGAAGCTAGCCAAACCACTTAATCATTAATCACTTTGCAGACAGTTGCCTTAACTCTGAATCTTCATTCTGGAAGTACTTATCAAGCCAGTCTCATTAAGGTTGTTTTTCAGGTTATAAGTTAAAATTAGCTAAAGATAAAGACCTCAATAAACAAGGCAAGTCATTTCTTTAAACAGGGTAGGAATAAACCATAGCTATGTTTGTTTTGTTCAGAATAGTTAATTTTTTCTTATAGAATATAATACGTCAGTCATCAACTGATTAAGTGTATGTCGTCTTTTTTTGTTAAAAAGTGTGTGCCAAAACTATTTAAGCAATTCCTAATGTGCCTTTTGCCTACACAGGCAGCACACAGAGGTTAGTATCAGTCTATAATAAAAAGTGTTATTTCTTAACTTGCCCCAATGAATAGGTCTGAATGAATTTAAGGTTGGATTTTCAATGTGCTAAACACTGGCCTAACACAGTTCCATTTGAAGTCAAGAGGATTACTACTATTGTCGTCAATGGAAGTAGAGTTAAATTCCTCCAGTAAGTGATTATTTTTTTGCAGTCTTGTTTATGGGTGCCATTTTTGTGGGAAGGCTTGCTGAAAGTTATATCTTGTATCTGAACCTCTACACAGTCATGCTTAGACTCTGTTTGACCTGTGGAATGCACAAAGAGTTGGGCTTCTTTAACTAAGGATACTCAAGAGTGGACTGATTTAAATCAAGGTGATTTGAAATGGATTTAAAATCACCAGGTGGAAAGCCTCAATTTAAATATTCGATTTTAATCAACTTTCCCATTTGTACTTCAGTTATTTTCTAAAGAAAGGTGCATTCTCACTGGCTGACATGCTGATTTACAACTAAAGAGCCCTTGGCACTACATTTGGTACATCTGTTTGCTACCTAGGAGGGTACACTACAATGATATATATTTATTTAAGCAGTTATATAGTTAATATTTTCAGATTGTACATTTTCAGGAGGTTAGAAAATGGTGAATGACATATTGCTTATTTACTAGTTAATTAACTTTTTGCTCATATTTGTGCTAAGCTGCATTAGGAAGGTAACTAATTTAATTAAATATAAAAAGCATATAAAATTTGTTTTTATTGAAACAACCTTAATTTTTTTGATACATGAACTTATCAAAACGTGTTTCACTATTACAATTAAATGATTTATTAAAAGGAACAGAAGGATTAACTGCAGTCAGTGGATTAAACTGATTGTTTCAGGTCAGCCTGCAAAATTTTTCAAATATGACAAAGTGAAAGTAACTAGAGCTTAAGTTGTTACTTGCTAAGTCTCCTGAAAATGAGACAGTCTCCTAAGGGTATGGCTACACTTGCAAGTTGCAGCGCTGGTGGAGGCTTTCCAGCGCTGCAATTAGTAAGTGTCCACACCTGCAGGGCACATCCAGCGCTGCAACTCCCTGGCTGCAGCGCTGGCCGTACACCTGGCTCAGCATGGGGAATAAAGATTGCAGCGCTGGTGCTGCAGCGCTGGTCATCAAGTGTGGCCACACACCAGCGCTGTTATTGGCCTCCAGGGTATTAGCAGATATCCCAGAATGCTTTTATAAATTACTCTCTTTGTTTTGTTATGCAGCCTCTCTTTGTTTTGTTGTTAACTCGGAGCTCCGTAGCTCCGTTGATCCCAGAGCTGCTTATCTACAAACACAGCTCCTGTTTGCTGTGATCAATCTGTGAACAATCAAATGAGATAATGAGGCAGGCAGGGAGTGAGTGTTTGCTTGACAGAAACGGGGCAGAGGGGAGAGAGGGAGTCCGTTGGCTGCAGGCTGTTTGCAGTTAAGAGTTAAGGGTAAGGGATCGGGAACATGTTCTGATTTTTCAAGGCAGGAAGGTAACACACAGTGTTGGCTCCAAAAATCCACTCACTCTCTCTCGCCCGCTCCCTGTCACACTACGCCCCACCCCACCCTTTTGAAAAGCATGTTGCTGCCACTTGAACGCTGGGATAGCTGCCCATAATGCATCACTCCCAACAGCACTGCAAATGCTGCAAATGTGGCCACACACCAGCGCTGGTAGCTGTGAGTGTGGCCACACACCAGCGCTGGCCCTGCACAGCTGGACGACCAGCGCTGCAACTACCAGCGCTGCAGATTTGTAAGTGTAGCCATACCCTAAGCTATTTAAGCTATTCTTCAGACTTATAAACCCAGTAGATCTCATCCCCTCCTTCCTTGTTTTTATTCACAGACTGCAAGTGAGACAAGTTTTCCTAATTTTTCAGCTCCCAATTTCTCAACTTTGAATGAATTAGTTCAAATGAAGAAAATATTCTTTATTCCTTCCAAATAGGCTACTGCTCTGAAAAGCTGTTTTAGCACTTCAAAACTCTAGGTCCAGCCACATAGCTAGTGACTTCCATAATTTCAGTGATGTGACTTTCTTTAAAACCATCATTAGCAAACACATACTGCTTGAATGGTTCACCTCCACCATTGAAATTCATTATAATTGACATGACTGATTGAGTGATTAATAGATGCCCGTGTCATAGCAGCAGTATCTTCTTCAGCAGTTAG
Organism: Mauremys mutica; assembly: GCF_020497125.1. NCBI lineage: Eukaryota > Metazoa > Chordata > Testudines > Geoemydidae > Mauremys > Mauremys mutica. The sequence goes on along the minus strand of NC_059074.1, from coordinate 157,764,772 downwards.
GCATCTACCCCAATACTTTGGTTTGAGAATACTGACAAGAAAATGAAGTAGAGTCAGTGCTTCATTGATTGCTTCTTTACTGCCTGCAATTTAATTTTGTTGTTAGTTATTTCTTTCTTCACCATCTCTTGGAAGTTCTTTCCAAATTTCAGCAGCATCAGCAATACAGCAGTCATCTTTTTGCCATCTGTCCAAGGCTATGGAAATATGCTGAATATACTGAAACCTATCTTCTAACGTTTCATTTTAGACCAATGTTGACTACTTTCGCTGTGATAGTTCCATCTATTTTGTCAAGATTTTCTTCACAAAGTGACAACAAAATAGCCCAGCCCTTAATAAATAAATGTTTGGTTGCAGCACTGCTGGTGGTACCAGCAGAAACTCTGAAGTTGTAGACATTGTAGATGGACGTTCATAATTCCTTATGCCTAAGATAGACCCTAAAAACAAAAAAAGGAGTAAAAAAGTTACTCACTATTACTCAGTGCACTGCTTAAAAAAAGTGAGATTGTAAACAAAAGATTAATCAATCATAAGAATTTAAATCTACTTAAATACTTAAGCAACATACTGAACATCTTGAAAGACATTAAATGTTAAAATTCATAAGTCTAATAAAACTACTTTTAAACAGAAAACGTCACCTACGATGTTTGATTATGCTCAGCAATAAAAAAATAATTTCAGAAGTCCAGCATTAACAGTAAAAATTTAACTGATACTCACACAAATTAACATTCCAATTATTTTTTAACACATTTTGACATTCGTAATTAATCCACACAAAACCAAAAATTTATGACAATAATCTAAACTTATCATTTACCAGCATAGGAAGACATGGCAGGTAGCCCATAAGAATGATGCAAAAATAAATTTACTAACCAGTTGATCCAGATTGTTCAGACACGTTCACATCATCTTCAGTCATTGCCTTCTGAGGTGTATTTTTCATAGTGCTGTTTCATTCTCACAACCAGGCCTTGCATCTCTTTGTTGCAATGTGTTTTTTTGTTTTGTTTTTTTACCCAGAGGTACAAGAATTTATTGAAAATATTCCCAAACAGGATCTTGTTTACAACCTGCAGCCATGGCAGGCTTTTTTCCTTCACGTCTCCGGTACTGAAAACACTTAGGGTATGTCTACACTACGAAAGTAAATCGATTTTATACAGTCGATTGTGTATGTCCCCACTAAGCGCATTAAGTCAGCGGAGTGCGTCCTCACTACCGTGGCTAGCATCGACTTACGGAGCAGTGCACAGTGGGTAGCTATCCCACAGTTCCCGCAGTCTCCGCCGCCCATTGGAATTCTGGGTTAAGCTCCCAATGCCTGATGGGGCAAAAATATTGTGGCAGGTGGTTTGGGGTACATGTCAGTTGCCCCTCCCTCCATGAAAGCAACAGCTGTCAATCATTTTGCGCCTTTTTTCCTGGGTTACCCATGCAGACGCCATACCACAGCAAGCATGGAGCCCACTCAGCTCACCGTCACACACTTTAAAAGCTCACTGGCACTGTTCGCTGACTAGGTTAGACCTCAGCACAACCAACATTCTGACGAAGTGGGTATTCACCCACGAAAGCTTATGCTCCAATACATCTGTTAGTCTTTAAGATAGCACAGGACTCATTGTTGCTTTTTACAGATCCAGACTAGCACGGCTACCCCTCTGATACTAAAGATTTCCACTATTATTGCTGCTTGCTATATGCTCCATAATATCTGTGAGAGTAAGGGGGAAACGTTTATGGCGGGGTGGGAGGTTGACGCAAATCGCCTGGCATTCAATTTTGAGCAGCTAGACACCAGGGCGATTAGAAGAGCACAGAAGGGCGCGCGGCGCATTAGAGAGGCTTTGAAAACCAATTTCATGACTAGCCAGGCTACGGTGTGACAGTTGTGTGTGTTTCTCCTTGATACAAACCCGCCCCTTTTGTTGATTTTAATTCTCTGTAAGCCAACCACGCTCCCCCCTTCGAAACAAAGTAACTATTGTTTTGAAACCATGCATTCTTTCTTTATTAATTAAAAAAAAAAAAAGAACAGACAAGGAAGCCCGGGTGAGGTGGGGGAGGAGGGAAGGACACAGCCACATTTTTAGAGTGGCTACAATAAGCAAACAAACTGAATGACAGCCTTCTGTTGCTTGGGCCATCCTCTGGAGGGAGTGGGGTCTGGCTGAGAAGGCTATGGAACACAGGGAGGAGGGTAGGCAGTTATACAGTAGATGCAGCGAGAGGGTCTGTGCTCTTGCTGGCTTTCCTCAGCATCTTGCCCTGCCTCCGCTCTTCGCGCTCACTTAATTCTTTCCTGGCCTCTGCCACTGAATGCTTCCATGCATTAAGCTGTGCCCTATCAGTGCGGGAGGACTTCATGAGCTCAGAAAACATGTCATTGCAAGTGCGTTTTTTTCGCCTTCTAATCTGCGATAACCTCAGGGACGGAGATGATAGGGGGAGTGTGGAAACATTCTACACTCTATGGTTCTGGGGGGACTGCATGGTCACCTGTGCTGCTGAGTTCACCACACTGACCAAACAGGAAATTAAATTCAAAAGTTCCTAGAGCTTTTCTTGTGTACCTGGCTAGTGCATTGGAGTTCAAAGTGCTGTCCAATGCGGTCACATTGGAGCACTCTGGGATAGCTCACGGAGGCCAGTACCATCAATTTGTGTCTGCACTATCCCAAATTTGACCCAGCAAGGTCGATTTTAGCGCTATCCCGTCGGGGGAGAAGTACAGAAGTCGATTTTAAGAGCCCTTTAAGTCGACAGAACGGGGTTGGTTGTGTGGACGCATTCATTTTAAAATTGACCTAATGTGGCTAAATTCGACCTAACCCCGTAATGTAGACCAGGTTAGAGGCTGTATTTTGAAGAACGTTGTTCCTTCTTTCCATTGTATCCCACTTTGACACTAGTGTTGCTCCTTTCTGGCTGCAAACTCTGCACCTTCTCCCTTGTTACATAACTCCTCCCTCCATCCTCAGAAAAATAAAAATTCCAAGACTTTGGCTCATATAACACGTCTTTTGCCGCTCAGTATTCTATTTTTTTAGAGACAGAAATGGAAGCAATTGAGAAATTAATGGATTTCTCTTTTTTTTTTGTATCCATCTGTATATGCAAGAGAGCAAGGCCATTTACCTGAAGTGCCAACATCCATACAGAAGCAAGAGCAGAGGAGTATTTTTCCACGAGCTAGAGTATAAATTTCCATGTTGAGTGGAGTAACAAATATTCATAATTTGAGAAGTGAACCACTCAGAGCTCAGGTAGAGAGAAACCATAAAACAGAAGTATGAGCCCACACACAGCTGGGCTCAGTGCACATAAGAACAGCCATAATGGGTTAGACCAAAGGTCCATCTAGCCCAATATTCTGTCTTCTGACAATGGCCAACGTCAGGTGCTTCAGAGGGAATAAACAGAACAAATAATCAAGTGATCCATCCCGTTGCCCATTCCCAGCTTCTGGCAATCAAAGGCTAGGGACACCATTCCTGCTCATCCTGCCTAATAGCCATGGATGGACCTATTCTCCATGAATTTATCTAGTTATTTTTTGAACCCTGCTATAATCTTGGCCTTCACAACATGTTCTTGCAAAGAGTTCCACAGGTTGACTCTGCATTGTGTGAAGAAATATTTCCTTTGTTTGTTTTAAACCTGCTGCCCATTAATTTCATTTGGTGACCCTTAGTTCTTGTGTTATGAGAAGGAATAAACACTTCCTTATTTACTTTCTCCACACCAATCATGATTTTATACACCTCTATCATATCCCCTCTTAGTTGTCTCTATTTCAAGTTGAAAAGCCATAGTCTTTTTAATCTCCTCTCATTCGGAAGCTGTTCCGAACCCCTAATCATTTTTGTTGCCCTTTACTGTACCTTTTCCAATTCCAATATATCTTTTTTGAGATAGGCCTACCAGAGCTGCACCCAATATTCAAGATGTGGGCGTACCATGGATTTATAAAGAGGCAATATGACATTTTCTGTCATATTACACCTCTACCCTGATATAACGCCACCCGATATAACACGAATTCAGATATAATGTGGTAAAGCAGCACTCCGGCGGATCAAATCAAGTTTGATATAAAACAGTTTCACCTATAACAGTAAGATTTTTTGGCTCCCGAGGACAGCATTATATTGAGGTAGAAGTGTATCTATCCCTTTCCTAATGATTACCAATATTCTGTTAGCTTTTTTGACTACCGCTGCACATTGAGTGGATGTTTTCAGAGAACTATCCACAAAGACTCTAAGATCTCTTTCTTGAGTGGCAACAGCTAATTTAGACCCCATCATTGTATATGTATAGTTGGGATGATGTTTTCCAGTGTGCTTTACTCTGCATCTATCAACACTGAATTTCATCTGCCATTTTGTTGGCCAGTAACTCAATTTTGAGAGATCCCTTTGTAACTCTTTGCAGCCTGTTTTGGACTTAACTATCTTGAGTAGTTTCATATCTGCAAATTTTGCCACCTCACTGTTTACCCCTTTTTCCAGATCATTTATGAATATATTGAATAGTACTGGTCCCAGTACAGACACCTCAGGGAGACCACTTTTTACCTTTTGCCATTCTGAAAACTCTCCATTTATTCCTGATCATGATGGTGTCATCTGGAAACACAAGCTGGGTCCCAAGAGCTGTGATGACTTTGCCAGTCTCTCACACCAAGTAGCACAGTCCATGGATCCTGCACAGGATAAAGCCCTTAATACAGTACATGGCCTATTGTGCCATATTTATAAAGCTTGACCTCAAAAGTTAGATGTGTTTCCCCCGATTCTTTCTTTGTACAGAAAAGCAGCATTTCACTCAAAGGGGAATTTTTTTTGATTGTTTAGAACAGAGGGACATGCCAGGAAAACACAAATTTGGCAATAAACCTTTGGGTTCTTTAGGTCTTAGATTATCAGATGTGTATAGAAAGCTAGCAGCACTCTTCACCCATTTGCTTCTTACAGCAGGGATAAAAGTAGGAGCTCACCAGCATATGCCTCATGTTCCTCCTTTGACTAGATGTTTTAGCAGAGCATGGCACGTCTGATTAAGGCAGCAGCTCCACTGCATTTAAAATGTGGATATTCTATATACATGCTCCATACAGTATGCACAGGAAATAGATGTTGCCAATCAACCTGTCGCGTTCAGACTAGTGTGACCAGATTTTGAGATTAGACTGAGTGATGCATTAATGTGCACTGAGCGACTGAAATATATTTCTCTACATTTAATACAAATTTATGAGCAGCACAATGGTCTCACAGTCTATTTTTATTATAACTAATAAAAACAGAAGTTAAAATTGCCATAAGAAGTCAGATTAGAAGTGTTGTTATACTTGAGTTTTCAGCTCTGAGCCAAAAGTTTATTGAATTGGGAACAGAAATTCAGAAGTGTTTTTCAAACTTCTCCCTTTTGAAAGAATGAAGAAGATTGAGCAGGGAACTAACAAAACAAATCTCCCTAGGTATTAGCAAAAGAAAATAAAAATTAACTGAATCAATGTCTATACACATTATTTTAAAATCCATGTTTTCTAGACAAATCAACACGATTATCAAAATATCAGTTTCCCAGTAATTAAAATGTTCCTATTAAATTCTAAATCCAATCAGCAACTAGAGTTACACGTGCATTTTCAAACCCTGAAACAGAGCTGAGATTTAAGCATTGTCTAGCCTCTTTTATGCCGTTTGCAGTCATTCCACTATTCTGATTTATGACCTCTAGCAAAATTAAGTTCATCAGGATTTTTTATTTTGTTTTTAAAACTGTTTGGTCATCAAGCAACTCCACTGCATTTCAAACATTAGAATATGTTTGCTGTAACACAGCAAAATTAGTTAAGCTTATTTCATAGCAGTTTAGTGAAGTTTTACAGAAACAACAACAATTAACTGCACATACCAAATATTAAAAGTGTTACACAATTAAGTTCTTCACTAGAATCAGTCATTTCATTTTTTTTGAAGTTTAAATTCTCAACTCTTGCTTATAAAAAATATGCTATTTCATTAACTCCTGCAAAATAGTTTGGACTGTTAAGAGATTTATCACTGGATGAAGGGCCAAATTCTGTTTAAAAGAACACTGATTTCAACAAGAATTTAACACACAGGGGGCAGAAAAATATGGTATTATGCCCATCTAGGAGTGCATTACATTATGCTGTTTTATTAGCATATTTGGCTCCCCCCACAAGAGGGAAAGGGACTGAAATGGGAATATTCTAGAATAGCAAGAGAAATGTAAAAAAAAGCGAATAGGTTCTTTTAATGTTTTAAAATTGTACTTGTTTATGTAGTGAACTTGCAAACAGACTGATACCAGTATGTGATCTGGGTAGCAAACAGATAAAACACCAACATGAAAACTTCACAGCAAGTTTTTTAAGTTTACACAGAAAATTATATTCTGTGTATAATACATAAGAAGTTTAACGAAACATTTGCTATTTTACAGAGATTTAATTTAGCATTTGAGAAGTTTCATTTATTAGCTCTAAAAGTAGACAGGTCTCATGCATCTGTACTAAAACACACTGAAAATTACATTGCAAGGTTCCAGGACAAGATTTGCTCAGTTTGCAGACCAAAGCGATTCTTCTGTCAATACTTAAAAAAGTCAACCAATGATCTCTCTTGTGCTAAAAGTTGTACGGGTGACTTTTTAAAAACCTAGATTGTCTACCTCTTCCAAATACAGAAACAAAGATTCTGCAATTAGACTTCCAGTGACAGTTTTGTTGAAAATGCACAAGCCAGAACAGAAACCAGATCACTCTTGCATTGGTGTATTGACTCTGCAAGATTAACACTACTACAAAAATTGTTTGCCAAAGTAAACAAATACGACCCACATAATAAGCGGGCAGTTATGTTCAACAAGGGAGTGCCATTTCTGATAATAACTTTTCTGACAAAAACTCTCTTAAAACTTCAGTATACTGAATATCTAGGATATTTGAAAGAAAAAAAAGTGAACAGTTTCAAGTATAAAATTCTGACCAGAGGTACAATCCACAAAACTAAGCAGCCTATCAATTTTCACTACTAATAAAAAGGTCTCATCTCCACTCCAGCAAAGCAGTAAAAAGAACAAATGTGTTAAATGAAAGTCATCAAATGTACAAAGATTCTGGAAGAGAATTCATCATATAAGAACATACACAATGTTAATGTTAAATGGTCCGACACGCTACTCCTATCAGTTTGTTTTAATGTTTTGTTTGAAAAAGGCAGACATTTCTATAAATTGAGTTTTTCTAGAAGAGATTCCTTCTAATTTACATGCAAAAATCTATTTTCCCAATTGATGGGATGCATGGGCTGTGAAGAGAACAGATCTTAGCAGTAAGTATTAAATCCTAAAAAGGACATTTTGAGAAATTATTCTATTTAATGTTTGAGAACCCAGGGTGCTCCAAACTGAACAAGGTAATGAAAACAGTCCCTACTTTGAGGAACTTAAAATCTGAATTTAGTTTTCTGTGTATAGCTGCTTCTGTGATATGAGGTTAATGTGAGGAGTGAGGTTTCAAATTTGGGAAGAAAGATAAAATACCACAACCTCTGAACAAAAAACAAAACACACCACAAAAAATACAGCCACTTAACATAGATTAAAGTAGAATCGTCCCAAGTCTGTTCATGCTGCAAATCCGCTATAACATAGCAAGTAAGCACTGTTAAATTTACAGATTTGATTTCTGACACCACACAAAAGTGCTACTTTGCGGGACTTGTATCTCACTACAGGGTGCAATCAACTTCTATTTTTCCTCCCACATGCTAGTGGATGTAGGCAAGTTTCCTGGCTGCACTTTCTTAAAAGGAAACTATTTGTCATTATTGAAAGAATGTACTAATTTTAGACTAAATGGAGATGGTTCTTACTAATGTTTCCTTATGTGCTCCAGCTTGGTCTAGCCACTTTCTAATGTAAATAATTATGAAAGGTAGATTTATTTCCCTTGAGCATGGATCTTATGCTTACCCTTTATTGTCCCCACTTAAATAGAAAGCAAGCAAAAACATGATCAGTCTCATTTAACTCCGCAATTTAGCTCCTGTATTGACTTTAAAATGAATACTTATCAGTAACTATCAAGATGCAAATCAAAGAGAGAAAATTAGGTGGAATGATTAATCTGAGGAAACATAAGAAATGCACAGCACTGCATAAAAAGTGAAAGTATGGCCTTTCCACCCCTTCCTAGAGGCAACTTTTCTTTGTAAATATCTGGTGGAAACCTAGCATGAAAAAGAAGCCACAAGAATGAACTAAAATGTCAGTTGTGCAGGGAAGGCAGTGCTAAAAGTCACTTATTTTCAAAAGCATTAAGGTTACATGGAAATGGGGTTTTGTTCTTTAAGTTCTGTCTCTCTGCTATGGAAATGAGCAAAATCCTACAATTAGAAACCTGACTCTAGCCAGGTGGTTTAGATACAATTGGCACATATACTTCTACAATGCTGAATAAAGTAGACATGAAGTATCAGGAATGATTTTAGATGAAAGGTCAAAGTTGAGGAAAAAACATAACCTGAGTCTAAAAATGGATTTCCCCAGTAGCAGAAGATGCATGCAACACTGCTTAGTGCTCTGTTCCTACACTAGTTATGCATAAAATGCACAGGGTGCGCAGGGAGCCAAGTTCCATTATGACGTACTCCCAAGTCTGACGCACACATATGCCTAAGGCAGGGTGGTGCCCCCTGTCAGATGCTCTGCCTTAGACCATGTCTACACTACAAACTTTGATCTACATAAGTACGTATATTCCAAATACATATTTGGCTACTTATGTCAGCACTTTGTATGCTGACTAGCAGTTCTTGCACCAATGCAAAGTGCAGTGCATCATGGGTAGGTATCCCAGTGTGCCACATTCCACCTATCCAACACAATGTCTTTTGGGATATTTTCACAGCTTGTGGGATAGAAATGAGTCATGGAGGTATCTCCAGGGACTAGGCATCAAGTTTCCAGCATACAACTTTCTCCATTCTATAATGTAATCCATATCCCATAATTTTCAGGCTTTTTTAAGAAAGTGTCCCACAAACCCACACAGCCCTTTTTGCTATCCACCATCTCTGACAGAAGCATGGAACTTGCACTGCTCCATTCTCATGAATGTTGCAAGTACAGGAAGTATAGCTCTCCAGTATTTGCAGGGCCACAGGAATAACCATAACAAAGGGGGACCTGACAATTTCTTCGAATACGAAGTATTGTTGTAGTCATGTTGGTCCCAGGATATTAAGACAGACAAGGTGGGTGAGGTAACATCTTTTATTGGACCCACTTCTATTGGCAAGAGAGAGACGCTTTCAAGCTTACACAAAGCTCTTCAGAAGAGCAAACTTGAACACGTCTCTTTCACCAACAGAAGTGGGTCCAAAAAAAGGCATTACCTTACCCACGTTGTCTCTCTGATTTCTTCACGGCCAGACTACTAAGGGACACAAGGAAACAATTCAAGGATGTTGTGGCATTTCAAAAGCAGTTGCAGATAGTGAAGCACTGGTTCTGGGCCCAGAACCAGTGCTTCACTATCTGCAAGCAGCGAATGGTGGGATCACATAGGAATGCAGATTTCGGATGACGAGCAGTAGCTGTAGAACTTTCAGATGTGAAAGGATGTGTAATAGGGTGCTTGACGGGCTCGGCAGTCTAGTGGTTGGCACATCTGACTTCCAGCTCCTTGCTTCCCTGACAGAGGTGTCTCAGTTCTTAAGGAGGTATGGAAGGGGGACCTGGGCCCTCCCCTTTCCATCAGGTCTCAGTCCAGAGCCCTGTGTGAAGTACACTGGCAGGATCCTCTCCGCAGAAGTCTAAATCCACTGCCCTGAGCTATTTCCCCACCTGTCTCTTCAGTTTGGGGCATGGCCATTATAGTCTCATCTGTAGTGGCTTAACTCAAATAGCGCCCCTTTGTGGCCTTTTGTGGTGTCCTGCAATGGCTTACGGCAGGGGTCCCCAACCCCCGGACCGCGGCCTGTTAGAAACTGGGCCGCGAACCGACCCAGTGGACCTCCCGCAGGCACGCCTGCGGGAAGTCTACCCGAGCCGCGGGACGAGCGCTCCCTCCGCAGTCATGCCTGTGGGAGGTCCGCTGCTCCCGGGGCTCCGGTAGACCTCCCGCAGGCATGACTGCGGACGGTTCGCTGGTCGCGCGGCTCAGCTGGACCGCCCGCAGGCACGCCTGCGGGCGGTCCACTGGCTCCGGTTGAGCTGCTGCAGCCGTGCCTGCAGGCGGTCCAGCTGAGCCGCGCGACCAGCGAACCGTCCGCAGTCATGCCTGCGGCAGCTCAACCGGAGCCGGTGGACCTCCCGCAGGCACGCCTGCGGGCGGTCCGGCTGAGCCGCGGGACGAGCGCTCCCGACCGGTCCCTGGTCCTCAAAAGGTTGGGGACCCCTGGCTTAAGGGACCTTTGAGCAGGGCAAATGCAAGATTGGAGGGGCCTAATCCCACAGTGTCTCTAGTTCATTAACAATTCACTCACTGCTGGGGTCTCTTCAGCCATCTCTCTCAGTCACGGAAGCAGTGCTTCTTCCCTGGTGGCTTTCTTGGCTGTCAGGCTTTTAGCAATGATTTCCTCATGTAAGAAGGCAGCAAGTGCCAGTCTCCTTGCCAGTCAACTCTGAACTGAGCCAAGTTCTCTCCTTTTCTTCTCCCTCCAGGCCTGGCATTGGTTACAGATATAGCAAGGCAGAGCTAGCTGGGTCCACTGTTTTTGTGCTGGTTTGAGGCTTCTCAACTTCATCACAGGCCACAGTCCTGGATCTTGCCAAGCTTGCCCAGCCCTCCAGCACAAGGACAGTAGAAAGAGATGCACTGACAGCTGAAAAGTGAGAGAGAATAGCACTCCAGAAGCTTGCAGCCACGGGTTGTTATTGGTCAGCAGGAAATCATTTGAAGTTGGAAAATCCACTACAGGGGCAGTTGTCATGCATATGTGTAGATCCAGGGGCGGCTCTAGGAATTTGGCCGCCCCAAGCAGTCATGCCTGCGGGATGTGCACCGGAGCCGCGGGACCAGCGAACCCTCCGCAGCCGCGGGACTTGGCGCGCTGGGGTCTGGAGCCGGCCCTGTGTAGATCCATTAATCATGTCCTGCTACGAAGGACTGTAACTCTCGGGAATATGCAGGAAACAGTGGCTGGATCAGCAGCAATGGAGCTCCCAAATTTCAGTGGGGGCAAAAGACAGCACTCATATCCCTAATTTGGCACCAACCCACCTTGCCATAGAGCAGGGGTGGCCAAACTTACTGACCTGCCAAGCTGCATGCAACAATCTTCAGAAATTCGAGAGCTGGGGTGCAACTGCCGGGGCTCGAGATTTCAGCCCCACTTCTGCTGAAGCCCCGAGCCCTGGCAGGTGCACCCCACAGGGCTGAAGCCCCAAGACCCACCTTCCACTGGACAGAAGCCCCTACGCCACCATCCCACTGCAATACAGAGGTCCCAAGCTCCCACTCCAATCTGGTAGGTGGAGAATTGGGGGAGGAGGCTGTGAGGTGCTCCATGAGCCACACTTTAAATGTAAAAGAGCCACATGCAGCTCGTGAGCAACCATTTGGCCATCCCTGCCATAGAGGCCATCAACAGAAAGGACTACCTTTTATATGATTATGCAAGCATTGGTGGATCACCAGGAAAGCTTCACTGAGATCAGTGTGAGCTAGTTAGGGAACTTGCATGATGTTCACATCTTTAAGAACACAGAACTGTTCACAAAGCTGCAAGCAGAGACATTCAGCAACATCCAGTAGCGATCCTGAGAGACCAAACCTACTCCCTGCTTCCCTTGCTTATGAAGCCACACACTGACCACTCTGACAGCAAAAAGGGAAGATTCAACTACCAGCTCAGCAGGTACAGAATTACAGTTGCTAGATTGGTAGGGATGCTGGTGGTGTTTATTCACAAGATTGGATCTTGGTAAGAAAAATATCGCAATGGTTATAGCTGCCTGTTGTGTGTTGCATAATATCTGCGAGGCAAAGGGGTGAGGGCGGGGAGGGGGGTTGCTGTCTGTTAAGTCTGAACAGACAGACAAAAGGGCTATTAAAAGAGCTCAAAGTGTACCTATGCAGCTGCAGAATGCTTTGAAAGAGCACTTTAACAGTCAGCCACATTAGTGTGCTGTGCTGGACTGTGCTCTGGCCCTGAAGGCTTGGGGGCTGTTAGAATTGTGTAGTGCTTGGTATAGATTTATAAATATTATACTGTGTCTTTTAGTGAATCTATGAATATGAGGTTCTTGCTGTCAATTTACATACAGGACTGGGTGTTTAGTTGAACCTGTGAGTTCTGTGGTGCTGTACAACAACAAATACTGGGTGCTTTGAGTACTACTATGTATTTTGCAGTATGTGTGGTGAACTAATAAAGATGACTATTTCAAAAACAATTTTGAGTGACAAATACAGTGCAAATAAAGGACAATACAAACTTCTAATTTAAATTAATGGAACAACTTTAACATTGAGAAACAGCAAACATTTCCGCCCATTTCACCACACAAATGAAGTCCATTTTGGCTACATATACACCAACTGTGCCCCTCCCAGACCAGTGTATATGAAGCTGTAGAACAGTGTTTCTTCTCTGGAGTTAAGTTGTAGGAGTAGAGATGTGGCCCATGATGCCATGTGGAAGATTGAAGGTACGGGGAGCTGCCACCATGGAATTCTCCCGAGACGGCAAAAGATGGCAAGTCTGTGATTACTGAACCTGTAAGGTCACCCAGAGACTGCACTATTTGTGTTTGCTGCCTGAGAAGCCCTTTATGTCCTGGTGCATCTTCCTTTTCCTCTCCTTTTCCTGCTGGGATTCATGGATCTTTCTCCATTTTCTCCTATCCTCTCTGTCCCTCTCCATGCAATCTGCCATGTTGGTGCTGAACATATCTTCCCTAGTCTTCTTTCTCCTCACTGGGGTCAGCCATTCAGTGGGTATGGAGGGGGCACCCCTCAAGGCCACAACAGCAGCAGCTACCGATAAAACAGATGCATCACTGGATCACCATCTACTCCAGGCAGGAGCATGTTTAGTGAGCGAAGCCAGCATGGTTGGTTGGGCAGTTGAACACAACAAGGGAGAACTGCTAGGTGTGCTCGCCAAAGTGGGCAATCAGGAAAAGGCATTTCAAAAACACAGAGGGGGTGGATTCCAGTTTCTGAGACCCCTGGGAAGTGGAATTCACAACTGTGACCAGAGCAGTCACTGCCAGGCATTTTGGGACAGTTGGAGAATCATTAGGGTTGACAAAGGTAACACAGTATCTACACTTGCACTGCACTGACCTCAGTAAGTCGACCATGGCTCAATGCTGTTCAGGAAGATGGTTTTATTGCATTGCCTTAACAGGGTACTTACATCAGCCAGAGACAAATTTGACTATACAGACATGCATAAATAGGCTGACAAGTCAACTTTTGTCAACCTATCTTTGTAGTGTAAACCAGACCTCAGTGTATCCGGTAGGCGTTCAGTGAACAGGTGCTGAATGAACAACTTCTTCCCATTTTGTGGAGAGGTAGATAAAGGACCATCTGGCCCTTCATGCCCTATAGTTCAAAGTGGGAAGAGAGAAGAGCAAGACAAATTTATCTGACTCTGCTTAAAAATATAGAGCCTTGCATTAGGATCAGGAGGAAGCAGCCTGCATGCATGCTTCTAGACCGATGCTGAATTTTAGAATGCCTTCCTGGACCCCCACCCCCCATATCATTTGTAATTTTTAGATCTCTGCAATATAACTTGATAAGATGGCCATAAGTAGCCTTCTATGAAGAATATGCATTTTGGGTGATGCACATTTCATTTACTTAATAATCTTGTGGAATAAAAGCTTATAAATCTATCACCAAAATAATTCATTAAACTATCCAGAGACTTTGGGGACAGCAGTTGTCAGATTCCATGTCAGATGGGGGGGGAGTGCAAGAATTACTTGCAACTGTCACAAATGAAGCGCTAGCTAACAAAATCTGCAATAGTATCAGACAGATGACTCAATGTGTCTGTTAGGCTACATCTATACTAGGAGCGAGAGAGGCAATTCCCTGCTCTCACACATATTTGTGCTAGCTTGATGAGAGCTAGCGTAAGTATAAATAGTAGTGTAAGCCACGCTAAATATGTACCCACAGGGTTCAAGCAGGTTTGTATTCGGCATGCTGCCTCTGCTACTGCAGCTACATTCCTATTTACATGTGTGCTGGCTCTCACTTTGCTAACACAAGTATGTGTATGCAAGTTGGGAATCACACCCCAAGCTCATTGTGCAGACATAGCCTCAGTCTACTTAGAGCAAGGAGAGTAACCTGAACTGAATTCTTGTGCCCACCTGAAAAATCTGCCTACACTTCCAATTTTACTCTAGAGAAATGAGCAATTTAGTGATTGGGAACATGTACAGCAATACAGTACGATTTAACTGACTGCTTTGCACTTTCAATATTTTGTCAAATATTTCAAAATTAGATTACATTTTCTATTCCAAATATGTAATGTGTCATGCAGGTAGTAAAAGCTACAACAAAAGCCCAATTCTGAAATTTTACCCTATACAGCAAAGCATGTTGTAATACCCTTCTTATTCTCTCATTCCTGAGTTACTGGCTCTTTCTGCTTGACCACTGTACCAAAATTAATTTAAATTACCATAAATGTATTATTGTCACGAGTAGTGTCACCTTTTGAAGTAACTCTAGGACACACCTGAGATTCCTCAAGAATTCCATATCCTAATGAAGCTAGCTTTGCTACTATTGGCTTGGAACTACTTTTTCTTCCCATTTCATTAATAGAGTAGTGAATGAAATTATATCTTAATGCAGCCTTTAAAATATCAAGAAAACGTACTTACCCAGACCCAAAGTCTGCTTGACTGACTTTTGATGACTGATATATATATTTACCCAGAGAGAAATTATTTACCCAAGGTAAGTAGAATTTTGGAAGGTTAAAATAAAGCATGAATGAGGAAACCATATAACTTGCTAAGAAATGTACTTCACTAAAAAGATCAGATCTGTTACTTTTCCATTTAGAAATTCAATGCTATAAAAAATGTAGTATAACCTACAATAAAGGGGGATGGTCAGACCCAGACATTTGTAAACAAAGTAACATATTAGAAGGAAATATCATTAAAAATGAAAATTTTGAACATTTCATTTACTGTTCTTCATGAATTGTAGAAAGAAGTCAGTCATCAACCACTAAGATACAGATATTCAGAGTACTGCTCAATAGAATTTTGTTTAAACAAAATTCTGCTATTATATCACAATAAGTCACACCACCACCAAAACAAAAGTTATATCATGCAATTAGCAAGATATACAATTACTGTAAATTATTACATTCTTAAACTAAGATATTTTAACAGCCACTTTTTTCAGCGTTCCAATTGGCTATGGAAATCTCTAGTCATGTATACCTATTTCTGGATACCTATTATGAGATTACTCCATTCACATAACACTATAGTCAGACCAACACCTATTCTGTCAGTTACAATGCAAAAAGAGCAACAGACATGTAAGAATCAACTGTTTACCTTCCCAACAGGAGGAAGAAAAAAAAATAAGCCTACTGCACAGTTAGGTTTCTGAAACAAAACTTGTTTTGTTACAGGCACTTGTCTTTACTCCTGAGCAATTCAAGATTTAAAATTCACCTGAAGTGTGTGTTCAATACCAAAGATCTACATAGTTGTTATATAACGTTCAGACAGCTACAAACAAGCCACTACAAAATCTAATTGCCAAGGTGTGGTATTTACTGTTGATGTTTACATATATAACCTATTGTGTTGTCTATTACATTGCACTGATTTCAGAATTTGGTTACAGTTACAGCAAGCTGTATTTAATAAGGGAAAAATTGGTAAGCTACTGTATGTTAACTTCTAACCACCTAGCTACCCCAAATATGACAGCAGCCATTCATAAGTCAAGTCCAGTATAACTTCAGAATCGGGATGGAAGGAGAATAGTTTTCTGATGACTTTGCCATATGTGCTTTATCGCATGCCGGAGAGTACAGAAGTGTACACTGAAGTTATAGTTCAGAACAATTTTCTCTACCAGCGTACACTGCAAAGATTATGCACATCCATTCCTTTTATATCTGTCAAAGTGCCAATTGTATACATTCTGTCTGCTTGTTATAAATCAAGCTATAAGCTCGTTTTCTATAGAAAAGTAGGAGAGCCTCCATCTCAGAACTACACCTTAGTTTACGATCATTTATACCTAAACGTTTGTCTAGACTATGATAAAATATTTTTAAAAGGTGTTAGCTTCCAAGTTTTAATACTTGGCCTATCTCTGCTAAGTTGTGTTTGACGTATTAGCTGGTCACACTGAAGCATAGGCTCCTCCTGTCATCCCCTCTCATCCCCCAAAGGATTTACCTTAATCAGAAAACATGTTTTAAAATAAAACATACTTGACTATAAGACTGTGTAAAGACAAGTTAACTAATGCCTTTTAACTAACATGTTTGAGAAATACCTTTTATCCTAGTTTACACAAGCCCTAAGAGAACACATTCACTGAAGTCTTGGCTACACATACATGTCATACCCATTTAACTAAATCGATTGAGAAACTGACACAAGTCCAACACAAGGGGAATACACTGATTTAACAAGTTAATAAACCAATTTAGTTACACTGATATAATTTGTATGCTTGGGCAACACTTGGATTTACACAATTCCTGAAGAATTCTTGAGGTTCCTTTAAAATATCAGCAATCATTCACGATGAACATTTAATTCCAGACAATTTCCCTCTTTAAAAACAGTTGCCATTTAGTATTTAAAGATAAATACACAGATTTTACCATACGTGTAAGACATTTTGCTTAGACTCTATATACATATACAAACAGTTTAAAGTCGATTATACAAACTTCTAATTAGACACCCTAAGGGGAGGTCTACATTAGAAACTTTTGCTGGTAATGTTGCTGGGGCATGATTTTTTGTAACACTTCTAAACTAACACAAATGTTTTTGCCAGTATAGCTTATTTCACTCACTGAACCAGTACAAGCTATAATGGCAAAAGAGAGCTGCATCTACAATAGGACAACTAGTTGGTATAACTATACCAACAAACCTTTTTTAGTGCAGACATGGCCTAAGTAAAATGATGGTCTCAAAACTGCCTAAACAAATTCACCTCTAAAATATGCAGCAAATTAGATAGAAAACTAGGCTTTTAAAATTATCAAAATAGTCAAAACTACTATGCACAAAATATGCAATTACTATAAACTGAGTATTTTACAAGTGTTGAGAAACTAGCCACTTTGTGAAAAACAGCTGTACAAATAAGAGAAAAAAGTTATGATTTAACAAATTACAAAACAGCTCTAAAAAACCAATTTAAGGCATAAATAACTACAAACAAAATACAATAAAGCCATCTGAGAAATAGAATGCAAGAAAAAAAGAACCAAGCCCTCCCTATGCCAAGCCTGCATGCATATTTGCCCTTGGGAAAACAAAAAACCACAAACCTTAAGAAAAAAGTTTAAAATAGAAACTTCTTAAATTTGTGAAGAATTCCTATGACTTGACACTTTGTCACGGCAAAGGAATGTGCGGATTATATCATGTAAATCTTACTGTTGCGTTCTAAAGGACTTGGCAACTGCTTATCATTAATCTTTAACACAAAGAAGATTCAAATCTAACTACAAGACAGACAATACCTTTGAAGGGCAATTTACAGCACCCCCTCCCCCCTAACTGTTTAACCTAATGGGTAGGCCTATAGGGATCACAATAACGCATCTCCAAATATACCAGCATTCAGTCTACCAAGTCACATTTCTCACGAAGTCTTGCACCAATCCAAAGGGAGCTTATGGACACAGAACAGGCACGAAACGGCTGGAGGGGGTGGAAAATAATCTCCAAGCAAATACGACCACATAAAAGGTTCAGTCTCTTAGACAAATGGACACACACTCCAAAAAAAGGAATGACTAATGTATGGCTCGATGTTTGCATCTGAACTAACAAATCCTACAAACGACAGATTCACCACTGCTGGGGGGAGGGGGGGTGGATTTTTGCCTCTATTGATTACACCGGGAAAAACCCAGCTGCAGCTGCTGCAATGCAACACACGCCGATAAAAGGGCAGCGCTTCTCCCTCCCCGCCTTGGACACGGGATCGCGAGTAGCCTCAAGCGCCCCCCCCCCCCCAAAAGGAGCTCACGAGCCGGCCCCTCGCGCCACACAAATCACCGGGACTCTCTCTATTTACGGCCAGCCGCGCCCGGCCCGCGGGCTCCCCAAGGCGCCGGGCGGGTTGGCCATTATCCCTGCGGAGCCGGGCCGGCGCCCGAACGCCCCTGCCGGGGAACAGACACAACGGCTGAGAACCAACGGCCCCCAGGGTGTTTTCACAGAGCAACAAGCCAACGGCGCAGGAAAACCCGCCCCTGGAACAACGCCCCCCCCCTTCCCCATAGACCCGCGGGCTGCCCCCCTTCTCGGGCCTCCTCCCACCGGAGAGCCCCACAGCGCACCCCATGCAAACACCACGGTGCCGGGGTGGGGCGATGAGCCCCGGGGCGGCCGCTCACCTCATGGTGCTGCCCGGGCCGGGGAGCCACTCTCCCCCCTCCTCTCGAGCCGGCGCTTCAATGGGCAGCGAGTCCCTGAGCGCGAGCGAGTTCTCCGTTCAGCCGCCGGGTCGGGCCAGACCCGACCACAGCGGGGAGCCGGGGGTGAGGGGAACGAGGAGGAACAAACCAACTCGCGGAGTAGGGGAAAGTGGAAGGGACGGGAGCGCCTGCACCAGCGCGCGGGCGTCTCGAGACACCGGCTTGCTTGGCGGGGGGGGGCACGGCCGCACGCAGGGGACGCGGTGGGCGGAGCGGCGACGCCACGCCCACTACTGGTCTGCGTTCCGTGCGGATTCTAAAGGGGGGAGAGAGGGGATGTGAAGCAAGTGCGGGAAAAACAAACGGGGTTAATGTGCTTTGGCGACCCCTAGTGGGGAGTAGTGGTCCCTCTGCACACGTGTATAGCGTGGGGTTCCTGAGCCCACAAGCACTCCATGCGGTATTGCGGAATCCTCCAGTGGTCTCTCCGCAAAACAGAAGTTCACGTATTGTATGTGACCACTCGGTACTCTCCCTCTATAGCTGCCTGGTATGCTTACTGTTCAAACCCCAGGTGATTTCTCTGCACAACTGCATTGCATATATTGTGGAATCTTCTTACAGCCCTTTCTATACATCACTGCATTCATTACTGGTGAATACGGTGGTGGTTTCTCTGCATGTGTGTATTGCATTCATTGATTTCTCTGGTTGTTCCCTCGCCCACCTACCCTGCAATCCAATGATCAATGCTCCACTTTTTCTCCTACACACATGCATTATAATTCATCACGCTGTTGGTCCCTGTGAATCTGCAGTGTGCATCTACATGTTCCCCTGAATACCGCTGAGTTTTTTTGCCAGTTGTGGACACATTAGTTCCCCTTGGAGATTCTTCTGTGGCCTCTTTATGCCAGCTCTGCCAATGCAAAGTGCCATAAAGCCCAGTGAACTGGCACTATGGGAAGTTCCTGGATTATATACATCCCACCAGAGAGCTCTAGCTCCTTCTCTTGCAATCGCCCCAGGTAGAGGCAGGGTAGGGTCAGGGGACCAACACTACCTTCTTAGAGGGGCATTACAGCTGAATATAAATTAGAGCAGCCCTCAGGCAATGACTGGATCAGTCCACATGGTCACTTCCACCACTCCTGAGGTGCACTTAAGCTTAGCTCAGCCACAACTAAGAAAGGGAATAATTAATTTTAACTCCCTCCTCCCTGAAATCCATGGAATTGTTTCTTGCCTATCGCCCCTGGCATAGCATAAGGGTTTAGGGAAAGTGGAGGGCAGACAATTACATTTACAGAGTCTTCTTTACAGCTAAGGGGGCCCAATCAAATGACTTTGCAAAGCCCCCTTAGACACTGCAGATTTGATTGAACCAGTCTTGCACATGTCATTATTAGGGTTTCCATCCCTCGGGAGTTGTCCTGGAGTCTCCAGGCATTAAAGATTATGTCATCTGATGAAATCTCCAGGAATATGTCCAACCAAAACTGGTAACCCTTGTCACTATACCCAATTCTTTCCTCAACACTTTCTCCACTTAAGGCTTGATTCAGCCACTTTTTCTTATGCTGAGTAATCCTTTACTCCATGAGTTATGTAGTCCTATAGGCACTATAAATAAAGTTGTAGAATTGGGCCCTTAATTTTTCAGGAATGTGTACAATCAGGGCAGCCTACTAAATTAAGTCTACAGGTTTAATTATTCCATGCTTTTGTAATCCTTCTAATTACCTTTCTATGCTCCCATGAGCATAAGGTGCAGGATGTAATTTTAGAAAACTGGGAATATTATTTCAGTCTCATGAACATTTGTTACATCTTTTAGTAACCACGTCTGTACTAAAAACACATAGTATACAGAACTTCTGTCAATTCTTGTTCAGCCAATTTCTGTCAATCACTGAATACCTGAGATGGGAGAGAATGGGTATCTGCAGGCATATTTACTGTTTTCTAGCCACAGGGTGTGGGGGGTGGTTTTCTTTTCTTCTCCTTCCAAAAAACAAAAACAAAAAAAAACAAAACAAAACCACACTGCTTTCTCTAATTTTTAAATTAGGAAAAATTTGGAGGAAACATTTCTTTAAAAATTACATATATCATGGTCACTCTATACATTTCTGTTCTCATTTTCACATAATTGATATTTACTTTAACCCACTTGAAAGCATTTAAGTCACATTTATTTCATATTACACAGCCACCTCTTCACTGGACAGCACCATTTCTCAAACAGATTCGTCCATAGTCAAATAACTAGTCCAGAGGTAGAGTAAGAGGGGAGATGGTTAAGAAATATATTGACTATCTGTTATAAAATAGATTAAGAAAAGGAAAGAAGATCTGAAACTGAAGCTTGTGACCATGTATGTGGAAGGAAAATTATTATACTTCTATTGGCATGAAGATTATGTAAATGAAAATGTTACTGTAGAGGTGAATCACAAAATGCAGATGAGTAATCAGAAGACAAACAAGTATCAAATATCCTTCCCAACAGGTAGGTAACTTTGGCCACAATGTAAACACAGACTAAAAAAAATGGACTAATTTGAATCTGACAAAGAAATCTGTTTACTGTTCTTTGATTACTGCTTTAAATGCATGAAGCTTTCAAAACTAACAAACTGTGGTATTTAGATGTTGCTTATGATTATTAGAACTGGGAGCACTTGCTGTTGGGAGTCTGAAAGGACAGGAAACAGGAAGGAGGGGGGAGGAGTTGGAGGCAGAGTGAGAGTTACAGAGGGTGCAGCAGCAGCTTGGTAAAGAGGTTTCCACTTTAAAAATAAAGTCCTGTTGAAGTTTGTTAGTACCTTGCCTGGTTGATACAACATAAACACAAGCAGTAGAATGGAGATCACCTATACTAAAAATCACAGTTTGCAAGGCATGAAATATTACAGGTTCTGATGGCTGATAATGGACCCCAATAGTCAAATACATTATTTAAAGAATTCACTAAGATCTGAGATTATCACATTATCACCAAAATATCCTCAGAGCAACAGGATGGCTGAGAGAGCTATTCAGACAGACAGTGAAAAAAGTCTCTTGAAGTTAGCCAGCCATAACAATAAGGATCCGTTTCTAGTTGCACTGGATTTAAGAATATACCAGGAGAAGGAATGGCATCACCTTCACAGATGGTAATGGGCAAATTAACAAGGAAGTTGCTTTCTACAGAAGCTCAGTTATTCCAAACTAGAGGAAAAACAGAATTTGCTAATAAAACCAAATGAAAGGTAAATTAAACAAAATTTGACTATGAGAGACCCCAGTTTGTTCAGAGTGTTTAACACTAAAGCCAACCACCTGCAACAATCTGGTCAATTGTCCTGAATCAACCTGCCATTTATGCAAAAATGACCAAAGAAACCTTACAAAAGGGCTATTCCAGGATCCTGCATGTTGGTGGTGAATGTAAAATTGGTGCCTGGAACATCAAAACACATTCTGAAACAGTTAAATCAAGCAATTGAAAAGTCTGAACATTGATATCTGTATTTTATCTAAACTACACTGGCCAGGAGTGGTGAAAAGAAAGTTGAGGATTATACGTTTTTGTTCTCAGGCCATCCCGACAGGTTTTCCAGCAAGGAATGGCCATTGTACTTTCACTCATTGCCCAACAGGCAGTGCAGGGAATGGAGGTGATTAAGAAGTGACTTTTCAGCATCCGATTCCATAATAGCTGCGGACATCTTACCATCATTGCCGTGTATGGTTCAACCAAGGCCTATAATGTAGCTGCAGATATTTTTTACCAACAACTGCAATCAATCCGTAATGAAACTCTGAGAAGAGATGTCATCATGACCCTGGGCAACTTTAATGCACAAGTAAGAAAGTATAGTGACCTGTGCAAGTACTCTCAGGAAGTTTGGTATCCAGCAGAACAACAGAAATGGGCAACAACTGATAGAATTTGCAGCTGCCAATAACATGGTGATTGCTGATTCATTCCTCCGTCACCCAAGATTCACAAACAGAGTAGGTACAGCCCAGTTGGTTTCACTGGGACTGTTATTGATCATGTCCTCGTTAACAATCACTGGTGATCAACAGTGTGTGATGTATGGGCACGCAGATACAAAAATGTGCCTCCTACTTTGAAAGAAAAAAAAAAGTTAGTGGGCTGAAATTAGTCTGAGTCAACCAAAAGCTCTTCTTACAACCAAGCTATCAAATGGCTTTCTGTTCTGAACTCCTTAGGGCCATCAAAGCATTAGAGACTGAAATCTCACTCTCTCCGTCATCTGATGAGGAATGGTGTTTCAAGTCATCAGGGCTGATTGCTGCCAGCTCACTCTGGGGCCTTTGCCCTTCCAATGTCACCCACAGATCAGTGAAGAGACAGATACAATGGTTGAAGCTGAGAAAAAAAAGTGAGGGTACAGTTTGAGTCTTCAGAGACATGTTTGTCAAGAGCAAAAGCAAAGGCTAAATGGGTTCAATTTCAGAACATCAAGTTTTGTGTTTACAAAAAAAAGGAGGGGGGGAATCCTGGGCTGACTAAGGCAGCCAGTTTAAAACAAGCTGCTGCCAGGCACAATCTTCACATCCTTTACTCAACTATGCAGTGTTTGCGAAGGGAAGTGCCACCAGCTTATTCAACATGGAACTGAGATGGCAACATCAGCCCAAATCTGAAGGACCAATTGCATCAATGAGACGATCATTTCAAGATGCTCCTCAACTGTCCATTCCCTGCAGTCCCTCTTCCATTTGAAGAGGGGCTGGAAGTTCCAGTACAGCCACTGCGAGTTCCACCTTACTCAAATTATGACCTGATACTTAGATATGGTTCCATTTATGTTTGCCATTTTGGTTTGTAAAGAACAAGTAGTCTGCCTTGTTGGACAGCCTTCTTGTTCCCTTCAGGAGAGAAAAGGCGGGAAATCTAGTGGCTTGTTGTTAGGCAACGGGAGGGATTATATAGGCTGGGAAAGAGCAGGAAAGTTCCTTCTCTCTTCCGCTCTTTCCTTGGAAAGAAGGGAAGCGGTCAGACACCAGTTATCCGCCTAGAAAACACCTCATCTCCGAATGGAAAAAGATCTAGTTTATTGTTGGGGTTTATTATTTTAAGGAAAGCATCCATCCATCCACAGGGTTTTACCTCGAATGGTTAGGACTCTTACACACAGACAGGACGTCGCAAGGGGGTTAGGGTGGGAAGTTAGTTAGGCCTCTTACCTGATTCTTCATCATCGTTCATCGCCATTCTCTGCTGCGGTAGCTGTTCCAGTGGTGATCGTGGTCCAGTGGGTCATTGTCATCTATCGAGTCCTGGTCTCAGCAGCAGCATCTGAACAGGGTATAAGGAGCAGTCATTGCTTACCCCCTTTTGTAATTCCTGTGTGAAAGAGTACATGGTTATAAATCTGTTCAGTATTATTAATCTTCTCTCCCATTCCTTTTGTTTATTCTATTCCTAATTCCCTAGTTAATAAAAATCAGTTGTTTCGGTTGTGGTCTTTGTAATTATTTTAGATAAGCTCTGATAGATGGGCTATTCTGAGGGAATCTTGGAAGACTTCTGTTGGCTCCCTGCAGTCTTCTGGAAGTAGGATCCTGGAATAAATTATAAAAACTAACACCATCTTCCTTCAGCCAAGAAGAGATGTGCATCACAGTCCATAAGCTGAAGTCTGGGAAGGCAACAGGACTTTGTAACATTACCCCTGAGGTGCTGAAAACCAGTGAGAGTATGTGTAATGCCATGGCTATAGGCTCTTCTAGACCATCTGCTGTACTAATACCATCCCCAATGACTGGAAGAAGGTTGTTGTTCTACCTCTGTTCAAAAAGGGCAATAAGGCCAAATGCAGCAACTATAGAAGTATTACACTGTTGTCAGTCCCAGGGGAAGTCTTTGTTTCCATGTCAATGTCCTGAGTTAACAATGTCCTTCATGGCAAAAGCCAGGATACTCAGGGCAACTTTAGACCTGGCCATTCCACTGTCAACCAGATCTTTACCTTGAGACAGCTTTTTGAGAAGATGGCTGCATTTCATAAGCCATGAGCAGTACTTTATATAGACTTCCATCAGGCCTCTGATTCAGTGCATCAAGCAAGTTTGTCGTATCTGATTAAGTGACTTGGCATCCCTGGGAAGATAGTGACAAGAGCTCTATAATGGAAAAACAAAACAAAACAAAGTGGTTCAGTCAATGCCAGATTCATAGATTCCAAGGCCAAAAGGGACCACTATGATCATCATCCAGAGAAGGCTAAATTGCTGGCCATTATCATCAAACAGCCTCCAGCTCCAGATTACAACCTGCTCAGTATTAACCTGCCCAGACAGAATATTGAGCAGGTGACAACTTTCAGGTCAGTAATGTCATAAACGGTGCTGGAGGATGCTTGGAAGATGTGTACACTGCTGCCATGTTTTGGGCCCTTCAGTTGCCTCTGTAGGGATGTTGTGACAATGTTTGCTATGAAGCTCTGGGTCTATAGAACCAGTTATACCGACTCTGTTGTACAGCAGCGAAACATAGACACTGAGGAAAGCTGAAGAACACTGAATTAAGCTTTTAAATTCTCATTGTTGTTGTCAGTTGTTCCATATCAAGTAGCAGGACAAGATCAGAAATGAGGATACTCAAAGCTGAACCCAGCAACTACCTCCATCAGTGGTGGTTTGGTTTCAGCAGCTTTACCGGTACAGACTCATTAGAATGGGAAGACCAACAAATTAAAAGAATGTGTACAAAGGAATGCCAATATAAAGCTGGTGATAATGTTGGCATCAAAACCTTCAGTGGCATGAAAGGATTACTAGAGATGGATGTAAACCAAATATCCAACCAGACCACCTTGCCAGAGATTGATCTGGATGGTGCTTGATTTGCAACAAGGCCACATCCCTTTAGGATCTGCCATCATGATGATGATGATATATAAAACTACTATTCAAAAGGGCATCTAAACAGCCAGTCCACCTGAGAAGGGATGGCACAGCCAGAAGCCAGCAAAAGTTATCTCCACAGTAGGGCCACAATCATATAGTACAGAATATAGGCCTGGAAGGTCATCTAGTCCATCATATGAGAGGTCATTTAGTCCATCATCTCACTGAGGTGGAACCAGGTAAACCTAGACCATCCCCAACAGTTGTTTATTGTACCTATTCTTAAACTTCCAATGACGAGGATTCCACAACCTCTCTTGGTAACCTATTCCAGTGCTTAACCATCCTTAGCATTAGAAAGTTTTTTTCCTAATATCTAACCTAAATCTCCCTTGTTGCAGAGTGCCCCCTCAGTTTTCTTTTCTCAAGACTAAACATACCCAGGTTTTTTTACCTTTCTTCATAGGACAGGTTTTCTAAGTCTATCATCATTTTTATTGCTCTCCCCTGGACTCTCTCCAATTCGTCCACATCATTCAAAAAATGTGGCACCCAAAATGATGTGTTACTCCAGCTGAGGCCACACCAGTGCCAAGCAGAGCAGGACAATTACCTCCCAGGTCTTACATATAACACTCATGTTAATACACCCTAGACTGATATTATCCTTTTTTGCAACTGCATCACAATGTAGACTCATATTCAATTTGTGATCCACTATAAACCCCAGATCCTTTTCTCTTGTACTACTGCCTAGCCAGTTATTCCCCATTTTGTAGTCGTGTATTCGATTTTTCCTTCTTACATGTAGTACTTCGCATTTGTCTTAAATCACCAAGATGAAATTCACTTAAGACCAATTCTCTAATTTGTCATGGTCATTTTGAATTCTAATCCTGTCCTCTAAAGTAATAAGAATCCCTCCCACCTTGGTGTCATCTGCAAATTTTATAAGCATACTCTCCAAGTAATTAATGAAGATATTGACTAATACCAAACCCCTGCAGGACCCCACTAGATATGTTCTCCCAGTTTTACAGTGAATCATAGATAACTACTCTTTTATATGGTTTTTCCAACCAATTTTGTACCACTAAATAGTAAATTTAATCTAAACCACTTTTCCCTAGTTTAATTATAAGAACATCATGTGGGACTGTGTCAAAAGCTTTACTAAAATCAAGATATATCACATTTACTACTTCCTCCCATCCACTAGGCCAGTAACCCTCTCAAAGAAGAGAATTATGCTCTTTTGGCTATTTGTTCTTGAAAAATCCATGTTGGCTATTCCATGTAACTATTATTCCCTAGGTGCTTACAAACTGATTGTTTAATAATTTGTTCCACTGTCTTTCCAGGTATCGCAGTTAGGCTGATTGGTCTACAATTTCAAAGGTGTTCTTTGTTCACCGTTTTAAAAATAGGTATTATGTTTTATACTGGAGAAGGGCAAACATATTGTGGAAATGAACAGCAAGAGATACTACAGAAATAAATTAAGATTACTTGAAATACCTAAACAACCCAGATTCCTGTTAATACAAGAGAAACAGGTGAAAGATTGATTCCTCAAGACAGAGTGAGGTGCAATAGGCTCTGTGACAGTGCTAGAAAAATCATTTCACATCTTGGACTCACAGAGGTCACCAAATTCAGAGTTATTCTGGAGATCAGCATTGTCAAAATAACCAAGCCCAAAAAGCACCTGGATTAAGATGTAACATAACAACAATCCTGGAAGGAGTCATTAGCAGCCATACGCAGGAAAAACCAGACAGATTAATACAGGGTTAAAATAAACTACAATTGACTAGTTAATTGACTTTTCCTTTGCAGGTCACCTTTAAAGGTGCTATCATAGAAGAATTAAAGTAGTTTATTGGGGGGGGGGAAAATAGGTATATATCATGTTACCAGTATATAAGTATCTGCTACTGAAATTAGTATAAAAATATATTATGCCTCAGACTTTGCCTATATATACACACACTAGAGAGCTAATCCTCAGATATATTAGGCCCTAATAATTAGGGTCATCCCTGTGTAGGGGGATCAACTGGTAGCATAGAATTTGTGCCAATACCTCCTACATCACCCCGCCTAGACCCAAGTTCCTGTGGACAACACAAGGTCCTGGCCAGAGGGAAAAAAGGATGTGACAGAAGCCTGCCCAGGCCCCAACAATCCCTGAGTGCCATATAGCTGTCTTGGGGCAATTAACAGCTCACAAATTAGAACAGCCTTCAGGCTGCTGGATTTGATGTCAAGGGATTAGATTGGTGCTCAGCATCCCCAGGATCAGAGGACTTCAAGATGGCTTAAAGTCACCTTTGCCTCCCTCTCCAGAGTTGTGCTTCTCAGCTATGGCTGAGATTTGAGATCTAGATGTTACCAGAAGGCTAAGATATCTCAATCTGAGTTGAGTGCCATGCCTTCTCTTCACCCAGCCTGACTCCTGGGAGCTTATTGGATACGAGAGACATGGCTCTATCAGGCATAAGCCTGTTTGAAGACCGAGTGTTTCTATTTAATATCAGTCAGCTGCAGGAAATTTGGCAGTCTACTCCTGAGGGCTGTTTGTGAGCAGACCCAACTGAGTCAGTCTCATAATAGTGTGGGCCACCTTCCATATAGGGTCATAAGGGGGATGCATGACTCATGCTTTGGAGGCATCAATAATCGGGTCTGAATGCATCAAAGGAAGCCTGACTCTTTCAGGGAAATTTCCCCCCGTTTTCTCTGAAATAATTTTCCATTTTGAAATATTTGTTGCTTTGGGACCGTCACAGGGTCTTCCCACAGCTAGTGCACCTCCTCTTGGTCATTGTGGGGTTTACCTGGTTCCAGGTCTGATGGCTCCTTTCCGCCTCTTGCTGCACACTCTGCCTTTTCTTCCTGGTTCTCAGCAAGGCAAGATGCTCAGTGTTCATGGCTTAACCCTCCAGCCAAGTCACACATGTCCTCCCCTTCCAGAATATCAAAGTCTTCTTATGAACAGGCTCAGGCAATCTTCCGATTCACTGGCCAGCTGGTGCCACTTCTTCAATGGCTGGCAGGGGAACCCAAGCCCACTCTCTGCTCCAGATTCCAGCTCAAGGATCCTCTAATCTGCAGCCAAGGTCTGTTCCGTTCCAGACAGACCTTACCGCATTTTCTCTGAGCCTTTCCTAACCTTCTGGCTCCCTCCCTTTCTCTGGGTTTGCCAGCCCCAACACTGCCTCCTCCCAGGGGTAACTGTAGTCTATCTAGCTCTGTAGTCCCCAAACATACCTCCCTTCTCCCCAGGAGTGAACATAGACTACTTTTTTACAGTCTCCTCTCTGCTGTTAACTTCCTGTCTTTATAAACCCAGCCCAGCTCATTTCTCCTCAGCTGGGCTCCCTCTTTATTCAGTCCAGGGATTAGTTACGCCACCCGATTCCTCTCACCTTTGGCCTGTTTGGTTAACTGGCCCCCTTCTTAGCCTACATTAAGTCCTTCAGGGCAAGTGTGGGATGAACACCCCATCACAGGTGTGTGTGTATTTAAGAAAAAAATGTGGCTAAGAATAGATCTTATAAGATACGTGTCTCACTGTTCCAATGGTCCTAGGGCAGCAGTTTTCATTCAAGGTCACTTCAGCCTTCTTCAGTACACTGCAAACAGCACTATACTCAGTCTGAGAGATTTCTGGAGGTGGCGAAAATGGTTTAATTTTCTCTTCTTTTGTGATTTTTTTTGAAGGCTGATTTTTTTTTAAAGTCTGTTTTGGAATTTTTTTTGGGGGGGGAAGACGTTTGATTATTTTCTGTAGAGGTATTACATGGAAAGAAAATAACATTTATAAAACAGACAGAACCTGAGAAGTTCTGTGATGGAAAGCTAGGTGAAAGAAGTTAAATTAAAGGAGTGATTTGAGGGAGAAGACAGATGTTTAACCCATGAAAAGAAGGAGTTTGTTCCAAGAATACAGGCCAAGGCAAAATAGCATAGCTGTGTCCCTGTGCCTGTGTTAACTCATTACATGATCAAAACAGAAAGAATTTAAATAACATAATTTATTACTACCAATGATGATGCTCATTTATCTATTTCACTCAGGACTAGACCATTAAAGTGATGTAGCTCTGTACAATTCAATGGAGCTATGCTAATTTACATAGGTTGAGGATCTGACCTTTAGTTTAGACAATGAAAATATGCTGGTCAGTGTTATTTTTTTAAATCACTTTTAATGTCAAGTTGCCATGTGTCAGCACATTTCTTGTGTTTGAGTAGCACATCCTGAGAGGAAGTGCTTGTGACCAAAACAAAGAACTATTTAAATGTACTTGTCAAAGGTTTTCTATTCAAATTACATGTGTTCTTCTCAACCTTGTTCTTGTGAGGGTCACAATCTGTTATTTTAGCATTTTTGAAGATTGCCAACTGTATAGATTGGTGGAATGACTCAGCAGAAAAAAAAATACAGGAACAGTCAGCAAGGTCTTTTCTTCAAGGGATAATGTTTACTAAATATAAAAATAAGCAGAAAAGGAAAAGGAAGCAGAAAACTTGCCAGGATGTGGTTCAACCCAGTCCAAAAACCCATGAGTGTGAAGCACAATCTTTGTAACATTAACATTTTTTTCTCCTGTTACCCAAGCAAACAAACAAACAATCTATAGACTTAATTCAAGCGCCTCTGTAACAGGAAGGGAAACATGAGCCGAGGTTAACCCTTTTTTCACCCCTACATCCTATCACACATTATAAAGAATCAAGAAAGCTAACCACAAACCAGGGCAGTGTGTCCCTCCAATACATTCCCAGCAGTGACTCAAATATTTTGGAATTTTTTTTCCCAAAAATTCAACAGTTTTGTAAAGAGATTTATTTTTTGTTTTCTCAGATTATCACAAAATTATTATTCTAGTTACAGATTATTACTCATTAAGGATTTTACGTTGTGCTGTGGGCTACTTTGTGGGGGCAAAAATCTCTCTATAAGCACCGTCCATCAAATACAATTAATTGTGTGCCGTGTCAAATGATTCCCTGACATCCAAAAATATTATGATGGTTGTGTTGACCCTTATCTTTCATTCACCTCTGCCTAGTCTCTGCATTGTTACTTTTAACTTCTTTTGTGGTTTCTGGGGTGACATTTAATTTAGACCCTGTATGATATCATCAACCTCATCTTTTACTTTCCATCTCATTTTCCTCTCCCATCTCTTAATGGTTTTACTTACCATCAATCTGTGCACTTTTTATGCATTACAAATAAAATCTTTTTCATCATTATGTACTTTGCTATATTAATCTTTTTTGTTAATGTTTTAGGAGAAATTGTACCTGGCTGCTCTAACTTACACTGGGAAATTGGCCCAGCACACAGCTGGTTCAGTACTGCGGGAATGCAAAACTGTTTAAAGCCATTTTTGCCCCATTTCCTCTTGAGCTGGGTTGTATGCTCCTCAGTCACAGTCAAGGATCTGGGCCATTAATTAATTATCATTATTAATTTGGTGCCAACAGTGCACTTGGAGCTGTACATGACAGAAAAGAAGACATGCTCCCTGACCCAAAGACTTTCATCTAAGGGTGTGGTTTTGCAGGCATTGTACACTAGTGAAATTCTTGGGAGTTGAGGGTGCTCAGCACCTCACAGGAGTGGGCCTCAAACAGATAAAACAAACCAGACATAAAAGTCCTCCACTATGCTGTCAAATATCATGGAGAGGAATGACTGCAGGAGGAATAATTGTGGCTCCCTGAGATAAGGCAACCCTGGATAAGGGGTCCAGCTATAACTTATGCTACTGGCATTGCTCACATAAGGTCCCTTACAGCAAGAGAGGATTAAGTATAGCAGAGGTTCAGGTCTGCCATGCTCCCTCTTTTCCTTTACATCAGAGGATAGCAGGATAGGAAATGGCCACCTTGCTTCTACCAGCTGTAAGCCATTGGAGAAGTCTCCCCAAATCTCCAATTGGTTTAAAGCTACTTTGCACTGTGCAATGTGGCCTTAGTGGACCAAAGAATCTAGGCAAAAATGTACTGGTTGACCCAGGGAAAGGTTCTACCCTGATTTCAGTGGTAACAAGATCAGCTTTTTGAACATCCTTCTCTTTCCTCCCCCTCCCCCCATCATGGGTAGGTGAAAATACTTTTACTAAAGGGACAAGGTGGGTGAGGTAATATCTTTTATTGGGCCAACTTCTGTTGGTGAAAGAGACAGAGCTCTTTTACTGACATTGGTTAGTGTTTGTGGACTATAAATTTGAAATAACTTAAAATAAAAATAGTGCCCGAATAAAGGAGATGATGATAGCCTCTTCACTTCTTCCCAACACTGCAGTATTTGCTTTTTGGCAACAGCTATAGCCAAATCCACAATTTGGATTTCAAATTTAGCAAATGATAAATCTATAAGACCCAAAATACACAAAGCAGCAGTTGTAAAAATATCCTTTTTCAGTGTTTCAGAAGTAGCATAACAAACATGTTGCCAAGTGAATTAATGTTTCTATATAAAGATACAAGGAGAAATGAACTCTATAAGATCTTAGAACACCAACACATGCTGTTATCATTACTATAACTAACATTAAATTCCAAAGTAAGGTACACTCTATAAAATAAATAATGAATAGCTTGCAATCGAACCTCCTCCACACATTTAAGAATATGGTTCCATATTTAAACCACCTTTGAAGTGAAATATTAACTCCACTGAGCATTTATTCTATATTTCCTCCATTAGTTCAGTTCCTATTTTTCATAAAATAACTACAGAAATATAGTAATGGACCTTCTAGTGTTCCTGTTGGTCTTAGTGGAGCAGGAGCAGGCCTGATATCTTTTTTCTTGATATTGTAATCCTATATGTTTGTTATAAACAAACTTCTATATTATTATTCCATTTATCATGTGGTCCAGACACAATTTATTCACTTAGACCCATAATGTAAATATTACAATGAACTGATTATGTACATCACTTACCTCAAGTAGATGGAATCAGAACTGTTAAATTATGTGTCATAGCTTTATACTGCTAATGGAGATTTGCCTTTTAAAGAAAAGAGAAGAATTTTGCAATGCCTCTGTATACACACCTGAATTCACTTTTCACCAAAACAATTCCAGTAGGGGTGTTGTCTGTAGATATTGTATATTAAAAACTAGGTAATACTAGTTGTGTGAAGCAAAGAAAGAGAGATTTACAACAAAGCCCTGAGGGATGTTCAGACAATCTGTTTATTTAACTGTGATGACTGGCTGAATATTCCTAACTCTCTAATTGTGAATAGAGGTTGCCTTGTGCAGTGGAATGACTCTCATCACTGCAGAATGAATGGTTCATTGTTAATACACCGGGGGGAGGGGGGGAGAGGAGGAAGGGCAGGAGAAAAGTGACAGCTTTGTATAGTTTTAAATTATTATTATTATAAAAAAAATACTACAACTATAGGACTGAGATAAGTAGCCTGTCACCTCTCAGCTGCTGCTGGTTCAAAACCAACCAGAGTATACATAAAATAATCCGTAAAATGTACAGACATGTAATGCCAGAAGGATGTACTTAATATTTTTACCTATTTTTGTGGACAAATCCTACCCCTTTAGCCACAGAGGACCCCAGATGCACTGGATCCAATGCAGCACTGAGTGCAGGGGGCAAGGGGCAGGATTTGTGGCCTTGCAATGCTTGGGGCCATGCTCTGTGAGGGTCCTTGGATGTCCCTTTACAGCAGGATCTGGGGTTGGAGAGAAAGAGGTTATCTAATAAAAGGGAGAAATAAAACATTGACAATGTTAAAATATTATGGGCTATATCCAGCATTTGTTCTCCGCCTCACCCACCCAGGCAAGGCAATAGGTGACAGAGAGAGAGAGAGAGAGAGAGAGAGAGTGTGCGTGTGTGGAACAGGGCCGGCTCCAGACACCAGCACGCCAAGTGCGCGCTTGGGGCGGCATCCCAGCGGGAGGGCGGCAGGCGGCTCCGGTGGACCTCCCGCAGGCATGCCTGCGGGAGGTCCACCGGAGCCGCAGGACTGGCGACTGCTACAGCGCCCCCCGCGGCGTGCCGCCCTGCTTGGGGCGGCCGAAATCCTAGAGCCGCCCCTGGTGTGGAACATATATCCACGTACACTGGCTTTGAACAAAACTGTTTTATAGGGTACTATTTTAATCTTGAAGTTGAACCTGTAGCAGAGACATAATTCCAAGATCATTAGATATTTGAACAGGTGGACTTCAAATTTATTGTTCCAAATTATGTTTCTAAAACATAAAGGGCCAGCCACTCAGCCCAATAAAGCTGCTATACATCACTCTTATAGCACAAAGCTGGCTTAATCAGTTAAATGAAAAATTCTCTGGCTCAGGCAAACGCCAACCACCACATGCTTGTCTCCACCCAACCTGGTGTAGGTGGGGTGTCTTGGGCATGGTTGGGGAAAAGGATGTGGCTGGAGTACTAATGAAGTCCGGTGATCCCAGCTGCAGAATGGCCCCTCAGGGACTGTTCAAATTTGGTGAAATTTAGAACAGCCCTGAGGCTGCTCCAAGCTATGCCAGGGGCTGAACTAGGCATGGCAACTGTGATGATTAGATCACAACACTTGCTTAAAGTTATCTTTGCCTATTGTTCTCCTCTGCTGCACGTAGTGGAGCTGTGGCACAGATGAGGAGCAAGCCCAAAGAATACTGAACATCTGTTAAAGTCTTTAAACATAGATCAGATCATATTTAATCATTTATTCCAAGTAATCTTTCTGTACTCTGAGGTGCTGGGTTTTAAATACTTGGCCTGGTTCATTCAAATCCTTTAGCACCTCTCATTCCTTAGTGTATATATGTTTCATGATCTGATACTTGCTTGGCTATTTGTAATGTCCTTTTTGTAACACCAGGTAATAAAATCTTTATAAATTGTTGTCTTTGGTTCAAAAACAGAAATTCTGTTTTGTAGCCTTTGCTTTTGTGAAGTTTGAAGGAGATGCACAAAATTCCAGCTGGATTTATATGTGAATGTAACAGGCAAAATGTGCTAGCTAACAAGAGCCATATTCTACTCTCCTTCTGCATGTGGAATCCTGAGCAAGGGCTGAGGCAGTTCTTGGATTTCTATGTGACAATCAAGATATTAGTCTCTATGGAAGTCTGCCACACAGAAATTCAGTTTATTCATTTGGATTCATTTGTTCTGTAAAACTTCTCATATGCAGGTAAATCTTGGCATGGAGCCTTGTGCTCTAAGAAAGAATTTTCAGTACATTGTAGGCTGATCCCTGACACACAACTACATTTTACACACTTCAAAATCTGTGCAAATTTTGGTAATTGGCTTTTCTAGACTTAATGGACCAGATCCTCAGCTGGTGTAGGTTGTAAACCAGTTGAGGATCTGGCCCTGTATTAATAGGCTTCTTTTTTTCTCCTTTGGTGTAAAACAAACCAGGCCATATTCTCTTTTATAGAAAAGCCCCTTTACAACACTCTGTAATTAAAGTCCCTTTACACTGAGAGGCTGGTGCAAAGGGGCCTTAGTGTGAATAAGAATCTGGCTCAGAGTCTTTGATTCTGCAAGGCCTTGTGCAGTGTGCAATGGAGTGTGAAAAGTTATTGGGCTCCATAACTACCTTTCCCACAATTTATATCACTGCCACCTTTCGTGGGCCTCCCAACAGTTTCTCTCAAGACTCCCAAGGCGTCATAAGGGTGTTTTTATTTCCTGCCTCCTGCTGAAGTGAATTTGCTAAATCACTTACAAACCGCTCTTCTTCAGAAACTTAGAGTACCCCATAAACCACTTTTCACAAGCAAAGCCTCTTGACTTTAGCAGGAAACTCCTGACTTTAACTACACCCGCCTGAGGTTCTGACCTCTTCCAGATGTCTGCTGATTTTTGTCCTACTATTGCATTCTCAGAGCTGCTATGTGGATGGCGTATAAATGATTCTATTCTAGTTCTTCCACTTTACATGAGTGTCATGTTGTGAAGAGCTTGGGAGTTGAGAGCAGATGATCCAGGAGACACTGGAGAGAGTGTCAGCCTACCCACATGCCCAACATTTTCAGCATTAAAAATCTTCTTCCCCTCTTCCACTCTATTGTGTTTTGAAACCTATAACTGAAAAACACTATATAAAAAAGAGTTAAGTATTCATTATTATTTATTATTGTTAATTGGGAGAAATAAAATTATCCAGGAGGCTGGAAATGGCAGAGGATGCTTGTACTGCAGGAATCACTGGTGGGGGACACAGAAAGAATGTTTAACCAGAGTCAGTGCTCCACTAGATCCTGTTTCCTGATTTCTGCATCTTCAAACTTTGAAGTACAGTAAACTTTTCCTCTTAACTTCATTTGGAATAGAATTTTATCCTAGGAGAGGCACTGTACACTATATTGCTAGTTCCGGAGGCACCTTCTTTGCAGCACTATGGGAACAAATAAACAGCAACCTGGTGTGCATCGGAGATGGGCCACTAGTGAGTGGCTAACTGTGGAGTCATGGTATACAGAAGGATGAGAACCCCTGATTTAGTAGAGAGATATATACATTCATATTGTATGCTCCAGATTGGGGATGCAGTAGGTCTAGTAAGAGGACATATCCTGTTACATTGTCTCTTCAGCACTTTCTGTTGAGAGGAAAAGGCAAGAGAGCTGGGCATCGTTCACTCTCTTGCCTTTCAGCACCATGCCACTGCCAAACATTCCTTCACTTTAGTGTGCATGTTTTTTTACCTCTCAGCAGCAACCACATCAGTTACACAACAGGGGTCATGTCTGGAAATAAGCCCTTAATTTGAGTAATCTCCCAAAACTAAAATAATTTAAAAAAAACAGACAACTGATTTCATAGACAGACATGGTCCTGAACCAGATCTAAAGACCCATAGGTGTCTGGAATCTAAACTGGGTCTATCTTCTGCAGTTGAAGCAGCACAATGGTCTGAACCAAAGCCCCAGATTCAAATATGCATGAACTTCAGGAATGTGGGTTGAAATCTGGATCTAGACCCAAAATCGTAAATTTGGATTAGTTTATAGACTTTCTTAGACACAAAATCCCATTATTCTGGTTCAACTAGATTGTGAATTGGATTAATTCACTAATCATTCTCCTCTAGAAGCCTATGTTTAGATCTTGGGCCAGATCATCTGGGAAAGGAATGGACAATTCCCACTGATTTCAAAGGAAGCTATGCATTTATATCCTTTGGATTGATTGGATCCCTAGATTAATACTCTGTTAAAGTATCAGATCTGTACATTAGCAAAATTTGTGAGAAGAGAAAAAGTGGCAGTTTGATCAGCAAAGCACAATATAAATACCAAGAGAGGGGGTGAACTGGAATGACAAGTGTTATAGTTCAGAAATGAAATGGACTGGAGAGCTTTGAATGTATCTGTCCCTACTATACCTGTTAGGGCTTCACTTTGAAAAAGATTTAAATTATCACTTATGAATATGTGTAAATTGTCCCACCTTAATTATTATGCCAATAGAATGTTTGCCTCACACTGCACTGTAACATAAATGAAGTTTGTAATTAAACTAGGGGTCCATGCATCTTAATTAGGGTCTACAAAACATCCCACCAGCTGATGCAATAAACACCAGTTTCTTTCTCCTCCAGGGCTTCTGATGGCAAAGAAGGCGAGGATAAGATTCGCCCCTACATATTTTGCCTGTACACTGAGTTGGAACTCTTCCGGATGAAAGGCACTATGGGTCACATTCTGCCATCTTTATTCATGCTGAATATTATCTTACTTCATAAGTAGTCCCATTTAAATCAATCCCTTTTCCAAAGGGAACAGCCCTACAGCCTCTTAAAATGGTGTCATATGCGTTATATTTATACAGCAGCAAGCCTTTAAGTAAATCAAGACTTGGGACTTTCTTACAGAAGATGAACTACTCCATTTATCAGAGGGGTAGCCGTATTAGTCTGGATCTGTAAAAGCAGCAGAGAGTCCTGTGGCACCTTATAGACTAACAGACTTACTGGAGCATGAGTTTTCGTGGGTGAATACCCACTTCATCGGATGCATGCACGAAAGCTTATGCTCCAATACGTCTGTTAGTCTATAAGGTGCCACAAAACTCTTTGCTACTCCATTTACACAATTATAAATCATCTCGTCATCAGAATTTCACATACAAGGGAAATAAACCTCCTGAATGATTGCCAGATGGACTCAATTAACAAGTTTCATTACGTGGAAGGGATACACATCAGCTGAGGGCTAAAATGGCTGCTCAACTTTGCATTTTTCAATGTTTGTTAATATACCTCTACCTCAATATAACTCTGTCCGCGGGAGCCAAAAAATCTTACCGCATTATAGGTGAAACTGCGTTATATTGAACTTGATCCACCGGAGTGCACAGCCCCACCCCCCCCGAAGCACTGCTTTACCGCATTATATCCAAATTTGTGTTATATTGGGTTGCGTTATA
This sequence comes from Mauremys mutica, assembly GCF_020497125.1. Taxonomy (NCBI): domain Eukaryota; kingdom Metazoa; phylum Chordata; order Testudines; family Geoemydidae; genus Mauremys; species Mauremys mutica. Next base: position 157,726,765 of record NC_059074.1, on the reverse strand, counting down.
TCAAGGTAGAGGTGTATGTTTCATAACTGTGCATATTCCAGCTCCAGTTCTAGCCCAATACTGAACTACAAATGAACAACTGGATCCATGGGTGGTTCTTATAGTTTATAATAAAAAATGAACTTGATAGTGGTCAATTTTGTAGCATTGGAAGTGACTCTATTCCTTATATAACTCATAGATGCCTATAATTGGCCATTTACCAAACTTCTGTTTTAAAATCATATTGGGTGAAGTTCGTATTACAGCCAACTCCATCCTTCTAGCAGCTTCTGAGCATCACACTTTTAGAAAGGGAGAATGGAGATCTGGAAACAAAAGATATACAATTATGTGACCTACATGTACTCATGTAGTTATCCGGACTGCACAAGCAAATCAGGTGTTTGTGTACACAAATGGCAAGATAAACATCTAAATGGCCAATGGTATGCACAAAAACTTGATCTTAATGTACAATTGTAGTAAATTTGTCTACTGACATAAGTGTCCAACTACACTTGTATTTTTCTAGCAGACCTCCAATCTTCCTGGCAAATCAAGTCCTCCCTCCTGGACCTGCTGCCTCTGCCTACCCTTGGGCTGCCTTTCTGCAACTCCAGTACCCTTCTTGGCCTTTCACAAGGCCTGCAGCCTGGGGGGTTTCCAAGCCAAAGCTCCCCAGCTCCTCTGGCCTTTCCCCCAGCCCTGCTTCACTTTAGGTACCCTGCTCAGCTGAGCTGCCAGCAGCCAGGCCCATTCCTCTCAACAGCTAGAGAGAGACTCTCTGTGTGTTCAGCTTCTGGCCCCAGCCCTCTTATAAGGGCCAGCTGGGCCCTGATTAAGTGGCTCACAGCTGTGCTGCTTTTCTAATCAGCCTAGCTGTCTCCCCTGCAGCCCTCTACAGGACTGCTTTTACCCTTCCAGGGTCGGAGCGGGGTCATCACCCCGCTACAAGTACCTTTGGAATTATGCTTTTTTCATGTGAAAAAATGATTTGGACTGGAACTGAATATAACAACTATAACGTATCATTCTTGACAGTTGCTTTCGAAGTCTCATTCACTAATAGAATATGAGCCTGTTTCTCCTCTGTGTTATACCAATTTTACACTGGTGTAATTCTACTAAAGTAACTGAGTTACTCAGGCATAACAGAGAGAAGATTAGACCCTAAGTATTATTTTTATTTCTTCTCAACAGCACTAAGCAGTTAACTGAAACAAATATTTGACAACAGTGGCAGCAACGTAAGCAGTCCCCTTTTCGACAAGCTTGCAAGTAGGAAAAATGTTGCTTAGGGTCATACTCTGTATTTTCATACACAGATTTAGTGAATGGAATGCATGAAATGCTTACTAAGCTAGTTTGGATAAACATGGAAAAAATCTGGCGGAGCTGTCACAGACCACAGTGGTTTCATGTGCTATGTAATTTGAAGAAGAGATTCCTTTGCTATGTGTCACTCACCTTTATACATCACTGTCACCCAATATTTTGTAACCATTAATTCTTTTCTGATGTCCACATGCAGTTTTTTTTAATATAGAAGCATAAAAAAAGATGAGAACAGCACATTCTTATGTGGTGTCACACAATGTTCCACAAGCAGCTTTGCTGCTCTTCTTTACCATGTTTGGAAACAAAGAGAGGATGTTATTGACTTATGCTACAGCTACATCAAATTTCCCTTTCACATTTTGAAAACAGAGCTACTATATATTATGATATGGACTGCACAGCTAACACAGCCTATACTTAAGAGTACTTGACACTGTCCACAATAAGACCCTGTTTTCGGTTGCTTAGGACTTTGCCAGATTTTAACTGTTTTGACTGAAATTTTCCATGCTAGGCAGGGGCAGCTTGAGGCACCAGCACAGCAAGCGCGTTCCTAGGGCGGCCTGCTGGTTGCTGTGAGGGCGGCAGTCAGGCTGCCTTCAGCGGCATGCCTGCGGGAGGTCCGCCAGTCCCGCGGTTTTGGCGGTAATTCGGCGGTGGGTATGCCGAAGGCAGGGGACTGGCAGACCTTCCGCAGGTGCGCCGCCGAAGCCGCGTTACCAGTGGACCTACCGCAGGCATGCCACCGAAAGCCACCTGACTGCCATGCTTGGGGCAGCAAAATACATAGAGCCGCCCCTGATGCTGGGTATCTGGTTCCACTTGAGAATGAGCGCGCGCGCGTGCACACACACACACACTTTAATTTCAGATAAAACAATTCAGCCATTTATCAGGATGAAGTTAGGCAAAACAATGTATTTTCCCTCTGTTAAAACATTCTTACAGCTGTTCTGTTGATAAGCTCTAGAGCTTCCATGCTTTGAAGCAGGGATTTGAAATTTGACAAAAGGGTTGCACTGGTGTGCTTGCCTTTTGCTGTTCCCATAAAAATCTGCCAAAATTTGGCGAAGCTATGAGCCTCTCGGGTCACACATGCTTAGCAGAGGCAAAGAGTGAGGAGACTGAACAAAGGGGTGGAAGAATGAGGGAAAGAGCTGTGGGACTGGGACAAGGATTCCAGGTGGGAGGGTGAGGGACTGGTATGTGTATCCTTGGGGGAGGGAGACTGGGATGAGGAAATACAGGGTGGGGTACTGGGACAAGCAGCCAAGTTGGGGGGATTTGAGGAGAGACCCTGGCACTGGGACAAGGAGCCAAGGTTGTGTGTGAAGAGACTGGGACTGACATAGGCTGGAGAAGCTGGGCTAGATAGAAGGATTCAGGTGGGTCTATTCTACTAGATACCCTTCCCTCAGAACCTGGAATAGAAATCAGGATTCCTAAGTTTCAACATTTCTCTGCTAGCAGCAAATAGCTATGAAACCCACTGGCAAAATGTATACCTTATTTTCCTCTGGCCCACTTAGAAGATGACAACCTACTACTGCTATCACTTACTCTGTTTGTTCACATGGCAGTGGTCTGTATTATGAATCTAAAAGTTCTAGCCCTGTTAATGAACCATGTGGGTGTCAGTAATGATGCTTCATGATGGAATTTCTGTTCTTTTTAAAAAAGAAAACTGAAAGCAAGGAAATTCATGCAAAAATCTATGTTAGAAGAACATTCGGCTGTACAGGCAAGCATTCAAAAATTAGGAAATTCTAGAATTAAAGTTTCCCATGCAACCTTAATTCATCCCCTTTATATGTATGCATTATGATAGAGTCTTCAACGATCACATGCTATTGTTTCCATAAGACACCTGCTTCTTCCAGAGCACAGGAATTCTTCGAAACTTTTGTAATTAGCAGGAATGGCAAATTTTGTATTATACTGGTACATGATGACAATTTAATAATTAGGCCTTTCTCTATAATGGGACAAACTGGAACCCTGACTTTAAACACCCCCAAAGTTTCACTTCTGGTCTTTTCTTTCACCAGCCTCCTCTTTCCCAATTTGCTCTTTTCTTCTTACTTTTCTTTTTTTCCCCACACCCTATTTTCCCCTTCTTCCTTGCTTTTCCCCCGTAATTACCTCACCCTCTTTCTTTCCTTTTTTATCATCCCCATTTCCTTCTTCTGTGACAGTGATGTCAAAAAGACCAATAGACTGCAAGCTTTTTGGGACAAGGATAGTCTTAGTTCTGCGTTAACACAGCAACTAGCACAGTTGGGTCGTGTTGCATGACTGGGGATTCTAGGCACTATAGCAATACAAATAATTAACAATGATAACGGATCCAGCTCACTGTTGTAATTATATTGCCCACAATAGATATTCAGATTAAAGCTGACATTCTAAACAATTTTTGAAAAAGTAGCTTTCTAGTCCTTGTGGCTACAAAGAAACATTCCAAATGTGAGCCAATTGTAAATCAACGTTATGATGTTTACCTGAGTCTGCAGACAACCTGAAGCAATGACTCAGAGGATGGACTTCCCTGCCCCTAAAGCCCAAAGTCAACATTTAAATATCAATACTAACTATTCCACTGTTGATCATTTTAGCGGATGGAATGGGAAAGGGAGTGGGAGTGAAGCCTGGAAGGGGTGGGATCTGGGAGTCATGGCAGGGAAATAAATGCAGAGAGAAGAACATAGAACACTTTCAATGAGGGTAAGAGGGAGAGAGAAACAGAAGAAAAGATGGAGAAGGACGAGAAACAAAAAGCAGAAGTGGCGGTGACCTAAAGGAGATCAGATTTTCTCAATGAGTGATACAGTCAGTACGTGATGAAGTAGTGGATAAAGTAAATAATAAAAATGTAGTTACTTCATCAAGGCTGTATTTCCCTTTAGTCTCTGTGCAAATCTCTCATGGATATCAGAGGGAGATCCAGTGTGAACTTGGGATAGTATAAAATCCTGAATTTATATCCCAGCCCACAGACCATAACAAAACATGGAATCCAGCCTACTCCTCTGGCTGATCTCTGATCTATTATCTTCCTTATCTAGCTACAGGATAGTCAATTATTTGTAGTCAAGGTCCAAATTTCTAGGTCAAGGTATAGTCAAGGTCCAGACTCCAGAGAAATATTTTCAAACCTCAATAACAATTATGATAAGTAAATAAAAAGATTTTGCAGTCTGTTAAAAAGCATCTCATGGTCCAGATTTGGCCCACAGTCCACCTATTGACTACCCCTAGTCTACTATCTTCTCTTGTAAGGGTCTGCTCCTGCTTTCACTGAAGTTAATGGAAATTTTGCAATCGACTTCAACAGGAACATAGCTGGGCCCCATTTGTGGATTACTGTAAATAGAGGCCAGCCTTGGCAACCTGCTTGCTGAAGAGCCAGTTCCACTCCAGAAAGTAAAGGATGTTTTACTGACAGCATTAATATACTATGAAGCAATAATACTCCTGGGCTCTGGCAAATTATGGAGCAACATGATGAAAATTGCAGAATCCACAATATTAGTCTACCCACCGTTTTCCACTGGCCGTAATTACAGCTTTGTTGCTAAACCCATATAATTTGATTTTTAACAGCATACCAAAAAGGCAAGAGCTCAGCAGTTTACAGAGCAATTCCACATAGTTTGTGGGACACAAATACTCTGGTTGTACTTGATGTTATGATGAATAATTAGTATAAATTGTTTTCTATTCTGAGAAAATATAAGCACAGCAGATATGATGTTACTAAACATTGGAGAGACAAAGAATCCAATCCTCTGACTAAAGTCAATGCAATTTGAAGGTACTAAACACCTCCCAGGATTAGGCTCTAATACTTTCTCTGAGTTCACTCTGATAAAAAAAAGAAATATTTTTGTATTCCAAAAAGCTTAATGTTGTACAATTGTTTATTTTAGCGCTGATCAAAGGTGGTAGATTGAGAACCTGGGGATCTATTCCCAGACGATGTAATTCACCCCTGAGAAGGCGGCCAGGAAAAGATCCAGACAGCACTAAAGTGGTGCCTAAGCCATGTTCACAGGGCAATAAAATGCAAACTTCCTCTTTCAGCCCACAGCAGGTCTGTCCATATTCCTCACCCCTGACTTAGGATCTGTTGTCGCTCAGTGATATGATAGCTTAGACTCCAATGGCCATTCAGTCCTTGGCCTTTCTGCTGTGAACGCCAACTACTAGGGGCTAAGTAGTGATAATTGTGGTGCCGATTTTCGTTATAGCCACTAGAAACTGAACTAAAACCACCAACTCATTTCACACAAGCTACCAGCTAATAGATGGTACCAACTCTCAGGCAGCAGGCAGCTGCAGCTTTCTCCCATCGGCATACCCAATACACCCAGGGCCGGTGCAAGGATGTTTCGCGGCCTAGGCGAAACTTCCACCTTGCGCCCTCCCCCATCCCTGAGCCCCCGCCTTGAGGCGCCCCCCCCGCGACAGCTCCTCACCCTCTGCCCTGAGGCACCCCCTCACCCCAGCTGACGCCTGCCCGCCTCCTCCCCGAGCTGCTTCACTTCTCCTGCCTCCCAGGCTTGTGGCGCCGATCAGCTTAGGCGCCGCAAGCCTGGGAGGTGGGACAAGTGAAGTAGCCACGGGTGCTCGGGGAGGAGGCGGGGCAGGGGTGGTCTGGGGCGGGGAGTTCCCCTGCATGCCGCTCCCCCCCTTATTTGCTGCAGGCAGCCCTCCCTGTGCTCCCCTGCCTCAGCTCCCTCTGCCTAAATGCCGGCGGTGACCAGGGTGGCCGAAGATCCAGCTGCCATGGTCGCTGCCGAAGAAAATGCTGCCTTCCAAATCCTAGCACCCTAGGTGACCGCCTAGGTCACCTAAATGGTTGCACCAGCCCTGAATACATCTCCCCAAGAGGCAGTAGCTAGGTCCACAGAAGAATTCTTCCATCGACCTAGCACTGTCTACATGAGAAGTTAGGTCAGTATAGCTATGTCTCTCAGGGGTGTGGATTTTTCATAGACATACCATTGTAAAATCATAGCATACACCAGATCTCAGTCACAACCAACCTGGGCTGCATTTCAACCAGTGACTTAGACTGTGGAGCCTTTCACTTCAATTACCAATCCCCATAGTCATCCAGTCCCTGTAGCTCGCTCTCTTTTTTTTTTTTTAAATGAGGCTGATCTGCAGACCACAGAGATTGAAGTTTAAATGGAAAGAAAGGCACCTGTAAAAATGGCAATGCAGACCTCCCAACAGTCCTGGGTTTAACAGGACTGTACCCTTTGACCCTCAAAGGCCCCTGTCCCAGTTGAAGAGAAGTTTGCTCTGGGCCCCCCTTATGATAGGGTCCTCAAACAGAATGGTGTTCTGAGCCAGCAAACGAGGCACACCACCAGTAAAATTTGACCCTGCTGCCTCTCCATCTATGACCATGCACTAGGTCGCAATGCCAATTAAACTTGACCGTTCTGCTTCCATCTATGGAGGGGCAGATGGGCCAAATTTGAGTGGCACTGCATCCTGCTTTTAGCCACTTGAAATGTTGGGAGGTATGGGAATGTTGGGTTCACACTATAAAATAAATTGCTATTTATATATCCTGTGGTTTCTAGGTCAAGTCATACAGTATTTATTACAGCTCTTTTATTTCCATCAGTATGTTTTTTGCCATTTGAGTCCCTGACATCTCTCACTTCATTTACTGATTACCTGCAGTTTTCATACCTGAGGCCTGATCCTGCTCACTGACCAAAAACTGAGTGTGGCTGCTGACTTTACTGGGGGCAGCACTTGGGAACTGGGCCCAAGAAACTAGTGTGGAAGGCAGCATAGGACACTATTTTAGAGGTTAAGGGAGTATTTTTCCCTCATTATCTTGCCTTTCTGTTTTAATTGCAGCAAGGTGCTTAGATGCCAAGGCAACAGAGACATTATTTATAAAGCTTTAAATAAGGAAATAAGCATCTGGTGAGATGTCTCCTACAAGATTATTTTACTGTAACAGTTGAGGACCAGACACTGATTGTTACTGATTTTATTTTGCTTTCAAGACAGCATGATTAAAACCTGGATTCTTATTAATTTCATTTTTTTTGAAGCAACAATGCTCTCCTAACTAATTCCCTTAGCTGCTATCTTCAAGATCAGAAGCAAAGCTGTCATTAATGCATTTTATAGTTGCCTAGCTGGTAGTGTAAAAGGAATGACCCATAAGCATCAATTCTGCGGTGCTTGCATTCTGCATTTAATTATAAAATAAAAATATTTGTATTTATAAGGGGCCTGATCCTACAAGATACTGGGCATCCCCTGTGAGTTGGAAATCTGACCTAGTTCTAAAGGACTTCAGAGGAAGTTGAGTGAACTTAGCATTTATCAGATTCTGTTTACATATTTGTGCTAGCATGAAATATGACCGATCATTTTTTTCATTTTTGTCCTCATTCACATAGTCTATTTTAGGTAGGGGATTGAATATCATTGTGTCCAGTCATCCAAGTAACCTCTCCGATATTTTGTAAGATATTCATACTTTTTTACTGCAGTGCTTTTAATAAGTTACATAGGCTACCCATCGTCACATATGCTGTAGGGAAGCTTCCCCTGTTTTTGATCTTGTTCCTTCTGTTTCATATCTCAATCCTTAAACGTGGAGGTTTGTGTTTCATCACTAGCTAAAACTTCTACCCAGATGCTTCTTCCCACTTGTGTTATAGTATTTTCTTCTCAATCTTCTTGCTTCCCTGTGTAATGTCAGAACTTTACTACTGCTTAGCTTAATGTTATCCTGGCAGAATTCCAATTCAGGTAATTATACCCAGCTCTATCTAAAGTTTCCTGCTGTAGTTTCATTGGGAGAAGTCATTCTTCAGTTCCTATCCTAAATTGTTCTAGTGTGGTGTTGATACTGGTAAATTCTGTAGCTAAGTCAGAGGTGGCTGCATTTCAGTGTTCACCGAATATAAAACTTTCTGATGGTAGAATGATAATATAGTAAAAACAGTTTATATTAAAACACACACACACACACACACACACACACACACACAGATTGCCCCTCTTAATAAGACAGTTACTACATATAGTAAAGGAGAGGGAGAACAGAAAATTTTGGTCGCACTCGAAATAGAGACTTTACACTGTAGTACCACTCTGAATTCAGTCCACATTTGTTACACACAAAATGGCTATTCAATGACCTATTGTATATGATGTGAGTTGGTGGTCACAGTCCACAAATGTACATATCAATATACCACTCTCACTACTTGGCACTCTGATTAGCAATCTCAGCAGAGAGGCCAAGGACTGAATGGGTATGTCTACACTGCAACAAAACACTCACAGCTGGCCCAAAACACCTGTCAGATGAATCAGGCTTTGGAGGCTCAGGCTGCAGGGTTATAAAACTGCAGGATAGGTTAAGCCTAGGCTCTGGAACCCCATGAAAGGTGAAGGTCCCAGAGCCCAGGCTCCAGCCTGGACTTAAACACTACACTTTTATAGCAGTCAGTTTACACAGGCCTGGCACAGGTGTTTTATAGACATACCCAATGAGACATGGAAAGAAAATTATGTTCTCACAGCTAAAGGTGGTCCTTCCGAGTCAAAAATGAGGCACATTGGAGGGACACAGTATGAAGAAAGTTTGGGTTGCTGATGTCTGCATTGTACCTACTTAAGGAGTTGTAGCGCCTCGATTCCCGAGGCTAGTTCAATGCTGGTCCCAATGTACATTAGCGCAACGTGTAGCAAGGGGATGTGGCCTCCCTCCCAGATGGGCTGAGGAACAGCTGCAACCGCCTCCTGGTGGGCAGAGCCAGGACACCCATGCTCACCCTGCCGGAAGCAAAGGAGAGGAACAGGAACCGGAAGTATAAAAGGTAGGCCCTCCAGCTCAGAGCCTTTTTCACTGGCAGCTTATCTAGCACTACCTGACCTTCTCCAAGGTCCCCAGCAACTCATAGTCTTTCTATATGTGGTTTTCTTTGATGTCCTGCATAGTTTATGGTATTCACTGAATGTTCTCTTGTACTGTGTGACTTTCTCTAATGTCTCTAGCTGCTCAGAGTCTTATATGGGATCCTCTGTCCTGGGGAGGCCTTCTCTGGTTTTCTCTGTCACTGTGAGGCCTTCTCCGAGATACCCTGCAGCTATTATTCTTCTCCAAATGCCTTGACACCCCTGATGTCCCCCAGCACCTACATCATTTGCAGCTTTCATCCTCTTCTGATGCCCCCTGGCTGTAGTTTGATCTCTTTGATCTTTCCCAGCTGACTCTTAGCACTATCCTGTTATCCCCTCTTCCTCCTCTCTGATCTTCACAGGCACCTCTTGCTCTTTAATGGTCATTTCCCCATTTTATTTATAAATTTATGTTTGGTGCAGATCATTGTCACTCATCTCATATTAGTCACTCATCTACATTAGTGACCATGTGGCCAAAAATGCCCATTTAAACTTTTGTTTTGCTTCTATGAAGAACTTGCTTTATTTTAGAAAATGTATAGCTGCTTTATTTCAGTGCAGTCATGTCCGCCTCAGGAGGCGTTGACTATAGCAGCCTGTTGCATCTGAGTTTTGGGATTGTGGAGGAGAGGACCTTGCCACCAGAGGCCATCTATAATATTAGTGGTTGCCATAGGAGAGGGCAAGCTTAGCCACCTTTTTGAGGTCCCTGAGGTGAAGAGGAGGGCTCTGGAAGCTTGGCTGAGGTTCAGTTCATGCATGCCTATTAATCTTATTTGCATTCTGTTGTAAATGTACAAGACAACTGTGACAGCCACACAAACACAATGGTGTCCATGAACGTTAAAATTTTCAAGCAAAGTTGTGTGCTCTATAGAGATGAATGAGACACTGTAGAAGGCTGTAAGTTGCTGAGTTGCCATAAAAGACCATGTGACAAAGTAGGAAATTTTTGTAATATTTTTGAGTCATTTGGGCCTCAGCTTCCCCTATATGCTGCAGTGTTCCCTAGTGGGTGTAAAGGGACTGTCCGCTATCAGGGCAGGCTATGACACAGATGTGAATGGTGCCTAGCTGTCTGGGTCTCAGGTCCCATATCAAGGGAGCTCTTGAGAAAACAATGATAGATCCAATTGTCTGGTCACTGAAACGTAGCAAACAATGACCATAGATTGTCCCGCCTCTCTGCAGGAAGAGGAGCAGCATTTCCCCAGCTTGAGAACAAAGCACTGAGGGGTGTAAGGTGGTGGTTGAGTGTGGACTGCGGGAAGCAGTTGGGGCACACCTGGGAGTCCGACAAAGGAGATCAGATGGACTAAGGTAGATGGACCTTGAACAATGGGGTTCATCTACAGCTTGGCTGGGCTTTGAGCTAACCAGAATGGACTATGCTTTAACCATCATTCCTCCATGCTAGCCTAATATTTTCCATACTGCATTCCAGATGACGAATAAACCCTACTGTTTTGACCACGCTGTGTGGCACTGCACATGCTTGGAGAGGTGCATTGAGCCCTAAAAAGTGTGTAAGTCTCCATCAGGGGTCTGTCTCAGTTGGACTCACTAAACAGAACTCATGATCTGAAGAAGGAGTGCTGCAGGCACAGAGATCCAGTCTAAGGAGGCAGTGAAGCAGTGTTGCTTACCCTGGAGGAGGAATGAGACCCCTAGGAGTTCTGGCACACTGAAGGGGTTCCTCCTAGAAATCATTCCAAAGCTGGGGCCATGGCACTGATCCTTTGGATTTGTGACAGACCATATAGCGCGAGGAAACATCAGGAGAAGATGTGAGCTTCCAGAGGCATGGAGGAAGAGTCAAGACTGCAAGTTGAATGGGAAATTGTAGAAGACTGCATAGTGCCAAGAAAACATCTGAGAAGACCATGAGTAACTAAAAAGATTGGGGGAAACTAGAGAAGACAGTGAATTACTGGAGAAGTTGGCCACACAGTGCCACAGAGACCAGGGAAGCACAAGAAAGGATGCAAATTGTCAGAGGAACTAGAGAATCTAGCATATAAACAAGGGGCAGGGACAACAGAGAGAATGAGATCTGTCAGGCAAGAGAGAGGAAGGTCAGATATCTGTTTTCCCCAAGTGGCTCACAGAAAAAGGCTGTGCTCTGAGAGAATCCTGCCTGCTTCTTTCTTGAAGCTGAGAACATAATCCCTTTCAGTGCTAACTCAAAGAGATGAATGCCTCCTAATAAGCTGCCAACACCATTTTTGGGAAACAACACTATAAGGACTTATGTGTCTCCCTCAGCATTTAAGCTGGTCTTGGAAAACACAGAATAGGAAGGGGAAATAATAACTTAAGGGAAAATGAAACACTGTAAGGACTACAATTATACCTGCTCCTGTGAAGGTATGTAGGGGGAGAAGACACAGGGAATCCTTTTACCCTCCTTCCCCAGCATTCTCATGCAGCAGGCAGTCATCATTTCATTTTTTTTAAAAAACATTACAGAAACAATGCTTAAAATGTATTTTATTGCTGCCACTTCCAGCTCCATAGCATTTCTATACGAGGGCCAACACAATCTCTACTTGTAGTGTTGATTGGCTCTGAAAGGGTGTCTCTTGTGGGGCCTGGCCAGGACCAGGGCCTCAGTTCTAGTATGCTGATATGGTTGTACTGTGAAGCACGTTTGCTATATTCCTATTTAAAACCCTCTCTACACTGCACTCCTCCCCAAGGGAATGCCACTGTGCACTGGTGCTCCAGCAGTGAATCTCCTCCCTTTCTCCAGCACAACTGAGTCTTGAGAGAGACAGATTATGGAATCTGCACTTTGATTTTAAAAAATAAACAACCCCCCCCCCATTTTTGGTGAGGCTTTATTTAGGGCAGCATGCCAGTAAAAGATTTCCAGTCCCTTTAGGTCAAGGCTCTCAGATTCTGCATCAGGCTCTGATTCAGCCCCCATTAATGCTTCCTCATCAACATCACTAACAATGGTCTCCTCACTGGGGGTATAACTAGGATTATACTTACTGCCAGAATCCTCTGGCACAGAATCACTGTGAGTCAGAGCAGGAAAATAATTAACCCTCATGATACTTCTCTGAGGAATGAAGAGAATACATAATAAGATTTATGGGGTACTGAATTAATCCTGCTCCTGAGGAAAAGAACTTCCAGACTCTGAGGTTAGCATTGCCACTCTTGAGATAGGAGGTTGCTATATCAATGCGGGAAAATTCTCCACCACATGTATAACCAGTGTGTATTCTCCACTTACTGTAGTTATTTAAACAGCAAACTGCTACCACTTACTAATCACTGAATTCCCTCGTGAGAGTAGGGCTCTTTGAGGGCCCACACAGAGCTCCCTGCACAATTATTCAGAGTAACTCCATCAAAGTCAATGGTGTCACAATATTGTGAAGCTAGCGAAAGATCAGAATCAGACACTTCAACTCCCTTATACCAAACTACCAATGTTTAACTGACACAGCACCTTCAAATTTGTCCCTCAGCATTTTCCCAGCCCAGAAGACCACATTGATAAATTTACAACTCCACATGTTGAAGAGGCTTACTGGAAAACGTGCACCACACATGGGGAATTTCGCTGCCTCCTGGAAGAGAAAGCTACATAACGAGTCAGATACACAGGTTTACATTTTCGGAGCTTTGTTCAACTCTAAAGGAACAACAATAAAAAAAATCAATTAATTCAGCGGCAGGCATCCCCAGCAAAGCACATTAACATTCTTGATCACCACCCATAAACCAGTGATTTGGTTTAATGAACCTGGAGGAGAGGTAGTATGGTCCCTGCTGGCCTGCAGAAATCTCCAGAGAACTGCATACCATAGAGATTTCTGTCTGTGAAAAGCAAGACATCCAAGATCTGGAAGCCTCTGTGACCCTAAGAGCATCCTCATGCTAGAAGGCAAAGGGCTCCCTGCTATCTAGCAGTGAGTTTCAGCTGGTCTGACCAGCTCAGTGTAGCTCAACTCACTACTATTATCAGTATCTAAAAAGGTGTCATGTAATACATCATTGGAAAACTAATAACTCACTGATCACTAATATTCTTGCATGATTTATGTACGGTCAACCCACAAAGGATTATGAAAATGTGCTGAAATAATAACTAAAATGTATTTAAACCAGGCATGTCAGGGGAATTGAAAAGAGGTGTTTTTTTCCAGACAAAGGAAGAGGCCAACACCTCAACCCAGGTGTGACTGAATTCAATCTGCTATTCATCTGTATTGGAGACTGTAGGAAGAGAGAATTGCCATTGTAGAAATCCCTAGTAGAGAAGACAGCATGGAGTCTACACCCTTCAGGGAAAAGGAACTCTATCCAGGGATAGATTTCAGAAGACTTCATCTGAAAGGTTTATTGGGCTGGGGGAGCGGGGGAGGGAGGAAACAAACCTTAAGTTATCCTTCACCTGAGGCGACAAGAAATACCACCATCTTGGATTCTGTGGGGATCCTGACTAAAAGCAGATTGCTGAGGAAACTACTTTGAACAAAGACTATTGCTTGTTAAGTCAGGTCTTAGCCATTAGAAAGCATATTTTTGTTTGTATCCCTTTCTATCTGTCCCTTATACTTGAACTCACTTAAAAAGTAAAATAATTAAAAAGAGCTTTTATCTGAACAAACCCACTGCTTTGATTGAAGTGAAGTGACTGTGAACTCCAGTCAAGGTAACAAGCTGCTGTTTCTGTCTCTTTAAAGGAGCAACAAAATTAATAACTTTCTTTGAGTGTTCCAGGAGAGAGCTGCTCACTGCAGAGAGAACGTTTGGGGGCAATTTGGGACTGGGGGGGAGGTGCTGGTGTCGCTAACAGTAAATGGGCAGTGGAAGCCAAGGTGTGACCTGCATGCCTGTAGGCTGGGTGTTAGCCTCCAGGCTGTTAGCCACAGCAGCATAGCATTTAAAGGTACCCAGACTTGCAGCGCAGGTGGTGACAAAACACCTGTACTGGTCTTTGTTGAATCCCAGAACATGACAGTCTCAATCTTTTGCACCTCTGTAGGGAATTTAGTTCAAAGCAAATGTGTGTACATTTTTACATAGCAAATGCTATGTTTGCAAATGTTCCTTTTATGACCTTTGTTTTTAAATCAACAAAAGTAAACTGTACAGAAGGAAAGTTAATGTTACAGCATCACAGACTTACCCTGTTTCTAAAGAAAAATGGAGAATATGGTAGGAGATGAATAATTGGCTTGTAAAGGCAGATGATCAGCCTTGCTCCAACCTCTTTGTGCTGTTCAGGTGGCACAAGGAGTAGAGACTGACTGCATCCCCATTGCTAGGGATTCCTCTGGATGGGGGAGTCCCTAGGAAGCACAGATAGCTCCTACACTACCCTCCCCGGGGCAGGAAGTAGATCAGAGGCCAGGAGGAGGTATGGCCTGAGTGAACTGAGCTCTGGCTATGTTCAGCAGCTAGATGGTCACTCAGGGACATGGAGAAACTCAGGGAGCCACAATCAGCTTCCTGATGGCCCCTCATCTCTCCTGTGCCTGCAGAGAATCTAGTTGGATATTTTTGTTTATAAATTCACATCCTTCATGTACATACTTTTGACATGACTTGGTCTGATAGGGTCAGGACACAATCCCACTCCTGTAAAAGTGACTGGGAGTTTTGCCATTAACTCTTATGGGAGCAAGATTAGGCTCATAATGTGCTTTGTATTTACCAACAAACAGGTCAGCAATACTTGCTAATATAACTGGCAAATACTCCAATCACTTAGGAGGAGATTGTCTGGATGTGTATTTCAAATCTTGACAGAGCTTATCCCCTTCCATATAAAGTTACAGTACAAATCCTTGCATGGAATCAATGCAGACTCCTCCCACTCCTACACACATTTCTCCCCCTCCTTATTTTTGAAACTATTTTAAATCTTATAAAAGTTGCCAGATTGATAGCTTTGAAGATTTAATTCCTCTGCAACAACAAACTAAGCTTATCAAAGGCCCAGATCAACACAGTGACCGCTGTGTCAAGGTGCATAATGGAAATTCTGCAAGCTGGGTGTGAGGAAACAATTCAAGGCATGGATCTTGGCTTTCAGACATGTCTCTACTGGGCCTCTTGATCAGTATAATGCCCTACAGCTACTCCAGGTCTGGGTAAAACATGCTTTATATGTGTAAGATTTCAGGGTTTACAATATTGTAGAGCTAGAACAACAAAGTTGAGTGTTTCATGCCATTCCAGGAATGGGGAACAGGATAAAAACGTTCATTAATCTCCTTTAAAACTTTCCTTTTAAATGTAAATCTAAACTCTACCTGCACCAACATTCTATGAAATACAAATACCCCTTCAGTGTTCCAATCTGCTATAAGAAAATAGGGTGATAAATAATAGTCAACAGAATGTCAAGAACAAATAATGCCAAACCAGCCTGATTTCCCTCTTTGACAGGGTATCCAGCCTAGTGGATTAGGAAGAAGCAGCAGACATGAAATATCCAGACTTTAGTAAGACTTTTGACAAAGTCTCACGTGACAGTCTCATGAGCAAACGAGGGAAATATGCCCTAGATAAAATTAGAAGATATGTGAACAACTGATTGAAAAATATTTTCATTAATGAAAATAGATAATGAAGTAGAGTACACTTACAACATTTTCAGATGACACTAAAGTGGGAGGGGTTATAAGCACTTTGAAGGACAAGATCAGAATTTTAAATTGATGTGAAATCAACAAGCTGAAATTCAATAAAGACAAGTGCAAAGTATTACACTTAGTAAGGAAAAAAAATCTTATGCACAAATACAAAATGGGGAATAACTGGGTGGGCAGCAGTTCTGCAGACAAGGATTTAGGGGCTATCGTTGACTCATTGAATTTGTGACTCACAATGTGGTGCTGTTGTGAAAAAGGGAAATATTATGGGATGTATTAACAAAACAGCAGTGTCATATATAGGACCCAGGAGGTAATTGCCCCACTCTACTCAGCACTAGCGAGACCTCAACTGGACTACTGTGTTCCGTTCTGGGCACCACACTTTAAGAAAGATAAGGACAAATTGGATAAGAGGTTTAGAAAACATGACCTGTGAGGAAAGATTGAGAGAACTGGGCATGTTTAGTCCTGAGAAAAGAAGACCGAAGAGGGACCTGATGATAGTCTTCAAATATGTAAAAGGTTGCTTTAGAGAGGACAGAGATCAATTGTTCTCCATGTCCACTAAGTGTAGGACAGGAAGTTTGCAGCTAGAGAGATTTAGGTTAGATATCATCATAAAGCAATCTTTTCTTAAGGCACCCTCTTGCAGCAGGCACTGACATGACCAGTGTGCCTGCCTCAATTTCCCATTTCTATAGCCCATGCAAAGGAACAGTCTGAGTGTTCAATACAAAAAATACATCTGGGAATAATTTATTCACATATACTGTGATTCTGTATGGAATCTAGGGGACACTTTAGGATATTACGAATATCAATATTGTGAAATTGCACTGAGTTATGCCAGATATGTCGTGCAAGGTATCTGCAAAAATGTTATAATTTGCCAGGTATGATAATCTCGTTTGTGTGTTTGTATCACCTTTGTATTGTAAGTTATATGTATGGTACGTTTGTAGTTCCAAAAACTTATGCTGTACATCTGGGTGACACCTCCAGACAAATTGGCATTAGCACTGCCTAGCCTGTTTGACAGCCCATGAAGGGACATCAGCTATACAACATCAGCTACACAACTGACCTGTTGAGAGAAGGCAAGGGATACACCTTATGACTCCGCAAGGCATGCAGGGACATGCTTATGGACAAACTCTAAGGCTTCCAGGCCATGTGCAGGGCAGCTTGTGTTTGGAACAAAGGAAATCAAGCTGCCTGGCAAAAGGCTATAAAAGGCAGTTGCACCTTCTCCATTTTGTCTTCAGGCCTGCTTCTTACCTCTGGGGTAACCTTTCTACAAACGAAGCTCTGAACAAAGGACTGAATGACCCCTCTAAGCTGTGGATGTGTTCCAGAGGGACTTTCAAGCCAGCAAGCTCACTAACACTGCTAGGAACCTGATATATGGACTTTTAAGTCTTTGTTTCTGTGTGACTTTTACCATTTAACATCTCTCTTCTTGTTCTTACTTTTTCCTTTATAATAAACCTTTAGTATTAGACACTAAAGGATTGGCTGCCAGCATGATACTTTGGGTAAGATGCAAACCTATACTGACCTGGTAATGTGGCTGACCCTTTGGGGTCAGACAAACATTTTGTATATGTGAGCAGAGTTTTTTAAATAACTTCTCACTGTACTGGATTTATGTGCTGATGACAGCCAGCAAACTGGAATGCAATAAAGGGGGCGGTGTGATTTCTGTTTTGCTTCTTGATAACCAGCATGGAGGATCAGAAGCACACAGTTTGTGACTAGTTAGGGGAGTTTAACTTCAGTGTTACCCACCAGTCTTGGGAGCATTTGCTTTCCCTTTTGTAGCCTGCCCTGACCTTGGCATTTCCAGTGAAGGCTACCCCAGGCACCCTGGGTGACATACACAAGTGCAGTAATTCCCTCAAAGCTTGGTAGTAAAATTATTTTCCAATTTCCATACTAAACAATCAGCAAGTTTTTCCTCATTCCCCTCCCCCAGGAATATCACCAGCAAGTTACCCACCGAAGAGTCAATAGCAATATTTTGTTCTCAGTTCCCTTGGCCCCCAATCCAGGGCCACACTGCCTGCGTGAGTAGGCTTCTCTCAGCCCTTCACTCATGTCTTCACCATGAGGGCTCCTGCTCTGGCAGTATTCCACTCTTCCAGGCCTACCTGCCCAGGAGTCCTGCCGCTGCTCAGGGGATCCCCATCCTCCCACAACCACCCTCCTGTCTCTAGGGTCAGCTTCCCCTGACCAAGCTGGATCTTCTCCATTTTGCTAGAGGCCACTGCCCAAGCCTTCTGCTCATCGGGGTCCCCCAGCTATGGTCAGTTCTCACCAACAGCTTTCCTCCAAGCTCTTCATGAGCTCAATTACTGCCCTCCTTGCAATCAACCCCTGCAGCTCTTCCTTGGTGTTTCTCTCTCTCTCTCGGCTCTCAGGCAACTAGGCCCATTGAGAGAAGTTTGGGGACCCAGTACATCATATTCATTGACGCCTCACACCCTCACATTTCATTTTATTTACACAGACATTACAAACATTTTAGGAGCCCCCAGTACAATTGTCCCCCATTTCACCCCCTCATCAGCCCTGCAAGCAGCTCTCACCAGCCCATTCCTGACTCTCCCTCAGACTCTAATCCACCAAGTCTCTGATTTGGCCAATCTCCTCCCTCATGGGGGCTAGATGCCCTCTTTTAAGCCCAGATGGGATCATCTTACAAGACACAGGTGCACTAGCTTCTTTCCTCTTAAACAACCAATGTCAATTTGAAACAGATAGTTAAGCATTGGAACAGGTTGTGGAATCCCCACCATGGGAAGTTTTTAAGAACAGATTAGATTAACACCACTCAGGAGTGGTCTAGGCATACTTGGTCCTGCTTCAGCACAGGGGGGAAGGACAACATAACCTCTTGAGGTGCCTTCCAGCCCTACTTTTCTACAGCAGCATGAAAGGAGCCTGTAACAATTCTATTACACTATGTACTTTATGTAAGAGATGGTTTATACCAGAGGTCCCCAATCTGTGGGGCGTGCTCCTCTACAGGGGCACGAAGGAATGTTCAGGAGGGCATGGCTGGGGCCTGGGCCAGCCCCCACAGGGGGCAGGGAGGAAGTGCCCCCCCAGCCCCAGCTGCGGCCCTGGCCTTGGCCCCTTTACTCCAGATCTGGGCAGGGCAGGGGGCATGGACTGGGGTAAGGGGGGCACAAGGTAAAAAATTTGGGGGCCATGGATCTATGCACTATGAATATGTCTACACTGGAACTGGAAAATGTGAATTCCAGCTCAAGGGGAAATACCTGCACCAGTGCTTATTGTGCTGTCACACTAAGAACAGCAGTGTAGCCATGGTGGTGAGAGCAGCAGGAGGGGCTAGCATCCCTGAGTACTATCGCAGCTGAGACCATAGCTATATACTCTCCTGCCATTCACGCCATGGCAGATATACTTCTATTTTTAGCATGCTAGCTCCATCAGAGCTAGCACTGGTATGTCTCCTCAAGCTGGAATTTACTCCTTCCAGCTTCAGCGTACGCATACCTTATAAAGTGGTACAACCCCTAGAGTGGACATAGTTATACCTGTATAAAGGAACTTAAGCTATACCCACATAAGCATCTTTTTACTGGTATAACTATGTCCACGCCTGGGGGTTGTGCCGTTTTAACTACATCCGTTTCTAGTTCAATATAGCTCTAGTGGTACAGAGGTGTAGACCAGCCCTAAGTCACTACTGTCAAGTAAAAGCCTGTTTTCTATTTACAGAGTAATGTCAGAGATCAATGCATCTCCCATTTATGCAAGCTGATGATCTGGCCCTATCCTCTGTAAGCTCAGAAATTCCACTGAACAGTGATATGAAATCTACAAGTAGTTAATACTAACAATATCTGACTGCTTGAAAAGCGGCACAATTGCTGCTTCGTGAGCTGGCAGCCAGATGCTGTTCTTTTCCCTGCAGACCAATTCTAAGACTGCTATAACACTTTCAGTCTCCATGGCCAGAGTAGTGACAATATAGATTCTGCTCCCAACCATATGTCTCCTGTATGACAGCACATTACTTTGAATAAATTATTACGCTGATGGGATTAAACTGAGCACCATCACCACTTAACAGAAAAGGACATATCTCCCTAACAGATATAAACATTCAGAGTAGCGTGAAAATTTTCAGAGCAGTGCCCAGAAAGTGAAAGAGCAACTTCTGTTAACAGCAGGCTGAAATGCATTCGTGGCAATACATCCCCTGACATTTCAATGGCTATTCAAATATGTGCCTACAAATCCTTGCAATTATATTATGCAAAATCACCTCATTAAATGACAATGGTCTAGTGGTTAGAGCAAAAGGCTGGCAATCAAATCTCCTGAATTCTATTCCTAGCTCTCCAGTTAACTTATTGTGTGACCTTCAGAAAGTCACAACCATGCTATGTCTTATTTTCAGCATCTGTAAAATGGCTATAGCAATACTTAATTATCTTGTAATACCATTATGATTATTGGTGTAAAGTCCTTAGAGATCCTCAGATGAAAGGTGCTACAGAAGAGAAAAATCAGTAATTTATTTATTTAATAATGTAATTAATAAATGTCTCTATTTAGTAATTGCTCAGACAAGACTGTGATTCAAGGACATAGCCCACAGAAAGGTGCAGCACATACCTGTGTTCCTTCAGGAGCAGTGCAATGAAGGAATTACGGTTTGGTTGTCCATGTTATAAACCATCACTGTGCTTGGGTTGCTTGTGATTGTGAGCCAGATTTTCAAAGGTATTTAGGTGCCTAAAAGTTCATAGATGTCTTTTGAGATTTTCAAAAGCATGTAAGCAGGTTAGCCACCTGACATGCTTAGACACTTCAAAAATCCCAGTAAGTGCTCATCTGCATCTTTAGGCACCTAAAGACCTTGAAAATCTGGCCTTGCCAGACTGATATTTAGATCAATTCAAGCCCATGGTGCATTACAGTATACACAATGAACAGAAGGGATGGTTACTGGCTTCTATGACAGATCTCCAAGCCCGATTTGCTCTCATTGAAATCAACCGGAGTTTTGCCATTAACTTCAATGGGAGCAGGATTGGACCTATCCTGAACAAAAGTGAAAATGTCAACTTTAAACATGAACCAGTTTCTAGGCTGTAATAATCATCTTATTCTAACTTCCTTAGTAGTGCCTCATTCTACTATAGGTGTCCAAAGTCACTGGGCCTGATTCTAGTCTCTCTGCTCTTTTATACTCAGGTAACTTCATGGACTTCACATTACTCCTGGTGGGAGATCAACCTCGCTAGACCAAATTCTGCTCTAAGTTACAACATTATATGCACAAAATAGTGACTGTATTACAACAGTGTCACTAAGAGCAGAGTCTGGCCTATTGTTTCTATTCACATCCATAATTTAATAACAAAGCGTACAATGAAGAGCCTGCTTGGTCTAGTAGCAGTGTTTTAGCAATGACAGAAAAGAGCATTAAGTTCTACCCCAAAGCTCCAGAAATTAATCATTTGGACTCTATCCAGGAATGAAAAATATATTTGCACATGGGATCATGGTTCTTAGTCTAGACAAAAGCATAAAATACGAAAAACAGGAAAACAAATGCCTTATCCTGAGAGATGCTGAGTATCTGCAACTCCCATTAATGTCAGTAGGGGCTGTGGGAGCTCAGCATCTCTGAGAATCAGACCCTAAAATGTGACGATATATGTTTTTTTCTACTTTTTTTCAACATTTTACATATGACAAGGAAGGTGGTAGACATAAAACAAAGAACGCACCATGTGGAATTCAGATACAGAAATATAACTATACAGAGCTGAACTTGCAGCGGCAATGCATGTAGAAGCTTGCTCTAAGAGACATCATTAAACATGCACATGCAGGTTAGATGAAAGGAGAAGGCCTGAGGGAAAAGCACATGTGAGATCCACTCCGCTACACCAGTGCTTACATTATTTCTTCAGTTTCTCATGGCACAAAATCCCAGGAAGGAAAGGCATTATCTAAGGTGGTATAAGAGACTATAGCTAGGATACATTAAATGAGACTGAGAAAGGAAAACTGAGGCTGCATATCATATACAACTTCCTAACAGTGATGGAAGAGTCATACTCAGTAGAATAAGTTCTCAAATGGAAAGTACACAAGAACACAATTCAAGAAAGGAGGCCAAAAAAGAAAAGGAAGTTCAATACTTCTGTCTTGTTTTTAAATAGAGCTGCTTTTTTATTCTCAAGTACTCAAATATTATTGGCTCAATAGACATGAATGTTCTATATTACATTTCACTAGACAGGCAGCCTACAGAAAAATTTCTAGGATTCATAACTATCATGTACTCACTGGAGATTAGTTGGGCAGTTTTGGACACATTCAAAAATATAATTTATAAATAAATAACTGCCAAGCTCAAACACAGCAAGAAAATACTCTGGCCTCCAAACAAGTTAAAAATAACATAGTGAAGTGGCAGATTACATACCTGGAACAGGTCATTCACTAAGGCTCAAATTTTCAAAAATAACCTTTGATTTTAGGTACCCAAATAATTGGGCCTGATTTTCAGAGGGACTGAGCACTTACAGCTTCAGCTGACTTCACCTCAGAAAATTAGACCTAAAGTGATGCACACCAGGCACCCAAAAAATGAGGCTCACAAAATCAAGGGCCACTTTTGAAACTTTTGGCCTAGATCTGGTGGGTGGTTAAACTGCAGAATGTTACATATTTTTGGCCTTATTTTCTACTGTCTTACACCTTGTGTAACCATTACCACTCTTCAGTGGGCATAAAACACTACCATATCAAAATGGTAGCATTTTTATACCCACTTTGCAGAGCTGTCAAGGACTATACAAGATGCACGATAGTAGAGAATCAGACCATCTGGGCTGGATTGTCTAGTCTGCTAAGGACCCAGCAATGCACCCACTTGTTCAATTAGAGTTGAGTTGGTCAGGACTTCTGAAAGTCAGACCCAAGGTGTCTGAAGTTGAATACTTGAAAAATGAGGCAAAAGTCTGGCCACTTTTGAAAAAAATTAGGCTGAAGATTTTATCCTACACATTGCCTTCACTCACTGTTGCATACTCTCTCCCCTTTCCACCAGGAATGTTGATGCTACATATAATATTCACAGTAGCAATTTATTAACTTGTGGCAGCACAACTACTAAAGGCTCTTCCACAGTTGAGCGCCACAGTAACAACCAACTAATCTGATTTACTGACTCAGAGAAATATATTCCTCCTTAGTCTTCCCTTCTTCCTCCCCTGCCAAGTCTCCCACTCTTTCTCTTGCAACCCCACTGTGAATCCTTCCTTTTATGGTCAGCAAAACCAGAGCTAGCATTTCCTCATTTTATTAGTGGAGTCTGGAGCTGCTCTGTTTAATTTGTCCTCTCATATTTCTAGATCGCACTGCTAGCTGCTTTCCTAGTTGTTTACATGGCCACACCACTGAGGTTTGTTGATTTCAATATAAGTAACCTGAAACAACAGCTTCCATTGTGATTCAGATCTGGGAGTTTTGGGTTTTAAGTATATCCCCCTAAGGCAGATAATAGAACCCTACTATTTTTGCTTGTTTGTTAGTTCTAAAAGGGCAATTTGATGAGCTTTATAACACTAAGGAAGCAATCTGACTGGCCATGGTCTCTACCTCTGCAATTATGGGGGTAACAATCACAGATCAGTAAGCCAAAGAAAAATTAATTTTTTTAAAAATTAAACAGGGAAAAACATGCATGATTGTTCCTGCTTTCTTTTTTAATTAAAATTAATCAGTGTTAAATTAATTTAGAAAAAAAAAACAGGAGTCCCTAGGAGCACTATAATTCTATAACCTCTAGTCTCTTGCTGAAATCATCAGCTTTAATTTCAGTTTAAGCCTGAGACACAGTGTCTGCTGCAAGTCAAGCCTTTGAAATAGCTGTGGCTGATGTGTCTCTGAGCTAAACAGAGAAACCAGTGATTTGTGTTTAAAAAAATCTATTCTGCACATAGCCAAGTTCCAGTTTAATGAGGGGCCTTCCAACTTGGGAAAACTTGAAATATAGTCAACTTTAAAATAAATCCATTTCCGTTTCACAGGGTTTATATAACTTTTGTGATCATGTTTGCTAGTTACTATAATGTTTAAATCCAGATTTGGCTTTCTTATAGCCCCATGTTCTCAGTTCTCAACAGACCTTGCTGTCTCACAGCCCTCATCTTCTCATTAGGAAGCTAGGATTGGGCGATTACCTGGATGATTACCTGTTCTGTTTATTCCCTCTGGGGCACCTAACATTGTCCTCTGTAGATGAAGACAGGATACTAGGTTGAATGGGCCTTTGGTCTGATCCAGTATGGCCATTTCTTATGTTCACTCCCCACAAGCCCACACTCCCTCACCACCCCCGCATCTTCCCATTTTCCACACAGCCTTGCTCCTTCACTATCTTTCTGCAAGGCCTCTTTCCTTTGAGGCCATATTATTTTTAATATCATCCCTTCAGGGATTTCCTCCCTGTTGGCCGCATGTTATCATTCACCCAAAGCAGAACCTACTTTCTTTAAGGCCAGGGTTCAAATCTGAGCCAGAAACCTGAGACAATGGGGTTTTAAAGTGATCTAGAGCCCAAAGGCATATGAACGTGCATAGGAGCCTAGTATTGCCAACACCAAATGTTTCAAAATCATGATCCAAGCATCCCCCCCAAAAACAAAACTTGGTCTGTTTCCTGAGCCCTCAGGCTGCAGTCGCTTCACATGTTCAAGATTTTTTCCTGCAGGAAGGAGGACAGAAAACATGGTTTGATGTGAACTGGAACAGATGCTCACGCAGTCTCCTGACCCTCGCAGCTGGGCGGCCACAGAGGCACCCACACGGCAAAGCTCCCCAGGGAGGTGCGAGGGTCGGCAGCCGGGAGCCCCAAGGGCAGGGGCACAAAGCCACGCGCCCCAGGCCTGAGCCCCAACCCCGCGGCAGACCCGTGCTCTGCCACTCACCGGGCTGCATACAGCAGCCTCGAGGCCGGGCTGAGGGATACCGACCTGAGCCCCGCGGCATCCGGCCGGAGACTAGAACCAGCGACCTCGGGAACCGCCTTCACGCCTCAGGCTTACAGTTATCGGCTTAACAACTCCCGACCTGATTGGGCGGCGCAGTAGCCAATGAATGCGCTTGCCGTCCCTCCAGCCCCCCCCCCCCCTCCGCTGGCGGCAAGGCGGGCGGGGCTCTTTGGGAGGAGGAGGAGGAGGCTGCTGCCCGGGTAGTTCTGTCCCCCCACGCCTGCAAGTGGCGCTGTGACACGTAGAGCAGCTACTCTCCGCAAGCCGGATAGACCCTCCCCGTTCTCGCACTTCCGCTATCGGGGGGGGGGAGGACCGCTCAATAATGCGCTTTGCGATTGGACAGTCTGTTCTTGCCACCCATTAGAGAGGCGCGATACAGCGCTTCACCCCGCCCCCCAGCGCCATCTTGCTGCGTGTGCGCTAGGGAGGGAGTGCTGAGCTGTAAGAGTGACTCCGAGCCGGCCCGGCGGAGCTGTTCCCGCCATGCCGCACTACCAGACCTGGGAGGAGTTCACCCGTGCCGCCGAAAAGCTCTACCTCGCCGACCCCATGAAGGTGCGGAGGGCGGCCGCAGAGCGCCTAGGGGGTGGTCCCGGTCCGCTTTAGAGACCGGTTGGTGCGGGCGAGGCCCCCGCCTTGCGGGTCCGGGACGAGCGAGCTCCCCTAGAAGTGGCCGGAGGCTGGGCTGACTGGGAGCCCAGCGATTCCGGAGACATCGTTCGGGTGACTGCGCGGGGCGCCTCCCCCAGCCAGCCGCTTGCTGCGTTCCCGAGCAGAGCAGAGCCCGGGGTCTCCCAACAGAATTGTCTGCCGCTGGGAAGAGCCTGAGTCTCCTCAGGTTGCGTGGCAGGAATAGCTCTCTCCCCCCTCTCCGGGGTAGCCTGGCACCCGTGTAGTGGCGTGGCAGGAATAGCCCCCTCCCCCCTCTCCGGGGTAGCCTGGCACCCGTGTAGTGGCGTGGCAGGAATAGCCCCCCCCACCCCCTCCGGGGTAGCCTGGCACCCGTGTAGTGGTGTGGCAGGAATAGCCCCCCCACCCCCTCCGGGGTAGCCTGGCACCCGTGTAGTGGTGTGGCAGGAATAGCCCCCCCACCCCCTCCGGGGTAGCCTGGCACCCGTGTAGTGGCGTGGCAGGAATAGCCCCCCCACCCCCTCCGGGGTAGCCTGGCACCCGTGTAGTGTCCATGAGACGTGAATCTGCCCGGGGCGCTGATATGCCGCGAAGCCATCCATGCAGTCTGCTCTTTGCGCTTCATACTGGTTCTTCTGGTCTGCCTTATTCCTCCAAACGCGCAAACTCTTAAAGCCCTAGGTCTGGTTTGTCGGCCTCCCTCTCACTCTGAGGGGAGGCGGAATTGGTTCTTCCGATATTGGAGTCGCCAGTCTTGTTTCTGTTGAGCGCACAGTGCTTCATAACCATGACTCGCTCCTATCTCACTATCTGGAAGGTTTTTTTTGTTTCATAATAGTCTTAATGCACTTGTCTTAGTTTTACTCCATTACTTCTAGTTATACTACCTTAGACTTAACACTGGTAAGGGAGAAATTATTTGTACTTCCAAATACTCTTGAATGGTTATCATGAACCACTCTACCACCTATATCCTTTAATGGGGCTGTTCATAGGCAGACCTCATCGACTTCAGTGGGGTTTCATGTCGGTCCAGTGGGCTGCCTATATGGAGGATATGGGCATTAATGATCACTCTGTCAAGCAGTATATATTTAGCTCTTAGTCTTTCAATATTGTGACATATATCCTAATATTCGGAGAACTTTATCTTAAAGCAAAATCTAATTTTGCAACAAACTGCTAAATGAAATGGTAAAGAATTATTTATTAACTAAAACTTACCTTAGTAAACACTTTTTTATTGTAGCAACACATTTAATCCATCTGATGCCAAAATGGGTCATGTAGCATGCTTGGCCCTCTTAAATGTTGTAGCTGTAGTCATATTTGATGTTTTGGTAACTGGTCTGACAGCTGTATTTGAACATAGCATGTTCAGGATCAGTGACACACTATTTATGTGTTAAAGCTTTAAACACAATGTATGTATTGTTACTTTTGTTAGAAGCTTGAGTGAATTTCAATATGGCCGCTCCATCTTTTGGCCTGTTTGTTCCTTTACAGTAATGCCGAGCATGCCATTATTGTGTTCAGTATAACTCAAGTTATGTAACTTATTCAGGAAAATGAAGAGTTTGGAAACTGTTGTGACTTCAGGAAGGATTACTTAGTCAACACCTGCTGTTAGAGTAGTGTGGGTCTCCCACAAGTAATTATTGGAATAATTTTTTCTAGTGATCTTTGCTCACTACACCTTGAGCAGGGTTGAGAATCTTTCTCTAATTCTTGAAAAGAGAACTTAATGTTGAGGTCCGATATCTCTGTGTATCTGCTTTTTTGCATTTGAAATCTGGCATTAATACTTCAAAAAGGAAATGATTACATTAAATTTCTTGCTATTGCCTTCTAGGAATAGGATGTTTTTATTTTCTTGAGATAAGGTTGATGATGTTGCAATACAGTAGCAAAGTTTTTTTTTATAGCAGCTGTTGTATAGGCAAGTCTTGTGCAATACTATAAACAGTTCAATAGCTCCATTTTCCATTGAAGTTTTCCATTTCATTTTTACATTGGCTGCATTACATCAAATCCAATCTATAGTTGTCTGTCACATGACAATGACACTGCACCAGCATCAAATGGAGTTTTGACTAGGTGATTGTAGAGCAGAGTGGAATCTATGTACTGTTACTACTGTTTGTTTATAAGGAAAGTGTTTCTCCATTTGGGTTACATGGAAATCTTAGTGGGAATGTCCACCTACAGTGACACTATAACTGACAAAATGCAGCATTAACCGTTTTAACATTGACTGACAATGTCAGTCTGACCAGAGTTTTGCTGGTGACTGTTACGTTTTATCTAGTGTGCCCCAAGAAGGGAGGCAAAGCGTGCAGTGCTGTTTCTGCCATTGCCCTTGTACTTGCTAATTTAGAGCTTGGAAAAATTTACTTGAAACCTGTTAGCCATAGTGAACAATATATATGCTGCCTTGCTCCTGTGGCTGTGGCCTCCAAAGCCACAAACCCTGATGTGTATATTACAGCTTGTTACATTTAAATTTGCAACATATATTTAACTGCCCTTGCTTTTGTCATACTTTGACATCATTCCAAGCTTTTTTCCTTGTTGTTCCTTTGTTTGTTTTTGCTCTTCCCGATCTTTTCCTATATTGTGTTTTCCCTTCCCCATATTTTCTCCTTTCTTCTGTCACAACTTACTCTTTCCTTGTATATACATGCACCACAGTACTCTTCCACTCATCCAAACAATACATTTGTCCCTATCCCTAAACACCTGGATTGTAATTTTGCTGGACGCCAGTCTGGAGGACTGAAGCCTAGCTATACCCTGGTGACAATGGGGTCGGGGAGGAAAAGGGCTACTGTCCAGGAACATATTCTCACCAGTAACTGCACACCGCACCATAGTAACTCTAGCTCAGGAACCAATCCATGCAACAAACCTCGATGCCAACTCTGCCCACATATCTACACTAGCGACACCATCACAGGACCTAACCAGATCAGCCACACCATCCCTGGTTCATTCACCTGCACGTCCACCAATGTAATATACGCCATCATATGCCAGCAATGCCCCTCTGCTATGTACATCGGCCAAACTGGACAGTCTCTAAGGAAAAGGATAAATGGACACAAATCGGATATTAGGAATGGCAATATACAAAAACCTGTAGGAGAACACTTCAACCTCCCTGGCCACACAATAGCAGATATTAAGGTGGCCATCCTACAGCAAAAAAACTTCAGGACCAGACTTCAAAGAGAAACTGCTGAGCGTCAGTTCATCTGCAAATTTGACACCATCAGCTCAGGATTAAACAAAGACTGTGAATGGCTTGCCAGCTACAGAACCAGTTTCTCCTCTCTTGGTTTTCACACCTCTACTGCTAGAACAGGGCCTCATCCTCCCTGATTGAACTAACCTCGTTATCTCTAGCTTGCTTCTTGCTTACATATATATACCTGCCCCTGGAAATTTCCACTACTTGCATCCGAAGAAGTGGGTATTCACCCACAAAAGCTCATGCTGCAAAACATCTGTTAGTCTATAAGGTGCCACAGGATTCTTTGCTGCTTTTACAGATCCAGACTAACACGGCTACCCCTCTGATACTGTCCAGGAACAGTGCTCATGTGAAACTAAATTCCAGCACTTCTCCCACCCACCCCCACCCAGCAGGAATTCAATAAATCTACTACATCCCCCTCTCTGGCCAAACCTGTTTGGGTTGCTGGAAAGGAGCATTCTTATGAGGCCTTTTCCTCTGCACTCCCATCCCCTCCAGAGCTGTCTTTCACTGTGAAAGTGGGTAGGGTCTGTCCTACTCTACCCCTTCTTCAATCTCTTTGCTTATGTAGTGGAGGCATTATCTCTATCTTACCTGCTTCCTCACTTTTTTATCTCCCAGGGGCAGGTTAGACCACTACTTTGCTTCTTGTCAAGTATCTGCTTGACTACTCTCTGGTGTCTGCCTCTGCTCTGCTTTGCTGAGCTACAGCAGTATGAAATTGACCTGATACTTGTCAGTTTAACTGTTCTGAATAGGAATTGCAAAAGTGCTCAGTCTTAGCTTTCCCAAGGCAGCAGAGTGAAACTAGGAGCAACACAAGGGGTATTGGAACTATTTTCTGCAGACATAGGAAAATAGCATTGCATTGTCTTGCATTTAGTTATAATTTGGAAAGTTATCTAGAACTATAAGAATTAGAAATATAATTCTTTTTAAATGAAAGGTTAGAGTCTGTGGAAATTGATGGCACTTGTTATGGATGAGTGGATTTTTCAAGGTCTATGCCAGGGGTCAGCAACCTTTCAGAAGTGGTGTGCCGAGTCTTCATTTATTCACTCTGATTTAAGGTTTTGCGTGTCAGTCAGACCTTTTAACGTTTTTAGAAGGTCTCTTTCTATAAGTCTATAATATATAACTAAACTATTGTTGTATGTAAAGTAAATAAGGTTTATAAAATGTTTAAGAAGCTTCATTTAAAATTAAAATGCAGAGCCTCCCGGACTGGTGGCCAGGACCTGGGCAGTGTGAGTGCCACTGAAAATCAGCTTGCATGCCGCCTTTGGCACACGTGCCATAGGTTGCCTGCCCCTGGTCTATGCTAATGTTCTTTGGGGAGGTGGTTCAATGGCAGGGAGGAAAGAAAGGAGTTAAAAAAAAATCTTTAATGTATCAGTTACCAATTAGTATAAAACATACAGTAAACAGTCATTTAAGATTTGATTTGGCAAATGCTGAAAGTGGTTTGTGGGAAACATTTCAAAAGTTATTATAGTGACCTATGTATGCAAAGAGATGGCAGCTTATTTAAATGTGTTGTGCATTTGCTTACTTGGCAGTGTGGCTGTGTTGTAAAAAAGGAATTCAGTCCGATGGAGAATATGTTCGAGGGTTGGCTGGGATTAAATATTTTTGTCTTGTGGGTATACTAAGGCCCGTATAGCTCCAGTTTATTAGATTCCTTCTCTTGAAAAGAAAAGGCTAGTAATGGCTAGGTTCCATTATATGCAAATATCATCTTGCATAATATTGCATACTGGGTTAAACCTGTTCAAAGGATATCTTCATAAACAAGAAACTAACTGCCATGGGTACTTGGATTATACCCTTATTTTCCAAAATTTCTTCAGGAATCATCTTGTGCCAGAACAAATAATTATCCGGTTTTTAAGATTATTTACAAAACTTACCGGACACCTACCGGCCATAGGCAGATGTGGAAGCTCATGGTGGAGGAGAGCCAGTGAGGTCCTAGTAAAAATCTGTTTATACTAGTACTTGTGAAGGAGAGGGTGCTGGGGTTCGTCTGAGATGCTGTTCCTGAACTTTGCTCAGGAGTCTTTCTGTCACTGACTAGTAAGTGTCCGTCTGATAAGTTTATTTGCAACTACCTTCCTACCCACCCAGCTGTCCTTTTGGCTTCTGAAAAGAAGCAGTTATCTTCTCCCATATATCCCAGAACCACCTGACTTCTGCAAGGATTAGGAGTTTTCACTGCTTTGCTATGTGGGGAGTGTCCTCCTTTGGCTGTTCTAATAATCTCTGCTATTCTACCCCTCCATCATCTCATCTAAGTAATCACATGGGACACATCACAGTAGTATTGGAGTGCCTCAAACGTATTTAGAAATTAAAAATAGGAATGTAGCTGTCATAGTTGAGGGAGAAGCAGCCTCTTGAGTAACTAAGGCCAGTCCTGTGAGGAGGAACTAAAACGACAGGGATCTTGAACTGCTTTTTGTATTTAATGGGCTGCCATTGCAGAGAGTGAAGCACCAGGGTTGCATGTTAATAATGACCAGATTGCTGAGTCCTGTACCATTTGGAACCTTTTCAAGGTGTATATGGCTTCATTTCTAGAAATGAGTTGAAATCAAACTTGGAGGTCACTAGTGCATGGATCACCATGGGCAGTTCTGCATTCAATAGGTTGGAGTACAGTCTTCTGGCCAGATGTAGATGGAAGTGGACTTCTTTTGTCAAAATGGTGTTGGGGTATTGAATACATTGAGGAATCCAAAAGGATCCAAGGCTGCAGACAGACTTAATCAGAGGGCATATGCCCTCAATAGCTGGAGATATCATAGAGAAGGCAATTTCTTCAAAGTCTTCCCTCTTTTCCAAGAAGCAGCAGGGTGAAATTGAGAATTCTTTCTGGTTTCATTGCTGTCTGTAGGGTTCTGATTTTAGCAGATTTGAAACGGATAGCCTTATCAGTTTCTGCTTGGGAAAACTATTAACAGCAGAGGCATTGGAATAATCTGCCGACAGACTCTCAAACTCAAATAACGTCATTGGTTGGTATTTGGAAAGTTTTCTCTACCACTGTGGCTAAAACCTTTTTAATATTAAGGTTTAGATACTGTAGAAATGAATAGCATAATGCTGAGCTGACTCCTTCCACATTTACCACAGCCAGTAGCAAAAGTTATTTTTTCAAGTCATTCCAATGTGAAAATCACTCTGAAGAGTTGAGTGAAACATTTTAAGTTAAGCATAGATTTCTTTAGTATATGTCCCCACTAACATGGCAGTGGGGAGAAAAGGATGTCTCAATTTTATAGGAGACCAATTAAAATTATTTCCCCTTTATGAAGGCCGCCTAGTTCCCTGAAGATATCAAAGTGTATTGCAGATGCCATGGATTATGTGGGTTGCAACAAGGACCATTTGATCTTAAAACTGTTGTAGAAAGTAGTTGACCGTACCAGTTTCTTATTACGCTACCTATCTAGTCTTCTTGACCTCAAGCCACTTGGAGACCTCAGAGTGGGGAGCCTGGCAGCTTTCCTTGTACGTTAGTGACAATGTATGAAACAAATCCTGACTTAAGGTAAAAAATTCTTCTTAAGCATGTGATGATCTTAGCATTTCTGGTCCCTTTTCCGAGCCAGTCCCATAATGATCTCCATCCAACAAACCAAATGGGTAACTGGGTAATTCCCAGTTGTAATTAATCCTCCCCCATCCTACCTATATCATTTGGGGCGGGGGGGGGGGAGGGGAATGTCTGCACAGCAAAACAAACAAAAAAACCCTGCGGCTAGCCTGTGCCAGCCGACTTGGGCTGTGGGGCTGTTGTGTAGGCGCTTGGGCTGGAGCCTAGGCTCTAGGATCCTGCGGGATGAGACTGTCCCGTAGCCCAGAAGTCTACACAGCAATGAAACAGCCTGAACTGGCTGGCGCAGACTAGCCATGGATTTTGCTTTGCTGTGTAGATGTATCCTTGGTCTCAAAACTGTAACAATTCTTTTCCCCCATGGCCTCTTATGCCAGATCCAAAGCAATCCCTGATCCAGTGTTGGACATCTGAGGAGTGGTGATGTATAGACAAAATTATTTCCCCCAATCTGATTTGGATATAACCATGCTGATATTCTAATAATAGAACCTCAGTTATGAACACCAAAGTTATGAACTAACCCCTCAACCATGCAAATAAAAAGCAAGTACAGTACTGTGTTAAATGTAATCTACTAAAAAAAAAATGGGGGGAAGCAGCATGTGAGCAAACCCCACTTTTTGTTGAAATGAAAACTTTCCTGAGCATTGAGAAATCAAACAGTAAACATTTTGGTAATGTGTGTGTGTGCTAAGTGAAATGGATCATGAATTGACATGTAGTTTCCTTGACCAAACTGAATGAAATGTAAAATAACACTTTTAAATATTAAGTTGGTCTATGCTAGAAAATCTTTGTGTGATGTGAAAACCTTGTCTATCAGTAATTCCTAAAATGTTTTCTCATTTCAGGTGCGTGTGGTTCTTAAATACCGACACTGTGATGGGAATCTGTGTATCAAAGTAACAGATGATGTAGTTGTAAGTAAAGAATGTTGACTGTGGAGCTTGATTCTGCAAGCTTGCATTTTAAGACAGGCTATCATTTAATTTGATTGAGACTAAAAATTGCTATTGAGAACTTTATATACAGATGGTTATGTAAGCTGTCTAACACTAACTCGGAGTGTGTGTTTTGAGAGCCTCTGATGCTAGCTTGGTACCCCATTCTGCACCCATTGAGTCTGAGACAAAGTTCCTAATGATTTCAAGGGGCATAGGATTGGGCCCTTATTTAACTTTAAGGGCACTTACTGGGTTTCTTTTGAGGGGATATAACTGAAAATGCTGCTATTCTTATTTTGCTTGTATAAGTCTTGCAGTTAAAGGTAACTCCTTTTTGTTTTTCTCATTACGACACAAACTAAAGAACCACTACCAGATTGAGGGGAAATGAATAAGGTTAGGCCTACACTAGAAAAGGTTTGCTGGTATAGCTGTTCTGGCAAACCCTCCTAGTGTAGAGACCCCTTAAACCACCATAAAAGGGCTTTTGGCAGTATAACTTACACTGGTTTGTGTAAAATAAGCTCTTCTGGCAAAAGCACTTTTATGGTGTTATAACTCCATCTGCACTAGGACTTTTGCCAGCATAGAAATGTTACGCACCCCCAAAAAAAGATCCCACACCCCTTCCAGATGTTATATTGGCAAAAAATTTCTAGCGTTGAACTGTCCTGAAAGTCTAAAATTTTTAAATATTGTACACATTTGTTTGTTGGCATAAAATGTAAATAAGGTAGACTTTCAGAGGAGTATGTTTTATAACACAATCAAGAAACCTCACAGAAGTGAGGAAAAGACAAACTTCAAACAGCAAACACATACAAAATTCTAGACATGGAGCCTCTCACCCAACACCCCCCCCAGCCCCACCCCCAGAAGCTTGGAGAAATTATCCAGGTATCTGGCTACTCCACTTTTTCATAGGGGTCTCCATGAATGCAGTATTGCCAACTCTCATAATTTTATCATGACTCTTGTGATTTTTGGGTGTTTTAACTTGTCTGAAAACATGATGAAAGGCTGCCAACTCACAAAATTTCTCTTATTCAAAGTGGCCCCATCTCCTGCTACTGTCAATGGGGCTGAAGCTAGCAAGATAGATGGTAGGGAAATGGCAGCCCATCTGCATGTGGAAAAGCTGCTGTTAATAAAGTTGGCTGCCACTTCCCACTGTTTTCAGTTTAAACTGCATCTGTGCCTACAGCTAAAATGGCTGTCACTGTGGTTTAGGGGCTAGACAGGACACAGGGATTGAGGAGCAGCAGACATACCTAAAAGGTGGATGGAAAGAATGAGGGGCAGTAGGAGCTGGACTCAAGAGTTGCAGGGGATATTACGGAGGTCTGGAGCAATGGGAGGCAGGGGAGAAGTTTCGGGGTAGGAATTGTTGTCTAGTCTCAGGCTGTTCTCTAAGGAGGGGTCAATAGTTCTTTCAAATTTAAGCCTACTTCTGTTACCCAAATGTCCTGTATAACCCCAATATATCAGACTGAATTCAAAAGTTGATGTTAGAACCTGCATCTTTTATGACCATACCATATGACCAGCTATGTGTTCAGTGGCATCTCTTGGGAGTATTTCTCACACATTTTTGTAACCTTTCCTCCCCTGAATTAGAATACAGCAGGGTTTTTTAAAAGGCTTTAGTATTTAGTGCCTCCTTTAGCTGACTTCTGTCCAAACACACTGGAGGGATGTTTAGGAAAGGGCGGGTTGTATGAGCAAGAGGAAAGGGCAACACACAGAACAGTAAAGAAGGGAGAACAGGACATGTGTAACAGTCCAATAGTACGTATTGCTAGTAGTTTGCCTTTTAAGATCCTATTTCTTCAGGGATGAGGCAAACTCTTCCCAGATTCTTCCTAGAAGAGTTGGTCTGCGTCAGAGTCCAGACTGTGGAGGAGAAATAGTCAGGCATCTGTGGATGGCTAATTACAGTACAAGGGATAGGCTCTGAAGGCCAGAGGGATGTTGAATTAGGGGCATTGTTAATTGAAAAGACAGATTTGTTAGGAGAAATCCTACAAAGTAGGAAACTTGGGGTAAGTGGATCCCGAGCTTACATGTAGTTTAAAACAGCCCCTTTTTACTCTCATCTGCTTGTCACCAAGTCAGTGTAGTTAACTTTACTGACAAAGGCAAGTTTTACTGCTGTGGGCTCTGCAGAGGCAGTATACCTGTGGAAAGACTGAACTAGGTTCTGTACTGCATGCCTCAGTTTAAAGAAATTTTAATGTGAACTTAATGCGGGTAAAGCTGCTGTATTGACAGCCCTGGAGACTGAAGCTTTCTATTTTTATTCCTTTGCTAAATCAATCTGGACAGCTGGGTTGTTGCTGTATTCATGCTATACAGGCAGAGGGAACTAATCATTCTTGACAGAAATGCTGGCTGTATTCCAAGTCACCTGCTGTTTCAGCTGGTATCCCCAAATCCATGAGCTGCCTCTTAGGCAAACAAAAGCATTTGTGGCCTCGAGCTGCAGTAAATTTAAAATTCCAGTTTGCCATGTATCTGTACTAGTGTCTAGTATGTAATCATGATCAGACAGTGGCATCCTACTTCTGTCCTTAATTTGCAATGGGGAGGAAAAACCTCACATGAAGAGAACTTCTCCTTATCTTAATCAACAAGGTGGTTCTCTGATTCTTCAAGACTTATCAGGAGGTATTTCCCTATAGAGTATAGAGACAATGCACTAACTCCAAAGACAACAAATCTTCTTGACTTTTATTCACTTCTAAGCAATGCTTAATCTAGCACTGCTAGTGACAAAATAAGTATATCCCTAAAAGTATGAAGATCTAATCTGGGGAAACCCAAGGAAACAATTTCAGGTTCAAAAAAATCTGCTTTGATGATTACAGAACACAAAAGGAAAGAATCTGTTTCATATGTTACCACAATAATTTCTTCCATCACAGGGCAGCTTTTGGCCTGCTGCTGAGATTTTTTTATTTATTTATTTTATTGAGAACTCCTCTCATTATGAAAAGAGACCTTAGCCTTTGCAGGAAAAAGAGAATCCATATAAACCCCCTTTAGTTTTAAAATACACCATTTCTCTGTATCAAACCTCAGTCTTTTGTATCCTGCTTAAATTTTTCATTGAACAGTTAGACTGTAGTTCAAGAGGTTTTGTGCTAACCAACTAGTCTGTGGTTCTTTGTAGAAGATACTTGACAGCACAGTAGTGCTTGTATAATCGTAAGACAAGTTAGACTGAGGGAAGAAAGCTTGTTAAACTTTATCTGACCGCTAGAATATTCACACTTCAAATAGAATGTAAACCTCTATAGCACATTGCTAAAGGGGAAAGACAAAACTATTTATTCATCTGAGTTTTGAGTGGATGTAAACTACAACTGTTTAACATTATCTGTTAAACATGGTGCTCTAAGGAATGTCAATACTAAAAAGATGTTTAGTAGGCATATATTAATTTATTCCAGATTGTTTTCTTTTAATGTTACACAGATTATAACTTTAGAATTTATCTGTATACAACATTGAATACAATGCACTGTGTTCAGTGCTAGCCTTATGGCACCCAAGATTTTGCAAGTTACAGTGAGGCTTTATAACAGTGGAGTTCTATGTGCAAACTGTATGCTCGGTAACTTTCCAAACAGAAAGCAGTCCCTGGCATTAAGAGTTTGCAGTGTTAACATAGACATATTATATGGGGGACCCAAAGGAAGATAATTTTTTTTATATTATATTATATAATATATATATATAAATAAAATAAATCAAAGTAAATTGTTGTAATAAGAGTTGGAAGTTTAAGGGTAGTTTATGTTGCCTCTTCAAGTGTGGAACACAGTACAGATGGCACTGATCAGAGTCCTTGAAGTCTTTCACTTTGTAGTGTAAGCTTTCTGGTGTCCGAAATATGTGAAATTAATATTGAAACTATAAATCACAGATTTAAATAGCTTGAAATAAAACCTGACATTCAGTAACTTTCTTTTGACAGTGTCTGCTATATAGAACAGACCAGGCTCAAGATGTAAAGAAGATTGAGAAATTCCACAGTCAGCTAATGCGACTCATGGTAGCTAAGGAATCCCGCAGTGCTGCCATGGAAACGGACTGAATTGCTGAAAATAAAATGAAAGCTCCAGTCATATTTCATGGGAAGAAAATACCACTTGGATTTGAGCAAACATTGGGACAGGAGATGTTTTATGTAACGAAGTGGACTATGAAAAGTCTGAAGCATTTTTTGCCCTGCCCTAGACACCACTTCAGATAACTAGGAAAATAAATGCTTTCAGTTGAAAGCCTCTATTTATTTTTGAAAATTAAGCAAGAAAAATATATCCTCCATGGAAAACATTCTTACAAGTCTTGCTTAACATACTTTAACCTGTAAATATTTTCTTTTGTAAATCTACAGTACTCTAATTTGAAAGTGAAAGGAAAAAAGTGTATCCCTCTGGAAAGTGAGAGCATGTCTTCATGTAGATTAAATTGATCTTATTTGCATTCATATACCTGTGCTGGTGTATTTTCACAAATGAGAAAATATATATTAATCTAACCAACTAATACTATAACACTGTAAAACTGGATCTACTAACCCTATACATCTAATGACATGTTCTAACAGAATTTAGAAATAGAACAGACATCTTCTAAATTAAAATTGCCAGAAATTATGTATAATGCTGTGCAACTAGCAAGATATTCTGTAAAAGGTTTCTAGCTTTTAATATTATGGCCACAAGTTGTGTAACACTTCTAAAAGCCTGTGCATAATAGTTCTACAGAACACATTCTAGATTGCTGGTTCAAATACAAAGTTGTCGTTAATCAGGTCATCACCATCTGAAAACTGTTCAGTAGCCTATGTGAAGTTGGAAGGTCCCAATCCAGTTATCAGGCAGGTGTTCATATAAAAAGAATCAAGGTAATATTTAGAAGTAATTGGCAGAGAGGATGAATTTCCCTCTCGCTGGTAGAGGTTTGACTTCCAGGGCAGAGTTGAGGCATGCTAGAAAGGGCAC
The DNA here is from genome assembly GCF_020497125.1 of Mauremys mutica. Classification (NCBI taxonomy): domain Eukaryota; kingdom Metazoa; phylum Chordata; order Testudines; family Geoemydidae; genus Mauremys; species Mauremys mutica. The sequence continues at coordinate 157,688,352 of NC_059074.1, read as the reverse complement.
TGTGGAAGCTTGCATATGTAATGCCCAGGATGTGACCTGTTCTGTGGATAAATTATTTCAGTGTCCAAGTCTTAGTAACTCACTAATTTACATTCACTTTAATACAAAAAAAAAGTAGACTGTTACAACTTGCATTCACAAATGCTAACATGTTTACCAAACTTGTACCTTAAACATCAAAGCAAAAGAATGTTGTACTGGTGACCCCTTTCACATAGCAAGCCTCTGAGTGTGACACCCCTCCCCCCCCTTATAAATTAAAAACACTTTTTAAAATATATTTAACACCATTATAAATGCTGGAGGCCAAGCAGCGTTTGGGGTGGAGGCTGACGGCTCGCAACCCCCTGAGGGGTCCCGACCCCCAGTTTGACTACATCAGGGGTTCTCAGTCTTGACACGCATATTGCTTAGGAACCAGTGCTTCTTATTGCTACCTTTGTCTAATGGTAGAGGACTCTATTTACTCTTCTCTTGAAAGGTTCCTGCTTGAAGACCCAAATGTTGGAGTTGGACACTTGCTTTGAATAGATACTGTATACTGTTGTGAACTGAACTCCATTTTGTTAAATGCCAACCTGACTTCCTGTATGTAACCAAGCTACTGCTGTAACTGAGTTTTCTCCTGTGCTAATAATTTGGCCAACTCCAAACCTTTAAAAGAAAAGAGCCTTGCAAACTGAGTGTAAATGCTGTACTTAAATACTAGTTATCTGCTGTATTTTTTTTTTTAATACAACAATTGGGTTCTCAAACTTAACTGATGATCTTGCTACTTAGAAGAAATGGAATTCCCATTTTTTTTGCCGAAGGTTTCATAAATACCCACAAAATTAGTTTATTCCATTATATTCTACTGAAAGAATAATTTGTTACATATTATTGGAAGATATTTTAGCATGGTGAACTGCCATTTGCCATGTTGAGTTCTGGCGTGTAAGGTTTGACGTCAGCAAAATACATTCAACCAAGACAAAGGTTCTAATGAAGTCTTATTGCTTGGATATTTTGTCATGTCAACAAGACTTTGAGTTTGTGTCGTCTTCCCTTGCTGTCCCCCACAAAAGCCCTGGTTTCTATTTCAACTTTACTTCCTCATCCTGTTTAGTGGGTGTGATGTTGAGGATGGGTGTGCATGATGGTCTTAGATTGTGTACATATTTCTGAAGTAAAGCATAATACTCTTGCAAAACTAAGGGTAGTGGTATATAACAATGTAAAACTCCTAAACCTGGACAAAAACACCTGCCACTATAATGCTGAAGATTTTTTTAATAGGTACTTCAAATGATCAAGTTTACTACAAGTATTAGAACAAGTGTTTTTAGAGTAGTTTGTGTTAAACCCTACTGCACCTTAGCATTGTGCTTTAGTGCAGAATGCTTATCTTCTAGAGCAGCAGTTCTCAAACTGGGGGTTGGGACCCCAAAGTGGGTCACAACCCTGTTTTAATGGGGGTACCAGGGCTGGCATTAGCCTTCCTGGAGCTGAGGTGTAAGCTTAAACCCAAGCCCCGCCGCCCAGGGCTGAAGCCTGAGGGCTTCAGGTTGTAGGCCCCCTGCCTGGGACTGAAGCCCTTGAGGTTCAGCTTTGACACCCCACCCCTGCCCAGGGCAGTGGGGCTTTGGTTCCCCCTCATCCCCCTGCCTTGGGTGGGCTTAGGCTTCAGTCCCTCCTCCTGGGGTCATGTAGTAATTGTTGTCAGAAAGGGGTCATAGTACAATGAAGTTTGAGAACCCTATAGGACAGGGGTTATTTGCATACAGGAAAAGCCTACAGTACAGAACTAAGGACAGATTTAAATACGCTCTCTGCAAGCAAAATGGATACAGGGGACAAATGAAGTATGCTAATAGTTTTCTCCAGATGTTGTTCCTGGAAGCTGTTATGTAGACAGGCAACATGTCAGAAGGTGTATTCTCAATCTGCCTTTCAGTACTAAATTTAACAGTAGTGTTCTACTGTGGATGTGATCATCAGGATGGAGTTTTAGTAAACTTAAGCTTAAGATCCCACTCTATCTTCTTTAAAGTTACACTAAATTAGAAATGTATTTAGTCTTTGGGAGGAAAGTCCAGAGCATAATAGTCAATTTGGCAAACTGTAGCCATGAAATGCCAATAACACTGCAATCTGCTACCCCACTGGTTCATTTATGACTTGTGGAGACTTCCAGCAAGGTTACATACTACAGAGATGTTGGTCACCAAGGCTTTTTACTGTTCATAGATTTCAATCAGTGAGTTGATCGGTGTCCTACTGCCAATCACCTGTGTCATCCAACTTTTATGGTCCATAATTTTCATTAAGCTGTGTGGGCCATACAGCATAGAGCTTCATGGAGAGATTTTAATTAGACTCCCACACAGAGTCCAGTCTGTCCTTTGTTTTAGTGTTGTAATTCTCCTGGTTTGTTTGTTTTTGGTTTTTTTGTGTTTAACATCTTCTCTTCCTTTGAGAATCAAGAGGTGAAACCCTTACTCCCACTAGCTTGGGATGTCTGTTCTTATGTGAAGCTATGTCCTTTCTATTTTCCTGTGGGAGTTCTACCCGTAGCTGTTGTATACATATCCATCAACAATTTTTGTAAATGTTAGACCCCTGAATGTGGGAAGGTACTTAACTGAGCTATAAAAGTAAGAGTTTAATCACGAATTTAATTTTATTCTTTTTAAGTGTTCAGTGGAAGAAGTCAAGTACCTAAGTCACTTCTGCAAATGGAATTTAGCATCCTAGGGTCTTTAGGACCATTTTGAAAATTTTACCGCTTTTTTTTTAAATTTAGTGAGTAATTTACTACATATTATATAAAGGCATGCAGAATACTCAACACATTTTTGTCTCCTTCCAGCTCAATTAAAAACATCTCTTGATTTCTGGGTGAGACACCTGGGAGCACTCTCAATTTTAAGTAGAAGATTTTCAACATTCAGAGACATTAAACAATTTATCTCAATACCATAGTCTGATATTTGTAGGAAGACTAAGTTGTCATAAGATTCAGTTACTCGTACAGCATGAAAAAATAAAAAGACCATCCTTATCAAGCATCATCCTTATCCAACAAAATGACAACTGAGGTGGAGAGATTTGCTTGAGTAAGGTGTTGTCTTGTAGGCACCTCATGGTCTCAGACATCATCTGATGGTCCAGGGACATCTATACCGAACACATCACCGGCCACTGACAGTACCAGGAGGTGAGAGCCAGAGCGCTATTGTGCATCGACTACAAGAAAGGGACCGAGAGACTTTTTCCGTTGGACCATATGAACTGGAACCATAAACTCACTGAACATTAAATCTCACCAAATGAGGGTCAATCCATCCTCATCATCGTATCCACTCATTACACGCCACACCCAAACATAGCCATCATCTGAACAACATACCCTCATATCTCAATGTCTGTACTTTGACCTGTTAACCTTTTACTTCCAATCAGGGATATTGTAGATTATGTATTCCTTGCTGAACTACGCACCCCTTGATAATCTGTATGTTATTCCCTGATAACCAGAAACTTCTATGCTTAAACTCTATACCGTTCACTTTTTAAAAAACATCTTAATAAATTTTTTAAATCTGTTCCTTCCCTCCTGTTCTCTGGTCAGGTCTTCTATTTTGCTCAAGATTTTTATTTGATTTTTAATGAGCCCATTGATTCTCATCTCAAGTCTTGTTTCTTTACAGAACTGCATTTCCTGTATCAGCCCTTCTAAGTCTTTAAGAAGCAGTGGGTGACCTTAGAGGATGAGAACTTAGCTAAAACCTCTGAACTCTTGTTTAGGTATTGTACTTTTGAAAATGCTATATGTGAAGGAACCTTTTTAAAACTTTGTCTACCTTCATGGTGAAGCTAGATCACTTTCCTCCTGATTAATCAAAGATGTGTCTTGTGCAGGAATGGTTAAGGTGTTTGTCATTCATGCTTTTTTTGAGGCTATTGGGGGCAGTAGGGACACTTTCTTGGCATTGTCCAACAATCTTAAACCCCATTTCAAAAAATTTTAGAAATGCAATTGCTTATATACCAGTTTTTGCTCAAGCTATTGCTCAGGATGATCTAGCTGGAAAAGGCACAGCAGCCCCTGGAAAAGGTCTCTTCGCCCTCAAACAGGTTCATGCTTCTCAGTTCAAAGAAATGTTATGTGACTCATTCAAACAACACAAATGTTTATAAGAATTTAAAAAAAAAAATCAAGCGTCGGTGGGTCTAATATATGGGTAGTGCTAGGACTAGATTCTTCTTTGAGTGGTGGTCCTTGTGTACTCCACACATGGATATGCATGTGCCTGAGCCCAGGATTTTACAAGTAGTATCTGTTGGCCCATGTATGTGCCATATCTTTCCTTATGCTCTGAAACAAGGGCATAAAGGATAGTGTGGGCTAAGGCCTCTCTAGTTCCTTCTTACCGTGGCATAATCTGAGTCAGGATCCCAGCACAACTAAGATTCTTTCTACTATATCATTGCTCTAAATATATTGGCTGGGAACAGTGAACCGCAGCCACTGGGAGCTGCAGGGGGCCATGCCTGCAGATGATCTACATAAACAAAATGTCTCACAGCCCACCAGCAGATTAACCTGATGGGCTGTGTGCTGAAGGTTGCCGACCCCTGGTGTATAATTTTGTTTTTTATAGTATATTCTAGCATAGTGTTGTTTAGTTTCTCTCTTCCCTGGAGAATTTTTCTGCTTCAGAAGTCGGATTATGCCTAGGGTCCTGGTGTTCCAAAACTGTTTTCTGCGAGCAAGAACCATCAACATTGCCTCTGCGGCCTGGGTGAGGGTTCACATCATTCAACTGCAGAATCTGCCATTCTTTTCTGCCCAGAACTTGAGGGTCAGTAACTAAAACTCAGAAAACATCTGGTGGAGAAGGCAGCGAGATGCCAATCAGGTTTGGCTTGGGAACCTCCTTCCCTGACCTATACATCAGTCTCAGGAAGCAGGCTGCACCTCTCCAAGCATGACTTCAGTAACGGAAGCTAAAACTGCTAAGACTAAGGAGAGGGCTTCACATGAGAGTAAGGGGCACTTTCATAGATACAAGGAAAAGTCATCTTTGTCAAAAACTGTCCTGAAGAGAGAGGATTCCTCCCTGACTCAGGCGAAGTCGTGAGAGACTGCGTGCACAGGTGTGGTAGGATAATGATAAAAATTAGAGCATCTTAAGTTTGGTTAAGGGAAAAAAACCCTTTTTCTTTATCGTTCATGGCCAGTAGAAAGAAGGCCCCAATCAGCAAGTAAATGAAGGCTGTGAGAATAGTAAGTAGTGTTACTTTAATGTGGGAAGGATATTAAGGTTCCAAAAAAACTATAAAATAAGAGCTACAGTAATATGACAAACAAAAATTGTCTCAAAAGAAACAAACCTGAACCTTCTCACTGTTCTGCTGGTAAGCAAGGCTGGGAGGAGGCAGGAAGAAGATAAGAGAAGGCCTTGGAGAAAGGAAAGAAACACAGATAAACTGCTTCAAACTAGGTTTTTGCTAAAGCTAGTTAGCTGAAGGGGATAAATGGAGAGCCATGAATCTGAAGGTTTTGTCAGACCCTACCTGATTATGCTGGAGCATGCCAGAATGAGATGGTCATCCCTAGGTCTGGCCTATTTGTAAGTATATTGATCACATGCTTATAAATATTAATATATTTGATGTAGTGACTGCTTATTTTTAGGATGTTAGACATGTTTAGAGCAACTGCATAAAGTACCATTTTTGCCTTCAGATTTAATAAAGGAATTCATGGTTACACTGGTGTTTGAGTTTCCATAATATTAACAATATTTGAAATTATTAATAATTTCAACAGACACTAAGGACTAAGACCAAAGCAAATCTCTACAGGAGACGGTGGTGTGCAAGGGTAGGGATCTGACAGCTCTGATGGCAAAGACTCAGGATAAATAGCTTGTGGTGCTCTTATCCACCTCTAGATCCAATGTTGTACCTGTATCAACACTGTCCCATGTGGCTCTGACTTCCAGTGTGACTGGGAAAGCTCCGGTTCTGACAGTTTCCGCAGGTGGACCTTCCTCATACTCCAGCATGGTCTGAGACCTTTGATCTGACCTGGCTGCATTCACCCCTCCTATCAGGATCTTCTTTATTCCAGGACATTGTTACACCAGAGGAAGAGATTATCCTGATGATCCAGAGTTGTTCTCCCATCCCACCAGTCAGTCTCGAGGCACAGCCATTGGTACCATCAATTCTGCTGGTAATCCAAAGTCCAGCCTTTACTGATGAGTCAGAAACTCAGCAGGAGTTTCTGCGGCACTGAGGGGAGATGGCCTGGTCAGAAGCCATAAAAGATCAGGGTTCCAGCCTCTGCCCAGACACAGTTGGCCATGAGACAGGTGGTACTCTATGCCCTGGGGTGGTCCTCCGCTGGCAATACTGGAGACCATGGGAGTCCCACCTTAGACACCCAGGATCGATGCATGAGCCCCATTTGCTATCACCTAGCCATCCACAACCTGCCCCATGGGAGTATTTGGAGGAAGGTGAGCCAGTTCCAATGGTTCCATGAACAATTTTGTCATTTTCACCGGCTGAGACAGTTACTCCATCTTCTCTGTCTCCACCAGATGACTTTAAACAATATCAATAGCTCATTCACAGGGTGGTGGCAGAACTACAGAGTCAGTTTAAGGAAGTCGAGGAGCCACAGCACAGATTACTGGACATGGTCTCAGTCGAATGTCCTCCTTGCCCCAGTGAGGCCATTATGGACACAGAAAAGATGGTTTAACACATTCCTGCTTCTTGTGCTACTACCCCTAAGATGGCCAAGCGTTATTTTGTACTGTCCCTGGCGTGGGGGGGGGAAGAGAACTTTTATTCTCTCATCTGCTGCCTAACTCCTGGGTGGTACAAATGGCTTCAGAGCAGTCCAACCAGCAACACTCCCAGGCTACTTCCTCTGATAAGGGACACAAGAGGTTTGACCTCTTCCACCTCCCTCTAGTTCAGGATCTCAAACTGTCAGGCTCTCCTGACCAAATATGATTTTATCAGTTATTCTAAGTTTATGGATTTTAAGGATAAGCTCCCTGAGGATAGAGCCTACTTCCAGGCCTTAGTTGATGAGGGCAGGATGATGTCCAAAACTTCCCTCTAGGCCATTGTGGATGTGGCAGCTACTGCACTTAGGGGGGTGGTTACAGCCTTGTTATGAGAAGAAATCTGAGATTGCAATCTTCAGATTTCTCTAGGGAGGTGTAACTTCTGCTCTTTGATACAATCAACCTACAAGAAGCCAGATGACTGGCTCCACTCCCTCAAGGAGTTTAAGACAACACTTTGCTTGCTAGGCATCTATACTCTGGTCCTCAAGAGAAAACATCACAGATGGGGCGTGACTGCCTCCTCAACCTTTTTATCACCGTTGTCCTCGGGAGCTACCGTGTAAGAGACAGAAGGTTTACCGACCCAGGAACCCAGACTCTGCAACATCCAGCACCACATCATACTATAACTCCCAGGCAAAGAGTTTCTTTTGCTGGGGCTGTTGAGGCCTGCATCCCTTTATTGATGCCTCTTCATTCCCCTCCTCAGATATTTGGAGTCTGCCTTACCCAATTTGCTGAAAACTGTAGGGCCCTGACTACTGACAAATGAGTACCAGAAGTTATTCATGATGGCTATCTGATCAAATTTCTGGCAACTTCTACCCACAAACCCCCTTTCCCGTTCCTTTTCAGGGACAACTCTCATGAGGGGATTATACAACAAGAAAGGGACCCCCTTTTCCTCAGGGGAGCTATAGAAAGGGTTCCACCTCAACACCAAGGGAAGAGATTCTACTTCCCTTACTTCTTGATTCCCTAAGGAGAATGGAGGTGGAGGCCAATGCTTGATCCACAATGATTGAACATATTCATCCAAAAAGTAAAATTCTGCATGAATTCCTTGGTATCAATAATTCCCTCCTTTAGAGGATAGCTTGTGGCTCTCAACATGAGACATATTTTCAGACATTCACTTAGCCCATAGGAAGACCTCAGGTTCCTCTTTGGTCAAGACCATTACCAATGTAGAGTCCTCCACTTTGGGCTGGCCAGAGCAGCCAGGGTCTTTACAAAGATCTTTTCAGTGGTGGCAGCTCTGAGGAGAAGAGTGGGATTTAGAGTTTTCCCATACCTCCATGATTGGCTTCTGACACGCAGTTCCTTGAACTCCAGTGGCAACCTGTGTTCTACTCAGTCTTCTGCCTTCCCTATGTGTCTGCATCAACTACAAAAAATCCACAGTGAGCCCCTCAAGGTATATAAATTTCATAGCTCTAGCTGGACTCTACCTCAGCAAGGGCCTGAAACCTCTAGCTATGCTATGAAAACACTCATACACCAAGTCATTATTTGACCCTGGATGTCAATCAGAACTTGCCTTTTCCTCCTTGGCCACGTGGCTTCATGCACACACACGATGCCATTAGCCAGGCTTCATCTTCATTGCATACAAGCCTGGCTTCTCTCCATGTACTCACCAGAGAAGGGCAACATCAACGACAGAGTGAAAACTCCTGCCAAGGTTTTGGACTCTCTTGTCCAGTGGACAAAACTGGAGAAGATTCAGGTAGGGATCCCTTTTCTCACACAGATTCTCAAGTCACAATTGTTACCGATGCCTCCCTCTCAAGTTGAGGTGCTCACAATGGGCGATCATAGGGACAAGGTGTTTGGACCTTGCAGGAGTCCAGAATGCACATCAATTTACTAGAACTCCGGGTTGGTACTTCAGTGCCCTGCCTGGTTTCAGCTAGACCCGCTAGCCTGCTGCAAACCCAGACCCAGGTCTGAACCACACCCCCTAACAACTGTAGGCTTAAACTGAAAGCAGCTTAAGAAGTGTTCCTGTGTTTAGCACTCAGATGCCCAACTCCCAATGGGGTTCAAACCCCAAATAAATCCGTTTTACCCTATATAAAACTCATAAATTGTTCGCCCTCTATAACACTGATAGAGAGGTATGCACAGCTGTTTGCGCCACCTTCCCCCCCCCCCCCCCAGGTATTAATACATACTCTGGGTTAATTAATAAGTAAAAAGTGATTTTATTAAATACAGAAAGTAGGATTTAAGTGGTTCCCAGTAGTAACAGACAGAACAAAGTGAATTACCAAGCAAAATAAAATAGAACACGCAAGTCTATGTCTAATACAGTAAGAAAACTGAATACAGATAAAAATCTCACCCTCAGAGGAATTCCAGTAAGCTTCCTATTACAGAGTAGTCTCCTTCTAGTCTGGGTCCAGCAATCACTCACACCCCCTGTAGTTACTGTCCTTTGTTCCAGTTTCTTTCAGGTATCTTTGAGAGTGGAGAGGCTCTCTCTTTAGCCAGCTGAAGACAAAATGGAGGGGTCTCCCAGGGGTTTAAATAGACTCTCTTGTGGGTGGAGACCCCCTCCTCTCTCCTATGCAAAGTCCAGCTCCAAGATGGAATTTGAGTCACATGGGCAAGTCACATGTCCATGCATGACTCAGTTTTTACAGGGAGCAGCCATTGCTTACATGCTACCTTGAACGTCCGCAGGTAGACTTCTTATGTGGATTGGAGCCTTCCAAGATTCATTGTCCTTTAAGTGTTTCGTGATTGGGCACTTAATTCGCACATTCCTTTCTCAAGAAGCTGACCAAATGCTCTACTAAAGCTACTTCTGAATATTGGCTGTAAACTTGCTTGATTTCTAACTTCAAGTACAAAAATGATATATGTATACAAACAGGAGGAATGTATTCAGTAGATCATAACCTTTACAGAGATATGTTACATGGTATATGTAGCATAACTGGAATATGTTTTATCTCACATATACATTCATAAGCCTCATGGGATACACTCTCACTGGTATTTCAATGGGCATTGGAAATAGAATGCTTGTGTTCTGGAAGATGCATTCCATCTTTAACCAATGCAGAAAGGATTCCACAAGGAACTGTTATTCAACAAAATGGAGCACTTCTCCTCTTGGACTCAGCAACACCATTTGTCTGGAATATGCTGAGATCCCTGCTATCCTAGAATATCTACTTACCCTTAAGTCTCTGGGTCTTGCACCCAGTTCTCTTTGAGTACATTTAGCAGTAATCAGAGCTTTCCAGCCCGGGGTAACCCTATGATCTTCACTTATCTTATCACACCTAGATTTCTGAAGGGACTTCTTAGATCCTTTCCAACATTGGTGGTGATCATATCTCAGTGGGACCTCCAGTTTTGTTCTATCATCTCTCATTAAACCTCCCTTTCAAGCCTCTAGCCACATGCTCAAAGGCCCCTCTGTCTATGAAGGTGGCCTTTGCAATGGCTATATCAGCTAGAAGAGTCAGTGAGCTGGGGATGCTCATGGGGAACCCACCATATACTACCATCTATAAAGAAAAGGTCTATTTACACCCCCACTCCACATTTGTCCCTGAAGTAGTTTGTTTCATAAGTCAGATCATCCACTTACCAGTATTTTTTCCTAAACCGTATGCCACAGATGAAGAGAGAAGGCTGCATTTTCTGAATGTCTAAAGAGCTTTGTCTTTTTATCTACAAAGAATATTAGAAAGACATCTAAACTATTTGTTTCCATAGCAGAAAATCAAGGGACACACTCTATGGGGGTAGAGACTTTTAAAATGGATCTCTGGTTGTATTATCTTTTGTTACCAACTAGCCTGCATCCCCTTGCCCCACACCCAGTGGAAGGGGTGAGGGCTCATTCCATCAGAGGGCAAGCAGCCTCTTCTATGTATCTGAGAGACCTATCCCTACTAGAGAGATGTAGAGGAGCTACTTGGAGCTCTTTCCATATCTTCACCAGACATTATGCTCTGGTCCTGGTTTCCACTGCAGATATACCTGTGGGGACAGCAGTATTACAGTCAGGAATCACTTCTGCATCCTTGCACCGCCCTCCTGTTTGATTGCTGTTTGTTTATTCTCCCACGTGTGGAATACACAGGGGGACCATCACTTTAAAAAGAAATGGAGGTTACTTACCTGTAACGGGAGGTTCTTTGAGATGTGTGGTCCCTATCTGTATTCCACTACCTGCCATCCATCCCCTCTGCTGCAGGAACTGGAAAATCGTCGGCCCACACCAACCTTTATGCCCTTGCTTTAGGGCATGAGAAAAGTTATGGTGCATGTGCAAGCCAACGGACATTGCTTGTAAAAAAAAAAAAAAATTCCAGACTCAAGTGTATGGTGTGCATGCATACTCACATGTGGAATACAGATAGGGACCACACATCTCAAAGAACATATATTCACTAAAGGCAGAACAACATTAGGGTGGAGAGAGATATTTTCTATAGTGCCTCCAGCAACAACAAATAATGGAGGTTATTTACGTGTAACTGGAGGTTCTCTGCATTAGTGTGGTCCCAAGGGGGAAACTTGTTCTCCTGGTAAGGCTGCATTATTTTCCCAATAAGGAGAATACCATGATTTTTTAAAAAGTGGGGTAGTTATTTAGCAGAGTAACCAACATCAAGAGTTCACCATCCTTCATTTATTATATACACTTCATAGCTCTCATCCCTGTGGTATTTAATGCCTTGCATTATAATGGCCTTGTTGCTGTTAGAAGAATGTGGACTTAAATAAGATTATCTGAAGTTGGTCTGGTGGGAGTGAAGCCAAAAATAAAAAAGTGTAGTCACTAAATGTTTCTAGGGTTTGTTACTCTGATACAAGTACAGACCCCATTGTTGCAGATATAACCACAGTCTATGCCAGAACCAAGGATTATTTTAATTTTGGGTGCTAAAATTCATTTTTTCCTTGAGCAGCATGATGGTAACACATTTGCTTTCTGCCACTGTAAAAATGTCTTGCAACTATTAAAGAAAGGTCAACTGAAAAGGCACTAAGACATGCATCTAATAGAGAGATCTGGATTCTTATATCCATTATATTTTTTTCCTCTAACAGAGATTGGATTTGTGCCCAGAAGTTGTGAATTTGGGATATAGCCATGATATTTGGGCACATATTCCTTCCTTACTGCATTTTCTCTATTACAAACCTGAAACAGCTATGTTCATTTTTATTCTGTACTGTTGTATTTATAAAAGATATTAACTAGTATTTTCTATTGAAATTCAAGGTAGCCTTGAAGATGCTGTATATACTACATCTGCCTGACGACTTTGATCTTGTGCTCATGTTTCCTTTTTTGAGCTCATGCTATGGTATTTTGCTCACTAGAATTTAAACAAGAGTAGTAGTGACAAGTGTCTCTAGGGTGTGTTATCTTTTGAAGATCTAGGGGACAGTGAGTACATCTTGCTTCTAAGAGGAGCCTATACTCAGAAAGGGACTTATTTGTAAAGCACTGTCTACGCAAGGAGCAAAATTTCCCAGATCAGTATGGGATGGATTTTTTTTTCTTGAACATTACAATCCGTGCAGTGTTTTTATCTAGTTTGGCTAATATAGGTCTGGGGGTGGGGGGAAAGAATTCCCCACACTGGTTAGGGAAAATATGTTCAAATCATGTTTACCATGTTTAAACATGCATGGCCACATGCGTAACACGGTTCTGCAACTACTATGTGGCAAAGGCCTAAAAGGCTTGCCAAAGTAATTTAAGCCTTGGAACTGCATGGCCTCCCTAGCACATGTGTAAAACACATTCCTGTCAATAAGTGCTTCCCAATGGTTTACATACATGTCAAATAATGTTTTTATTAGACTTGCTTCTATCAAGGCTAAATACTGATTTAGTCTGAATCATTTCAGTCTGCATCATTTTATTGCCAATGTGGATTAAAAACTACCTGAAGGCTCTCACTTCTGGCCTATTGTTCACTAGTGGCTTTCCAAAAGCTCCCAAAATCCATTGCTTTGGGGAGCTGTGCTGCAAATAAGCATTGCCACTGAAAAAGTTTATACCATCACTAGAGTGGATGCTGGTAAAACTGCAACAGTTCAAAACACCAGTAATCAGAGCTAGTAAGGAGGCATTGAATTGTGTGTGTTCAATCACACCAATTTGATAAAGGACCCTTTAATTCTCTAGTGTAGACAGTCATAGGCCCTGTTCACAGTGGCTTTACAGTCGGTGTTTAAACATGGCTTAAACGTGATTGCAGCTATGTTAAAACTGGTATAAACATGTTGAAAAAGCCACTATGGACAGTGTGGTGCTTAAACATCAAATTAGAACCTTTCTAACTACTTTAATATGGGGTGTTCACCAGTGGGTGAGCCATGCAAATCAGATTTGCATCCTCACATTTATGTTCTGTAGGAAAAGGGAGTTGAATTCTAGGCTAATTATTCTCATTAGAAGATGCATCTAATTTGTTTCTTATATCTTGTTTAGGGATAGTCTGCATGGGGGTGAATGGCTGGTAGCTGGAACAGAAACTATTCTGAAATCATTGCAACTACGCAGCTGGCTTTTACCTACTTTCCCCTGAATCAGTGTGCACTGATTTTTTTTTTTTAAATAAACTCTTAACATTGTGGGTGAGAATCCCCTGGTGCTTTGTCCTACTACTGGGCTCCATTCATTTTGGAATTTTTCTCACAGGGTGTTGTGGGATGCCTACCACAAGCAACTGGAATTCTGGGACTTGGAGTCACAGTAGCAAAATTTCCAAGATTCCTCTCCTGGCATCCCATGATTAATCTTTTGCAAGTCAGCACATTTTCAAACTACAGCCAACCAACCCAGGGGTAATATAGCTGCATGCTGTGGACTTTCCAGAGCAGGAGGCATGATTGGAGTCATCTAGATAAATGTTCTCTTTCTGGTTAAACTATCAACTTAACATCTCATTCATCTAGGCTTTTGTGGTAACGCTTGCTTATAGAATTACAGGGATTTACTGGAACACTGAAAGTAATAATTCCAACACACACAGAGGTAGGTCTTGACTTCTGTCAGATCAGATACAACTTTATAGCAACATACAAGACAACTTAACACTAAGGACTTGTCTACACTACCATTTTTGTCAGTATTATGTGTTTACTTCTGCTAAACAATCTGTTCTACCTTGTGTTTAGCTGTAACACACTGACTAAGTTTCCCAGGTATGAGGAAGACTTCTGTGTAAGCTTGAAAGCTTGTCTCTTTCACTAAGAAGTTGGTCCAATAAAACACATTTCCTCACCCACCTTGTTTTTCTAAGATCCTGGGACTGATATGGCTACAACAACACTGTGTACAGCAAAGTTTACCAGTGGCATCTCTATAGCTATCATTACAGCCTTGGACCATATAGAGCCTGGGTTTGTGGAAAGGAAACTCATTCTTCCTGACTTCAACAAGAGCAGTCTGCAAGCTCTTCAAGGAACTGTACACTGAATATATTCAAAATCTTTGCTGGAGACTTGTTAGAATCCAGCAATCCATTTTTGTCTGCCCTGTGTTCCATGCTCTTTAATACTTTTACATGCTACCTTTGCTGATTAATCTATAAGCTGCTTCTCACTATGATTAGATATTGGCAGGTCTATAGCCATTTCTATCACAGACAGCTGGTCTTAGTTTTTGTTTTGTTTTTTAAACCACTCCCACTGCTCCCACAAGATAAAAGCAACTCTCTAACCATGTTTATAATTCCATTTCATCAGTGAATTTTTTTTCTTCTCTGGTTCATCAGAATCCTATGTGCTTTCACAGACAGCCCTGTAATAGTCTCTGCTGTGGCCATATCCTCTTTCTCTGGATCTAACTCATTGTGTTATCACCACTCCCTGCTTAAAGTTCCTTTTTCTGAAATATAGCATCGTGGGCTTAGCACATTTTCCAGGGAGGCCAGTGTGTTTTACTACATCATCCACACAGTTTTCACTCCTTTGTTTCCTGTCCCCAAGTCTTCTGTTGTAGTTGCTCATGTTTGCTGCTTTCATTCCACTGACATTTGCATGCTCATATTTCCCAGTGAACTGCACTTTCATGCATGCTCATATTTCCCTGTTCCTTCACTTTCATGCACATTTCTTCTGTTCTGGAATTAGGTCTGATGTTATCTGCCTCATCTCACATTATGTATGAGAATTTACTCTGTACTCATTGCTCTTAAATGTCTATCTGTAAACAGGTTTAGAGTGGTAGCCATGTTAGTCTGTATCAGTAAAAATAACGAGGAGTCCTTGTGGCACCTTAGAGACTAACAAATTTATTTAGGCATAAGCTTTTGTGGGCTAAAATCCACTTCATCAGATGCATGGATTGGAAAATACAGGAGCAGGTATAAATACATGAAAAGATAGGAGTTGTCTTACCAAGTGTGAGGTCAGTCTAACGAGAAAATTTAAATTAACAGCAGGATACCAAGGGAGGAAAAATAACTTTTGAAGCCACTCTCATTACTGGGATTCCTCATTATTTTTATCTGTAAATAGACATGTTAAAGTATTAATATAACAGCCCTAATAATATCACAACATTGAGACACTGCAGGGCATAAAAAACCTGTAGTTTTCTAAAGTACATTCATTCAGAACAGTGTTTCTCAACCTTTTTATACAGCTCTGCCTCCCTAACCTGCCAGACATGACCCCACCCCCCTGCCGTGACCACTCCCTGCACTCCAGCTGGGGGAGGTGTGCTGCCCACCTTCCCGTGTTCTGGGGCCAGGGCACTCCAGGGTTGGAGCCGCACACCACTCACCTTCCTGGTGCTCCGGGGCTGGGGCCTCCCATGCTCCGGGTATGGAGAGGCTGGGGCCATATGCCACCTGCCCTTCTAGTGTTCCTTTGGGTCAGCGGGGCTAGCTGCAGGACTGGACTGGTGGCCATGGCGGAAGGGGTGGCTCTGGGCGCTGGTGAGGGGCGGGGCCGCAGACAGAAGGGGCGGGGCTGGGGGCTAGCCATGGCCGGTGACATTTGGACTGAAAAGCCTGGCACGGCTCGGGCTTAGGCAGTGCGGGCTGAAACATGCAAATTAGCTTTGCAGGGCCTCAGGCAATTGCCCTGCTTCCTATTCCCTAATGCGAGCCCTGTTTGTAACCCCCCTAAACCCATCCTCTAGGTTGAGAAGCACTGCTTTCTGAGTTCTTACATTACTTTGCAAACAATGTGCTAAGCCTCACAATACCTCATTTTACAGATGGAGAAACTGAGCCACAGCAAGGTAAAGTGACTTGTCCAAGGTCACACGACTGTGTTTACTGCTGTGATTCCAAGACCTCTCAACTTGAGTTCATGCTAATCAGTCTGTTGCTGTAGGGTCTGTTGGTTAAGGAACTACCCTGACACATGGGTTCAGGTCCCTGTTCTTCCACAAGGTTCCTGTGTTCTTATCAAGTCATTCAGCAGCTCTCTGTGCCTTCCCCAGCTGTGAAATGGGATAGAGTGACCAGAAGGCAAGTGTGAAAAATGAGGCTGTGGGGTAACAGGAGCCTATATAAGAGAAAGACCCCCAAAATTGGGACTGTCCCTATAAAATCAGGACATCTGGTCACCCAAGCATAGTGATACTTCCCTGCCTCAGTGCTGGGAGGATAAAGGCACTGCTGTGAAGGCCTTTGAGCTCTGCTGTTGAAAAGCCCTAGGTAAGAACCAGGGGCTATTGCAAGGAGGGCTGGAGTACCTGACTGTTTTCGGGCCCAGGCTTGGCCAGCAATCCCACTGGAGAAAACAAACCTCTTCCCGGGCACCTTGCGGGGGCTTGGATTAGACTTCTTGTTATTTGCACTACTAAGGGGTCTGTCCCTGCAGCATGTGGGGGTTCGCTCCCCTCCACGCAGCCCCCGCACGGGCACTGGGAGCTTCTCTCCCACGAGCCGTGTCCACCCTCCCATCACTGCGGGTCCGACTCCGGCGAGGCACGGCGGGGGCGGGCTCCGCTCCCAGGGGCAGGTCCCACGGCGGGCAGGGACCTCACCGGGGCCTCCACTCCCAACCTGTGGGCGGGGCCGCCGGTTCCCATCGCCCTGCCAGTGCGGCTGCTCCCGGGCCCCCGCCTCAGGCGGGCGGGCTATGTGACCCGCCCTCTCCTCCCCTTGGCGGGCGGGCGGGCCCGCACGGGCTGCCCCTCCCCCGTCCCCGGCGGAGCGCAGCGCAGAGCTCGCAGGGCCAGGCTCGCGCGCCGGACCCAGCGACGGATCCGCCCCCGCCAGCTCGCAGGTACCTGCAGCCTCTGGGGTCGCTTTAGCGGGAGGTCGATTCCCGCCGCGCCGCGAAGCTCCTGCCCCTGCTGGCCCTAGGACACCGACCCCTCAGCCCCGGCGCGCTGAGCGGGGGTGCGCTGCTCCGCCCCCGCGGGAGGTGGCTGCCGGCCCTGCGGTCCGAGCCCGCGTGCCCCGGGCCGCCCAGCGGTACAACCCTCCTGCGGGACGGGCGTGGGCCAGGGCTGAGACCTGCTGCTGCGCACGGCTGGGAATCTGGGCCCACCCACGCTCTGATTTCAGACTTCAGCCTGGCAGAAGGGCCTCCGGCGCGGCTCGAAGTGCCCCCCTGTTGGTGGTTATTCCTGGGAGGGGCGCGAGTTAATATGTAATACAATTAACATCAAAACATGACATTGCAGAGCTGTTTCCTTACCAGTAACTTACGGGGGTGTGAGTGTCACTGTCCATTTCATTTTAAAACGAGCATTAGGGCGAGTCAAAAATGAAACGGGATTCCCACCCCCCAATTGTTTTCTACATTTAAAAAAAAACAATTTGTAATAAGACTTTTAAAAATATAGCAATGTCCCATTTCGATGTTTCTGGAACCAAAAAAAAGTTTTGATGTTTTTGTTTTGAAATGAAATTTTGTTTAGACATTTATTTTATATAAAAATTATAAAGGGTTGAAGCTGAAACGTTTCAGATTTGTCCAAAAGAAATGTTTAGGCTGACATTAAAATATTTGTTTTCTAATTTTGTGAAAATTTTTGAAACTTTGCCTTTTTGTCTTGATTCGTGATGATTTTTTTTTATTTTGAATTTTTTTGTGGGATGGAAAATATGTTTTCCAACTAGCTCTGAGCATAATGGTTATCAAGCTGCACTCTGCTCTTGCCACTTTCAGTCATTAAAAAATAATTTTAAACATTTAATTTACTTCTTCCCTATTTCCTCAGTTTGAACACTGAAAAAAGATAGCTCGCTCTCACTTGTATTTATTCTATTATCTAGTCAACAGCACTTTCATGTTTTTATGCATTTAGCACAACATTCAATGTTTTGGTTGTGAATACTTCAGAGGAGTGCATTAAACTGTTTCCACTGAAGACTGATATCTAGAGAAAGATATGATGATGATGTTTTTGTAAACATTTACTTTTTTTTACCAAGTGACATCTTGTAATCATACTCTCATTCATGGGCATTAAAGACCAATTTTAGCTTCAGATACATGCATGTGTGAGCAGCTTCATTGGAAACTTCCCGAGTTTAAGATTTTTTACTTCACTACCATTAGCCGCCCTTCCGATTGAAAAACAAATGGTTTTCTGGATTTTCTTTTACTTTCTCTTCTGTTCTGCTTTTTGTTTTGAGGGTGACAGAGAAAAAAATCTGAGCTGAATCCAGTTTCCTCTAGCCCTTGGTGAGAATTACTTCAGCACACTAAGAGAGCAGTAAGTGGCAAAGTACAGTAGTTTCATTGAGAGTAATCCTATTTCTTTTGTGTGTTGTGTCTAGATTAAGTTACATAAGGGCCTTGCTTACTATTACTGGAGGTTTGCCACTTAAATATGAGCGTCCCAAAAAGCTTGGCTAACTTTTTTCTTCACTACTTACTAGCCCTTTAGTAAGAGAGAGTGGATTCCTAAGATTCTGCTGCTGTCTCTGTGCAGAAAAGGGCTCTGGATCCAAGCAGGAGAACCGAGAAATCAGAGCTTGGTAATGACTTTTAGCAGAATGATTACACTGAATTAGTTTTATTAGAGGTCCACAGCCCCAAGTCATCCAAAACTAGGAATAGGAATCTAAAATACACCTCTACCTCAATATAACGCTGTCCTCAGGAGCCAAAAAATCTTATCGCGTTATAGGTGAAACTGCGTTATATCGAACTTGCTTTGATCCGCCGGAACGCGCAGCCCCGCCTCCCCGGAGCACTGCTTTACCGTGTTATACCTGAATTCATGTTATATCGGGTGGTGTTATATCGGGGTAGGGGTGTATTTTAAAACATTTTTGTTATGTGTGATTTAATCCTCTTTAGCCTACGATGAAGAACCTCCCAGAAAAATACACCTTAGGTATGAAGGAAAAGCATTGTTTTCAGCCTTGATTTGAATTATAGATTAATTATATAGACAGGGAAGGACCAGATGTGGTGGTTTGTTGTTCCAGCTCCCACCGCCACTACAGAGCTAAACTGCTCCTACACTAGTCCTACTATCTCCATTCCTTCCCTCCTCCCCCGCAAAAAAGCCAAAATATAGGATGTGCAGTTTAAATCAAACTAGGCAGCCATAAGATCTCTATGCCATTTGGGGGGAGGGATGCATTTTTTTTCAATTGCCAGTGAAGATGATGTTAAAGTAAAGGGGTGAGGGGAAATTGTTTGAGGCTATGTCTACACTACAGAGTAAAATCAACGCAAGTTACACCAATGATCATAAACTGCTATAATTGCATTGTTTGTGCGTGTTCACACAACACTTCTTGTGTCGTTGGAGCCCGTCCACAGTTGGTGCTCTAGTGTTGACAGAGAGAGCAGTGCACTGTGGGTAGCTATCCCACCGTGCAACTTGCCACCTTCTGCATCGTCTCATGATGCAGTTTTTTCTGTCTCATCATTCCATGGACTTTCGACTACGTTTTGCGCTGTTTTTTTTAACAGCCCCGGTAAACTGTGCGCCCTCCATCTCTGCCTGAAAGCATGGATCCTGCACTGATCTCTAGTTTTGTGATCAGTGTTACGAACACACTGCGGCGGATCATGCAGTATTTCATGAGCTTCGAATCTGAACAGGATCCATGGTGCCTGTCCCGCTGTGTGCCATGGAAAGAAACAATTCCAGATTAAGTTTGGCATTCATGGAGTAGCTGCAGATGGTGGACCGTCACTTTTGGGCTCAGGAAACAAGCACAGAGTAGTGGGATCACATTGTTGTGCTGGTCTGGGATGATGAGCAGCGGCTGCAGAACTTTTGGATGTGCATAGCCACCTTTCTGGAACTGTGTGCTGAGCTCTCCCGCCTTGTCCTGTGGTACAAGGGCACCAGAATAAGAGCAGCTCTCTCAGTGGAGAAGTGCATGGCAATAGGTGTGTGGAAGCTGACAACTCCCGACTGCTACTGGTCAGTCGCGAATCAGTTTGAAGTTGGGAAGTCCACTTTGGGAGTTGTGTTCACGCAAGTGTTCAGGGCCATTAATTGAATCCTTTTATGAAGAACTGTGTCTGTGGTGTGTGCGTGAAATAGTGGATGGCTTTGTGGCAATGGGATTCCCTAACTGTGGCAGGGTGATAGATGACACACACATCTCAATTTTGGCCCCGGACCATCTTGTGACGGAGTACATCAATAAAAAGGGGTACTTCTCTGTGGTATTGCAGGCCCTTGTGGGTCACCAGAGTCATTTCACTGATATCAACATGGGGTCGTTAGGGATAGTGCATGATGCACACATTTTCAGGAACACTGGCCTGCACAGAAAGCTGCAAGCAGGGACTTTCTTTCCAGACCAGAAGATTCAAGAGGTGTTGAAATGCCTAAAGTGATCCTGGAGGACTCAGCATATCCCTTACTGCCATAGCTGATTAAGCCTTACACGGGAAACCTGGACAGCATCAAGGAGCGCTTCAACAATAGGCTGAGAAGGTGCAGAATGACTGTTGAATGTGTGTTTGGCAGATTAAAGGCTCTCTGGCACTGCCTTTATGGCAGGTTAGACTTCAGTGAAGAAAATATTCCTATGGTCATAGCAGCCTGGTGTGCGCTGCATAATATTTGTGAGGCTACGGGTGAAACGTTTCCCCAGGGGTGGAGTGGGAAGTCGGATTGCCTTGTGGCTCATTTTGAGCAGCCAGATACCAGGGCTGTTAGAGGGGCACAAGGTGGGGATATTGGAATCAGGGAGACTATGAGGCACCCTTTTGACAATGAGCACCAGTAACATGTTTTACTATAAAGCAGTTTACCATGCTTTGTTAACTTGTCGCCTTGAATGAAAATTTTGATGATTGCTTCCTGACCGTGATTTGTTGTCTGCAAATGTGCAAATTGCCACTGTGTATGAATTCCAGCAGCAGCCATTGTGTGTAGGAGATAAATAAAGATTGATTTTCTTTCAGAGAGTACATTTTTATTAAACAGCAGTAACCAATGCACACATAACGCTTTCTTGATAGGGACATAACACTAAGAGGAGCACTCTCTTGATGGAGGCTCTCATAGCTGTGTCTAAGTCCAGCTATCACTGGGGAACCTGTCCAAAGGAATGGAGTGAACAGGGTATACTGCAGCCTGGGAAGATGCAAGGAGTTTGGGGAGAGCATAGCTAGCAGTTCTGTATGGGCTGCAGGAGGGAGCGAGCTCACGTGTTCCGCCTGCAGCACAATTAGGGACTTCAGTATCTCTCTTTGGTCTCCATCACTTTTATCATTCACTCCTGGTCCTCTAAAATTCTCTCCTTGCCCTGCTTCCTTTCTTGGCTATCTATTTTTAATTTTTAATTGATTGTCTTTCTCCACGCCCTCTGTTCTTCTTCTGCGGCATTAAAGGATTGGAGTACCCCTTAGAACATTTGCTCCTGGGTCACTTTCTGTCTGGCAGAGGCACTCCACCAGTGTCTAAGGGGTTCTCCTCAAGGCCACATCTGCAGAAACACAGGAAACAATAAACAGAGGCATGAAAGTGCACTCACAGCATTGAATCATAATAGTAAAATACCTTTCTCACTGTCCTTTGGCAAGCACATAGCTCAGTGAATGCCTTAAACATGGTGAGTTTGGCTGGGGTGGGGAAGAGGGCGTTCAAGATGAGGCAAAGGATCTAGGTGGTTTTTTAAGGGGATCGCTGCAAGTGACTAGGGACAATATTGTAAATTCTGCCACCATTCTCCATAGGCTTGTCATTGAAGCCAATATCTCACTCCTGAGGGCAAGCAAGGTTGCAAAGATGCATTTCCTACATACGTGCGACTTCACGCTGGGTCCCTATGCTGCTCGCCTATGTGCTGCTTTGGTCCCTGCACAAGTGATTGCCGATTGGCACGGGAAAGTTTCCTACAATAGGGGAAGGAACAAAGCAGCTCTGCCAAGGAGCCTTCCACAGAAGATTAGCAAGTACCTCCGTGAAAGTTTCCTAGAGATTTCGCTGGAGGATTTATGTGAAATCTCGGTGTGCACCTGCAGGGTCCCATTGTGTAGTTGCATAGGGGAATGTGAAGCAGAGGTAAACACAGCTGGTCTTGTACATTTCTATCTCTTAACCCACTTCTAGCATATAACAAAGCAAAGGACAGCTCTACCTCATGTAACCGAGCAGTATCAACTCAAAATGAGCACTTACCAGAGCTCCCCTCCCCTGCATCATGTGCACCACAGACGGAGTGGCTTGAACCCTCCGGGGTTGAGAAGAGATCCTGGCTCATCATGGTACTGGACAACCCTGTCACCTGTCCCATCTCGTCCACCACAAGGTTCGTGGAGGTGGGTTCACCGCCGAGGATGGCATCCAGCTCCTTAAAGAAGCAGCAGGTCTTTGGCACAGCATCAAAGTGATGGTTTGACTCCCTTGCTTTTTGGTAGGCCTGCCTCAGCTCCTTGATCTTCACATGGCACTGATGTGTGTCCCATTGATAGCGCTTATCTAACATGCCATGAGAAATCTGACAGTAGATATCAAAATTCCTATGTCTGGAGTGGAGCTGGAACTGCACAGCCTCCTCTCCCCACAGAGCCAGCAGATCTAACAACGCTGGTGTATTCCACACGGGAAATTGTTTAGTGCATGGAGCCACCATGCTCAGTTGGAAAGATGCCATGTGATCAGTCCACGCCAAGCAAACAGGAAGTGGAATTTCAAAAAATTCTGGTCCTTTAAAGGGAGAGGGGCAGAGGCCTGTGTACCTGGGTGCAGGGCATGGAAGTTCAAAGTGCTGACCAGAGCAGTCAGGATGGGCATTGTGGGACACCTCCAGGAGGCCATTTACGGTGACATAACTAAGCACAGTGTATACATTGACACTGCGTCAATCTAACTTTGCCACAAAAAGCTCTATGCCTCTTGTCAAAGTGGTTTTTATTTTGTTGGCGTAGCAGGAGAGTTAAATCAGCGGGAGGAGCATTGTTATGTGTACACCTCCACAGTTTTCTCGACGAAAGCCGACTTTTGTCGACAAACCTGTGTAGTGTAGATGAGGCCTTAGTTTGGTCTCCGGTAGCATGAACAGGAAGTTTCCCCTAAGCAGACTTTCTAAGCAGATGGAATGGGAACTACAGTTCCCAGGCAGTCTTTCTAAGTATGATCTCACTTGCCTAATTGCATGTTCCACCCAAGCTATGTGTATTCTTGACAGCATTTTATTATTGCCTGCTTATTTTATTTGTAACAGTTATTTGGCATCCACTAAAGATTTGTCCACATTTTTTGGTTCAGACAGAATAAAAAAGCTAGAATTCTTTGCAGGGTGCTTTACAACACATAGTCTCTGAAGTGGGGTATAGCAGAGTGGGCGTTTTTTTAAATAGATGATAACTGGGGATATGATGTTGAACTTTTTGTCTCATGGGCCATTTGCCAATCCTGAAATCTGTGATGAGTACCCATTCAAACACAGTGTCCCTTGCTGAGTAAGCATATCAGGGGTGAGGGAAGAAAATCTTTTAAGGTCTAATGACGATATTTTTTATCGCATAACTGAACAAACTGAAAAGGATAAGACAGAATCCTCAAGTCTGGCTCAGTTTATTGGAACTCATCTTTAATGTGACCCTGCTGCTGCTGGCATGCAATTAAAACATAATCCTAATCGGGGATGTTGTTGATCAATTGTTTAGTGGTTGTGAAATAGGCCATTCTTTCCTCCCATACTTTCATGCAGTTGAGTCTGTGAGACGAGATCACTCTTCATGGGATACATTCTGGAATTATACTCTGTTTGGCTACAAAGGCAGTGTTATTGTACACAGCCATATTTTGTTTGGCATACCTCCCTCCCCTGACAAACATTATTCAGACCCAAAATAAGAATAATTTGTGTGTGAGGCAGTTGTGTAGGTACTTATGCTGGGTCAGGAAATATACATGTACAGACATGTAAACCAAGCCTGTTAAACTGTAGGCCTCTTTCCAACACCACCACTCCCTTGGAGTGGATTTTTGGGTGTTGGGTGTAGGGTAGAACAGGCAAAGACAGCTGTTACATGCTGCTCCGGAACATTTAAAAAGCAAAGCACTGTTTTGGTTTTTTTTTTTTTTTTAGTGTATAATGGTTTGTCTAAATTAAAAGTTGTTGTGGGTTAACTTGAACTGTTTTGTGATAAAATGCTTTGTGCCCATACACACTTTTTTCATAGAATATCAGGATTGGAAGGGACCTCAGGAGGTCCTCTAGTCCAACCCCCTGCTCAAAGCAGGGCCAATCCCCAGACAGATTTTTGCCCTAGATCCCTAAATGGCCCCCCTTAAGGATTGAACTCACAACCCTGGGTGTAGCAGGCCAATGCTCAAACCACTGAGCTATCCCTCTCCCCATTTGTTGCAAATCATCTGATGTTTTAACCCACATTAATACATTTCCTTTGGAAGTGTGTATACTGAGGTGTAGGATGAATTTACCCAGAACAAAGCAGGTGTAGATGTATCCCCATTGTGAAACAACTGTTCTATATCTGGCAGTCCTGCTGGTATCCCATGCTGCTTTGCTGGCTACTTGGGCCAGCTTGTCTATTTACCTGTGTGCCCTCTAATGTTCTGGAATCATCTTGACTTGACTGTCACCTCCCTGTTTAGATGGTGGCATGCAGCCAAGTGTGGCTGTTCATGATTCTAGCTCATGGAAATGATTATTCAGCAGCCATGGCTCATGCTCCTGTGTGGTCCCAGGCTGAGGTCCTGGACTTCATTGTCCTCTGGGGAGAGGTGCGAATCCCAGCCTATTTGAAGAGCAGTCACCATAATTCACATGTCTGCAAGTGTCTATCAAAACAAACAAAGGAGAAGGGGCACTCCGAGAACCTGATCTGATGCTGCCACAAAGGAAAGGAACTCTGGCTGTGTTTTAGTAATGTCAGGGTCAATAATAAGGACCCTGGTTGAACTCGCATAGTTTGGCAGTTATTGTGATGAGCTGGACTATTGTTTTGTACTGGACTTTTAACTTTGCATCATGTTATGTTTGTTCAATAGTTTTTTTTCTTTTACTATTCACAATGTTAAACTTGATGTATTATTTGTTTTTTTATTAATCATTAATTGAAAATGTCATGACATTCTTTGTTTGAAAATTTCATAAGGGCCTTATGTGAGTCAATAAAATCCCCACCTGCAGTGTACTAAACTCTGTCCACCAGTAGATATAAATGTTAAGACACATGCATTGATCATGATAAAAGCCTTACGCAAAGGTATATACATTGTTCACAAGTTTGTCTTAGCCTCAGAGTAGGAACATAATGCTTGGCTGGCTCTGAGTCCCTGACCAGTTGCAGCATTTGGTAGATGCTGCCTCTCTGGTTGTTCAGAAACTTCAGGAATTCTGCTCACCACCTCCTTCTACTCTTCAGCAAAGCTATCTTCCTTGATCTCAGTAGGTTGTGCAAAACACAGCAAGCTTCTATCACATGACACAGATATTGCTTATCAGCTTCCAGCCTGGATATTAGGTTCCTCCATCTACCTGTCAGTCTTCCAAATACATTCTGCAGCCACTCAGGATTTAGTTAAACAGGTCCTTTCTCCAATCCATGTATACAGTAAGAGGCTTCGTAAGCCAGGGAAGCAGAGGGTAATCAGAGGAGGAATGGCAGCACCATCAGTGTCCAGAGTGGTTTACAGAAACAAAAGTTGTGGTATCATTGCAGAAAACAAGCCAGAGTTTCTAAAGATCCCGGCATCATGGACCTTTGCAGACCACCCCACATTAATATTGGTGAACCTTCCATAGTGTTCAGCCAGCCTTGCTGCACCATGAAGAAGTATCCCTTTCTGTTGATGAACCCTGAGGCTTGATGTTGGGGGCAAAGCAGAGGCACGTGGATCCCATCAATGGCTCCAATATAATTCAGGATCTCAAATAGTAAATCCATGAATAACATCCTGTACATTGCCTAGTTTTATGACCAGAGGGAACAGCACCTTCTTGATAGCCGCACACACCTTCATTACAATAGCCCCGAGAGGTGATCTAACAATACCAAAATGGGTAGCTACTGACTGGTAGCAATCATTTTGATGAGCTTCCAGATAGGTGTGTTCTGCACAGATTTCTAGGAAAGTGGACTTTGACATCCTGAAGTTCTGCTTCCACTGCTGGACATCCTAGGTCTTCATTCCTATTCTGTTCCATCAGTCAGTGCTAATACTGGAAATAAGGTGTACATTTTTAACTGAGAACAAATTGGAACAAATTACCAAGGCTCATGGTGGATTCTCCATCACTGACAAATTTTAAATCAAGATTGGATGTTTTTCTAAAAGCTGTAGGAATTGTTTTGGGGAAGTTCTACGGCCTGCGCTATACAGGAGGTCAGACTGCATGATCACAATGGTCCCTTCTGTCATTGGAAACTATTAAACTAGTTGGCTGAGCTCAAAAGTGGCGGCTAACTTGCTGAAGCCACTGCAGGAAAATATTAAGCACTAGTATCTTCTCAATTCCATCTTCCTCAGGGGCCTGTATGGTCTTGGCTCTGAAATCATTGCACAATATGACATATATTTGCAATATTCTGTTTGAATTAATCACTGTGATGATCACAATGCTCAGCAATGTTTCTTCCATGCTGTCTGACAGTGCTTTAAAAATAGCACTGGCTCATAACGATGGATGATGGAATGAAATGAGAGGAATCATGGGAACTACTTATTTTGATCCCAAGTCCCAGAATTCAAGTGCCTTTTGGTAATTATCTCACAGTCATAGAAATGTAGGTCTGGAATGGACCTCAAGAGGTCATCTAGTCCATCCCTCCATACTGAGACAAGACCAAGTACACGTAGATCATATCTGATGGGTGTTTGTCTTACTTGTTCTTTAAAACCTCCAAGGATGGAGATTCTACAATCTCCCTTTAGAACTTATTCCAGTATTTAACTATGTGTAGCAAAAATAATCCCAGAATGCATAGAGTTTAGTGGGGGAGCACTGTACCGGGAGATGTCTGCCCAGAATGCTGACTGCTTGTTTTGAAATCGTGCAGTGCTGTGTGCGTGCAGTGATCCCAAAAGGTGCTTAGCTGGGGATTACAATGTGGTGTTGACAGACTGCTTGTGCAGCCATTGTTCTGGATCACATAATGCAGATACACAAAATCTGCAACAGCTTTCATGTGCAGACAAGCTTAGTCCAGAACTCTGACGCTTTAAAATGTAAATGTAATGGAGACTTAGATAAAATTGGAACAGATTCACCCTTGTTAAATGTATGATCCAGTTTTGATGTAGCTGGTGAACAGATATCTGTTGTTTAAGAACAGCATGGAAGGCCCAAAATACTGCTTTTTTATAATATGTGTGTATATTTCATATTTTGGGGAATATTATATTAGGAGGAAGAGATGAAATAATCAGAACTATAGTGAGGCAGAAATGATACTGAAACACTGTTCTGTATAGACAATATGGATTCATATTTCAAGTTAGAAAAGTAAGTATTTTGCTACATTGTTTAGGATTAGTGCAGTATATTCCAATTTAGATTTTTTTTTTATTTTTAATTTAAAAATTAGTTGGCTAGCAGGAATCATGCATACAAAGCTTGTTGTGGGGGACGCTACCCTGGTACAGTATCATAGAAATGTAGGGCTGAAAGGTACCTCGAGAAGTCATCAAGTCCAGCTTCTCTGAGCTGAAGCAGGACCAAGTAAACCTAGACCAGCCCTGAAAGATGTTTGTTCAGCTAGTTTTTAAAAGCTTCCAATGATGGGGACTCCATGTCCTCCTTTGGAAGCCTATTCCAGTGCTTAACTACCCCTAGAGTTAGGAAGCTTTTCCTAATATCTAACCTAAATGTCCCTTGCTTCAGATGAAGCTCATTACTTTTTGTCCAATCTTCAGTGGACGTGAAGAGCAACTGATCACCAATCCTCTTTATAATAGCCCTTAACATACTGGAAGACAGTTATCAGGTCCCCCTCAGTTTTCTTTTCTCACGACTAAGCGTTCCTAATTTTTTTAACCTGTTCTCATAGGTCAGGCTTTCTAAACCTGTTATCATTTTTGTTGCTCACCTTTGGACTCTCTCCAATTTGTCCACATCTTTCCTGAATTGTGGTGCCCAAAACTGGACATAGTGCTCCAGCTGGGGCCTCACCAGTGCTGAGTAGAGTGGGACAGTTACCGCCTGCATCTTACATACAACACTCCTGTTAACACACCTCAGAATCATATTAGCCTTTTTTGCAACTGCATCACATTGATGACACATATTCTGTTTGTGGTCCACTATAATCCCCAGATCCTTTTAAGCAGTAAGACCACCTAGGCAGTTATTCCCCATTTTGCAATTGTGTGTTTGATTTTTCCTTCCTAAGTGAAGTACTTTGCACTTGTCTGTATTTAATTTTGTCTTGTTGAATTCAGACCAATTCTCCAATTTGTCAAGGTCATTTTGAAATTTAAACCGGTCCTCCAAAGTGCTTGCAACCTCTCCCTTGGTTCATCTGCAGATTTTATAAGCGTACTCTCTACTCCATTATCCAAGTCATTAATGTAACTATTGAATAGTACCAGATCCAGGACTGACCCCTACTGGATACAACTAGATATGCCCTCCCAATTTCAGAGCAAACCATTGAGGCATAAGAGAGGAAACATTTTCTCTGCTTCAGACCAGTGTAATGGAACATTTTTTTTTAAGAGTCCTGAGGGGCAAAGATAATGCTGAAATTTCAACTTACATAAAAATCACTATCACAGCATATGGTCTGGTACAAAGGTCCTGGAAGGTAATAGTAGAAAGCAAATGGTATAAGGGAACCAGAAAAAAGCATATTTTTACACAGTCTGAAAGATTTGTAAGGGCATTTTTGTTTAATCTATGAAATTGCATTTGGTCTGTAATTAAAACCATTTGCTTTAGTACTACTTTTAGGTAGCACTTCTGCTATATTTACATTTTGTACAGTGAATGTATGAGGAAACCAGAGCTTTCTATTTTAATCTCATTGATCGTTTTACAGTCATTCTTTGTGTGAGAATTTGGAGATCATAAATGGCTTGCCTGATTTATTATTATACTAGAATACCATTGTCTGACAGTTAAATTGCATCTTTAGATGTAAATATTTGGGGATTGAACCTGGTCTCGCAAGGCTGTGCTATCAGAATCAGGCCCTTATTTTCTCTTTACTTGGCTACAATAACAATGCTCTTCATTTTCAAAGCATTCTATGAACACTGACTAATCCTCACAAAACCTGCCAAAGGAGGCCAGTGTTGTATATCTTTTACCAATGGGGAAATTGAGGTAGAGAGGCTAAATGAGGAGATTTTCAAAGGCACAAAGAGCAGTTAGGCATCTAACATATAAAAAATCAATGGAAGTTAGGTGCCTAACTGCCATTTGTGCCTTTGACAATCAGTCCGAGTCCGTGAGTGAATAGCCCCTAGGACACAGATTAAATCTTAGTCTGAGCAGGTTTTACTGTACTAGAGTTTCTGGCTGTAGCATTGGGCTCGTACATCTTGACTAGATGTTTTACCCAAGTAAATTTTCATAAGTGTAAATTTGTGCACCCCAACTTGTTTAACTTGTGGATTTTTAAAATCCATTTGTTCTGAATTAATTAGTTTCTTCTACCTGGGGGAGGATATGGTGCTGCAGTCAAAATCCACTACAGATATCATATAGTCAGGGAACTGTAGGTGGAAAAGTTAAGTCCTCCTAAATAGCCAAAATCCAACCTTTATCTATATGAGATGCACAAAATGTGTTTTTTGCCATAATTAGATTTTAGAATGCATGCATATGATGTCATCCAAGAAATTCTGCTAATTATAATCCTTCCTTAAAAGTATGTACTGTAGTATAATCTTTTAATCATTATTTTATATATATATAAAAAAAGAAATTACATTTAGCAAAGCCCATAGACATGCAATTATCCTTTTAAGTAGCTTTGTAGCCACAAAAACTTAGTGTGAGAAGGTCTATGAAACAAGTTATAACTCCACAGTAAAACACACACAGTCATTACACCATAGTTAATTGCAGTTGTAAGTATACATACTTTAAGAAAGGTTGGTCTAATTAACATCTAAAAACCAGAGTTCTCAGGAAATTTTGCTGGAGGGGTAACGGTATTGTTCAGTAAAGGTGCAGTTTTTGGCTTAAAGGGTAATAAAATGAGATGGGGTAGAGGAAACTTAATGTTTAGTTGTAAGCAAAATTAATGGATTATCTCATACACATACTTCACTGGGGATTTCTTAATGTTACAGATGGAACATTAGAATTCCATAGTCAGGCAGACAGAGGTAAAACCTTATCCTTACAGTTGAGGCTAAGTAGCCTATGTCTCAGAGAGCTTGTTAGAGAGCTTTTCTCTAACAACACACAGAGAAATCCAGAACAAGGACAATCTCCTTTAACTTGCATACTCAGAACACAGCAAATAGAGTTCCAATTACTGTCAGTGCCCCCAGAGAATAGTCACTTGGGAAATAGAGTCCTAGGCACT
Source organism: Mauremys mutica (assembly GCF_020497125.1). Classification (NCBI taxonomy): domain Eukaryota; kingdom Metazoa; phylum Chordata; order Testudines; family Geoemydidae; genus Mauremys; species Mauremys mutica. Next base: position 157,657,600 of record NC_059074.1, on the reverse strand, counting down.
TTCTGAAGAGCTTTTGTCTGCTCATAATTAATACCGAAGACATTTTCCCCTTTCCGAATACTTTTACTGAATAATTCCTAAATTCTTTTTCTCTGAATAAATTAATTAAAAGCACCATGATGTATGTGAATGGGATGTTTGCATAAATAATAGTGTGATTTATTTGTTCTATCTCTTATAACTACAAATAATTTTTCCTTAATTTTGTTCTAGTCTGCAGCGGACGTGATTTTTTTTTTCCGTTTGAACTTGGTATGAAGAAACTTTAAATGAGACTTCTCATTTTTCTTTATGTAGCAAGGCTACCATTGCATCTGTGTTCTGAACACATCCCACGAAACTGATGTGAGACAGAGCTGGCTCTCAAGTTAAACAGTTCAGTACTATAAGGACGTGCCAAAGTAAACTCTAATTGAGAACACTGTTTCCTCTCTACTTCTTCTCCTCTCTTAGTGGTAATTACTCTGATGTTGTTGTGAATACAGATATGACATTTAGAAATGCAGCTTTTAAATCTAGCATAACGTAAGCGCTTCAGTTGTTGCTAACCAAAAAGCTGAAATAGCAAGGAGATATGTGCCTGTTACATATTTACTTTGGCACATCCTTCTGGTGCTGCAGTGTCTAACAGAAAGTGATGATTACCATCTGTTCCCTCCCGTCTTATCATCAAAGATTCCCTTCTTCACTGAGAATCAGCTCTTCATCGGGAGATTCTATGCCTTTCTCCATGGACACAGTTCTTTTTTTAAACAAACATTCCTGTTTTTTACTCCCAGCTTTATGCTGTCATTTTCTCTGTCTCTTTCTGCTTGGAACTATCCCATTACTTTAAATCCATCAGGCACATCCTCATCTTCACCTTCCTGAAAATGCTTCCTTAAAAGTAAACCCATGTCTTCCAGTAATTCTTGCCTTATTCTCACCAATAATTTCTCCACACCTTACCTTTACTGAACTGTTGTCTTATGTCTTGTCTTCTCCCTGCTAATCTTAGATTATAACTCTTCATGGCATGAACACCCTGTATATTGCTACATACTCTGCTATAAAAATTATTACTAACGCATGGGCAAGTTTTACTGACTTAGTTTGCTAATGGTGGTTGGATAGGAAGAGGTTTATAGGTTCACTGAATGAGAAATACGTTCTCACTCTCTGATCTGCTTGGAATCATCATAAAGAATTAGCAGATTAATATCACACTGTATACAGAAGACATACATCACGTCTTATACCAATTTGCGTAGAATGTATCTCGTTCATTTAGATAAAGACCAGACTAAGGGAAGTGTTGGAATTGATACTACCAACACAGGGGAGAAAGAATAAGATCCTGGAAGAATACGACACTTGTTAGACATAGGACTCTGGGTTTGGGATACCTAGATTCTATTTTTAGCTTCAGATTTTCTGTTAATGTTTTGGGATCACTTATTGACTTGAGTCTGAGTTTTACTTTAATATCTTGGAATAGTGTTGTGCCCTATGTCTCAGTTTTCCTACCTGTAGCAGGAGGATATTAATGTACCTCAAAGTGATGTTGAGGCAAACTTCATTAGTCTTTGTAAAGTGCTTTGAGATTCTGATGGAAGGAGCTATGGAAGTGTGGATTATTAATATTTCTTTTCATATATTAAAACTTAACAGTTAAAGTAAGGATCAAGATGTGGTGGTCCCTTCTGGCCTTAAACTCTGACTTTAAGACAGTTCTTTGGGGAGTTTATTTTTGGATTATGGGGTTTTCTAGGTGAATCTTAGTTGCTGGTTTTTATTGCTGATTTTTACATGCATATTGTACTCTTTTTTGTTTACTTGTAACTTTTGTTTTTAGTTATTACTGTTTAGGTGTCCAAAAGCGTCAGCCATAGGCACTGTCAGGTTACATGTTAGCAAAATTATTTCACACTGATTTTTGTGTACTGAGTTGTATTGACTGAACTACAGTTTTGTAAGGATCAGGGAACGTGTACTTGGTAATTAAAGGACCCAATCCTGCAAGCCTTCTGCGTGGAACTCCCTGGAACATCAATGAGAGGTCACGTATGGGGGACTTGCAGGACTGAATCCAAGTTGAGGTAATTGCGTAAAGTTATATGCCTGAATTGAGACCATTTAATACATCTTGTTTACTTCTATGGCTGGAATGTTGAAATTGGAATTAAAGATAGCTGTGTTAATTAAAAACACCCACAATTAGATTACACTGAAGAGTATACAACAGCAATTTATTATAAAGTTGTATAAAAGTAGCATGTGAAAGACAAGAAATTAATAGTTGAATACTGGATGATCTACTGGAAAATGTTATACAATAGTCAATTTGCCTGGGAAACAGAGTGGGGTAAAACTGTTGGAGATGACTCGTGAACCCCCTATTCCTGATTAAAAACCCTGGTGTGTGTATGTACATGCACTCCTGTGTATATGTGGTGCCAAATTCTGTGGGGATTGCAAAAGTAATGTAACTGAGAGGAAACTTTTGTCTGTATTATTTGCTAAATAAAGGGGGTGTCAATAGTATTTTGTGCCAGACTGTTTTACTAGAGTCATTCCATAGAGGCACTTTTTTATGTGGGTGTGAGAAACTGGATGCTTTGGCTCTTTTTGGTGTTACAGTCTGAAGTTTATTAGTGGGATAATGGATATTAAAATCCTACTCGATCCAACCCATGTTTTTGAGTAGAAAACTGATTTCTGTAGAGCAGGGGTAGGCAATCTGTGGCACACAATCTGATTTTCAGTGGCACACTGCCTGGGTGCTGGCCATTGGTCTGGGGGGCCCTGCATTTTAATTTAATTTTAAATGAAGCTTCTTAAACATTTTAAAAACCTTATTTACTTTACATACAACAATAGTTTAGTTATATATTATAGACTTATAGAAAGACCTTCTAAAAATGTATTATTGGCACGCGAAACCTTAAATTAGAGTGAAAAAATGAAGACTCTGCACACCACTCCTGAAAGGTTGCCGACCCCTGCTGTAGAGTCATGACAAATTCTGAACAAATTTTCCACCCTGGTGGATTGTGCCAAAAATTGTTTGACTAAACTTTGGCACTGCAGAAATCCTCCACCAGCTGCTGTGTGTATGTTGTCCCAAACAGAAATGTTTGAAAATAGAAAAATGTATACATATTTCAAAAACAAAGCTTGATCTTGATCCTTGGATCACTATTATACATGTGCAGAGATGATAGGTCAGATTTTGCCCTCTTACTCCATGCAGCCCCACAAACTTTTTTTGGATTTAGTGGGGTTGCAAAGGTGTAATTGAGAGTAGAACCACAAGTACAGTGTTTTAGGCACAGATGCACAATGCCAACTAATGTTTGGATACAGATGTTTACATTCGTAACTCTGCCATTGGAACACATCAGTAATAACTTTTTAAATCACGTGCTATAGTTTTTTTTGTTTTGTTTTTTACTTAAGCCTGAAAAATACACCTGTAATTTTGTTGCTTTTATAATTAGAAGGTTGACAGATAATAGTAATGTATTAAACTCAACCCCGCTCACCAATGTGGGTTGGTTTTTTTTCATTTTTTTCTCCTGGATGGTCCTCTGAACTCTTGAGACCCAGATATTGGAAAACCATTTCCAGAGAGTAGTTATCAGTGGTTCACAGTCATGCTGGAAGGGCAAGGATCAGTTCTGGATCTGGTTCTATTCAGTATCTTCATCAGTGATGTAAATAATGGCATACAGAGTACACTTATAAAGTTTGCAGATGATACCAAGCTGGGAGGGGCTGCAAGTGCTTTGGAGGATAGGATTAAAATTCAAAATGATCTGGACAAACTGGAGAAATAGTCTGAAGTAAATAGGGTGAAATTCAATAAGGACAAATGCAAAGTACTCCATTTAGGAAGAAACAATCAGTTGTACACATACAAAATGGGAAATGACTGCCTAGGAAGGAGTACTACGGAAAGGGATCTGGGGGTCATAGTGGACGTCAAGCTAAATATAAGTCAACAGTGTAACGCTGTTGCAAAAAAAGCAAACATATTTCTGGGATGTATTAGCAGGAGTGTTGTAAGCAAGATGCGAGAAGTAATTCTTCCACTCTACTCTGCACTGATTAGGCCTCAACTGGAGTATTGTGTCCAGTTCTGGGCGCCACATTTGAGAAAGGATGTGGACAAATTGAAGAGAGTCCAGAGAAGAGCAACAAAAGTCTTAAAGGTCTAGAAAACATGACCTGTGAGGGAAGATTGGAAAAATTGGGTTTGTTTAGTTTGGAAAAGAGACTGATAGGGGACATAACAGTTTTCAAGTATGTAAAAGGTTGTTACAAGGAGGAGGAAGAAAATTTTTTTTTCTTAACCTCTGAGGATAGGACAAGAAGCAATGGGCTTAAATTGAAGCAAGGGAGGTTTAGGTTGGACATTAGCAAAAAACTTCCTAACTGTCAGGGTGGTTAAGCACTGGATTAAATTGCCTAGGGAGGTTGTAGAATCTCCATCATTGGAGATTGTTAAGAACTGGTGTCAAGGCTGATTCCCCACTCTGGCACTTCAAGTGCAGAAAGTGGGGGCCCGCAAGGATTCTAAAAATTAATACTGGCCACTCCAGGCTTGTATTAAACTCCCAAGGTTACAGCTTTTCTCTGACCTTGGATTGGTAGATGCTGCCACCACCCAAGTGCGGAACCCCTTTGAGAGACCAGGAAGGCACACTTGGGAATTCCTTCGCATGAGGTACCCACAGGCCCTTTAACCCCCCCCCCTTTGGGGAAGAGCTGAAAAAAGAGGAAAAAAAAGAAATCAGCTGTTGCCTCCAGCTAATTAAACAATATGTGCACAAACCTCTTAAGACACAAAGATCCAATTCTGTTCTTTAAAAAGGTAAATTTTATTAATTAAAAAAAAGGAAGAAAATACATCTGGGAAGTTAGGTATTTGCTATATTTAAAAAAAAAACACTACAAGGATTAAGCATCAAGAATAGCTTTCTTGAGGTCCAGCTTAAAGGTTACAAGCAAAACAAAAAGCACCTGGGGTTAGTACAGAGGAATCCATAAGCCATAACAAAATAAAAGGAATAAATGTAATCACGTCTTCCTAGATATTTCCTGATCTACTTACATATCTGGAGTTTTTAAATTAGTAGTTTTGAGATATGATATTGATGATTTTTTCATACCTGTCCCAAGTTCTTACAGCATAGCTCTGTCCTGTCCACCTCTCCCCGGAGAACAACCACAGACAGACAAAAGGGGAGTCTTGTCTAAATTTAAAAAAGTTCTAGCCTTCCCATTGGCTCTCTTGGCCAGGTGCCCATTCACCTCTTTTTACCTATGCATAGCAGTGAGACTTTTTAACCCTTTACAGGTAGAGCAATTAGAGAACAGCTACTAAGAAGGATTTTATAGCTACTGGCTGGCTGGGTGTCCATAAAAGGGAGTTCCCTCCCCCCCTTTCATTTATCACAACAGGTTAGACAAACACCTGTCAGGAATGGTCTAGACTTAGTCCTGCCACAAGTGCAGGGGACTGGTCTAGATGACCTCTCAAGGTCCCTTCCAGTTCTGTGATTCCCCCACTTTTCTGTTGCTTGTTCCTTCAAGGATCTACATTGTGACTAATCTAGTTCCAGTCAGATAGGGGCCCCTTCTGGAGCAAAAAAATAGCACTTCTGAATCAGGCAGCAGATTACTATTTAGCATCAGAAGAGTACACTGGAAAATAAGATCCCTGCCTTGCTCCTGACCTGTTATAGCTGCAGAACATTGTCAGGCACTCCCAGTGGTTTAGTTGAGCAAGTTCAAGCTGATTTATACCTTTACATTTTTAAACCCTGTAATAATTTTTTTGTTCCATTAGAGATATTGGCAAAGAGTGATCTGTCTGGAGAGGTACTAGAGTAAGGGCTTATTGTAAATCTGTAAATAAAGGGACTGAATGCGAGCATGTTATCAGAAAAACATAAAGAGTGTTTGTATAACAGCATGAAAATACATTTAAACTTAAATAACTTCCAAATTGAATTATTTTTCCAGCACAGCAGTTACAGACCAATCGATGCTAAGTCTGCTTGCAGTAACCTCATGGTCTGCTGGTAAATAAAAATTAGTGACAACAAAACACATTAAATCAGAGTCATCATAATTTCAGATATCTGACTGAAAGTAGCAAGCCCGGTCTTAAGGCTAATGCTCCATCCCTGTAGTAGTTTACATTCTTGGGCATGTGTGATTAACAGCACCTCTCAGAACCATATGTGTTGCATATTATGTGTTCTGCAATATCTAGGCAAAGTAGGATGAGGTAATCCTTTATATTTTTAGAGTGGCATTCTGTTGTAGGGGGAAGAGCTTTAGCTCTGAGATTCACTAACATGAGTTTTAAAGACCTACCTGTCACTTACCCACCCTGCTGTAAATTTTCTGCAAAGGCAGGCCGTTTGTCTTTCTTTTAACCCTTAATGTTGTTTTAACTGATTTTTAAAAATAACTTGTTAGCTTGTGTTGTTGCTAAGGGTAGCTGTGTTACCTTCAGGCACCTCCATTTCAATCCAGGCTTGACCAAATCTATGGCAGTTTGAGGTGCAGCAGGGTACATTTCAGTATCTTCTCAGAACTCTGCACCTTGGTGGGAAAGGGTCCCAGCAGTAAGCATTGGAAGTACAATGCATCATTCTGCCTCTCTTTCTCCAACTTAATCTAACTCTAAGAATTATTTTAACAATCTTAGATTCATCAGATGATGAAAAATGACGTATTTCAAGGGTGCATATGGAGAAGACCATTTTGTTTTGTAATGTACCCAGGAAAGTTCAGCTCAGATGCAACGTCTGGCTGTCAGCTTAGTTTCTAGCCCTCTTGTTTGAAGCACGAAGAATTAAAATGACTTCTCCTTGGCTGAATGAAGAAATAATTGGATAAGGATGGGTAGAGCAGAATGTGTCTAATTCATTGCTTGGTTATGACTTGTAGGAATACTACCAAAACAAAAGCACAAAAGAAAAACTTGTGGAACTAATATGATGTTTGTAACCATTACATTATTCACTCTACTTGTGTGGTTGATCCCTTTCCACTGTCCTTTGTTTCTTTAGATGGTTATTTTTTTAGGGTAAGGACTGTCGCTTATTCTGTAGACGTACAGTAAGCTAGGACAGTGGAGTCCTGTTCTTGACTGACCCCTAGGCACTATTGCAATAAACATAAGTAACAGAAGTTGGGTGCTGTTGAGTAATTCTCTGAACTGAAAATGGATCCTATCAATGTAATGCTTTAACTTTCTTTGATCTATGGGTATGCAGAATTTGTTTTATTGAAAGTTTTACAAAGCCTAGTGTTGTTAAAAGAAACCGCTGGTATGAATATTAAAAAATAGAGGGATTTTTTTATTGTGACTTAAACATTCCTGTGCAGTGTCTGCAAATATTTCAGTATTGGATTAGTGCACTAGATTCAAAAAGTGAAACTGACCATAAACAAAAATGAATGTGAACAAGAGTTCATTCAATGAAATTAAAGGTAACAAACTTAAAACTGGTAAAAGGAAATACTCCCCCCTCCCTCCCACAAAGCACAGTAAAACTTTGGAACTAATTGCCACTAGGCATCACTGAGGCCAACAGCTTAACAGTGTTCAAGAAAGGATGAGATGCTTGTATGGATAATGAGAACATCCACAGTTACATTTGTATTTATTGTAAGAGACAAACTCTTCAAGGCTTAAGGCACTAAGTGATGGGAGTTAGGAGGAAAGTCCTCCTATGGCTAAGGGGACCATTATGGTGATGGCTGCTGTTGGAGACAGGGTATCAGAGTAGATGTGGTTAGATGTCATATGGCAATCCCCATGTTCCTATGAAACTGTTCAGTCTATTTTTACTGTACAAATACCAAACTGAGAATATGATGAAAAATAAACTAGATTTTAATATTCACTTTTAATCATTTAAGGTGTTCTAAGGAAATGTTTTTAATGAGATTTTTAAGCAGACAATATCTGTTTTCAAATGGATGAGTTTCATTTTTATAAAAAATTTAAAAAACAAAAAAAAATGTACTAAGTCTTTGTTACTTTATTTAGCTGTTAGGAATATGTCTTAAAATGTGTTTTTGAAAGGAACAAAACAAAAACATAATTCTTTGCAGGACTGCTCATAAAAAGGTACCATCTAGGATATTTATTTAAACAATATCCATGAAGGGTCATTCATTCTGAGGAATAGTTAATTTCCAGACTCTAAATATTACTGGAGGATGAATGGAAAGAGCTCTTTCTAAGATCTGGCATTGAGCCACTACAAAAAATAAATAATGTTAGCTCGCGTTGAAGTTGTAATCTCAAAGGCAACATGCCAACAGTGCCACATCAAGAGACTTTAGAGAGTAAAAACATTAACAGTTTGTTTACATCTCTGAAAAATGCAAGAACATTAATATAGCATCAGAAAAGTTAAAGAAGAAATAGGTGCAGTGAATCCTTCCCTTACCAAGAGAGAGCTAGAACAAGTGTAAAGGGGTTTTAACTTTCATCTCTGGGGACAGCACTGTCCAGTTGTTAGAGGAAAAGATTCTGGGCCAGATTCTCAGCCTTGCTGAAGATGCTTTGCATTGCTCCAGTAGCACAAAGCAGCTTTAAAGAACTGGTCTGAGTAGCAAACTGGGGAATCTGCAAGTGGTGTAAAGCTGGTATAGTTGGCTCAATACCATCTCCTTCTGGCTCCCACCACCCAGCACAGGAGCATGAGGTGGCAGGGGGTGTATGCTGTGCTCTAGCAATCTGTCACTAACATTATGGTTTATTGGAGGCCATTACAGGTTAGAACAGCTCTGTGTCGCTTTGCCCTGTTTCCCTGTCCTCAGGTGCAACAGTCAAGCAAAGTGCAAGATCGGGGCCTCTGTGTTCTTATATACCACAGTGACTGAGGACTGAGAGGTGTACACTGAATACAGAGAGCAACTCAGGGTCTGTGTCTTGATATGCAAACCCCTCCATTGGGTTGGCCTTTGCGACGAGAGATTACTGCTCCCTTTATAACCAGTACCTCCCATGAGAGCCACATTTAACTGACACCATGACCCTTTTGACCAATGGGGGAAGAAGACCTGTGCATTGAATAGAACTTTCACAGGTGCTGAATGTGCTTTACGGAACTCACTACCAGATAAGATCAGAATAACCTCTTACCTCAATGCATTTGGAATGAATTGCAAAACAAATGTCTTTGAATTGGCTTTTCCATAGCAAGTTCTGCATGTGCTCTTGCACAGACACAGAATTCACCCACACAATTAAAAAAAAGTCTAACTATTTAAGGTTTTTAGCCCCACAGGTGGAGATGGGAGAGGAGGAGAGAGAGAGACTTTTTGTTTTAAACGTTTGTGAGGCATTTGGTTACTACTGTGATGGGGCCATACAGATTCCTAGACAGTGCAGAATAGAACCCATATCTGAGTTGTAGTGTGACCTGGGGTAAGTCACTTCATTTCTCTGTGCCTCAGTTTCACCATCTATTAAATAGTGATGATATTTACAAGCCTCTGCCAAGTGCTTTGCAATTTTTAAATGGCCCTTCAGTTCTGACATGCAGCACCACTGCTATGTTATTCCTAAACTGTTTGCTCTTGAAGAAAGGCTACTAAAATGTTTTGTATTGGATGATTTTTATGGGGACTAACTTCCAGTCTGAAACATTGAAACTGGCATGTAATCAAGGGTTTGTGTGCAAACCTGGGGAGAATCTGGGTTAGGACTCTGAAGAGTGTGGCTAAGAGAAATTAGTACTTTCTCAAAGGATACAGAGATATTTATGGAATTCTGGCTGAAACTGGTCAGCTGATTCAATCCTTAACTTGCCTTTAATTTCCATTTTCTAGGCTGAGAGGGTTTCTGAGGAATTTGAGATCAATTTGAAAAGTTGCAACATTTGCATGTGCACCCCGTGCATCCTTAAAACTTCTGGATGTATGCACACAAGTATCTGATTTTTCTCCAAATGCTGTTTTTATGGGTGCTAATTGTGCTAGCGCAATTTATATGCCAGACTTTGCAAAATTGACCCCAGAAGCTTAACAACATCTCCTGCCTTACAATAATTTTAAAATCGACATCGGTCAATTTTAGCCCTTAGGTAACTGGGTGAACTCCCTTAACTTAGATGCTACAGTTCTTGTTTAGCTTCATGGATGAATTTGGTCCAGCATTTTCAGTGACTATTTTATTTATCCCCTAGAGCAATTTCAAAGCATCAAATTACTCTGTGCAACAACAGCAACAAATACAACAAAAACCCTTCCAGCACTGGAGAGAGTATGGAATAGTATGTGTCATAAATAATGTCTGCCATACAGAACAGTTTTGAAATAATTAATACTTTAACAATAATTCCTCAAGCATGATGGGTCTTTCAAATGTGACATACTTTAAAAACAACAACAAAACCCAAACCTCTGCACACACATTTCTTGTATTTAAAAGGCTACTCAGAAACATTCATATTAAAGAGAAACTGGTTTGGGGTTTTTTGTTTTTTTTTACTTGAGGCACAAAACAGTTTAAAGATGTTCCAAATGGAATTGTTTAATATTTTAAGTATTCTATATCTACTGCTCTTAAAAAAGTACAACCAGCCTGAAGCAATGATTATGGGATTAAGAAAAGATGAAACCAGGGTGGCTTTGGTTTGGCAAAATTTCATCACTTGGGGAGGTGTTTTGGATCCTGGAGTCTATGTACTTTTTTTCTTTTGGAGGGTCCACAAGAAAGCAAAGGGGAGGCCTTCTGAACACTTCAACCTCAGTCTACCTTTTACACTGATGAAGTCTGTGAAGGAGTATAGTAAATGTAAAATATCTTTTCTCCCAGCAGCATTCAAGTATGCAAAATTGTCTGCTTCAGTGTTCTTCGCTAGTTTAGTATGCTAAAATGAGGTATAGGTCTGTGCAAGAATCTGAAGCCTTGATATATGTATTCTGTGAATTTTCAGAGAGAGACTGGGAGATTCAAGTGACTAATAATATTTTTCTACAAGGCAATAGTGACCAAAAGTTACAGCAATCTGATAATATAGCCATGGTATCTACCATGTTATAATATGGTTGGGCCACAGCATAGATAGGCTTCTAGCCGCTTACATTAATTTTGAAAGTGGGACTTAGGGCTTGTCTACACTACCGCGCGGGGTTGATCTAAGGTATGCAACTTCAGCTATATGAATAGCGTAGCTGAAGTCGACATACTTAGATCTACTTACCGTGGTGTCTTCATTGCGGTAAGTCAACAGCTGATACTCTCCTGTCGACTCCACTTGTGCTCCTCGTTCTGGTGGAATACCAGAGTCAACAGGAGAGCGTTCAGCTAGACGCGATAAATCGACCCCTTCTGGATCTATCTCTGCCTGCCAATCCGGCGGGTAGTGTAGACAAGCCCTGAGGCTCCTAAATTACTTAAACTCTTTTGAAAATTTTATGTGACATGCCTCAGTCAGTTAACGACAGGGTTGTGCTTTTCTCTTGCAGTTGCAGTCATTATGTTGCTTGAAATATTCCTGACACTGGCCTTGGGGATCATCGTCTATCTGTTCCTTACCAGAAAGAAGGAGGAGACGCTACCCATTGAAGAGGGATGGTGGGGCAAAGGGCAGGAACCTGACTCTGAAGAAGATACAACTGTTCGTCCATTTAAGGTGGAAACCACAGAAGAAGAGCTGAATGTAAGGAAACATCTCTCCTGGGGAGAGGAGAGTATGAAATGGCAGAATAAATGTGTGATTTGTTTTGGAGCGATTTTTAAATTAAATCAGTAACTAAATTTATAGAAGTGAAATAGAACTATTGAAATTGAGGCGTGATGCACAAATCTTAATAACAAGGGACTTTCCCTTGCTCTCAAAAAGTAGTAGTGATAAATAGACTTCTGTATCCCAATGTTTTGTTTTGTTTTGTTCCCAGCTGACTGCTACCATGTTAGCATATGAGCCTACTTTGTGGGGTCTGATAATTCCAGAAAATGTAGCACATAAAAGTGGAATTTGGTTTTTGTGATCATTCAACTCTGTGCTACTGTATTTGCCCCTCCCTCCTACTGATTATTGAGGCTCTAGATTATAAAAAGACTGATTGGGAAAATGTCTTTAATTTACTCATTTCAGAAGCAGATAAGAATTTCTCACCTTCTTGAGTGCCACTTGGCTGCAAGTAAAGAACAGCACAGCTCTTGATAATGTTAGTTAAAGCCTTTTATAGGATGACTGACCCGCCTTGGCATTAAAACACTGATCCCATGGTAATAAATACAGTGAAAATATGTAGGTGGTGGAATCTTGCAAGTGACAGAGATTTTGTTTTTACATGTACATGTTTGTACATATTTGGGAAAGTTGCAGCTTTATAGAGCTGCTTGGAGTGACTATTCAAATATTATTCACAAAATGGGATTGTCCCTGTAGTTCCTTATAACAGGTTTCCGTTTCTTTTATTGGTCATGGCTTCTATAACTCTTACCTTCTTCCACTTTTGAGTTTAAATAGAAGGTGGCCTCTTAAATGTTCTCTTCCGTTGCATGGTAAAATTGTGGATAGCTGCTTTCTTGAGGGTTGTCTCTAAATTAACTACAGTTTTGTTTTATATAAAAGCTATTGTAAAATAACAACCCAGCAGCAATAAATGATATTGGTTGGGCATAAATAAGCCTTGTCTAGACTAGGATTTAAAGTAGCACGTTAAATTTAAAGTTAGCACGTTAGCTAACACATTTTATATAAATTTAGGCTAGACAAGTCACTTTACCTTCAACACCTGTTAAAGCCTAGAGGAAGTCTGGACTTATACTTGGCCAGTTTAGTACATGCTAAAGTATACACTGCCTTGTCTTCCCTAGACTTTTAAAAAACATTTTAGCTAAGATCACAACTTCAAATCCTTGTCTAGGCAAAACCTAACCTTTCTGTGAAGGTGTGCGTGTAACTCCTGTTAGCTGCAATAGGAGTTATCCATGTACACTGACATCAGAAAATACTTCCCAGGTCAAAACCTCCATAATTGCAAGTATGAGAAGTCTCTTGCTTCATACAGGCTGCTTGTCTCTGCTGAGTGATTATTAGCTGACTGTAGCCTATCTGCAGCATTCCACAGGAGCCCTGAATCCACATTAGGAGGGTCACTTTTGTAGACTCGACAAATCCACCAAAATAAATTTGCAGGGAAAATATCCAGCTCACTGGCTGAGGGGAGCAAGAGAAAGGGATTTGTTGGAGTTCCATGTGTGGAGGGATTGAGGACTGGGCTCCAACAGTAGGATTTTCCCAAGTACCTAAATAACATGAAGCACAAGTACCATTGGAAGGAAATGGGACTTGTATTCCTAAGTCACTTAAGGTGGTTTTGAAAATCCCACCCTTAAAGCACCTTATTCAGTACCCAAATAAATGGAAAAGGGAAGGTATCCTCGTGACACAGAATGGGAGTGAGCACTGTAAAGAAGACTCTGATATCCTGCCCATCGGATGCTAGAAAAAGACTGTTCTCCCCCCCTGTGGTCTGACTAAACAAGGACAGCCAAGACAGTGTGACAGGTATGCTACAGTCAGGAGAGAAAGGGCAGGGCTTTAACAAGGGGAGAGGGCATTGACAGGGGCTCTGTAAGTACATCAGCAAAGCAGTAAATTACGCAAGTATCACAGGAGGTTTTATTTTCACTTCAGTTACTATTTTGCTTGGCAATAAACCAGGAAACTGCCAAGTAAAACACACGAGAATCTGTAGCATCTTTATCTTATCATCCTTCCTCTTTTCTTTTCCCTTCAACCTCTTTCTCTTCTTGTTTACTCTAGGATTTATTTAGAAGACTGGATCAGGCTCGATTCACTGAGCCCCTGGAGAACAGTTGCTTCCAGTATGGATTTAACTCCATTTATCTCCGGAAGGTCATCTCCTACTGGAGAAATCAATTCAACTGGAAGAAGCAAGTGGAAGTTCTCAACAAATTCCCACAATTCAAAACTAAGATTGAGGGTGCGTGGCTTTGCCCTAAAAAGAGCATGTGATAAAATTTAAAGATCACATCTAGCCTGTTGGAATCATTCCAGTGCCGTTTAAAACTGGCCAGTTATAAAGTCTGTTTCTGAGAGGTTTTAAAATGAAAATTCTAGCAGATATTGATGCATAGTGGTGCTGATTGGTGCTGTTGTTAACAAATCTTTGCCAAGAGGAGGTTCTGATGCCATGAAATAAAAATACTTTACTCTCTTGAGCAGTCTCGCTAAGATCAGAGTGCTGCACATGAGTAAGGTTTGCAGGATCATGCTTTGCACTTCAGTACAGGACTGCTATAAACTACTTAGTACCAGTAGTTTGGTGCATCCATTACAATTAGGAGGAGTGACACCAAGAAACCCAAATCTTGGTGCTAAGGTTAAACCCCAAGAGTGACTGCATCTGCAGTGAGAAATATAGGGATGTCTCCCACCATGGTTGTAGCATTGGTACTAGCTGTGGTGGGAGCAATAGTGTTGACTGACTGCTCAGAGATTTACCACTGTGTAATCTAAGCTTACCTCTGAGTAGGTCTGGTAAAAATGCTTGTGGCCAGGGTATACAAGCTAGTATCAGTGAAACTGCACCACTGCTACAGCAATGGTGAGAAATTTCCCTAAATGTTTCAGTTTAAACAATGCCAAAGAATGTCAGATGGAGTCCTCTGATGCATGCACGGATTTTCTGTTGAGGTCACTGGGAGCCAAGTACAAGTGTCTTAACGCAGAATTTGACCGTAAGACTTTAAAATACTGATTTGTTCTCAAGCCTGCAAAATATCAAAATCATCCATTGTATCATCCACAGATTCCTCACCACCTTTTCCTGTCCTATTTTATCCTATGTACTTGCCCAGCCACCATCAGTACCCATAGGTTCTATATCTCAGTAACCCTCTCTAGGACTAAGGCCTAGATGTGGCTCCCTCTGGTGGATCCCATCAGATTTTCTGCAGTGTAAATTCAGGTGATCCCTTCCCCATAACAACTGCTCAGTCTGCCTCCACTGCACCCTCTGTCAGCCTAGGAACACAGAACCATGTTTCCCTTTGTAGCAATTTAATGTGCTTCTGGCACTTGGTGACCAGGCTAGCTTATTCTATTTATTGTTTATTTAAAATACTGTACATCAAAGGGACCTCTTGGAAGTGACTGGGGAGATTTTGACATGTACCAGTCATTGCCTAATGGAAGCTTTGAAATGCTTGGAGCAGAGTAATGCTTTATATGTTTGTGTGTTTTTTGGGTACAAGGTGTAGATTCAGGGCAAAGCAGACAATTGTCCCATATTAAGAAATCTATGGAAGCAACATTCAAGTTTAAGATTATGCCTTTTTTTAATTTGAACCCATAAATGCATGTTGTTAGAAATGGAGCAACTGACCCTAAGAGGCATTCCGGGTTTGTCACACTGAGACAGTGCTGGTTCAGTGGTTAGAACTTGGTGCCTTTATTTAAGCACTGACTGTGTACTTTTATCTTGTGTAGCATCCAACAAAGCGACACTGCCTTAAAAAGGACTTGCAGTTTAAAAGGTAGACTTGAAGAAGACCAGGACAGGATATCCTGGGCAATGCACTGGAAGGAATAATTTTCATATTAATAATTGTTATTAAAATGGGCAGGAGAGCATGATTTAAAAAAAAAAGTTCAAATGTGTAGAAATTCAGACTTCTGGGTTCCATTCCTGCCACTGACTCATTGTCTGACTTTTAATGAATTACTTAACTTCTGTGCTTCATTTTGCTAATCTGTTGGAAATAATATTTGCCTTCCTCAGTTGGCTGTTGTGAGACTTAATTGGCATTTGTAAAGCACTTTAAGATCCTTAGATAAAAGGATTCATAGCTGTGCAGAGTGTTGTTTATAATAATTATGGTTTTTGCAATCACCAGAAATACTTTATGAACAGATTTATTCATAACCCTCAGTTCTCTGTGATTGATCTCAGAAGCCTTATTGTGTGTGTTTGTGTATGTTTGCATATTTTATTTATTTATTCATTTATTTTTACAGGCCTTGATGTCCATTTTGTTCATGTAAAGCCTCCCAGCTTGCCTGAGAGCCGCTCTGCAAAGCCATTATTAATGGTTCATGGTTGGCCTGGCTCAGTTTATGAGTTTTACAAAATTATCCCTCTCTTGACGGACCCTGCTAGCCATGGCCTGAGTGATGAACATATTTTTGAGGTCATTTGCCCATCAATCCCTGGCTATGGCTTCTCGGAAGCATCACACAAAAAAGGTATATTGTGAGTGGAATAGAAACTATACCAATACAGCAGATAGCCTCCTTGTGGTAAAGTAATCCTTAGTGGCTGATACTTTGATGCTCTATGCAGAGTAGGAGATAATATGTTAATAATGAAGTTAAATAATTTATTGTATTGTATATAAGGCACTTTTATGTGATGTGGAGAAATCGGTGTGGTTTTAAAATGACAGTTTTAGGGCCAATGTATCAATATTTATTTAAAAGAGAATGGGGTTACAAAAGTTAATATGAAGAGAAACCTCATGAAGTAAATGAAAAACACAAACAATACCTCTCCCCACAAATGGTGGGTTTTTTTAGTTGTAAGTGTTCCATCTAGTATCTTTAGTCAGGCTCAGTTCAGAACAATAAGTAAGCCAACAGCATAAATGGTGAAACATAAATCTAAGGCAGTTAAAGGATAATGCAACTGAGAAATTATTTTTAAATATGATATTTTGTTAATGTCACTTCAAACAAATGTGGAAACAAGATACTATTTTTAATGTGCTTCCATATCCTAAAGATCAGAATAACACTTGGATGAGGAAAGCAGAGTGAAATGACTGCATGTTAGGTCAGGGCCATGAAGCCTCTGAGGAGAGGATTAAGGGCAGAAAAGCAAGTCCTTACCAGTTCTATCTGTTGAAGCAGCTTGTCTGCTGTGCTGTGCTGTGTAACAGGGGGTGCTGTCATTTATCAAATAGAGTGCACAGTGTTAATTCATCCAGTGGTCTTGGGGAGGAGGCAGGAGGAAAGGGAAATTTGTTTGGTCTTCGAAAGCTGGGCAGCTTCTCCGATAATGTATGTGTGGTTTATGTTAGCACCAAGTTTATGGACTGACACACTGTGTGTATTCTGGAAATGACCCAGGGCATGGCAGTGGAGCATTGGTTCACCATTGAGGCTTGAAGTTTCCAGCTCTGGCTAACCTGAGGTTTTCTCCTCCTCGTGGGAATACATTGCAGTGGCAGCGCTCAAGAATACCTGCTAGGGCTAGTTTAGAGCAGTGTTATAGTCTCCAGGGAGACCACCAACCCTGTGGTACAGCGTGTGCATGAGGAAGGGTGACAGTTAGGAAATGGGTTGGGTTCTCTGCCCCCTGGCTTCTGGTCAGTGGCCAAGAGCCTCTCTAGTCCTTGCCTTAATGAAGTGAAGGGAGCCCCTGTGGAGCACTCTGTCTCGGGGGAGAGGGGAAAGCTAGGCAAGGGAGAGCTGCTGTTCACCTCGTAGGGCTTTGACAGCACCACTAAAATAATACTGTCTATACAGTGTGGTAGTTGGTACCTGTTAGTCAATAACACTTGGTGCCTTTTTCTTTTCACAGGTTTTAATTCTGTGAGTGCTGCCTGCATATTTTATAAATTGATGCGCAGGCTGGGATTCCATGAATTCTATGCTCAGGGCGGTGACTGGGGCTGGCTGATCTGTACCAACCTGGCTCAGATAGCTCCCACGTGAGTATCCTTTAAATAGTACATTTCATGCTCATGCATGTGAGGGTCTCCTGATTTGCCTTTACCTGGGCAGTGTGTAATTTTCTCCTCTGGATTGCTCTGCACACAGTCCTGACCTGGTCACCATTTCTATTCAGGTCCTGGGCTTCTCTCAAATAGAGATGGCCAGTTGTGTGGTGCTTTTGGCATGGCCACAAATCAGGTCTAGCAAGGGACCCAGCATGTGCATTTGAACCCTTCTCTCTGGAATTGAGTCTAGTGGACTGTGCAATAAACATTGTGCCACTGAACTGTGAAACTGATCAAGCTGTGTACTCATCTTGCAGCTTGAACCCGGAAGGCTGGGATGGGGGTGACAGTGCCTTGAGCTACAACAGAACCCTGTGATTGGAACTAGATAAAATGCATCTAATGCATTACATTTATGGATTAAAAATACTTATAATTTCGTTTCCAAATATTATTTTTGTTAATTTGTATTTCTTATTGTGTTTAGCCACGTGAAAGGCCTTCACTTAAATATGGTTTCAGTTACGAACATGAGATTTACCCAGCTGCTGTCCATTCTGTTGGGACGTTATTTCCCAGGACTCTTTGGTTTCCAGGATGAAGATGTCAGGCGGATGTTTCCTTTCTTGAAAAAGGGACTCTATAGGATCTTGATGGAGTCTGGCTACGCTCACATACAGGCTACAAAGCCTGACACTGTTGGTAAAAAGATTTATTACTGTAAAACTCCACAGCAGAGCCCTGCAGCAGGACTGGGATCCCACGGGTTCTGCAGGACCTGCTGCCATAATAGTGGGAGTGAGAAAAATATACTTTATTGCAGGCGGGATTGGGTGGACAAAAAAAAAACAGATTGCAGTAATTTGCAGGAAAACACTTAAAAACTTTTAATACTTAAATTTAAGCAAGGAATAGAAAGAGATTTGATGTCTATTATAACAGGAGTTAAAGTATTTTTTTACATGGTTTAAGCAAGGTTTGTTTTATTCCTTTAGTGGTAAAAATTGTGTCTAAATTCCACTTATATATATATAATATCTTAACCAACCGTGTTTTGTTTTGTTTTTCAAGTAGCATGGGGGAATCTGTCTCACGGGATTTGCGGGATCTAAGGTTTTTGCGGGTGGGAGCAGGATAAAAATACAAGGAACAATACGGGAACAGGTGGAAGTGGGTAGTGCAGGGTGGGACAGGACTGAGATTAAAAGAATAGTCCTGCGCAGGGCTCTGCTCCACAGCACTCTGCACTCATTCTGTGATCACAGGGAAGACTACACTTGGAGCTATTCTGTTTTTGTTTTCTTAAATACAGAGTACATTTCAGAAAATGTGCAGAAAATCAGTGTTTGCGGGGGGGTGGGGGGGGAATACTGGAGGTTTGTGTTTCCAAAAGGTATGCACCTATTCTGTGCATGCAGATAGCAGGGTTGTGCATGCATATCAAGTATTTAGGTGCACATGTGGCCAGCTGTGCAGCTAACTGGCCCTTTGAATGCACAAATAAGTAACTTGCAAGTAAAAGTTGGGCATGCAGTTGCGTGCCTGACCCTCTGTGAATGCTGTTGGCATGTTTTTCATTTTATGTAACTAATGTATTTATACATATCCATTAAGACTTATCCACTTCTATTATGATGTTATGGGGTTGCAAAGTCCATTCCTACCACCACATTCCTGATAAGGGGTGTAGTCGCTCAACAGAGAATGCATCAGATATTAAACTGATGCTACACTTGATGCTGAAAACGGCCACGTTTATTATTACACCAGTGGGTTCTTCCTCATAGACTGTCTAATTCATTCAGATCGCTAGGCCACTTTGATAAATGTCCAGGCATTAAAAGTGGGAGACCTTAAGAGCTGCAGTGCTCACTACAGTGGTACAGCTCTCAACAGGAGAGATTGAGAGCCCTGCCCAGAATACCCCCTTCCCCACCAGCCCAGTAGTTAGGGCATTCTCCTTGGAGATGAGGAACCCAAGTCCTTGTTCCACATCAAGCAGATGAATCCAGGTCTCCCACATCCTGAATGAGTGCTCTAACCACTGGGCTAAATGTTATAAGGGTGCAGGAGGCAGCGTCTCCTCCTCTTGTATCTTTTGTGTGGATTAAAAATGTGCTCAAATCACATCTACGAGATCAGGCCCCAAAGGCAAGGGAAGTGGGGAATGCTTAGTTTGTGAATCCTGCTTGGGTTTAGGCATGAGTTAGGTGCCGAGCTGCTGGACACTTTCAGGACTTAGGCAGCTGAGCACATGCTGAAATTTAGACTCTTCTAAATTTAAGGCTCACCACCTTAGTGGTGGAAAATTAGGAGCCTACAGGGTTGGGCAGGAGCAGAACAGGGGTTTTGTGGATGCCAGTGAATTAAATGTTGGATTTAGGTGCCTGAAGTGGTAGTTAGATGCTTAAGTCTCCCTTGTGAATCCCACTCTAAGTGCTTCCATTTAAAAGCTTTTGTAACTGAATGGGACAACTGACTCTAGAAGGTGGAATAAGATACTTTTTTCGTTTCCTTAGCTGTATTCAATTAAATTACATGAGATTGAGTGAAATATCGCTGTGCTAAAAATTGTGCTGTAATGCTTTTTTTTTTTTAAATGTAGCCACAGAAATTATATTGAATGGCAGCAGCTGTTTTTTAAGAATGCTGCAGTATATAATCAAAATGGTTACATCAGACTAAGAGTCCACGGTACCTGGAAAAAGTTCTGGCTTACTTTCAGATTTTTTTTTTTAAAGTTACTAGTCACTAATTAAATTAAAAAGTTAATTGGACAAAATAATTTAAACGTAATTAATTTTTAAAAATATATTTACAGAAAAAACAAACAACGATCGATGCATAAATTTCTCATAATACATTAATCATTTGCAACTATACCTTAGCTATACTTAAGTCACTAATTAAATTATGGTTAAGGATAGCTGATGGACTGACAGGTGACTGCAGTTGGCAGCTCTGCTCCTCCTGCTGTGGGGTTTGCTGACTGAGAGTCTTGCTCCTACAAATCATCTATGATTTGTCGGAGTGGAACTTTCAGGCTGTGAATCATTGGTAATTTGATGGCTCAGGAGTCGCAGAGCTGGAGCCAGGGATATTACTGGTATTGTGGGGGTAGGGGAATATGGAGGGGAGGGGAGGGGCATGGCAGAGGCTAGATTGCCAGCTGGGCACCTGTGAAGTTGTGGTAGGGAGCATTCCCGGCGGGGGGGAGATAATGTGTGTGCTGGATGGGTCATGGTCAAGTGGGGAAACCAGTGCTCATTGGGATGTCTGATGAAGAGGGTATGCTGCTGGGAGGGCATGACAGTGGCAGAGCAGGGATTCTCAGCCAGTGAACTATGGAGGTTTGCAAGCTGAGTAAGCTGTCAGCTGACAGTGCACCATTTGTGCCATTGTATTTTATCCACATTGTCACTTAATTAAATGAGTTTGCATGGATTAGTGTTTATGCCTACAAATTCATGGGGAAACGTGCACTGATTGTTGGTTCACTGCAGTTGACTGAAGCACTTTGAGCTGTGCATGGAAGTTGCATTTCAAGTGAACATCAGAAAACAATGGTCCTTTACTCCAGCAGATGTCTCTAGTGGAGACAATGTCTCAGTTTTTCCCATTTGAAAAATGGAGACACTTACCTACTCTGCCCACCTCACTATGGCGTTACAAGGATCACTGCATGCCTGTACAGTGAAATTGGAAAGTCTGATGTTCAGGCTAAATACTATTATGACAACATTTGGTAGCTTGCTTTTTAAGTCTCAGCCACCAGATGGTTAGAACTTTGCTAGCATTATCCATGTTTAAATAAAAGTTGTCACTAATATAATTTCATCCATGACCCTTAAATGCACCCTGTGAGCGTGGATGGGATTTTAAAGATGCTCGTTCCTCATTTCAGTATCATCCTTTGGAAGCCAGAATTGGGCATGTGTGAAGCTGTGAAATGTCAGGATCCCTATATCACAGAAAACTAGGAGAAACCCTTATGGCATGGCACCCAGTGCTAACATACTCTGACTTGGGAGCAAAAACCTAGAAGCAGGTGTAAGTTCGCTGTCCAAGCTATGTGCAAAAAATAAAGAGCAGAAATGGCGAAAAGCAAACTCTAAAGCAATGGGTATTTATAATATAGGATACAACAGTAGTCCCTAAAAAGAGTTTCTTCTGTTTGATACAATGTGCTAAATCCTGGTTGTCTTCTCTTCATACAAGTAGCCCTTAAGGCAAGCAGAATTTGTCCCAGTAATGCTCTTAGTATTTGACAGTAGCTTCCGCTTAATAACGGAGGCAAATCTTACTTGGCACATAAAGCTTAATCTTATTAGCTTGCAGAAAAAGCCATTAGAAATACGACTCTTACATTTAATTTTAAATACATAACGGTATCTGAGTAATGCTGAGTCTATTACCATATTTAATTATTAGACAATAATAGGTTCTGACTTGTTCTCTTTATGATAGCTTAAAAAAAAACCCACACCCTCACAAAGCTGTTCCAACAGCTGTAACTGTTCTGTACTATAATGGGGAGCTTCTAATGTAGTTTGAGATTAATAGCAGGGTATGCCAGACTTATTTTTAATTTTTCTCCTCCTTCTCAGGCTGTGGCCTGAATGACTCTCCGGTAGGGCTGGCTGCATACATCTTGGAGAAGTTTTCTACATGGACTGATCCTGAATTCCAGAAATTAGAGGATGGAGGTCTAGAAAGGTGGGAACAACCTCTTCCGCTGACTCACCATTGGCCTCTTTCCCTATTCTAGAGGAGGTCACTCAGCCCAGACTTATGTTTAGAGCACATTAGTCTCTCAAATAAAGCTCTGTTGGGGTAATTTGGTTTACCTGCCATCCTGCAAGGAAACTGTATGGCCACAATAGCACAAAATTACACTTGTGTTGGCAATCATAGAAAAGAGGCCAAAAGTGAATGGGCCTTGAAAACTGAACTACACCCTCACACCTATCTCTGATCCTTCCAGGCCATGGTAGAGGTACACTGGCAGCGTATGGAAGAAATTTGCCCTGCCACTGCCTATTCATTGTCTGTTTTATGGATAAGCAGAGGACTTTCGTTTCTAGGGTTGTCATTCTGGCACCTCTCAGTAGTACTAATATTACATTTAAAAAACAGCCGAGAAAATGTCAGGGAAAGTGGAGGGAAGAGAAATCTGTTTTATACCAGAGATTTTTTGCTCACAAAATATCATCTCTGATTCAATCTAATGCAAATCTTTGTCTCTTCACAGATTTATTTACTTTGTTAACCATTGTCACAAAAACGTATACTTACAGTTTGCTACTAATGGGTCAGTCTTGGCTTGGGGTGAGATTCCAAAGAAGCCCTAAAATTTGCTGAACTACCTGGCTGAGCCAGAGTGCACATTAGAAAAAGACCAATGAAAATTATTTGAATATAATGTCTCCCCTGTGAGTGGTTTACTGTGGGGTATGAAACCTATATTCATAGCAAAGATTGGCCAAGTTTCTGTAGTTTTTTTAACTTAGTCTTTTATTGGAAACATATGTTAGTGTTTATGAAACTAAATGGCACAAGCTGCCCAACATGCTCTTCTGGTCTCCTCGTTCACTGAAGGAAGGATATAGGTGGTGCTAGTTCATGGCCTCTTTTGACAGTGTTATTGGAGCTGGGATATTTTTTGGAGTCTGTCTCCCTTGTAAGGATGTTAAAGTGTTAGGCTTTACATGTCTACATGAGCACTAAATACTCAGGCTAGCAGGAAGGGCGAGTGCTAAAATGTTCGGGCTAGCAGGAATGGGAAATGCTAAAACAGTTGGGGTAGCTCTGAAATCCATGTCTAGTAGGAATGGAGGGTTGGGGTGAGGAATTGTTAAGTCCTTTCTGAATTAGTGTGCTAGTACTATTTTTTGTTACCCATTTTTGCTTTAATTTTTATAATTTAACCAAAGTAAATAGCCAAAAAGATTTGAAATGATTCTTCCACCATAAACTAAACTGCATTCAACTCTCATGAGGCCATTTCTGTGCTGACCTTTTCAGGAAGTACTCTCTGGATGACCTTCTCACTAACGTCATGCTCTATTGGGTGCCAGGCTGCATGGTTTCTGCAATGCGTTTCTACAAGGAGAATATCGGGAAGGGGATTGGTACGCAGAAACATGAGAAGTAAGAGGCTTGCACTCACATGCGTGCTAGTGACACACTGTGGGTTAGTGAGTATTGTGGGGGAGAAGCTGCATCACAATATGTATTTTGTTCATTCTTAGACAAGTCTACTTATTTACTTCTGCTGTATTTTCCAAATGTGCTGCAGTATATTGCTCAGAAATAAGAGACTTTACTACAGCAACTCTACTGTTAAACTTCTGGTGAAAATGATCATGTTTGCACCTTAATCAAGCAAGAGAGAGAAGAGTGTGTGTGCAAACCGTTTGAGACCCTAGTTCAGCTAATGAATTAAACTGTATTTGCCATCTTGACTGAATCTTGTAGTCAACGTTCACTTACAGAGCTTACTCCCTTGGTCATCTAGTTTTGTTATCCTGCTTATATTAATTTGGGGTGAAGTTTTCACAAGGGTCTTAAATCCCACTTTCAAAAGTGACTTAAGCATGTAGAAGTCTTTGTCTCATTGAAAGTCAGTGGTACTTAGGCTCTTAGATGCTAAAGGGGAAGTGTTTCAAAGACTCCAGGGGGAATTAGGCATCTGACTCCCATTGATTTTCAATGGGGGTTAGGTGCCTAACTGACTTTTGTACCTTTGGTTACATCTTCAGTAACATCTGTGCCATGGTAGCGCTTTAGTGTCGATGCTCACTCCAGTGACAGGAGGATTCCCATTACTGTAGTTAATCCACCTCGCCAACAGGCAGTAGCTAGGTCAAGGGGAGAATTATTCTGTTGGCCTAGCACTGTCTACGCCAAGTGTTAGGTTGGCTTACCTATATTGCTCAGGGATGTGGAGTTTTCATACCCCTGAGCAACATTGCTGGATCGGGTTAACTTTTTAGTGTAGACCTGGCCTTAGAAAAAAAGCCTCTTTAAGTCACTGTTGAAAATGGGACTTAGGCTCCTAAGTCACTTAGGGCCAGGTTTGCAAAGACAGTTGGGCACCTAAAGATGCAAATAGGTTAATAGTGGGATTTAGAAAAATGCTTGAGCCCGATCAAAATCAGTGGGAATTAGATGCCTATAGGGCTTAGGAACATCTGAAAATCCCAGTAGGTGCCCGTTTGCATCTTTAGCACCTTAAATACTTTGAAAATCTGGCCCTTATAGCCTTGTGAGAATTTTACCCTTGGTTTACAACAAATGCAATAAGATCCTAGAAACTGGACCCTTGAGGTCATAACCGTTTGCTTCCATTCCGCCTGCCACTGCAGAATTGTTCCCTGCCTACAGTATATTCTTGTGTACTTTGTGCAGTCCAGTTTTAAATGGCGATAGATGGGAGAGTTTCACCCACGGGAGCCTATTCCACAGGCAGAGCAACCTCAATGCTATGAAATATTTCCTGATATCCTTTGTTTTACCTTTGTTCAACTTCATCCCATCATCCCTACCGAAAGCCTCTTGGAGCATTCTAAACGCTTCCTTTCCATCACTGCTGTTTACACCCTTCAAATACATAGTCTCTTAATACATTTCCCACCCTTCAGTTGTCTTGGCAAGTTCCCCATATTTAGTTCTAATCTTCCTTCCCACATAAATAACCTATCCAGTTTCCTCAACATTTTTGTTGCAGTCCTTTGAATTTCTGTCAAACACATGATCCTTGCTGTACTTTGATCAGACTTCCATGCAGTGGTTACTTTGCCCCCACCCTCCCTTCCTCTGGAAGGAACCTCAGAGGAACCTCATCTAATCATATAATCCAACCTCCTGTGCTGAGGTGGGACCAAGTAAACCTAGATCATCCCTGACAGGTATTTGTCCAACCTGTTCTTAAAAACCTCTGATGATGGGGAGGGATTCCACAACCTCCCTTAGAAGCCCATTCTGGAGCTTAGCTAACCTTATAATTAGAAAGTGTTTCCTAGTATTTAACCTAAATTGCCCATTACTTCTTGTCCTACCTTCTAATGGAAATGGAGAACAGTTGGTTACCTTCCTCTTAATAAAAGCCCTTAACATTTGAAGACTGTTATTTGGTCCTCCCTCAGTCTTCTCTTCTGAAGACTAAACATGCCCAGTTGTTTGAACTTTTCCTTATAGGCCAGGTTTTTCTAAACTTTTTATTTGCTCTCCCCAGGATTCTCTCCCTGTTATCCACATCTGTCCTAAAGTGTGGTGTCCAGAATAGGGGACAGTACAGTTACCTTCTGCATCTTACATACGACACTCCTGTCACACCCCAGAACATTAGCCCTTTTTGCACCTGCATCAGGTTGATTCATATTCAATATGTGATCCACTATAATCCCAGATCCTCTCCAGTAGTACTACCACTTAGCCAGTTATTCCCCATTTTGTAGTTGTGCATTTGATTTTTCCTTCCTAAGTGTAATACTTTGCACTTATCCCAGCTTGGTGTCAGCCACAGATTTATAAGCATACTCTACACTCTATTATCCAAGTTATTAATGAAAACATTGCATAGTACCAGACCCAGGACAAACCCCTGCAGTACCCCACTAGATGTGCTCTCCCCAGTTTGACAGTAAACCATTGATAACTAATCTTTGAGTGTGGTCTTTCACCCAGTTATGCACCCATCTTATAGTAATATCAGCTAGGCTATGTTTTCCTAGTTTGCTTATGAGACTGTCACGTGGGACTGTGTTGAAAGCCTTACTAAAATAAGATACATCACGTCGATAGCTCCCCCGCTTCCATTTGGCCAGTAACACTGTCAAAGCAGGAAGTTAGGTTAGTTTGGCATGATTTGTTCTTGACAAATCCATGCTGGCTATTCTTTATAACACTATTATCCTCTGACGCTTACCAGTTGATTGTTTAATAATTGAACCAGTATCTTTCCAGGTATTGAAGTAGGGCTGGCTGGTCTGTAATTCCTTGGGTGCTCTTTGTTCCCCTTTTTAAAGACAGGTTCTATGTTTGCCCTTCTCCAGTCCTCTGGGACCTCACCTGTCGTCCAGGAGTTCTTGCAGATAATTGCTAACAGTTCAGCGATTGCTTTAACTAGTTTCTGAAGTATCCTGTGAGCTATTTCATCAGGACCTGCTGACTTGAATACATCTATCTTCTCTACATATTCTTTAACCTGTTCTTTCCCTATTTTGGCTTGCATTCCTTCCCCCTCGTTCTTAACGTTAATTGTGTGGAGTATCTCTGCCCCTTCTGAGGGTACTTCACAAACTGTACGAAGTCAGATCCTATATTTACATAAAATGTGTAGCCACGTCCTTTTAAAGTCTTTTCAGGAATGGGAGGTGATGGTGTCTAGTGGTTAGAGCCAGGGCCTGGGAGTCAGTTGGATTATATTCTTAGCTCTATCACTACCCTGTTGTCACTTAACTTCTGTCTTAGTTTCTCCATCTGTAGAAGGGGAATATAATTCCTGTTTCAGCAAGGTTCTGAGTCTTGCTAACCTGTCTGTAAAGCACTTTGATTTGCTATTGAAACGTGTTCTGGAAGGACAAATTTATTTTCTCTTCTCTATATCCCCTTGCAGGCTCCCTGTGCGAGTGCCTACAGGTGTTGCTTCCTTCCCCAATGAAATCCTGCACACTCCTCGGTCCTGGGCGCAGCAGAAGTACATCAATATCATCTCCTTCAATTTCATGCCACGAGGTGGCCACTTCGCAGCCTTTGAAGAACCGGAACTTCTTGCCGCAGATATTCAGCAATTTGTGGGGAGAGTGGAAAAGGAGGAACTCTGGAGGGAGAAGGGAAAATAACTCCCCCATGTGAGGTGCCTTTAACTTCAGGCACTTGTAAACTCAGTATGGCCTGTGCTGTGATATGCAAGCTTACCTTGAACCAGATATAATAGAAAATAAAATAGAGCAACAGTATATTCAGATGTAGTATTCTTAGGGTGTAATAGTTACTCTTCACCAGCAGGCTGAACTGAAACAGTATAAGAATGTAAGATGAAAATATATCTTTTCACATGGGGAACTCTGAATGTCAGCATTGACACATGTTAATTCTCTTTGCTTTGGAGATGGAATGGGAAGTAGATCTTATTTGATTTAGATGTGTCTTTGGAGGAGTAAATTTCCTTAGTTATTACAATGATGTGGCAGTTTGAGATTTTCAGCTGATGATAATCTATAGTCAGGGGTTATGGCTTCACTTCTCTGCTAATAGGATGCATTAGATTTCTGTACTGAAAGATGGGAAATGTAGCATTTTAATCCATAACTAACTGAACTACTGCAGCAGTTAATCATTCAATAAAGAAAAGCCTATTGAACGTCTTTGGTGAATTTTTAAGCTCTGTTCTGAGCAAAAGGAAAAACCTGACCTGGAAGGTTTTTGCTTACTTCCTCCCTTGCTAATATCCCAGAACCTTTCATGCTGTGGCATCTGATTGTAATGAGATTTCTGCTAGGCATGATGGGATGACTTAACCTGTAACAGGAGAATTTGGGAGTCTGGGATGGAAGGGAAATTTTAAAAAGTTCAGTTCAAACTTCTCCAAGTGTTGACTGTCCCCGAGCTCAGTAGGGACATGAGCAACAAAATCTGCACTTGCTTTACCTCTGTTTTCATTAGTAAAGTATTCTCTTGTGTTCTCACTCTAGTCTCTGTTGCTTGCAGGCACAGGATGTAAGTGGATAATCATCCTCGTGTTCCTAGAAAGAATTTGCTGCAGGGAGGGGCCATTCTTGAGTTATTCCAGGTACACTGTGGGGAAAGTGCTTTCCCATGGGGGTGAGGGGTGTCAGTTCTTTTGCTCATAATACTACCAGCTGTTTGTAGGCTCTGATATGTTCCTTTTTTGGTTAAGTCCTTGGCTTCTGGACACTCATATTTGTCTTCCTTCCCTCCTATCCCCATGTGTGGTCTTACATTTCAGGGCAATAGGTCACCCTGTCACATCTTTATTGCATATGCAGACATCTGCTACAGCATCAGGAAACATTGCTGTGTACTAATATGAGTATTTCCCCAGGGACTGATCAGTCACAGCAAAGACAAAATAAGTGGAAGTGAAGTTTGCTATATGATGCCTGCCAGATCAGTTTTCTAATGCGAGTAAGTGGAAAGCTTAGAAGCAGTTTCATCTCCTTTCTGGTGTAGCTCTACTTTTAGAGGCCAGGCCTGAACAAAAGGAGGTAGAGGAAAGTAAATGAGTCTGTTCCAAGTTCTTATGTTACAGCAGCCCTCCTAGGCCCAGTCTTTAACAAGAGAGGGTGTTTTTTTTCTTTTAAAATGTTCCTGATGATGATTCAGCATTTGTTGCACTGAGTAATTTGAGACACCAATGATAAAGCCCACCAGCCACTGAGAGAAAATGAGTGGGCACTACATTGCCACATTCTGTACAACAAAGGAAACAGAATTTTATATCAAATTTGTCAATTTTCCATGTTAAATTTTTTTCTTTCATCAAGACACTGAGTGTAAAGGCTACAAGAAAATGGAATTGACTGACCAGATCTGGACATAAAATTTAGGCTTTTCAAAGCTCAGTAGAAACGTCATTAATTTTTTATTTTTAATTAAGTTTGACTTTGACTCAAATGTTCCCCTGTTGTCTCTTATTCAAGTTTCTAAAATACAGAAATCCAATTGCAGCAGGGGCTACTACTCTCTTTTTGTCATCTAGGAAGAGTGAAATGCAAACCTTACCAACCTAGATGGGGAAAACTACATTTTTTTTTAAAGTTACATTTTTAATCAATCGCACCTGCTAATAACACATTTCAAGTACTATGTCTAAAAGTTTAACCTGTGTCCCGTCACTGTCCTTATCACTTGCGTACCCCAAAACAAAGCACCCTGCTGTCCACTTCTTGCTTTATTTATAACAAAACCTAATTTAGCCAACTTGAAGCAACTCCAGTGTCTAAATTGCAGGTTTTGACATTATCCACCTTGTGGTGATGGAGATCTGTTTACTTTGCCTCTTTTATGGATAAAATTCGGGTGTGACCCTAATAGCTGGATTTGATATCTGGCTATCACAAATTTGAGCGAATTAGAAATACATAACCCTTGCCTCCACTATACCCTAGTGTTGGATGGAGGGCTCAGTATTGGGAGCATATGGTAATTGGTCATATTCTAAAGGGTTCAGAAGAAGAGCCAGTCAACATTTTTTTGAATTTTCATGTTCTCCGTTAGCTAATGACTGTGATGCAGTGATGATAAATAATGCTAATAAAAATGACAAATAGCTCCTTCCACAAAGAATGGGATTTGTTCCTAAGCCAGCTGGGCATATTGGCATTCATCAAAGTAGCAGCTGATTTGCTGGAGATTCTGTTCTTTGTGAAACTTTTCAACCAGTAAAAGAGCTCCACTCAGCACCTGGTTGAATAATTTCTATCCTAAGCTGTTCCAAAAAGGATCCTCAAAGCAGTAGCCGTGGCTTTCACAAACACAAACTGCTTCGCTGATCCAGGAGCAGAGCTCTTTAGCTGCTGACCAGTTTCATTAGCATGGTTCCTTTCCCTCCACGTCATTTTCTGTAAAACAAAAGTCTTACAAGGCTGTTTGTTTGGTGAAGATACTATTCTGGTCAGCCAGTTCTGAAGTAACGACAACCCTAGACGTTTAAAAAGTAGCTGTTACTTACAGCAGGTGCAATATACAAAATGCATTACATGAAGATAAATCTTTGCTTGGAAGAGTTGGACAGGAAAGGCTCTGGTGGTACAGTCAAAGGAGACCAGGCATAAATCCATATTGATTTCAGGCCAGTTGCTTTAAACACTGAAAATGATGCCTTCATTTCACTTGCTATGACATGATTCTTATAACTGAAGTCTAAAACCCCTCCCTTATGACACAGTTTCCACTCACAGCGAATATGTAATGTCAGTAGCATTGATGGAGTTTATGCTGGTGCATATAGCAGAATTAGGCCCATTTCGGCTTTGTCAGTTGTTTTCCAGCTAGTTATATTTATACATGGACAAGTGCTGAATGGTCCCTTTTTACCCTGAAGTGAGTCATAGTGCACAGCATGAGCTTTTCAATTATTCCTTCTTCTTAAATTGAAATCAGGAAGGGGAGACTGGCTACGGCAGCAAAGTGCACTGTAGAGCTTGCCAGGCTCCAGCTGGGCCTTGGCCCCTCCATGAACAGGGATGATATTTGTGCAAACCACCCCATCTTAAGGAAGCACCATTTCAGGTAACCCTGCCTTTCTTCCCAAAGCTGACTGCATGAAGCATAGTCCCATCAAGGAAAAGGTTCTCTCTCTCCTGGGTTTTAATTAGAGCTTTGAAGACAGCAAATCAGAATGTATTATTCCTGGCTAGTTCAATATGTCAACAGGTCCACTTCTACAGCCGCTGTTTCAAACTGCCACGGGTGATGGTCACAGAAGGGCCTCATTATTTCCATTTTACAGAATGGCAAACTGAGGCGTAAGTGGAGGCAGTGCCTCTCCCAGCAGGTGAATGGAAGGTATGGAAAAAGAACACCTCCATGCTTATCAAAAGTGATAACTAATCATGGCCCAACTTGTAACACCATAAAGGGGTGTGACTTTCAGAGAGTGCTGAGCACCCACCTGGTTAAAGTGTCAAGTTGTATGTCAAAAAGTGAGGCACCCCAAATCACTGGTCACTTTGGAAAATCTTGGCCTTGGGCACCTGCTTCCGTCTCCTGGGCACTCGCCCCTGCACTATGCAACATCCTTTAGTTCAATTTTTTTAAAACTTTTTTTTAAGCTCATCACTTACCGCTACATCTGTGAAGCTGAAAAAATATGCCAGTAAGTCTGTGAGGGTTCACCCTGCTTCCAGTCCTTTGGACTGTACTAATTCCCCTCCAGCTGAGCCCGGTCACATTTCCGTCCTGGTCTAGGGCAGTCTCTGCAACAGCAGTTGCAGACTGTGCTCTGACAGCATGCAGTAACCTTTCATCTATCAGGGGTCTGGGTGACACCTCTATGAGCGTCTCTCTGCTGAGCAGATGGAAACCTGTTTTAGAAATAAACTGACATTGCTGGGTTTTTTCCTCTACAAATGTATTTGTGCCTATTGTGCTCTAGCATTGCTCTTGCCTGAACGTAGGGGCTGAAAGGAAATCTGTCCCTGCACTCTCTTGTACTGTAACAGTAATACTTTGATATTAACCTAGAAGGTTGAACAAAGGTGGGGAAAGGTTCTTTACCCAAGTTTCCCCATCTGAAAAATGGGGTAAGAAAAATTAAGCAACTTGCCTGATCTTTCTCACTAACTTCCTGGAATCCAGATATAATGCTGGCCCCTGTGCTAACCCCTAGACAACACTGTCTCCACTTTTTTTTTTTTTAATTGGGAAGTGGAAGGTGTTGCTTAATGACTCCTATTCATCCCCAACACACAGCTCATTTTATTTCTCAGAATTCTTGAACGTTTCTCTAGAGAATCAGATTTTGATTGTATGCTGTTTGGGGGTAGGGATGTGCACGTCAGAGCCACCTGACACACCCGGGCCACTACACAGAAGCAAAAGAATGAGAAAAGTCTGACTAAAGCTTAAACTACCTCCAACAGAAAACTCCTCTAGCGCTGCCACAGGCAGGTTGAGAGACACCAGATCTTAAAACCAATGCCTTATGGCTTCATAGAAAAGATTTTGCTCCAAGACATGTACAGAAGCCTGGTGTTACAGTCAGACAAATGAAATAGTACCAATACATTTTAAAAAATCTTGAGTATTATGCAGTAAAATATACAGAGCAGAGGATGGTGTGGTATGGCACTTATTTAGGGTGATCGGTATAACTCAGTCATGGATTCACCATAAATGAGGCAGCCATCCTAAACTCTCAGTGATCAAACCTTGATACCCCAGCACACCCTCATGCTTAGGGCTATGATTTTGTCACAGAGGTCCTGGTAATCTTGAATACAGTCCATGAAATCTTGGAAAGAACTGTAAAAACACATCTGATGTAGCCCCGAGTGGCATTGCAGCCTGTGCAGGGGATTGCAGTGCTGCTCAGGGTTAGCCCATCAGCAACTCTTGGGGATAGAAGGCCAGACAGGCATGCCCCAGGTTGCAAGGCCCAGAGTGGGGAGTCCGGCTCAGCCCTCGGGGAGAGGAGCTGCTGCTGTACGGTGAGTTCGCTCTGCACCCCAGCCTTGCGGCTCTACTCTTGTGTATGTTGATGAAGCAAAAATGACATTTGGTGACGTTTCTGTGACTTACCCTTCCCCCCCCGCACACCACTGCAGAATAGATCAGAAAGGGATTCCTTTTCCAGCACCTGTGGAGGGGGAGCTTGTCTGTTGGTTAGAACAAGGAGACAGTTTATCAGGAGACCTAGGTTCTTATTACAGCTCTGCCGCTGACTTGAGATTCTGGAGTTCAGATCAAATTTCACAAAATGTTTAACTAAAGTGAGCGCCTCTGACAGTCAGGCCTAAGCAGCTAAAAAATCCAATTGAAGTTAAATGGGACCTGCAGGTATTCAACCCCTTTGAAAACTCAATAGCTGGGGCTGCCACTGAAGCCCAACTTTAGCCATCCAGAACAGTCAATTGTTGCTTCCTCACTTCATTCTCAGGGCTCTTCTCTGAACTATTTTTTCCATTTTTCACCATCCTTTTTTAAGTGTTAACACGCTGTTCCAGTACGGTCTGACCAACCCCAGAGACAGGGCCATATTTTCTCCCCCAGCAACTCTTTTTGGGTGAGGGTAGCTGCTGTACATGTGTATGGGGGAGAACATAGTGCTCTAGATCTTCACTTAGAAACCGTGTTGACTCAGTAACCCCCCTCATGCCTCAGGGAAAAGTGACGGCAGCTAAAGTGAGAGTGGCCACTATTAAGCTGCAGTTCTCGGTACAGCTTTCAAATGTAGATACACAACATCCACCCACGCTTAGGAGAGAGGGATTAGACAGCCAGTGAGATACGGGTAGGGAAGTATTATGACTAGTCCTGTTACTTGCTTGCTATAACAAACAGGAGCAGGCCAAAATTCTTTGTTATGCTGCTGTTAAACCAGTTCTTCAGCCTCCCGCTATCATGCTCTATCCACTGGACCATGCTGCCTCTTACCATTTTTTAGTCTAATAAATACAGGTAGGTAAATACCTACACGCTGCATAAAACTAGTAGTGGGCCTGACATTTAAAAATAAGTATATTTTTATACATGTAAAAAAGGAAATTCTAAATTCATCTAAATCTAATTGCCAGAATTGAGGCTAAATTGCACTGCTGCTTTTGCCATTTCTAAACAGGACTTTGCAAATCTATATTTAGCTTCTTTAAGGCTGTGAAAGCCATACTTAATACTACAAAAAAAGCAACATACTACCCTCTAGTTATAAACCTGGTCTCCAGGAAGGGATTTCAGTGCATTCAGGTCTGTGAAGATCAATGTTATGCTGTAGCAGAGCTTCAGGAAAGAAGGGAATAAGCAACCACAGAAGAAAACTAATTCTAGCCCTCCAGGAGAGGGGCTAGCTTATTGCATCAGCCAGGAATCCAGATGCATTGAACTGAGGATTGCAAGCTCCAAATTGGAAGAGATTAGTAATGGAGACACATTAAATGTGGAAGGGTAGTTTCAAGTACTGGGCCAGCTTATTCACAGAGCCCCATTCTCTATGTTCTGTCAAAGGATTAGAAGTTAATGCCTGGTGCAGACAGCAGAAAGACAGCTGGCCCCGATTCATGCCCTTCCCAAAGGGCAACTACTTATAGACTGTACTAACAAAGACCAATTCGAGATCATCCAGAAATTCTCTACTTGAGAGAACAAAATTGGGAAGTCACACGTGCTGCCGCTGAGATCCGAGAGCTCTGCACACAGACCTGACCAATTTGATGTTAGATGTTAGCAAGAGTCAGGAGACATATCAGCAAGCCAGAGACTTGACCTAATAGGTCAATTTTCAGTGCATCTGCCATTAGTGGTTTGTTCATTGTTATGACCTGGGGAACAGCTGCCCTCAGGATACAAAATACCCAAGCTTTGCTAGCTTTAAACTATCTGAAGCACACACTTGCAGCTGTTAGGGGCAGAGTATGAGCACAGCTGCCTCTTAAGTCACTTCGGGATCTAGCAGAATCAGGGCACAATAGGAAAATGGACATTGGGTTAATAGAGAGGGTTATAGATCATTAAAAGAAAAATAGTCTCTCTAGCAGAGGCAATCCATCCAGTAGAGATAAAAATCTGTATGTTTCCAAGTATTGTTCCATCCAAGATTAGGCAGAGACCCTGCTTCCACACTGCACAGACCGTATTTCATAGCCTTTGGTGTGATCAGGTTACTGATGAAATGTAGGCAGGAGAAAAATCTTTCACATAGATCCTACCCACCACACTTCAACTAATGGCTGAGAAAACTCCCCCCTCCATGTCTCTGCTTCTCCAAGAATGACTCCATCTTTTCGCAATACGTTCAGTTGTCAGTGCTTGCACTTCACTTTTTTCATCTTTCTAAACAGAATTCAGTCCTTGCACAACTGCATGAAGGAGAACAGAAGTGCATCCAGTTCCACAGGCTCCATACTTCCACTCTAGCTTCAGTCTAGGAGAATGTGGTTTTTGCTGTATGTACAGTATGTAGCATCTCACGCTTTCTAGCTTTTAGTCACATTTGAATGTCAGGCTTCCCCAAAATTCAAGTTCCATAGAAACACCAAGTTCCAGGCCACAGCTGCTGCTCAGAAAGCAAGTAATGACTTAGCAAGAAGTTAGAGGGTGAGGCAGTTGTTCTTTCTGAGCTATACCAGGCAGGTTTGCAGGCCTCGAATCTCAGGAAATACAGCTTCTGAGAGTTAGGATCGGCAACTCCAGCTAGGTCATTGCTTGCCAAAGTATTTAGAAGAGGCTCAGTAAAGAACGTACAATGCCTTTAAATATGGATTTCACATATGGTACAGTCCAATATCCATATTTGCTGAAGTCTCCATCCTTTACTGTGAAATGCTTTTTCTCTAAGGCTCATCAAGGAATGTGGGGAGTACCTATTACTTATCTAATTTTATCCTCTTGGAAACTTTCACCAGCACAAAAGAATGAACTACAATGAGTGCAGTTTGTGAATTTCTTCCAGCTCTGAAATAGACCCAAAGGACAACATAGCAAACTTAGTTATGTCAGAGCAGCCTTTATTCTGTGCTGCTAGGTAGGGATCTTGTAATTTACTAGTGGATGCTTCCATCCCCCAGCCAAACGGAGAAAGTGAGTGCACTAGGTCATGCTACAGTGGATACAAAAATGGAAAGGGACAATGGCTCAGGGAACTGGTAATGGATACAGAGCCTCTCACAGGTACAGTTTGTGAGTTCAGCATTATCATAGGTTGGTGGTGACCAAGAGTGGTTGCTACATGGTGGTTTGGTGGCATAGGTAAAATAAGCCTCTGCATCAGAGCCCTTGCTAGCACTCAGCAGAGGCCACATAATGACTACTCAGTGAGATGGAAATTCCTCCCCGCTTCAACTCTTGTTTTTGGTCTAGAATCTAGAGCAGGTCTGAAGCACATTGACAGGGCTGCGTGTGGAAGCTGGCACTATTATTGCCACTGTCCATGATGAATCTGTCCTGAAAATAAGAAGCTTCATTGTCAAGGACTGTCAGCCTCCCGCCTTTCATGAGTGCAGAGAAGACAGACACCAAAGGAAATTAAATACTAAGCTAATGCTTGTCCTAGATATCAGACCCAGGACCTCAGTAGATCAGTGGCAACAAATGTGAAAGAACTGAGTTTTACTGTGGAAGACAAGGATTCCTGACTGGTGTCCAGCCACAGCTAACAGGACAAGTGTGGGAGTCAAACCCTTCAGCATCATGATTACCAGTGAAGGTGCCTACAAAAGGGGTGAGAACTGCTTACACAGATGCATGTGAAGAGGATGTTAAAGTTTAACTTGAACCAGACAATTGAAAAGTCAGTGGGATGGCAGAAATTACCAGGCTTCCTTCTGGTATTGCCTCTAACATGGCCATGAATAGAAGGATTCCCAAAACTAGGGCCCTACCAAATTCAAAGCCATGAAAAACACACCCTAGGGCGTGAAATCTGGTCTTTTGTGTACTTTTACCTTATACTATACAGATTTCACAGGGGAGACCAGCGTTTCTCAAACTGGGGGTCCTAACCCAAAAGGGAGATGTGGGGTGAGGGTGTCAAGATTTTTTAAGGGGGTCACGGTATTGCCATCCTTAGTTCTGCGCGACCTTCAGTGCGGGGCAGCTGGAGAGCGGTGGCTGTTAGCCGGGGGCCCAGCTCTGAAGGCAGCGCCGCCACCAGCAGCAGTGCAGAAGTAAGGGTAGCAGTACCGTAACCCCTGCTACAATAACCTTGTGACCCTCCTCGCCTCCTTTTTGGGTCAGGACCCCTACAATTACACCACCATGAAATCTCAGATTTAAATAGCTGAAATCATAAAATTTACAATTTTTAAAATCCTATGACCATGAAATTGACCAAAATGTGAATTTGGTACCACGTCTTACCTGCACAAGCCAGAATGTGGAGTAGAAGCTGTAACTCAGAATATCCTTTTTTACTTGGTTTCAGTCCAAACCTTAAAGTAGTGGTTTGCGTCCAATGCACATTTCACTTCTGGCAATTCTATCAGTTTTAAAAAGGAAAGGGTCAACATATAATGACTTAAGAGAGAAGAGTCTGGCACAAATGCAGCCCTTTTTAATAGGAGGGTCCCTTCACTTACTTCTGTAGAACTAGGTGTTTTTATGTATCTTCCAACTCACAGGATAGGACTCTTCTCCAAAACTGCCAATTTGTTCCTTCCATCATCTCCTCTGACATTCTCAGCATTAGTCCAGCAAGAGAGCAGGAAACAGATCTTTGGGAATATAGAGCTAATCCGGCAAGACACTGAACACCTTTATTTGTGGTACCACTCAAGCCATAGAATGGTTCGTCAGTCATTTTTCAGACATTGAAGAAACAACAGTCCTGGCCTGAGGAGTTCACAGTTTAAAGAGAGACAAGTAGAAAACTCAGAACAAGAACAAAAGGATTTTCTATACAAATCAAGATTCATTCTCAGAATGTCAATGGTCCTCACTTTCTCAGCAGCCACTTAGCATGTTGCAGGATTGGGCCCTAGAGCTCCACTCACTTATTAGTGTCCCAACAGTGGTAGGTCTCTGAGGTGGCACATGAGTGTTTAAATATGCAAAGAAAGTCAGTAATGACAGCTCTCGAATTTCGCTGAACTCAGTGTTTTATTGTTATGTGATTATTGCTTAGTTACGTTTTGACACAATGTAGCTTTAGGATAAATTGGCTCCTACTACATAATTTAAAAATGGTATAACATCTTACAGTTCATACGATTGGCACTTACCAGGGAAGTGCAGAAATTTGTCACTGTAACCAGAGAGATTAAAAAAAGAAAAAGATAAAATGTTTACATCCTTTATTGCTGGCAGGTGAATGTTTCTTGTGCAAGGCCCCTAACATAGTCACCAGAAAGTAACTAATGCATCCCCTGCAAAAATATATAAAAGTTATAGCAGATTTAATCCCTTATTCACAAAAGTCCTCTGGGTTTGGTACATTCACAATCAAAGTGCACAATAAAGCCCTCACCTCTTTCAGAAAAGTAACGTTGTGTGGACTGGGTATTTTGGGGTGGTGGGAGAGGAGACATCACTACACCACAAGCCTTTTTCCTGGCTCTCACCAGTAGGGGTAGTATTTGCTTTCAAGTTTTCATCAAAACTGACAGTTCGGGATTTATCAATCCCAAGTGGTTAATAAATCCTTGGCGCTGGTTAAAATTAAAGGGGAGTCATTTCAAATAAATTGACACCTGCAATTGTGGGGCTGCTTTGCTTCAGTGACCTTTTATCTCTGTGAAGAGTGAAATCTCTCCATAAGGCAAGTGATTAAACAGTAAACCCAAAGTAGTAGTCCCTCAGGATTGTCTCCTTCATACTATTCAGCACACTTGTTTCACAATGTGTGTAGATGGCCTGTAAAACAATCGGTCCCACGGTGGCTGCTTTTTAATCTCCAAGCAGAGCTGCAGATCACACACTGAATTATTTCTGTGCCTCTTTGGCAGACAGGGTAAATAAATCAGAATGCTTGAGGGATCAGTTCTATTAAAGCTGGACCAAGTGCACCACCTTGTGTTAGTCCTGGAGATCAGCAGAAATACTTCTATGCCTCTTCAATTGCAGCAAGTCCCCCAAAGTAGGTCATGCTGTCTTCTGCCTGTGCATCAGCACCCATGGTGCCATATGATTGCTGCTCCTTCTGAGCCAGTGCTGTCTTTTCCGTAGGATAACTAAGCAAGACCCGTGGGACATACATCTGAAATTGCAAACAAACATTCGGAGTTTTATTATTTAGTCTCTAGTATAATTTTAAAATATTGGGATAATTTATTATTTAAAATCTTTCCCCCCCAAATTCCTCCTTTTTACTTTTGTTACCCCCACTCTGTCCCCTTCATCTTAACATTGCCCTTTGTCCCTCAAAATAAATTCCCTAGTGCAAAACTCAAGTGTGCCTGCATATCACATGGGCTCTTGCACACCGAGGTATCTGTATTCACCCAAACAGTATTTCAAAACCTAGTGCAAATATCAAAGGCTTGTGGTCATTTTTTGGTGACATGACATTGACGCTCTGCTGTGAATATCACACCTCGCATAGTCTCCAAGCAGTGTGATTGCATAGTCAGCATTCAAATGCAACTAATCTTCTAGTGTTTGGTGTGAGACCCAGCTAATCAAAACACAACCCATGTAGTTATTGGAAATGAAGGGTATTTAAAATCTCTCTCTGTTATTCCTATCACACTTAAATCAAAAGGTATTTTTAGAGCAACGCTTTCAAATAGGTACGCGCAGTGTTCTGATCATCTGACCCTCAAGTCCGTTCATACCTACCCTGACACCATTCAGACTAGCAATCTCCTACACGATCCCTTTTCGGGGAAAGGTCAGGAGTTTGTTTTCCTAGAAAGGGTAAAAAAATACTTTTTGCTAAGAGCTTACAGCAGATCTTGGAGCTGTTTCTGCATCACTGTCACTTCCTCTTCCACTTGGCAATTCTTCTATCTATATAAAGACACCAAGGACGAAGTATTAAACTGGTAAATCAGCCAGTTACATGGAATTGATCATAAACATCAGGTTATTAGTAAACAGATTTAGTACAATGTCCCCATTATACATTACACTGAAACCTCAGCTGCTGCCTGTGCTCCTCCAAAGCCTCCCACTTCGTACCTGCCTCCCATACCGCTCTTCACGCCTCCTTCCCTCCCTCCTTCCCCTTGTGCGCAAAACAACCTGCCTCTTTATTCAGCAGCATGTTTTCACCGTCTCAGAGGACTGAACCCTTGTGGCTAAATCCTGCTCCTACTGAAGTAAACATGAATTTTGCCATTTGTTTCCCTGGGACTAGTTTGTGCAGTACCAAGCACAGTGCTAATGCTGGTGGTTATTTCCCCAATACATTCAATAGGAGTTTACCTTGTAATTCAGTGGGCTCAGGTACTTGAAGCAGACAAAACAAGTATAAGCTAAACAGACGAGAATTGTGATGCTGACAACTAGGAACGTAAAGAGGGTCGTGGGAGCTTTAAAACCTTAAAAACAAACAGAATGCAACACTGAATGTATCCATCACTGGTTCAAGTAGGTAAAAGCAACCAAATAATAAAAAAATCACACTGATCACAAAATAGCTTATCTGAAAAGAGCGCTCACTTTCTGGAGAATGGAACAAAATAGAAGAAAAACCCTACAGAGGAAAAAAAAATAGCTAACAAAGCACCATATGGGACACACTGATTTAATGACCTGCTCATTACATACAGCACGATAGAAGGATATTTTCCTGACCCTTATATAGAGGAGCTCTCCAAGTCCACATCTTAACCTATAAGACTTTTCCCAGTTCTCTCTCCCCCATCCTTCAGGCATCATCCTTAGGGTACTAGACAACGCTGCTTTCAGTGCCAGTCAATACCACCTGAGAATTCACAGCAACCGTTGTGGAGTGATACAAAACACTCTCTTGAGCCATGTGAGCTGCTGTCATTGCACTCTCAGGCCTGGTCTACACTAGGCGTTTAAATCGGTTTTAGGAGCGTAAAACCGATTTAACGCCACATCCGTCCACACTAGGAGGCACCTTATATCGATTTTAATGGCTCTTTAAATCGGTTTCTGTACTCCTCCCCGACGAGAGGAGTAGCACTAATATCGGGATTTACATATCGGAATAGGGTTAGTGTGGCCGCAAATCGACGGTATTGGCCTCCGAGCGGTATCCCACAGTGCACCACTGTGACCGCTCTGGACAGCATTCTGAACTCTGATGCACTGGCCAGGTAGACAGGAAAAGCCCCGCGAACTTTTGAAATTCATTTCCTGCTTCCCCAGCGTGGAGAGCTCATCAGCACAGGTGACCACGCACAGCTCATCTGCACAGGTAACAATGCAGTCTCCTGAGAATCGAAAAAGAGCCCCAGCATGGACTGCACGGGAGGTACTGGATCTGATCGCTATATGGGGAGAGTGCTAACAGAACTGCGTTCCAAAAGACGAAATGAAAAAGTATTTGAAAGAATTTCTAAGGCTATGACGGATAAAGGCCACAGCAGGGACTCAGTGCAGTGCAGAGTGAAAGTTAAGGAGCTCAGACAAGCCTACCAGAAAACCAAAGAAGTAAACGGAAGGTCCGGGGCAGGTCGAAAAACATGCCGCTTCTATGCTGAGCTGCATGCAATTTTAGGGGGCTGCGCCACAAGTACCCCACCCCTGACCGTGGATTCCGAGGTAGGGGTTGTAATCTCTGCCATGGCTGAGGACTTTGCGGACGGGGAAGATGAAGATGAAGGAGGAGGAGGACGACCTAGCAGAGAGCACACAGCACTCCGTGAGCCCCAGCAGCCAGGAGCTTTTTCTCACCCTGACGGAATTACCCTCCTCCCAGCCCTCCCAAGCAACTATCCCAGACAATGACGCCATGGAAGGGAGCTCTGGTGAGTGTACCTTTGCAAATAGCAAACATTGTTTTTTAAGCAAGCGTTTTTTAATGATTGATTTGCCCTGAGGACTTGGGATGCATTCGCAGACAGTATAGTTACTTAGAAAAGTTTGTTAACATGTCCGGGGATTGAGCGGAAATCCTCCAGGGACATCTCGATGAAGCGCTCCTGGAGGTACTCCAGAAGCCTTTGCAGAAGGTTTCTGGCAAGGCAGCCTTGTTCCGCCCACCATGGTAGGACACTTTACCACGCCATGCATGTAGCAAGTAATCAGGTATCATTACATGGCAAAGCATAGCTGCGTATGGTCCCGGTGATTGCTGGCATTCAAGAAGCATCCGTTCTTTATCTCGCTGTGTTATCCTCAGCAAAGTGATATCGTTCAGGATAACCTGGTTAAAAATCAGGAATTTTCCTACTGGGTTCGTGGACTGCAGCAGCTTAAAAAAAAAAACCTTTCCTGCACGTAGCCAAGAGCGGGGAGGGGAGGAGTGAAATGCCGATGATCTTTTTCATGTTTGGTCAGCGGGGATCTTCCCCAAGCTACCAGCCACGCAGTGGGTGGGGGGGTGGGAAGGGTGTTGATTAGCAGGGAGCTAGCGTGGTATTAGCCATGCATTGGGGGGAGGGGTAAATCACTACAGAAGCCGAAAGACAGTGGCTTACCATGGCCGCATGCAAGCTGAATTCTGATGCCCGGACCTGCGTCTGTGAGATCTGTAACTCCAGAGCTGCAGGCACTCAGTATTAAGATGAAAAATGCGACCTTGTAGGGAAATCACATGTGCTATGTAAGGTGAATAGTGCTGTTCACTGTGAAAGAGTATAACCATTGTTCTGTAAAATGTATCTTTAAATATTTCTCTCCCTCATGCAGCTGCAAATTTTTCAAGCGTCCCTCCTCCATCCCAAAGGCTAGCACAGATAAGGCGGAGGAAAAAGAAGACGCGAGATGAAATGTTCTCGGATATTATGGAAGTTACACGCAAGGAAAGAGCTCATCTGAATGAGTGGAAGGACGTGGTATCAAATTACAGGAAAGAGGCCAGTGAACGTGAGGACAGGAGGGACACCCGAGATGAGAGGTGGCGGCAGGAAGACCGGCAGGAAAATCAGCGGTGGCGGCAGGAAGATCAGCAGTGGCGGGATGCAACTCTGGGGCTGCTGCGTGATCAAACTGACATGCTCCGGCGTCTGGTGGAGCTTCAGGAACGGCAGCAGGATCACAGAGTGCCGCTGCAGCCCCTGTATAACCACCCTCAACCCTCACCATGTTCCACATCCTCCTCACCCAGACGTGTAAGAACGCGTGGGGGGAGGCTCCGTGCACCCGCCCACTCCACCCCCGTGGACAGCCCAACCAGAAGGCTGTCATTACTGTGAAATTTTTTAATGGCCTTCTCCATCCCTCCTATCCTGCTCCCAAACCACACCCTTACTTCTCTCCCTCTTTTTATAATGAATTAATAAAGAATTCATGATTTTTATACTATAGTGACTTTATTTGCGTAAGTAAGCTGTACTCGAAGGGGGAGGGTGAGTTGCTTACAGGGAATGAGTCAATCAAGGGAGGGGGAGTGTTCATCAACAAACACAGCAGTCACAGTGTACCCTGGCCATTGATGAAGCTCGTTTTCAAAGCTTCTCTGATGCACACCGCTTCCTGGTGTGCTCTTCTAATCTCCCTGGTGTCTGGCTGCGCGTAATCAGCGGCCAGGTGATTTGCCTCAGCCTCCCACCCCGCCATAAAGGTTTCCCCCTTACTCTCTCAGAGATTGTGGAGAATACAGCAAGCAGCAATAACATAGGGGACATTGGTTTGGCTGAGGTCTGAGCGAGTCAGTAATGTGCGCCAGCGCACCTTTAAACGGCCAAATGCACATTCCACCACCATTCTGCACTTGCTCAGCCTGTAATTGAACAGATCCTGACCACTGTCCAGGCTGCCTGTGTATGGCTTCATGAGCCATGGCATCAAGGGGTAGGCTGGGTCCCCCAGGATAACGACAGGCATTTCAACATCCCCAACTGTTATTTTCTGGTCTGGGAAGTAATTCCCTTGCTGCAGCCATTTAAACAAAGTAGTGCTTCTGAATACGCGAGCGTCATGAACCCTCCCTGGCCATCCCACGTGGATGTTGGTGAAATGTCCCTTGTGATCCACCAGTGCTTGCAGCACCACTGAAAAGTACCCCTTCCGGTTTATGTACTGGGTGCCCTGGCGCTCCGGTGCCAAGATAGGGATATGGGTTCCATCTATCGCCCCCCCACAGTTAGGGAATCCCAGTGCAGCAAAGCCATCCACTATGGCCTGCACGTTTCCCAGAGTCACAACCTTTCGTAGCAGCAGCTTAGTGATTGCTTTGGCTACTTGCATCACAGCAGCCCCCACAGTAGATTTTCCAACTCCAAATTGATTCCCGACTGACCGGTAGCTGTCTGGCGTTGCAAGCTTCCACAGGGCTATCGCCACTCGCTTCTCAACTGTGAGGGCTGCTCTCATCTTGGTATTATGGCATTTCTGGGCAGGGGCAAGCAAGTCACAAAGTTCCATGAAAGTGCCCTTACGCATGCGAAAGTTTCGCAGCCACTGGGAATCGTCCCACACCTGCAACACAATGCGGTCCCACCAGTCAGTGCTTGTTTCCCGGGCCCAAAATCAGCGTTCAATGGATAGAATCTGCCCCATTACCATCAGGATCTCCAAAGCGCAGGGACCCGCGGTTTGAGAGAATTCTGTGTCTACGTCCTCATCACTGTCATCGCCGCGCTGCTGTATCCGCCTCCTCCTCGCCTCGGTTTGAAGGTCCTGGTTCAGCATATACTGCACGAGAGTGCGCGAGGTGTTTAAAACATCCACGATTGCGGTATTGAGCTGAGCAGGGTCCATGCTTGCTGTGTTATGGCGTCTGCACAGTTCACAAAGCAAAAAAGGCGCGAAACGGTTGTCTGCTGCTTTCAGGGAGGGAGGGGTGAGGCTGTACCCAGAATCACCCGCGACAATGATTTTTGCCCCATCAGGCACTGGGATCTCAACCCGGAAATTCCAAGGGGCGGGGGAGGCTGCGGGAACTATGGGATAGCTACGGAATAGCTACCCACAGTGCAACGCTCCAGAAGTCGACGCTAGCCTCGGACCGTGGACGCACACCACCGATTTAATGTGTTTAGTG
The DNA here is from genome assembly GCF_020497125.1 of Mauremys mutica. Lineage (NCBI taxonomy): Eukaryota > Metazoa > Chordata > Testudines > Geoemydidae > Mauremys > Mauremys mutica. Next base: position 157,612,643 of record NC_059074.1, on the reverse strand, counting down.
TGGCCGTGCGCACTCGATTTTATACAATCTGTTTTGCTAAACCGGTTTATGTAAAATCGGAATAATCCCGTAGTGTAGACATACCCTCAGTTACTGCTGCACTAGAGACCAAAACTCCAAGACTAAGAATGTGAGCTAACTGGAGCAGGGACCATCCTTCTAAGAAAGTGCTTCGCTCAGAGTGGGTGCTATCCTAAGTCAACGAACAGGATCAAACTGAGGTATCCAGCACTGCAGGGCAGATCGTCACACCAACAGACAATTTGATTAATCAGCATTTAGCTTCCTAGCTGCAAAACAAGACAATCTCATATCTTTAACTATTAGCCAGTGCATATCGTGGGCATTTGCCTTCCTCTGCAACATCAGGAATAGGCCTTTGCTAGAAGCAGGATACTGGCCCTGCTAGATCATACAATACTTTAACAGTAATTACAGTGTCACAAGTGGTTATGTCAAGGGAATGGAATCTCAATATTTTCCAGCTAGACTGAGGCATTTATGGACTATCCTGAACACATCTTTAATGAACAGTACAAACAAATTATTAATCAGGCTCTAGATTTAAAAAGTCACCTCCATCCCCAACCTAAAGGGAGAAGCTGGGGGAAGAAAAAAAAAAAAGATGCTGAATCTCCTTCACAGCATCAAAAGCCTCAAGTGCATCATTTGTAAAACAAAACCCCCAAACAATCTCCCCTACTGTTCTGGGTGCCCAAAGGTCAAGCCACCAACTTCCCCCAGCAACTCTGTTAATACAGCAAGTTTGTGGCACAATGAACGTTTATAATTTGAGGCCAATGTGAGTGGGGATCAGTGAGAGAATGTGTCAATTAACAGCTTAAAAGTTAAATGTAATAGAATCATAGGACTGGAAGGGACCTCGAGAGGTCACCTAGTCCAGTCCCCCCGCACTCAGGACTAAGTATTATCCAGGCAGGTGTTTGTCTCCTTTGCCCTCTCCTATTAGCTCCTGTTAGATGATCTCCAAGTACTGTGAAGACAGTAAAGCCTTGCAATAGCCCCATGAGGCAGGTAAGGATTATTATCCCTGTCTTAAAAATGCACAACTTGAGGCTCAGAGAAGTTAAGAAACTTCCCACATGACTCTAGACAACTTAGTGACAGAGCTGGGAGCAGAATCCTGGTCCCTCTGCTTTAACCACAAGATCATCGAGCAATATTTCAAGCTTATCACTGTTGGAGAACCCTTACCTAGTCGCAAAAATGAAAAAAAATAGAGCCAAAACAGACAGAGGATCGGAGCTGTAAGGGCCTGATTCACAGCTGCAAAGTGGATCTTCTTCTCCAGTTTAGCAGGGAGAAATGCATAGTAAAGATTGTGGCGATCAACCATATGCTTCAGCAGTATATATATTAAACCTGAAGAAGAGGATAGAGACAGGTTACTGAAAACTGTGAATATTTAAAAAAATAATAATAATAATCACAAATTGGTAGGGCAACCCAGACATATGTGATTCCTAAAACTACTATTAATTTTTTTAAATGACTATTTCAAGTCAACTGGGTCCCTATAAAAGCCAAAATGTTCCGAGTTCCAGTGGCAGCTAGGAATTGCAGCACTGTATGCAGTAGTACCCTCAAATCTTTCCAATATGGAGCACAGAGAATTGAGAGAGAGAGCCAAAATTGTCTTAAATCTATTTGTGTGGGTTTAGGCCAGATCTTACATGTTTCCCACTGCCGTTTAATAGATACAAAGGTTATTTCACTAACTTCCCCCCAGAAAATAGTTTTACTTTTATGTTAATTTGTGAGCTAGAGTAATGCCACGTTTGTGCAGCTGTATATTTGTTCTGTTCCTATCAGCGTTCAGGATTCCGACTAGCCTTTTCTTCTTTTATTATTCACCTGGGACATAAAAACATTCATAGATACCAGGACCAGACGCGCAACTGCGATCTGGTTTGCACTGTGTTTATTTTTATGTTGTATTTTATCTGTTTTGATGGAACTCGGGGGTGAGATTTTCATAAGTGCCTAAGGGATTTAGCAGCAAAAGTCCCCTTGAAAGTTTGGCTACTTTGCCGAACCTCTTTGGCTGAAAGTCACATGTAGACACCCTCTCTGAGAGCACAGAGGAAAGCAGAAATGAAAAGCTAATATGGTTGAAAAGCATGGTACTAAACCTTTTCAACTGAAAATTCCATCCTTAATGGTTAAAGCTGTACAGAAGTCAGAGTTAATATATTCCTCAAGCTGTAGAAATAGAATCATCATCATATACGTAGTGCTTTTCAGCTTCCAAACACTGTACAGACATTAATTCACCCCAACACCACATTGTGAGGTTGCTATTGCCCTATTTTTCACAACAGGGCAGATGTGTGTTTTGGTCCAAGGACACAGAAAGTCACTATCAGAGCTGAGATAAGACCTCAGGAATTCCTGTCTCTTGGTCATGTGCTCAGACCAAACCTCTCCCCCCTTCCCTGCCCTGGGCACACAACTCATTGGCAAACTTACCAAATGGGACAATAATGGGGCATGTAATGCTGTAGGCCATGATGACAGTGAATACACACAACATCCAGGCATACATTGCTCCAAACTCAAACTCAAATGCTTGATGCTAGGGAAAAAACAAACACAAATGTTAGCTTTCCAAGGAGTAAACTACATTCAAAAAGGGAACAATTCAGTTTGCCCCTTCTTTATTCTCGCCTCACAACAGAGGGACATGGTTTTTTGAGACACCCAGGCAAACTAGTTACAGATGCACAAGTGGTATGTATATTAATTACGTGCTTTCAACATTGTTGTATGCAGTGTTGTAGCCACATTCTCTCATATCCTGGGACCAAAGAAGTTGAAAGCTTACACAGAGCACGCTTGCAGCAAACTGATATTTCTGTCAAGAGAATTCCCCAAGGAGCCTGTTTTCAGTCTCCTCCTTAAATTCAGCTATGGGGAAATGCTATGCCCAACCACAGGGCAAAAAGTTATTGTGCCTGTGCTGTCAGCACTTTGATCTCTACAGCGATTATAGTTTAACCTCTGTGGTGCTGTGTGCATTGGCTTTCAGAGCAGACAGAGCTCTAGAGGTTCAGAGGTTGCAGTTTGGTTAGGTAAATATCTCAAGTGTTTGAGTGGTCAACTGATCCTCTCAGGCTGGAATCCTAGTACAGAAAGCCTCTCGCACACCCTCAGAGCACAGCAGAGATAAACAGAAGTGAAAGCTAATGAGCCAACTTTTTTCAAACCTACAAAGAGATCAATTTCATATGAAGTTTTAAGGAAAGAGGGGAAGAAAGTGGTGGCTACGGGTGGGCTTAAACTAAGCCTGTTTGCCAACTCCCTAATTAAAGTTCTCATTTTCAGGTGGTGTGGAGACTGAGAACCTCGTTTTTAGGCCCCAAGTAAGGACAAATGGGCCCTAAATGGCTTGTTTTAATCAGGCATGGACTCAAACTGTACAGTCTCCTACATATCCACACTGTGCTGCTCAGGGAAGGGACATGTACCTGTTAGTTTGAGCAAAAGAAAGGCCACAAGGAATGACCACAGCGGATAGTTAGCAGCTGTGAGGGAAGAGGGCACATACAGTTCTTGTGTAAGGATTGTAGTTTCTTATAGGCTGCTTAGGATTTTATTGCCCGCATGCTACTGAGAGGAGCTCTTATACCTGTTTAATGTTTTTCCTCTCAGCCGGGGACTTGGCCATTATCATGCGTATGGTGTAGAGGATGAGGCCAGGCAAGCGCAGTAGCTCCATCCCGTTGCCAATGAAAGCTGAGGCAATCACATAGTTCACAAAGAAGGCTCCCTGGTCAGGCAAGAAGACACATCTACAAGGAAACAGAGTCAGTGACTAGAAGGCAACGGGTTTGCTTTTGCAATGGGGACAGGTTACATTTGGAAAATAGCTCCTCTTCAGAACAAACACTGCAAAGCTTTACAAAAGATGGGTTGCAAAATCTTTGATGCAGTGGTTTAATTACAAGTGCCTACTGCTGAATTCTCTACATGCAGTTGTAAGGGCATATTTTGTAGGATGCCATCAAACATGGCTCTATAAGAATATAAACAGCATCTGAAGTTACACTAATTTTAAAAGAATATACAGTACAATCTGCTAGGTGGCTTATGTTGGATGAGGGAGTCATTTGATACTTCAAGTCACTGTTGGCGGCAAGATGCTAAACTAGTGGTTTCTTTCAGCAGAGACGCCTTAAATATTTGTTTTGTGATCATGCCTAGGAGCCCTAGTCATTGACCAGGCTCCCACTGTGCTAGGTGCTGTACAAAAACAGAACAAAAAACAGCCGCTGCCCAACATCTGCAAATGTTGATCTTCGATACCACTATGCCAAACAACATGAAGATTTCTTCTCCTCTTCTAAATCAATTTCTGTAACAACAAGATCTTAGTGCGGTTCTAGGGAAGATTCCTGTTCCAATGATATGGCACAACCTTCAACATACTGTCTTACTGTGCTCTCTCCTTGCCCCCATCTGTTTGTTGCATCCATCTTCTGTCTTATATTTCAACTGTAAGCTTCTTGTGGCAGGGACCATCTCTTTGTTAGGTGTTTCTCTACAGTGCCCAGCACAAAGGGACTCTGATCCATGACTCTTCTTCCTAATAACCTAGAAGGAGCTCACATCCCACCATTCATTCTGAATCCCCACATTATAGTATAGGGCATCCATAATGATGCACATTCATTATGCACTAAAAAAGGTTAGTTGGCAAAAAGACTACAGTGAAATATCAGAGGGTAGCTAATACTTACTCCAACCTGACTGCAGATTCAGCCGACTCTCTGTCAAACAGCCAGCGGAAGAAAAAATCAAGACTAGAAGAAAGATAGTTAAGATCATTCACTCTCCATAGTTCAACAGAGTGGTAACAAACAAAATGAACCAACCAAGGTCTTCTAAAATGGAGAGAGTTGTAACTGTATAAACTGCAGTTTGCTCTAGCCTACTGTAATGACTGAACATTGTTTGGTCAAAGGTGGGAAGGCAGACTTGGAATCCAATAAAACGGAAGTGTTTCATTTAATGCTCATGTTTCTGTTTTATCTTCAGCAGACAGTGTGCCGGAGGCAGACATTCACAGTGCCCAGGGAGACAGCCAGATGGGAGTTACAGGAGCAAAGAAGGTGCGCAACGAAAAGGATAATTTTGTGGCTAAAGCACAAGAGTGAGAGTCAGGAGGTCTGGGTTCCTGGCTCTGCCACTGACTTTCTATGTGACCCTCAGTGCCTTAGCCATTTAATCTCTCAATGCCTAATATTGCTTAGCTACAGAAAGCAGCTGGAAATACTTCCCAATCTCACAGGGGATTTGTGAGGCCTAATTCCTTATGTACATGTCAGTGCTTTGAGATCCTCAGATGAAAGGCAATTTGGGGTATTATGACTACAAAACACAGATTAAACAAACAACAAGAACAGCTATACATCTCTAGGAGGGCTGGTTACAGAAACAAAGCAGACCAACTCCAATTATAAAATATTCAAACTTTAAGATACAAGAACAAGGTGAATACCTGGTCAGACCAAGAGAAGGCAAAATCAAAACCATGAAGATCAAAAAAATGTACACTTTGTGCATCATTATTCTGTTTTCTCCAGACCTACCAAAGAGGAAAAGGTTATTGAGTAAGAGACTGTTATTGCTAAACACAAGCTTTCATCCTCTTCCAACTCCACTAGTTCTTCTGCCAGAAGTGGAGGAATCTATAATGTTTTCTGAACACAAACTAGTTTAGTTATTTTTGAATTTCCCCCCAACTTTTAGTTCAGCTAATTGAGGTCTCCAAGTATTCTCCCCTCCCCACCTCGAATAAATATATCTTTACATGGAATATACTACTACTCCTGAAGGACCTTGGCTGTAAAACGTTAGCTGCTGTGAGAAGTCTGAGTGCCCTTCACTGAGAGAAGCAGGGTCGATTTAATTTAAATCAATTTGATTTAAATCATGATTTAAAATCACTAGTCAGGAAGACTCAATTTAATCATGGTTTTCTACATAAAAGTGCATTCTTGTTAGCTGTTATAACCTTAATACATATTCTTCACAACTCAGAGATAGATGTAGGTTTCATTTTTAGAAGGTATACACTATACATTTTTAAACGGTGATTTATTTTGAAAACTTTTCTGATTAGTTTTACAGCTATATCAGAAAATTGGTGATTGTTTGGTTATTTCATTTACCAAAGGTGACTGAAGCAGATATTTATGAAGTCATTGGAAGGTGAACTATCTCCAATTCAACAGGTTAATCATTAGTACTTGGAGGATTTTCTTGTCATGCTGTATTAGATCATCACCAGACAGACATTTAATTGTTTTATTTAACTAAAACAATGACGTTAAGTAGTCTGGATTTTTTTCTTCAATAGCAAACATATAATATTTTAACAAAACAAGCATATGTCCCTCGCTTCTCACATTTACCTCCAGACTTCTTCTCCTTGTCCAGATCTATTCTGCCCCCAACAATCTTCTATTCATTGAACTTTTTGAAACTTTGCACTTTTAGAGAGGTAAGGGATTGACTGCGTGTACACAAATTTGCAGAGGGACAATAGGGTTGAGAGGTCTTATTTCTCACCTCTATAATTTATTTATTTATTTAAAAACATTTTTGCTGTTAACAAGCATGTTATCTCTGGAGACACAAATCCAGTTTGAGACCTGCAAAACTAAGCATCTCTGATGGTATCTTCTAGACTGAGCACCGAGTCCCATTGGCTAGATATAGAAAGATTGACCTAAATAATCTATACAAAGCCTGTGGAACCCCATAAAATTGGGACCCTAATTCCTGTACTATTGGAACTCATTTACAAAACTTTTCTTAAAAATTACATGAATATACTGTCTCATACTACAGAATTAGAATTTATAATCCCTATTCCATGATGAGATATCTCTGAGCTATAATGTATCTTAAGTAAAACTATCTTTAGATAGGTTTTTTTCCTCAAAAAGCATTTTATCCGATTTAAATTTAAAAAAAAAAATCAGATTTTTTTTAATTTAAAAATCATTGATTTTTATCCACCCTGGAGACAAGAGTGTCCAAGGGCCACCAGTGTATCTATAAACCTGAGCCAAGCAGGCCCGTGTCTCTCTTTACGGAGACATGGAAGTTGTTTCTGATCATTAATCCAGATCATAGCTGGATTAGTGATACCACAGCCCTCCACCACAGGCATGTAGACTTGAGACACCTGTCATCTGGATATTCAAGGCTAGTCTCTAAACACATGTGATGCTCAGAGCCTCTTGGTTGCTCGTATTCAATCTTGTCTTTCAGACAGCATTGTGCCAGTTTCACTAGAGCAGTGTGCCAAAAAAAAAACACACAGATTCAGATGGGCTGCTTGACTAACACGGTTAGTGTCATCTCTTCTGAGACAAAATGTTTTTTATCTAAGAAACATCCGTTACAAATGTTATGGGCAAAGGCAGAAAAAGAGATTGTTAATTTGGCTCCTATCCATGACAAGCCTCAGGTGGAAGTACATCAAAAAATCTGGTGGGCCAAACCCCAGGTATGTCCATTAGAGCTCCATCTACCAAAAGCAAGAACCATGCATTTCCCTTAGCACCACTGCAGCCCATTAGCGTTCTACGTCAGTGTCCCCAAGAACACTCATTTAAGACAAATGTACGTGACACTCAGTAAGGATGATTTTTCACATACAGACATAGGGGAAGGCAGTAATTTTGTAATTCAGATTAGTCTGTGACAGATCACCAGTGTCTGTAGTCAGAGGTCCAAACGAGCTGTATGGAGAGTCTGCTTCTGAATGACAGAGATTCTGTCAGTCAAGCACAAAGTTTCTCTGTTAAATAGCGGCCTTGCCAAAACAAAAAAAAAGGGGGGGGGAGAGAGAAGAGAGACACAGGGGACAAAAAAAAAAAAACAAGACAAGGCTGGATGCTATTCATTGGATCTACTACGAAACAGGGAAAATTCCTTGACTGTTTATCAAGAAGACCTATTAGGTTGTGAAATAATCTGCCAATGGATAAAGCTCTTGACAGAGGATAGACTTCCCTGTACTGGGCAAGGAATGGACTAGATGGGCCTTACTAGGTCTTTTCCAGCTATAATTTTTATGAAGTTTACCCAGTGACTCAGTTTATGGGACGAGGTTAAAAAGAGAGGAAAATCGATTGCTTACTTTGTCCAGTGGGATTCCAATAGTGTTGAGTAGTACACAATTGTTGGTAACAGAGCTGAAAAGGACCACAGGAGGAGCGTTGGGAAGAACTGACTAATGATAGGAGTCTAAAATAAATAAATAAAAAGTAAAGACTGGTGCAAATATTCTAATACCATTGTGGCTTAAGAATAGATGCTGCAGAAATTAGCTTTTATAGGTAAGCAACCCATTTATATTAGAGTTGGACAGAGGAAACTATGTCCTGATACAGATTAGGGTTCAGTTAGCAATCAGAGTTTTTGGTACAAGGAAAACCCAGAGCTAGGGTTTGAGGTTAGATTCCAAGATACTGAAATCTCAGTTTGTGTGAAATTTCAGCTGGAACTGAACTGGAATCAGATGTAGGTATCTTCCTGGTTTGGGATCCAACTTGAACCAAAATGTAAGAATGAAGTTTTATTTTAGAATTTCAGATCTGAGTTGTCATCCCCACACACACATAATTCTAAACTTTAAAAGGAGTTTGGATTGGAGGTTCTGTTTTTTGCTCCAAGTTACTATATTTTAAGTTGCAGAGTCCTGTGGCACCTTATAGACTAACAGACGTATTGGAGCACGAGCTTGCATCCGACGAAGTGGGTATTCACCCACGAAAACTCATGCTCCAATACATCTGTTAGTCTATAAGGTGCCACAAGACTCTGCTGCTTTTACAGATCCAGACTAACACGGCTACCCCTCTGATATATTTTAACTTATACAGTTTAAGATACATTTTTATTTTACATGAACAATTAAAATACAGAAAGTCTCAAATGAACTGATTTCAGGCTAATCCTTATAAAAAAACATAAAAAAACCACAAATTATGAGGACATCATTTTGAACTTATTTTTTAAAAATGTGCATCAGTTTCAGCCCTTGCTGGGGATTTGAACTGGTTGAGATTGACTAACACATAGGCATGGATGATCCTCAGCTGGTATAAATTGGTGCAGCTCCACTGGCTTCAGCTTTACACCAGCTGATAATGTTGTCCATAGTGTCTTAGTGTGAAGACATATCATCCTGGCCAGCTCACTTCCTTGTTCACTTTCTATAACACTTTGATATTGGTGTATTACTAAATTCAAAAACAAGTGATACTCACATTAAGGTAACGAATAGGTTTGGTGACATTGAACTTGTCCATGGTGGAGATGATTATGGAAGGAGTTGTCAGAAAAAACAGCACAATAAAAAGGAGCAAATTAATGCAAAACCATCTAAACCACCACCTTAGCCCACGCACTGAAAAATTGTTCCTGTTAAGCAAAAGGACAGAACAGAAAACAATCATTAAGTCTTTTTCTGGTACACAGATATACTAACTGTCAAGTGACAGGTGATTTTTTTTTTTAATAAACTGGGTTTTTCATATAACTAGAAATCATAATACAAAAAAACAAATTCACTAACCAAGCCCAAATTGCCATTAGTTATTAATTAGTAAATGAAAAATTAGCATAATTGCATGGGCTGGACTGCTGGAGGGTCACTTTTTAACCCCTATGTAATCAATAAAATGAACCCAAATTAAAAACCTTTTCCAGTTTGGGCTTTGTTTGGAGGGAGGGGGGTTTAATAGATTGAATTTTCTCCAAGTTTTATTTAACCAAATTGATATCACTGAAGGATCAGTTCCTTACAGCAATTTGCAACAGAACATCTAGCTGAAGACAATAAATGAGATATTCATGTCTGAAGTATTGCTGGCCAGGTTGCTGTCACATGCTGGCATGCTGTCACATGCACTCTGCACTGTGTCAGCCTTGGATGCTTTGTGAGCTGGAAAGCCATAGATACAGACATTGCATTAGGTAGCTTCTGTAGCTAGAGAAAACATTCCTGTGCATTCGGCAAAGTCTATGGCAAAAAAAGAGAAGCCCTGTAGTGTAGTGGTGATCATGTTCACCTAACACGCAAAACGTCCCCAGTTCAAAACCGGGCAGAAACAGGTCACTGTTCCTTTTTCTGACTCCCTACCTACATTTTTAGTCTTAGAACAGACTGCACTGCGAAATTTTACTTTGACTTATATCAATTATGAGTTAAATCATATGGAAGCTCTCTCTAAGTTATTGTCCCGGATTCCTTACCCTTTCAGCTGCTCTGATAAATTAACATTTTTGTTAGGGGCGGGGGAAAATTTTCATGAAGCCTGTTATAGGGACTAAATGCGATCTAGGACTCTGAAATAATCTTAACGTGGCCCATAGAGTGCAATCCTTCGTTCTGGATTTGTCATTCCACAAGTTGAACTGCTCCTTACTACTGTCCAGGCTTCATGAGCCATGGGAGCAAGGGGCAGGCTGAGGTAGGTGCGACCGCGCGGTGCTGCCGGCTGGGAGAGCAGCCTGAGGCAGAAGCCTCCAGCTCGCATGATATTCCAGGCGAGACTGAATCTCCATGAGACGAAATTTAAAGAAGAGAATGACCTGGAGTCACTCCCATTCGGTGCGCTAAGAGGAGGATAGCCATGTCTGTCCAGGCACCCCTGATTGACCTCACCGAGGTCTGCCAGCTGAGCGGGACCCCGGCTGGCAGGAGCCGGCGGACGGAGCCCCAGATCGGCAGCAGTCTGAGCTCTCAGCCTGCTGCCTGCCTGAGGCGCCGTCCGTCGGCCCCGCTCAGCCCGCTGCCTGCCTGGGGCTCCGATCATCCAGGCAGGCAGTGGGCTGAGCGGGTCCAGCAGATGGGACCCTGGAAAAAAGGTGCAAAAGGATTGTCTGCCATTGCTTTCATGAAAGGAGGGAGGGAGGGGGGCCTGACACGTACCCAAAACCACCAGTGACAAAGTTTTTGCCCCATCAGGCATTGGGAGCTTAACCCAGAATTCCAATGGGCAGCGGAGACTGCGGGAACTGTGGGATAGCTACACACAGTGCACCGCTCTGTAAGTCGATGCTAGCCACGGTAGTGAGGACGCACTCCACCGACTTAATGCGCTTAGTGTGGACATACGCAATAAACTGTATAAAATCAAATTCTACAAAATTGACTTCTATAATATCGACCAAATTTCGTAGTGTAGACATACCCTAAGGGTCTTTAAGGTGCTCAGCTGCTATGGTGATGGGGGCCATATAAGCAACTAAGTAGATAATTGGTAAGGTCTTAAATGTCCATGCTATAAAACAGAAAAACGTAGAACACCAGCTAAGAGTAAAATGCAAAAGCAGACATGGCATCAGCTCAGGAAAGTCTAAAGTGTTAAAGAAATATAATTGGTAATGTGGAGGAGGAATGGAGGTGGGAAGGAAAAACAGTAGCCCTTTCCTTGAATGAAGTAAAGTGCACTTTCACCAAATAAAACAGAATTAGAAAGCCTTTCAGCACCTGAGAATCACTTAGCCCACCACTAAAACGCAGCCACCTCTGGGATGAAATGGTATTGCTGTTTACCAGAACACAGCTACAATACACAGGAGTTTAACACAGGAAGTGACTAACTCCAGGAGGAATTTGAGTAGGCAGAATAATTCTGGAATCTGGAATCTAGAAATTGTGGTCAGAAATCTTATGAAATGAATTATGGGATCTTTAATGACTATAAAAGTCAAGAGCTTAGTTTTATGTGTTATCTGACTAACATGGCACATGCAACACCACCATGTCTGAAGTCAGTCACAGTAGCATTGTCTAGTAGTTAGAACAGAGGTCTGGGAAACAGGAACACCTGAGTTCTAGTCTCAGTTCCAACAATGACTCACTGTACAGACACGAGTAAGTACTTAACCTCTGCACCTCACCCTGTCCTTCTAGGAAAATACTTCCCTACCTCACAATGGTGTTAGCATTTCAGAAAGAATACTCCTATGTATAGGGCAGGGGTGAAAGTAACTTAAAGGACTTACTGGTACGCCAGAGTCCTGAGTGGGGGGTGGCCTCAACCGGAAGAGGCGGGGTCTTTCAAGATTTAAATCACCCTGGAGCTACCAGCTACAGAGGCAGCTGGGAGCCCCAGGGCTCATGGGCAAATTAAAGAGCCCAGGGCTCCAGCTGCCGCGGACTTCCGGGCCCTTTAAATCACCGCCGGATCCCTGCTGCCGCTACTCTGGGGTGGCAAGGCTCAGGCAGGTATTTAAAGGGCCTGGGGCTCCCCACAGTGGCAGGAGCACCGGGCCCTTTAACTCCCCGCTCAAGCCCAGCTGATGGAGCTCTGGTGGTAATTTAAAGGGCCCAGGGCTCCCTGCCATGGCTGGAGCTCTGGGCCCTTTAAATCACCGCTGGAGATGCCGGTCCAGTCCGGCACGGTATACTGGCTCTTGCCGGTACGCTGGACCGGACTGGACCGGCTTACTTTCACCTCTGGTGTAGGGCCCCTACCAAATTCAGGGTCCATTTTGGTCAATTCCTTGGTCAAAGGATTTAAAAAAAAAAAAAAAGTAAATTTCATGATTTCTGCTATTTAAATTTGAAATTTCACGGTGTTGTAATTGATGGGGTCCTGACCCAAAAAGGAGTTGTGGGGAGGGGGGTCGCGGTACTGCTACCCGTACTTCCGCACTGCTGCTGGTGGCCACACTGGGCACTGGAGAGTGGCGGCTGCTGGCAGGGAGCCCAGCAATGAAGGCAGAGCCGCCGCCAGCAGCAGCGCAGAAGTAAGGATGGCTTGGCATGGTATTGCCGCCCTTACTTCTGCGCTGCTGCCTGTAGAGCCGGGCCCTCAGTCAGCAGCTGCCTCTCTCCGGCCGCCCAGCTCTGAAGGCAGCAGTGCAGAAATAAGGGTGGCATGGTATGGTACAGACATCCTTACTTCTGGGCTGCTGCTGGCGGGGTGCCACCTTCAGGGCTGGGCACCAGGCCAACAGCTGCTGCTCTCCAGCCACCCAGCCCTGAAGGCAGCACAGAAGAAAGGGTGACAATACTGCAACCCTCTCAAAATAACCTTGCAACCCCCATGCAACTCCCTTTTGGGCCAGGATCCCCAATTTGAGAAACGCTGGTCTCTTCCATGAAGTCTGTATAATATGGGGTAAAAGCGCGCGCACACACACACAGAGATTTCGGGGGGGAGACCAGATTTCACAGTCTGTGGCGTGTTTTTCATGGCTGTGAATTTTGTAGGGCCCTAGCTATGTGAGTGCTTCCCCACCAACATCACCACTGCCGACTCAGAGGGAAGAATGTCACCTACTTAGCCATTAGTGTAACTATCTGCAGTACTGAGGTATTCCTTGGGGGTCTCCACTCCAAGTACTGACTAAACCTAACCCCACTCATTGCAGCTTACCAGAACTGCGTAATTCACATCTCAAGGTACCATGGTTGCAAAAATGAAGGTACAAACCACACTGTTAAATTATAAGACGCTAGATTCTGTATTTTATCCTGACGGTAGAATTGCAGTTATGGAGAAAATAAACCTCTGGAGCACCAGAATCAGATGGAACAACACTGCATTTTTTAAATAGATGCTCCAATATTAGAGAGGATTCAAACATCGGAAAGAATCACACAAGTTAAAAGGGAGTAGACTACTGGTATTTAATAAGGATATTTGCAATAAATCATGGCTCAACACTTCTACAGTATTATGAATAAATGTGTTATTGAAAACTCCCTGTGATTTTGTGGTGGACAGGGAGGAAGTCACACAAAAAATCATCAGTGTCTCATGATTAAGGCTAAGATTTTGTCATGGATATTTTTAGTAAAAGTCATAGACTGGTCACGGGCTTCTCCAAATTTTTCTTTATTGCCAGTGACTGGTCTGTGACTTTTACTAAAAATATCCATGACAAAATGGGGAGCTCAGCTGCAGGGTCCCCACATCGCCTGCAGAGGCTGGGCAGCTCTGAGGTTCTCCTGCCGCCTGAAGCGGCCAGGAGCTCCAGGGGGACCCCCACTGCCGCCTCTGAACTGCAGCCCCGCCGTCCGTGCTGGTCAGGAGTTCGGGGATACCCGCATGCCACCCATGGCAGCCAGGAGCTGGGGCTGAATTCACAGAGGTCACTGGAAGTCACGGATTCCATGACCTCTGTGAAAAAATCTGTAACCGGCATTATGAGTAAGGCTACATCACATACAAGCCACTTGCAAGGTAACTGGAAAGATTTCAATGATCTTTGGTGTACTCCTCTAAGCTTTTGAATGTGAGAGGAAGGGAGAAAAAAAGCAATTCAACAACATTTGCTTATTTTCAAAAACTTTCCCCCCGTCGCATATAATGGCTGGGAAATTTACTGTGACAGCAATAAGATTTTAAAAGACTGTATACTGAATACAGTGGGTTCAGCTATTGCTATAATGTGGCAGCTAATACTAGAAGTCAGATACTTTTATAATACTTAGCACTAATATAGGGCTTTTTCATCCATACATCTCACAAAAATAGGTATGCATTATCCCCATTTTGTAGATAAAAAAGCTGAGGAACAGGTATTAAGGGGATGATTTTCAGAGGTGCTGAGCAACCACAGCTCCCATTGATTTCAATTGTCCCTGAAGTCCATAGGAGATACAGGTACCCACAACCTCTGAAAGATATCAGGCCATGAGTGACTTGCCCAACGTCAGCTAAGCATTTCAGTGGTAGAGGTGGCAACAGGACCCAGATATCCCAACTCCCAGTCTTGTGTTCAATCCACTAGACCACAAGTGTTCAATGTGACAATGGTTCAAACTCTCAGTATCTGGGCAAAAAATAATTTTCTTCTGAGGAGAAAAATAACCCAACCCCTCCAACTCCAAATTTATATTCTGGATTATAAATTGATGTAAAGTGATCAAGAATTTACCAACAAATATTCTCTGGATAGGTGGCATATGTAACATTCCAGTTTGAAATGCAGAGTTCTTTGCTGTAGGCTGATGGCTGAGGTTCCCCTTTACATTTAAAACTCTGGCATTTGCAGGCATTGAAGTCTTTCAGAATACTGCAATAAAGAAAAAACAATGTAGTTTTGCAGTTGGAAATGTCATATATTTAAGCAGGGAGATTGCCAGTAAAGGGAAAGGCTTTTATCACATCCTCGAGACAGTATTTTGGACTTCACCATAATGTCACACATGCATATAATTGTCATCATTTAAACAATTACCTAAGTCTGGCTCGATCAGAGCTTATGGACACCTAACCAGTCTTGCTTTGAGCTGCACAGCACTATCATGAAAGTAGAGTTTGTGATGATGATTAATATAATAAATATATTTTAAAAAAACCTCTTCTCTGTGTTCTATATGCCTTAGTAAAAAGCTCTACAGGCCAGTAATTACAAAGCAGGGAATGTGTCTGCATTCTTACTGATGATTCTGAAACCAACATCAGCCACCAGTTTAGAATAGCACTTTTGAGCATGTTTTTACTATGCTGATTATTCTCACTGCCTGAAACCCCTTCTTCCCCTTCCCAAAGTGTAAACTTAAGACTTGATTATATCGTCTAGAGTTATGATTTGATTCACACCCAATCCAATTATGGCCACAAGCAGAGTGCTTATAACCTTCCCAAATGCAATAGTCTTAGGCACAAATTTCAAATGGTATGACTGTTCGTTTAATTGTTAAAAAATGCATCTCAGATGAGTTATGATATGTAAGCATGGCAGTGGTATGCATTATATTTAAACTGCATGCCTCTCTGAAGTTAGTGAATGTAATCATGACTATTTTTCATTTACATAAAAGGATACAGGGCAACACATATACAAATATCAACCAGGGAAAGAGGGATTTTTTTTCCTTACTGCAATAATAGTATTACCATAAAACTTCCACATCCTGCAGCAGAAGATACTTAATTAGTGACTGCTCTTGTACTTGTTTTAAACAATGCAAGCAACATCTGAAGGAAAATTTAGTATCCTCAGTATGTGATGCCCAAGCATCACGATGAAGCTTCCACATTAAAATGAATCAAAGCATCTTAATCCTGGCTTGCAACACCTTTGCTATTCCACTACTGTTTTCTCTGGAGCAGTGACTGCCACTGGTACTCAACTGCCTGGTCATTTGATGTGGAACTTTTATTCACGTATAATATAACCCAGGTTCCAGAAGAAAAAGTCCATTGCATCGACCCAAAACTAACTGAAACCACCAAACAGACTGCAACATCTTTTTCAGTTCCTCTTGATAGGGCTAATCAGAAATTCAAGTGCAAGCCCCTTGACCCCTCAAATTCCCACAAGAAACCCCACATCCTACACCTCTTCACACCCACATTCACGACCGGCTTTACAGCATGCCCCGAAAGTCAAGAGGTTATGGATATTTTTACAAAATGGGGCATGTATGGCAAAGCTGAGGGGCCCACAGAGAATGATCTGTTGTCCTATAGGAACCACATTTTTATAAAAGAAAGACCTTGATCTCCTTCCTTAATCATCTTTGTGAGCCTGTTAATAAGAGATAGGCAGACAGCTAATAGCCCACTAAGAACAATGGGACTAAGTTAATTATCCCTACCAATGACCCAATTCAGCAATGCTGAGCACGATCACTCCCACTGCAGTGCCGTAACAAGGGCGAGGCGAGTGAGGCACTTGCCTCAGGCGCAAAAAGTCGAGGGGCGCAGAAAGTGGTGGAGGGAAAAAAAGCCGCTGGCTGGCATAAATATTTTTATAACCGGGTGATCTCCCCCCACCCCCACCTGCCGCCCCCCGGCACCTCCCCCGAGTGTCCCCCGACCCCGGCTTGCTTCCCCCAGCCCCTTCCCGGCCCCAGAACAGAATGGCTCCATGTTGCCTCCAGGTAGCAACTGCTGCCACAGGGTCCTAGCGCCCCTGCATCTCACTGCCAGGGCAGACTGACTCTGAGCCTGCCCTTCCCCCTCAGACCCTTTCATGTTCCAATGGGACCCTCCAGCAGCACAGGGGGGCCCCCCACCTGCAGTCACTGCTCCTGCCCCATGCTGGGCAAGGAGGCAGCCCTATTCCTCACCCCCAGTGAGGCTACAGTCAGGGGCAACAGCAGGGGAGGAGGCGCACGCAGCACCCCCTGGACCCACCACAGGGGAAGTGAGGGAGATTCCTGGACCTGAGAGGGGCCCTAGGAACACATGCAGTGATGACTGTCGTGTGTGGGGGGGGAGTGTGCTGCTGGGGGGGTCAGGAAAGGGGGGGGCTCCTCCCCTAGAGTTCGCTGCTGCCGGCAGGGAAAGGGCTGGGGGAGGGGGAAGGGAATCCTCTCTGGCCCCTGTCCCAGAGCAGCCTGCCTGCACCCCAAACTCATTCCCAGCCCTGCTCCACTCCAGAGCCCACACCCCCAGTCAGAGCTTTCACCCCCCCCACCGCATCCTCAACCCTCTGCCCAAGCCCTGAGCCCCTCCAGCACCACAAACCCCTCATCTCCAGTCCCAGCCAGAGCCCTCATCCCCAGCCCTGAGCCCCTCCCACATCCCAAACCTCCCATTCCCAGCCCCAGATGGAGCCCTCACCCTGACTCTCGCCCTGAGCCCCCCCACACTCCAAACCCCTCATTTGCAGCCACAACCCACAGCCCTCACTCCTGCACCCCCTCCCTCTGCACCCCATCCCAGCCCCAAACTCCCTCCCAGAACCTGCACTCCCTCCCTCTGCACCCCATCCCAGCCCCAAACTCTTTCCCAGAGCCTGCACCCCAATCACCTACCCCAGCCTAGGGCCTGCACCCCACACCGCCTCCCTCACCCAAACTCCCTCCCAGAGCCTTGGGCGGGTCAGGGGGTGGAGTTTGGGTGGGGGCAGGTTCTGAGCACCACCAAAATTTCTACAAACCTGCCACCCCTGATCTTGCCCTGCAAACCTGAACTCCCAGCGTTCTCAGGACACATGCTGATCCCCAGTGGCCATGCTGATATCCAGCACCTCCCTCCTCTCTTAACCTGTGAGCCCCTCTCTGGATTGGAACTGGACTGGAACCAAAGACCATCTTGGAAGCAACATTACCAGCCCAAGCAGTCAAAAATCATGAGTTGACCCCCCAAAAATCACAGGCTCTACCACCACCCCAGTCCCTTCATTCATTCTTCAGCGGCAGGCCCTTCCCTCCGAGAGGGACTGAGGGACCTGCCGCCGAATTCCCGCTGAAGAGCCGGCCCTGGGGGAGGGCGCAATTTTATATTCTTGCCTCGGGCGCAAAAATACCTAGTTACAGCTCTGTCCCACTGAACTCAATGGGAGTTGAGGGTGCTTAGAAACTTCCAGGATCAGGTTGATAAATATCTAACGCTATAGTAAATGTCAAGCATATATTGAGTGAGAAAATGTAAGCTGCAGAGCTGAACTGTGAGGGCTGAGCAGTGTGCTGCAAACAGAAGGGATTTTGAAAGAACATGAAGTTGTGTCAAGTAACCGTCTATCCTTTCATCACAGTTAATAGTAACATCATTACTTAACAGTATTATATTCAGCCTTTTGCCTAACACTGGCCATTGTACATTTCTGTATCTTTAGGGCTCCCTGAATTGAGTTTATTCATCATCGCAGTAATCTGGATATTAATAACTAAAAAGAAAGCAAAGTTGCTATGTATGTAAATTTGGACACACACAAATATATACTTTAGCACCCCGCATCAGTGCAAAGTTCACTGAAGTCCTGTTTATCCACAGAACAAATGTAAGACAGCCAGCACAAAAATCTCCATGCTACCCTGCCAATGTTCCACCCCCCTAGCATGGACGGCGTACCTACAAAAGACAGAATAGTTTGGCATCTATGGCCAATTCAATTGCTGACTTCTCCTTTGTTGAAACTACTAACAAGGCTGCTAGTTTGCACCACTGTGATGGTGGGTTGGCGATTGGGTCATCTGCTCACTAGAAAACGAATGGAGATCAGTAACTCATTTCCCATAAGCCACCTATTCACCTAGTCCAAGATTCACTTAGATTGGAATCCTGACTGGAACTGAAAGGCTCTTTATCCCATGAAGTCCCAGACCCATCCAGTTCCTTGCTACGCTGATTTCTAATTCAAAGTCTGGGGACTATGTGCATCTCTGGGAAAGCATACAAGTGAGCAAAATAAACCAAATTGAGAAAGTGAATGAAGAGAAACTGACCTAAGTGTATAAGTTACACAAGTAGGGGCTTGCTCAGTCATAACTATGGTGTTCACAAAACAAAAAGACACTACACAAAACTTACTATGTTGCCATGGATTTCTCCTGGAATGTTACGAAAGCCATTCCCAGTGGGCTGTCATGAACAGTTTGTTCCTCTTTCAAGTACTCATCCTGCAGCCTATTTGTTACTTGGGTATAGTAATCTATAGCATCTACCTGTTGGAAAATGGATTCCTGTTACATATCAATACCAAATGGCTCATACATTCATCAAACACAAGCTCCACAAACTACAGTCCCTCCTCCCATTCCATGGATTACAAATCACATTGTGGTGTGGAATAAAAACAGGAAGTTTTTCTTGAACTATAGTAAGGTACCAGCAAAACCACACTTCAAATGTTCTTGGCAATTCGAGTTGCCACTTGCCAGGAAGGATGTTGCAAAAATTGAAACATACAACAAAGAGGATGCTAAATTCTTTGCACAAATCAGGAAGATTCCGTTAAGCTTTGCAATTTTTTGTTGCAGTTTTCCATTGTTCTGGCTAATAACTCAGTGATAGAAACTATCCCTTACCCTTTCACATCCTCTGATTTCACAGCAGCAGAATTGACCACATGGCTTTGGGTTGATTCGGACCCGCCTGCCATTCTTCTCATGTAAGTGCGTAAAGTATAGCAGACTTTTTTCTGCCTTTTTTCTGGATTAAAAAAAATACATATATAAGATTTTGCAATGGAACAGTAGATTTTTAACAACAAACCTAAGGAAAGTATAATCCTGGGAGAAACAAAGTTCGCCTAAGGATTGATAAAGAAACATCGTCTGAATAGAGGAGACAAGGAATAAACCTACACTCCCTTTTCCCACCCCCCAAAAATAAATAAATAAAATCTCCACATAAAACATTCTGGCTGCTGCTTTTACACATAACAGGGTTCTCCTTCAGTGCTTTTTTTCACTAAAATAAGAGCTTCTTCAGTAATACTAGTGCTTATTTTCAGAATTACGGTTAATTTAGAATGCCAGCCCAGATCTAACCTAGAACTGCCTAAACTGCACTCTGGACATTCACTATAGATTACCCTGGGTTCACTGTATTTAACAAATTCCTTCCTAAAATACTAAGAAGTACCAAGGATTATTATTTTGTGGTGCAAAACTATGTGCCAAATTTTGGAAAGATACTTCCAGGACGTGGCTTTTTTTCCTTTTTCTTTTTTAAAAAACACCAGTATGAGTTCTGTTCTAGTTTTCCCATCCAGCTACAAGTTTCAGTGGATCCAGCACTGCTTACTCAAGAGTTTTCAGTATACACAAGTTTAAATAAAGTTACTTCTCTACCAGACCAGGGCCACCTCAGCGAACCTTTCCACAAAACCAAGGTGTCTGGAGGACAATCTGGCTTTTGTTACTGAGTGTAACCCCCTCCGTGTGCACCCAGCCTCACTGTGCTGGGAACCAGAGTCCCAAAGTTAATAATTCAAAACTAAGATTTCATACCTTGACAATCACTATACTGCCTTGTCAAATCACCAAGTCAGGGCACTCATTCATGTGAAGCATGTAGCACCTACTGGAGATGGCCCGGTCAGGTTCATCTCTGGTATCTACAAGCTTTCTGCTTTTGCCATGTTTTCAATAAAGCTTGGCATTGTTTCTATAGCACTATAATAAACGTAGCTGGGTACCTTTCCTTGTGCAAACAGATAAGCCTAGCTACATCATAACACAGCTGGACCTCTAGCACATTACAGGTCGGATATGCAGCACTGGAAAGGAAAAGAGACATGTTAGAAGAGAGTGGACAATATGGAGAATGTCTCATAAGGTTATTATGATGTAAAGCCTCTACTCAAATGCAATTGTAAGATCTGTAACTTGTATCATTAAGTTCTGCAATCTTTTTGCAGACTTTGTAACTTCAGTTATTGTTAGCATAGTCTTTTAAGTTTTGTGACCTTTGCAAGCTCTGTAACCTTTTCAAAACCACTTGTATGAACTTCCAAGCTGTGTAATATCCCATCTCACAATCAGCAAGTGTGTGAACAAGGGAGTGTGTGGGGAAGATAAGGGAGAGTGAACAAGGGAGTGTATGTGGGACTGGGCGGAGAGGAACTGTAAGGAGAAAGGAGCCTGGAGACACATGTGTCTAATATAATCTGCCCTGAGAAGGCAATCACGGAGTGCAGTAAAGAAAAGAAGAACCTGGTATGCATGAAAGGAACTGGTCGGGGAATGCTTCTCGGTGATGGACACAGAAGGAAAACTCAGTGTACGTGACAGGAGCCGCCCAGTTCCAGCAAAAGGAAGCAGCCATGCACACAAGCAGCTGTTGCTCCTTGACCTGCTCAGCAGCCTGGATTCAGGACCGCAAGCGGACACACCAGATCTACCACGCTTCGGCTTCTCGGCCTCCATGCTGTCTCTGGTAACTCTCTGTCTGTGTAAGTGTGTGGGTGCATGAAGGTATGAATGCAGTGAATGTGTGCATGTATGAATAAGCTCCATCTCTTTTCTATCTGACCTAACAGTGGCATTGTAATAAAACTAATACAAGTGTGACCCTGGGTTGGTTTTTAGGGGAACAGAGGTAACAGTTATCACTGATTTCTAATTAACATCAGAATCAATCATTTAGCTCTCAACACAAAGTCCTGACAAACAGATATTGGAGAACTGGAAACAGTTGCTGTAATTTAATTTACAGAGATTATGATTAAACAGGACACAAACTGCTCTGCTTTCAAGCAAAGGCCAGGTGAGAGCATCAAAAAAAAATTAGTGTGAATATCCAGCCACTTCTTTGGCATTAAAATTAAAAACAACTAACTTTGTTTTTCCTTTGAAAAGCTGATAATTTGCATTCTATCCTCTTAATCTGACAAAACCAGATTAATAAGATTTTTCCAGATATGGCAATTAGAATACAGGTTTTAAACAGTTTAAAAACAAAGGACACATCTAGTTTGGATTGTTAAAACTGCCATGACATTGCTTTAAACCCCTTTCCCTACAAACGCTAGTTCTTAACTTACATGAAGTGGTTTTCTATAGCCTCTTTCTTTGCATTTTTGGGAAGGCCAGTTATAAACAGTGTGCGCCTGACCTGTAGAAGAAAAACATCTCAGTTTCTCACAACAAAAAGGAAGAGAGCCCAAAGGAACATGGGGTAGGGGGGCGGAAACTATGACACAGCACATCAAAATATCTTTATTAAATAAACAAACAGAATAGAAAACAGAAGACCACCTTCTGACTTCAGTGGGTGTTGCATCCACTTACAACAGCACTGAATTTGGCCCTATACTGGCAACAGGCCAAAACAAAATCTCAGGTTTGTTTTTACTCCTCTTGTGATTTACTCTACCTGGTCTTTCTGGCTGTGATTAGAACCTATTATATAGAGTGTTTACCTTTTATGGAGTCCTTCACATCTATTGACATTTTGGCAGGGTGGGAAAGTATTTTTGTATTTTATTTTTCAGCATTTTCCCCTTTCAAACGTGCTGCATATTTCTTCGAGTAAATGAACTTACTGTGTTTTCCTCTTTATACTTGATGTATGTGGTGTGATGTCTCATGAAGACAACAGTCAGAATCAGGTAAATAACAGCAAAAACAGTGTGCAACCACAGAAGATTGTTGCTGTGGAACAAAACATTTAAGAATATTAGAAGTGAATGGAATTTAGAGCCACATCTGCATGGGTAACTATTAAAATGCTATTAAGAATACAACAGTTCATCAGGCATTAGGGGAGGAAAACTGGTCTCTGATTGGTTGATGGGTGGTTTTGCCAATGCAGGTATCTGGTCTAACCACGTGACTTAACAGCCCATCATATAAAAATAGTAGCTCTCCAAGGAATGCAACTATTCTAGGAGCGACACATTTTTTGGGTAGCCTTTGAACATATGCCTTCTTGTCCAGCTGTGTATAGGCACACTTTGCCACACAGTTGATTTACAGACAATTTTTCTGTAGATATTACAATTCACTGCACTAAGTAATTAGCTGAATTCTCCGTGGGCCCAATCCTTACCCAAATCTAAAACATGATTTTGGTTGACCAGAAAAATTAAGAGAAACAGAATGAGTTATGGTCTGTATTAGGTTAACAACTGACCATTTGAGGAAAGATGAGTGAAATGGAATGAACTGAAAAAATATACATATTAATATACATATCTAATGTGACAGCCTATGCAACTTTAACTCTACTGAACTCCATTACCTTCTGTGTTTGTCAGCCTCTCTTTCAAAACGTATATAACAAAATGTGTATTGTCAACAATCTGCTTATCTGTAATAGGATCAGTAATTAAAATATGGTTTCAAAGCCTCTATTTGAAAAAGGATAAGAGACAGACAGATTTTTATATTTTAAACCTTTTAAAATACCCATTTACTAAGTATTATGTTACTAAACAAATATAACAAGTTGTCAATTACCCTAGCTGGGCTTTTTAGGAATGGGATTTTTTTTTAAGATGAGATCAATACATAGAATCATAGAATATCAGGGTTGGAAGGGACCCTCAGGAGATCATCTAGTCCAACCCCCTGCTCAAAGGAGAACCAATCCCCAAATCGACCCCTCAAGGATTGAACTCACAACCCTGGGTTTAGCAGGCCAATGCTCAAACCACTGAGCTATCCCTCCCCCTTCGCTAGCTATCCCTCCCCCTTCGCTAAGCTATCCCTCCCCCTTCGCTGAATTATGTTTGTATTTAGTGACCCAACTATTTTTATGGCATTTCTTCAAATGCATGACTGATTTTAATAGTCTTCTCAAGAGAGACAGGCACATAGGTCTGGTGTAAGAAAGAATTTTAATCAATTAAACCATACATTGTATTAAAACTGTGAGATCAAAACAATACTGACAAGTATAGTTTCTTCTAGCGTGGAAATTTCTGCCAGCAACATTGCTACATCAACATCTATTATTCAAGGGAAGCATGCGGTTTAGTAAAAGCAGATTGTAGAAACCAGGACTCCAGATTTCTCTTCCCCGCACCATAACTGTCTTGCTGTGTAGCCTCAAGTGAGTCGCATAACTTCTGTTTCAGTTTACACGCCCATAAAATAGCAATAAATAATACCATCACCAAGCATGTTGTAAAATTTTATGTTTTTAAGACTAAGGTAAGCCTCAGAAAGGCATAATATTTCCAACAAATATAAAATATCATCTAATACTTTCCAATATTTACATACCCAGTTTGTAAATTTGCTATAGTTGTTCTCCCAAAACTATAAGGATCTTTATCTAAAAAAAGGACAAAATACATGGCATATTTATCTGGTGCACCATTCATATGAAAAGTGTAAGGAAATAAAAAATAAAACACTTCAAAAATAAATTTATGTTTATTGTTAATGTTCATCACATTAAATGTTAATAAATATTCAAAATAAGACAGATACTTAATGCTGACCTAACCATGGTTTTATTTTAAAATTGAATAAAACAAGAAGATATTGCATTCAGACTGCAAAGGGAAACAGCAGCTGATTTTTTAACATTTGGACGCTGGCTATCTACAGGTTTGCAAAAAAAATCTGTTAGGGGACTAGTCCAATTTCCCATCTTTAATGATGTTTTATCTCAAATATTTGTTCAAATTACAGAACTATTATTTCCACAACTGTACTGACAGCATAGCTAATCATGATAACAAGGAAGCAGACAATCCAAAGAAACACTGGTTTGTCAGGGAAAAGAGAAAAAAGAGTAATAGTAATTCTGGAAAAACAAAAATACAATCCCATAACTAAGGCTCCGTGTTTGTCACAGAAATCATGGATTCCATGACGTTCCATGCCTTCTGCAGCAGCCTGCTGTGGCTGGCTCAGGAGCCGCCTGAGCAGCTTGGGCTGCCCCTGGGCCAGTCACACTGGCTGCTGCTGGGGCAGTCTTGGGCCCTCCAGCAGCAGGAGTTTGGGGGGCGGGGGGGCTCAGGGCTGGGGATTGAGGTGCGGGACGGTGCTTACCTTAGGGAAGCTCCCCGGAAGGACGACAGGAACTCCCCTCCCCCTAGCTCCACGTGCTGCCTCCACCTGCAGGCACTGCCCCCGCAGCTCCCATTGGCCGTGGTTCCCAACCAATGGGAGCCGCAGAACTGGGGCTTGGGGCAGAGTGGAAACAGCATTTGGAGCTAGGGTCACTGCTTCCCAGGAGCTGGGTATGGATCCTGCCTCAGCCCCATCAGCCCACACCCATGGCACCCTCCCCCCCGGGCCGCATCTTCGTGCCCCCCCCCGAGCACCCGCAGTGCCCTCAGGGCCACCAACCCTCCCCGAGCTGCTCCCCGCCTCCAAGTTTTAGTGAGGAGTATATATTAAAAGTCATGGACAGGTCACAGGCCGTGAATTTTTGTTTACTGCCTGTGACCTGTCCATGACTTTTACTAAAAATACCCATGACTAAAACGTAGCCTAACCCATGACCTTCCACTACAGATTGGATAACATACTTAATCACATCAAAGGTTGGCTACTCTCTAAACCACCAGACCAAAAAGCACCACGAACATACAAAAGTGACAAAATTTTGTCCACCTAGTATGCTACACATTGTGGCTACTCAGAACTTAATGCAGCAGCATGACCAGAACTTGATCCTCCTATTCCAGAAAGAACAGGCCCCCTGCCACTTGAGCTAAAAGAGAATCTCTGGCAGCAGTATAGGGCATATGACACAGTTGAGCAGTTCCAATTCCACCCAATGGAGGGCAGTAGTGCGCGTGTGCACGTGCGCGCACACACACCCCAGCCAGCATATTACAATATGTTTATTGAGGCATACAAACATAGAATTGCTACACCAGAAGAGGGAAATAAACCAGGTAGTCTGTCATCCTATTTCTGACAGTGGCCTTTGTCAGATGTATCTAGCTGCACAGTATTACACTACAGACTGGGGGACTACGTTTATCAAGTTTATCACAATAGTAGGTATCCTAAGAGCTCTGACAGTAACACAGAGTACACCCCTGTCTTCAGGAGATGAAAAGATTTTCTTACCAAGTAAGTCACCTGAAAGATTGACAGGCAATATGACACAAACAGACAAAATGCTGACAGCAACCAGCAGGCAAATTATGTGGCGCTGAAAGGCGAGGTAGTGCATGGCATCATCACCACATTTGTCACGAATCTCTTCATCGCTGCACCATAGACAAAAAGGCAGCAGGTCAGTCTGGATGCTTTACCAGTTGGACTGTGCTTATAAATACTGACTTCTAAATAAGCCCTCTAACTTCTACCTTCTACTAAACTCTGAGAAATGAAAGACCTACATGGGATGGTTTATTAAAATAAATGTGAGAAACAAGGTAGGTGAGGTAATATCTTACAGCACATACCTTCCACCAATAAAAGTTGGTCCAATACAAGATATTACCTCACCTACCTTGTCTGTCTCATATCACGAGACCATCACTAATGAGAGGTTATTCTGAAATCCAAATAGGCACTTACAGCAACATTCACATGTACATCTTCATCAACTGAATACACAGCAAAAGACGCAGAGTACTAGAAAAATGCTTTGTGCCACCAAAGGGGAAGAAGGGGTTTTATTTTGACTGCCTTCTACTGACCCATCTGGGGTATGAAATACATAAAGAATTAAACCAGGTCAGCAAAATTCTATTCCTTTGGGCTGGCAATATTTTTGACAAGTAAAATTCTCATTACCAGCCTGGAAAAAGAGGAGTAAATATATTTTGCACCGGTGTTGCTTTTCCATGGCAGTTTTGCAAGACTGAATTAAACTCAGACCTTAATATGTGGGATGGGGCTCCTATAGCAGAAGGACACTCCGCCCCAGGGAAGACTGAGGAGGAAGGTGACTACATGTTAGTCTTAGACCCACTCCCAACCAATTAAGGAAAGGCACTGAAGGGCTTTGCAAGAAACCACATCTATTGTCAGGAGGACAAAAATCAGTCCAGCATGGGTTCTTGGGAGGGGGAGAATAAATGGGAAAAATGGAGGACAGCATGGAAAAGGAGTCCCAGAGAATTCCCTATTACCTACCCTCAACAATTTCCTTTAAAAAGATCTGTTTACTCAAATAGGACAAAAAAATTAATGATTTCCTAGGCAGATAGGTACTAAGAATCAATATCAAATCTGAAATATTCAATTACTGAGAAACTGTTCTGGGGACAGATTCATTCCCTCTTTACTGAAGCACCAATTCTGCAAGGAGAACCCTGTGGGCAGACCTCTGTGCCTGCTTAGAACCCCACTGGCTTTCCTGGGGGTCTGCTTACACGGTTCTCTTTGAAGAATGGGAGCTTACAATCTTAGACCCACCTCATGCTCCCAGACTTCAAAGGGAGCCAGTTTGGGCTCATATACTGTCAGTTCTATCCCTACGCATTATGCCGCGATACAGTCTATCACTTTCCATCTTTGAAACTGCCTCCCTATTGTAAAAATATATACCCGGTACACATCAGAAACAGTAAACCATGGCTCACTGTTTCTGCTTCATATACTTACTGCATTCGAAAGGCAGATGTCATCCAGGAACAAAACCCCTAGAAAAAAAGAAGAAGTATGTTAGCTTCTAAATGTTGATTGCTTCCAAGAGACAACAGTATCTGTAATCTTTACAATTAATAGGAGTGTTTAATATAAACTAATCTCTTACTAGGTTAAAAAAAGAGCTGCTAAATTGGTCTTGATAATTTCAGGGCATCATATTTGATTTATAGTCTATAAACACAGAGAACATATGCTTTAAACTCATCCCAATAATCAATTTAAAATTAGCAAAACATTAGAAAGTCCAAGGGATGAATATTCGAGTAATTAAACAAGTGCAAAATCTTAGATGTGATAAATATAGGTTTTAGTTCCAATCCTGTTCCCATTAACTGCAATTCAGGATCAAGCCCCATAAGTAGAACTGGATTTAACTAATAGTTTCAGAACAAAAAAAAAAAAAAGATATTTAAAGACCTTTCAAACAGGGGCGGCTCTAGAAATTCCGCAGCCCCAAGCAGGGCGGCGCGCCGCGCCACTCGCGCCACTCTTTCCCGGTCCCACGGCCGGGGCAGAAGTGGCTGCGGATGGTCCCGCGGTCCCGCAGCTCCAGTGGAGCATCCGCAGGCATGCCTGCGGGAGCTCCGTCCGAGCCGCGGGACCAGCGCACCCTCTGCAGTGATGCCTGCGGGAGCTCAAGCGGAGCCGCGGGAAGAGGGGACCCTCCGCAGTCATGCCTGCGGCAGGTCCGCTCGTCCCGGGCTCCGGTGGACCTCCCGCAGGCATGACTGCGGAAGGTCCGCCGGAGCGAAATGCCGCCCTGCCAGGACAATGCCGCCCCACGCGCCTGCTTGGCGCGCTGGGGTCTGGAGCCGGCCCTGCTTTCAAAGGTCCTTCACAATTTTAAATAAAATCCACATGGATGAGTCCTATATAATTTAATAGGGATAAAGCCAGTCTTTTGATGACTTCAATTTTAACCATCTATGAAGAAGGTAATAGAAAATTACATCTTTCATATAAGATTTTGAACCATCCTTTAGAATTTTATAGCAGAGATATAATTCTCTATTAAATTCTATATTAGTGTTCAAAAAGCTACAGAAAAAAAAGTTATTTTTATTAAGTTCCCTAGGCCTTTTCCATAATAGAATACTCCCAAGCTAGATAAATATGTCTTTATTTAACAATTTAAATTATAAAGTTCCTCCAGAGCTGAAGAAAGATTTAAAATAATACATATTAAAGAGCAATCTTCAGGTAATAGCAAGATGCTCAGACAGTGATTTAGTTTCAGGGATTTTTTTTTTTTAAATTAAGCAGATGGATCTTTCAAACAACATTAAAACAGTAGCATTGCTTGGACAGCACTTCCATAGTTTGATTTTGTAGCCAAACATAGGATAACTAAGGCACTTTGAATCATAGCCGTTTAAAGAGTCCCTCAAAATCAATGGCCGTGGATGAGGCCAACTGAAAATTTGGCCTAAGAGTTGTTTTCCTTCTCTGTCCAGCTTCTCCACCAATTATATATGTCCTTATTACATGATTTTCCCATATGTGCCCCAATTTCCCGTTCTGTAAAACGTGGATAACACCACCAGGTACGTTGAGATGATTAGTAAACAATATTTGCCAAGTGCTTTGAACATAAAAAATACTGTGTACGTGTAAATTAGCATTTTATTTCTTCAAAATATTAATATATCTCTCTCAAAAATAAAAAAATATTTAAGTGATAACAGGATGTTGGTTTATAACAGTGTTTATCGAGGGCTGGACACAAGATGACATAAAGCCATCAAAAGGTTCCAGTATAAGCACACCTTTCATAATGTGTTACCGCGTCCTAAGTTGGAGTTGTAGAGATAACCCAACTCTGCTCAGAGGCAATCTATGCTAGGTGCAAGACTGAATTATGGCAGATTCCATTGTACCTGCATATTTTTACATACATACACACACCAAAATGCTTCATGTGTCTAATTCAAATACTGACACTGTCATATTCAGGATCATGTATCGATGATGAAAAAGACAATGGGCGATATCTTGATTCACTAAAAAAAAAAAAAAAATACATTTAAGTGACTATGGAAATACTGCAGTTACTCACTAGCTCTTAACCCAGCTTTTACAATTCTCAAGTCACCATGTGAAGCAACTTGAATACAAAGTTTGTATTTTCTTCCAATATTGTAGTATACAGAATTATACTTAATTACAAAAGCTTGTCCCTTTATTCAGCGTAAATAAAAGAGCATGTAACTGAACAAAAAAAAGGATAGAATACTTCACGGGACACTAATGTTAATACAATTTAAAAAACAGGTAGTTTGGAACCTGGTAGGACCAATTCTGCAGGCTTCATCCCTGCACAGATTCAGGTTACAGCTTTACCAGAGTTCCTCAGCTGCTCTGCTCCTCAGCTCAGACCTGTACTGCAACGTTACAAAAGCTAATCTTTTCTCCCCATCTCCTCTCCTTTACCCCACAACAGTTTCAGCCTCTTAGCTCAGACTCCCCCTGCAGCATTGCAATAATTCCTATGATTCACCTCTCTCCCAGGGCTCTACCACCCAGCTCACTTCTGTTCTGTAGTATTGCAAAAGCCATTAGAGAGTCTGGTGTCTTTGATGAAATGGGAAGTTACTGTTTTCAGTTTGTTCTTGAAAAACAAAATTATTTCATAACTAACACACACATAAAACGCACATGCCCTTCCTTCAGATTCATTTGGGGGTATGTTACATTATGTTACCCCTGCTTTCAAGGACAAATGCAACAGTGCTCAAGTTTAACCCCATTTTCCAAGAATAGTTAGATCACTAGCTTCTAAGTGTCCTAAGAAGACATCAAGAAATTTAAAATCATAGGCTCAACCTAGCTTCCATTAAAATCAATGCCAAAACTCTCATTGACTTCAACAAAAGCAGAATCAGGTCCTTTGACTGTAAACAGTAGATTGAGCCATGACAAGCTCTGTGGAAAGCTGCATCCTCTATATCAGCATGGGAAAATCTTGGGTTTGAACCCAGCTAAATATAGTAGCTCACATTCTTACACTGTATTTCTGTAGCAGAAGCACTAGTAAGTGTGCAGATGACATGTTAACAGACTTGAGCAGACTATTGCTTTTTCTTCTTCC
Organism: Mauremys mutica; assembly: GCF_020497125.1. Classification (NCBI taxonomy): domain Eukaryota; kingdom Metazoa; phylum Chordata; order Testudines; family Geoemydidae; genus Mauremys; species Mauremys mutica. The sequence goes on along the minus strand of NC_059074.1, from coordinate 157,581,798 downwards.
TGACACTTCCTTCACCCATGAGAACTGAGAAAGTCTTAATGACAACTGTAAACACACAGCTTTATTTACTGACAGTGTCCTACAGTGAGAGACTGTTGGAAGGAGAGGTGTGTTTCACACAGTGAAATCAGGAGAGAATTTTAAACAGGAAAGTAAGTAAAGAAAAATACATGATTACAATAACACCTTATTTACGCAAAGTTCAGTTACCTAAAATCCCATTTATCTTACTTAATTCTATACCCACCAACTGGTTTCAACAAAGGGACTTGACTGTGCATCATTTTACCTTTCAGTTTCCGATATCAAGGCAAGGCGACCATAGTCCCAGAATTGCTTCCTTATAATGGAAAACGCTAATATTAAAATCTAGAAAATAAAAATAAAAATAAAAATCATTTATTTCAATTTTGAAACTGAAAATACCTTTCTTAGAAACATAGACTTTACTGTATCGGATTAAGCCAGTGGTCCATCAAAGCTGGTATCCCATCTCTGGGACTAACCCATACTGTGTAAGAGATCCAGTGGCCACAATGCCACAAACCAGTTTGTTTGGGACTACAGAGTCAGCAGGCCTAGAACTCCAGTCCTCCTGCTCTCATAACACAGGCCTGAAGTTTTAGCTAAAGACAAATTTCTCAACTAGACTTGTATTAATGCTTATGACAGACTAGGAACAGTTCTGACACAATCCAGTGGCAGGCAGTAGCATACATACACAATCAGTATGTTACAACTAAATATTTCAGAAGAAGCTAAAACTTTCATAATGGACCATTACTATTATTTAACAGTGCCCAAATGTATGATGAATGCTTCATAATGGCAAGTTTTACAGTGATGCAGATAGTTGTGGTGGGAGCAAGACCTTGTGCAGGTAAAGTTTGAAATCTGCTTACATCCCCTTCAGTGTAGATAATAACAATCATTATTATGGCTATAAAAGCCATCACCAAGGCCTTTTTTAAATCCTGCCCTTAAATTAACTCCTTTGTAGCAAGACAAACAATTAGGACCATGCAAGTTAGAAAACAAGCCATATTTCATAGATTTACAGAGACCTTTTAAAAAAAACAACTCTGAGAAGCAATCAGATGAGAGATGGAGTCCTTATTAAAAGAGGTCTGCAAATGTCTTTGTCACAAACAGAGGAACACAGGAGTTGTCAGATGAGTTCAGGTCATTGGACCTTCAAGTCTGGCATCAAGAGGCAAATAAGTGATAGCTGGAGAAAGGCAAAAATGCTCCACAATGTGCCTGGCTCACTGTGCAATGTTGTTCATGGAGGGAGAAGATACCTCCCTGTCCTCTATGGAAAGCAGCCCAAAAGCAAAGGCTCAGCGTTTTAAAAGTCAAGTGTCAGTCAACTGTACCCAAACAATGGCCAGCACAGAATTCTACAGGGTGGCTCACAGTCACCTTCCTATTTAATAAGGACTACAAGTCCAGGATTAAGTACTTCAGATCCAAACTGGCACCCATGCACACAGGGCCGGTGCAAGGATGTTTTGCGCCCTATGCGAAACTTCCACCTTGCACCCTCCCCTGTCCTCGAGCCCTGCAGCAGCTCCCTGCCCCACCCCGCCCTGAGGCCTACCCCCCTCCGCCCTGAAACGCCCCCCCTGCAGCAGCTCCCCAGCCCAGCTCACTTCTGCTCCACCCCCTCCCCGAGCCCTGTGGCAGCTCCCCACCCCGAGGCACCTCCCCCACGGCAGCTCCCCTCCACCCTGAGGCGCCCCCCCGTGGCAGCTCCCCCCCCCGGCCTGGGGATCCATGCAGCAGCTCCCCGCCCCAGCTCACCCCTGCTCCGTCTCCTCCCCGAGCATGCCGTCGCTGCTTCACTTCTCCCGCCTCCCAGGCTTGCAGTGCCTAAGCTGATTGGCACTGCAAGCCTGGGAGGCAGGAGAAGTGAAGCAGCAACGGCGTGCTCAGGGAGGAGGTGGAGCAGGGGTGAGCTGGGGCAGGGGGGAGTTCCCCTGCGTGCCGCCCCACCCCTTACTTGCTGCAGGTGGCCCTCCCCGCGCCCCCTTGCCCCAGCTCCCTCCGCCTAAATGTCGGCGGTGACCGGGGCGGCCAAAGATCCAGCCGCCGTGGTCACTGCTGAAGAAAATGCCGCCCCCCAAATCCTAGCGCCCTAGGCGACTGCCTAGGTCGCCTCATAGGTTGCACTGGCCCTGCAGGCACAGCATTGCACATTGGACTGTGCCTCCATACTGAAAATGAAGATAGCCACTAGCTGTTCCACTGCGTTTTATTTTAAACAAGTTAGGGGTGTCCTCTGGGTTCCTAGAGAATTGCCAGCACGGCCTTCAGATGAGCACAGTTTGGACTACTCTTCAGTACAGTTTCCTAAACTCAGTAATTGGATGATTCCTTGATTCTCACTTTACTACTAGGAACCTCAATTACCAAGTCTGTTTGCTGGTTTTAAATTTCTTTTCCTGGTGGCTTAAAACTATGTTTATTTAAGATATTGTAGCCAAATTCATCCCTGGTGTATATCCTTAGCCTTCACTGGAGTTTCATCAGGGATGGATTTGATCCTCTGTGTTCAACACACTTCCTATTAACTTTCACTGGAAAACTTGTTCCCAAACAATCCCTTATAATGCTGCTTATTTCTTATCAGAGGCTCTTAAATGAAACTCAGCATGCAGTCAGCATAAGTTATGCTCCTGCTTTGGAGGAGGTGAAAGGACAACAGTATTTTATGTCAAACCTAAAGAGCTCTTCATTGATGTTCTAATCTACTTTGCCACGTTCCAAAGGGGATCTGGAGCTCTCCTTCTTGGCTGGGAACAGGCTACTGTTGTGTCTTTTCAAGCGGCAATGATCTTAGCTTAGGAGGGGGGAAGTGCAGCCTGCCACAAAGTGATGCAGCTCAAGCATTAAGAACTGTAGTCACTGACCCCCCCCTCATCCTTGACCAGATTAGCCCAACAGAAATATGGTGAGGACAAAGTAGGTAGCAGCTTTTGGTCAGGGGACACGGATGCTAGAGTGTGGAACTTGCACCCACAAGTTTCTGCCTCAGCCCATCCTCCTCTACTTCCAACAGTCATCATCTGGGAAATATTTATAAATATTAGACATGCCATTACAAATGAAAGAAATTACAGCCAGTGTGGAGTGATATAAATCACTTTATTATTTTTAATCCACTTATTTAAATCAGGGTGAGGTTTTATAAGACTAAATTTAGAAAATTTTGCCATTGCAATTTTAGATTAAAATGCATAATAAATTGAATTGTAACATTGGTTGGTTTGTTTTTAAAATGCTACTGCTGGTAGGGTATCATATTTGAGTTCTACAAAACTGCTATAAACAAAAAACAAAATATTGAAAGTTAAGGCCCAGATTTTGCAAATATTTAAGCAGGAACATAATTTTACTCATATGAATTAGTCTCACTGATTTCCAGTGGAATTATTCGTGTGCTTAAGCATGTACATAAGTGTTTGTGGCATAAGGGGCTAACATTTTATTTTTATTAAAACTTTTTAGTGGCATAACACCAGGCACTTCAAAACTCCTTCAGTGTTAACAATAAAAAGTTATTTAGACTTCTAATACATTCAAAATGTTATTGTGAAAAATATATCAACAATTTCAAAAGTACTTTGGCACCTATGGGCGACATTTTCAAAAGCACCCCAGTGACTTAGGAGCACAAGTCCCATTGACTTCACACTGCAAACCCTAATGGAGAAGCGCAGCCCGATTGAAGTATTTAAGCTTTCTTGAATAGAGAAAGTTCAACAGATTGGGAGATGGTGCTGGTTAGCAAATAGCCTACAGCAGTGGTCTCCAACCTTTTTACACCCAAGATCACTTTTTGAATTTAAGGGCAACCCAGGATCTACCCCACCCCTTTCCCAAGGCCACACCCCTTCCCCAAAGCCCCACCCCACTCACTCCATCATTCCCCCTCCCCGTTGCTTGCACTCCCCCACCCTCACTCACTTTCACTGGGCTGAGGTAGGGGGTTAGGGTTCGGGAGGGGGTGCAGGCTCTAGGCTGGCTCCGAGGGGTTTGCAGTGTGGGAGGGGGCTCTGGGCCGAGCCTGGAGCAGAGGGTTGGGGTGCAGAAGGGGGTGAGGGGTGCAAGCTCTGGGAGGGAGTTTGTGTGCAAGAGAGGGCTCCGGGCTGCAGCAAAGAGTCAGGGTGTAGGAGGGGGTTCAGGGTGCTGGCTCTGGGAGGTGGCTCAGGGCTGGGGCAAGGGGTTGGGGTGCAGTATTGGGCTTGGGGTGCTGGCTCCAGGAGGGTGCTGGGGGTTGAGGTGCGGCCTCCTGCCTGGCAGCACTTACCTGGGGTGGCTCCCAGTTGGTGGCACAGCAAAGCTAAAGCAGGATCCCTGCCTGCCCCCAGCCGCTCCCAGAAGGGAGCAACACGCCCCTGTGGAGGGGTGCGGGGGGGGACGACGACACATGGCTCCGCAGGCTGCCCCTCTGCGAGCACCACCCTTGCCGCTCCCATTGGCCACAGCTCCCCGTTCCCAGCCAATAGGAGCTGCAGGGGCAGTGCTTGCAGGCAGGAGCAGCGTGCAGAGGGAGACCCCAGCTCCAGGGCCACACTGGCCGCTTCCAGGAGTGGTGTCAGGCCGAAGCAGGCAGGGAGCCTCCCTTAGCGGGAGCCACGCTGCACCACCAGAGATGGCGGTCGACTGGTTGATCCTAGAGGATCTCCTAGTGGATCGCGATCGACCAGTTGGTGACCACTAGCCTACAGGGTATTGCAATCAACAGTGTGTTTCAATTTTGTGCTGTTCTCATAGTAAGGATGCCAATGAGGCCCTGAGTGTCACTTTTTCAGCACCGATGAGCATTTTAAGTATATTTCTTAACAGAAAAAAAAAAACCTTTAGGTAAAATCTGAAATTCTGCTAACAATTAGGAAACTAGTTAAACAGGGACAAAATATCCACTTTAGCAATTTAAAAGCTATAAAATAAGAAGTAAAGAAAAGAACTAGCAATCAGTAAATAAACTATGATTTAAATTAAATCATATGTAGATGTTCAAGGAAATTTCTTCCCAATTGTATTTTAGGCCTCTCTTTGAAATTCTAGCACCATGCCTTGTCATCTTGTTCCTCCTTCTTCTAGTCCAGATTGTTCTGTACATTTTTTTCTCCACTGCTTTGTACACTCCAATTTGAAGGGTCTAAAGTGATTGAATTTCCACCTTCTGCTTCCTTTAGGAGACTATTTCACCATCTAGTATTTCTCACCATTAGGAAGTTTTTCCTCAATACAGTAACAGTATTCAGCATTAGCTTTCATTTCTTGAGAAATTTTCAAATGCCAGCTGACCCTCACATCCCATAAGAATGACGAATAGGGAGGAAGGATGTTCTTGTGGCTAAGGCACAGAACCAGTAGCTTACGGTGTTATTCCTGGTACTACCATTGACTAAGTATATAAACAGTGGCAAGTCCCTTAGCTCCTCTGTGCCTATCCATCAGAATCCCATCACATGGATATGGTGAAGCTTAATTCATTAATACTTGTGAAGTGTTTTGGAGTTCCCTGATGAAAGGTGGTTCAGAAGAGCAAAAAGCAGGACAAATGAAACTTATGAGGCTAGCTTGCAGTTCTGTCTCTCTAGCAACCTCCTAAAATATTTCTGTTCTAAAGATTCTGGGAAACAAATCCCTCTTTCCTAAATCCCCATCAGACAGCGAGAGTATTCTACACAATACAAGACTGATTCTTGCCTGCATATTTATACCTGCCTCTGGAAATGTCCATTACATGCGTCTGACGAAGTGGGTATTCACCCGCGAAAGCTTATGCTTCAATACATCTGCTAGTCTTAAAGGTGCCACAGGACTCTCTGTTGCTTTCTACACAACTCTAAGCTTCTGGACAGGCCAGAAGTATTACAGCTGCAAGAGTTAAAAAGAAAGCTTACCAAAAAGCAAGTAACATCAAGCAGCAGGACAGTAGGGATTCCACCAAAAGTTACTCCTTGGAGCACAGTACTGCCCTGTGCAGTGCTGTAGCAGTAAGTCTTATCTGCCTGGTGAGAGCTATTGCTATTCCTGAAGTAAACCTGACGGGAATGTCCAACATCCAGAAACAGGAAAGGAATCATCTCGTATCTCCCCTGAAAAAGGAAGTGAGCAGTCACATTAACAGCCTGCCTAATGGGTCAGGAGACCCATATTTGCGAAATGTGCAAACAGAACAAGCGTCCAAATCAGGAACATCCCAGTGCAGAAAGATTCAAAAGTGTCCTCATACAGAATGTCAAATATCAGAGGGGTAGCCGTGTTAGTCTGGAGCTGTAAAAGCGGCAAAGAGAAACTGTTGAGCTTCAGTTCATCTGCAAATTTGACACCATCAGCTCAGGATTAAACAAAAACTGTGAATGGCTTGCCAACTACAAAAGCAGTTTCTCCTCTCTTGGTGTTCACACCTCAACTGCTAGAAAAGGGCTTCATCCTCCCTGATTGAACTAACCTCGTTATCTCTAGCCTGATTCTTGCTTGCATATTTATACCTGCCTTTGGAAATTTCCACTACATGCATCCAACAAAGTGGGTATTCACCCACGAAAACTCAGGCTCCAATATGTTTGTTAGTCTATAAGGTGCCACAGAAGTTTTTGCCGCTCATACAGAATGAATATTTTACCATCATCCCCAATGACCACTGAGAAAAGATTTCGCAATAACTCCACTGAGCAGCATCTGTTACCAAAATATTCTTTGGTGCAGGATTTCTATCCATGTACTCTAAACATCTAACAAAAACATAGGCCTCCTAGAGATGAGGCATCAAAGCTCAAATGCTTAAAATACAAGTGCAGTCTAAGGAAGGTTGCATGAGACCAATGTGTAAATTCTGCTATTCTCCCATCTAGAATATTAAAACTACTAAGTATTTGAGCTTTGATTCCTGGTTCTTGGAGTGATATAAGAAGTTAGCTATTCCAATGATCTATGTTGGTTTGAAGGACTTTGCCTCCTGTTGAGGGCTCGTGGACATATGAAATTGTGAATTTTAGACTTATCAAATGTAAAGGCCTTGGAACTTAATAAAACTGACTATAAATTCCACAAAAAGCCACAAAACAAACCTACAACAGACATGTTGTGAGGTTTAATCAGTGTTTTTAAAGAAGTTAGAGATTGTTGGCTGACAGGGTAAAGTGTTAGATATGCGATATCTAACAAGAAAGAACTGTGCATGTTTCCGAGTTCTCTACTTTTGTAGAATTATTAAACTGCTCAGTTAACTAAGCAACATCTCGAAAATGGCAAAATTATTCCAGTCATACAAAGGTGTCTTTACAAGTGGAAGAAATTGCTCACTTACTTCTGGGTTTGCTGTTTTTAAAAGTTTCTTTTCAAATCTTCTAAACTTGATTCCCAGTAGCTCTCAATTACTTGGAATAAAAGAATATCATATGGAAGGTGTCTGTAAATGACAAATTAATAGGGAGAATACACCCTAGAGAGCTCAATTTCTTGGGAGCAAAGATTGCAAGTCTCTGAACCCGTGCTGAGGACGGTGACATCCAGTACATCCGATTGCAAGCATATACTTCTCACAAAAGTATTTCCCAGATTTGACAAAGGAAACACTGCTCTGGATCCTGAAAGAAACAAACAGAAATTATTCTTTCCCCCCCTCTTCCTTTTCTTTGTTTAGTGCTGGTGAAAGGTCCTGGCTTAACAATCTTGGAGAAGACTTCAGTGTTCTCTATAGAGCAAATACAGCATGAGCAGAGGTTTTTTTAAAATGTGCAACTGTGTCCACTAGGGTCCTCGATGGGGACCTCCAAATTCATTGCATATAGTCCCTTTCATAACCTTCAACTTGTAATGATTTTTAGGTCACTACAAACTGGTCTGAATTTATACTGGTGGCCAAAAGGTGAAAGGCTCTATAGCACATTATCAATACCCAGAGCCTCCCAGTACCCCCTTATAACGTTAAACGTCAGTACTACCGCCTGACCCATGAGCTACAGATGGTCTGCAAGATACCGTCATGCAGACAGTAAAATGTACAGCATTTCAGAACAAGTGACTTTTAGGCCCTATTTCTAGTAATTCTCTATTGGAGTTTGTAGGCCCTCAGTCCATCACAGTGCAGTGACATTTTCAACAGAGAGAGACGTGATTACCTCTGTTACAGATCATCAAATACATAAATGTTGCCTTGAGTAGCCTTAAGAATTCAAGTCAGAGTGTAACATTGTCATGGCATAGGAAACAGGCTGGATTGATTTAAGTGATTCAAGTGATTTACATCACTAATTTTAATCATGATTTAAATAAGCAAGCCAGAAACCTTAAATAATCAGTTTTAACAGTTTTGCATTTGTAGTGTTTAGTTATTTTTCTAAAGAAAGGCTGATTTTAATTGGCTGGTAACCATTAAATCATGTTAAATCAAGGCAACTAAATATAGCCTTTACTCCACATTACATACCACTTTTTTACTAACCAGGAAGATACACTATATCTATACACATTTATTTAAGCAGCTATATAGCTTAATGCATTTATTCAGATTTTTAATTTGTACATTATTTTACATTTGAAATTATGTTAAAAAATTGTAAGGTAGCCATCTAGCTGGTCTCATCACAGGAAACATGAGTTTTCTGCCATGAGATTGTCCATGCTCCTACAAATTGGGATTTGCTGCTAGACAGAAGGAAGTTAGGGCATTTTTTAAATTTATTTTGGGAATGAGTGCTACGGCAACTGTGAAGACTACCTGTCTAAATTAAAATACGATACTAGGTCTCGTCACAGATGGCAACCATACTGGAAAACTTGCCTGTCTGGAAACAGTAGCTAGCAGAAAGACCAATGGAGATGGCAAATATAGTGGCATTGCCCACAGGAATTCCATTGGGTTACAGCTGCACCATATTTTCACTGGGAATCTCTGCTGGGTCTGTTGATCTGTCAGAGCCTGAGTCCACTGGGTTCTAGAGAGAGAGGGCTGGCAGCAGCGGCTCTGAAGTACTTCTCCGGAGAGCTGCAGGGTTTTTGCACCTTTTGCTAGCTTCTCCAGTCCTGCCTGCCTCCTTTTCTGCCCAGGCAAGGCAATCCCGTCAGGAATGGGCTACTGAGATGGTGCCTGCACCTTCCCCAGCAAAATCAGCCTCTCCTTTCCTACCCCAGGAAGCAGGGGCTGAGACAACCCCACACAACCTGCACAGTGAGGGGAAAACTGCCCTCTGACCATGGAGCTGGGTGAGCTCCAAAGGGGACACTCTCTAAGGGGCGGGCAGCAGGAGACACAGACCTTTATTTTTGCCTCTGGCTTTCTCGGCCTAGCTCTCTGCCCGAAGCCTGTCGGGGCACCAGCTACTCCAACGCCTCAGCAGGGAAAGCGAAGCCGAGGGGACAATCTCCCCACAAGGCAAACACAGCCCCGGTCGCGGCTGGGGATTTGATGGGCAGTTCCGGATCCGAATGGCTCGCCAGCAATTAGAAACAGAAGGGTGGAGGCTTCCTCTGAAAAGCCAGAGCAGGGAGGGCTGGAGAGGCCTCCTGCCAACCTCTGTGGAGACAGAAAACTGGAGGGAACTGCAGGGGGCGGGGCATTCCCTTGCAGCTGGTGACTGACAGGACTGGCTCTGCCCCAAGCTGCAAGTAAGCCTAAGCACTTAAGCCCCAGTGAATTGTGGGAGAACTTGTCTGTCCTTTCTGGGCACAGGGTGTATTGTGGGGAGGCACTGGGGAACTACTAACACTCAAGGGGAGCTAGCCTGGATCCACACTACAGAGCGGTCATGTTAGCAGCTGACAAATTGCACTAACTTGAACACTAGCCTATGCCTTCTGCTAAGCCAGTCAACTTGAGTCAAAAGCACCGCTATATTCAAGGTAAAGGTTTGTGTGTGGCTGGGCCTCGAGCTGGGGCCAATGCAACTCCAATCAACTTAGCAATGAAGACAAGCCCACTGAGACTATCTCCTGCAGAGGGCAGTAGGGAGCCAGATTTGTAGCCAATCAGCCAAGTCCAATATGCTGTGTTTTTACCAGGAGAGCCCAAGTTTTCTGCCATGATGAGTGGATGCATAAGCAACCAAAAGTATGTATATTTGCATACATTTTTCTGTGAATCAAAAAAAATAAAAACACATTGCTAATATTTCCTTATGCTTTTACCTGCCCAAGAGAGACAAAGTGGGTGAGGTAATATTGGACCAACTTCTGTTGGTGAGACACACAGCGCTGACCTGAAGAAGAGCTTTGTGTGGCTTGAAAGTTTGTCTCTCTCACCAAGAGAAGTTGGCCCAATAAAAGATATTACCTTACTCACCTAGCGTCTCTAACATCCTGCAACTAATACAGCTACCTTTACCTGCCTTGGCAGATGACCTGGAGCTGGTTGTTGGTGGAATTCAGCAGCAATGGAAAAAAACAAACTCCCTAGTGCATGCCCAGAAGCAGCAGCAGAAGAATAGCAAATTTGGTATCTGCCTAGCTAGAAGTATTTGTAGTTTTCAGGGGCTTTATTTCCCATATAGGGAATAGGAATATACCCACAGACTGACTTCAACAAAAATGGCTCATTGTACATACACAACTTGAGAGCCACAGAATTTCACGAAAAAAGCTTGTTAAAATGGTGTGCGCGCACACACACATTGTACACTGATAATACTGAAGAGCCATACAAGAGCTTCTCTGAAGTGTTCTATGTTGACCAGTTAATCTACACAACACTCCCAGGAGGTAGGGAAGTATTACTGTCCCCATTTTACAGATAGGAAAACAGAGACTACAGGGAGGTGAAAGGTCTTGCTCAAGCTCACAAAGCAGGTCCAGGCAGAGCCAGATTAGTGCTCAGGGATTCCTAGCCCCTAACCCCATACTGTGTCCACTGGCTCCTTTGCTCCCGATCTGCACAATACAGTGGAGAGAGGGCCACCATCCCCCAGCGGCTCCCCCTGGGCCGGGAAGAGGGGCCAAGCAAGGCATGGTGGGCTCTGAGCACACGTACTGGGCGGCTGGTAACAACCAGGAACAGGGCCTGGGGAGCGGCTGGCCCTGGGTCTCAAGCAGGAACTGCAGAAAAACTCTTCTGGCTTTGATCAGCCACCGCCACCACGCGCCAGCCTGCACGGACACCGCACCGCGGCCAGGTCCGCGGGTGCTTAGGGGCCTGGAGGGCGCTCAGTGGGTCTCCCGCCCGTAAGCTTGGGGGGCGCCTCCCGCGGCTCTCAAGGTCGGAAGCCGCCCCTCGACGGGACGGGACCGCCCCCTACCTGGAGGCTGGAGCTGGGCTCCAGCTGGCAGCTCCCAGCACAGGACATGGCAGCCCCGGGAGCTTCCCAGCCGCAGCCTCATTACCTGCAGCGGCGTCTGTCCGCTGCCTCCGGCCGCTCCGGCGAGTTCCTCCTGCCCAGGGTCGGGGCAGCGTCCGGAGCCCAAAAGTAACAAAGTCAAAGCAACAAGTACCTGGAGCCGCGCATGCGCCCAGCCCACAGCAGCGGCTCCGCGTCCGGGCCGAGCGCGGCCATTGCCCGCCCGCGTGTCAGAGCTGGTGCCTGCCCGCCCCGCTTGGCGCCACTCTGTGCGCCTGCACCGCCCCCCTCATCTGAGCGCTCCCCGCGGCCCACTTCTCAGTGCCCTCCCCAGGCCGCGCTGTCCGCTCGCAGCCCCTCTGCCCTCCCCGTCCCCACGGCCCGCCTGGTGCTCGCTCCCCCTGCGCCCCCGAGTCTGTGCTGCCCTCTCTGTCCCCCTTCCCCCCCCACTCCCTATGGCCCCCTGCCACTCCTCCTGTGTCTCCCTCTCCCCCTCCCCCTCATGTATTTCTTGTTACTCCTTGTTTTCACAACGCTGAAATGGTAGCAGTGTCGAGAACATTTGGAAGAGGTAAAAGAGTTCAGTAAATAGTTCTGTTCCGTATTAGGGAGAAAAAGAGGATGTCCAGATTTACCGTGGTGATTAAGCACTTTCCACTCCCAACAGTGACTCAAGAGGATGTTCAACAGTAGTGGCTATTAAAGTTAGACATACTTCAATCAGCAGATAACTTACATCCTGAGTTTTAGAAGAGCTGACTGAAGCACGCCCTGGACCAATACTGTTAATTTTCAATAACTCTTGGAACACTGGGGACGTTTGAGAAGAATGAAAGAAAACGAATGTTATGCCAGTATTTTAAAAGGGTAAGTGGGACAACCTGGGTAATGTATAGGTCTGTCAGCCTGACATCAGTCCTCGACAAAATAATGGAGTGGCTGATATGGGACTAGATTAATAAAGAATTAAAGGATGGTAATATAAGTGAAGCCAGTCAACATGGGTTTATGGAAAATACATCTTCCCAAACTAGGTATCATTTTTTTACAAGATTAGAATTTTGATTGATAAAAATCATAAAAGTAATAATGTTGATATAATACTCTTAGTCATCTGTAAGGCATTTGACCTGGTGATAGGATGTCCGTGCAGGCTGGCGCATGGTGGCGGTGGCTGATCAAAGCCAGAAGCCAGGATGAAGAATGCCTTACATATGAAAACATATAGTGTAGTTGTAAAAGCGGACAGCTCTGAGCCATCAATGGTGTGTGTTTCTAGTGGGATCCTGCAAGGATTAGTTCTTGGCTGTATGCTGAAAAAAATATAAAATCATCACTGATAAAGTTTGCAGATGACACAAAGACTAGGGTTGTGTGTAAGTAAGCTGAAAGGTCACTGATAATGAATAATCTGATTTGTTTGGTAAAATGGACACAAGCAAATAACATGCATTTTAATAGTACCAAATGTGAAATCATACACAATGTAGGAACAAAGAATGCAGGCCACACTTACTGGATGGGGGATTCTATGTTGGAAGCAGTGAATCTGAAAAAGATTTGGGGGTCATAGTGGATAATCAGCTGAACATGAGCTCCCAATGCCACGTGCTGGCCAAAAGGACTAATATTATCCGTGGGTACATAAACAGGGGAATCTACCTCTGTATTTGGCACTGGTGTGACTGCAACTGGAATATTGTGTCCAGTGCTGGTATCCCCAATTCAGGAAGGATGTTGATACAATGAAGCAGGTTCAGAGAAGAGCCACAAAAATTATTATGGGACTAGAAAACATGCCTTATATGAAAGACGCAAGGAGCACAATCTATTTAGCTTAACAAACAGAAGGTTAAGGGATGACTTGATCATATTTTGTAAGTACCTACATGAAGAACAAACATTTGATAATGGGCTCTTCCGTCTAACAGACAAATAAATGTATACAGTAATACAATCCAATATCCAGAAGTTGAAGCAAGATAAATTCACACTGGAAATAAAGTGTAAATTTTTAACAGAGTAATTAACCATTTGAACAATTTACCAAGTGTTGTGGTTCATCCATCACTGGCGGTTTTTAAATCAATAGTGGATGTTTTTCTAAAAGATATGGTGCAGTTCAAACAGGAATTATTTTGGAGAAGTTCTATGGCCTATGTTACAGGAGGTCAGACTAAATGATCACAATAATCCTTTCTGGCCTTGGAATGTATTAGTCTATGAGACAGTTGCAATCTCCGTCCAAATTTATTAAGATTTCCCCACCAGGATTATCACATCTGCAGACACAGCCTTTAGGAACCAGATTCATAAGGCATTTGCTTCCTGAGAGCTTACTTCAAAGCCACCTCTCTCTGCCACTGAGAGTGCTCAGGATTCTGATGCCACAGGCAAACCTGCTGTGGCCGAGAGCTGGAGTTCTCACTATAAAGCGCAGCCTGGGGCCTGCTCCAATTATGCCATTTTGGCATCTCCCAACAGTCATGGGAGCAAAGAAAACCAGCCATGCTCTAAGCAGGGGTGCTTGTGAGTCAGTAGGGGGCACTCTTCCCTCTGAGGCTGTGTTGTGAATGTCATGCTATGCTGTCAAGGGATGCGGTGCTGCTAGAGGGGCTGCATTTTCCAGACTGAGGCAGAAAATCTAAGTTCAGATAACTGGCAGCTCTTACAGACCCTGCATGGTTCTTGTTATTAGGATTCCATGACACGTGTGCTGGCCAGTTTCTAATTCAGGACGTTACATTTTGCTTATGGGTGTCAACTTGAGGTTTGCCTCTGATGTGTATCATTGTGCCCCCGCTTAGCTGTACTTCTCATTGAAGAAGGGCACTTTAACAAATGCCCCTCAGCCTTTTGCTGGGCCGTTTGATGAAGCGTGAGTGGCCTCTCTGAAGTCCTGCTCCTGCTTTGAAGCTTCCTAGTGAACACAGTAGCAGCTTTTCCCACGTGAATTTTTCATCTGGAAGATGGCCATATTAGTTAAAAACAGCTTAGAATGGTACACACATAGTAATATATCTATATTGGGAGGGGGTTGATGAGTCTTATTCTTTTCTGTGTAATTTTGTGTGGAAGGGGAACATGTTCCTAATTGTCTGGGGGCAGTCCACAATTAAATAAGTTGTCCCATGGTATGAAAGCACTGCTTTCTGAATCCCCACCTCTCCTATAGTGTCTCTGACCAGCACCCTGGTTCTGCCCACGTGGGCACAGTTAGGAGCCAGATAGTGGGGATAGCTCTCCAGGTCAGAGCTCTGAGCCCTACTTTACCACATACTTCAGGAATGGAGAATGTTGATCACAGGTGCAGCAGGAGCAGCCCTCAGTTGTTAGAGCACAATGGGACACTGTCAGTCTGGCTTGGGAGAAGACAAACTAAGGGCTAACCAGGAGGAGGATAAACCAAAGTGGAAAGGAAGAGAGATGTGGAGACAAAACTGGGAAGCACAGGGGAGTGAATGTGGAACTAAGGCCTGGTCTACACTGGGGGGAGGGGGGAGAATCGATTTAAGATACACAACTTCAGCTACGAGAATAGCATAGCTGAAGTCAACGTATCTTAGATCGAATTAAAATTACTTACTTCGCGTCCTCGCGGCGCTGGATCAATGGCCACGGCTCCCTTGTCAACTTTGCTTCCGCCTCTCACACTGCTGGAGTTCAGCAGTCGACAGGAGAGCGATCGGGGATCAATTTATCATGTCTACACTACACACGATAAATCAATCCCCGATAGATCGATCGCGGGTAGTGTAGACATACCCAGAGGCTGGATCTCCTGAACCACCACTGCAGTGTACATAGGGATTAAGTCTGCTCCCAGCTACTCAGTGGTTAAAACAGATTGAAACAAGACGGGGAGCTTTCTTTGCTCCAGCCAAGGAGAAGTAGCTGTGGGGGACCTCTTCTCAAGTCAGGGTGAAGAGGGAGGGCTACACTCCACTTTTAGCAGAGGAAAGAGGGCTGTTCCCCGACTTCTAACTCTTATGATAATTGCTGGATATACGTATGTGCTTGCCACATACCTTCCACGTAAATTTAATCCCTGTACGTGAGCTAAAATAAAGTTAAGTAAATAAAGGTGCAGTTGTGTAATCATTACACTGTACACTGATATCTGTAGATTAAGATATATTTAAAGCAAAATACTGGGAGTCAGGAGACTTGGTTCTGTCTTGGTTCTTTACTGACTGCATACTCTGCATATGTAATCTGCATAAATCTCTTAATTAGAGATGGTCCCAAGTCAAAGCTTGGATCCAGACACCCCTTAATTTTGGGGCAGCGTGGCTCCAAACTGTCCATTTCCTCTTTAATGGGTCATCACTCTCCACAACTTATATGTTCTTGTTTTTCCATTAGTAACATTGGGGTGATCATGATTACTTGTGAGGAAAGTCCTATATAATAGTACCTTTGGGACATGTTGCTATTATTTGTCCTTCACTACATCTTCCTTTTTCATAATGGTGCCCATTAGCACTGCTATCATGGCAGCTAGGAGACTGTCATCTTACAGCAGCAGAATGCTAAGTGGTTTTATTCTTTGAGTAACCATGGGCTGGGTAAGGAGTTGTATTTTTCCAATTTGTCTTGGGCAGCAAAACACTTTGTATGGGAGTTGGGAGTCTGCCAGCATTTCCTTTAAAACACCTTGAAGCAAATTTACCCCTTGTATAACATCAGTGAAGTCAGTAGCATTACACCAGTAATGGCTTAGGTCTCTTTGTTTTAAGCATTTATAGCTTAGCTATAAAAACTTTACACTGTGCTGAATCTTGTTACAAGATCTCAGACAAGGAATGAAAAGGAATGGAAGTTTTTCTAACCACTTGGCCATTTATAAATTATAGCATTATAATAATGTAACTCAACATTTACTAGCTATTTTACTGTTTTGTGCTTCCATAATTCACAATAACAACCTACCTTTCTCCTCTCTCCCCCTCAGAAAAATGCCCCCAGAAGAGCTTTCCACTACTGAGATGGCAGAAAAGAGCAGAGAGTCCATGAAGGCCACTAAAGACTTCACAATTTCCAATCTAATTAAGTGGAAACTGCTCAGATATTATGGTGGTGGTCAGCAGTGCAAAACTCTAAGATAGATCAATCAAAAATAAGTTAGATATTGATAGTAATTAATTAAACTTATATTAATAAGTTACATAATAGCACTGTTATGTCCAAGGCTCTCAAAGCACTTTGCACATGTTAATGAATTCAGTTTCACCACACAGCTCTAGGGTAGAGAAGTATCATTCCTATTTTGCAAATGGGGAAAACGAGGCATAAAGAGTTTAACTGTCTTGCACAAAATTACTTAGGCTGTCTGTGACAGAACTGGGGATAGAACCCAGAACTCTAGACTCCCAGTCATCTGTCTTATCCAAAAGAACATCCTCTCTCTTTTGAAAATAAATTCTTGCCAGACAATAGGCCAGAGGCATAGTGCATATGTTCTCTGAGTTCACCTAAAGTTCTATGGTTCCACCCCTCCCTGGATCTCCTTCTCCCTTCCTCCACAAAAAGCACCAAATCATCAGCAGTAACAAGACACATGGCAGGGAAATTTTGAAATAGAGCTTCAGCATTAAGTCAACCAGGGTCTCCATTGTAAAGGTTGTTCTAGGGGATTTAGAAATTGGCCATAAACATTTATACAAATTTAAAACTTAGCACCAAGACAAGTGGGTCAAATTCACTGCTCAAGTAAACAGGTGCAATTTATTCTAAACTGGTAATGCCAATGGTGGAATTTATCTGAATGTATGTATTCTCTTCTAATTAGGTTCCCACACCTTAACCATAGCCATGGTATCAAAGGTCTTGGCTACACGGGGAAATTGACTGGCAGAGCTACAGTGGAATAACTATTCTGGAATAATTCCCCTGTATGGACACTCTATTTCAAAATAAAAATGAATTTATTCTGGAATAATCACTCTGCTTTGGAAAAGGAGTAATTATTCTGAAATAATATTGTTCCAGAATAGAGTATCCGTATGAAGGAATTATTCTGAAATAGATAAATTATATTGGACTAGCTATAGCAAGATAGATATTCCTCTATACTATTCTAGGAAATTATATCCAAGTAGGCAAGGCCTTAGTGTATGTATTTTACATAGTCTCAAAACCAAGACCCATTTGGTTGGTTGTTTTACTGATTTCATAAGCTATTTGTGCTCTTCTTTCTTGTCTTTTTTAGGATTAAGAAGATTTGACCCCCATAACCTCCCTTTGGCTAGAACATCTGATTTTGTGGTGTAATACAGGTGATGTTCAGTTATCTTGACATTGAACTGGATCTTGTTGTTAGTGCCTTTTGCGTATGTGTAACATAGCTTTTTTTCTCTTTCACAATGGTTGGTAACTTACAGCCTTTGCATTTGCTTTTTTCTTTCCCTGTCTAGACAGGCGTTTTAGCTAAGTAGTGTGATTTTGTTTATCTCTGATTTCAACAGCAGCACCACATTTCACAAGAAGGGGGGTTCTTGTAAACAGTTTTTTGTTTGACACTGTCTGTTCTTCTGGTGACAAAAGCCACATCCTTCCACTAGTTAACAAACATTAAATTTCACTGCTGGGGACATATGGAAACCCAGTGTAGGACCTGGGGAGCAGGTCAACAAAATTTGAAATCCTTCCACATTAACTTTATTTTGGATGTTCTCCATCCACTTTGACAGCTTTTTAGCACCCAGTTCAACAAGTGTGCGAGTATTTATATTTACATGTGTGACTCTCTTCCTATGTGGTTTTTATCCTTGATCAAGGCCACTCTCTATGCAACTGCCTTCTGGCTCAACTTCATCCTCTCACTTGTGGCTTTATCCTTCACGGCAGGACTTTCCTTGATGGGTGAACTCCCAACATGGACATAGATATGCTCAGGACCTTGGGCAGCAGGTGGTCTGAGGCTTTACCATGCATGGCAGCTCTCCCTGTGGTTTTGGAGTTTTCATTACTGCTGCTCTCTGACTGAAGAGAGCTATATGCCTGGACTGCTGTTACTTACACATCTGCCTATTCAAGTCTATCTTAATGGATGTAATTCAGGTTTCTAGCCTGATGGCCCATTGCTACCTCTTAATCCTTGCTTTCATCTAGCAATCTGTTTTACAAGCCTCTCAATACACTAAAGGATTTGATATAGCCACTATGGCTATGTCTACACTACACTTCCTATGCCAGCTTAGCTATGTATTCTTCCATTTAAAGACCCAAACAGTTATATGTAACAAAAAAAACCAAAAAACATAAAAAGTTACCTAAACAAAATTGAAAGTGATTTTGCTACTCTTCCTTTGTTATGGAGCGGGAAGAAACTTGCTGGGTTCAGACTGTGTGGATTTCACAGAACTTGATTTGAATTTTCAACTTAATATAAACCAAAGGAGAAAAGGCAAAACTCAAAATGAAACTGCTACATTTCATTAAATTCTGTGCATTGCTTATGGATTTGTAAAAGATAGTATCTGTGAGGTTTCATTTAACTTAGAGTCCTACCATGTGGCCATTAGAAATAGGCTTGAACTCTAACATTCTGATTTCGATTGTACAAAAGCCAGGAAATTCAGTGTTATGGTTCCCACAGCAACAGGAACTCTTTGCTGCTTTGCGCATATGCATTACTTCAGGAAGGTGGTATGAGGTCTCCACTAATGACAGCAGGATGATCCTACTGAGCATACCCAGGGAGCTGAGTGGCAGGAACACACGTCAGGAGTGTCACAGGCAGATTGGCAGCAGGCTTCCTGGTGACAGGATGAAGAATGCCTTACATATGAAAACATATAGTGTAGTTGTAAAAGCGGACAGCTCTGAGCGAGAGCATTGTGCCTTCATCCGGAGCAGAATGTTCCCCAACCCGCAAACAGATCTGGTTTTATTAAAGCATTTGCAAAATGTCTGGGGCCCAGGCATCAAGCCACCAGTTGCATAGACCACTCCCACTGAAGCCAACTGACAGGATGCTCAGGCCCCTGGTGGGCACTCACTAACACCTTCACTTCCTTGGAAAGGAGGACGACAAACATGGAATGAAGAAAGAAGAAAAGACAACAAAGACTGTCCAATGATTCTCACACCCACATACAGCTTTCAAAAATACATGTCATTACCTAGCATAGATTGAATTGTTTTTCAATAGATTTTTTTTTCTCTGTAGTGTTCTGCTTTCTTTCAGTACCTCCTCTTTCTCTCTCCCCCCTTTTCTTTTTGTACATATCTTTTCCTTCTCTGAATAGCAGCCGTGTTAGTCTGTATCCGCAAAAAGAAAAGGTGCCACAAGTACTCCTGTTCTTTTTCCTTCTCTGTTTCCAATGTTCTCTCCTTTTTCCTCTTTTTTGTTACTTCCCTTCTGTTCCCTCATTTTTATAGTATTCTCTCCTTCTGTTTCATTCTTCCTTTCTCATGCCTACTCTTTCCTTTTACTGTGATCCTTATTTCTCTGGCTATCTCTCTCTTTTCTGTTCCCTCCTCCCACATCTGAACATAAAGGAAGGGTGCATACGTGTTTGATGCATCTCCTCCAGCCATAAGCAGCCTATTTCACCAGATTGTGAGCCATGTCTGGCTTGGGAGCAGTAGTATGGTCTGCTTTGTATAAAGGGGAAGAAAATGGAATGCAGTAATTGCAAGCTGAGCTCAAGCATCTCACTTGTCATCTGTAAATTCATGGAAGAGAATAATATCTTTTTCATAAATAAGCAATAGCAGCTTGCAAGGTGCATATTGTTTATCTTACCAGGATGCTTTGTGTGCTGTACCTTGTTAGAGTTCATTGCTTAAAAGAGCTTTGTCAACAAAAGCTGAGTTTGTTCAGCAACTTTGAAAATCAGGTTGCTCATTTAGGTGTCTAAATATGGACTTAATTTTGGCCTGCATGATTTGCTCAAGGTTTTTTCCTGACAGAGCTGGGAAAAGTGACCAAGTCTTCTAGACTCCCCATTCCCAATGCTACACAACACTGCTTCAGAAGAGCAGATGGTACTAGGGGATGCTAACTGGTTATAATTAAATTTACCTAATCAAGAAGACTTCAAGCAAATTGTGAAGACACCCACAGTGTGATTCTGATAGCCATCCTGGGGGAGAGAGTTTCATGAGTGAGATAGGCCCTAACAGTGAGAAGACATTGTCTCTAACTGGTTAACTAGTTGTCCATTATACTTGGGAATGGCAAGAAAGGATAAACCAGTCAATCTGAATTGCTTTGGGGGTATCTTAGGGTGATAGATGGGTTCACAAAATCTTTCTCCTAGATTTGGGTTTTATATATCAATAATAAGCTTGTGGCAGCCAGTGCATTTCATAGAGGGCAGTTGCCACACCCAGACACTTATATTAAGGAGTAAGCAGGCAACTGCATTCTGCAACTACTGCAGTTTCTGGATCAATTTCCAGAGAAGCCCAAGAAGTAGAGAATTTAATAATCTAGCATGATGACTGTGAGTCCTGATATAAGAAATTGTCCCTATGTGCAATATACCAGCATGTGCTAAAGTGCCTTCCTGACCCAGGCCCATAATGAGATCCACAGCTGAGCTGGCACTGTCGTGAAGGGCTGAGAGTGAATCAAGCTGTGAAAAGATTGAAGAAGACTTTTGGGGCCTAATCTCGCAAAGCTGATGCATGTGGAATTCCTGCTGAAGTCAACTGAAATCCTATATGTATTGGATTTGCCGGATCTGGATCTTATTGAAGTCACTATCTCCTGATAGCCTGTCTCAGGGGTGTAACTATAGGTCACAGCAAAAAATGGATAAGTGGCTCAAATGAATTTCCAGCTCTGACAGAGCCGTTCTGGTCTTTGGGAGCAGTGAGCTATTCCTACTTGTTTTGCAATTTTAGGGGAAGATTTAAAAAGCGCAAAGGGGAGTTAGGTACCCAACTCTCATTGACAGTCGGTGGGAGTTGGGCTCCTAACTCCCCTTTGTGCCTCTGAAAATCTCCCCCATACATCTGACTTGCTACAGGAGCACCTTTACTCAAGACTGGATTGGCAGTTATCCAGAAACCTGAGGGCTACAACAAGATTGCATAAAAGGGAGTAGATTACAGCCACAGTATCTTTATTAGAGAGGTGCTGCATGGGAAGCCCGCAGGTTCCAGCATTGGATGGATGATATTGTCTGCAGGGACTAGGGTGACCAGATGTCCCAATTTTATAGGGACAGTCCTGATATTTGGGGTTTTTTTTATATGGGCCCCTATTACCCTTGACCCCCGTCCCGACTTTTCATACCTGCTTTCTGGTCACCCTACCAGGGACCTATGGTTTCCATGGGCTGAACATCAAGATTAAGCATCAGGAACGCAGCCAGCTTCACTGTAGAACTCTCAGCTTGCAGGCTGCACTTTGGCCACTGCTGATTTAATACATTTGTATAAGCAGATGGTCAGGTAAGAAAATATTAGCAGCCGTGCTTGCATGTTTGTGTTTCACACATCAAAGGACCTGACAAAGCCTGGTTAGCTCTTCCTTTAAAAATCAATTGAGCAAGATGCATCTCCCTGGGCTTTATAGTATGGATGTTAAATGGATTAATTCTAGTGTGGGTTGCACAGCTTTATTTTTTGGCCTTGCAAGGACCATGTTAAATCCAGGGTTTTAGTCCCTTTGTTTTCACTGATGTAAGCACATGGCAGGAAATTGCACAATTTAACCTATGTCCTGAAATAAAATATTCTTTTGTGTTCTGGTTTAGAATCAAACACATAAAGAATTTTATTGTGATTCATTTATTTTATTTTTATTTCAATGAAAACAGTTTCAATTGTTGTTATTTGTTGGATATAAACACTCTGCTGAAACTTCTGCAACCTAAACATTGCAGCATTGTTCTAGGACATGAGAACCAGACAATAAAACTTCATATTAGGATTTCATTTTATTACTTATTTTTGTACCAGGCCCCAAAGTAGGTACTTTACAGAACAAAGGGAAAAGAAACTAGATATAGACAAAAGGGAAACAGGCCAAACAGTTGTCATTGTCCAAGATGAGTAAAAAGTATAATGGAAACAATCAGCATAAATAGTAAAAAGTACATTAGATTTTTACACATTGGTTTAGTTTTAATGATTTGACATGTTATTAACAGACTTAAGGTATTTTTTAAAAATACAGACTTTTTAACCAGACAATATCCTTTCAGGTTCATGGCAAAGAAAAGCTGTCTCTAAAATAAGAAAAATAAGAGGACTATTTCACATTTCTTTAACCCTATCCATTCTGAAGCCTTTCAAGCATTCATCCTCTGTATTACTTGGGTCTGTCCAGGGCTCAGACATGTTAGGTTTGGCACTATTGTTGGATCCATTCAGAACTCCATGTCATCATTCTTTTGATTATGGAGCTAATGTGCTGTTAAGAACAGGAAAAGAAGCCATGCACAAGTAATTATTTTGGTATTGAATAAATCTGGGTCCCACAATGTAAAACCTATTGACACATAGTCACATATGTTACTATAGCCACATATGTCAGAGAAAAGATGTATAAGCATATTTAGCTCACCTTCCTGCCAATGTAGGTTTATTTTCTCCAGTATACTTTCTAGTGCCTTGCCCAGAAAGTCTTAAATATCTCAAGTAGTGGGACTTCTTCCATTATTTCCCTTGGCCAACTAATCCATGGTCTACAGGGGTCGGCAATCTTTCAGAAGTGGTGTGCCGAGTCTTCATTTATTCACTCTAATTTAAGGTTTCATGTACCAGTAATGCATTTTAACATTTTTAGAAGGTCTCTTTCTATAAGTCTATAATATATAACTAAACTATTGTTGTATGTAAAGTAAATAAAGTTTTTAAAATGTTTAAGAAGCTTCATTTAAAATTAAATTAAAATGCAGAGCCCCCCCAGACTAGTGGCCAGGACCCGGGCAGTGTGAGTGCCACTGAAAATCAGTTTGTGTGCCGCCTTTGGCACATGTGCCATAGGTTGCGTATGCCTGGTCTAACAGATGTTACCATTAGTAATGTATAGCCACATGTATGTCTCAGTTCTTTTTTTCTATGTATATATTACAGTCTAACATCATCCTCTGCAATTTATCTTGATCTGACTTTTGCAGTTATCACCACAAAGAACTGCTTCTTTCTTTATTTACACTCTACCAAAGAATGCAAGTTATTTGCACATGAATCCTCATGGATGTTTAGCAGAAGACGCTCACTTAAAATTTCCTTCAGTTTGGCCTTTAATATGTATTTTTTGCTTACTGAGAAGACACCTCCTAGTAAATTTGGTAATGTAAATTATTTGCTGTTCATTAGCACGTGGTTTGTAACAGTTCTGCCATTGCAAGCTCTGTATTAATGGAACTAAATGACATCTAGCTGAGAGTCATGTGTTATACCAGTATAGAAGTATTTATATTCCAGGCCTTTTCTACACTTAAAAGGGTTTCCCAATATAGATACACTGGAAGAACTATACCAGCAAACTCCTCTAGGAGATGCAGCTTATATTGGCAAAAGGTTTTTTTAGCTGGTATAGCTTAAACTAGTTCCCCAAATGGAATAAGCTATTCTGGCAAAAGGACTTTTTTTAATGGCATAACTATGTCTATACTAGGGCTTTTGCTAGTGTGTCTGTTAAGGGTGTGTTTTTTCACACTCCTAACCAACATAGCTATGCTGGTAAAACTTTCTAGTGTAGACCAGGCCCCAGTTTGGGAACCAAACTAAGTTATACCAGTAGAAAGCACCTTTGTTTTAGTTCAACTGCATCTATGCTAGAGTTTTTACTGGCATAACTATGCCAGCAAAAAAAAAAAATCACATCCCCAATTGACAGTTATACTGTAAGGCCTTGTCTACACTGCCACTTTACAGTGCTGCAGCTTTCTCGCTCGGGGTGTGAAAAAACACCCTCCTGAGCGCTGCAAGTTTCAGCGCTGTAAAGTGCCATTGTAGACAGTGCACCAGTGCTGGGAGCTACTCCCCTCATGGAGGTGGGTTTTTTTAAAGCAAGCGTTGGTGCCGCGACTACACAGCCACGTTAAAGCACTGCCGCAGCAGCACTGCTTAATGTTGCTAATGAAGGCATGCCCTGAAACTTTTAAAGTGTAGACCAGCCTTATGTTGTTTTGAAAAAACAAAGTGGATCCCCATTGTTAAGATATAGGCAATTAAGTGTCTGCTTAGTAGACAAGTAAGTGGCACCTGCAAACCAGTCCCTCTACACAGGTACCAATTAGGGCCAGTATTGCAGTTCTTACACAGCCTTTCTGCTCAGCAAAACTCCCATTGTCTTAAGAACTGCAAAACTGAATCCTGAGAAAGAGTTTCTGAGTCATAGAGCAGTTAGTGACATAAAACAAGGTGTAATAAACAGGCTGTGGTATGCCACAGACTGTTTAAAGGTCATTTGACTGAGACATTATATGTATTTGATTTGACAGCATTCACCAGTATTTTGGCCTAGCACAGTAACAAACACAACTTCTCCAGCTACCAACTGTGGGGAATGGCTGGAGAGGAGGACACTGAAGTAAGAGAAAAAGCTGTATATTTAAACAGTTGTGTTTGTTATTGCTGTAAAAATAACAGAGAGAGACTTTTGTGCCAGGACTGTGGCACTTTGCAAATGCTGATAAAACAAATAATGTGAGCAAGCTATCTGACCTGGCTGGCATCACCTGATCTGTGGCACAGTAAGAGGCCAAACATTTCTATCTATTCCCACCATAACAGTCAACCTCTTGTCTGAGTTATTTGACTGGAGCAAGTCCATAAGGAAAAGCAGAACTCCGAGTATAGAAGCAGTGAATTCAGAGAGTCTGAATGTCAGAGTGATCTGGACAGCACAGTTAAAGGGAGACTGCCTTCATGGGAGTGCTTATGATATCCTGGAGTTCAAGGTCAGATGAGCTATAGAGCCTTTTTTACACTGAAATGTGGCTCTTGTTATATTAGTTAAATATACTTTTTTTTTTTTTTACTTTGTGGGACAGATGCAGCCCTGGTCTCTGGCATAAGTGAGCACAACTTCCATTGATTTCAGGGGCTTCACTAACTGAATATGGTGTTTTGTCTATAAGGAGGACTTGATGGGTTATGAGGCTGGCCTGGGCTACAAGACTTTCTCTGATGTAGAGTGCTGGTTCCAATCCAGCCTAGGCTGATAGTAAGTAAAGGCTGTTGTTCTCTAATGGCTCTTGGTGGCCTAGATGAGATGATTTTGATCCAGTTGTTAGCAAAGGATACGGAGCTTTTCTTTTCTTGGTCACCATTTTGAATTTGGCCCAAATCCATAATGACCTAACGTTTCTGTTAGGTGGTCTTTGTGAAATAAGCTTGATCGCTTCCCTTCAGTTCTTAGGAGCCGATCCTGGGCCCATTGAATTAAATGTCCAAATTCCCATTGACTTGCATGGTACTTTTTCTTAGTGGAAAAGTGTCACAGACAGCATTCCCAGAACTAATACTAGTTGGCAGTCACAAGAGAGATGCCAAAGACTGAATGCAAATACAACTCTGAGTCAGAATGTGAGGGGCTATCTTTACTAAAAATTAGGGGTAAAATACTGAATTGCCCCATCTTCCCCCCCCCCCAGGTCAGGGATGAAATCCCTTGATGAAGTGGGGGGAAGGGGGTAGTTTACACAGTTGCTACATGTACTGTACCTGTTCTGTGCATAAAAAAAGTCTGTTTTCAAAGGTGTAGGCCCAGCACTTACCATGAACATTACATTCTGTGGGTTTACTTGATAAATGTGTAACACTCAATGTGCTTTAAATTAAACAGAGACGAATAAGAAAATATTAGAGATGGGGATCAAACCTGAGGCCCCAAACTGAGCCCTTCTGAAATGTGGGGAAGTTTGTATATGGGCTTGAACATCACAGCTCCAGATCCATAGATCCAAACACCATATCCAGATATAATGCTGCACAGCTGCAGCCTGGCCCCACTTCTGTTCAATACACATGATGCACAAACCACACTTGGCATTTTTCCTAACATGCAGAAACTGTCATATTAACATTTTCTCAAACAGGAGCTGTTCAAACGTGGCTCTGGTTATGACACAAAATAGTTGTGTAGATGGAAATATAAATCTCAAAAAGTTAAGGACACAAATCTTCACCCACACTCAGCAAATAGACTTTCCTGCTGGGCACAACAAATCTGTTTGAAATGTCCATGTTGCTTAGGTTAAATCTGTACAATTAAGTCTAAGTCTTTCACACTTTCTCCTTTAACCCATTAGATTTATTTACAAAAGGCTTGTAAACATTGTGCAGATATGCCCAGCCAACAAAGCAGCCATGGCTGAGAGCTGCTTTGAAATGAAACAAAAATCTTGCACTTATTGACCCTTCTCCCACCAACTATTGACTTGTATTGAAACTGTCAGTCCCTCATATTTCATTCCTTGCAGCCACCTTAAATCCCCTGTCTGACATTTTAAATGCACCACGTAGGTTCCAATACACATTTAACAGAAAGAGCTATTATAAAATTCCTGACTTTTCTTGTTTGCATGACAAAGAGAGAATGGCAAATCCTGCAATTGGAGCAGATAATCACTATCCTGTGAAAAGCCTGCAATCCACATCCTTTTTTTTTAAAGCTGGGCTTCAACTGTGTTTGCTCAATAATTTTATGTTACATGTGGAGCCTATAAATCTGCTTCCAATACACATTTGACAATGAAGAGTCTTCAACCTAATAGGCTGGACACCAGCCATGAGAGAAATCACTTTCTGATGAGAAGATTTTTGCTGCTGAAGGATCTACCAGTAGCTTTCACTTTCCATAATAGTACTTTTTTGAATAGTTCTTACTAGTGACTACTGACATGAACAAGGACTGTGTGGGTAGACAAGGGTTCCAGGATCAGGCCCTCTGACTGGTTCAAAGAAAATCAGAATGCATGGACTATAACTATTTTACAACTGGTGACTCTTCTCACTCCCCAAACTTCTCCAAATTCAAGGTTATGAGTTCATCACTGGAAATGATTTGTTGGGAAATCTGTGTCTTAGGGAAGATTTTGTCAACTACAGTCTTGCCATTCCGAGGCAGTCCTTCATTCCGAGGCAACTCATTGCTAATGCTATATCTGTCCATGCTAGCATTATGTAACTCAGTGGTTCTCAACCTTCCCAGACTACTGTACCCCTTTAAAGAATCTGATTTGTCTTGCATACTGCCAAGTTTCACCTCACTTAAAACCAACTTGCTTACAAAATCAGAAATGAAAATACAAAAGCGTCACAGCGCACTATTACTGAAACATTGCCTACTTTCTCATTTTGACCAAATAATTATGAAATAAATCAATTGAAATATAAATATTGCCCTTACATTTCAGTGTATAGTATATAGAGCAGTATAAACAAGTCATTGTCTGTATGAAATTTTAGTTTGTACTGACTTTGCTAGTGCTTTTTATGTAACCTGTTAAACTAGACAAATAGCTACATGAGTTGATGTACCCCCTGGAAGACCTCTGCATACCCCCAAGGGTATACATACCCCTGGTTGAGAACCACTGATGTAACAAAAAAGGTTGCATCTTGATGTATCAGTGTTCAAAACAGCGTTACATTTAAATTGTGATGCAGTGTGGAATGCCAGAAGGAATGCAGGAAGGGGCCCAATTCCTACAAACACACCTTACACTTACACTCACTTGCAACATAACTCATGTAAGTAATCCCATTGAAGTCAGGAGGATCAGGATTGTCTTAATCTATATTTTGTAAACCACTGAGCACACTGATGGTGCTTAAATAAACTAATTAATTAGTGTATAATATCATACTTCATAAATAGAATCTAAACATCCCCACATTTTGGTTGGGAATCTGGCCATAGATCTGAATTTTATGGGTTATCCTATCCATGACAACATAATGGAGAATGTAAGTCTATAAAGAAAGCTGCTTATGAAAAGCCTTTTGAGACAATTTGGGCAGTTACTAAAGTAAAGTAACTTTACTAACCTTAACCTTTAGTTAGTAAAATAACTTTTTTCAAAAGGTTCTATTCCCTTCCTTCACCCATTTACAGCAGCAGGCTCAGGTTTATGTAAACTATAGATATTGGCTTGACAGAACCTTAGTAGTTGGGTCCTCAAACCAGGCCCTATTCAGAAAGAATCAAAGGGGTTGGGTTACATTTTTTCAAGTTTGCCTTATCTCTGGTGAAACAAGGAAAAACAATGGAGGCTGGTGACATCTGAAGGTGGGCTCAACTACAGGCCCATTTACAATTAGAAGAAATGTCAATGTCATGTGACCTCCCTGTCTGGAAAGGATGAAACCTTAGAACTTACAAAAAATATCAAGTTGCTCTAACATTTCATTGATCAAGATGCTATTTTTCAATTCCCTCCTCGTGGGGCTTGTGAGGAATTAGACTTCCAGTTGTTATGCGTGCAAACTCCAGGGAAGCAAATGATGTAGACGTTTCAAAGTTGAAAAGGTAACTTAAAAAACAACAACCTGATTTACCAGGTTAGCTTTATTTCCCACTGACAGCCATCTGCTGTGATAATTTATATTGCTGAAGCAATGAGATGGGTGAGGGGAACTGCTGGGCAGACAGTATCCCCCAAAAGCAGAGTTTGGTTTCTGACAGTTGCCAAAAGATAATCTTTGTTTGTATAGTGCAGCCTTTTTTAAAACACAAGCTATGTTTAAATCTACAAGAGAGAAAATTGAGGACACTTTTCTAAAATGTAGAAACAGTACATTTTCAGAGTTCTGTAATTCAGAAATATCTTGCTTGGTTTACAAGGCAATAAGCCATCAAAATGGTAGGATTTGTGATTATTTATCACTGAGCATGGGCTTGGCACAGTCCACAAAGATAAAAGCAGTCCCTGCCCCAAAGACCTTATGATTTAGAATTAAATATTCTTAATATCTGTATCATTTTGAGACTGAACTTTCACCTGTCCCACTGATTAATTATGCATCTTAAAGATATTGTCTGCCCAATTGTAGTTGTGAGCTCCTTACGGTAGGCACTGTGTCTTCCGGGGAGTTGTATACTGTGGTGGTGTACATAAATGATAATTTCATACTCTGCAGAAATGTTCCCTTTGACCCAGACTGAGCATGAGACATTTCAGGCTATTAAGAGCTTTGGAGGGCAAAAGTGAAAAAGGAGCTAAAAAGAATGGAAACCTTGTTCCAACCTAAAATAACTGGAGACTCTCCTAAATATTTCTTATATTAACTTCACAGCACATGAAGGTGTTAATATGTCTTGTTACTACCAATGTGAGAGTATCCCTTTCAAGTCCTCTGCTTCACCTCCACTTGTGGAATTTGTTGTGCCAGTGGGACCGGACTTGCTATAAAAATCCAGCACATTAGGTCCCTTTCCCATTCAGGCAGCTTGGGAGCTTGAAGAGGCATCTCTGCCAAGAGCAGCCTCCAGGGAGAGTGATCAGTTCATCCATTCTGATAAGCTGCTTGGTGACTGACAGAGGATGAGTGTGAGGCTTGGCTGGATGGTCTGTGTACTCTGCCTAGCCACCACTGCCAGTGGATTAACCCAGAAAAAGCTGAAGGAGGCTTTGCTGGAGAAACTGGGGCTTTCTGAGGTTCCAAAACTTCAGAAGAGAGACCTAGTGAATCTAGTTATCCCAGATCACATAAGGAACAAATACATCTCCATGTTGAGGCGCCACAGAGTGAAGAGAAGAGCCTTGCCAAGTTTGGCTGGCATCCTGAGAGGAATCCCGGGCAATGCAGGTAAAAATGCTAGTATTATTACAATTAGTTTAGCAAAGCCCCAGATCCAAACACCCACTGAATTTGAGTGAAGTTCAGATCCAGATATGCATCCAGACTTTCTGGATTCCAAATATATAATGGGCTGAACAAAAACCATAGTGCCAACTGCAAAACTTGGGGGAATTTCAGTTTGGATCTGTTTCTGGAGCTGAACGTTACAGCTTAGGACCCTTCTCTGTTTATTATTATGTGGATAAAATAGATGTGCATAAAGTAATGGTGGTTTAAAGACTAAAGCATAACAAGAAGGATTGCATGGTCATTACAACTGATATTGGAGCGGGTTGAAAAGTGGGTTTATTCCTATAGAAAATGTTGACAAAAATTTAAAAAATATTTTAAAATCAAAACCTCCTCCTCTCCTCTCCCCCACCAGTTTCTAGATAAAAACTGCAAAAATGTCAGTTTTCATTTTTTTGACAAAAAAATCAAAACGTGAGGAAAGCAGGTACTTTCCACACAAAGTTTTGTTTAGTCAAAAGTCAATTTTCAGTCAGAAAAAATTTCAGCAGGAAAGTTCTGATTAGCCTTACATGTTATATTAGTGCTCTTTATACCCAAAATCTCAGCATGCTCAGAATTCAAAAGATTTACATTGTTTTCCGGGGCAGTTACCAAAAGCCAGTTGTCTGTTTAAAACAGTCCAACAGCCTGTTTTCATACAGAGATCTGTAAAATAAATATGCCTAGCCGTTGGTGTTTTTGAGTTCTGGGGGAAATAAAATACTTATTCCTTCCCATTATCCAGCAGGTTACAGAGAGCCATGCAGAGGGAGATGATGAGGGCATTTACAAGGCATTGATTCCAATGTGCATTAGAAAAGACATGTTTAGTATCTGTGTAGGGACTAAGAGGCCCGCTCTTTGGAGTATGAGATGAGTGTGTTGTGATAATTAGGAATGAAAGGGAAGTGTTAGGGCTTTGCTTGTGTGGGATGGAAATGATGCTGAGCCAGGCTCTCCTTGTTGTTCCCAATGTACACAGATATTGCAGGAGAAGTTCTCTATTCTGATACCACACGCCAGAATCTGGTCTTTGACATGGAAGGGAGAATACCTGAAAACAGTGAAGTGACCATGGCTGAACTAAAACTTTTCAAAAAGCCCCTGAACAGAACGAACATGCCTACAACCAAGCAACCTCACAGGCCAGTCACTAACGCCAGAGTCAGCGTGTACTGGGTGCAGATCCAAGTCGATGGCACCAACAGGACTTCCCTGATTGATTCCAGGTAAGAGATTATCCTTTAATGTGGATATAGCTGCATTTTAGGGACTTGGTTTTACTGAGCCTGATTCTGATGTCACCTACACTTGCATAAATCAGGAGACACTCCAATGAACCCAGTAGAGCTACACCTATAAACAACTGATGTGAGATCAGAATCAGGCCCACTGCCCTTGCTCTGGCACAATTCCCACCTAAGTAAAGACTGCAGGCTCTGGCTTTGTATCCTCTTTTAATTCCATAATGAGTTCGTAAGAGCAAGGGCATCTTTATTTCTTACAAAGATTGCAATATTCATCTTGAAGTGGCTGAATTTCTGTAATTTGTCTGAAAGCTATACATTATAATACAGTTAAAAAATTGCAATCTTAATAATTAGTTCTAGTCTCTTGCTCTGGCATAGCCTTCTCTCTCTCTCTCTCTCTCTCTGTTTCCCATTTTGAAAATGCTGATGGTTTGCTGGCTTTTCTTCTTCTGAAGATTTCTTTCATTGGTCATTGACTATACAAATTCTGTACAGTGGCTGTGATTCTGCACCACTGAAGTCTATGAAAGCTTTGCAGTAGACTTAATTGAGGGCAAGATCAGACACAAAAGCTATTAAACTCATTTCTGCGTAGTAATTTATAGACCCAAATCAGCTCTGGCAAAAACAGATGTAAACGACATTGTTTTTAAAGGGCTTGCACTTGTTTATGCCAGGGCTGAATATGGTCCTGCATTGTCAAAACTCTGTCAAATCCTAAGGTATTCTTTGATGTGAATGGATATAGCAGTTCTTTAGTTAGTACCTCAACATTTGCTACATGAGTATATCTCTTAAAAATAAGTGTTATTATTTCTGATTAAAGTTTAATAATAGCTATCCGTTAAGAATTATTGTACAGTCAGGGCACATGGCAAACTAGAGGGACTAAATTAATCTCCGGTGTAATGCCGTTGTTGTAAACAGAGCTTCACCAGGCATTATCTGGCTGAAGACAGCTATGAGTTGCAAGTCCTATGGCTTCAATTCCCTGAAATTGACTCTTTTTTTTGTCCCCACCTTGTCACACAGGTTGGTTCCAATAATGGAATCTGGTTGGAGGAATTTTGACGTGACCCAGGCTGTACATTACTGGCTAAAAGCTAAGAAGCCGGGACCAATGCTCCTGGAGATTTGGATTGAAGGAGAAAGGCTAGGCAGCTATGCCTCGGAAATGGCCAAAGTCGTGAGGTTTACCTCTCAGGATCCTTTGGATAAAGCCCTGGGCAAACCTGAGTTGGTGCTTTATACCCTCAACCTGGAAGAATATGGGTATGTGTCA
The DNA here is from genome assembly GCF_020497125.1 of Mauremys mutica. NCBI lineage: Eukaryota > Metazoa > Chordata > Testudines > Geoemydidae > Mauremys > Mauremys mutica. The sequence continues at coordinate 157,549,204 of NC_059074.1, read as the reverse complement.
AATCCAAGTCTATGCTGCCTTTGGTATTTGGTTGCTAATTCATACTGAAGATAACATTTCAGGCCAGGTTTGGATAAGCCTGATTTAGTTGCAAAACTCCTAGAGTGGGTACAGTAGGCGAAAATGCAAGGTGGTCTTAAAGTTGCATAGTGAGGTAAATAATGTTTCACAATTAGAAATGAAATGAGCCACAAAGTTTGGATAAAGATCTGATTCCAAACTTCCCTAAAATTTGGACTATTTGGACATGGGGTTTTAGTTAGGCCCATTCTAGAGCTAGGAACCAGCTGTGAAATTCAGAGTTAGATCCAAACTATCCCAAAGGGTTTTGATTAGGGTCTCTAGTTGTAATATATTTTACAAATAATCATTCAGATCACGGAAACACAGAGAGAGTAGAAGAGACAAACATATCCGGGCTGGGATAGTATTGAATTTTTAGAGCCAGAGAACAGAAGGACTGATTCTCCATGGCCTTGCATCTTGTGTAGTCATTTACACAGAGGAAAAGTAAGTGCAAGAGTTTGTAAAACACTCCTGTTCTGATATGATAGCATTTTACACTTTGCACTGTGTAAAGGACTGCACAAGGTGCATAGCAATGGAGACTCGGGCCCAAAGGACGCAGCTTTCCCAGTTAGTAATAAATCGCTGCAAATGGAATAGCTAGGAAGTTTCTTTACTTTAAAGCCTCTCCTCTCCCCAGATTTACTGAGCTCATTTCTGTACTTAAATACTTGAACTAAGAATGGGTCTGAACCCTCACCTTGGATTTAAACATCCCTGAATTCTGGGGGCAGGTGGGGTGCTAATCCAGAGCCAAGCTTTACAGCTCAGGCCCTTCTCTGATGTTAATGACAAGGACTGTTCCTCCCCACCCCAATATTTCAGCATGAGTCCTGATTTTCAGTCACAGAGACATTCTTTCTTGGCTTTGCTTTTTGATAGGGGGCCTGGAGACTGCAAGGAGGAAAGCACGACGAAGAAACCCATCTGCTGCCGGCAGGAACACTACATCAACTTCCGAGAACTGACCTGGACTCAGTACTGGATTATTGAGCCTGCGGGGTACCAGGCCTACCTCTGCATGGGGGGCTGTGTGCAGGCCAAGAGCCACTTGCGCCGCTTTGGCTATGGAGAAAGAACCTGTGCCGTGGTGGAGAGCTCCCCACTTCCCATGATGTACCTCGTCAAGAAGGGAAACTACACGGAAATTGAAGTGGCTGAATTTCCTAACATGATCGTAGAAAAATGTGGCTGCATTATGGACAACATAGCAGTGGTGTAAAATAAGGACACATGGTGCGGGGCCTGGCTGCTCTTCAAGGGGGAGGGGACCTTCAGGAGTCCTTTCCTCCCTTACATTCCACAGAGGTAGGCACAGTCCCAGAGCTTGCACTCCCTGTGTGCAAGGTGCAGGCAAGTGCTGTCATCAACCCTAGATGCTGCAAAAGGGGTCCTAGACATGGCTCAGCTCCCCTCCCCGCCCCTTCATGCCAGCTGGTTGTCGGGGCTGGCGCAAAGGACTTTGCATATTGCACCCTGAAAAAGGGTTTGGCAGCTGCTTGGAACTGCATTTGCCCCCGTTGAGGAATTGTGCCTGCCTGTGTCCTCTGCTGGCCATGTGACTCTGGTCATTGCACCCAGTGTGGTGTCCACCACTAATGCAGCAATGGCCTATAAAGACAGTCCGTATATACACATGTATTTTGCTGCCCTATGTACTTGATAAATATGAAGCCTGGCTCTCTTCTTACACCGGTGTAACACCATTGACTTCAGAATCAGACTCATAGCGAACGCCTGCAGAGGAAAGCAGAACTAGCAGTGGTGATTTCCAGCTGAAGAATTCTTGAACCAATCATTCTTAACCATGTGTTGAAATCTCATGCCCAGTAATTTTGTCTGTGTGTCAGTCCTGACCATAAAAACATACTTATCGTGAATCACAGACCAGAAGCACTTAAATGTAAATACTTTACAACTCAAAGCTGTCTATTTCTCATCTTTATGCCATAACTTTAGGGTCTGATCCTTCAATCCTGAAGTCAATGGGGATTCTGGGGGGTAAAGACCGCTCTCATGATGAGTAAGGGTTTGCAGGATCAGGCCCTTATTTTTTCAAGTTGTATGTCACAATCATTCCAGAGTAGATTTTTTTCCCTTCCGTCTTGTATATTTTGAAACACTAGGAAAACAATAAAAGTGTATAATTAAAATGTTGATGTCTTTTGTTGGTAACTATTACTAGCTGGGAGGGTGCTTTATTGTGTGAAAGATTACTGACAAATCCACATTCATGTAAGATATACCTGTAATGATGAGACAAAATGTACATCTGGTAAATGAATATGCATATATCCTATATTTCTCTATAAGTCAAATTCTGTTTTCTGTTACAAATCTGGAGTAATTCCATTGAATTTAATGGAATTATTCCAGATTGATCTCAGTCTGAATGAGATCAGAATCTGGACCTAAGTATATATATGATGACTTTTTATATGTCTATCTATCTTTCTATGCACACAGCGGTTGGGTTGAGCCATTAAGTGGCAACACGCACAGCACAAGTGCTTCTCTCCTGACTCCATCAGTTTCTGCAGAATTTGAGCTTTTATTTTCTTTTAAAAAAGAAACTTTACACCCTTGTGAAAGGCAAAATCTTCTGAACATGAACCAATGCATTGCTAATACTGCCCCTGCAGCCAATAAGCCTGAAATAACAACTCTGAAAGCTGTGAACTGCCCCATTCATGGTTAAGGCTGTTGACTCTGAAGATTAATTGAGACACTTTTAAATAATAGGAACACAGGGATGGGCACACTGAATCAGACCAGTGAGCTGTCTATTGCAGGGGTCTCAAACACGCCTGTGGCCTGCCAAGCTCCCTGCCCCCCCCGAGTTACTTCCTGTCCCCCCCTAAATCCCCTCACCCTTGCCCCCCCCCGAGTTATTTTATATGGCAGCTAAGCTCCCCGCGCGCTGCTCCCCAATGTTTGAGGCTGGGTCTCTCCCCTAGCCCTGCCCCCACACACCTCCCCCAAGTGTCCCCCCAGCCTCACTTGCTGTCCCCTCACCACCCGGGAGCCTGCAGCTCATGCTGACTCTGCTGCTTCTGGCATCACCTGCTGGCGCAGGGTCCTAGCGCCCCCCTTCACTAGGGCTGGCCCTTCCCCTGCTCTAGTCCTGAGCCTCTCCAATGCCCCGAGCCTCTCCAATGCCCCAAACCCCTCATCCTCAGCCCCACAGCCCTCACCCCTGCACCCCCTCCTATCCTCAAACTCCATCCGAGAGCCTGCACCTCCACCCCCTGCCCCAGCCCGGAGCCTGCACCCAGCACCCAAACTCCATCCCAGAGTCTGCACCCCAGACCCCCTCCCTCATCCAAACTCCCTCCCAGAGCCTTAGGCAGGTGGGGGTGGAGTTTGGGGGAGGGCAGGTTCTGGGTACCACCAAAATTTCTACAAACCTGCCACCCCTGGAAGAGGCAGAGCAGGAGTGGAGTGGTGGTGCAGCCCAGTGCAGTGGGGCGGCTTTACTGAGTGTATATATTTTATTAAAACTGCTTGGAAATGACTTAGTTGAAAAAAAGAACACTCATGGAAGAAAAGAGAGTTTTTCAAGACAAATGGGAGAATTTATATTTTTTCACAGAGGTAAAAGATAAAATTCAATGCCTTATTTGTCAGCAAACGATTGCTGTTCCCAAGGAGTATAACGTGCGTCGGCACTACGACACGATGCACCATGACAAATATGATGCATTCACTGGAAAAATCTGAGAGGATAAAGTTCAGCAACTTAAAGCAGCATTTGCCAAGCGAAGAAATTTCTTTTTGGGGATTAACAAGTCTAGGGAAGATTCAGTAAGAGCAAGTTTTGTGATAAGCAAAATGATAGCTAAATCATCGCAACCTTTTACAGAAGGCTTATTCATAAAAGAATGTCTTATGAAGGCCAGCGAAATTTTATGTCCTGATAGGAAGAAAGTTTTTGAAGGCATAAGCTTGTCTGCCAGTACAGTTGCCTGCAGGATAACGAATTTAGCTGATAATGTGCAAAAACAATTGATTAAAATGGCAAAAGACTTTGAAGCATTTTTTATTGCTCTTGATGAGAGTACAGATGTATCAGATACCTCACAATATGCAGTGTTCATTAGAGGTGTGGATAGCAATTTGAATATAACTGAAGAATTGCTAGACTTAATGCCACTGAAGGGTACCACAATGGGACGTGACATACTTCAAGGAGTGGAAAAGTGCATTGAAAAAGCTGCGCTGCCATGGAACAAACTCGTATCTTTGGCTACGGACCATGCGCCATCAATGTGCTCTGAAAATGTTGGTGTATCAAACTCAAGTTAGATGGCTGAGTTGTGGAAATGTTTTGAAGCGTTTTTTTGCACTTAGAGAGGAGATTGATTCCTTCATGAAAATGAAAAACAAGGAGGTTCCACAGCTTGCTGATTTCACTTTTATCTGCAACCTTGCTTTTCTAACAGATGTAACTGATCACCTGAATGCACTGAACTTGAAACTTCAGGGTAGAAAACAGGTGATAACACAGATATATGACAGTATTAAGTCATTCAAAGTTAAGCTTACTTTGTGGGGGAAACAGCTGACTGCTGGCAATTTGGTTCATTTCTTGACTGAATTCCTTAGGAAAAGTTGAACCCAAATCCTTGAAAGAATATGCAGAGATCATTTCTAACTTACACAAACAGTTTGATGTGCGGTTTAAAGATTTCAAGGCACTTGAATTACATTTTCAACTTTTTTTCCACATTATTTGCTGTTGAAATTGACTATGTTGCAGAGGAAATGCAGATGGAGTTAGTGGCGCTCCAGTGTGACACCATTTTGAAGCAGAAGTCTACAGATGTTGGAATTCCAGAATTCTACAGGTTTCTGTCACAAGAAAGATTTCCCATGTTATTCTCTGCTTCCGCAAGGATAATGGCAATGTTTGGAAGTACATATATATGTGAACAGTTTTTCTCTTCCATGAAGATTAACAAATCTGTGTTAAGGTCAAGGCTCACTGATGAACATTGAAAGCAACACTGAGATTGGTTTTGTCTCAGGATATCAAACCTAACATTGATGCTCTGGTTGATGCAAAATGCTGCCAGCTAAGTGGCCAAAAATGAAATGACTCAAAATTAGCTCTGACTTTTCACATTACAGTTAAAGAAGTTGTTGAAAAAATTAATAAATTGACTTTTAATAGCATGCTATATTTTAATACTATACTATTATATTACTCTTCTTTTTTTTTCTGCCTACCTCCAGGCGCTTCCCACCGCCAAGTCGCCAAACAGCTGTTGGTGGCGCTTAGCACTTTCCAGCAGGGAGGTGGGAGGAGCGGGGAGCCGCGCGCTCAGGGGAAGAGGTGGGGAAGAGATGGGGCGGGGGCGAGGCCTCATGGAAGAGGTGGAGTGGGGGCGGGGCCAGGAGCAGCGAGTGGGGATGTCAGTGATGCGGCCCTCAGGCCAATGCATCCTCATGTGGCCCTCGTGGTCATTTGCGTTTGAGACTCCTGGTTTATATCCCTTCTAAAGTGTTTTATCCTATCTAATGCAACTGTGGATTTTCTTATTATCCATATAAAGGTCTAATCCTTTTTTGAATCCTTCTAGGCTCTAGACCTCAGTGTTAGCTAATGGTAATGAGCTCCACACATTAAGTTTATCAGTTTTAAATTGGTTATAAATTCTTGTTCCTATATTATAAGACAGGGTGCAGTGGAGGGCCAAGTTGTTAACTATTTCACTGCTGAACTTTTCAGGAGTATTGTCCAGCTGTTCCAGAAGTGTGAGTGGTGCTTGAGTATGGTATTAGCATGTGAGAATGTAAGTGGCCCAACTGACAGAGAGAGAGGTCTTTCCTCACACTGGTGAGACACAGAGAGTAGTTATAAGAAAGCTGCTGGGAAAAGGTGCATCTGATCAAAGGGTAAACATGCCTAGCCCGAGAGCACAGATCACAGCCCTCTAGGAAAAGGGGGCAAGGAAAGACTCAGTGCTGGGAGGGGGAAACACTGGGTAACCCCAAAAAGGGAGCTGGATATTTTGCATATGTACCATCCTGGGGTTGGGAGACAAATCCCCAAAGGGTCAATCAATATGCAGGATCCCCCTGGACCCCTATCCTTGCCAGACCCTGAGGTACCAAAATCCCAGAAACATGATTAAATTAAGAGGCCACATAGAGGGGAACACTGGAGGGAAAGAAAAGCCAGTAACTGATTAGGTGGGAGGAAGTCAAATGTCACCATGGGTAATGAACAAATCAACCTCAAACCAGACTGTCTGAACAGAGGGTGTGGGGATCATAAAGATACTTGTAAACACCTATCTGTGATAAAAATGTTAGTACTAATGTTTAAGTTTTGGGATGAGAATTTTGATTCTGATGTTAAACCTTATGATAATACTACTTCTCGTTAATACTTGTAAACAGATTTGACACTTACCATAGCAGAGAAACCATAATAAACCTGGTTTGCTGTGTGAGGGGGAAACTGAGGCACACCCACTCATGGCCTTGATGGCTGGATGCCAAGAGAACTATAAAATAAACTGCCTTCGAGTTAGTCAGTGACTAACCCTCTTTCAGTAAATTAAGGAGGGAGGTGTGACATTCTGTACTGTGGGGGAACACCCTGGACCCCCCCATATTCCTCACTTGTATATGGTTATGATCTTGCATATAAAGCATGCCTTGTAAGGTATCCGGAAAGGTTATGATGTGCTGAAAGTCATTTCTCTATCCATATATGTATTTCATTAACGCATATGGAGTTATGAAAATTATGTTGTATGGTTGTCACTAAAATATGCTGTAAATTGGGAAATCAACCAGATATTAACCCCCCAGAAGCAACAGCAAGGAAAGTAATCAACACTCGAGCTGGGTGCCTATCAACCCATCAACAACCATTGTCCAGCAAGGGAGCTACAGTGCATGAGGGGAAGCATGAGGCCACCCCAGTGGAATTGCTCAACCTTGCCTGGAGACTCAGCAATGCCCATTCAGACATGCCTGAACTTGTGTTTTCCAAGCACATGGACTGAGGGTATAAAACAGACACAGTGGGCACATGCTGGGCCTTTCTCCTTTAACCACCTACGCTGTAAGCAAGAAGGACACTCTGAAGACTCCAACTGAGGGGACTGGCCCAGATTTCAAGTGTGAAATCTGTATACTATGGACTGCAATATCCAGTGGGGTGAGAAAAACTACTTAATCTAGATGTTGCCCAGTCTACCAGGACTGAGAGTTTAAACTGTGTGCTTGTATTTTATTTCTTTTGGTAACTAACTCTAACTTTTTGCTTATCGCTTAATATCACTTAAAATCTATCTTTTGTAGTCAATACATTTGTTTAAATGTTTATCTTTACCAGTGAGTTTGTTTGAAGTGTGTGGCAAAACTGCTCAGGTTCGCAAAGGCTGGTGTATATCCACTTTCCATTGATGAAGTGGTGAACCAATTAATAAATCTGCATGGCTAGTCTTGAGCGGTGCAAGACAGTATATTCCTGAGTACAGTGCTAGGAGGTTCTGTCTAGTGCCTTTCTCTGTGTGATTCATGAGTGGCTCTGGGAGCATTCATGCAATATAGCTGGGTGTGGGGCTCCACATGTGGTTGTGCTGAGTGACCACAGTGCCTGGAGGCAGTGATGAGCTGCCAAAATCATAACAACCGGTTCCCTCCTCACCCCAGGAGGGATCATGCCCCCCCCCCGGACTCCTGCCCCATCCAACCCCCCGTGTTCCTTGACACCCCCCCACCCCAGAGACCCCTGCCCCATCCACCCTCCTTCCCTGTACCCTGAGTGCGCCCCGACGCCCTATCCAACCCCTCCTCTCATTCCTGATGGCCCCCCAGGACCCCTGCCCCATCCAACCACCCCTTCTCTCTGTCCCCTGACTGCCTCCCACCACCCCATCCAACCCCATATCCTTTCTGACTGCCCCACCAGGACCCTTGCCCCTATTCAATCCCCCTGTTCCCTGCCCTCTGACCCCCCACCCCCGAACTCCCCTACCCTCTCTCCAACACCCCCTCCCTGCCCCCTTACCGGCGCCGCTACAGTCCGGCCGCGGCTGGAGCCAGGAGCCCGGGGATGCGGGGCCGGGCAGGAGTCACGAGCCGGAGCCGGAGGATGTGGTGGGAGCCTGGCGGCCGGAGCCAGGCGGCTGGCCAGGCAGAGCCAGGGAGGGCCGCAGCCAGAGCTGGAACCGGGCAGCCGGGCCGCCGCCACGCCCGGACCTGCGCTGCCAGAGCCCGGCCCCGCAGGAGCCGGGCGGCTGGAGCCACGGGGCCAGGCCGGGCTGGAGCTGGGGGCCGTGTCCGGAGCCGGGCATCCGGGTTGGTGGGGTTGCGGCCGCCGCTGTGCCCGGACCCGCACTATCGGAGCCGGGCGGCCGGGAACGCGGGGCTGGGGAGGGTCGTGGCCGGGAACGCGGGCCCGGGCGGCCGGGCAGGGTCGGGGCACGGGGCCGACCGCAGCTGGGAACGCGGGGACGGGGACGGTCGGGGAGGGTCGGGGAGGGTCGGGGAGGGTCGGGGACGCGGGGCCGAGGTGGGCCGGGGAGGGTCGGGGACGTGGGGCCGGGGTGGGCTGGGCGGCCGGAGACGCGGCTGGGAACACGGGGCCGGGCGGCCGGGGAGGGTCAGGGACGTGGGGCCGGGCGGCCGAGGAGGCTCGGGGACGCGGGGCTGGGCAGCCGGGGACGCGGGGCCGGGGAGGGTCGCGGCCTGGAACGCGGGCCAGGGACGCGGGGCTGGGGAGGGTCGGGGATGCGGGGCCGGGGCTGGAGACCGGCGGGGGCACACGGCCCCCCTAGTTCCCTACCTCAGCGTCGTCTTCCTGAGCGGGAAGCCTGCTTGCTTCTCAGCCCTCCCAGGCTTCCCGCGCGAACAGCTGATTCGCGGGAAGCAGGGGGGGAGGAGAAGCAGGGCAGAGCACTCATGGCAGGAGGTGGAGGCAGAGCTGAGGTGAGCTGGGGCCACAGCAGGGAGCGCTTGTTAAATTTAAATGCTCTTTTAGAACCAGTTTGTCCCACGGGGAACAACCGGTTCTAAAAGGGCTTCTAAATTTAACAACCGGTTCCCGCGAACCGGTACGAACCGGCTGCAGCTCACCACTGCCTGGAGGGGTTTGCTGCTGGTCACTAGCAAGGCATTGTGAGAGACAGCCCAGGCTGGAGAGAGTTCAGGGGGCACAGTGGTCCCACGGTCCCAGGCTGCACCCCAGGGATCCCATCACAGGGGCAGCAGAGGGCAGGGAGCAGGCAGGAGAAGGTATGCTCCCTAATGGCCACAAGGGGTTGCAGGGGGCACGGGCAACTATGTTGCCAAAAGGGCATCAGGGGCAGCAGAGATAGGGGAGGCTATGCTGCCTAATGGCCACTAGGCGCAGCAGAGGACGGGGAGCAGGCAGAGGCGGATGTGCTGCCTACCAACCCCTAGGGGAAGCAGAAGGCAGAGAGTGGGCAGGGTCAGCCATATTGCCCAACAGACACAAGGGGCAGCAGAGGTCACGGGTGCCGTCCCTGGCCCCAGCTCCCCCTGCGAGCCTGGCTGGCCCCGCAGCGTGGCACCAGCCCTGGCCCCGCCCCAGAGCCTGGCCAGCCCCCCAGCAAGGCACCGGCCCTGGCCCCAAATACGGCGCTGGCCCTGGACCTGCCCCCAAGTCTGGCTGGACCCACAGCAAGGTGCCAGACCTGTGCCTGTTCCCAAACCTGGCCACCCCACCAGCATGGCGCTGGCCATGGCCCTGCCCTCAAGCCTGGATGGCCCCCCCAACAAGGCACCAGCCCTGGCTCCACCTCCAAGCCAGGCCGACCCCCAATAAGGCCAGCCCTGCCTATGAGCTAGGCTGGCCACCAAGCAAGATGCCCGCCCCCGAGCCTGGCCACCCCCCACCATGGCCAGGGCCGCCCAGAGGATTCAGGGGGCCTGAGGCAAAGCAGGGGAGCTGTGGTGCTTGTACGCACCCAGCAGCAGTCCGGGCCTTTGGCGGCATTTCGGTGGCAGGGGGCCCTTCAGTTGTTCCACGTCTTCAGCAGCACTGAAGGGCCCCCCACCACCGAAATGCTGCCAAAGACGCGGAGCGACTGAAGGGCCCCCCCGCCACTGAAATGCCGCCAAAGACCCAGACTGCTGCTGGGCCAGGGCTCGCAGGGCATTTCAGCAGCGGGGGGCCCTTCAGTCGCTCCGCGTCTTTGGCAGCACTGAAGGCCCCCCCACCGCCGAAATGCCACTGAAGACCTGGACCACTGCCGGGCCAGGGCTCGCGGGGCCCCTGTGGGGCCCAGGGCAAATTGTCCCACTCCTCCCCCTCTGTGCAGCCCTGACCATGGCGTTGGCGCTGACCCACCCCCGAATCTGGCTGGCCCCCAGCCTGGTGCCAGCCCTGGTCCTGCCCCCAAGCCTGGCGGCCCTCCCAAACTGGTGCCCACCCTTGTCCCTCCTCCAAGACTAGCCAGCCCCCCAGTAAGGTGCAGGCTCTGGCCCCGTCCCCAAGACTGGCTGGCCCCACAATAAGGTGCTGGCTCCGGTCCCACCCCTGAGCCTTTGTCTTTGGTCTCTCTAACTCAGGGGTTGGCAACCTTTCAGAAGTGGTGTGCAGTCTTCATTTATTCACTCTAATTTAAGGTTCCACGTGCCAGTAATAGATTTTAACGTTTTTAGAAGGTCTTTTTCTATAAGTCTATAATATATAACTAAACTATTGTTGTATGTAAAGTAAATAAGGTTTTTAAAATGTTTAAGAAGCTTCATTTAAAATTAAACTAAAATGCAGAGCCCCCCCGACTGGTGGCCAGCATCCGGGCAGTGTGAGTGCCACTGAAAATCAGCTCTTGTGCTGCCTTTAGCACGTGTGCCATAGGTTGCCTACCCCTGCTTTAACTCATTTAGTGAAGAGCCTAAGGCCTGAAACACTTCTCATGCCTTTGGGCTGGTCAGGTCTGAGACACGGGAAAGCTTGCATTGGTGCTGTCCATGCTCAATCTTTTCTATGGTTAAATGATGGCCCTCAGTTTGGTGTTCTGGCACCTTTCTCTGCCATAAATTTCCTTTAATAAAATAAAGGAACTTTAGAGAGAGAAAAAGAAAAGAAATAAACAGACTCATTAGTCCTCAATGAGGGGATCTGTGGCACTTGGCACCTTTCTGAGAGTTATTTGAATACAAATAGATGAGTCCCATTATCTCTGAACACCTTCTTCCCATGATTATGTAGAAGTCTGCCTTTATTGTCATTAAAATTCAGGCCCAGCTTCTTATTCCATTTCAGGGAGTAGCCTGAAGGCTCTGACAAACACCAAGACAGCATAACAAAGTGCAAAGTAGCCAATTTCTCAACAAACTAGCCACATCCAGTACTACCTGAGGGAGGAAGGGATTGGTTCCTTGCATGAGAATGAAGATTGATTGCCCTGGCTAAATCCTAATGTGGGTATTTCCATTGTGTTCAGCTAAAGAGAGGGGAAAGATGGTGGCTAAAGCACAGAACTAGGAGTCCCAGCCTGTGGGTGTATATATATGGAGATACACCTATCTCATAGAACTGGAAGGGATCCTGGGTCATTGAGTCCAGCCCCCTGCCTTCACAAAGATGTTGTGGGGCTCCATTCATTAGTATTTGAAAGTGGTTTGAGATCCTCAGATAAAAAGTTTTGCGTGCACACACATACACACACCATTATTATAAATTGTAAGTCAGTGGAAGAGTTGGGAATACAACCCCTGGGGCGTGATTTCCATTCCTTTCTATAACCACTGGACACAAGCATGATGATAAACTAGAAAGCACCAAAATGATATATGCCCAATTCTCTTGACATCCAAGATGTTTTCTCAAATCTCCTTTAACTCCATTCTGCATCTGTAACTTCAATATGCTTCACAGTGAAAAAGAGAGACAGACACCAGGGACTGTTTGAGGAGAACAGAGTTTTGGATGGGAGTTGAAAGGAGTTTGTGAAATACAAGGTGAGAAACTCATCCTTGCCTGGGGCAGTTTCACCTCCAGCCATTATCACAGCAGCATCTCCCAGCGCATCATCTTGCATCCAGAATGCCTTTTGCATGGTATCTTTTTGTGCACTGGCCTGCTGTTTTAACATCTGTACAAATTGTAACACATAAAAAGCTTGTTGAGCTGTCACATTTTTCCTTCTGTTTGAGTGATAATGGGCCTTCTGAGGAAAGACATGAAAACATTTTAGCTACACACTGTCATCTTAGTTTAGGCTCAACATTCAGGTTCTCTTATAAGAAAGGAAGGAGCAGAGGGAGGGGCTTCCAAAACTAAGTATGAACAGAAATGGTTCCAGAAAAGTAAGATTTTTTTTTAGAAAGTGAAAACAGGGTTTTCATTGTAACATCCTCTTGCAATGTTGAAAGCACAAAAACACTGGGTTAGTACATGAGAAAAAGAAAAAGTGAACCCTAGAAGTGGAAAGGGAAACTGCCTATACTGAGTAAAATGCAGAAGTTGAATGACTCTAATTAATATCAATAAGGAAAGTAGAACCTGATCCTGCAGTTGAATCCATACAAGCAGATCTGTGCACCCCCATTGACTTCAGCAGTGCTCCGTGAGGGCGTAAGGGACTATTAATATGGATCAGATTGCAGGATCTGGGCCCAGTTTTTTGAACATCTTCCAATGTTAGTTACCAGTGTAAAAGACAATGGCATATTAAAAATATAGTTTTTCCATCTTAACAGAGTCCCACTAATAGATACATTACAATCTAGTTATACAAATACAAGATTTTTCACCAACTCATTAGATCACTTGTTCCAGACTCATATTATGTTGGTCTTCACTGAATGTTTACCTCAAATTTGGCATAAAATGTCAGTTAAACCTTGATCTGTGTCCTAATTTTTCAAACATTAGAAAGACACTCTCTACTTTAAAAATGTGGGGCCAGAGCTTCAGTTGATGTAAAACAAATGCAGCTCTATTTGGCCCTAAGGAGTTACAGTGGGGTAAAACTGATGTAACAGAGGAGACTCAAGTCCTAAGTACAGAAAGATGTTATAAAAATCTTCTGCATTTCACTGATAGGTGCTGTTCTAAACCCCAATCCTGCAACTGCTTAACATTAAGCACATAAGTAGTCCCACTGAAATCAATTAGTCTGCTTAATGTAAAGCACAGGTGTAAATGTTTGTGGGCTCAGGACTTGCTGGCTATCATGAGGTTTTCCACTAGAACTCATTACTGTTGTACCTGAGTTAAACCTAATCTTCAATGTCATAAGAAGACTTGGGCTTCTTGATCTATACTTCTAAGACGATATTTAAATATGCAGTGCTGGCATGGGATCCTAATGGGATTCTGTTTTATGACTGTTCCCTCATTTAAGTAGTAGGAAGGTTTTTTTCCTCCTAATGCATGTATGTGACTTTATCAGAATAGATAAGATTACTTAACTTGTATCTTTGTATTACATTATTTCAGTATTTTGGAGGGGGAAAAAACAGAAAAACAGATGTTTTCATACCACATTAGATATGATTTTTTGATTAATTATATTGCCCTCACTGTCTTTGATCCTTAGATCTGTTATCATTTTAAGTTATGTTGCTCTGTTATTTGCTGCCTCAATCTACATTACTATGATAAGTCACAACCTTATCTGTTGTTGGGACCTTATTTTCTCTCCTCTTTATTTATTTATTGCATTTCACAAAGTCCTGCAAATAGTGTCTGACACTTAGCCTATCAGGGCCGGTCCTAAGTGGTAATCTAAGTAGAATGGCAAATGCCCAATCCACATCTGAACAAAGGTGGCGATCAGTGAAGTTCCACTGGGCTTCTACAAAAAACAGGCAAAGGTCTGGGAAAGGAGAACTCAAGACAAATACAGAGAGGAAAAAAACTGAAGGGGAAGTAAGCAGTTTTCAGGACACTGTGCAATTCCATCAGTGCTGTCATATTTTTAAAGAGCTATTTAACATTATCTTTATATGACATTTTACATTTGATGTGAATGTCTTTCTTGTGAAAAGAGCTGGATTGACAGAGATGGGCAGCAACTGTGCAAGTTCTACCACACCCTACATCAATGTACTTCAGCTGTGACCTGCAGGGACCACCTGTACAGAGGAGTTCACTCTTTATAATCCTATCAGCCTTGACTGCTCTCATGAGATACTAAGGGCATGTTTACACTTGCAAAGTTACAGCATTGGTAGTTACAGTGCAGCTCAGAGAGCGCTGAAGGAAAACCACTGTTGTGTGTTCACACTGACAGCTGCCTATGCAATAGTGTGTTCACACTTGTGGCACTTGCAGCGGTATTCAGATCAGTGCACTCTGGGCAGCTATCCCACAGAGCACCTCTTTCTCTTTTGCCACTAAGACTTGTGGGAAGGCAGAGAGGGTCGCAGGGCATCCTGGGCCCAGTCCCAATGCCCCGTGATGCATTGCTTCGCATCCCAGCAATCCCTGTGCTTCAGTCCGTATTTGGCGCCATCTTTCAATGGTTTGTGTACTGCACACTCTGCCTCTTTCAGGCTGCAGGAATGGATCCTGAACTGCTGACCAATATGCTGCTCACTCTGACCAACACGTCACGAGTGGCAGTGGAATTATTCCTTAAACTACAAAGGCAAGAGGAGTGCGACACTGATCTCGCCACGCGTAGTAGCTACAACACAAGATTGCTTGTGACATTCCCAGAGGTGCTGACCACAGTGTAATACCGCTTTTGGGCTCGGGAAACAAGCTCTGAATGGTGGGATCACATCGTGATGCATGTCTGGGATGACAAGCAGTGGCTGCAGAACTTTCTCATGAGGAAAGCCACATTGATAGGACTGTGTGATGAGCTCGCCCCAACCCTGTGGCACAAGGACACGAGAGTGAGAGTTTTCCTGTCACTGGAGAAGTGCATGGAAATTCAACTGTGGAAGATGGCTACTCCAAACTGCTACCGATCAGTTGCTAACCAGTTTGGAGTGGGAAAGTTGTGTTGATAGAAGGGTGCAGGGCCATTAATCGCATCCGAAAGACCATGACTCTGGGCAATGTGCATGACATTGTGGGTGGCTTTGCACAAATGGGCTTTCCTAACTGCAGAGGGGCGATAGATGGCACGCACATTCCAATTCTGGCACCAGACCACCTAGCCACCGAGTACATTAATTGCAAGGGGTATTTCTCAGTGGTTCTCCAGGCGCTTGCAGATCACCATGGACATTTCACAGACCTTAACGCAGGCTGGTCTGGAAAGGGGCATGATGCTACAAGTTTCGGAACACTGGCAAGCCGGGACTTTCTTCCCGGATCAGAAGATCACCATAGGGGAAGTCAAAATGTCCATTGTGATCCTGGGAGACCTCGCCACTTTGTATGGCTCCCAGGTGCAATATGACCAGGTCAAGGCCGCTCTCCAGCGACTCCCCATAACTGAGGTTCCGTTTCAGCATGTAGCTGTGGATATTCTGGGTCCCTTCCCTAAGAAGACACCCAGAGGAAAGCTATACATACTGACTTGCATGGCCGCAAGGTCAGGGCCGGCCGGTGCCGACTGTGGCCGCAAGTTTCATAAAGATGTGTTCAGCTATTGAGGATCTAATCCTTCCAGAAGAAATTTAACATTTTCATGGACTCTCATTGTGATTGTGATATGTTTTCACCCAACAGCATACACAACTCCATTGGTGAAATGCTGTTTAACTAATATGGAAGTATAATTAGTCCAAATAATAAGGGCCAAATTATGCTAATCTTTGCTTGTGGGGTACTTCACAGTGAGGCAGGGAGAGCTTGTATTTAACAAACTATTTATATTTAAACATAGTGGAACACAGTAACCAGGGCCTGCAGTTATGGTCTGCTGTTCCAGCTCTCAAGATGCAGGATGACCTCTGTCTGCAGTTACACCCTCATCCTTACGTAACAATAGCAGTTCCACACAGCATGGGTATTTCAAGCGGTGAATGGGGTGAAAGCGGTATTCAGAGCAGTGCACTCTCTGTAGTTTCTGTAGAGGGAACAGCCATAATAAGCTTGCATACACTAACTGAGGCTTGGCCTACACTAAAAATATAGGCCAACATAGCTATGCCACTGAGGTGAGAAAGAGCTATATCCCTGAGCACTGTAGCTAGGCCAACTTAACCCCCAGTGTAGCTGCAGCTAGGTCAAGAGAAGAATGAGCCTGTCCACCTAGCTACCATTGCTCAGAGATGGAGTTCCTACAGCAATGGGGGGGAAGAAAAACCCTTCCGTTGCTCTTGTCTGCCTACACTACACACTTACAGCAGCATAGCTACAACACCATAGCTATGCTGCTGTAGTGCCTATAGTGTAGACGTGCCCTGAGTGCAAGGAAGGCACTGTTGGTATCCATCAGCCCCACAAAGGGGTCATGTGTGGCCGGTGGGTGAAGAGCATGACCATAGACACACCCTTTATATGCACATGCAGTGATGGTGGGCAGGGTGGGGTGGCTATAACTCTCCAGGCAAGTGTGGTAGGCCTGCACCAAAGACAGCATGTATTATTGTCGGTCTGTAGATGCAGAAATTGCCACTTGAGGGGCACTGTGAGAGTATGCTCCCAAGACTAGGAATGCCTTTAGCCTCCACCACTCAAGCAGTGCAGCTCCCCCTCCCACTCTTAGAGCCATAACTGAGTCCCACATGTATGTATTTGTTATAACATTGCATTGGCCATGAAGCATCACTTTGTATTGTACATGCTACATTGGGACTATAAGAACATATTTCCTTTGGTAAAGATGTAACCATCTTATGTAAAATTGAGCAAAATGCTTAAAACAGTTCAGGCACATTATGTGAGGAAAATATACACACTGAAAATGTGTTGCGCTTACAGAAGTATTTCCCAGGCCTTCTCCTTCAGTCCCGCATCTCAGGATATAAGATACTCTAGATCTGCTATAAGGTGTACAAAGGGAGACTGTCTCTACAATGTAAATAGGTGAAGTGATCTAAGACATACTTGCTTTTTTTTGGGCAAGACCTCATAAGATCAGATTACATGTCCTTCAGTTTTGCTGGTAAAAGAATGAAAGCTGGCACCTCCTAGAGTAGAAAACCTCCCAAACATGTTAGAAACTAATCAGCCACTATATTAAGTCCCACATGCTGCCCTACCCTCTGTTTATATACAAAACCAGAATACAAGCAGAATAGCTGTACTGTGCTGAGAGCAGGGTGTGTGCTGGGAAGTCTCCATGCCCCTTGGACTCTGTCGTGCCTTTCTTTGCAACAGAATGGATGGCTGCGGGTGTAGCCACTAGACAGGTCTGTGCTATAGTAGGTGACAACCAATGTATGAGGTGTATAGGAACCCCATTTGTCTCTATCATTAGAGCACCAGTGCGCTATTCCATGCCAACCCAGAAGGCTAAGGGGCAACATATTCCACCCAAAGCCAGATTTTTGAGCTTTGTTGAGAGGTGGCCCCATTTAGCCCCATGTGTTCTGTATTTCTTGCTAAGGATATTTTCATACCATAATCTTCCCTTTTCTGTGACCTCATAACTTCCATAGCAAGTTGTTTCTAATATCATAAGCAGTGATGGTATGTGGTAGATAAGCAGCAGTAGATGAACTTAAGTTATTCAATGTATAGCATGTCCTCAAGCGTAAGGAAAAAAAGCCAGAGTATTGATTTGTTCCTAATCCTCATTTACAACCTTCTACCAAATTTTTCAAATTTATTTGAACAAATTGGATTAGAATGAACAATCCTGGATACTTGGATAATTAGGGTAGTTTAATGACAAATAGCAATGGAAACCAAGCGCTCCACCTAACAAAAAGCAGTAACTTGGGAGTTCTCAGGACTAGGCAGAAACAGGGCCAGAATAAGGTGTAGTGATCCTTTCCCCAAGTACAGGGTATATATATCTAGTGCTCAAGATAATGTTCAAAGGTGCAGTCCAGGTACCCCACACTACTATACTGCCCAAGGAAATGTGGTTCAACAACAAGAGGGCAAAGCTACGCACCAGCTAGTGCGTTCCAAATTGCTAATACATAGTCGTTGTCTTCTTCACAGAAGCACAATGTATGTGCATGGCCATGAACAAAATTATGCTTGTTTGACTAATAGCAAAACTGACAATTCCAGATCCATGCTGTTTTATTTTATCCTTTTGTCTGACCACTTTTCCTTGCCTACTCTAAATCAAAGATCAAGCAGAGTGCACGCTATCTGTTCTGAAGCACCAAGGTAAATCAGTTTGATGTCAAAATTGTAAAACCGATATGGAGTGAGGCTAACCCAGATAGGATCCCATACTTTATTGCATTCGATAACCTGCCACACAAAATTGAAAATGGTGGTATATTACACTATAATACAAAGAAGTAGCATCATGTTTTTTCTATATTTCCCAAACTTGGATGACCTGCTGAGGGGGAAAATTGGTCTAATGAAAACACTAGAGGTTAGCATATAAAGTGTAGACACTTTCCTTTGACAGAATGGGCAAGAAAAATATTGGCTCAGCCAAAGCATAGAAGCAACTTGCTGTAACTTCTCTTCAAGCAGGACATTTTAATTCTGCACGTTTACATACTATCTTTAGAGGCTTTATATAAACTCTGCATCAGTAATGACTAAACTGGGAAAAGCATAGGATAGAAAAAGCAGATGTAGATCATCCAAATAGACTGTTGTTGACACGTCTGTTGGCATCTACAGGAACCAAGAAAGTCAGCAAGGCCAGGGCCAGCACCGACTCTTTTCATGAAAAAACAAACAAACCCTTTTTAGACCCATTCATGAGATTTTGGCTACTTTATAACTGGACCTGGAAGAAGCTCACCTACTGATTTTTGGATCTGTTTTTTATTCTTAACCCTGGAGCAAATTCATATCCCACCTGTCAAAAAGCACAGAAAGCGAGATACATATTTTTTGTGGTGGTTTCTTTTCACAATTTTTAGTGTCTTTTTTCTTCATGTTCATCCCTGTATATTTATACAAGGCACCCAGTTTACTGATCCACCATTTTTGTTTTGGGGAGGATGTTTTCTCCATTCTACTAGACACTGTTATGTTTATTCTCCTGCCACCATCATAAAAACTGTTTCCCAAAGCTAGAGGTTTTATAAAATGCCAAACGCTGTTGGGCTGTCCAGGCAATAGATACCTTTTAGAAAAGAACAGATCTTCCAATGAGATCGAAATAATTATCTTCTATATTTCCCTTACTCCTACTGTTCATCTAACAATTATGTTAGATTCATGGCATATTTCCCACATCATTTCTCCTCCTTTTCCTCTCAGTCTGTGTCAAGCTTGTCTGTACTTTTCCTTTTGTGTACAGCTTCATCTCCCTGTTAGACCAAAACTGTGCTAGATAACCAGTCAGGGCATCAAATAAATCCCTTTAATCCTAATTTCCCTTCCCTTGAGAGGCTTTCCAACCTTGGGGAGCTTTTTGGCTAAAAGACAAGCTCATCTTGGCCTTTTTTTGGCCTAACTTCTGACAATGTGGCAACGCTTCAGCACGATTCCTTTTGCAAAAGAACAATTTAATATCTAGTGAGGTGATTGTTTTCAATCAATTGACTGTGTATTCATGCTGTTGATGGTCAAATGCTCAGATAATTGCAGCATGTATGCAACTGACATTTGCAAAGTAATAAAATGTTAAACTATCTTCTATGTTGAAATTTTATGACTTTAAAAAACATATACTAAATATACAAGTCAGAATGCATCAATTCTCCCCATGTATAAATCTGTGTGGTATAAATCTGCTCCTTGAACATCTGTCAGATACTTCTTTGTATAATGTATGAGAAAATGTAAGTGCACTGATATGACACACAGGATCACAACACAGACTGACGTACAAGCAGAAGGATATCAATAGACAAGACAGAGGTGCTATAGTTATTACCTAAATACAGGCTAAGTGTCAGACAAGGTGAAGAACCTCCACAGGTTACAGCAAAGGTGATTCCAAGTCACAGGAATGATGTTCTCATGCTCATACTCACTGAGTAAAATATACTCTTCAGTCTAGATTTGTTTTCATTTCAGATCAAGGAAAAACATCAAAGAAAGGGCTTAACCCTAAGAGGCACTAACCGCTTCCTGCAAGGTACTGAGCACCCTGAACTCCCACTGAAATAGTGGGTGCTCAGCACTTCTCAGAATCGGCTCCAAAGACTGAACAAATAGAAATTTTCCATGACAGAGAAAACACAGGGACTGTAACATGCTGCATTTTAAGGACAAGATGGCAGCTGCATTAGGCAGGGAGAAAATCTACTTTAAAAAGTGTAGTATTTAGAAAATAGCCTTTAATTTACATTCCTACACGTAGAAAGAATAGTTAGACATAATAGGCAAGATTCTGCCCCCCCTACTCACACTGAGTAATACCTCACTATCCTAACACCGATTTCAATGGGGCTTGCTTGTGGGGTATTGTACTAGCCAACAGAAGGGTGGCAGAATCTGGCCCAACATGAGAACAATAGGCCAGATCCTCAGCTCATGGAATGCAGCATGGCACCATTGGCTGGCCCAATATCATTAGAAGAATCCAGATAACCCAGAGCAGAAGTCAGTTACAGTGATTGGTGTAAGAGGGTCAGAGCCACAGCCTGACAATAAAATTCATATCTATCTATCTATCTAGAGAGAGATCAACACTCAGAGATCATCCAGAGCTCTGAGATAATAATAGAGAGCCCCTAAGTCAGCCCTGATTACAGAATGGGACCCACCTGACAGAAATTAGGTCATTCCAGGTTTAAGTACTAAGTGGGCCCAGCTGAGGAAGGGCTGGAGGCAAGAGAATGCAGGGAGTCAAAAGGTACTTGCAGGGCCTTGAGTGAGTAGGGAGGCACCATGAATAACTAGAGAACAGATTGGAAGACCTAGAAGGGAAGTAAAGAGGAGAGGAAGGAAATAGCACAGGGAAAACCGCAATATGGGTAGAGCATTTGACTTAGTACCGGGTCCTGGGCTGTAACCCAGAATTGGGGTTGGGACTGGATTCCCTACCAGTCCCAAGGAAGTGGTATACAAGGGTAGCAGCCCAGTGAGAGGGCTGCAGGCTGAATGTGACCTTGCTGAAGAAGAGCTGTGGTGAGGCTGGAAGCTTTTTATTTCTGTTAAGATAACTGACCCTGGAAGGAATGGGCTAAAGACTGTGCCCTGGCTGGAGGGATGAATTATCTGAAAGAAACTACCACAGCCCTAGGGTGACTGTTGACAAGGGCTGCTACTGCACAAGGACACTGTGATGCCATGCCTGGCCATGATGAAGTGCTTAGTGGTGAGTAAACCCTGTTACAATGCTCTTTTTCTTGCATTACTTTAACTGCAGCATGTCTGAAGCAGCTATATTTTTGTAGTTTTCCTTGTCCACTCTCTCTCTTTTCCTACACCTCATGGCAAGCACTGTATCTCAGGGTACGTCTACACTACGGGATTATTCCGATTTTACATAAACCGGTTTAGCAAAACAGATTGTATAAAATCGAGTGTGCGCGGCCACACTAAACACATTAAATCGGTGGTGTGCGTCCACGGTCCGAGGCTAGCGTCGATTTCTGGAGCGTTGCACTGTGGGTAGCTATCCCGTAGCTATCCCATAGTTCCCACAGCCTCCCCCGCCCCTTGGAATTTCCGGGTTGAGATCCCAGTGCCTGATGGGGCAAAAATCATTGTCGCGGGTGGTTCTGGGTAAATGTCGTCAGTCACTCCTTCCTCTGGGAAAGCAATGGCAGACAAGCATTTCGCGCCTTTTCTCCCTGGATTGCCCTGGCAGATGCCATAGCATGGCAATCATGGAGCCTGTTTTGCCTTTTGTGACTGTCACCGTATGTGTACTAGATGCTGCTGACAGAGGCGATTCAGCAGCGCTACACAGCAGCATGCTTTTGCTTTTGCATGACAGCAGAGATGGTTACCAGCCATACTGTACCATCTACCATACCATAAATTGGTAATAAGATGATCATGGTTACCAGTCCTTTTGCACTGCACCATTTGCTGCTGTCGTAAGTGCCCCTGGCTGAGATCAGCCAGGGGCGCAAAAGCCAAAATTGGGAATGACTCCCTGAGTCAATCCCTCCTTTTTGGTATTTAAAAATAGAATCAGTTCTGCCTAGAATATGGGCAAGTGTACTAGAGAACCACTGTATCATAGAACCAGAGAGCACAGCTGCTCTGTGTCAGATCCTGCAGAAATTATGAGCTGTATGCTATTCACAGGGGGTGCTCCTGCAACAACCCCACCTGTTGATTCCGTTCTTCCCCGAGCCTTCCTGGGCTACCGTAGCATTGTCCCCCCACTTGTGTGATGAAGTAATAAAGAATGCAGGAATAAGACACAGTGACTTGTTAGTGAGAAATGAGTGGAAGGCAGCCTCCAGCTGCTATGATAGTCCAGACAGGACATTAAGCAGTGTGGAGAAGAGGAGTCCAGCATCCCACTGCTAGTCCAGGGGCAATTGAATCTTTTCTTTACACATGAAGGGTGGGGGCTGATGGAGCTCAGCCCCCTGTTGCTATGATGAAGACGGTTACCAGCCATACTGCACCATCTACCAGGAAAAATTAGGAGCAGGCACCCTTGATTGACCTAACTGATGGTAGTCGGCATGGTTACCAGTCCTTTTGCACTGCCCCATGTGCCAATAGGCTGATGATGACGATGGATATCAGTCATATTGCACCATCAGCCACCCATGGCGGGGGGGAGCAAGGATGTTGGTGTTGAGTGCTGCAGCATCGCGTCTATCTGCAGCATTCAGTAAAGATAGGGTGACATGTAAAAGAGTCAAGAGAGGATTGTTTTCCCTTTCACTTCTGGAGGTGGGTGGGGGGGTGCGTAAATTGCCGAGCTATGCCCTGACCCACCGCGGACACTGTGTTTGACCCATGAAGCATTTGGAGCTCAGCCAAGAATGCAAATGCTTTTCGGAGACTGCAGGAACTGTGGGATAGCTTGAGTCCTCCAGTCCATGAGCGTCCATTTGATTCTTTGGCTTTCCGTTATGCTTGTCACGCAGCAGTGAGCTGAGTCCCTGCTATGGTGTCTGTCTGGAGATTTTTTAAAAATGATTTTGAATTTCGTCTTCTGTAATGGAGCGCTGATAGAACAGATTTGCCTGCCCTTACAGCAATCACATCCGCATGGTCCATGCTGGAGCTCTTTCTTTATTTTGATTTTTAACTGCATCGCCACACGTGCTGATCGGAGTTCCACGCTGGGCAAACAGGAAATATTCAAAAGTTCGCGGGGCTTTTCCTGTCTACCTGGCCACTGCATCCGAGTTCAGATTGCTGTCCAGAGCGGTCAGTGGTGCACTGTGGGATACCACCTGGAGGTCAATACCGTTGATCTGCGGCCACACTAACCCTAATCCGATATGGTAATTCCGATACTAGCGCTACTCCTCTTGTTAGGGAGGAGTACAGAAATCGATTTAAAGAGCCCTTTATATCGATATAAAGGGCCTCTCAGTGTGGACGGGTGTGGCGTTAAATCGGTTTTACGCTCCTAAAACCGGTTTAAACGCTTAGTGTAGACCAGGCCTCAGTCATCCAGCAACTACTTCCTTCAAAAGCTGTCTCACTGATGATAGCACCTTTTGGCAAACAGTAAATGACTGACTGTCATTGGCCACTTTCATATTGTGTGAGCACATGTGCTGGCAGACCCCTGTCTGCAGAAGGGATTCTTTCAGCAGCAAGTTAATATGAAATGATTTACTTTGTCCATATTGGATACCAGGTTAAGGGGGTTGGGGGAATCACTCCAGGTTGCACTTGCTTTTGAAATCTTTACTTCCATATTTTCTTTAGAAGAAATTTCATACAAAATGAAACAAAAGATTGCCTACTTGAACTTCTGTTTTTGGAAGGGATAACTATTGCTGGCAAGTCATAAATAATTGTGCTGCTAAGATTTGAATTTACTTAGCTCCTGGTTGTGGGTGTGTGGGTTTGTGTGTGGTGTGTTTTTTTTTATTTTTATTTATTTATTTATTTTTAAATTCTACATAGATTGTGCTGCCTTGGAACAATAAATAAACTCCAAACTAGCAAAGGTGCATTCTGTGCATTAAGGGCTGGCTTACTCTCTCTCCTTTAATTTCACTGAGCAATACTCTTATTCCATGAGTCGTCCCCCTGATTTCAGTGGGAAAATTTACGAATAAGATACTAAAAGTGTGTGCTATAGCAGAATTATCCCTTGTTGCCATATTTTCAAGAGTTCCATTCCCATCTGGGTGCTTTACTGAAGTGGCCAGACTTTCAAAAGTGCTCCACACCTGCTAGCTCCCACCATTCTAGCCTTCTGAAAATCTGATGCTAAATGTTTGTCAGTGCCCCAGTTATGCTCTTCAAGGCAGAAGGAATGTGGGATATTTTATGGTAGAGTAGTTCTGAGACACTTTAGCTCAGGATAATAGAACAGACTTGATGCTGCAATTCAGCTAATTTAAAATGACTGTAGTTGTTTGCTGAACTATGTTTCCCAGGATTATTTCAACCTAAGATCAGAACTCTTCCTCTTCCCAGGTATAAATGCCAAGCCCTGGAAAGTCTTGGTAGAGGGTCTTAAACAGCATAATGTAGAGACCATCCAACCAGGTACACATGTATGTCTAAATGACTTAGTTTCATTAGCCCTGATTTAGCTACTCCTCCAAAAACTGTGTAATTTAAATTTTCCTGTAATTATATGCTTTCTTAAATACTCCTTTTTCACCAGCTCACTACCTGTCTGAGGTCATGAGCGGCATGGTTTAGGATTCCTTGTGTATTTGTCACTCTCAAGATGCTGGACACCCAAAAAAAAAAAAAAGGAGGGGGTGGTGGGGTGAAGCAGACCATATCCATGCAGACATCAGTTCATTTGTATACATGCATGTGCCTATTCATTCTCTCTCTCTCACACACACACACACACACACACACACACCTGAGATTGCCTGATTCATTTGCTCACTGGCATAGCAAGCTGTGATTTCCCCAAACAAGAAAATAAACGAATAAAGGATCACATTTCTCTCTCTTCTCTCCCCTCCCCCCCCAGTCTAATTCACAAAATAGAAGCACTAGGTAATTGTGCAGCTGGTGGCATATCCAGCTGCTGCTGAGTATGTATCCACCCTAGCCATGAGTATAACAACCATCATCATAGTACTCTATATAAGTGGCTAACACCATTATTAAAATGCTGTATAGAAAATGAGCCCTTTAGGATGCATTCTGTATTTATGGAATGGGACATATTTTGAAGTTTGCCCCATTGTCCTCTATTGGGGGCAGGCCTTCAAGAATGTTCCAGCATTTTATTTTGTAAAATATATGGGCTCTTCCAGATTGCCAGCAGAGAGATGCTCCACAGGTGAGGGCTTTCAGCTCCAGAGGGAAGTGTAACTTGAGCAGTGAGTGGTTTTTTTTTTTAAATTTATTTATCCATCCCCTCCACCCCACCCCCCTCCAAGCTCTGTCATATTTCTTGTGTGGTTGGTGTATTCTTCATGGATTGCACAGAGCCCCTGACCAAGCTCATAGTATTGGGGCATTATAGATTGGGGCTAGGATCTCAAAGCAAATCCTGCACTGGGGAGACACTGCAGTGCATTGAACATGGCCTAATAAGCTGTTGCCAAGATGATGCTGTCAGTTGTTCCAGCATGCTGGACCAGTTGAAACTTCATCTAGATTGGGCTGATTGAGGAAGTAGAGTGGAAGGTAAACAAGTATTGCTGCAGCCAAGGCTTCATCTGGGATGGGCAGGGGGGTTGTTTCCTGCTTCTGTTGTGCATACCTAGAAGTATAAAACACAAATCTGTTTCTTTACCGATTGTTTTCCCCTCATTTTAACATACACATGATAACTTCTTGTAGGGAGTTAAGACAACTCACTTTGATGGGGTCCCTTCTTGGCATGCAAATATTTTCTTTATAAAAATGGATATTATTGTTATTGACCTTCTGGGAAGACTAATGGACAAGCAGTAGATACTGAAGAGGTGGAGCCAATATTTCAAAGCCAGTAAATAAATTACCGAACTGCTTTAGAAGTAGGTTTTAGTTTCCCATTTGAGTGCTAGCTAACAAACCTTGGCATTTGCACAAAGTCTTATGCAAATCCAGACACTACATGTAACTGACCAATTTGTCATGCAAATAAATATGCCTACAAATGCTGAGGAGGCCTTTAAAGAGGTCTGTTGTACGACTCTCAGGGCCAATGTTTAAGAAAGGTAGAAATGTAAAAGTTTGCTTCTCTAATGTCCATATCCAACATATGTGCATGTGTTTTTATGATGACAGTTAAGGGACTAGGTGAATCTGCTTTAAATTGCAACATCTGTTGGAAAGAGGGATGGTGTCCCTAGCCTCTGTTTGCCTGAAGCTGGGAATGGACAATGAGATGGATCATGTGATGGTTACCTGTTCTCTTCGTTCCCTCTGAAGCACCTGGCATTGTCCACTGTTGAAAGACCCTGGTACTGTCTGGGCTAGGTAGACCTTTGGTCTGACCTAGTATGGCCATTCTTATGTTGAATAAGTTTCATAAAGATGTGCTCAGCTATTGAGGATCTAATCGTTCCAGAAGAAATGTAACATTTTCATGGATTCTCATTGTGCTGGTTCCCAACTCTGGCCACAAGGGTTTCATTACATAGTTTGACTTATTCAGCTGCTTGATGACCTTAAAGGGCCCATCCCAGGCCATGTATAGTTGTTCTTTCTCACAGGAATGAGAACCAATCACCTGGTCCCTGATAACACAAGAGCGGACATGTACTGAGCGGTTATACCAGACCTTTTGCTT
The DNA here is from genome assembly GCF_020497125.1 of Mauremys mutica. Taxonomy (NCBI): domain Eukaryota; kingdom Metazoa; phylum Chordata; order Testudines; family Geoemydidae; genus Mauremys; species Mauremys mutica. The sequence continues at coordinate 157,522,352 of NC_059074.1, read as the reverse complement.
CCCTTGGGCACTGGCTAAATTCTCCCAGGCCAAGTCCATGAGCTCAGTGAGCTTTTCCTGGAAAGTCAGTACATACTCCACCTCTGATTTTTTTTCTCCCCCGCCCATTCATTCCTCAACAAGTCCAGGGGTCCCCTTACTATCCTCTCATACAGCAACTTGAAAGGTGAGAACACGGTTGATTCCTGGGGTACCTCCCAGGTGGTAAACACTTGTCCCTGGCCTGTGGGTGCCAGTTCATAAAGGTTTTCAGCATCACCTTTATGGTCCTATTGAACCTCTTCCTCAGCCCGTTGGACTGAGGGTGATACACTGAGGCCCAACTGTGTCAGACTCCACGCTTCTCCCACAAGCACTGGAGGAGAGTTGACATGAAATTGGAGCCCTGGTCTGTAAGTTCCTCCTTGGGGAACCCCACTCTGCTGGAAAAAAACCCACTTTGCCTCCTTAGAGGATAAGGCCACTGCCTCAGGATAGCAAGTAGCAAAATCTACCCTACCCCGTCTGAGTTGCCTTGCTGAGGGGTCCCACTATGTCCACGGCCACCTTCTGGAAAGGCTTCTCTATGATGGGCAGGGGCCTCAAAGCTGCTTTCCCCTTGTCCTGGGCCTTCCCCACCCTTTGGCAGGGGTCAGAGAACCTGCAGTACTGCTGGATGGCATCAAAGATCCTGGGCCAGTAAAAGTTCTGTAGCAGCCTCTGCCTGGTGCACTGGATTCCCTGGTGTCCTGAGAGAGGAACATCATGGGCCAGGTACAATAGTCTGAGGCAGTACTTCTGGGGGACCAGTAGCTGTCTCCTGATTCCCCATGGTTCCACTTCTCCTTGGGGAGCCCATTCCTGGTACAGGAATCCCTTGTCCCACAGGAATCTTTCCCTGCAGCCTTCCCCCAGGGGTTTTGCCGTGCTCTGGCCAGCAAGTTCCCTTAGCTTTTCTTGGCCTGGAATTGAGCAGCTGGGGAAGGGATGGGGACTTATGCTCCCTCTCAGTGGCTGGATCCAAGGCTGCAGCCCTGCCAAATCCTTTCCCCAGTGACTCCTTTCCCGCCAGGTTAGGGGCCTGCACTCCCAGCAAGGCATCACCCCTGGTGTCAGGGCAGAGTGCCCTTCATTGGCTCTGGCTACAGGTGATGACTAGGGTGCTCCAGGGGCTGCCCGGCCACTCCACCAACTCACCCCGCATGAGCACCTTGGCTGGCAACTGATGGTGCACCCCCTGCATCTTTGGGCCCTTCTTTGGCCCCCCATTTCAGATGTACCCTTACAATGGGTACCTTAAATTGGGGCCCACACATGCCCATCAGGGTTAGGTAGGTGTTGGGCACCACCCAATTGGGGCCACCACCTCGGGCCATGCTAGCATCACTTCAGCGTCCATGTCCCAGTACCCAGTGACCTGCTTCCCATTCACCTCCCAGGGGAATGAGGGACTCACTCCTCAGGGCCACCCCACACCCACCCTGTAGACTGAGAACTTTGAATCCAGAGCATCAAGCCTCCCCAAAGAGCTGGCCTGGGAAACTCTTCCCACTTGAGCCATTGGTAAACTGCCAGCCCCTCCTGCCTGGGGACCCAGCACCTCCCCTGGCTGGGCTCCCACCCAGTTAACCCTTTAAGGGCTCAGTTTGCTCATCCTGTCCCTGAGTTTTTGGCACTGGGCCCATCTGTGGCCCCTCTGCCCAGAGCCACTGAGAGTGGGTTCGGGCCCTGGTGAGAATTTTTTCAGGCCCCCCAGCAATGGTGGACTGGCTAAATAGGGCCGATGAAGCTGGGCCCCAGGCCCCCTTCTGGACCACCAGGCCCTGGTAATTTGTACCGGCTTCCCCCCGCCCCCGTTGGCCCTGCTCTGCCCACGGTAATTACACCTCAGGTCCCGTGGGTCCCTTGGGGCTGGTCGGTCAGCTCTGGTATTGGCTGTGCCTCTCAGGAGGGATTTATCTGAGACTCCCCTCAGGGAAGCCCCTGGGTGACTCCCCCACCCCCACACACTGATGTGGGCCTGTCCCACTGGGATTCCATTCCATATCCAGACCTGCTGTCTATAAACTCATCAGCCAGCAGCCCTGTGTGGCTCAGGTCCTTCAGCCTCTTGTCCACGAACCACATCATCAGGTCAGGGGGACAGAGTCATATAGTCACTTCAGCCAGTAGCATAAGTAGGGAGGGAACAGCCAATTCTCCCACCAAGCACAAGTGGTGCCTTTTTAATTTTACTCACCCAGGAGCCTGGGTTCCAACTCACATCAGTGGGGGTGGGAGGGGAAAGGTGCCACCCCCATTGGTCTATCCAAACTCTCCCCTTCCCAGCCCCTGCCACTTGTATGACCCTTTAAAGAACTTTACCGACGCCTCCCTCCTTGCATTGGGTTGTAACATGAAGCAGCAGCAGCTGATTGTCAGAAGGCCCCCAAGTTATGATTTGATTGGCTGATACAGCACTGCCCTAGGACAGAACTCTAAGGAAAAGATTTGTACTGTACCTTAATTACTAAGGCTTCTAGTGAGTTTGTCAATCAGTACAAAACAGCTGGGTATTTCCATGCAAACGATCTCCCAGGCACACAGGCTGTGTGGCTCTTAAACGTGCCTCCAACTGCTGAATTTGCTGGTTAAAGTCCACTTTGGAACCTGACTATGGAAGTCCTATCCCAGGCACTCTGGGTGAGGCTTTTGCTAAAGATGTTGAAGATCTCTTGAAGGATCTTTTGGGTTGCCACGTTGGCATTCTCCTTCTGGGACACTGAGTTGGGCAACATCCTGGGTGGGCTTGAAAGCTGCCCTTTCATTTATGCATTGTGAGGGGAAATTTCCACTCCCCCCGCCCCCCTCAGAAGCTCCAAGCTCTCTGTTCGTTGTGTTCTGCTGGAAGTGAAGCATGGTACAGAGCTGAGATGAGATTACAGTGGAGAAAAGCCGTACGAGGCAAACATGCAGCGAACACCTGGTGGTCATGATGATGTCTACACAGTCCTTTTCTTTGTGTGGAATCTTGAGACTGGAGTTTGAGGGTCTTATTTAGACTGTGTCTTTCCTTTATGTCTCTGAAATTGTTTAGTTGGAGAATGTTTCTTTGATCATTTTCTATTTACAAGATTTTCCTTCTTGGAGGCTTCATAGTTTTTTGTTTTTGTTTTTGTTTTTTTTCCCTCGCTATTTTCTAGTTCTTTTACCACGTGTTTGTGTGGTGGGTTTTTTGTTTGTGAAAGTGACCACCATGACGATACACAACCCTGTTAACTCATGTTGCATCCACATACCTACAGGAGTTTTATCATACATTAATTTCTATAATTTAAGGTCATCCACAATTCCAAAGTAGTATGAAAAGACCTCCAATTCCTCACAGTATACTTCCCTTTCATAGCCTCCTTCATTTGAGAGACAGAAATAGTTTAGGAATATTTAAAGTTTGCTAGGCATGGAGGAAGTAAATGCAGGAGGAAAGCGTTAGGCCTCCCAAAAAATATTGGCAAATCTCAACTTTAACCATTTCCTCCGATTTAGAAGGCACATTTAAAATCTCGACAGCACAAACCATCGGTATCTTCCTTCTGTGAAACCATAAGAGAGAGTGTTCTGAGAAAATGAAACCTTAACTCATTGTTATTTCCAGGTCTTAATATACATGCTGGAGCTGTGTAATAGATGCAGTTGAAAGGTGTGAATATCTTGTCCTGTTGACCACTCCAAGTAGCTGACAATAGTGAAAAATTGAGAATAATTCATAAAATAGGATGACCAATTAGTATACTAACATATTCTAGAGAGGTACCTCCATGGATGACTATGATTTTACAATGTGGTCGGAAGAAGGCTATGCAGAGAAGTCACATTATGTGTATATATATATATTTTTTTATACCAAGTGTGTCCCTGGGATAAAAGAATTCAATTTGATTTTTTTTAAATGAAAATCAGTGTTCACCATTTTTGCTGGTTCCTTCTCTTTTTAACATTGGCCTTCCTCTTGGCTTGGGCAGGGACATTCTTCTGCTTTGTTTAATTTTCTGGATCTCAAACCCTAGAACAGACTGTTGTGCTGGAGTTTCCATCATGGCAGGGAAATGTTTTAATTCAACAAGAAAATGACTTTCACTGAAATTAATCACATGAAGAAACCATGAATTTTTTTTGTGCATATTAATTTTTTTAGTCTTCCAAGGTTTCCTGCACTTTTATAAGAGATTTGTGATTTTTTTTTTGTTTAAAATTTTTGAAAGACACTCTGCAAAGCAGAGAGAGCAGATTTACCAGAGCCCCCAGATTCATAGGCACCGACTCTGTGGATGCTCTGGGGCTGGAGTACCCATGAGGAAAAAATAGTGGGTGCTTTGCACCCACCAGCAGCCAAGCTCCCCACCCCGCACCTCACCTCCGCCTCCTCCCCTGAGCATACCGCGTCCCAGCTCCTCCCTCCCAGTGCTTGCCGCTGCCAAACAGCTGTAGCAAGGTCTGGGGGGGAGGAATGAGACTGTGGCACGCTCAGGGAAGGAGGTGGGGCTGAGGTGGGGATTTGGGGAAGGAGTTGAATGGGGTGGAGTTGGGGAAGGGGATGGGAGGTGGCGGGGAAGGGGTGGAGTTAGGGTGGGGCCAGGGCAAAGGGGGTCAAGCACCTTCTGGCACCATTAGAAGTTGATGACTATGCCCAGATTGTCTGGGGCTATACTCCCCATTCTCCCATTACTTTCCAGGGATGTTGGGCATCTGTATTCCACACCAGGGTGAAATCCCAGTGGAAGATGTTGCAAGGTACTGAAACCAAAGGAACAAAACTGCAAACCCAGTAGGTGAATGAGACCATGTTTTTGGTCGCTCTTATTACTTGAAGCTTCATACCCCCAGCACCCATTGTTCGAGCCTGGGCAGGGTGGCTGTAATGGAATCACGCTGATAGGGACTGGAAGGGAGGTCTGACAAAGCCCGAGAAGTGATGCAGACACTCAGGTGCACTGTGTGGAAAGATTTTGTGTTCTGTGCAGAAGCCATCGGGTCATCTATTTCTATGACGAAAGCTGGGAAAACTATTTCTTCCTGCCAGTTAGTGGAATGATAAGGGAGAGCTTAAGTGGGAATGTATTAGTGGTGGTTTTTTATCCACTTGTGGTTGGCTTTCCCACAGGAAGAACTAAAGTCATAGATGATGGATAACATCAAGTGGCTCTTAAGTAGATTAAAAGATTCTTCCACATAGCAGATTAAAAAAACAATGTGATGGAATGATTTGTCAGGAGGTTCTCCTCTGAGCTATAGGAGTAATGAAGAAGTTAGATTTTTTTTTTATTTATTTTTTTAAAGAATTTGTACTATGGATGCTTGACCTGCCTCTGCCCTGGCCCTGCCCCCACTCCACCCCTTCCATGAGGCCCTGCCCTGGCCCCGCCTCTTTCTCACCTCCTCCCTTAAGTGTGCCAAGTTCCTGCTCCCTCCCAGGACATCGCCAAACAGCTGTGTGGTGGCAGCTGGGTGGGAAATGCCGGAAGATAGGCGGAGGAGCGGGGACATGGTGCGCTCAGGGAAGGGAGCTTGGCTGCCAGTAGGTGCAAAGCACCTACTAATTTTTCCCTGTGGGTGCTCTAGCCCCAGAGCACCCATGGAGTTGGTGCCTATGCACCTACCTCTTAATGCCATGGCTCATGAAACCATACACAGGGCAACTTGACAGCAGCAAGGAGCGGTTCAATAACAGGCTGAGCAAGTTCAGAATGACTGTGGAGTGTGCATTTGGCCAGTTAAAAGCCCGCTGGCACTGCCTCTATAAGAAGCTGGACATGGCTGATGACAATATTCCTATGCTTATAGCCGCGTGCTGTACACTCCATAATATTTGTGAAGGGAACAGTGAAAGCTTCACTTAGGGCTGGACCACAGAAGGTCAGCGCCTGGAGGCTGTTTGAACAGCTAGAGACCAGAGATATTAGAGGGGCACAGGGCCTTAGGGATGCCTTGAGGCAGCAATTTGAAGCTGAAAGCCACTAAAATTTGATGCTATGCTCAGGATTGCAGTGCTTGTAATACTAGGAGGTGATTAGTGCACATGATGCAAGAAGGGGCCTTAACATTATTGTATGTTGCTTTGAAGTGCTATTTTTGCTTTCACTTAAATGAATAAAGATTGCTTTCAAACAAACACAATTATTTTAATAAAATACAACAATCGGAGGAGAGAGTCAATGACAAAATTCATCAGCAGGAGGTGGAGGAGGCATGGGGGAAGGGCAGGTCTTAAGAGGAGGAGGGGTCCCGGGATGGCTACAGATGTGTATGTCCTGGGATCATACCCTGCCTTCTCCTTTGGAGTACAATGCACCAGGTGCTGTACTTCAGCAGGGCCAAACTGTAGGGAGGGGTGTTGTGGGTAGTGGGAGTCCACAGGGCTGGACTGTGAGGAGGGAGGACTGGAATGCTGGGGGTAGAGTGGAGCCAGGAGGTTGATAACAGTGTGTTGGCAGTGTCTGGGGGGTGCATGGGAAAGAGTTTTGCCACAGCCACCGCAGGGGAGGGCTGGCATGGAGCTGCTCAGTTTGAAGAGCTAGTATTGCTTGGAGCATGTCCATTTGGTGCTCTGTAACTGTTAGGAGCCGCTCCATGGCTTCTTTCAGGTGTGCCATGTTCTCCTTTCAGTCCTCCTTCTTGCTGTCCTGCCACTCCTTCAATTCCTGTTTCTCGGCAACCGAGTGCATCATAACCTCACACAAAGTCCTCTTTAGTTCTTCCTGGATGCTTTCTAATTCTGTGCAGCCGTTCTGCCGCCGATAAGGGAGACTGGCCTCCCAAGGTGCTTGAAAACACAGCCAGTACGCCTACACTTGACACTAACTGGCTGACCCCAGGCAGGCACACATGAGCCACAAGACCCCCAAAATGGTAAGCAGCTCTGCCGAGGAACCTGCAGCAGCAGAGTGCCCAGTATCTCCACGAGAGTTTCCTGGAGATCTCTGAGGGAGATTCCCATAAGTGAGGGAGTCTATCAACAGCCTGTTCCACTGCTCAGACTAGGCATGTGGTGAGAGACAAGCCTGTTTCCTGCAACCCTCCTGATTACAACAACTCGCTTCAGCAATTACCCAAATCAGATCAACTTCCCAGGGGCCTCCTCTCCTGTTTGCGATTTGACAAGCTCCAACTGCTGTGACTGGCTAGGCTCCTCTGGGATAGAAAAGAGCTCCTGACCATGCATCTCTGGCCTCCGAGTTGTCCTCTGCCTCTGGGTCTCCTTCTCCCTCTTTGTCCAAGATTTCCTCCTCCTGGCTCTGTCCACTCTCAGCTGGCACATGAGCCAACAAAGTATCCGCAGGGGCCTTCGCAGTGGAGGTGGGGTCGCCACTGAGTATTGCGTGCAGCTCTTTGTAGAACTGGCAGCTTGTGGGCGCAGCACCGGAGCGGTGGTTTGTCTCCTGCGCCTTGTGGTAGGTGTTCCGCAGCTTCTTCACTTTTACCCTATACAGCAATGTGTCCTGGTCATGGTCCCTTTCTATCATGCATTATGAAATTTGTGTGTAGGTATAATAATTCCTACAGCTGGAGCGCAGCTGGGACTGCACAGCTTCCTCTCCCCAAATGCCGATGAGGTCCAGCAGCTCAGCATTGCTCCAAGCTGGGGATTGCCTGGTGCATCGAGCAGGCATGGCCACCTGGAAAGATGCACTGAGACCACTGCACACATCACCAAGCAAACAGGAAGGGGACTTTCAAATCTGCAAAGGAATGTACGGGGTGGGGCTGACAGTTGGTGACCTGAGAGCAGGGCAATAGAGTTCAAACCGATGACCAGAGAGGTGAGAACAGGCATTATGGGACACCTCCTGGAGGCCAATTGCAGCACTGTAATCGCCACGGTGTCTACACTGGCATCGCAGTGCTTTAGCCCCGGCGCAGAAAGCTGTGCAACTCTTGTTGGGGTGGTTGTTTGATTTATTTATTTATTTTTATATAGTGCTGCAACTGCAGTTTCTGTGCACTAGGTGGCTTGGCAGTGTGTACACCTCAGGAGTTACAGCGCTCAAAGCTGCTTTAGTGCGCAGAAACTTGCCAGTGTAGATGGGGCCCAAGGCTATGTGTGGACTACAGCCTATGTTGGCATAACTTATGTCACTCAGGGGTATGAATAAACCACCCCTCTGAGTGACACGTTAGACCAACATAAGCACTCATATGAACAGCGCCATGTTGGTGGGAAAGCTTCCCCCATCGACAGAGCTTCTGTTTGTGAAGGTGGGTATTTTTATGCCAACTCCAATGGAAAATCAGTTTTCCCGTCAGCATACGGTGTCAGCATCTTCACTTATTGCTGATGCCTCAATGATGGGCATCAGTTGTTCAAGCTTTTTGTAGCATGGACATCAGCCCACTAGGCAGTCAGTGCATAGGTTTTTATGATAATAGCTCCTATGGAAATGTTTTAGATACTGTACCGAGACCCATCAGCTCATTAATATCAAACACCAAGCAGCCAACTGATTTTAATGACTTTTTTTTTTTTGGGTCACCACCAACCTGGGCTGTATTTGAACAAAGATTCCATAACCCATTTCTAGTCCCTGCACATCCAGTCACATTGCAGAGGGAGAATGATCTAGTCATCTACCATTGTGAGGATTTATTTTGCTCATGAGCTACTTAAAAAAACTGCTTGTGCTGGTGATTTTTCCATGAAGTCTTTAGTTTCTCTTCTCAAGTTTCTACACTGTTTCTAATTTATATTGATTGTTAGCTATTTAACTTTTTCCTTTTATTATATATTTATTTCTAATTGCTGCCTTCACTTCACCTTGTAGCCAGGATGAGCTTTTAACCAAGGTTGTCATCTTTTGGGATTGGGACTTTTTGGCTGCCTAATAAACTGTTTAAGAACACCTAATTTTCATTTTATAGTCTGTTTTTCCCCTCTATCAATTTTGCTCATAATTTTCCTGAGCTTTGGGAAATTAACTCTTTTGGAGCCATATTACTGGTTGTCCTCTGTTTGCCAGTAATGAATGTAATCGGGCCACGCTCACTGCACCCTAGGCAACTGCCAACTTCAAGTCCCCTGATCAATTAATGTTTTCCCATCATAATGAGGTCTCATATTGGGTAGAATACCTCTTGTGTTAGAAATCTCTATATTTTTTAGAAACTCCCATGATGCTTTACTACTAGCTGCAGGAGCCTTTCGGCATGTCTCAGAGTGACTATTCCTCATGATTACACAATGTTTCTTTCCACACATTACAAGAAAGTGCTTAAAAAGTACATTGCCCTCTGTAGTAAGATCAGGCTTCTTGTATGTTTCAAGCCTTTGTGCCAAGCAGAGCAGAGGGAGGGCACTAAGTGTCCACAGACATTCATGCCATTTGGGCACCTCCAAAAGAAATCACAGCTGCTCTGTCTAATTTCAGACCAACCATTTTGGACAGTGTGTATGTATCCTGCTTAAAGCTGCAATGATCTGCAAAAGTAAAGCTGCAGGTCTAACCCCTCCAATAGTCAGAGCGATTTAAAATAATTGACACCTCCTTATCTTCCGGCTGCATTTACTATGTTAATCAGCTAGAATTGAAACCAAAGCTGTAGCATAGCTGTATTAACCAGAGCACTCTTTCTAACAACCGGAGCTGCTAAAAACTTTACAGGAAACTTTTCTATTTAAAAGTAGAGCTGTATGAAGAATGGAAATTCCATTTTGCAAAGGATTTTCAGATTTCAAAATTTTGTTTTCATTCTGATTAGGAACAAAATCTAAATACTTCAAAATGCCTGATGAAAGAATTCTGAAAAAAGTTTGCTTTGAATGGTTGGTTTTGATTTTGACTTTTTAACATTTTATTATACATAATAGAAAATAAAAAATTGAAGTAGTTGTTTTGAAAGGGAAAACAGAAATATTTAATTCCTGAAATGTTAAAATGTGGCATTTTAACATTGTTGGAACTTTTTTCCTCCTTTCCCTCTCCACGGTGAAATTTTGGCAACATCAACATGATTTTGCAAAGTGGTTTGATTTCAATGGAACTGCATTTTCCAACAGTAAATGGTTCTATCAATTTTTTTTCCAATCAACTCAATTTAAAAGGAGAAATTGCAGGCAATTTCAGAGTTCTGCTCTATGATAGAAGATTTGTTAGTGTCATGGGCTGTAGCTGTGCTCGGAATAAGTTAACTAATTTCATATCTAAAACTTTCTTTTCTAGCTTCTCTTTACTAGATTTTACATTTAACTTTATTCCTGAATGATTAATTGCTATGATTTATTATGTGTAAAGCACCAACAAAGTGCAAGCTGCCTTATGAATATACATGAAAACAGATGTAAGAAGAGATGGTCTACATGCACAACTTGCACTGGTTTGACTACAATAGCTTTGTAAACTAGTTCTGTTGGCCTAAGTGGGTTTACGCAAGGTTTTGTCTACATGAACATTGTATCTGTTTAACTAAATCAGTTTTAGTTACTTAAACACAGAAGTTGTACCGCTTGAACTATACCAATATAGTTTTAAATGGTACAAGCCCTCCAGCATGTCTGCAGTTATATCAGTGTAAAGGTGGTTTATCCCATATATAAGGCATCGTTATATCGGTTTAACTATCCACAGTAGGGGTTGTAGTGGTATAGCTATTGCATGGACAATGTAACTAAATCAGTTTCTAAACAAATTTAGTCAAATTGATACCATTTGCTTATGTAGCTAGGCCCTTAAATTGGTTTACAACTGGCTTATTACTTAAGGTAAATCTTACAAGCCAATTGTTAACTAATTGTTCACACAGGGCTTTGCAGCAGTTTAACCAAATCAATTTGAAAGCAGGTTTTAGTTAAAATAATGCAAGTTTTGGGTGTAGATGAGGCCTAATGTCCCAACCTTGCAATATTAATTTTCAGGATCAGTGCCTATAATTATACCTCTTGTTCAGCTATATGGAGTGAAGAGGAGATCTCATGAAGGTTGTGGAAAATCCTAGAATAGATCCAGTATGAACAATGGCAGTGTAAACTTTACTTCACTCTACTTCACAAATTGTGCCTCAACCCTACCAAAGGTAACACCTCTATTTGCTGAGAGGGTGGTTCAGGGCTCGTCTACAATCCAGGTGCTATAGCAGCAAGGCTATGGCACTATAGCTATGCTGTTGTAGCACCATAGAGTAGATGCTTCCTACAGTGATGGAAAAGATTTTTCTGTCGCTGTAGGTAATCTGCTTCCCTGAGCAAGGGTAGCTAGGTCAAAGGAAGCATTCTTCCATTGATCTAAATGTATCTGCACTAAGGGATAGGTCTGCATAGCTACAGCGCATGTGAAATTTTCACACCCCTGAGCAATGTCAATCTAAATGTTAAATGTAGACCAGGCCTTGGTGACCACACTCATTTCTGCTGAAAGTATCCTTGAGGGTGCCCCATATCCAGTAGGCACTGAAGTGGACTTCAGACATTACTAGACACTGGGAGATTAGGGAACCATTCAGAGGATGTTAGTGTAACTTCCCCTTACAATATGTTCTTTTTGCTGGTGGCAGTTAAATAGTCTCCTGTGACTGCTTGAATCTGGATTCGCTATGTGCCTTGGATGACTTTCAGAGAGCCCAGAGCACTTCCCCTTGTCACTGAAGGGTCATTTTTATGTTGATGTAACATTTTATGTTTGGTCTTTATATCACACAATCTTCTGAAGGCTGCCAGCTGGGCATATAACATTCTGGTCTCACGGCAGAGAATACTCAATGGGTTAAACTAAATAGGGACAAGGCACTTTTATTCCAGAGTAAGTGTCCACACATGGAGCTAATCATAAACAACTCCATGTGTAGACCAGTCCTTCCAACAATACAAACAAGTGTTTCCTTCTGGGGAAAAGGGGAACTCTGATACACCCTTGTCTCTGAGCTCAATGGTGCCAGGATTTCACCATTGGTTTCAGGCCCCTAGTAAAACACATGCTTGGAAAACAAGACAAGCTTCCTTGTCTCCAGCGGCTGTCATGGTCCCTACAGGATGCAGTTTTCAAATGGGCTCCCCTGCCCCCAGACTTGAGAATGACTGACTAAATGGCTCTTTATGAGAGTAATTTCAAGTCTGTCCTTTTTTGCCACTAAATATCCATTTTCCTTTGTAGTCATCTGCTCAATCTAAGTAACTGCTCCTCATGGCAAAAACCGTCATTACACTTTAAAGCAAATGGGATTATACTAGTGCTAATCTATTCAAGGGCACACCCATTATCTTTAGATTACATACATATGTAAAAAAACACAGATTTCCATGTGTTAATAGATGGGCACTTAAATATTACACCCTACATTTTCAGAAAACCGTATGCGCAAGTCAACTTCCTATAACCCAGCAGTAGCTGTGATGATAGACTCATAGACTTTAAGGCCATTGATCTGGCAGGCATAATTAACATTAGTGAAAATGTATGTATATCCTTTTGTACCTCAGGGTGTCATGAAGCTTAATTAGTGAATGGTTGTAAAGCTCTCCAAGATCCTCAGATGAAAGGCCCCCTGTGAGTGCCAAGTGTTATTATAGAATACTTCACACTTCTATAGAGCATTTTTTCGATGGCCTTATGTGTTTTCAGATGTATTATAAAGATGGTGAAACCAAGGCATAGAGAAATGTAATTACGTGCCTCATACCACTCAAGTTAGTTGCGGAGTTGATCTTCTGACTCCCAGGGCCCTGTTTTAACTCCATGGGAACTGTAATACACCCAAACTGACTCTAGGAATATTAGCTCAGGAGTTCTAATGAAAAGTACATGTCACACCTCTAATAGTCCAGCTCTAGACTATTAGGAATAGTTTCCTTTCTATAGAACATGGGTGCCCACACCTACAGCCCGCCAGAGCACATCATAAGGCCTGCAGCCTGCTTCAGCACTATATACTAACAGCTGATTTATTAGCATTTTAATCATCATGTAAATAGGTTTTCTAGGTATAGTATTGTCTATCTCAATGCCTACAAAACAAGCTGAACTTAAAATATAAATCAGTACAGGTGAGTTTAAATCTTATTAAAATAGGTAGAATCTGTTTGGCCCACACAAGGTTGTGCTTAGGTTTATGTGGCCCTCCTGTGTAATAAGGTTGGGCACCATTGCTGTAGAGCATATTTGCCCACAAGCCACTTGTGAATCCTAATGGCCAGATTTTGATTCTAGGTACACTAAGGTAAATCCAGATAGTTCCACTGAATTACTCCTCAGAGTGGAGTTACTCTGGATTTACAGCAAGAGATCAGAAACTCTAAGTTTATGGGTCAGGTTAATATTTATTAACTCAATATGGAGTCTAACCAAGTTTTCATAAAAAAAAAATTAGCCAGACAGAAAAACAAAATCTCTTCTGTATGTGAAAATGTAACTCAGACCTATTTCCCCTCTTCAAGCTGCTGTGCAATGCAACAGCCTTCCTTATGTTATCAGTCCACAGTGACATCTAGTGGAAGAATGATGCTTCTCTGCTCTCCTACTATGGGAGCAGGGCCATGTGTCCATTAATATCATGGTATTAGCAAAACAAGACTACTGAATGATACAACTTGTACTAAAAACACATCTTCAGACAAAGCACTGGTGAATGATGGAGAAGGTTGTAGTCATGGTAGGTGAGGTGGAGAGGAACTAGTAAAAGGTCAGTTTCCACCATAAATTATTCTAGGGCAGATTTTTTTCTCTGAAACAAGAAGTACACCGCATATAGATTTTCTGTAGAATTAACTCAGGTGGTCAGCATCCAGCTGTGAGCACCTGCAGTGGCCTATCTCGCATGCATCCACACTGCTGCTGTACTACCTTGTGTAGGTTCTAGGACTTCTCACTGCAGAACGGTGGGATATACCGTAAGCTGTGCTGCTTTAATTCTTTCCCAATGAGTCATGGGAGAACTTGTCTGTCTGGTCACACAAGGAAAAGTGTGGGAAAGCACTGGAAGACTGCCAGCACTAGAACTGTGTGAATAACTGGTTTTTCAGTTCTGAAAATAAATAACCTAAACAATTTTTTTATTTAACTTTAAACTACAATTTTTCAAGCCAACCAAAAAGTAGAAAAATTTATTTCCAGTCAAATTAAACATTCTGTTTAGATTGATCATTTAGCTTTAAAAAAAACCCCACAAACAGAACTGAAGGTAACTCCAAAAGGTATTTCAAATAAATTAAAATGATTTATTCTGTAAATGTCAAAAAGAATTTGATCTCAAAGTGCTTTTCAAATATTAACTAAGCATCACAACAGCCTTAAGATATCTCCTACCCACATTCGATCAGGGGCGGCTCCAGGCCCCAGCACGCCAAGTGTGTGCTTGGGGCGGCAAGCCATTGGGGGCGCTCTGCCGGTCACCGTGAGGGCGGCAGGCATGCACGCCTGCGAGAAGTCCGCTGAAGCTGCAGGACCAGCGGACCCTCCGCAGGCAGGCCGCCGAAGGCAGCCTGCCTGCTGTGCTTGGGGCAGCAAAATGCCTAGAGCCGCCCCTGCATTCGATAGATGGATAACTAAGATGCAGCAAGCTTACACATCCTGGCTAAAACCACACACAGAAGCAGTGGAAAAGCCCCCAAGTTAATTCTTAGGCTTATCTCTAACTGCTACAGAAATAATTAAACTTACTAGAGCACTATTACTCCTTACAAGAAACAACAGTGCCTGTCCAATAAGCAATGAGGAAGAGCACTCTGACTTTCATATTCCTTTGGGAAATGCAAGAAATACAATATAGGGCATGCTACTGAGGGGAGCGTAAGGCCACACGCTTACAACTAGTTCCAAAGCAGCTGCATGAACATTGTATAGCTCTGTGGCTAACTGGGAAAGAGGTAAGGTTATTCCTAGACTAGAAACAGGGCCGGCTCCAGAGCCCAGCGGGGCAAGCACCCGCCTGGGGCAGCCCTTTCCCAGGGGGGCGGCAGGCTGGGCCGGCGGACCTGCCGCAGTCATGCCTGCGGGAGGTCCACCGGAGCCCCGGGAGCAGCGGACCTGCCGCAGGCATGACTGCGGAGGGGACGCTCGGCCGGTGGCTCCAGTGGACTTCCCGCAGGCATGACTGCGGACGGTTCGCTGGTCCCGCGGCTCGGCTAGACCTCCCGCAGGCATGCCTGCGGCAGCTCAACCGGAGCTGCCGGACCAGCGAACCGCCCGCAGCTGCGGGAGGTCCAGCCGAGCCGCGTGACCAGCGGACCCTCCGCAGTCATGCCCGCGGGAGGTCCGCTGCTCCCGCGGCTCGGGGGCGCCTCCCGGGCATGACTGCTTGGGGCGGCCAAATTTGTAGAGCCGCCCCTGACTAGAAAATTCAGTTGCTGATGACTGAATATTGCGAAGGGGGCAGGAGCTGGAAATGGAATATTGATAAACAAACTGTTTATGTTAAAAGCAATGAAGGTGAACTGGTTGCCTGATACCTATTTCGTATTAGTTACTGCAATCCCCGACTACACCTTCTTCTGAAGCAAACCCTAGTACAAATAAACTGCCCATAGTCTCAGGGCAGAATGTGTCAAATTAAGCAAACCAACTTATTTGCTTAATTTGAAGATAAACCCACCCTCTGGCACGTGGCTCGCTAGGGTGAGCACTGTGGTGGGCTGGGCCAGTTTGTTTACCTGCTGCTTCGGCAGGTTCGGCTGATCGTGGCTCCCACTGGCCGCGGTTTGCCGTCCCAGGCCAATGGGAGCCGCAGGAAGCGGCACGGGCCGAGGGACGTACTGGTCACGGCTTCCCGCAGCCTCCATTGGCCTGGAGCAGTGAACTGCGGCCAGTGGGAGCGGTGATTGGACGAACCTGCCAATGCGGCAGGTAAACAAACTGGCCCGGCCTGCCTGGGGGCTTACCCTGGCAAGCCACATGCCAGAGTTTGCCAACCCCTGATCTAAACCATTTGCACTGGATAAAGATGGGACAGGATGCTAGTGAAAACCTCCAACACCAGCTTAGTACATACCACCTCAGAGCCCCAGCCACACAGGAGCCGGCCTAGGTGATGAACTCAAGTGGTGTTTTTTTTGTTTGTTTGTTTGTTTTTCAATCACACATACACAGTGTATATACCTAAATGGTCACGTTTTCACCCTCCAAGTTGCAGTACCTAGCTTCAAAACATAGTAGGACAACTGCTCTCACTCTACATTCAGTATTCCCTTGTTTTATAAGTGACACTTATCTTAGACTATTCACCCAGTTTCCCCATGTTTCTGTAATTAAAAGCCACTGTTCTGCAAAGAATAGGGTGAGCTGGAAGCACTTAATGAGATTGCCTACTGGGCTAGAAAGATTCACCTTTCTGGGAAAGCGTTCATAGCATATCTAAGACAATCATCAACTGGGAAATGCCCTTCATAGCAGGACCATACTCAGCTTGGAGACCTCTCCCATGCTGAGCTTTTGAAGATCAGCCTGATCTTCAAAGAGCCGTTTCTATCTGTATGGTCTGCCCATCACTCAAATGTCCATCACGTACAGGGTTTCTTGCTGATACTTTACAATCAGCTATATATTTTATTTTCTATAGTATTGCCTCTAGCCAATACAACTATATTTTGGATTAAGGAAGTGGCAGCGAATGCAACAGAGCTCCCAAGCTGGATTGTAACCTACATATTACTCTAAGAACATAAGAACGGCTGTACCGGGTCAGACCAAAGGTTCATCTAGCCCAGTATCTGTCTACCGACAGTGGCCAATGCCAGGTGCCCCAGAGGGAGTGAACCTAACAGGCAATGATCAAGTGATCACTCTCCTGCTATCCATCTCCATCCTCTGACAAACAGAGGCTAGGGACACCATTCTTACCCATCCTGGCTAATAGCCATTTATGGACTTAACCACCATGAATTTATCCAGTTCTCTTTTAAACACTGTTATAATCCTAGCCTTCACAACCTCCTCAGGTAAGGAGTTCCACAAGTTGACTGTGCGCTGCGTGAAGAACTTCATTTTATTTGTTTTAAACCTGCTATTAATTTCATTTGATGACCCCTAGTTCTTGTATTATGGGAATAAATAAATAATTTTTCCTTATGCACTTTCTCCACACCACTCATGGATTTTATATACCTCTATCATATCCCCCCTTAGTCGCCTCTTTTCCAAGCTGAAGAGTCCTAGCCTCATCTTTCCTCATATGGGACACTCTCCAAACCCCTAATCATTTTAGTTGCCCTTTTCTGAACCTTTTCTAGTGCCAGTATATATTTTTTGAGGTGAGGAGACCACATCTGTACACAGTATTCAAGATGTGGGCGTATCATGGATTTATATAAGGGCAATAATATATTCTCAGTCTTATTCTCTATCCCCTTTTTAATGATTCCTAACATCCTGTTTGCTTTTTTTAACCGCCTCTGCACACTGTGTGGACATCTTCAGAGAACTATCCACGATGACTCCAAGATCTTTTTCCTGACTCGTCGTAGCTAAACTAGCCCCCATCATATTGTATGTATAGTTGGGGTTATTTTTTCCAATGTGCATTACTTTACATTTATCCACATTAAATTTCATTTGCCATTTTGTTGCCCAATCACTTAGTTTTCTGAAATCCTTTTGAAGTTCTTCACAGTCTGCTTTGGTCTTAACTATCTTGAGCAGTTTAGTAT
The DNA here is from genome assembly GCF_020497125.1 of Mauremys mutica. Lineage (NCBI taxonomy): Eukaryota > Metazoa > Chordata > Testudines > Geoemydidae > Mauremys > Mauremys mutica. The sequence continues at coordinate 157,504,777 of NC_059074.1, read as the reverse complement.
CATCTGCAAACTTTGCCACCTCACTGTTTACCCCTTTCTCCAGATCCTTTATGAATAAATTGAATAGGATTGGTCCTAGGACTGACCCTTGGGGAACACCACTAGTTACACCTCTCCATTCTGAGAATTTACCATTAATTCCTACCCTTTGTTCCGTGTCTTTTAACCAGTTCTCAATCCATGAAAGGACCTTCCCTTTTATCCCATGACAGCTTAATTTACATAACAGCCTTTGGTGAGGGACCTTGTCAAAGGCTTTCTGGAAATCTAAGTATACTATGTCCACTGGATCCCCCTTGTCCACATGTTTGTTGACCCCTTCAAAGAACTCTAATAGATTAGTAAGACACGATTTCCCTTTACAGAAACGATGTTGACTATTACTCAACAGTTTGTTTTTCTATGTGTCTGACAATTTTATTCTTAACTATTGTTTTGACTAATTTGCCCGGTACTGACATTAGACTTACCAGTCTGTAATTGCCGGGATCACCTCTAGAGCCCTTTTTAAATATTGGCGTTACATTAGCTAACTTCCAGTCATTGGGTACCGAAGCTAATTTAAAGGACAGGTTACAAACCTTAGTTAATAGTTCTGCAACTTCACATTTGAGTTCTTTCAGAACTCTTGGGTGAATGCCATCTGGTCCCAGTGACTTATTAATGTTGAGTTTATCAATTAATTCCAAAACCTCCTCTAGTGACACTTTAATCTGTGACAGTTCCTCAGATTTGTCACCTACAAAAGCCAGCTCAGGTTTGGGAATCTCCCTAACATCCTCAGCTGTGAAGACTGAAGCAAAGAATCCATTTAGTTTCTCCGCAATGACTTTATCGTCTTTAAGCGCTCCTTTTGTATTTCGATTGTCAAGGGGCCCCACTGGTTGTTTAGCAGGCTTCTTGCTTCTGATGTACTTAAAAAACATTTTATTACTTTTGGAGGTTTTGGCTAGCCGTTCTTCAAACTCCTCTTTGGCTTTTCTTATTATACTCTTGCACTTAATTTGGCAGTGTTTATGCTCCTTTCTATTTGCCTCACTAGGATTTGACTTCCACTTTTTAAAGGAAGTCTTTTTATCTCTCACTGCGTCTTTTACATGGTTGTTAAGCCACAGTGGCTCTTTTTTAGTTCTTTTACTGTGTTTCTTAATTTGGGGTATACATTTGTTGAAGAAAAACTTAGTTTTTGCTTTTTGTTTGGGTGCAGCAAGATTAAATACTTTATTATTTTTTTAGTAATTACCATGGAGGGAGAGAGTGCCATAGGACACAGGGTTCTGGACAGGTCTTTTAACTGGTAAACAATTACATTAAGCCTTTATACCTTTGTTGCAGACAATTTTTAGTAATTATGGAGACAGTAAAAAGCAACACATACATTTTGTTTATATATAAGCTTTTTTGCTATTTTACTAGAAAAACAAGACTGCAAGACTGCATATTGCAAGGTCGTAATAACTTTTACATAATTTACTTTGTTTTACATTATTTTGCTTTTTTACGTTACCAGGGTCACAGTTAGCCTAACTTATGCTAACTAACATTTATTAAGATTTTTTTAAAACCTTGTTAATTATTTACTGGCTTTTACATTCCCCCCTTTTGTACTTTTAGTACAACAAATATTTTAAATTTTAATTTGCATTAAACTATGGATGTTAGATTTTACAGCAAATATGTTAAGCTTAGGGGTTTTTATGGGATGTAATGATAATGCATGATTAGCATGAACATGAAAGGTATTATTATTAGCATTATATTTTTTATAACAATAAGAACACAATTTTAAACTAACAACACTACAAACAATAATATTTTTATAGGAATAAAATGGTGGTGTTGTATAATTTTGGTTATAAAGCACAATATACTATACTTAGTATTTAAAGTAGCCTTTTTAGAAGCTGTATGAAAGGCATATTATACAGCATGATATACATATTTTGAAGCATATGAATTTGCTTTTGCAACGCAGAGATTTTTTGAATTTTTGGTAATAATGAAAGCAAATTTTGAAACTGATTAGGCAATACTTTAGTTTAAGGAAAATATATTTGAAATTTAAAAGCTATTGGCAACATTTTATTTGCAGGCTAGGAAATGATAGGATTGCTTGCAGCAGTGGTAAGATTAATATGTATATTTTGTAAAGTGGTGGCATTAACGCACATACAGCTATTATTAGCTTGAAAAAGTGGGTGTTTTGTTAGGGTAGTTTTTTTATTTTTATTTTTTTAGTAAATATTGTTATAAACAGTGATAACTTTTTTGGCTTTAGTTTTTGTATATATTGAAGTTGTGGTGGTTTTAAGGGCCAAAATGTTTATAGAGTTTTTAATTTTATTTAAATATTAGCTGTAATTTTAGGAGTACTAATTAAAAATTGATTAGGAGTATTAGGCGGTTTTATTTTTTAGATATTTTGGTGAATTATTTAATTTTATATGTATATTTTTTTATGGACTTAGCAGGATTTGGTATGTGGGAGCCCACATTTATTTTAATTGGTTTATATGCTTGGAAGGAGCATTGTGAATGTTTACACTTTTATTTAGAAAGTGTTTAAGTATGTTTTTATGACTATAGATTAGATGGTATTTTTGAAGCGTTTGTAAGGGCAGTGGGCTAAGTTTGGTTTAGATTTTATTGCAATGCTTTTTTAGCTTTAGTGATATTTAATATTATTTTTGTTAGTAATTTTTGGGTTATAGAACTAAGGGTGGAAATGATATGTAATTTATTAATTTTAGCTTGTATTTAAGATAGCTGAGTTTTAAGAATAAGGCTAGTAGCTTGTTTTAGTTGGCTTAATTTTGTATTATGTTTTTGGCTTTTAAGATATTGGCTTATAGGGATTTGCTTAGTTTTTTTTTTTTTTAGAGGAAATAATTTAGGCTTTTTGTTGTGCTAATTTAATGGCAGCCCTTTGTGAGCAATTTGAGTATGTAGAAGTGATTTGAAAACCTGATAAGGGCAATGTTATTTAAAATTTAATTAGGGAGGGCAATACATTTTGAAGGATTTATTTAAAACACAGGGCGCAGCCTGTAAATTAAATTTTAAAATTTAATTAATACTATATTTTTAAGCATGGGTTTTATAAATTTTTTTTTGTTAGAATGTAATTTTTTGCTTTTTTATTAGGGTTAGTTTTTAATGTTTTTTTTAGTTAGTAATTTTTGGATTATGGCAATGTTAGTGGAGTGAGTGTTTTGGTTTTTTTTTTTTGAAGCAGTTGTGGTTTAGCATTTTATAGGGAAGAATATTAGGACATTATTTTGTAATGACTTGCTTTTTTAATAAAAATTTAAAGGCACAGTAGTATGTTAGTGGACAAGGGAGAGGTTGCTAGTACGTTATTTTTTGTTGTTGTTGTTGTTTAGAAGCATAGTAAAACTAGAAACTGTGGGTCCGTGGGCGTTGCCATCCCGGACGAGCCCCCAAATTGTCGAAGAAAAACTTAGTTTTTGCTTTTTGTTTGGGTGCAGCAAGATTAAATACTTTATTATTTTTTCAGTAATTACCATGGAGGGAGAGAGTGCCATAGGACACAGGGTCCTGGACAGGTCTTTCAACTGGTAAACAATTACATTAAGCCTTTATACCTTTGTTACAGACAATTTCTAGCAATTATGGAGACAGTAAAGAGCAACAAATACATTTTGTTTATACATAAGCTTTTCTGCTATCTTACTAGAAAAACAAGACTGCAAGACTGCATATTGCAAGGTCGTAATAACTTTTACACAATTTACTTTGTCTTACATTATTTTGCTTTTTCACGTTACCAGGGTCACAGTTAGCCTAACTTATGCTAACTAACATTCATTAAGATTTCTTCAAAACCTTGTTAATTATTTACTGGCTTCCACACATTGAAGTTGGGCCTCTTTTATGGTGTCTTTAAAAAGCGCCCATGCAGCTTGCAGGGATTTCACTTTAGTCCCTGTACCTTTTAACTTCTGTTTAACTAACCCCCTCATTTTTGCATAGTTCCCCCTTTTGAAATTAAATGCCAGTGTTGTGCTGTTGAGGTGTTCTTCCCACCACAGGGATGTTGAATGCTATTGTATTATGGTCACTATTTCCAAGCGGTCCTGCTATAGTTACCTCTTGGACCAGCTACTGCGCTCCACTCAGGATTAAATCTAGAGTTGCCTCTACCCTTGTGGGTTCCTGTACCAGCTGCTCCATGAAGCAGTCATTTAAAGTATCGAGAAATTTTATCTCTGCATTTCGTCCTGAAGTGAAATGTTGCCAGTCAATATGGGGATAATTGAAATCCCCCACTGTTATTGGGTTCTTAATTTTGATAGCCTCTCTAATTTCCCTTAGCATTTCATCATCACTATTACTGTCCTGGTCAGGTGGTCGATAATAGATCCCTAATGTTATATTTTCTGGGAAAGAGGTTACAGCAGCCTTGGCAAGTAGTTCTGCAAGAAGTGTATTCCTGCAGAGGACAGAAACTATCATATTCTGGCTGTAAGTGGATTTCTTGCAGGATCACCAGCAGCTGTGATCAAAGTGTAAGTGCTAGAGGTCAAGATTACCCAGTTCTGTATTAGACACCTGCATGCTGTTTTAGTGATTTCATGCAGCAATTCCACACGTTGACAATCCATTACATAAAGGATCTTTTCTTTGCTTCTACTGGCTCTTTAAGCCGCAGTGAAATAAAAATGGTAAAGAACATATTTCATAGGCAGCAACAGGCAGAAAGACCACTTGTGGGATCTATCCTGCTATCTTTTTATACAAACCTCTACTGAAGACAATGGAAGTTGCACCCATGAATCCATGGCAGCATATGGCCCTTGGCTTTCCACACGTGGCCCCTGTAACTTGGCTGTCACGAGTGGTCCTGCAATCTCCACTATTGTGGAATAAAACATGCTTTAGAATACCCACAATAGTGCTTCATCCAGCTCCCTGGAGAACACACTCTGCTTTTATTAGGAAGACGTCTCATTAAGCTTCAAGCCATTGCTCCACATTGTCTTCCAATTAATTTGCCTCCTTCATGCATATTACTTCAAAAGTATTTATAAGTGATGTATTCTCCTTTTCCCCCTATTCAGAGTCTCTTCTACACCTTCATATATAAAGATTCCTTTATTAAACTGCTTTTCATATGAAGAAAACATATTTACACCAATAAGTCATATCACATACAAAATGGCAATGTTTTCACTTGTATTAGCCTGTTATACTAACGCTTGACAGCACCACCAAGCCAATTCACAAAGAGCGTATTTATCCATATCTAAAGTCATCCATACAACAGTTTTCCCCTTCCCTCAAGACAGATTTCAGTTGTCAAGGCTGAATCATGTTTTAACTAAATTTTCACTATCTGAAGGGTATAGCTGGGCTAACTGGAGATTAAAACTGATTAGTAATCCTATATTAACTCAGTTAGTTTGACTTTTATTTAATTGGGTACTGACAGTGCTGAACATCCATTTCTGGAAAGCACACTCTCTTCTGAGCATCAGTTTCTCCTACCCTCCCAGGACACTGTGTGTGCTGTTAATTATATGATTTAATGTAGCCATTTATAGTTTTAGCTCTCTTTAATACTTAGCACTTACTACTATGCAATTTACTCTGTGTTACGGTAACAACTGATACTTTTATTAAGACCATTAAAAATGGAAATCAGAGTATCTACACACCAAGTGCAAGTGGCAAGTTAGAGTGACAACCGAACAGAAGCTGTTTTTCTGAAGTGTGCAGATATAAACAGATTAACAACAGTATATATTTTATTTTTTTTTCCCTTTAGAGGGCTTTGCAAACAAGGCCGGATCTATCTGGTCTTTAGAGAGACCTCTCACTGAGAAAAGCCTCGCAGCTCTTTCCTGTAAAGTGCCTCCACATTTCAGACCCAGAGCCATCAGTTCGAACTTCAGTGTCTCTAATCCTAGCTCTTCCATCTCAGCAGCAGAGTTGAATGCCAGCAAATCTATTCGTGTAGGCTCCTGCAGAGAGAACATGCAATTAATTCATTGTTTTAACAGATTAACAATATGCTCTTCTTGGCTTATGCTCATTTGGTCTCCAACAAGAATTCATTTTACAGAAGACTACTACTCCAGGCTTATTTGGAAGTCACCCAAACACTTTCAAAGTGTGACAATATAATTAAACATCTATGTAAGTAAGTGGGATATTTTCACAATTAAACTTGAATTCCAGTAATCTAAGGCTCCTTTTTGTGATCTACAGACAACTATATTTCTAAGTTATCCCGCCAAAATACCATAGACCAAATTAGTGGTCAGAGTTTAACAGTCTGTCTGTAAGAGAGGGCTGAACAAACTTGAAATAAAAACAAGTGACCTGTTCTTATCTTCTTGTTCTTTGGAAGAAAGATAAATAATCGCACGAACAGAGAATTCTTAAACACTTAGCAGTTCAACAACCTAGCTTATCCTTCAGTTGCACAGGCCATCCACTACCCAGGACATAAAGCTACAAGCCTTCTTCATTCAGAATATAGCCCAGATGAAATAGTCGCCATGAGTAGCAGGAAAGAGGGTGGGACAGCCTACATTTCTGTTGCAACCACCCTGAAGTTACAAGAACTGCAGACAAAATATTCTCTTTTTATAAGGTGTTTAGGGAAGAGTAAAGTTCTAGGAGTGCATCTTATTTTGACACATAGCATAGCTGACACAAACCATGCCTTAGCTGAAGAAAATTGGCATCTTCAACTTCTAGGAAGATTCAAATCAATGCAATTTATTAGTATCCACTGAACTGAATATGGAATTTGGGACAACTCTTACACCCCTTATTAACAAGCATAGTGCTGTCTATGAAGTATCACGCTGGAGTTAACAAAAGGGACTTAATAATAAACAGTCCCAGTGACTGAAATGAGACCACTCATTTGTCGGCGCAATACCCAGCACTAAGTGTTTACTTAAGAACAGGGTCTGATTCTGTACAGTATTGCACACTGCCAAGCTATGCATACAAAAAAAAAAAGTCACCTGGCTGTGTCTTAGCACCGAGTGGAGCTGTTATGAGGTCTTATTACTATAGTCACTACTTTTACAAAATGTAGTGGGCACCATCATAATATTTGCCAACTGCAAGAAGAATTTACTATGCCATTGGTGAAGTTTCCCGTTCTAAGAGGAGGGAACGCTGCAAATAATGAGGGAAAGATAAAACACTGCAGTGTTGCAAATATCCAGTTTAAGATGGTTCCTACTATGCACTCAAGTGTATACTATAAAGTTTCAGTTAACTGAACTACACCTGTTAAAAACTGAAGTACAGTTTGTGATGGGTTTTCCCCTCATTCAATTGTGTTTGTTCACTTACTTGCCAATTGTCAAGATTCAACTCTTTGGAATGAATGCATCCAAACATATTACTGTGACTAATAAAGACTCTGCAGAGTCTAAGGCTGAAAATCAAGTTTTCATTGGCTAGAAAGCTAATCCAGGCCTCTCACATAGCCGACAAAAATTCAACTAAGTAATATACCATGTCAGTGATGTGACTGAATGAGCTTTCATAAGGGTAGGTCTATACTTACTGCGCGGGTCGACGCGGAGAGTTCGACTTCTCGGAGTTCGAACTATCGCGTCTAATCAAGACGCGATAGTTCGAACTCCCCACGCGCTCTGGTTGACTCCGGAACTCCACCACTGCGAACGGCGGTGGTGGAGTCGACCTTGGAGCCGCGGACTTCGATCCCGCGGCGTCTGGACGGGTGAGTAGCCCGAACTAAGGTACTTCGACTTCAGCTACGCTATTCGCGTAGCTGAAGTCGTGTACCTTAGTTCGACCCCCCCCTTAGTGTAGATCAGGCCTAAGACTCTGAACTTCCCATCTATTAAGGAAATATGAGTAAGCAGGTTACTCCACTGTTGAGATAATGGATTCATTGTTTCCTTTAAATCTGCTCTTCCACCAAGATTTGTAAACTAAGTCACATCTAAGATGGTTTGTCCAAGCACCACACTGAAGTGTTTATATAAGAGAAAACCAAGATAGATGAACTAGTCAATTGGCTTTTGTCTGCTCTAAATAAAAGCGCCAAGTGACTAACTTCTAACTTAAGTTACCTTCAAGGATGAATATTACGGTCAACCTACACTTACAGGTGATGTGACCAAACCTGATACAGGGAGCCGGAAAATCTTTCATCCTACAAAGTAGACTATATTTTCCCAGAGGAAGAACTTTTCACGCAAAGGGGATGATCTTTGGCTACACTTGTGGGAGAGAAGAGAAGACACTCACAAGAAGTGCCTAACTCCTTCAGGACAGAGAGAGAACAAATAGTTGAGAGCAGTTAGACATGGATAGCCAGGTCCTAGCATGTTTAGGGCTATCTCAGAGATTAACATTCCCCCATGACCTATCACTCCAGTTACAATCTGAAGCATTACTGCTTTGGTTCCAGTGCTGAACTCACCGGGGTTTTGTGATACGTGTCAGTGGAGGACCCTCTCTGGTATTAGTTTCCATTAGAACTAGTACATGGCTACATTTAGTCCATAGTGCAGGATGCATCTTTCATTGACCTTCCTCCTGTCCTAACCAGTGGGATTTTTCAGTTGAGTGAAGGTGATGGCTTCAGGGTAATATTGTATTCAAGATAATTAAGTGGTCTCAAGACACTAGTATAATGATCACTTAACGTCACCTCACCAATAGATATATGGACCACATGATACTGAGGCAATATAGCCAGTTAGGGAGCATTCTAGTTAACCATCCCCTGCAGGAGCCCAGGCGCACTAGTAGGTTTTTTATGAATACTTCTACTGAATGAATAGCCATACAAAAGGCAAACCAAAGCCCACTATACACTTCCATACTCATCAGATGTTTAGAGGCAAACCCCTTCTGACAGGTAAGTGTATTCTAAACAAACATGATAGCAGTTAACAGGATTTTTATGTTTGATATATTTTGGATCTCTTCTAGATCAATTTACAATAGCAGAGATGCATTGTTCATTCTGTGTTTATTGTGCTTCCCTGATGACAGTCCAGTGTACTTACTCCTCAATTAAAAGAGCCCAGGCTACTTAGATGTGGAGTAGATTAGAGAAGGAAAGTTTCTTTTCTAAATATCCTACATTTCCCAAGAGCTAAAGAACACAATGCAGTAAGCCAAAAAACGGATTTGATAATTTATCATACTGGAATTCTTGCCTCAAGAATTCTGGTCTCTCTTTGATCCTTGCCTCTGACCGCAGAACAAGACTCTTGCACACCGATCATAAGAGAATCTAGCACAGGGATCTCAAACTCAAATCACCACGAGGGCCACATGAAGACTAGCACATTGGCTCAAGGGCCACATCATATAAAAAGGTACAAAAGCCACCCCCACTCCACCCCTTCCATGAGGCCCCACCCCTGCCCTGCCTCTTCCCACTCCTTCCCCACCCCCATTCCAAGCCCTTCCCCCAAGTCCCCACCCTAATTCCCGCCCCCTCCCTGCCCCTATTCCAACCCCTTCCCCGCCCCTGCCCTGCCTCCTTCCCTGAGCGTGCAGCTCCCCGCTCCTCCCCCCTGGAAAGTGCTAAGTGCCGCCAAACAGCTGTTTGGCGGCGAGAAGCGCCTGGAAGTAGGCAGAGGAGCAGAGACGCCGCATGCTGGAGGGGAATGGGGGGGATGGCGGCCGCAGGAAATAACTTTGGGGGGGCACACAGGGAGCTTGGCAGGCCGCAGCAAATAACACCGTGGGCCGGACGCGTGGTGGAGACCCCCTGATCTAGCATATCTAAGCCAATTTGTTTTAAAGTAGTACATGCAGTGACTTGGGAATTGGTTTGAGCTGCTATAAGGAGCTATTTAGAGCCCCGAGTGAGCATTCTTTAGAAATGCGAATTATCGTGAGAACCATCAAGGCAAGTTAATTTTTAGACTCAACTACTTTGGCCGGGTCCCTTTATGTCAGTTAGGAAGGTGATTCACTAACTGGATGATAGAAAACGTGGTCCAAAGATAGATGATGGGCAGTGAGGAAAAAGAAGCAATAGGTCCATCTCTTGACATTCAAATTTAGTACTGCTTACTGTGCTCTGCAACTGGCTTGTTTCCTGCTGAGTAGCTGAAACAGTTTCTTGCTCCCCATCCTTCAGGGTCTTCGCTGCTTCATTTTTTTCATCAGCTGCTGGAGTTTCAGTCTGAGCACCTGCAGGCACCTTCTCTGGTAGATCTTTTCCAAGATCTTCTGGTTGTTCCTGCGATTTCTCAGTAGCATTGGAGGTTGAACTGCATCCGATGGAATCCTCTGAGCTACTGGGCCACTCACTCGTGAGTTCAGTCTTTTCAACATGGCTGCCAGTTGATTGCCAACTACCTTCTGCCATGCTAGGAGAATCATCTTCACTATCACCATCACCAGAGCTCTCGGGATCTGACAGTCCCTCCACACCCATCCTGTCACAAACAACACTTTTTAATTACAATTTTTTAACCAGAGTCACTTTCCCCTTCACGTGCCCCAAAGGGGTCACTGTACTAGCCTAGCAAAGGAGGACTAGACTGGATTGTCTCCAGACCAATTTAATTCCTGCACTCAAAAGGGTAGAAGTCACTGTTACTATATATAACTCCACGCAGTCCCTCAGGAGCCAGATACACTTTCTGAAGCACTCCTAGAAAAGAATGAGCCCAATCTACTACTGCCACGTGGCAGACCTTTAGCCACATGAGCATCTTTACTATGTCTAATCGTTTTAAATAGTAGAATTCAAAAACTCATTTTGTTAAAAGAACAGAACAATTTAGGATTCTCCCACTGTTTTCTCTATGAAGGATGAATAAACTGGAGTGTGAGAAGATTAAAGGGGTCAAAAAAGTCTTCAAGTTACATAAGGTAGGAAAGGTTGAGCCCAGTTTAATTATCCAGATGAACAGTGATGAGGGAAGGGCGCAGGAGGCAGCAGGGCATGAACTAGTACAGTAACTCCTCACTTAACATTGTAGTTATGTTTTTGAAAAATGAAACTTTAAGCGAAACTATGTTAAGCAAATCCAATTTTCCCATAAGAATTAATGTAAATGGGGGTGTGTGGTGGCCTAGGTTCCAGGGAATTTTTTTTTCCACCAGACAAAAGACGTTATATACATATATAGTATAAGTTTTAAACAATTTTAAACAATGTAATACCGTACTCAGCAATGATGATTGTGAAGCTTGGTTGAGGTGGTGGAGTCAGAGGGTGAATCATTCGGCTGCTCCTTTTGCTGTTCTTTCCGAAGTGCCGGGAGTGCTCAACTCCAGGCCTGCCCCCACTCCATCCCTTGCCCCAAGGCCCCTGCCCCGCCTCTTCCTGCCCCTGCTCCACCCCCTCCCTACCCCGAGCATGCTGTGTCCTCGCTCTTCCCCCGTCCCCCCCCCCGGTCTCCTGAACGCCAGGAAACAGCTGATTGCTGCAGGCAGGAGGCGTGGGGAGGGAGGGGGAAGTTGCTGATCTGCAGGGCCAACAGCAGGTGGTAGGTGCTGGGTGGTGCTGGAAGGGAGCTGATAGGGGGGCTGCCAGCCCACTCTGGTTCCAAGCCAACACGGCCAAATGGCTTGGAACCAGAGTGGGCTGGCTATAAGCAAACATAGCGCAACTTTAAATGAGTATGTTCTCTAATAGATCATTGACGAAACAACATTAACCGGGATGATGTTAAGTGAGGTGCAATTGTATGAGGGAAAGATGAGAGGGGTCAAAGCCCCTTCAGATTAAATTTCCTTGGTGCCTGTACAATGGCGGTAGCACTGTTCCTGGGAGTGCTCAGCTGTCTGACTTTTACTGGTGATTAGTTAAAATAGTATTTAATTTCATTTTTAAATCTGTACCAGTGGTACAAAAAGTGATCATTTCCCCTTGGTAATTATCTATTGCTTTTCTTATTCTTTACAAAGCTTGTTTAAGCCATAACACTTACCAAAAACATTGTCTTTTCCTAAATTTTTCTCCACTCTTTTCAGACTCAATTGGGCGCTTCCGACAATCACTGGTTTCTGGAGATACCATCTTACTGGAAGAGGCCTGCATTCCTTCAAAGCAAAGTTAAAAGTTTAGTACCTTTGCAGATTTATTCTACTGTTAGGTTGTTATGCGATTACCAAGTCCATATAAGAAGATTTTAAAGCTCCAAATAGCTGATCAAGGAGAACTCTATGGTTCCAGTTACTTTCCATAAATGTGTGAGCTGTCTTTCTTTAGTATTCATGGAAGGTGCTGGACTGAGAGCCTTGGAGGGTGAAGTCTTCCACATAAACTCAGAACAGGCATAATGTGGGCAGCAAAAGCTTCCCCACATGAGTAGAGCGTCAACCCTGTACTGGAGAGAGCCCTTCTTGTGCCCCTGCTGAACCTCCCAACAGGGTAACAATCAGTGGATAAACAAAGTAACTGCAAAGGACACTTGTGTAATCAAGATATTTTATTAGATTATATTCAATTTCTAAACTCTCCATAAAATGTGTTAACCTATGATCTTTTTACTACAAAAAAGTTTACATATAATTCTTACTAAGCTCCTATCAGCATCTTCAAAGAGTTCTTGATGGCACTGCTGCTAACCTGGGACTCATGTAGCCTACCTGTAGATTACCTTGGTGTAAAATGATACATCATTTGTATCTGTGTTGCAACTTTTGTATAATATTCCAATTAATTTTATTCAAAGGAGGAAAACCTAGTTCTATTGGTTTTCATCAGAAGTAGGGCTGTTGATCAATCACACTTAACTCACGCGATTAACTCAAAATTCATCGTGATTAAAAAAAATTAATTGTGATTAAATGACACTATTAAACTATAGAATACCAATTGACATTTATTAAATACTTTTGGATGTTTTTCTACATTTTCAAATATATCAATTTCAATTACAATACAGAATACAAAGCCCACAATATTTAAGATCAGTAACAATTTCTCAAATAGTGTTCATTCAAACGGACATATTTTAATAAAATATGATTGAAAACAGTCCTATGTTGACTGATAACGGTTATTTTAAGGTGTCATTCCAAGTGCTCAGTAGTACCTTTAAGGACTGAATCCTCTAGGCGCTCAGCCATCTCGTGACACTGTTGCTGGTAGTCTGGATTAGTGAAAAAGTGCTTTGGTTCTGCAAGTTTACGCTGCAGCCTTTCCAGGCGTCTCTGTTCTTTTTCTGCTTCTCGCTCTGCTTGCTGCTTCACCCACTCAGCCATTCTGCAGAGGAAAAAAAAAAAAGTCCAGGAAATAGGAACCAGTCAGTCATTTTAATCTAACAATGATTATTGCTCTGAAGTTACAGAACACTGTCACCCACTGATGGGGACAGAAAAAGGAAGAGGACAGGAAATAAGTGAGTTAGTCATAAAAAAGCTGCACCCTGCAGCAACTCATGGAAATTTCACTACAGGAGGGAGAAGTGTTTATTTATGCAAGATAGACTAATGATGGGCTCCACAGCTCTCTGGCCTGCAGCTACAGGGTAGTGTGCTTTGAGGATCCTATAATTTTTCTTTTGTTTGAGAACATTCTTCTACCCCCTGAGAAACACTTACAAGAGGTGCAGACAAGCATGTCACAAACAGGTTGCAGTATGGTCACCTTTAATTTGCACTAGCTATATACTCTTCAAGCAGACAGTGACTCCTCCTGGCTTCTATCCATATTGTGCTAAGGATTTCAAAGAGCTAAAAGCTCCTTCTAATATCCATAAAGTTTCATTATTCTGACTATAACAGCCTCTCATTTGACCTCTTCTAACAATGAAAGATAGGTTACTGTATTTTATAATGATATTTCTGAGAAAGTAAATGCCTCACGCTTTTTCGTGGTTAACGTCTCGTAGTCTCCTTCCACTAAGATCTCGGCAAGCCTCTCGATTCGTTGTCTTTTCAATTTGAGCACCAAGTGCTCGGAGCATAGATCCAAAACCTGAAAAGTTACCAGAAGTCAGCTACAAAGTTGTAATAGGGAGATCTACAGGATCAGGATCATTACAGTTTTTAAAAATAGCTCTTCCCCTTCCTCCCCACATCCCAGTAATAGAGATCAAGGTAATGAGACATCATATACTAGAGAAAAAAATCTTGTTAGTCCCACCATTAGTGAAGAAAGAGATACTGAAAGTGTAGCGACTTGCTTTCTCTCAGAATAACTGAGGCCAAAGATGACTATTTAACAGATACAATGCGATAAATTATATTATTGAGCTGAATGTCTCAAACATCAAGTCAAAGAGAGGCATTCAAGGTATAACTAAGTTTAAACTATCTTTTAATTTTAGCTCTCCTGAAGTCATGCCAGCTGGATTCCTGAGCTACTGATATCCCTATAAGATGTATTCCTGATACTACAGGCTACTGGAGTCCTCTAGCACAGTGATTCTCAATCTTTTCCATATCATGAACACTTGAGCCTCCTCTCCCATCTATCCAGGGGAGACCCAATCTACCCAATGGGACCATTATCATGACCCCCATATATTGAGGACACCTGCAAAGGGGCTGGGGAAATGATTTTTGTAGGCTATAGCCTGGATTTTGCAGAGTGCCAACAAAAAATAATTGCCCAAGAGAGGTAGTCACATAAAGCAATGTGATCTGGTGGAAACCCAGTAATGTTAGAGTGCTACTTACACCTCTGCCACTTCTTGCTCTTGTCATGTCACTTAACTTCTGTCTCAATCCCACCCGCTCACCAGTTACGGATAATACTTACCTAACTACTGTGAAGAAACACAGTGAGGATTAATGTCAGCACAGAGCTTTAAAATACTATGCAAGTGCCATTTATTACACTATTCTTTAACTACAAGTTGAACAAAACTGTACTAGAATCCTTGAAGATCCTTTAAAGCAGCCCTGAAAAAAATGCCACGGAAATTTACCAGGCCCATACAATAAGAGAGTCACCTATTCACTCCCCTATTAAAACAAACTATTGCCATAGGTGAATAGAATTTTGCAAAGCTTTATTCCAAACAGACACTTGAGGAAGTTGCTTATATACAGGTTTCATTGGATTTTATATTCTTTAAAAAAAAAAAAAAGGAGAGCGAGAGCTATTTTCTAAACCTAGGCCCAATTCTGCTCCTATTGAAGTCAAGGGCAATGCTCCCAAGCCCTAACATAAACTTTTCAGTTTCTCTGTGACTGTCTGATTTTGAGCCCAAAGGGACCATTAAGCAGGCCTTCAAGACTGAGTGCCTTGTTTTACCCCACATTTTCATTTTAAAACTCAAACAGAAGTACTTGACAAGGCCAACGGTATGATTTTGACAAATACTATTTAGTTGACTAGGCCCCGCAGGGCTCCAATGGCAACTGTGACATCACAGAATGATGCATGCTAGATTGTCACAGTAGAGTAGAAGCTGGTAGGCATGACAGTGGGTGTTTGGAAGGTATAAACAGATGTCAGCAGCCAGTTGTCTTCGGGGGATTAAAAAGGTCACAGAAGCAGTATTTACTTTCATTCTGCCTGATTCTATAAACACGGTGTAGCGAGCTGGACCAGAATTCTAAAGGAAGCCCCCTTGATTTCTGTGCCCTGCAGATAGGAAACGCTGGGGAACTTTACTGAACATTTTATTATGACTGCATTGATCTATCAAATATGAAAATATAATTAGTCCAGTAACCTGCTTAACTTTGTTATTAAATTCAGTTTTATAATCTGCCTACATTTCAGTGTTTCAGAGCGGTGCATATCTTTGTATTGATGATACACAATATATTTAATGCAGTTATTGAGAGGGAAATGGGTTGTTCTGGCAGCTGAGCAGTAGGCAGCTGGGTCTTTTGAAACCTAACCGTCTGGGAGGCAATTTGAGTTTGTGCGATAAACACATTATAGTTGAATCTTTCACTGATAATTACTTTTTAGCAGAAACAGTTTATTTTGACATTTAAATGGTCAAGTTTAGGTTTCACAGGTACAATTTCAGATTGTCTGCACTGCAGACTCAGGAAACCAACACTGCATCAGTTACACTCACTTCACATGTTTATGATCATAAAGGTTTTTTTTTTTTAAATGAAAGCTTGAATTCTGGAGCAGGACTGGATGGCAAGTGGTAGATTCTGTGATGAGCTTTATGGCCATGAAATCTTAGAATGAGGGGGTTCTGGCTATCAAGGATTTTTCTGACTCACAAGTTTACTGTGGAATAAAATAAGCTAAGAACCTCCAAAGGTCATGGTTTAGGGTGAACTTTTCAAAAACATCCAAGTGACTGAGGAGCCTAACGCCTGTTGATTTTCATTTAAATTTAGTTTCTCAAATCCCTTGGGAGCTTCTGAAATTTTACCCCTAGACTCTAATACATAAAACATTTGACAGTCCCCCATGCAGCATCAGCAACTAACCTCCTTTTCCACCATAAAGTCTTGGCTCCAGACTATAAACAACTCCATCCTGTAGCAAGTCTTCAGTATTAACCAGTCGTCCATTACATTTCACATAGAAACTGTCCTCAGGAATGCCCTAGAAACAAAAACATTCAGTCTATAAAAACGGATTTTGATCAGTCTGAGTAATCCATTTTAAAACAATAAAAGGAGAATAGGCTTTTTACCTCCTTTTAAATAAGAAATTAAAAACAAAGAAGAAGCTTTCTAAGACCCCCCCAATCATTCACTGAATATGTATAACCTTAAAAATTACAAATATATTTTTAAATAAAGTTATGGGTAACTCACTTGATGAACTGAAATTAAAGTATAAAGCGTAGGGTATATTTTCAATTCAAGTTATTAATGAAGGTTAAAGGTGCTTACAGAGTAGTTTACATTCACCTACAAATGGATTCCACTGTTAAAATGCACTTTATATCACTTACTAGAGGTGCTTAAACTTTGTATTAGCCAAAAAATAAAATAAGCACTTCCTCTTCTTGCACTCATCTAGGGCAATCAGAGGAAAGAAAGAAGATACCCACAACCCCAGGATGTCAAATTTTTTCTAGTGCATTGTCAGCTCCTCCAATAATTGTAGGAAGAAGAGATCAGAGATTCCTGACTCCCTGCATGGCAAGTGGGCAGAGCATGTCTGATGCAGCTGGCCAGAAAGAGTGAAAGATTTCACTGCTGTCACCTGCAGATGTTGGGAGTGCAAGCCTGGCTGTTCTCCCTAAGGCTGTGAAGGTGGAAGAGGATACACAACTGGCTTTTTTTTTTAAGAAGGTAGCCTTTGGCTATGGCAAGCCATCATTTGTAATTGCGAGAAATAATGTTCTTATATTTATGGCACCAGATGTGGACTCAAGAGATCTGGGCTCAGTTCCTTACTCTGCCACAGATTTCCTGTGCGACTTTAGGCACATCACATAATATCTTGTGTCTCAGTTCCTCACCTTTCCCTCATCTCTCTTGCTATTTAGACTGTACACTCTTAAGAGAAAGAAGATTGCTCTTATGCATTTGTACAATATTTGGCACAAAGGGGCACCAATCTCTGCTGGGGCCACTAAATGCTACTGCACTAAGATATTGTTTTGTACATATTAAGAAAAACATAATAATCAACAGGACCCTACTAGAGTTTTTAAAGAATCAGTTCCTCATTTATTTGCCAAGACCCCAAACCAGAGTCTCTTCTATTATAGTTTCAGGATGTCACTGACGCTTCAACAGCCCAAGAAGCTGCAAGGATGGGGACTGCTGATATTTCAGTGATCACCGCAACGACTGAAGATTTAGAGGGGGAGGGACAGGTCTTCAAGCTCACGTCTTCGCTGGTAAAGAGGTTTTCTAGTTTGTCAAACAAAAGCAAACGCTCCAGTAGCGGGACACTCGATCCTAGCCCACACAGACACACACACCGGCAGGGCTTGTAGCGAAGAGAACGATCCATGAGCAGGCCCAAGACACCGGGCAGGACAACGGTGGAATCTTAGGGACCAAATCAACATCACCTTCCTCCTCCTCGCCCCCTCCCGCGGGGGCTCCCCTGCCGGCCCCCCAGAGCGCCGGGCGGGGGGGGGGGCTCCCCCAGCTGCCGCCCCACCCCCACTGCCCCGGGTGACACTGGCCCCCAGAGCAGGGCCGCCCCCAGCTGCCCTCCCGCGCCTACCTGTGCCCGGCAGCGAATGCGGAGCCAGTCCCGCACCGACCCGCCCCCGGGGGGCAGCGGCACTAGCTGCGCTCGAGAAGCGTCCGGGTCCCGCACCAGCAGCGCCATCTTCCCCCGCTCAGCAGCCCCGGCCCAGGCGAGACGGGAAGCGCCGCCGGGCAGGCAGCGGGCAGGGCGCACACTGATGACGCAGGGAAGCCAACCCGGAAGCTGGGCTCCCGTCACGTGGCGGGAAGGGCGCTGCTCGTGGGTGGCAGCGGGAGAGGCAGGTCTGGAGAAGACCGATAAAGAAGGGCGGGGGCTGCCGGGGCGGAGCTGCGGGGCAGCCAGAAGAGGCCGCCCGTGGGTCGCCTCCTCCTGGGCCCGGCCTGCAGAGGAGGCTGCAGTAGCTTTTGCTCTGCTCCCTCTGCAGCCTTTGCGGTCCCGTAACTACAAAGCAGCCGCCTGTGTCGGACTGAAATCTCACCCCCAGGCCATCATGTGAACTGGGAGCTTTTTCTTCTTGTGGCTGATGTAGCTTTGAAGCCCCATGGTATATTTACCTACAAAGTGATCGATACACCAGCAGGATTTCAGTGCAACTATCTGTAATCTCCAGTGTGTCCTTGCCTTACTATCTAGGTACTTAGGCCAACTTTTTCAGGCTTTGAATCCTAAAATTAGGCATTGAAACCAGAAATTTGCAACATAAATACATGCTTAAAACTCCCAAGTGACTAATGTAGGCACCTAAATATGGATTTAGGAGGAGACTTTCAAAAGACCCTATAGGGGTTAAGAAGCAAAAATGCCAATGGGATTTGTGCTCCTAGGTCCCTCAGGTGTTTTTGAAAATGTCCCCCTTAATTACTTGAGTGTAGGCACACAGTTGAAAATTTTGGCCTGAGTATTTAGGCCAAAACAAAGAGCTCTAAAGAGCTCACAATCAAAAAATGAACACCTAGCACAGAGGGCCTCTCTTAATTGCTTCTACATTAGGAAAATTAGGCCACATAATTCTCCACCAGTGTAACTCCATTAGTTGTAGTCATGGTGAAGGCTGGAGTGAAGAGAGGACTCTGCTGCCAACTCATCTTCCTCACGAGTCTTGCAATATTGAGTATTTTACTTGAAGTCTCAGATTCTAGAATTGTGATTGTGTAAGATTCTCAGCTTTCACTAAAAAAGTAAGTTTCTGCTACACCTTATGGTTGAAGAAACAGTTTAAAAACACGAACCCTAAAGGGTCAACAGTCAAAAAGCAAATAAAAAGAACCCCCCAAATCATTACTTTTTAAAATCTCATGGTTTTTTTTGCACTTGAGTCACAATTTTTGAACACTTGAAATTGGCAATACCAAGGCATTTTTAACCACCATGTTGGTAGTGGCAAAAATGTCCACCCCCTGGATTGGTGAAGAATTGCAGATCCCAATATTCTTTGTGTAGTCCAGGAATTTATACTAGGTGTGAAACCATGTTAGCCATGAAAACATGTTAAATGTAGCTTCCTGGGGTAGTAAGCCTAACCCCATCAGAAAAGGTGCCAGAGTATAATTTGTAGAATGGTTTGGAGTATGCTGGCTACAGAAACCACTTAAGGTGTTACCTTCTTTTAATACCTTTCTTGCACAAACAATATTAAAAATGGTTTTAACATGGTTTCCTTAAGCACCAGTTCAGTTCCTTTGGAGGTAGCAATGGTAGTAGAGCTACTAAGGGCTAGCTGCTGACATTTTTACCTCTGTCATCTAATCCTGCTCAAAGCAGGTGTAGATCATAAGGTAGTTAAAATGCCACTGGCTAGTCCATGATGCAATGGTGGCCAGTCCACACTAGTAGTCCCACTGTTGTTGTGTCACTGATGAGGGGTCTGCACTGGCGGTAGTGCAGTGGTTTAACCGCAATATTGAAAGGCACTGAGATACTGTAGTGATGGGAGCAATAAGAACCTATATGGAACAGAACAGGGGGAAATTTAGCAAGGAAGCTCACTGTAGTCAAAGATTAATGGAAGTTCCCTTGTAAGCATAACTTGGCAAAGTATCAAACCACATTTCCAGCATTCTCTGAATGTCCCAACCGTGATGTTTAAAGGGCCAGTCTCACACTTCATTCTGATTGTAACTTCAGTGGGTGCTCCAGGAATTCATGAGTGAGCCAGAAGTCAGGCTTCTATCACTGTTTTTGTGATTTAAAGTTTACATATTTGCTTTATTAATTTGACACAACACTCCAGATTAATGGCTGGCGGGCTTCAAGGAGATACTTTATTCTTTTCAATAACTGATATGCATTTAAAAACAATTGTAAATGACGTCTTTACCTGAGGTGGACTGGAATGATTCTTTTAGCCAACTGGATAAGTAATATTCACATTAAATATGTATACATTAGAAGAGGCCTCAACTGACTGTGTGGCAATAATACCATTCAGATCATAAGAGACTAGATGATCATAACGGTCCCTTCTGACCTTAAAGTCTACGATTCTATAACGTTTACCTGAGATATGTGCCTTGCTTTGTAATCTTCATTTAGCCCTCGCCCATCTAAATTATGGTAATGACAGCTGTATTTACAGTACTTGTAAAGTGAATTCAATGGTAGTAAAAGGTTCCAAATTAATATTTCTGGGGATTGGCCTCTAAGTCTAAGTAGATGTAGGATAGGAAACAGCAGTACACATTGCTCTGCCCATGGGCTTCTTTTCCACCTGAGGTATTGTTCAGAGTGCAGTGCAGTCTCCATAACCTATTCAATTCTTGGCTTTGTTGCTGCAGCAGCGCCCAAGAAGGGGACCAGTTAGTGCCAAATTAGATGGTGGCTTTTGTGATGTGTTCACCAGGAATGGCACTAAGACCCTCCAACTCATTTTATGAAGCCTACTGCATAGATTTCAGATGCAGTCACAACAACTGATTTGAACGGATCTGAATGAACTGCCACTGTAGAAATGAAAATATCTGCAGCCCAGTGTCAGTCCCTTCAGACATCCAGTTCCCCTCTTTTTTAAAGGAAATCAAATAATGTTGAAATTATGACATAGACCTATAAACCAGGAAACCCAAAGGATCAAATCCATGCAAAATTTTCCTCAGCGGCTGTTGGCCCATCTGAGAGCTACAGTTGCAGCCCTTGGTAGTACTGCAGCAGCTGCCAAACACCAGCTTAGCCAGCCATTTGTGTAAGACTCCACCCAGCCAGAGAGCCATATATGGCATGGCAACGGGCCTTGGGAGTGACGTCACAGTCTCACTATGCTTTAATGGAGGGGAGGCAGATTTTCCACTGGCTGATTGACAGCCAGAGAGATGGTTACAGGAGCCTCTGGCAGCTTCTTTCCAGAGGTCATTCAAGGGGAGGCAACAAGGGCCCCTGCAGCCTGAAGAGACGTGGTCACAGAGAGCTCAGACGCAGGCACCCAGTCTCACAATCCTTGACAAGTGGGAGGAAGGAGGCTCCTCTGCACAGGCATTTGTTGGTGACTGGAGGTGGGAGACCCCTAATCATAGATTTCTAGTTACCAGGGAGTCGGGGAAGCCTTCAATCAGGGG
Organism: Mauremys mutica; assembly: GCF_020497125.1. Classification (NCBI taxonomy): domain Eukaryota; kingdom Metazoa; phylum Chordata; order Testudines; family Geoemydidae; genus Mauremys; species Mauremys mutica. Next base: position 157,483,183 of record NC_059074.1, on the reverse strand, counting down.
TTCCTGAACAAGAGGTGCTGGGGGTGTGGCACAGCAGCCCCCCCTCCCCGGCTTGAAGTGGTTTCCATCATATATAGGGTTTACAGTTTTGTTCACTGGCTTTCAGCACCCCACTATACAAATTGTTCCAATGCCACTGCCCTCATTCAGTAATTATTTTATTTTTGTTCCTAACCCACCCTTTACTACCAGTAACTCTTGTGAGTGTATGAGACAGATGGCCCCAAATACGGTACTGGGGAATGCAGGAGCAGAGAGCCTCTAGGGCAGTGAGCCTCAAACTTTTTTTTTCCGCTGACCACTTGAAAATTGCTGAGGGTCTCGGCAGAGCACTTAATGATCTTTCCAAATGTTGTTTGTACCGTTGCTAACTGTTGTAAAGCACTTTGGATGAAAGCGCTGTATAAAAAACTCCTTAATAATAAAGGTTTTTTCTACAAATAAAAGCACACAATTCATATTTTAATATCAGTAGTCTTACCTTTCTAATGTGATGAATGTGCCTGCTCTCCCCTGCCACAGAAGCCCCTGAGCTGGGGCTGGGAAGGAGAGGGATCTCTCCCCCGCTGTGGCAGCCCCCAAGCTGGGGCTGGGAAGGAGGGGGGTCTCTCCCCAGCAGCCCCAGCCCTGGAGCTGGGGAAAGTTGCTTCTTTCTCTGGCCACTGTAGCCCTGCATGTCTCAAATTCCCCCACCCCCTCTTCTTACCCCACTGCTGCCTCCCACCTACCCCCTATTCCCCACAAGGCCACCAGCTCACCTTACATGTGCATCTTCTCCAGGGTCCAGGCACCTAATTAGTGGAGCCACACCTGCACGGCTCCAGTAATTAGGTGGGTGGCCCTTCATTCTCTTGTGTGCGGCCGCCCAGGCATGCACCTTAGAGGGAACTATCCGCGGACCACCTGAATGGGGACCACACTTTGAGAACCTCTGCTCTAGGACACAGCCCTGCAAAACCCTTATTCATGCCTGTCCCACTGGGAGAGGAATAACGGTCTTGTTGTTAACACACTGGGCTGAAACTCAGGACATCTGGATTCATTTCCTAGTTCTGCCACAGACGTCCTATGTAGCTTGGACAGTCACTTAGTCTCTCTGTACCTCATTTCCCTATTTGTAAAGCAGGGATACTACTACTACTTTTCTTCCACTTTTTGTCATTTTAGATTATAAGCTCTTCAGGGAAGGGACAGTTTCTTACCAGGTGTGGGTAAAACTGTCAAGTGCACCTAAGTCACTTAGGAGTCTATATAGCAAAAGCTGTGCCTGGGCTAGCCTACCTGAGCAAGCTTGAATCCAGCTAGCATGGGTAGCAATAGCAGAGAAGACAGGGCAGCACAGGCTTCAGCGTGGGCTAACGAGTCACATATATATCCAGGTTCTGTGTTGGGTTTGTACCACCTGTGCTGCGCTGTCTTCACTGCTATCATTATCTGCGCTAGCTCAGGCAGGTTAGCCCATGCACAACTTTTGCTTTGTACACATACCCACAGGCATGTAGTAACCTATGTCTCATTGCGAGTCAGTAGGACTTAGACTACTACAAGCTTAAATTGCTTTTGAAAATGGGACTTAGTTTTACCTTGTATGTACAGTGCTTGCAAAATATTAGTATTTGTATTACAGTAGCATCTGGAGACCCCAACCAAAACCAAGGCCCAATTGTGCTAAGCACTGTATGAATACATAGTAGAGACAGACCCTGCCCCAAAGAGTTTATCATCTAAACAGACAAGATAGACAAAAAATGAGAGGGGAAACAGAGGCATAGAGAAGTGAAATGACTTACAGCAGTGCTTAAAGGCTCTAAATGTAATACAAATTAATGATAACTGAAGGCAACAGGTTCCTTCCAGGGTTCACCTCCACCAGCTAACACATATTAAAATACAACCTTCCCTGTCTATTGTACATTAGAGGTTTAAAACATGTTAGCTAACACAGTTAAAAAAAAGCATACATTTTTTATCCGAGCCTAGACAAGCCCTTAGCATCTTAGCTTCCAAAAGCAAGCTGATACAGCTCAAGCATAGGCCATCCTGCTACAGAGCTAACATCCAAAACCTTCTGAGGTCTTCATAACCTGGTAAGCTGTGGTTTGTTTGCGTTGGAGCAGGTCCAAAGTTCAGGCTAACATTTTCTCCTGAATTTAACTGGTAGTGGCCTTTTCATTCAGAACCATGTGACTCACCTTTGGAATGTCACTTTTAATTCGGAATTCTGTTTTTTTCTGAGTATTTTTAATCATAACCAGAATATTGTTTAAATGTAACTTGCAATATTTAGGCACTGACTGAGTGTGAATTAGTCAATGAACGAATTATTAGAGCTCACTTTCAGACTAGATTTTTCACATTAAGAGTTATACAATTCTATACACCAACCAAAAAAAAAAAGTCAGATGAGGAAAAACATGCTTTTTAGTATTTGTTACAGGACATGTTAACCAAGATCCCAAAACGTGATATCAAAGTGACCACGGGCAATTTTAATGCAAAGGTTGAAAGTAACAATGATGGATTGGATAAAATTATGGGCAAAGTGTGGCAGGTGTTTGAACATGAACCAGAATGGCGAACAATTAGTAGAAATTTGCAGTGTGAACTACCTACTGATAGGTAGAACAATATTTCCTCATAAAGAAATCCATAAAGTAACATGGAACTCCTCAGATGGTACAACATCTGGTTCTGAGATGGTATCTCAGAACCAGATAGAATACTTCTGCATTTCAAGAAGATTTCACAGCTTATTGGCAGATGTACATGTGTACAGGGAAGCAGATGTAAGCGGTGACCATAACTTTTGTACTGCTAAACTGATGATGAAGTTAAAGAGGATGAAGGAGGTTCAAAGAAGACTGTGCATCAACAGCACACAATTAAAAGACCCAAACACAAAAAATGCTTTTCAGTTTGAACTGAAGAACAGGTTCAGTGTTCTAATGGACTTAACTGAAGAAAATCAGGACACTGATACTCTGTGGGGAAACATCAGAGAGTGCTATCTAAAAAAATGCAAAGACAGTTCTAATAACAATGAAATCTGAAAGGAAAGAATGGATTAGTGATGCTACTTGTACAGCAGTGGAAAAAAGAAGAAAGCAAAAACTCATGAATGCTGACACGTGAAGAGGCAAGCAAGTGACAAGAAAAATATAGAGATAGAGATAAAAAGAGTGCTAGAAGAGATAAAAAGGCATATATTGATAGAAAATGTCAAGAGGCCGAAGATGCTAGCCAAACGGCCTTGTATAAAACAATCAAACAGCTAAAGAGGAAACTTAAGCAGTGGTGGAGGCCCTATTAAAGATGCAATGGATAGACTCTTAGTGCAGAAAAAGAACAAAGGAAAAGATGGGCAGAAACATTTACAGGCTGTTTTAAATAGATAAGCTGAAGCAAACTACCAGAAATATGTGATGAAGATCTACTATTAGAGCATGATATTGATTTTGGAGATGTTACAATGGAAGAAGTTAGAAAAGCCATCGGTAAACTCAAAAATGGAGAAGTGGCTGGAAAGGATAACATTTCTGGAGTTATGCAAAAAGCAAGTGATGAAACAACTCTCCGAACTTTCCTTGTGTTTTTTTGACAGAATATAGAATGAAGAAAAGAACCCAACCTAGTCAAAGAGAGGCCTTATACCACCTTTATAGTAAAATTTATAGTAAAATTGCCAATGATTTACCAACTGCAATAACTGGAGAGGAATCACACTGCTGTCAGTTCCTGGGAATATCATGTGCTACACATTATCCTGGAACATACCAAGAAACAAATAGACCTTCAACTTAGAGAGGAACGAGCAAGTTTTTGATCACTGAGCGCATTTGCAAGCCGTATGGCTGTCCATAGACATATTATACAACAAAATGTTGAGTGGCAAGCACCTTTAGTGATAACATTTATAGATTTCCAGAGGCTTTTGACAGTGTACACAAAGATGTTCTTTGGAAAATTATGGCACATTACAGAATACCAGCAAAAATAATTAGAATAAGAAAGGATCTCTAGTGACAACATCAGGCAATGATTTGTAGTGACAACTGGAGTAAGGCAAGGATATATTATGTCCCCACAATTGTTTGCACTGGTCATAGCTATGCCATAAGGAAAATAACTGCAGAAGGCAACCAAGGAATTTTATGGACAAATGATAAAGCACAATTGAATGACTTTGTTTTTTCTGATGACATTGTCCTGTCCAGTTCAACACATCATTTAATGGAAGAAAAGATCCAGCTTTTTCCAGATGCAGCAAAACAAATTTGTTTGTTCATCAACATGGGCAAGACAAAATATATGGCTATCAATGTCCCCAAAGTAAATTATTTTACCTATCTTGGGAGTGAGATGTGCAATGATTGTGACACCATGATAGATGCCAAGCAATGAATATCAAAAGCAGCAAACAACTTTCATAAACTTGAAAAGATTTGGAAAAGTAGCATGATTGGCACAGACACAAAAATACAAATGATTAACACCAGCATTATGTCTATCCTTTATGAAGCAGAGTCATGGAAATCTACAACAGAAATTGATAAAAAGATCAGCTTATTCCAGAGTAAATCCCTGTGGAAGATCTCCAGAGTTGATTGGAAAAAGTTTCTTGCAACATTGGAAATTCTATATAGAGCAAACCAATCTAAGGCTTGATCTTGTCTTCATTGTTTTCTCCCAAAGGAAAAACAAAACTTTCAACTGGGTCTTTTTACCCAGTCCCAACTCCCTTCTTTGGGGACCACTTCAGGAGACCCTCTCTCCCTGCAGCTTTACTCTGTGGATCACCTTGTGGCTCTGTCCTCAGTGAACTCCCTCTGACCCGTATAGCCCAGGTGCAGCCCCGTATCCTTAATTGGCTCGGCTTGGAGCACCTGGTCTGGCACAGGGGAGCTAGACTTACTTCAATCACAGAGGCCAGCCACCCTGAGACAGCTACTTCAAGAAACATTACACAGAGCAATAGAGAAAGAAGCCAAACCCATCAACATGACACTAGGAAACCTGAACAGACCAACACAATACCAAAAGAAATGGCTGAAACTGATGGATGCCCTGTACACCTGAGGGTGCAGGAGAATAAAGAATGGAGAATCCTGTATATCTAAATGGGGGCCCCCTGCAAAAAGCTCAAGTGAACAGGCTTTAAGCAAGAGACCTCTGTAACGTTTGGGGGATGTCATAGGATGGACTAGCACTCCCTGCTCTATGGCCCCCTTCTTGAGTTTTTCTTTCCCCTCACAAGTCCTCTAGCATGTCAGTTCTTTCAGGGCTATTATGGTATGTCTAGGGTTATTACGTGCTGCACCTGGAGGGCCTACAGTCATGAACTCTTTACATGGACCATGTAGGTCCAGTCTTCCTTCTCATGACCTTTACCCCTGCACTGGTAACAAACCATTGAATGGGTGATTGGGGTACCTTTGTTCATGTCTTGTGACCAATTCTCAGGCTTCGATGAATGAGGTTCCTCAAGCTTCCTTCCCCCTTCCCTCTCTGTAGGAGGACAGAGCTCTTTTCATGGAAAGTGTGATTCCACATGATACTCCTCTTAATTTCACAGCAGCCTCTAACAATTCCGGTTGATGTGTCCAGACCCAGGCTCTTGTTGCCTCAGGGTCCAGAATAATTGAGTCTCTTTGGGCCTTTAAGTCCTGACTATCTGGCCTCAACCACCAGTTGGCCCAGTCCAACAATTTCCGTGCAAAAGCCCTGGGACATATCCTGCCATTGCATGTGGCTGCTCTGAAATTTTTGTGGTATTTCTCCTTTCACCACATGTGCTTTTAATCTTCAGTTGCAAAGCATAACAGAAGGAACCACTGATATACAGTAGGAGACTTCCATGCAGCTTTCTCTCCTTTCCCAGGCTCCTCCTTTACTTCCTGATCCTCCCAAATATATATCCTCCCTATTATTGAGCCAATTGCCTCATCAGACCAGCAATTACCACCCAAGTATCAGCAATTCCCAACAGAAATGGTTTAATTTACTTAAATTAAGCCTGCAGTTTTCCTGTGCTGCAGCAATCTCAGGGTTCGTCTGCACTACAATAAAATACCTGCCACACAGCCACAGCTGGCCTGGGTCAACTGACTTGGGCTCCCAGGGCTCAGGCTGTGGGGTATTAAATTGCAGTGTAGAGGTTTGGGTTGGAGCCTGGGCTCTGAGACCCAGTGAGGAGGGAGGGTCTCAGAGCCCAGGCTCCAGTCCCAGCCTAAACCTCTACACTGCTATGTTTAGCCCCATAGCCCAAGCCCTGCAAGCCTGAGTCAGCTGACTGGGCTCTGAGACTCGGTGCTGCTGAGGGTTTTTTATCTGAGCTCTGGTCAGGGGTGGCTCCAGGCACCAGCGCAGCAAGCATGTGCCTGCGGCGGCAAGCTGCGGGGGGCGGCCTGCTGGTCGCTGTGAGGGCGGCAGTCAGGCAGCCTTTGGTGGCACGCCTGCAGGAGGTCCGCCGGTCCCGCGGCTTTGGTGGAAATTCAGTGTTGGGTATGCTGAAGGCGCGGGACCGGCAGATCACCCGCAGAAACGCTGCCGAATCTGTGTGACCAGCGGACTGCCTGCAGGCGTGCAGCCGAAGGCCGACTGACTACCGAGCTTGGGGCAGCAAAAAACATAGAGCCGCCCCTGGCCCTGGTCTACACTACGAGTTTAGGTTGAATTTAACAGCGTTAGATCAATTTCACCCTGCACCCATCCACACGACGAAGCCATTTTTGTCAACTTAAAGGGCTATTAAAATTGATTTCTGTACTCCCCAAGGAGGGGATTAGCGCTGAAATCGACATCGCCGGGTCAAATTTGGGGTAGTGTGGATGCAATTCGACGGTATTGGCCTCCAGGAGCTATCCCAGAGTGCTCCATTGTGACCGCTCTGGACAGCACTTTGAAATCAGATGCACTAGCCAGGCACACAGGAAAAGCCCTGGGAACTTTTGAATTTCATTTCCTGTTTGGCCAGCGTGGCGAACTCAGCAGCACTCAGCAGGTGACCATGCAGTCCCCACAGAATGTTTCTACGCTCCCCCTATCATCTCTGTCCCTGGGGTTATCGCAGATTAGAAGGCGAAAAAAACACACTCGCGATGACATGTTTTCTGAGCTCATGCAGTCCTCCCGCACTGATAGGGCACAGTGTAATGCATGGAGGCATTCAGTGGCAGAGGCCAGGAAAGAATTGCTGTGTTTGCTTAACGTCAAAAGTATGTCTTGCTAGCGATCCTGCCCCAGCCATGTTGCTGTGTCACATGCACTCCGCGCTGTGTCAGTCTTCGGCAGGGGCATGACCGCTTTGTGAGCTGGAAAGCCATAGATAGAGACATTGCATTAGGTAGCTTCTGTAGCTAGAGGAAACATTCCTGTGCATTTGGCAAAGTTTGTGGCAAAAAAAGAGAAGCCCTGTAGTGTAGTGGTGATTATGTTCACCTAACATATGAAACATCCCTGGTTCAAAACCCTGTGGAAACTGGTCACTGTTCCTTTTTCTGACTCCCCTCCTGCATTTTTAGTCTTAGAACAGACTGCGCTGAGAAATTTTACTTTGAATTATATCAATTATGAGTTAAATCATATGGAAACTCTCTCTAAGTTATTGTCCCGGGTTCCTTACCCTTTCAGCTGCTCTGATAAATTAACATTTTTGTTAGGGGCAGGGGAAAATTTTCATGAAGCCTTTTATATAGGGACTAAATGCTATCTAGGACTCTGAAATAATCTTAACGTGGCCCATAGAGTGCAATCCTTCATTCTGGATTTGTCATTCCACAAGTTGAACTGCTCCTTACTACTGTCCAGGCTTCATGAGCCATGGGAGCAAGGGGCAGGCTGGGGTAGGTGCGACCGCGCAGTGCTGCCGGCTGGGAGAGCAGCCTGAGGCAGAAGCCTCCAGCTCGCATGATATTCCAGGCGAGACTGAATCTCCATGAGATGAAACTTAAAGAAGAGAATGACCTGGAGTCACTCCCATTCAGTGCGCTAAGAGGAGGATAGCCATGTCTGTCCAGGCACCCCTGATCGACCTCACCGAGGTCTGCCAGCTGAGCGGGACCCCGGCTGGCAGGAGCCAGCAGATGGAGCCCCAGACGGGCTGAGTGGCTCAGCCCGCTGCTGGTCTGGAGCTCTGTCCACTGGCCCCGCTCAGCCCGCTGTCTGCCTGGGGTTCCGATCATCCAGGCAGGCAGCGGGATGAGTGGGGCTGGCGGACAGTACCCCGGAAAAAAGGCGCAAAACTGTTGTCTGCCGTTGCTTTCATGGAAGGGGGGGGCCTGATGACATGTACCGAAAACCACCCGCGGTAAAGTTTTTGCCCCATCAGGCATTGGGAGCTTAACCCAGAATTCCAATGGGCAGCGGAGACTGCGGGAACTGTGGGATAGCTACCCACAGTTCACCGCTCTGTAAGTCGATGCTAGCCATGGTAGTGAGGACGCACTCTACCGACTTAATACACTTAGTGTGGACATACGCAATAGACTGTATAAAATCGAATTCTAAAAAATCGACTTCTATAAAATCAACCTAATTTCGTAGTGTAGACATACCCTCAGTGTAGTTATACCCTCCGTATGCACGTGTCACAGAGGAGAGAAACGCAATCCTCCCTCAACCTGGTCACAGGATAAGGTACATCAGTGCAGCAACTTCTATAGCCCATGTTCTCATGAATTGTCCAAAGGCATACACCAGTGGCAAAGATGGAATTTAGTGCTCCGGAGTTCTTGTGTCTGTTGGCCTTGATTACCAGAACCTATTCCACAGCCCCTCTGCCTCCTTTCCGAAAATCTATAAATTAATGAGCTGAAAAAAAAATCTGTCATCACAACACACAGGTGTTTCCATAATTTTCTGTTTTGCATTTACTTTACATTGAGCTTGGGCAGCATGAGTTTTATTCTCTTGATAATTAATGAGTAGTTCGTGGGTCCACAGCGGTGTTTTGAAATATAATTATTAAATAATACATGCCACTTTTCACACTAAAATGTTTTACAGACATTGGTTTTTTAATCCTCACACCTCCTTTTGGGATGAGAAAATATTAGTTCAACTTTTCAGGTGGGAAACCGAGGCAGGCTAGATTACTCGCCTTAGATCACATGGCAAGTCAGTGTCAGGGCCAGGATTAGAATTTAGAATGTCTTACTGCCCTGATTTATGCTTGAACAACTAGACTACACATCTTTCTCCTAGTTTACTTTGAACTTCCTAAATGAAATGTCCAAATTATTGGGTCAGGTAATGCCTGTGTTATGCAGGAGGTTAGAATAGATGATCATAGTAGTCCCTTCTGGTTTTAAAATCTATGACTCTACTGATCTATTTATGTGTAAATTTAAAAAAAATCTCATATCTATATACAAAGTCAGTGTAATCCTCATGTACAGTCATTTGATTAAAAATATCTGTTCATTTCTCATTATCGTGATCATCATCCCACAGTGCAGAGAGGCCCAAACTAAGATCATGGATATAAGATACAAGCAGGGAGAACAGAGTACAAACTTCTTTAAAAATATCAGTATAAAACATTCCCCTGAACGCACATGGTACCCCATATTAACAAAAAACGTGTGTGAGAATGATGTTGAGAAAATACATTCTGATAAAGAAACAGGGTTGGGCATTATTAAACACAACAGAGAGAAAGAGATGTTATTTAAAAATATGAAAAATACTTCTCTATTTTAAAAGGACAGTGTCCCTTTAAAGTATTATTTTTGTAGGATGAATCATTAAGGTAAAATATATTATATTTAAGTAATCATTAAAGGTGTTTGAAGAAATATCTTTTAAGAATGTTTCCTAATCTGCAGAACAGTATTTTGAGTAATACAGTGTACACAGAGATTGGCTAATGTGAATGAGTAGAGACATTTTCTATTAAGTTTTAATGTGCTAAGCTACAAATTGCAGGTGGTCTATTTTCAATCTATAAATGTTTGTAAGAAATTTCATTTTTTATATGGAGGCTTCATGAAAATATATAGTAAAGCCTTAGTGTGTGTTCTCAAAATAATAAATTTAAATGCTGTATTACATTAGGGAGCATTCTTCATTGCAGATGCTATGACATCATGCCATTTGACAAAAATGTAATTAAGGGGAATTAATCTAAGTTGATATCTGCAAGTGCAGCTTCCTGCCAAATGTCAATAGTCATCTGTTCCACTTGCTGTGTCATCAGCATAATGAGTAAAAGCAATGTGTTATGATACCTGATACTGGACTGGGCGCACTATACTACACTTGGAGAATACAATCTTATATTACGTTAGCATCAATATTATAGCTACTGTCAAATTTACCGAATGCCTTATAGTCAGTTTCTTGATATTAATGGCCAGAAGTGAAGCTGAGGCTGATTAATTCTCTTAACAAATCATGTGTAAATGTGATAAATAACTACAAGAGTTTTATTATTGTTATAAACTCCTATCAGTGATTTACAACAGATAGTAATATGGATCTATATTTTTAAACTCTGGCATCAAGTTGAGCAGGTTTATTGAAAACCCAAGTAATTTTCAAGAAGTTAATACTGCTCCACCAATAAGACTTTTTAGAGTCTTGACCTCTCACTCTGTATCTCCTCTAATTTGCTAGTCTATTTTTTGTTTAGATTTGGTCTGTTTTGATTGACTTTAGCTCACTAGGACTGGTGAGAAATGAGTGGGTAAACTGCAATGTACAGTGGATTTTATAGAAGAAAAACAATTCAAAAAATAGGTCTCTGCCTCTCTTTATTTTTGCCCTGCCTGTAATGAAGTTCCCTACCTTTAATTATAGCTTGCAGAGACAGAGTGCTGAATTACTTAATCTCTGTCTAAGCACTGGATTCTAGTTTCCTAAATGGCATGTGAGTGTTTGGCAACGGTGCCAAAATCCAAACCTAAGAATGAACATGCAGTATGAGATGTATACTATGTACAGTACATTTCTATTATCTGTCAGCCAGGCCCCTGAGCATCAAAATGTTTAGGAAATAGGAGAGGGCAAACGTCACATGGCTTTGTAATATGGCTTCTTCATCTGAGCACAACACTGAAATAATTTGAAGTTCACAAACCAAAGCAAACTATGTAGATACTAAGATGATCAGCTGAAGTAAAAAACCAGACGTGTCCTTGTTTTTCAACAGAGATGAGTGTTGATTTGGAAACTCCTGGCTAAGAGTCTCCTTGCATTTCCAGTTGCTGGGAGTAACTCCAAAATTATAGTGCCCCACCCACATCTGCTTGGTATTGGCTCACTTGGGACACTGACTGAAACTAACACAGAAGGGAAGGGCATCAATAAAAGGGAGGGAGCACAGAAAAAAGGTCTACACAAGAGGGTGGTTTACAGCATGATACCTGTATCCAAGGCCCCTCATTCAGAGTTAAGTGTAGTCCCTTCACCCCAGCTCCCTCACCATACAATGGTCATAAACAGCAGAAGCAGCTACTAGATAATCCCCTGGCAGGAGATTTCTTGACCAACACAGAGACAGTGGAATGGCTACATGGCCCCACATTGTAGCCACTGGTGTAGGAGCATGCTTTGGGGGCAGAAGAGGTGTGGCCAGAACACACAGGGACATGGCGATAACACCATTGCACTTCAGCTACTCAGTGCTGCTGGACAGCATCTATAAAGGTGGGGAGTGTAATAGTGAGCATTTGGGGCTGTTCAGAGAACAAGGAGGGAGTATCTCTATACCTTAGACCTTTTACACTAAAAGTAAACCAGTGTTTTTAACTTGCGACACTGTCACCTAACCTGGATACAACCAACACAATTGGGTTGTGTCTACACAGCAGCTTTTTTTTTGTCAACTGTGGTTGTGCATTCACATCTACAAACACTGGATTTTTGCCTTTGCAGGTCACCTCCGGTTATACCTCCATAACAATGACAGCATGGGTAAGTTCCAGTCCAGTTTTATGCCTTTTGGGGGGCCGGAAACTATATTAGTCACAGTCATTAATAGCCACCTGTTGGCTTTGGACTCAGTCAGTTTGCCTTTTTGGTTATACTAGAGCTGTGATCACCTATGTAATTAACCGTAGTTTTTGGCTTTGGAGTTTAAAGGGTGTTGGTCCTATACAGCTGTGGTTCTCAACCAGGGGTATGCATACTTCTGGGGGTACGCAGAGGTCTTCCAGGGGCACATCAACTCATCTAGCTATTTGCCTAGTGTTACAACAGGCTACATAAAAAGCACTAGTGAAGTCAGTACAAACTAAAATTTCATACAGACAATGACTTCTTTATACTGCTCTATATACTGAACACTGAAATGCAAGTACAATATTTATATTTCAACTGATTTATTTCATAATTTTATGGTAAAAGTGAGAAAGTAGGCAATGTTTCAGTAATAGTGTGCTTTGATACTTTTGTATTTTTATGTCTGATTTTGTAAGCAAATAGTTTTTACGTGAGGTGAAACTTGGGGGTTCGCAGGACAAATAGGACTCATAATTTGTGTGGATGGTCCCTTTATTTAAACTGTGAAGATTCTACAACTGAACCGCATCCCCTCATGACTTAGAACTAGGGCTGTCAAGTGATTAAAAAATTTAATCGCAATTAAGCATACGATTACAAAAATTAATCCTGATTAATTGCACTGTTAAACAATAATAGAATACCATTTATTTAAATATTTTTGAATGTTTTCTACATTTTCAAATATACTGATTTTAATTTCAACATTGCATATAAAGTATATAGTGCTCATTTTATATTTATTTTTAATACAAATATTTGCTCTGTAAAAAACAAAAGAAATAGTATTTTTCAGTTCACCTCATACAAGTACTGTAATGCAATCTCTTTATCATGAAAGTTGAACTTACAAATGTAGAATTATGTACAAAAAATAACTGCATTCAAAAATCAAACAATGTAAAACTTTAGAACCTACAAGTACACTCACTCCTATTTCTTGTTCAGTCAATTGCTCAGACAAACAAGTTTGCTTACATTTGCAGGAAATAATGCTGCCTGCTTTTGTTTACAGTATCACCTGAAAGTGAGAACAGACATTTGCATGGCACTGTTGTAGCTGAAGTTGCAAGGTATTTATGTGCCAGATGCGCTAAAGATTCATATGTCCCTTCATCTTCAACCACCATTCCAGGGGACATGTGTCCATGCTGATAATGGGTTCTGCTCGATAACAATCCAAAGCAGTGCAGACTGACGCATGTTCATTTTCATCATGAGTCAGATGCCACCAGCAGAAAGGTTGATTTTCTCTTTTGATGGTTTGGGTTCTGTAGTTTTGCATTGGAGTGTTGCTCTTTTAATACTTCTGAAAGCATGCTCCTCCACACCTCATCCCTTTCAGATTTTGGAAGGCACTTCAGATTCTTAAACCCTGGATTAAGTGCAGTAGCTATCTTTAGAAATCTCACATTGGTATCTTCTTTGCGTTTTGTCAAATCTGCATAGAAGTGTTCTTAAAATGAACAACATGTGCTGGGTCATCATCCGAGACTGCTATAATATGAAATACATGGCAGAATGCGGGTAAAACAAAACAGGAGACATACTATTCTCCCCACAAAGAGTTCAGTCAAAATTTAATTAAAACATTATATTTTTAACAAGCGTCATCAGCATGGAAGCATGTCCTCTGGAATGGTAGCTAAAGCATGAAGGGGCATATGAATGTTTAGCATATCTGGCACGTAAATACCTTGCAATGCCAGCTACAAAAGTGCCATGTGAATGCCTGTTCTCACTTTCAGGTGACATTGTAAATAAGAAGATGGCAGCATTATTTCCTGTAAATGTAAACAAACTTGTTTGTCTTAGCAATTGTCTGAATAAGAAATAGGACTAAGTGGACTTGTAGGCTCTAAAGTTTTACATTGTTCTGTTTCTGAGTGCAGTTATGTAACCAAAAAAAAAATCTACATTTGTAAATTACACTTCACAATAGAGAGATTGCACTACAGTACTTGTATGAGGTGAATTGAAAAATACTATTTCTTTATTTATAATTTTACAGTGCAAATATTTGTAATAAAAAAATATAAAGTGAGCACTGTACACTTTATATTCTGTGTTGTAATTGAAATTGATATATTTGAAAATGTAGAAAAACATCCAAAAATAATAAATAAATTCAGAAAGTTAATAAATTCAATTGGTATTCTATTTTTTGACAGTGCGATTAAAACTGTGTTTAATTGCGACTAATTGTTTTGAGTTAATCATGTGAGTTAACTGTGATTAATCGACAGCCCTACGAAGAATCTATAGTACTGTAGTTTGTTAGTAAGGTTTCCATTAGTGGTTCCTCACTGCTTGTGGCTTGAGGCCTGCTCTTGCTATTCAGTAGCCACAATCATGTTAAACTCAACCTGTGTTCTCTACCTTAGTGGCCCAGATTGTGGTGGTTTAATTTTAAGACATCATTTTTGGATGTTAAAGCCACTAAGGGGGAAGGACCCTGCAATATTTGACATGTCCTCCTTAAGCCCCATCAAAGAATCATAGAAGTTTAGGACTGGAAGGGACCTCAATAGGTCATCTAGTCCAGTCCCCTGCACTCAAGGAAGGACTAAATAATAACTAGACCATTCCTGGGAGGTATTTGTCTAATCTGTTCTTAAAAGCCTCCAATGATGGAGATTCCACAACCTCTTTAGGCCAATGGTTCTCAAACTTTTTTTTCATGGACCACTTGAAAATTGCTGAGGGTCTTGGCAGACCACGTAATGATCTTTCCAAATGTTGTTTGTACTGTTAGCTAACTATTGTAAAGCGCTTTGGATAAAAGCACTATATAAAAATAATCTTAATAATAATAAACTTGTTTTGTTCTACAAATAAAAGCACACAACTCATATTTTAATATCAGTAGTCTTACCTTTCTAATGCAATGGATGGAGGGCCGGCTCCAGGCACCAGCGCAGCAAGCAGGTGCTTGGGGCAGCCAACGGAGAGGGGCGGCATGTCCGGCTCTTCGGCAGCAATTCAGCGGCGGGTCCCTCAGTCCCTCTCGGAGGGAAGGACCTGCCGCCAAATTGCCACCGAAGTGCCGCCCCTATTGGGGCTTTTTTTTTTGCCGCTGGGGCAAAAAACCTCTGTGTTGCCCTCTCACCCCGCTGCAACGGCCACCGAGTTGGGGCTTGGAAGAAGGGAGGAGTCTCTCCCCCGCCACAGCAGCCACAGAGCTGAGGCTGGGAAGACGGGCCATATATCCCCGGCAGCCGCAGCCCTGGGGCTGGGGAAAATTGCTTCTTTCTCTGGCTGACACAGCCCTGCATGTCCCAAATTCCCCCCACCGCCTCTTCCCAGCCCTCTTCCCCCTCCCATAAACTCCCTCTGCCCCCCAAGGCCACCACTTCACCTTATGTATGCGTCTTCTCCAGGATCCAGGCACCTAATTAGTGGAGCCAGGCCTGTGCAGCTCCACTAAGTAGGTGGGTGGCCCTTCATTCTTTTGTGTGCGGCCGCCTAGGCCAGAGGTGGGCAAACTATGGCCCGTGGGCCACATTCGGCCCATGGGACTGTCCTGTCTGGCCCCTGAGCTCCTGGCCAGGGAGGCTAACTCCCGACCCCTCTCCCGCAGCCACGCTGCCACGTGGGGAGCACTCTGGCCCGCCGCTCCTGCCAGGCTGCATGGCTTGTGCCTGCCCACCTCCCCGGCTTTCCAATAAGCCAGTCCTGCCGCTCTGAGCAGCATGGTAAGGGGGCGGGGAGTGTGGGGGTTGGATAAGGGGCAGGGGGTCCTGGAGGGCAGTCAGAGGACAGGGAGCAGGGGGCAGTTGGATGAGGTGGAGGTTCTGGGGGGGGAGGTCAGGGCCAGGGAACGGGGGGGTTGGATAGGCGTGGGAGTCCTGGGGGGCCTGTCAGGTGGGTGTGTGGATAGGGGTTGGGGCAGTCAGGTGACAGGGAGCAGGGGTGGGTTGGATAGGGGGTGAGGTCCTGTGGGGGCGGTCCCGGGAGGGGGCGGTCAGGGGACAAGGAGCACGGGGGGTTGGATGGGTTGGGGGCTCTGAGGGGGGCAGTCAGGGGGTGGGAAGTGGGATGGGGCGTATAGGGGGCAGGGGCCAGGCTGTTTGGGGAGGCACAACCTTCCCTATCCGGCCCTCCATACCATTTCACAACCCTGCTGTGGCCCTCGGGCCAAAAAGTTTGCCCACCCGTGGCCTAGGCACACACCTTAGAGGGAACTATGTGTGGACCACCTCATAATCAGGATGTTTTTCCTAATGTCCTCCAATCTAAACCTCTCTTGCTGCAATTTAATCTTATTTCTTCTTGTCTTATCCTCAGAAGTGAACAAGAAGAATTTTTCACCCTCCTTCTTGTAATAACCAATTTGCTCCTGAGAAGCTATGCATTACCATATCAATCTTTTGGACCCAGTACTGTCAACTCATATTCCTCTCAGAAGAGAGGTGCGGTCCAAGCACAGGTCTGGGAGCCAGGCACTCCTGAATTCTAATTCTAGTTACAACACTGACTTCTCCTAGGCCTTAAGCAAGTTACTTGGGGCAACTCTTCCAAAGGTACCCCTCCAGTTTTGAGGCTACTCATTTTTTATGTGCCCAGCTTCAGACACCTTGGCCTGATTTTCAGATGTGTCTGATGCCTACAGATCCCTTTGTCCTCAGCTGTAGCTGAGGTACCCCACACTTCTGAAAGTTATACTCAAGGTATCTCAAGTTGGGTATCCAAAATCAGAGGCCAGTTCTGGAAAACTTTGGCCCCAACCTCTGCCTTAATTTCTTTGTCCATAAAAATTAAGCATAATATTAATATCTAACTTGCAGGGTGTAATGGCAGCTAGTTAGTTAATTTTTGTAAATCTCTTTGAAAGTGAAAAGTACTGCGTAAGTGATAAGCATTGTTAAATTGTCATTGTAGTGAATTTCCAGATCTGTTATGCTGGCTGTGGGGAATCACTCCGGTGATGCGAGCAGTTGACTTGGAATGGGTAGACAGAAGAAGAATGGAGAACTGGATATTGTGTGATTCTGGCCCCACTGTCCATATGCATACACTGGGGTGAGCACTGTGTAAGCAGAGTTTTTAGGGGAGCCAACCTATCTAATCTGTGGTATTTATATGACAATAATCTAGGCACCTATTCTTCATAGTGATTGCTGCTTTTGCCTTGAGATGCCTCATGAGACATGAGTGTGAGGTGAAGGGGAGGGGGGAAATTATTGCTAAGGAGAAAATGGCAGGTTGGAACTGTGGCACAGTGATCTGTGTGATCAACAAAGAATTTGGAAAAACCTGCTTTGCTAGAAAGCTCTCTTTTATTTAAAAAACAAAATCTTCTAGGCTCATAAGACTGGGAAGAACGTAAAGTTACCTGCTGTCATTTTAAAATATGCTGCCTGCCATTCCGGCTCCTCATTCCCTCTTCAATTGTCCCTCAAGAGTCCAGTTTTCCTGAAAGTGGGTTTTGAGACTTGGGAGTACTCATTAAAAAAGATAGGATGCTACAGAGTGTGACATTCCCCTCTGGTGTTATCTGGACCGGTGATCTGCTAGGTCACTCCAATCCTTGACTCTGGGAGCCAGGCTTACCCTGCTCTGCTGTGAGAACCCCCACTTGTTATGTCCTAGGGGCAGCCGGTGTAGGAAGCAATCACTTGAGGCCAGAGAGCAGACAGCTAACCAAAACCTCCATTTTATTTACAGAAACAGAGAGCTCACTCAGCCGGTTGAAACCAGCTGAGCTATCCCTTAATAGTCTAACTCAGTTGCCATAGTAACAAAACCCATGACAACCAAATACACAATACCACTCCTGGGTTGTTCACGCACAGCCTCTAGCATGTAAGCTGCTCCTTGGATTGTGCAACCGAATGACACTAGCCAATATCTCCAGTCCCAGACACAACCCTAGGACTTCCGTCTGAAACCTCTCACCATAGGCTGGCTGGTTGCCCTTCAGCCAGGCTCTCCCCTTTAATCAGTGTTCAGTCGCTTGGTGTGGTGTCTGTAGATGTAGATGGAAGAGAGAGGAAGAGTATCGCAAACATCTCTCCCTTTTATCATGTTCGTTCTTCCCTCTTGGCTTTGCCTGCCCCACTTTCAGAGTCAGATGAGCATTACCTCATTGCAATCCAAACTGACCAAGGGAAGGGGGGGTGACTCACTCGAGAGTCCAACAGATCCTTTTGTTGCTGCCTGGGCCAGTGTCCTTTGTTCCTGTGAGGCTGGGTTGGGTTTGTCCCATACATGCCCTGATGAGGTGTGAACTGCCCCTCTGCTCTTTGAGAGTTTTTGCCTGGGCTTATTTTAAGCCATGAGGATACATTTTCAGCCTCATAACTATATACATGAAATTATAACCTATAACATTACTGTAACAACAATTACTATAACATCACTATAACAACAATGCTCAGTGCATCATGAGCCTTCCAAAGACACCCAACATAACAAACTTTGCATTGGATACCACACAATCATTTTACAAGGATGAATATGGGTGTGCTGGGTGTTCCCCCGAGGTACAGAGCGTCACACAGAGTATCTCAAAATTGTATTAGGGTCAGATCACAAAATAATGATACCATTACTGAGAACGTATCTCAGCAGATGTTCAAAATTAGACCTGTAATGCTTTAATGCTGTTTCAAGAGGACCTTACTCCTACTTTCACAATGAGGTGAACATACATATTTTGAAAGTACTGGGTCAAAAGAGCCTCAGTGTTTCAAATAAACTAATGATATTGAGGACCACACCTGATACTGAGTACTGCTGTTTGCTGGGGTATCCTGCATTGTGTTGTTTGCCTTGCACTGCAGCATGCTTGAGTACCGCTGTATGACTGCTACCCCCCTGGGCACTCCTGAAACTGAGATGCATATCTCCTGAGTCTATTCCACTGAGAAAAAATATGAATTAAATAATACATCTCTTTTAGTTCTCCAAAATATGGTGTCTCTGAGAAAGTCAGAGCCTTTCAAGGCAACTTCAACCTCGGTTGGATACCGCATCAGTGCAGAAGCGAGCGTATTTTATAAGAAAATGGCACTATGAAATCAGGCCACTGTGAGACTAAATGGATGGAAAATAGTAAGCCTGTGTTTTTTGTAATACAAACCTACAGGGGCTTGTTTGCCAGAGTCCTGAGGCAACCTAACTCACTGAGGTTCTGCTAAATAGGAGATCAAAATAAATCATTGGAGTTGTAGGAATCTCATTTGAGAACTAATTAGACTTTATCCTGGTTGTTTCTCCTCAGTAGCTTAAACTCAGTCTATCAACACAGAAGTAAAGTACTAGGAAATAAAACATTTTACAGTAGCCTCCTTTGGGATGAGGCTCATGGGATAATCAGTTTCTTGTACAGGAAAGCATGAGGATTAAAAAAAGACCAAAAAAGTTATAACTTGGTCATGTATGAAGGACCTGGACAGCTAGAATGAGGTTAATTATTTTGATACTGTAACTTTAGGAAGGTATGTTTCCTCACATGCTTATGCTACCATCCTCTATATCGGGGTTCTCAACCTTTTTCTTTCTGAGGTTCCCCCAACATGTTATAAAAACTTCATGGCCCACCTGTGTCACAATAAAGGGTTTTCTGCATATAAAAGCCAGGGCCAGCATTAAGGGCTAACAAGCAGGGCAATTGCCTGGGGCCTCATGCCACAGGAGCCTCTGCAAAACTACATTGCTCAGACTTCGGCTTCAGCCCAGATTCAATCCCATGTGGCAGGGCTTCGGCTTTCTGCCTTGGGCCCCAGTGAGTCTAATGCTGGTGCTGCTTTGGGAACCACTGCTCTGTATGCAGAAGACCTTTTAAACTCCCTCAAAATATCTTTATCTGTGCAAAATAACTTTTGCTTGGTGGGCTTCGTTTCAAATCAGTTTCTCTTTATCCACCAGTTTTCCTTATAATGAATTCAAATTTGCATTAGTACAGCAACTTTTGTCCAAGAACCTAAAAGCATTTTATAAATATCAATCAAGCCACACAATACCTCTCACATATGTATTATCGCGGATACATTAAGATGGGTAAACTAAGGCAGAGGTTAAATGGTATATGCCCCACGTCAAAGAGAATCAGTGGAAGAGTTGAGATAGAGTCTCGACTCCCAGCTCCCTTCTCTAAACGTTAGACCACATTTCCCCTAAAAATCACTTTCTGAGATATCATAGAATTTCCAGTCTTTGGTCCTGTTGTAAATTAACCCTGCAAGCATCTGTCTTACCCATAAGCCATACTAAATCTTTTTTGAGGTTGCTTAGAGCTCTGGTATGCATTCCTTTATTTTGTGTCTGATTCGTTTAACCCTTTTGTACCTTAGGAGGTCACAGTGCCCTGTTTAATAAAAGTGTGTGGGTTTTTTTAAACTATGTATTTAGAAAGTTTTAACAAGTTTATAAATCCTTGCCATGTAAATATCAGAAACAAAACAAAATTAGCTTTTGTTTAGAGAAACATTATCCAAGAATATAGTCATCCGATCTTTCTATTTAACAGGATGTTACCATATCACAGAGCATCATTACAACATCTAGCTTGGAAAAAAGGAGACTAAGGGGGGATATGATGGAGCAGGGTAGGCAACCTCTGGCACACGTGCCAAAGGCCGCACGCGGGCTGATTTTCAGTGGCACTCACAGTGCCTGGGTCCTGGCCACCCGTCCGGGCGGCTCTGCATTTTAATTTAATTTTAGATGAAGCTTCTTAAACATTTTAAAAACCTTATTTACTTTACATACAACAATAGTTTAGTTATATATTATAGACTTATAGAAAGAGACCTTCTAAAAACGTTAAAATGTATTACTGGCACGTGAAACTTTAAATTAGAGTGAATAAATGAAGACTCGGCACACCACTTCTGAAAGGTTGCCGACCCCTGTGATAGAGGTATATAAAATCATTAGTGGTGTGGAGAAAGTGAATAAGGAAAAGTTATTTTTTTGTTCCCATAATATAAGAACTAGGGGCCACCAAATGAAATTAATGGGCAGCAGGTTTAAAACAAATAAAAGGAAGTTCTTCTTCACACAACGCATAGTCAACCTGTGGAACTCCTTGCCAGAGGAGGTTGTGAAGGCTAGGACTATAACAGGGTTTAAAAGAGAACTAACTAAATTAATGGAGGTTAAGTCCATTAATGGCTATTAGACAGGATGGGTAAGGAATGGTGTCCCTAGCCTCTGTTTGTCAGAGGATGGAGATGGTCGGCAGGAGAGAGATCACTTGATCATTACCTGTTAGATTCACTCCCTCTGGGGCACCTGGCATTGGCTGCTGTCGGCAGACAGGATATTGGGCTGGATGGACCTTTGGTCTGACCCAGTATGGCCGTTCTTATGTTCTGATGTTATGTTCTTATAATATGTCAAAAATGTGTTTTTAGTAGTAGAATGCTATGCAGAGGAAAGAAAAACAAAATGCACAAGTTTAGAGAGTCAATTGAACTCTTCAGCAAGAGGCTGCAGCTTCCATGATGAGGGTAGGCCCACAGCTGTATTAAAAATATAGTAGGGGTATTTATTCCTGTCAGTTATCCATACACTGAAACAATTTAACATATAATAAAAAGCAGCATAAACATGTGGATTATAAGGACAATCAAAGGAAATGGAAACAGTGTAAAACCAAGCACAACTATTTAAAAGTTCCTCAGTATTCTGTTTGGGACTTTTGTAATGTTTATTAGGAATATTGATTCTTTTGTACTGTTACATTTTAAGTGTTCTCCCCCCCCCCCCGCCAATACAGTGGATATCGGTAAACAAGACTTTCATAGCTGATATATATAAGATTTAAAAACAGCTATTGCAATACATATGCCAAATAGTGGATGATCCCACACATCATGAACTCTGTGGTCCCTCTGCAACGTGCTGTGTGGTGGGCAGCAAAGATGTTATAAAAACCTGGTGCTGGTGTGGAGGGGATGTGGTTATACGGGATGTTCTCTGCTCTGTGTAGCCATCACTTTCTCCTCCACAGGAAATTCACATGGCCATCGGGCCATGTAAAATGTAGGGATTAGTTAATGTTGCTTCAAGTAGCATTTATTATCTTTCCACGCTCTGTGACCCCCATTGTAAGGGTCAGAGAGTACAGACCACTGTCCAGAAATCAATGGCAGTATAAGTTTGCTTGTGTGTATGTGGTGGTGATGTTAGGGGGAGCCTGGAAGATGCAGATAGGATCAGTGTAAAGTTAAGCTTTGAGTAAATTGGACTAAGCACATTCATAAGTCTTTGCAGGACTGAAGCAATAATGATGGAGTCAGAACTCATCTTGTTCAAACCCACAGAAAATCAGTGATAATCCAAAATCAGAAATAGAACTCAGGAGTCCTGATTCTCAGTTCTCTGTGCTAATTCACCCCTATTTTCTCTCGTATAATGTTGTCTTTGAAATTCCTTTTGTGATAAAATTTCTCATGCTCAGGTGTCTCGCAAAGTGGGCTCACCAAGTTTCAGTTGTCCAGTTGATGTCTAGCTCACACAAGGTAGCTCAAAAAAGGTCTTTCTGTGACCTAAATGCAAAATGTGTTCAGCTATAGGGTCTGCCTAGTTTCTTGGGTTTTAGTACAGGGAAGACCGTCCATCCATCCCCCAGCTTTACTTGAGGCCGGGTCTTTTTGTGCTACTAGAACACCTGCTGTGCTGTGCCTGGTCTGAACCCTGATTGTGAGGCATCCAACATTTGTTAGTTTGCTTCTATGTTGACCTTTTAACTCAATGTCTGAAAAACACTTAAGAAACAAGATCTTTCAGTAGCACCCTCAGCTCTATTTACTGTTCTCTGGTTCTCAAGAGTCTTCTCCCATAGGTGCTGGAACTAAGGGAGTCGGGGGTGCTACAGGGTTTATAGTTTGGTTCAATGGCTGTCAGGACCCCACTATAAAAATTGTTCCAGCACCCCGTCCTCCAGCAAAACATTGGGAAGGTAAAACTGGATATTCCTGGTACTTTTAATGTACAAACAAGAACAAAAAAAGTCTTGAATTGTTTCAAATATTCTTTATATATTCATAAATAAATCCATTTTTCTTTCTTTTGCAAGTTGCCTTTAAGGATATTAGAAACATCAGTAAGAAAAGAGGAATTGAGAAGATGACAATGTAAAGAATTTAAATTTAAAGAAAGTTGAAAGATTTTGGGACAGATTCTCCACTCAAATACTCATATGTGATTAATTTTGGCTTCAATGTGCATGGTTAACTGAGGGTACAGCTTGATTCTAAAGATATTATTGTTGTAAGGTTTCAGTTCAACAGCGGGACAATGGCACAGCTGTAAGAACTGATGGGTAGATGCACATATGATTTCCTCTTATTCTTTGCTCATGGGTTGCTTATAGGGGTTTCTTTCATTCACTACCTCCTGAACGGTTTGGTTTGGACCTGTGAGAAGGGAAAGGAACTGTGTTTTGCATCTTGGGAACCAGAAGAAGTGTCTAGGTCAAGAGCAGGAGACAGAGTGAGCCAGCTGAGCCAGAATATTCATGATTTGTCCCACCCCCTATGACATCATGGAATTTGAGGGAATTTCCACCAAAGGCAGTGCTCCTGGCTGGGAGAGCAGAATAGGGCAGTTGTTGTCAAACTTTTTTTCTAGGGACCCAGTTGAAGAAAATTGTTGATGCCCATGACCTGGGGATGAGGGGTTTGGGGTGTGGGAGGGGCTCAGGGCTGGGGCAGAGGGTTGGCGTGCAGGGGTAAGGCGTTCAGGATGTGAGAGGGGGCTCAGAGCTGGGGCAGGGGGTTGGGGTGTGGGAGGGGGTCAGGGCTCTGAGCTGGGGGTGCAGGTTCTGGGGTGGGGCCAGGGATGAGGGGTTTAGGGTGCAGGAGGGGCTCCAGATTTGGGGAGGCTCAGGGCTGGGTCAGAGGATTGGGGTGAGGGAGGGGGTCAGGGCTCTGGGCTGGGGGTGCAGGCTCTGAGTTGGGGCTGGGGATGAGGGGTTTGGGGTGCAGGAAGGGATTCTGGGTTTGGGAGGGTCTCAGGGCTGGGTCAGGGGATTGGGGCACGGAGTTGGGGTGCAGACTTATCTCCAGTGGCTCCCGGTCAGTGGTGCAGCTGGGGTGCAGAGGCAAGGTTCCTGCCTGTCCTGGCACCGCAGACTGCGCTGCGCCCCAGAAACGGCCAGCAGCGGGTCCGGCTCCTAGGTAGAGGCACGACACTTGCCTGCAGTCACCGCCCCTCCTCCCCCCCATTCCCAATGGGAGTGCAGAGCCAGTGCTTGGGGCGGGGGCAGCGCCTGGAGCCCTGTGGTCCCCTTGCCTAGAAGCCGGACCTGCTGCTGGCCATTTCCGGGGTGCAGCGCAGTATCAAAACAGGTAGGCTCTAGCCTGCCTTCGCTGGGCAGCACCGCTGATGGGACTTTTAACATCCCGGTTGGCAGTGCTGACCAGAGCAACCCAGTGCCTGACATGCCACAACCCAGTACTGGGTCATGACCTGAAGTTTGAAAAATGCTGGAATAGCAATTCAAAGCAATGTTGGACTTGAGTTAAGCATAGTTTAATGTTATTAATACAAATTATATTAAACCTAATGGTATGTTGAGATTGGAATGCAGCTTCCCCCTGCTCATTGGACTGTAATCTAATGGCTCAATCCTCCAGTCCTTATTTACATGAAGATTCCCACTGAAATTAATAGGACTACTTGTGCTAATCAAGATTGCAGAGTTAGACCCTAACTGCTAAGAAAAGACCTATATTGTAAACAGAATCCCATATCCAATGCAACATTTCAATACATGAAAGCATGTTACTTTATTTTTACATTTTAATATTTTTACAGTTAATACCAACAATAATGGCCTTTAGGCTGGGCTCTTCCTCTCATTTAATAATTGTCTGTGCTAATGGCTGTTAACTCTTCCAATTAGTCATTGAAGTCTGTTTGCACTGTATCAGTAATAATGTTAATTTTGGGTGCCTGGCCTTTATTATTTTATATTGTATTTTATCATATCCTATTTTAATATCCTATTCTATACTATTATAATTATTTACTCTGGGCCTTCTTTCTTGCTAACTCTTAAAGTGCAGTCCTACTTTAAAAAGTGATTGTAAAAGTAGTATCAGAGGATAACAGGTTTGTTTTCTCTATTGATTTTTCCAGAGTTTACAAGTAAAATGATATTTTTTCTAACTGCTAGCTACACAAACTCATCTTAAGATCAGAGTCAAACTATTTTTTCTGGCTCTTGCATCATCACCTGTGGTAAAGGTTCAGCTTAGTTATATACCTGTGCAACTGAAGACAATTGGGTTGCACAGGTCTAACTGACTACAGAATTTGACCCTGCAGCTGCAACTTAGCAAATCTGTTCATGATGGGTAAGTCAGAATATAATTCAGTTCACTCTCCCATAGATATTTAAGCTTCTCAGGTTTAACAAAAATATAAAGTAAAATACATGTTCTCATTAAATAATAAGGCAACAAATATAACTCTGAATGAACACAGGGATCAGATCTGTTGGATGAGCGGGGGGCATTTTTACATAGTCACTTTTCTGACCATAACTGCACTTTCACCTTGGAATAACCTCCCACTACTGATCCTCCAAGTACCTTCTCTTGTTCCCACTCTTTTCAAATCCCTCCTTATAACCCATTTCTCCCACAAATATTTTCCAAGCTGAACTTCTCAGCAGTGATCCCTTCCCAGTCTCATGCACCCAAAAGTCTGATTTTGCAGGGAGGGGGAAGAGAATTCTTTTATTGTAGATTAATTTTAAGGTGATTCTAAAAGTCTCACCTGGTTGCACTACAGGGTTTTGTTTTTATGTGTTTGAACTAGATACCTCCAGTTTCCCTAAAATACTTTTCCAGGCCTAGGACTGATACAGCTCTTCAGATCTGAGTATCCTAACTTTGGAGGTGTCGAGAACCAGCTCTAGAGCTGAGTTTTTCCTGCCATGTCTAATTTCATTTTTTAACCTCCCAACATTCACTGTTCCAGCCTGTCAGTCCCTCAGACATTTTGCTTATGTTCTTTGGGGCAGGGACTGCGTCTGGCTCCCTAAAGCACCTTTGACATTTATGAATTACATTCGTGCCGAGCGTGCAGTGTTTGCACTGTTGTACATTGCAGTGTCCCAGCAAGAGGAGCCTGTGGGACCCATCCGGGCGCTGCCCCACAGGTGAGCCAGGAGCACGACTAATACTTTTATTAGTTCAGCAATTAGGGGCCCCTTGCCATGGATGGGAGCAGGAGCTCCCCCCGCACAAGAGTGTGGGGCTGGCTGGCCCTAGCCAGCTCGGGGGGGGAAGGGACACGTGGGGGGGTGGGGACAGGGGAGCGGTGGGGTCTGGTTGCGAGGCGCGGGGCTGGATACAGTTGGGGTAGGGGAGGGGCGGACTGGTACTGGGGGCCGGTTGCCGTTGGTCTGATCTCGCGCAGGCTGTTGGGCTGGCGCCCGCGGCCGTTAGCCGCGGCAGAGTCCCCGGAGTGGCCTCGCGCTCCCTCCTGGCCGCTGGCCTCCCCCTCTGCTCGCGGGAAACGGGAGGAGACGAGGGAATCCCTCTCGCGCGCGCGGCGTGTCTTTTGTGTTTGTACACACAGAGCCCGGCTCAGAGGTTGCGCGGGGGCAGAGATGAGGGAGGGAGGAAGGGGAGTGGGCGTGGCCAAGCCTTCCCTCCATTGTGCACCATTGGCCGCTTGGCGGAGGATGGGGCGTGGCCGGGGCGGGCGGGGGCGGGGCCAGGCGGCGGGGACGGCCCTCGCGAGTCAGCCATCTTTCAATTGTGCTCTCAGCCGCCGCCGCCAGCAGCAGTAGCTGTAGCTCCTCCTCGCTTCCTCCCTCCCTGCACGGCAGCCGCTCTCAGCCCAAGCGGACGGGGGTAAGTCCCTAGCTCCCCCCCCCGACTCCCCGCGCCCCGCAACCCGGCGGGGGGCCCCATGGCCGCCCCCCAACCCGCCGCACAAACTTTTGGGGGCCAGAAATCGCTGCTGGGAAGCGGCAGCATCCGGAGTCCCCCTTCTCCTCGCCACCTTCCCCTGCTCAGCCAAGGAGCCTGAGCTGCTCCCTTCCCCAGCACCCCCAGCCCCTCTTCGCTCGATCACTGCCCCCCTGTGCCCCCCTTCCCCCCACTCCAAACCCCCACCAACACCCTCCCCAGACCCTTAGCTACCTCCTGAGCCCAACATCTCCCCGGATCAGGGCTGGGAAGCAGCTGCAAAGAGGAGCCACTTGCCAGCCCAGGGTAACTCTCCTGCCTTCCTTCCCCTGCTCCCCACAGTTGTTGCTCAGCTTCACCATCTTGTCTCTTTTCTCTGGTCACCGACCATATTTTTTTTCCTATTGCATAAAAAACAATAAAAAAGGAAAGAAATTTGCAAAAGAAACAACCGCAACCCAGTGCATTTTTTTGCATTTTGATTGCAAACTTTTCCCCCATTCCCACTTGATCTGCACCCACATGGTTTGGAGTTCCTTGTATTTTTTGCATTATTTTTTGCAATTTTATTTTTTTCCCTCTTTGCAAAAGGACTAGGGCTGCATTTCGTGATTGTTTCCATTTTGTTCGGGTCTGGGAGATGAGTTTGCCAGTGAGAGGCGCTTGGGAGCGAGGCAGCCTTGGAAAAGCAATTGCACAGAAAGAGACAGAGAGGCAGCACCAAAAACAACCCCCCAAAAAAGTTTGTTGCTTTCTTGAACTTAAGTCAGACTCTTTTTGTTTGCAGCATAAATACCAATTTGCGCATATTTGCTTTTTAATTTGCGGGCATAGCCGAGCGATTGCAATGGGCAGGTTGCTTTGCAGAAAGCATTGAGGGGCTGCTTGTCTGCCTTCCCCGTCTCTACAGTTTTGAAAGAGGTATTTTTGCTCAAAGCAGACTATAAATGGGATGCGAGCCCCCCAATGTTTTTCAGGTAATATTTGTAGCACTTTTCAGCTGACGGGGGGAGAGCTACAGGGGGCAGTAATAATCTCTTATCTGTTGTTTGAATCGACCTATTTAGGTTTTGCTGCTGCATCGTTCCTGTTTAACTCTTGGGTGAAACTGCATTTTAATAATAATCTGAGGTCTTCAGACACTTAATTTCTTTTGCAATTAGATAAATTAGGCCGATGGTCCATTTTGGCTAGTGTGTTTTCTCCTAATTCAGCAGTTGAAAGGGAAGGATTCCTTTATGTGGCAAGCAGTTACCTAGGGTCGCAGTTTCTCTTGTGAGAAGTGTGGTGTTTGCATGGTACAGAGGTATAATCGGGATCATTTTAATTGTTCGATGTTGTACGTCTTTTGATTCTTGTTAGACAATATTTTTAAGGTGTAAAAGGTAAATCTGCATTTCCGGAACATCTGAGCTAGTGGTTAGTTTGTTGCAGTGTGTGATCGCATGGTAATTTTTTACCGATAGGTGTAAGGAAGAGAAGTTTTCAGGAACATGGCTCGTACCAAGCAAACTGCCCGTAAATCCACTGGTGGTAAGGCACCTAGGAAGCAGCTCGCTACGAAAGCAGCTCGCAAGAGTGCGCCCTCTACTGGAGGGGTCAAGAAACCTCATCGCTACAGGTACAGAAATTACCAGGGACAAAGCTTGTGATGCAACATCCCCTTAACCAAACGGAAACGTTTATCGGAGCAGAACTTTTTGCATTGGGGGAACTTTGGTGGTTTTCATTTTAATTCTTGATCAGGATGATTTTTTCAATGCTTTCATTATTTCACCACTTGATTATGAACAAGTTTTAAATAATCCATAATATGTTTTATGTTGAACATTTGTACAGTGGCTTAAATTTACGTGTAGTAATAATAGGCTTATTTTATTTAATAGATTATGCATATTAAATTATATTTATGCAATTAAGACCACGTTTAACCTTAAACAAATAAATGTCATCCAAACATATCTGCACTTTAGTGATTTGGCTTCGAATTAATTTAAGTATTGTAACAGAATTAGACTGGAATAAACTTTAATGCACAGAACTGATCTTCATTTACTTAAACTGGTACAATTCTGTCTTCACAGCTATTTTGCTATTTAATGAACTGACAGTGTAGTTAAGATATTCTACCATTAGAGGGCGGAACATGTCTACATATAAGCAGAACCTCTGCAAATAATTTTATGTTCAGTTAACCTAAAATGAAGACTTAAATAGAGGAGGAAATAGGCTAGAATTACAGGTAAATCTCTTGCTGACAATTATGTTGTAATAAACTCTTTCATCCGGAAGGATCCTTGCACAATGAAGAGTTTTAACATACGATTGCTCATCTTGAGGGATGGTCATTGTTATTAAAGCATGTGTGTGTTTCCTTTTGAGAAGAGGAACAGAAAGGCATTTGGGAAAGTGAATGTAATCTTGAAACATTGCAAATGCATATTTTAAGAATGTTTTAGTCTGCATTCATGGTCCATAAGTAGAATTAGAGAATACAGATGAGAAGAGGGAGGTGGAAATTAATACTACAAATTAGTAAGTAACTTAAGGCAAAAAATGCAACATTTTCATAATAAATGAAATATACACAATAATCATGCCAGAAATCAACTGTGTGTTTGCAAAAAGATGGCATTAACATGAATTTTTAGTTAAAACACTAATGTAAGGAAATTTCATGAGAATAGGTTTTAAGTTCTTAGGATAAAATATAACAAGGATATGGTGTTTTTCAATACTATTTTTATGGTCATAGCTACAGAGTAGGGAGGGAGTGACCTGTTTTTGACATGAATTAGCTCAAGGGTAGGCAAACTATGGCCCGCGGACTGGGTCCGGCCCCTCAGGGCTTTGGATCCGGCCCTCAGGATTGCCCCCTGTGGTGCCGCGGGCCCCGCGCCGCTCTCAGAAGCGGCCAGCACCACTTCCCTGCGGCCCCTGGGTGGGGGGGCAGAGGGCTTTGTGCGTTGCCCTTGTCTCCAGGCACCGCCCCTCGTGGCCAATGGGAGCTTCAGGGGAGGTGCCTAGAGGTGCAGCAAGGGCAGAGCATGCGGAGTCCTCCGCCCTCCCACCCCCAGGGACCTCAGCGCTTCCTGGAGTGGGCCAGGGCAGGCATGCAGGGAGCCTGCCGTGGCTCCGGTGTGTGCTGCTGCCACCCGGGAGCCACTTTAGGTAAGCCGGGACGGAGCCCGAATCCTGCCTGCACCCTGCTCCAAGCCCCCTGTCTGCACCTCGTGCCACTCCTGCACCCCAACTCCCTGTCCTGAGCCCCCTCCTGCAGTCCACACCCCTCCTGCATTCTGCACCCCTCCTACACCCCAACCCCCTTCCCTGAGCCCCCTCATATGCCCCAATCCCTTGCCCTGAATCCCTTCCTGCACAGTCCACACTCCCTTCCACACCCCAACCCCCTGCCCCGGCCCTGCATACAATTTCCCCACCCAGATGTGGCCCTCAGTCCAAAAAGTTTGCCCACCCCTGAATTAGCTGGTTAAGGTAAATCCTTGGGTAGAGTTTGGTTTAACTTGACCAGAAAACTCATGTTAACACTACAACTTGCCTTGTCTACACTTAGTTTAACGCATGTTGATTAGTGTACGTTAGCTAATGTGTTGTACACCTTTTTTCGTGCTGAAGACAAGACTTTGGAGGGCCTACTCTTGTTGCTTATCCATAGGTGGAATGCCTGGTGAAGCTAATATACAAATGAATGATGAGATCAGGCCCTCTTTGTAAGTCAAGGTGTTTTTGTGTTGTAAATACTGAGATGCTTCTAGTAAAAACAGAGCATATACAAAACGTTCCTAGTTCAGATTAGAAGAACATGGGTTATATGATACTCTTAAAATGATATAAATTATTTGTAAATGTTAATTATTTCTTTATTAATTAAAAGGCCGGGTACTGTGGCTCTCCGTGAAATCAGACGTTATCAGAAGTCTACTGAACTTCTGATCCGCAAACTTCCCTTCCAGCGTCTGGTGCGTGAAATTGCTCAGGACTTCAAAACAGATCTGCGCTTCCAGAGCGCTGCTATTGGTGCTTTGCAGGTAAAACTTAAAGGAAGACTGTGATTTATTTTCAGGCCTAATTTAAATGAATTTTTTTGTGCGTGGATGTCTATAGACGAGCTTATGAAACTCAACGCACTTATTCTGCTTAGGTTTGTATGCATCTGTATTCATATTCAGAAGGTGGTTAAATGATGTCCCTGTCTGCTAGTGTGGATTCCTAATAGTTTGAGTACTGGTTAACAAAATGAGTTACCTGGTGTTTCCTCATGCAAATATCTAAAAACATCACAAAGAACTAAAGAAACATCCCTAACTGAAACCTCTAATTTTTAAAAAAAAAAATAATTTAAACAGATTAACTCTTAGAGTACCCTGAATACCTGAAAAAAGGTTTATCAAGGAAATAGTTCATCATGATGAGAGTGGAACTGTTGGGATATTGCTGTAAATATGCACACAAATTAATCTGCAGTAACTTTTATATAAGTAGCCATATGCTGGTAAAACATGGAAATGACTTAAAAGAATATTTTCTTTAGAGCAGTAGTTGATAGGGCCATGCTGTTGCCTTTGTTACTATGGGAGAGAGGATGTGATAGGTCAGTTCCATAAAGTCATGTAATTGGCTAGGCTGTTTCTATGGTTAGTCAAAATTTCACTCTATTGGTGAACTTCAGAAGTAGGCATCTACCGATTCAATTCTAGGTGAATTGATGCTACAGCGTTCAATTTGCCCAAAGTAATTAACTTTTTGTTGTTGAAACATTTATAATTTGATAAAATCTAGTTACTGAAACAACTTTATAAAAATGCCATAAGTATATTATTAAAATTGGAAATAGCTCTCATAAAAAAATCTCCTAACTTGTTAAATGCAGAAATAGTACTTTTCTCATAATAAACTGAGATAAATCTTCTATTCCTTCCCTCTCACTTAAATTCTGTAATAATTACCATCTTTGAAAGCCAAGCACTTTGAGAGTAGATAATCTGTGTGTGTTTTTAATTTAAGGTTTCAGGACACTCAAACTTCACTGAGCACACATTTAGGTAACCAAGGCTTGCCTAAAATACAGTTAGTATGACCGTGATTAATAATTGCAAATTTGCCAGCATTTCAGTTATATACTACAAAGTATATTGGGAAATTGGTGTTTTTTTATTGATCCTGCTCTTTCAACTTAAATCCTGAATAGTTAATTATTTTGTTACTGCTGCA
The DNA here is from genome assembly GCF_020497125.1 of Mauremys mutica. Taxonomy (NCBI): domain Eukaryota; kingdom Metazoa; phylum Chordata; order Testudines; family Geoemydidae; genus Mauremys; species Mauremys mutica. Next base: position 157,451,072 of record NC_059074.1, on the reverse strand, counting down.
CATAAAAATGATTTGGCAATTTTCAGTATTAAATTTTAATACAACTGTAACTTAATAATATAACTGATAAAGCTGCTAATAGAATCATATTATAGCAGGGGTGGCCATCCATGGCTTGCAAGCCTCATGCGGTTCTTTTACAGTTAGTGTGTCCCCCTCCACGTCTCCCTCCATACTCTATCTACCAGACTGGGGGTGGGAGGGGCTTCTGCCCTGTGGCAGCGTAGTGGGGCTAGGGGCTTCTGCCAGAGACAACTGGTGCCTGCTGAGAGTTGGGGGGACAAACATTTAAATTGTGCCCTCCAACAGCTTGAGGCATGCCACCCTCCCACCCCACCCCCTGGCCCCTCCACCCTCGTCAGCCCTTCCCTGCAGCTCCCAGGTGTTAGCTCTGCCGCGTGGAGAGGCAGCAGCATAAGGGGAGGCTCTCCCTGCAGCTCCCAGCTGTTTGCCCGCTGCCTCTCCCCATGGCCGCAGCTCCCAGCTTGCTGGCTCCAGCAGCTGCTGTGCAGGGAGGGGGCCTGGCGGCACCATGTGACCGAGCAGGGCTAGCAAACCCTGACAAAAATCGGGGGGGGGGGGAACATGACCCCACATGCTCCCCCCCCATGTGTTGCCTCTGGCTTCTACCCAATGGAGAGGTGAGTCTTGGCGTTTCAGCCCCACGGAGCATGCCTGCCGAGGCTTGGGACTTCAGCAGGGGTGGGGATGAAGCCCTGAGCCTGGGCAGGGTCCTCCTGCAGGGCTGTAGCCCTGAGCCCTCCCCTCCCCACAGGACTGAAACCCCAAGTCCTGACAGGCACACCCCAAATCTTGAGCTTCTGAAGATTGTTGTATGCGACTCGGGGCATCGGTAAGTTTGACCACCCCTGCATTATAGCATCCTTTCTTTTCTCATTGTGAAAAATAGTAATGCCTCCTTGTCTTGATAAAGTTCTGTGTTCAGGTAATTAGAAGGACCAGATATTTCAAGTGGGTGGCTTGTCTCTAAATGATTTTGCTTTATTATTTCTAAAGTAAACGCCTGTGGTTAGTGACCCATACATGCTTAACTTCAACAGCTAATTTCAGTGGTGCTCATGTGCTTAACTTTAAGCATGTGCATGAGGGATTGTGCCATGAGGCTTTTAAATCCTTAAATGGGTGTTTTAAAACCTAGTGGGAGAGTCTCAAGATTTTTGGGTTTGTCTACACTAGTGGTGGGTTTTTTGTTTTTTTTTTAACCTGAAATTAACTGATTGCTAATTAACTCAAGGTTGCTAAAACATTTCAAAGGCTAATCTGGACACATCCCACTTATCCCTTTTGTTTCAGGATAGAAACCTTTGGTTTACTCTAGTGCTCAGCCTAGTGGTAAATCTTGCCAGGCAAAAAGGGCATGTGTATTTATTTTTCCAATCCTGTTGGCTCATCCTAGTTACCTGAACATGATTGAAAAGCCCTATTAAGATGCAAGCTAATTTGTATTGAGTCTATGTTGTAGACTGCACTCCCTTCCCCCACAGGCTTTAACTTGACCACTTCACCATATGTTAATAGCAGAGTATCTGGTTTACACTAGGCTTCTAACGTATATTTGGCCTTGTTGTCAGTAGGAAAAGCTGTGTGCTGAACTCAAAGTAACTAATTCCAGGAAAAATCTTAGTGGAGAAAGGTAGTTGGTAGTTTTCACATGAATTAGCAGGTCAAGTTAAAGATGGGGGGAGGGATAGCTCAGTGGTTTGAGCGTTGGCCTGCTAAACCCAGGGTTGTGAGTTCAATCCTTGAGGAGGCCACTTAGGGATCTGGGGCAAAAATTGGTCCTGCTAGTGAAGGCAGGGGGCTGGACTCGATGACCTTTCAAGGTCCCTTCCAGTTCTAGGAGATTGGTATATCTCCAATTATTACCTTATTACCTTATGTGGGAGCCTAGACACACCTTTTGCTCATCGAGACACACCTTTTAATGCTACAGTTGTCCTATTATTCCATTCACAAGTACAGGTCAAAAGAAAGTTCAGCATCAATCTATATACTGTGTAAAAACTTTAAGCAGTCTTCCAGATTTGCTTTACAGGTATAGAAGCAGCAGAACATCTGTATGGGCTTCGTACCTGTTTCTGTATTGTGTATTTTAGAAGCTAACTTGAAGGTTACTTGATGTTAGAATTCAGACTCTTGCTTACTTCACAGTGTAAGCTGTTCTACCGAGTTTAGTGTCACTCTCAATCATAATAATGGGCTTCAAGTTCCTCATCAAAGTATTCTAAAATGATTAAATATTTCTTTATTTAATTGTAGGCGTACTGTTGTGGCTATAATATTTCCCCATATCTTACGTTTTGGTCTAAGTATCTCTGTAATCATCTTCCAGAGAATATCAGCTAAATAGCAGTGGTATACCAAACTTTTATTTGACCAAAGGTATAGAAAATCATTATCTATGGAAGTAAAAGTAATACAGGTTGGCTGTTTGTAGGGAAGCAGTGAGAGAGACTGCCACACTATTGAAAATACTAAACTGTTGGTATCTTTAATAGATACGGGCCTAGACTTCTGATTATTACGATTACTTGAGATTTTGTCATGGACTCCTGTGTTCTTTTAGGTGCTGTTTGTGTAAAAAGTCTTTAACTCTTTGTTTCTTCTGTAATAGGAGGCAAGTGAAGCCTACCTGGTTGGCCTGTTTGAAGATACCAACCTCTGTGCTATCCATGCCAAACGTGTCACAATCATGCCAAAAGATATCCAGCTAGCACGCCGCATACGTGGAGAGCGTGCTTAAACTCCACTATGGTGGGTTTGTCCTTCTCAATACAAATCTCTTCTTCCTGTTATTGGTAGTAATGAACGTTAGATATTTTTTTTCCATGGGGTTAAAAGGTACCTAAGTATATGGTTGCAAATGGAAACATAGGGGACAGAATCGGGTATTGGCAAGTTTTTTTCCATTTTCATTTGTGTGTGGATTTTTAATATAAATGCGGAGACATAAAGCATTAATGCAGTCAAAAATGTTTCAGTGAACAAGTTTCAACAATTCAACTTTATATCAATTATAAATAAACCTGTCAAATTTTTCTGGACAATGCCAGCATTTGGATTTTTTTAAAACAAGTAAATTTCTTATCGATGGCAATTAAATGGTGTTTGTAGCATTTTTATCATACAGTAGATTCCATCCATTCGCTATACTTTTCTAACTGAGTTGTCCTACATGCAAGTACATGTTTTTAATGTTGTCTGTCTTCTGTGCTGTTCCTGTAAGTTTGCTATTAAAATACATTAAACGACACCTGCTTTTAGTATTGTTTTTTAAACCTTCTACTTGGATCGTCCTAGATACAAGTGTTCAGTGTATAGCTTTTTGGACCACTTTCCTACCGATTCCTCTTCTTGCTCCAGTCTTAATACTGAAAAGTAACATTTCCAGCATTGTTTTAACATTAGCTTAGTTCCATAAAAGTGTGTCCTCACATTAACTGTGAAGTAGCTGCTTTATTAAAAGAAAATAAAGTTAGAGTTTTGAGCCTCTAATCACTTCAGGGTTAAGCAACACTTTTTGATAAGTGTATTAAATAGGTAAAGAGACTAGGATGTGGAAGCAGTATGGAAACCAAGAAGAAAGTCACTGGGTAAGAGTTCAACATTTCACTATATATTAAAGAAAAATTGTTGGTAATCTGACTTTTTTTTTTTTTTTACTTCAAGTAAAAACTGTTCATTTATGCAGAGTCTGAAAGTAAACCTTCAGTCCATGCAGAACATAATCAAAAGAACCTAGGGCAAACCAAGGCAAAATGTATTTTTTTTTAATATTAATCTCTTCCCCTGCACACCCTCCCCACACCGCCTATCTCATTCTGAACTACGTAATGTTTATTTTGTTTTGCATTTTTTTAAACAAAGTTCTTTGCCCTGGTTGAGAACTCAGGATATGCACCATTGCTTGTAATTCCTACTCCCTGTTCAAAATCATAATATAGTACCTGCCTGATAAGTCATCATTTAGTTTTGATCTGTCATGCAAGTAGTGAATCAAACTGGGTAGGTACTGCAAATGCTCATATTGGAATACTTTTTAAACTCTCCTTGATTGTGCCTCTCTGTTTATTTTAAATGAATGTTCCAAACTTCCTTCTGTAAGACTTGATTAATTTGTTAATTTTGAATTCATAAGAGTGGTTAACTTCATTGGAAACTTGACTTCAAGAATTATCATCCAACTGAGGAAGAACATACCACATTACTCGTTTTTAGTCAACAGCCCTAATATCTAATTAATTTCTGCTCTGTAACTCATTTACAGGTAATAATCTGAGTGAAATTCTCCCCGTGCAGAGTCCCTACAAAACCTGTGTGCCTCTGAGTCCTTCAAAAAAGGACTTCCTGGCACAGAGGCTTTATGCAAGGGTGAGTTTCATCCTCTGCAGATACCTTGAAACAATAGAGATTCATGATCTGTTTTGGCAGTTCCTGAAGAGAGAGAGCCAAAACTTATTCAGTAAATCATGTTCATAACTTGTTCAGCTCTAGTAGTAATGAATACTATCTGCCAGCATTGTTCAGAGTAAAGTCTTTCTTAGGAGTAGCTTGTCGAGGAAAAGTAATGCCATACAGTGTAGTTAGAGCAGATCGTTTGATGCTAAACCTGTCCAAATCTGTGAACCAAATATTCATTGATATTTGATTGACTGTCTTACAAGAACCAAACCAATAGAACTGTTAAAGGTGAGCAGCAAAGATTGTTTAAGTGAATTGAGATTTCAAGCCTGCCCTCTCTGCACATATGTCTGGTAAACTCACTTTAACACAAACAGCCTATATGCAAACATTAACTGCCTGCATTGTCATATAGTTAGGGCCCTACCAAATTCTTGTCCATGAAAAACGCATAACAGACCATGAAATCTGGTCTTTTGTGTGCTTTTACCCTATACTATACAGATTTCATGAGGGAGATCCCCAATTTGAGAAATGCTGGTCCTGATCCAAAAGGGAGTTGCAGGGGGGTCACAAGGTTATTTTAAAAGGGTCCTGGTATTGCTACCCCGACTTCTGCACTGACTTCAGAGCTGGCTGGCCAGAGAGCAGTGGCTGTTGGCTGGGTGCCCAGCTCTGAAGGCTGTGCCCTGCCAGTAGCAGTGCAGAAGTAAGGGTGGCAATACCATACAATGCTATCCTTACTTGTGTGCTGCTGTCGGTGGTGGCTCTGCCTTCAGAGCTAGGATCCCGGCTGGCAGCTGGAGAGCGGCAGCTCTGTCGCCGGCAGCAGCACAGAAGTAAGGGTAGCAGTACCACAACCACACTTAGAAAAACCTTGTGATCCCCCCCAACTTCTTTTTAGGTCAGGAGGGACCCCTACAATTACAACATGGTGAAATTTCAGATTTATATAGCTGAAATAATGAATTAATGATTTTAAAAATCCTATGACTGTGAAATTGACCAAAATGGACCGGTTTGGTGGTAGGGCCCTACCTATATTTGGATTTCCAGTTTATATACATCAGCTGATAACACCTAAACTTGTTAAATTAATCCAATTTTCTGTAGCTGGCAATGATGTTGGCTATTTTTCCTATAACTTGAACTCAAGTATTGGTAGGTAAAGGAGCGGATGGACTTAATTTCCCCCACACACACATCAGAAAAATAAGTCTAAATGTGTTGGTATGGGATATTAGTACATAAGTTTTTAATAGGGTTGGGGAGAACGGAACAATAAGGCACCAACTGACTATAGACTGCAAAACGTTTTCTCAAAGAATTTAACATTTTTATTTAAAGCTAATAAAACAAAGCTTTAAATCGACCAGAGCAAGAGAATTCAGAATGGAAGGAAGGCTGATACCCAAACCTAAACTTGCCATGTTTTTCTTGCAGTCGGTATTGAAGCATGTAATGTTAGACTGTTCTTAGATTCTTACGTCTTTCCAAAGTGCTAGTTACAACTGTTACACCCCTAAAGAAGTGATGTGCAGTGAATCCTGGTATGATTTGTTAGGAGCATATTTCCACCCAAATCTTTTATTAAAAGAGCTTGTCATTTGAATATTAAGTGCCCTTCCCCTGTAAGTTACTCCTGTGGAATTTTTGGCCGTTAGCTTTCTGCCCCCATTGTAAGGAAAGCAGTAGATTTGTGAAAATAATCTACACCAGAGTATTGCTTTACATCAATTGTTTCTATAGTGTCCCCCTCCCACCTTGCCCTTTCAATATTTACTATGAGAAGCAGCAGATGAGCTCCTGAATTGATCTGATTTTTTTTTTAATAAAATGATCTTGCCATAAGACAGGTGTCACTTACTTTCTTAAAGTAGCCTACTGAGTGCAAGTTTTATCTCCTAGCTCAGTGAATATGCAAATGCTAAACAAATAAATCTAGGTGGCTATTCTTATGGGAATGGACAGGAAATGTGAAGTCTCCAGTTTTTTTGGGTCAGGTCTTGGAATGAGATCTACATGGATTTAACTGTTTTTTGTTGGGTTTTTTTTTAAGTGGGGGAGAGAATCAGGCTGTAGACCAGGGAGTTCTTAAACTAGCATATGAGCTTCATGTTCCGTCCTTTCACTTCACAGCAATTTCTTTTAATAGGGTGGCATGCGAACCAATAAAGCTTAAGAGCCACTGTTCTAGATCCTTCTCAGCGTAATGCCTCTAAGAGCCGTGATGACAATGACTTTCTTGCTGGACTGGGAATTTGCCTTAAGGGCAGCTTCCACAGTGCAGGAGGGCTGGGAGGGCAAACGTGCTGGTGTTAATTTAAGTACAGAAGTTGCCCAGGGAGAGAGGACAAAGCTGCTGCTAGCTTTAACCCCCTCCTTCCCACTGCTCTAGCACCCCTGCTTTTGGTGTCAGGGAAGGAAAACAGTATTAAGGCACTGCTTCAGTTTAGACCAAACCTGTGGGGTGTGCCCCCCCCCCGGAGGGGGGGCATGCCACAGGAGCTGGGGCAGTCCTCATGTGGGGTGGGGAGGGAATGCCACCCAGCCCTGCCCTGTCTTCAGCTGCAGCCCCATCCCCAGCTCTGCCCCCAGGCCAGCTCCACCTCTAGCCCTAGCTCCTTCCCCATCCCCAGTTCTGCCTCCTGCTCTGCCTTCAGCACAAACTCCTCTGCTGAGCCAACGGTGCAGTAATGGAGGGGCATGACAGGAAAAGTCTGAGCACCACTGGTCTAGGCTGAGAGCTGCTAGATGGGTGTACACTTTACTCATGGAAGGGGTGTGTATGATAGAGCCCTGCTAAGTTTTAAGATGCTGACCTTGATTGTGTGTCCTTTTCTATGGTGGCTAGTGGTTCATGGTAATCCATTCCTAAAGTGGCTTAGTACAGTGCAGCTCCAGTCATTCCTTCAGATGGGAGACAGAATAGTACTGCTGCTCAGTATACTTGTAATGTGTTAAAATTAACTTGTGAAATTATATTTTAACCAGTGCCGTGCCTCCCCCCCTTTGCACATAAACAATCCAATGACTGTATGCTAGACTGGTGTGAGCAGCAGCTACCAGTGGGTCTGGCTGCTGTCTGTGTATGCAATATGGGCATCAGCTGCAAAGAAATTCAGCCTATAGGTGAAAAGACTCTTAAAGCTCAGTTGTACACTGCTACCTCAATATAACGCCACCCGATATAACATAAATTCGGATATAATGCGGTAAAGCAGTGCTCCGGGGGGGCCGGGGCTGCGCACTCCGGTGGATCAAAGCAAGTTCAATATAACATGGTTTCACCTGTAACATGGTAAGATTTTTTGGCTCCCAAAGACTGTGTTATATCGAGGTAGAGGTGTATTTACTGAATATACGTTAACTGGTCTCTCTACATTAAGAAAATACTGCTATTAAAAAGCAAAACAAGGAAGTTGGCTGGAGTTCTCCTGTTGCTGACAGGTGAAGAAATGGAAGTTATATGGGGGGAAATAACTATTAGCTGCTAACTATTAAAATGCTTTATTGCTGTCAATGTTTTTAATGTTCTTCTGATAAAATCAATGAGCCATCCCTCTCCGAATAAAGAAATCTGTGCTCCTTGGGTGAGATCAGTCATGAGGAAGCTATTTGCAAAATAATCTGAATTCACCCACTTGGTTGTGCAAAAGTGCCCCTCTAAAATAGCTCACCTGAGCAATGGCAGGTGTGTGATGTGAGTCCTGTGGCTTTATACTTTTACTGGACATACAAACTAATTTAAACATGATTGCTTCCTGTACCAATTTTAAAAACAATATTTTTCTATAATGAAAGTTTGCTTGTGGGAGGGAGATAGACTGAAGCTACAAATCACTGGTGCAGGGGTGTGAATGTTCAGTAGGAACTGGTCTGTGACCAGCATATGATCAGAATACAGTAACAGCTTTTGTTTACTAGTAGCATGGTCTTATTTGTCTAATATTTAATTTATCTGACTACCACTTTGTAGAACTGGTTTTAATTAAACTAACAAGGTATTAGATAAGTCTCTGTATTTGCTTTCTGGTCTTGTATGATACCACATCTGGCACCCTGGGTAATAGAGAGGCCATGACTGAGTGTGCATAAAAACTGTCCTGTTCTCGCACCCTCAGAAGGGATGGTCTCTCCATGTTAGAGTTCAGGTGCACAGGGCAGTATTAAGCAAAATTGTCCTGCAGCTGCTGCTTGTGAAGCATCTGTTTGTGTGGATAAATGTAAAGTTGCCCTTCTAGCATGTTTCTCAAGCACTGCTTTTTTTTTTTTTTTTTTTAAAGTCTATTGTAAAATCCCCACCAATGTCTGGTGCTAATGAAGAGCATCTCCATGTTCTTTGGAGTCTAGAACAACCAACAATTAAAAAGAAATAAAGATTCTTTTGAAGTAGCAGAGTTAAACATGACCTATCTTTGGTATTTTCTTTGGTATTTTCTATGTGAAAATTCACTGAACTGTACATGGATGCATGCAAATGTATTATTTATAAAGAGAATTAAATTATAAATTATGGATTATCCTTTGAATTCTCAAGGAATGGTTAGCATTTAGGGTTGGGGAAAGGTATGATATTTCTTATACACAAATATTGACTTGTTTGACACCGAAATAAAAACAGAAATATTGCATTGTCTGCAAAACATGCAAACGGGGCATATCTGCAACAGACAGGCACGAGAAGAGTAATGGAAATTAGAAGGCAGTGGTGTCACTTGCCTAAAAAAGGTTTTGGTGAAAGCTTAGTGTCCATTTGAAATTTCATATTTAAAACAATCTGGTTAGAACGTAGGTTTCTGAAATAAAGTTCCCCGTTGTATACAACAGAAATTTAAATAAGTAGGCTGTTTAATCATAGCTGCAACTTTGCTGCACGCAGGGGTTAAATTTATTATCACGTGAATATACACTAGGGGATGAGTTTAACCTAGTAACTGTATTGACTTCAGTACCATGGGGATGAAAATGAACTGACCCACTGCTTGTTAATTGTCACAAATATGTTAGATTCCTTTCATCGTTTTAAATACCTGTGAGCAAGGCATTTTAAGAGCATATATACATTCCTGAACAATTTTACTTGGTCATACTTCCCCTATACATTTTATGAAGACTCAGACTTTCCAGAAAATATGCTGCCAGAAGAGCTGAATTAAAAGCAAGCTGTCCATATTTACTAAATTCATATGCCAAATTCAAACATAAAATGTCCAAGATTTTATACGTCTAGTAGAAACAAATTGCATGTATGTGAAAGAAATGGAAATATAAAATTGTTAGTGTCTTTATGATTCTGCTGTATCAAATCCTTCAGAGGAAATAGACCTTGAGAGCAGGACTAATTAGTTACCAAGAAACTTTAGGCCCAAAATTTTATCATGTCTTAAATATATAAGAAACGCAACACATTTAAAACATTTATTTTAGTAAAAATAATTGTTGGATTTGATCACCTCATGTGCAGGATTTATAGCCCCAACAGGCTAGTACATTAGAACCTGAAAATAACAAGTTCTAACTTCGAACTCATTAGTGTTTTCACTGTCTAAGCAAAGTGACTTATGAAATGTTAGCCAGCAATAGAAATAGTGAAAAATTAACTCAATTTTTAGCAGTATTGTATTTTACTATATAATTATGTAGTATTAACAATATAACATGTTTAGTAGCAAATATTAGTAATAAGGATTTTTTAAAAAGTATAATGAAGTTACTATCCCAATTCAATGCTCTTCAGAATTTTATAAAGCTGGGCCTATGGTTTGCTATTTTCCCAGAACGTCTTTATATTTTTGAAGAGCAAACTTTTGTGTTCTGTATAGTGAATGCAAAAATGGAACAATGGAGCTAATAATTACAGTATTAAAATATTAGTAAAAATTATATGTAATCCACCCACCAATTTATTCAGTATAAATGAAGGACTACAGGCACAACATAAATTGACTGCAAATGTTTAGCCATGTGGTAATCTCCTATATTGTTTGATTTATGATTTAATTATTCATTGTTTTATAAATGTAATTGCATGGATGCAAACTGTGCTCCCTTGACAAGTGAACACATGAGGCAGCAGTGAGGCAGGATTCCGGGAGGGTATAGAAGCCTTGTCATGAAGGACCAAAAAGGCTGCTGAGGCTGCCTACATGCTGAATTCAGGAAGCAAGACTGACCTGGAAATAACAAGGAGGGAAAAAAAAAATCAATCTGTGCCTGACTCTGATATTAGTGACTTCCTCATACTTTCGCCAGATAGCTTGCTCTCCACTCTGACATTCTCTATTTAATGCCCTCTCAGCAGATAGTAGCTATCAGTGTGGGTTAAATTCTCCTCTGCAGAAATGCAATATCTGCTGGTATCTGGTGATCGGCAGATGGTATCTGAGCATCTGCAGGGGATAGCGATTAGTATATAGCAGGAGGAGAATCGAGAGGGAAACTAGGGCAAAAGGACAAGAATGAAAAGGAATTTGTAAGGGTTCTTCATCAGGATGATTAAAGACTCTCATAGGACACCATGCTGAAGTCAAAGGCAAATTCCCACTATATCTGCTTTGATAGTATCCTACATTTATATAGTGCTTTACATGCCAAAACCTTTTACAATCATCCATTTACACTGGCAGCACCTGGCCTGCAGTCAGTCAATGCAGTCCCAAAAGTAGGCAGAGTCAGCATAGTAAGCATGAGGTGAGGCCAGCCAGAAGGGTGATATGCTGTTTCCATGCTTTCCCTTAACAATCTCTGCTGGAATATAAAGTGGCCTCCCTTAGCCTGAACTTCCCCTCCAACATCGCTGCTTCAGGGGTGCCAGTGGGGCTTGCAGCCCTTATATCAGCAAGGAATGAATCTGTCCCTTTATATAATCGAATCTCTCATCATTGAAATGTCATCACCTCTAGGGTGGAACATGGCATCCATTCTGCACCAACAACACCACACATTTTTTAGGAAGGAAAGTGAAGAGCAATTCATGCAACTGAAACACACACTCCGTTTCAGATAATATATAAAGTGATGTGAATTATGTCAACAAGTGGGTGAAAGGGAAACTACAGTGGTAAGGGGGCGGAAGAAGGTGCAAGCTATGGTTTGGGAGGGCGCTACTTCAGCTTATGCTTTCTGCCACCCTCTTAATAGTTGATTTTCCTGCTACACCCATTTCTCTGAGTCCCACAGTGTATGTTACCCCAGTTTAGATTTTGGATCTGGATCTGAATTTCCCAGAGGTTTGGTAGCTTCAGATTCAGAATTTTGATTTCACCTTGTCTCTGTGCACTTCTGTCACTTCCTATAATGAGCAAATGTGTGTAACTCTTCTCAAGTCATTATGAGTAAAGGATTAAAACCCTTAACATCACATACATTGCAGATTGAAGTCTAGAAATTAGAGCTCTCCCTTTCAGTTCAAAATACTCAGTAGTGAGAAACAATAAATCCCCTTTGTGAATCTCACCCCATCGATGATTAGAAGTTTCTGCTCAGCATTTACCTGCACTTCATGACAATCAGCACTGCACAGGCTTGATTTGTGCAGGTTTGCTGCCAGAGATGAACAATGAGGGGTTGCGTTCAACAAAAAGTCATCGCTATGTGGTTAAGGAGACTTGGTGGTCTTCTACAGTTTGGCTGCAGAGGTTTCCATGTCAATTTCAGAAGCTGAAAATTGCTGCATCCCACCTATCGGTTCATAGATTTCAAGGCCTGAAGGGACTATTATGATTATCTAGTTTGATGTGCATAATACAGGTTGTAGAATAACATCTGTCTGAGTTAGAGCATATATTTTAGAAAGCTCTTGATTTAAAAACATCAAGAAACAGAGACTCCACCACATCTCAAGGCAAGTTGTTCCAATGGTTAGTCGCCCTCAGTGCAAAGAATTGTGCCTTATTTTTAGTCTGTAGCACTCATCTCCTGTCACACACTTGATTAGACGACAGCCAGAAATCACACTTTCTCCTTCCCTCAAAAGTCCATGAAAAGAAATGGCCATAATGATACATTATTTATCACAGATGTGAAGTGCTTCAGTGTGGTATCTGGGTGCACTTTACATCATTAATGACAAGAAGGGCCGGCTCCAGGCACCAGCGAAGGAAGCAGGTGCCTGGGGCGGCCAATAGAAAGGGGCAGCACTCCGTCCGTTGTTGGGGTGGCACATCTGGGTCTTTGGCGGCAATTCAGCGGCAGGCCCTTCACTCCCTCTCTTCCTCTTCGGCGGCACTTCGGCAGCAGCTCAATCTTTTTTTTTTGTTTGTTTTCTTTGCCACTTGGGGCAGCAAAAAAGCTGGAGCCGGCCCTTATTACAAGCAATATTTCCCTACTAGAAGGAGCAAAACCTCTATAACCACTGTCCACAATACTTGCAAAATTCCAGGAAAGAGGGCGCAAAATCTTGCTACTGGTTTGGATGCTAGGTGTACTGCAGTGATTGTTGTGCGCTCTTAATGAATTAACCGTGTGTGGGGAGATGGTAATGTTGACATAGGGTGATAGGGAGCATGAACCATACCTGAAAAAGCCTGAGTTCTTCATCTTGACTGTTTCCCAGACACCATCTCCAAGGATTCTCTTTGCTACAGGACCAAAAACCGATTGACATAAAAAAAATGTATTTAAAATCAGGAGCAAAATATATTCCCAGTTTTAAGTTACTGCACAACACTGGGTCTCAAGAACCGTCTTCACTGCAGCTGATCTGGACAGAATCCATTTCTATTCCTCCTGTACTTTGCTCAATGTCACTTTCACAGCTGCAGCACTGAAAGCCCTGAGATTCTGGAGGCTGGTGAGTGACCTCCAAAACCTAGAATCTTGGACCAAATGCCTCAGGTTAGGCGGGTATGGCATGTGCTCTCTCCAAGGCTGGGTGACACAACACTCGAGCCGAATAATTTCTGAGTGGAAAATACAAGTCTCATACTTATTTCCACCATGGTTTTGATAACAGGCATTTCAAGGCCCGGGTGATGCTAGTGATCTGAAATTTATACACACACAATCTTCTCTGTTGCCTCACTGCTGGCAGAATCTCCCTGATTTTCCAGTGTAGGCAGGTACAACGTGGCCACTAACACAATAGGTGTACTTAGAGAGCCGTGACTGGCTAAAAGGCATAATGAAGATCAAAAATAAAAAAATATGCCAGCACAATATGAAAAATGTGTCCTCAAAGAAATTTAAATTGTGCGTGATGTCTGCTGCCTATACTCATGGCTCCAGGTTCTCTCCTCTTGTGTCTCTTCACTTCTTCCCATCAGATGATCTCTCCTTTGTGGTTGTGTCTTTACCAGTGTGCCATGTAATAAAAGTGTCTCCCATGCAGAACCAATGTGGGCAAAGTTTATTTTTTACATCCAGCCCACCACTAGTCCCCTGTTATGGACAAGGTGGCATTATACACCTACTGCTTTGGCAAATGTAAACCCTGTGACTTGTTAAATTTGTCCACAAGTTTGGTTGTCAGTTATAGGGCTTGATATAGATTTTGAAAACTTGAGGAGTTTCCTTGGAGCCTTGGGACCTTGATGGTGGGCACAAGGGTCTACAAACATGGCATCATCTATAGCTCTACTGTGCAGGTGACTCAAGCGGGGAGGGGATAGAATGGGAAGATACAGTTGCTGTCATCAGGTAAAGAGTCATGGTTCCAATGTAACAGGGAAGGGAAGCCCTGCAAAAGAGATGGCATTTACAGTCCTGTTGAAATGCAGGGTTCCTGTCTAAACGCATCATTGCCTGGCAGCTGAGACCTTGTCAAACAGCTTGTTAATTGGGCCATTGCCAGATGAACACATGGGCATGAATGCAGGCAACTAAGAGGCTATCACATGGCCTATGGGATCACAAATTCTGGATGGCTAGGATACAAGTCCCAGCTGGGAGCATCCTCAGGACAGATTATGGCTAAGGAACTGTGTCAATCCATCTAATGGCTGGAGTGACTTCAAACAATTTCTGTGTGTCTGTTAATTTAGAGCTTGGGAAAAGTGCCAGGCTGAGGCTCACACAGTCCTGAAGACTGCAGGCCTCTGCTTAGCCACAAAGCAGATACAGAACTGGCAGCAGCAGCATTGAAAGCTTCCTCACACTAGCCTGCCAATGTGCCTGACCTGGAGAGGCCACCTCTAGTGGAATGGGGATGGCTTATTCTGCATGCCCCATGCTGACCAGCCTCTCTGCTGAGATTGCCAACCAGGGGCCAGATTGAGAGCTGAAGGAGAGAAGAGGATGCTACAAGGCTTCTGACCTTTGCACAGAGGACAGGCACAATGGCAGTCCTTGTGTTCAGCAACTGCTCTTTCCTAATGCTCCTTGGGGCAAAACAGGCAGGACAGAGCCTGGGGCATGACCAACCATGGAAGGGAGACAGACAAATGCACAAGGAAGCACATGCTATGCTGTCCTAAAGGATGGTGCAGTGGGCATATTCCCCTGGTTCCCGGGAGTGCTGTGTTGGGGCATAATGTCTCCTCAAGCTTCCCCTGGCATAGTACAGCTTTGTACCATTCTCAACATGGGCCTGGCCCGGAGTTTGCCAGTTAGTGCTGATAATCTTTTGATGTGGACATTTGTCCCCTAGGAACTGAACTGACACCAGCAAACTTACTTCATAGAGGCTGACAGTAAGTCATCAACTTTAGATTACTACTGACCTGAACTGGATTTGAACCAGGGACTTGTAGTTTCAGTTTTTGCATGACGTGGTAAACAGACAAGGTGAAGTTTTTCATTTTATTATATAAAATATTATTGCTGGTAGTGGCAGTCATTGATCTATATACAAGATACCACGATTTCAGCCACTTACTCACCCACACAAACAAGTTCACTTTCGAAGCTGCTGTGAGAAGACCAAGAGGGAATGGAAGTATTTCTCTCTTTTACAGCAATCCCAGCAACATTAGTTTCCATTAAACCAGATTAAAAAGAAAAACAAAACAAAGTTTTTTTTAAATTAAAAGAGAAACAAATTAGTTCATGGCTTATATTCCTAGGTGGACAAAGTGGTTTAAATTGACAGGTGATTTCCAAGAGATATTTTTGTGTTCCTAGAACAATAATTTGATAGACAGCAATCCATGGATTGAATCGGAGTAAAGTTCTCCATTTACAGTTATTTCCCCCCCACCCCCTTTCTGGTGTCAGCTTGAGGCATAGAAAGCAAGGAATTTCCCAAGAGATGGGCACATCTGTTTAGGAATCTGATCTCATTTCTGCTTTAAAGATCCTCAGACTAAATGGATCATTTGCTTTCACAAGAGTAGTTGCTTTGAATGCTGTGAAAAAAAGGAGCCAGAGCCACGGATAACATCCAACTTCTTTGGTGTTTATCAAATAAATTTATGTAATAAAATAAATAATAATAATAGTAATTAATTAAAGTAGCATTCAATTTTTAAAAAAATAAGTTTACTATTTCTAAGCCTACCTTGGCTACATCTGGCACAGGGCATCACAAAGCAAACACAATCTCTGTGCTGTAAGGAATCTGTGACTAGTCATAGAGACATCACAGGTATCAGTTATGCTGCACACGTGGGCATTTTGGCCCTATAGATAGGGACCTTCCAGGATCATGGCCATGAAAAACACATCACTGAATGTGAGATCTGGTCTGCCCCGTGAAATCTGTATAGTATAGGGTAACATTACACAAAAGACCAGATTCCATGGGGAGACAAGCGTTTCTCAAACTGGGGGTCCCGACCCAAACGACGGGTTGCGGGGAGAGGTTGCAAGGTTATTGTAGGAGGTTGTGGTATTGCCACTCTTACTTCTGTGTTGCCTTCAGACCTGGGTGGCCACAGAACGGTGGCTACTGGCCGTGCAGCACCCCACCAGCAGCAGCACCAAAGGAAGGGTGGCAATACTATACCATGAGCTGGGTGGCCAAAGAGTGGCAGATGCTGGCTGAGGGCCCAGCTCTGCAGGCAGCAGCATAGAACTTAAGGGTGGCAATACTATACCAAGCCATCCTTACTTCTGTGCTCCTGCTGGCGGCGGTACTGCCTTCAGTGCTGGGCAGCTGGAGAGCGGTGGCTGCTGGCCGGAAGCCCAGCTCTGAAGGCAACGCTGCCGCCAGTTGCAGTGCAGAAGTAAGTGTGGCAATACTGCGACCTCCCTACAATAACCTTGCGACCCCTCCCACAAACCCATTTTGGGTCAGGATCCCTATAGTTACAGCACTGTGAAATTTCAGATTCAAATATCTGAAATCATGAAATTTAGGATTTTTAAAATCCCACGACAGTGAAATTAACCAAAATGGGCCGCAAATTTGGTAGGGCCCTACCCATAGAACACAGAGCTGTTCTCAGTCACACTGGTGTGAATCCAGAATAATTCCACTGACTTTTGGGATACCTGTGACTGAGTTTGTCCACAAGCCTTAACTACCTGAACTATAGGAGGCTCTGTAACACATGACATTAGTATTAAAATACTGTTGGTCTCACCACCTTCTCCCTGAATGGACCCAAGCTTCCAGGGGTGCTGGAACAATTTTTATAGCAGGGGTGCTGAGAGCCATTGAACTAAACTGTAAACCCTAAATATAATGGAAACCACTTAAAGTCAGGTGGTGCAGCAGCAACCCTGCACTCCTAGTTCCAGCACCTATGGATGCTCCCTGCTGATTGGCTGATGATGTGGACGTGACAACTCCAGATCAGGAAGTGGCAAGCTTGGAAGCTCTAAATGTAGATGCCTTCATCACCTAAATGACATCTATCTGCCTTCTCGTATCTCCTCATGTGTTAACCCCCACCCATCTCTAAATAAGTGGAACAGGCACTGCTGCACTCCCTGCTTTAAGCAGCAACAGAAATGAACATTTGCTGAAAGTCTGCTTCCCTCCCCAGCAGGGCCGGCTCCAGGCACCAGCTAAGGAAGCAGGTGCTTGGGGAGGCCAATACAAAGGGGCGGCACTCCGTCCGCTATTGGGGCGGCCCGTCCGGGTTTTTGGCGGCGGGTCCTTCAGTCCCTCTCTTCCTCTTTGAGCTGCCGCCGAAGTGGGAGTGAAGGACCCGCCGCTGAACTGCCGCTGAAGAATGGAGCGGCGCGATTGAGCTGCCGCCGGTCTGCTTTTTTTTTTTTGCCGCTTGGGGCGGCAGAAAACCTGGAGCCGGCCCTGCTCCCTTGCTCCCTGTCCCCACATGTGTACCATCACCCTCTTCCTGCTCAGTGCAGGAACCATCCCTCAATCTCCCTGTCTTATATCCACAGAAGAAGGGACATGCTGCACTCCCTGCCTCAAGGAGCAGAAATGAACTAGTGTTGTATCTTTCTCCATGCACAAACTTCCTCTCCCCCTATCCTACCCACCATGCACTGCCGGTCTCCATCTCCTAAACTTCAAACAAGCAGAGGCACTGATAAACTCCTTCTCCCAGCAGGTATATTTGCTGCAGTAGCCCGGGGGCCTCTTGCTTGCTCTTAGCACTTCCTCCGAAGCAGGCAGCTGCACTCCATGATAGTATTTTGATCACCCATTGTGTTTTATATATATATATATATATATATCTTTCTATTTTTGCAATTAACAAATGGTCAGTGGATTCTTCACTATAAGTGGGTTAGTGTGTGGAATGTGTTTTTTTAATAGAAAAACAGCAGAAAAAATGCTAAAAACAAAACGTTAAGGCTTGTAACTATGTAGGCTGCAGTCACTGGGGCAATGCAATCATCACCACCCACCCCCAGCAGATGTACCCACCCCTTTAGTGGCTGCCTCTTTCTCGGGCAGCTGATCTCCTGGTACATACACTGGAAGAGCTCATTGAGGTCCCCCAATATCCTACCATTATAAGCAGCAAAGAGTCCTGTGGCACCTAATAGACTAACAGACGTATTGGAGCATGAGTGTTCATGGGTCGGATGCATCCGACGAAGTGGGTATTCACCCACGAAAGCTCATGCTCCAGTACGTTTGTTAGTCTATAAGGTGCCACAGGACTCTTTGCTGCTTTTACAGATCCAGACTAACACGGCTACCCCTCTGATACTTGATACCAGGGGTCGGCAACCTTTCAGAAGTTGTGTGCTGAGTCTTCATTTATTCACTCTAATTTAAGGTTTCACGTGCCAGTGATACATTTTAATGTTTTTAGAAGGTCTCTTTCTGTAAGTATCTAATATATAACTAAACTATCATCTAGAAAGACAATGTGCAGAAGTGAGGCTGCAATGAAGCCAGTGACTCTGTGAGTGCTTAGCTTTAGCAGGAGTCCTACAGGTTGACTCTTCAGTTGTTCAAAGAAGCAGTTCCTTCTACTGGGGTCAAAGGTTTTTTTTTGAATGGTCACAATTCATGCTACAGATAAATAAAGATGGGTCCACTGGCAGGGGCGGCAGGTTTGTATAATTTTTGGTGGTGTCCAGAACGGGTCCAAGTCCCGCTCCTCCCCACACACCTGCCTAAGGTTCTGGGAGGGAGTTTGGGTGTGGGTGAGAGGTGCAGGCTCTGGGAGGGAGTTTGAGTGCGGGGTGCAGGCTCTGGGTTGGGGTGCGGGAGGAGGTGAGGGGTTTGGGCTCTGGGAGGGAGTTTGGGTGCAGGGTGCGGGCTCTGGGCTGAGGCAGGGGGTTGGGGTGCATGAGAGGTTGAGGGGTATGGTGCTTACCTCGTGCAGCTCCCAAAAGCGATCCGCACACCCCTCTGGCAGCAGCATCTAGGTGGGAGGGATGGGGGGATCTCCGCATGCTGCTGCCTGAAGGCACCACCTTCTGAAGGAAGCCGCCTTAGCTCCACTGCACTGCTGCTGCTGCTGCTGGTGGCGGTGGCCGGGGGCCCCTGTGCCCCTTTAAATTGCCCTGGGGCGGCAGGCGGGGCCGGGAGACGCTCCGGGGGAGGTGCGTGGGGGTGGCAGGTTGGTCTGGGGGACATTCCGGGGCAGGTGCATGGGGGCGGCAGCTGGAGCTGGGGGGAGAGAGACCCAGCCCCAAAAATTGGTGGAGCTGGGCCCCCAGGCCCTGAATATTCCAGGAGCACGGGCACCATGGGCCCATATAACTCACCGCCCCTGTCCTTTGGAGACCAGGATCAGAAGCATCTCCCTTCTCCTCAACCCATCGGGACATCTGTAACCAGACCCAAATTAGCAGTTTGGTCCAGGAGATGTCATTTATCCCTCTGAACCAACCCTGAATGGCTATCCCAACAGAAAAAAGAGAAGCAGAGAAAATGAGCCGTGTTAATTTCAATCCTGTTAGAAACAAACAAACAAATCAGAATTTGTCAAATAGAAAAAGAATTAAATTGGTAGTGAAAGCCATTTTGCTTTTCAAGCTTCCAAGAGGGTGTTACAAGCCAGGGAGAATCAAAAATCTATTACACCACCTAACACTGGTGTTTTTCTCAGTACTGGATCATCAAAAGACTTCTAGTTGAAATGCTCTGTGGAAGAATATTAGGCTATCAAGCTTCAGAAGACGTTCTTAATGATAAGCTATAGGAAGGCAGTTAATTGAAGTTCTCTGCAGAACATCATCCCATAAGAGAATTCCTATAAAAAAGCATGTGACATTTACCAGCAACATAAGCAATGAAGATTTATACAGGGCCAGCCTTCTCCTCCTCCTCTTCATTGTTATGTTTACAGTGTGTAGGTGTGCTAGGCACTTTGCAGAACAAATAAAACAAATGAGGCGCTTGCAGTCCTTTTCTTTTTTAAGAGCCTCAGACAACAAGGTCCACCTGACAGGGAGCGGTCCAAGTTCATTGGCAAATGTTCAACAAATCACATCATCCTTCCAGGTGGAAAAATGAGCGGACACTAGCTCCCAAGTAACTCTCATCTAGAAGGGAAGGTTCTTCAAGCATTGGTAGCACTCAGCCCAATCAATCACCCCTAAAACTAGATCTGTTTAGTTGCTGGGAACAGGATTAGTGTTCCTTATATAGGGCAGATGCTTGCAAATATTCAGCTGTGCTCCACAACATGCCATAACCAAGGGGTCATGGTGAGTGATATGGACAGGCCTGCCTACCCACATATACTTGTCCAGCACTGCTACAGTGAACTGCTAGAAGCACTGCACACCTGTAATCCCCAGTGAGCCCATCAAGAAAAGGTGTGACAGGGCGCCACTAAACAAGTTAAGATGGCCCATGGGTAGCAGATGATCTAGGCCACAGCCTCACCACATAGCTCAGGATGGGTAGTGAATGAGAAAGGCACCCTGAACCGGGTCCAGCCTACCCCTGGCCTGACTATCTGGTTTCTTCTAGGTAAACCCAGGGGGCAGGGAAGTGGAGTGGTAGCAAGCTAGGTCAGACTAGCAAGGTATAGGGGCTTGGGAAGGGAAGAATAGTTAGGGGAAATGCTCTAATTTGAGCTACCAATAAAGGGACCTACCAAAGGCAACCATAGAGTTAGCCAGCGGGACTGGAGGAGTAATGCACGGTAATTAGCCTTGCAGGTAGGACTGGACAATGACATACAAAACATTTCTGTGCTTAAAAACAGTCCCCCAAAGCAGCTGTATAACTGTCCTTCCTGCAGGCCTGGCTGAGAGAATGTCCTGTAGAGAACCTGCATCTGCACATACTGAAGATGGAGATAAGCAGCAATTATTACAGTGGTGACCCAGGCCAGCCCCCCCGAGCATACTCTGCATCAAAGCATCCTCCATGAGAATGAAGGTGGGGAGGAGGGGAGATACTGCCAGTGTGGAGCTAAGGGATCAAGGTCGGGGAAGTGGCTTGGACTCCATCACTTCCCATGTACTGAGTTCTATACCATTGTTTTATTGTGTGGAACACCCCCTAGTGATTATTAAAGAACTCTCTGTTCCTAACCACTAGGTGGCTTATGGAGATGTTAGGTCAGATTGGGGAGTGTTGGCCATTACTCCTGAATTCATTCACCCCAAATAATTGATTACACACAAAGAAAGATTTTATAAAAACAGCAAGGTTGCAAAGTCAAGCACTCAAAAATTAGGAAACACCAGAATGAAGGTTGCCTGCGTGACTATTGTTTGGCCCATGAGTGCTAGGTATAATAGGGCAGGGGAGGCTAAGCCTCCCTTGGCGCAGATGCTGCTGCCTCGCTGCCAGATGCCTGGACTGTGGTGGCCCTGCCTGCGCTTCACCCCTTCCCCTCCCTGCTCTGCCCCTTCCCCGAGACCCCCACCACCCGTCGCTGCCTGGTGAGTCCTTCCTCTCCTCCACTCTACCCCCCCACTCCAGAGATCTCTCCCGCTCACCGCATCCCTCCTCTCCTCCAGCCCCATGTCCTGCAAGACTCCCACTGCATCCTTCCTCACCACCATGAGACCCCCTGCATCCACCTCATCCCTCCTCACTCCCCCTCCCCATGAGACCCCCCCACTGCTGCTTGCCATGTCCCTCCTCACCTCCATCCTCCTCTCCCATGAGACCCCACAGCTCACCACTTGCTGTGTCCCTCCTCACCCACCCATGAAACTCCCCACCTGTCACTCACTGTGTCCCTCCTCACACCCCTCCCCCATGAGACTCCCCTGCCTGCCACTTGCTGTGGCCCCCCTCTCCTCCACTCTCCTCTCCTGTGATATCCCCCACTTGTCATGTCTCTCCTCACCCCCCACCCCTGTGGGAGAGAGGGGGTGGAGGAGTGGAGGGACACAGAAAGTGTGAGCAGGGAAGTGGAGGAGAGGAGGATGCAGGGAGCAGTGGGGGGGGGGGGGCTGAGTAGGGAAGGGGGTGGGACCTGAGGGGGCTGGGGCATAGCAGGGGTAGAGTGTGGGTTGGGCCAAGGGCAGAAGAGGCGGGACAGGGAGCTAGTCTCCTCCAGGGGAAGATACATCTGCTGCCCCTGGTTTGGCCCCCACGTGCCTGGGCATTATGAGAGAGTCTTTAATTACATGACCATAGACTATTTTTTTCCACAGGACCCATGCCTCATTCAGTGCACAGGATGGATTGTGCCCACTTAGTGCAGCTCTTTCTCTTCTTCTTTGTTCAGTGTGAGGCCCCAGGCCTTATTTACTGCACACTATTCAAACCATGCTCTGAAGGCACAATTATTAATCTCCTCATGAGATTTTTCTATGGTGCTCATCACTACATGATCTGATTGCTTCACAAACAGTAATGAATTTATTTGCACAACATCCGTGAGAGATAAATGAGTGTTACCCCCATTTTACAGATGGGGAACTGAGGGATTAAGGTCAGAAGTAGCCACTAATTTTGAGTGCCTAAACACCTAGAACCTGATTTTTCAGAATTCTTAGCATTATAAAGCACCTTATAGATTCAAAGCACAGCTCCCATTGATTTCACCTGCAGCTGTGAGCGCTCAGCACCCTTCAAATCAGATCTCAGACTGTGCACACAGAAAATGAGAAACACAGGGTTAGTGACCCACCTGTGAAAAGTTTGGCTTAAGTAACATGATTAATGTGCTGGAAGTTAGTCTTTCCCCTGAAGAGTAATAGAGCCTGGCCTTTTACTGTTTCTTTAAGGGCTTGGGACTAGAAGCCTCCTCTCTCCCAGCTCAGTGGGATGAGCTTTGGGAAGGGGACCATGTATATGCTGCCTTTTCCCTTATGGAGGGGAAGGTGTGTCTGTGGAACTTTCACAGCCTAAAGGGCTGATTGGGCTCAGCTGGAGAGAAAGCTGGCTGAGGGCCTGCAGCTAGCCTGAACTGGAGCCCAGCTTTAGGAGGGATGCTGGGGGGATGCCTGATCTGAGGCAAGTGCTAATAAGAGTTTAAAATGCAGCCAAGTTCTAGGAGAGGAAGCTGCCTTAAGGAGGGATAATGTAACTACCTGAAGTGTGAGTTGGCTGCCAGAAAGGCCATGAGTGGACTTGAGGAATCGCCTCAGTAGCCAGCTGGGATGAAGCCAGATGGGGAGACCAAACTACAGAACAGGAATAGTGTAATCTCCAGCCCAGGGAAATGGAAGGAGCAGTTTGCTGCCTAATGCAGGGTCCCTGGGCTGAAACTCAGACTAGAGGGTGGGCCTGGGTTCCCTTACCTCTCTGCCAGCAAGAGGGGGGACTACAAGCCTCTAGACTAGATGTGGGAAAACTATGGCCTGTAGGACTGTCCTGCCTGGCCCCTGAGCTCCCGGCTGGGGAACCTAGTCCCTGGCCCCTCCTCTGCCTTCCCCTCTCCCCCACTGCCATGCTACTGCACCGGTTGTGCTCTGGCCTGCTGCTCCTGCTGGGCAGTGTGGGGAGCGCAGCTGGCTCTGGTTGGGTGTTGTGGCTGTAAGCTCCTGCTGCTGGTAAGGAGGTGGAGGGTCCTGGGGGGCAGTCAGGGAGGAGGAGTTGGTTGGATGGGGTGGAGGTTCTGGGGGGGGCAGTCAGGGAGGAGGAGTTGGTTGGATGGGGTGGAGGTTCTGGGGTGGTGGTGAGGGGATGAGGGAACAAGGAGGGTTGGGAGTGGGAGTCCTGGGGGGGCCTGTCAGGGGGTGGGGATGTGGATAGGGGTTGGGGCAGTCAGGGGACAGGGAGCAGGGGAGTTGGATAGGGGTTGGGGGTCCTGGGAGGGGGGTGTTATTGGACAAGGAGCAGGGGGAGTTGGATGGGTGGGGGGCAGTCAGGGGATAGGGAGGGGGGTGGGGGTCAGGCTCTTTGGGGAGGCACAGCCTTCCCTACCTGGACCTCCATACAGTTGTACAATCCCACTGTGGCCCTCGGGCCAAAACGTTTGCCCACCCCTGCTCTAGACTAAAAGAAGCAGAGATTGATGGGGCCACAGATGAGGGCCAAAGGCATAAAGGCCAGTAGACTTGGGTTTGGTTCTGTTTGGGCTTTTCTGCTAACCCCTACCCCTTGGAAGAGGATTGAACTCGAAAGGCTCAGGCAACGGAAGCTGCAGACCACTATAAAACCAGAACAGGGGATGACAGGCAGTGCTAGAGTAGAAGAACCCCTGCAATGCTAGTGTTTGGCCCATGAAGGGTGCTTTGATGGTATGTGCCCCATGACCACTAGCATCACATAGGAGCTCTGGGGTGGAGGTAGGGGGTAGAATCCAATTCCCTAGGGTAGTATTGAACTGCCTTAACCATGAGATTGTCCTTTCTCTTGGTGCAGTTCTCTGCCTTGTTTTCTAGGCACGTTCCAATGTCTGAAACAAATGGAGCAGAAGCCTTAGAGAACAACATTTTTCTCTACACAACCCTGACTCATCCCAAGAGCCAGTCCATCCTGTGCACTGAATGAGGTAAGGGTCCTGGGGAGAAACAATATGGAATCATAATGGATATGCACCAGGGGGCTGAATTAATCTTGAACAGCCTTAATTCTGGTTTCTTAACTTTTCAGTGCTTGACTGTGTGACATTAATGTTCTCTTAACATTGCATTTTTGTGTGTAATTGCTTTTTTTTAAAAATCCCAGCAAAACCACAATTTTGAACCTGTGGTGGCATATTGACACCTATCTGGGTCATCAGCAGGGTTTGAGCCTTTAGATCCGCTACATGAACCTCTGCCACTTGCACTAATTAAATGCTGGCCTGTGCTATATAGTTATGTTGGCTTAACTACATTGCTCAGGACTGTGAAAAAGTTAACGCCCTGTGTGAGGTAATTAAGCAAACCTAAGCCCCAGTGTGGACATCCCTAAATCCCCAGAAGAATTTTTTCCATCGACTTAGCTCCTGCCTTTTGGAGAGGTGGATTTCCTACAGTGATGAAGAACCCCTTCTGTTGCTGTGATGCAGCTGTGGCTGTGCCACAGTAGCATTTCTAGTGTAGACATAACATGTGTAACTGATAGCAGTAGTAGACCATTATCCTCTGTGGCCAGCGTTAGAGGGGGATGGGACACTTTGCCAGTGGGTTTCACAGATAAAAGCTGATAGCTGAAGAAGGTGAGGCTCGGGAATCTTGGTTTCCATTCCAGGTTCTGAAGCGGAGTCTTCTCCAATGGGCACAGACTCTTCTGCTCTCTTTCCCCCAATCCTGACCCCTTCTGTCCCAATCCTGTCTCTTCCTCACCCCTTGTTCCCGTCTCCTTACCCAGCAAGTCCTGGTCTCACCTTTCGAGATGCTCTGTCCCAGTCTCCATGTCCAAATAGCCCCAATCTTTCCCCACCCCAAATCTTCATCTCTGTTTCCTTCTCTTCTCTCCCCAGGCTCCCTGTTCCAATCTACTCTCCCCAGGCTTTTGTTCCTTCTGCATTGGACTCAGACTTCCTCCTGTATGGGCCCAGTGGGGGACGGGGACAGGCCTGAGCTGTAACTGCAAGGAAATTCCTGCTCAGTCTTGGGCTGGAGCATACTAAATGCAGACAAAACTTCGGGGCATTGAGCTGTGAAGCTCCAGTAAGTCCCTAATGAGCATGGGCAAAATACATAACTTTTTTCAAATGCTTAAAATTTGGCCAAATCTGGGCAGCTTTTCATGGGGATGGCTAAAGGTGCTACCTTGACACGCAGGCCACTCCTTGCCAAATTCCTTGTCCCTGCTCCAAACTTTGGGGGCATTAGAACTTTTCAAAGCAAAGGTTGCCAAAATCTTTCATGTGGGCAAAACAAAACATTATCCCCTAACCTCATTCTCGGAAACATCAGCCAGAATAGTTTAGTTCCCCCCCCCACCTCCTGCCCAAAATTGAGCATGAGGTAGGTGTGGAAAATCTTTAGTCAAAGCAGTTAGTTTGGCAAAGTTATAAACGACCGAAAACAGAATCTCATAAATGGGATGTGCTGGGCGACATTAATAGCTGGGGCTGGTAGCACCACCTATAATACTGTGGTAACAACAATAAAATGCAGCTTCACCATTTGAAAAGAGTGGCCTGACAATTACTGATATTAAATAAATGTCATGGGTATGCATGGTGCTTCACAGATATACAAGATGACAAAGAGCTGTCCAGGGGGATTTTTATAGTCTGTTATAGACGTGTGTGTGTGTGTGTGTAAACCATGGGGTGGGGAGGAATGAGGAGACAAATGAAGAGTATGGGAGGGAAAACTCTTGGAAGGCTTGTCCTAGTTGTGTAATGATCAGAGAGGGGCATGATCAAATGTCTGAGCTCAAGCCTGGGTACCAGAAACTCCCCTGCTTCGACTCTTGGCTCTGACACTGACTTTCTCGGTGACCTTGGGCAAGTTGCTTCATCTTTGCTCCTCAGTTTCCTCATCTTTAAAATGAGGCTGATGATGCGCCGTGCCCTCCCAGGAGTGTTGTGAAGATTACAATGAATGTGCATAGAGCATTCTGAAGAATGAACTGGCTTACAGGATTTCTCCTGCTTTGTTGGCAGTCTAGTCCCAAGTATGCTGTCTCAACTTGTTGTGCATCTTGTCAAAACTGGATGGATACAAAATCCTGGGCAGAAATGGAGAAGACATTGGAGAGAAACATGTGTTGGTTTGTAGACTCTTCTGGAAGCTAGCATTTGATGTCAGCACTGCTCCATGCTGGGCTGCTCCTAGCTAATTATGCTGCCTCCAGTTATCCATCTTTGCTACAAAGATCGTGGGACAAAGGAGATAGAATAGCTTATGCTTCATAAGAGAGCATTAGTGTGATGCTAAATACAGTCTACTGATGAAAATCCACTTTTAATAACATCACTGAGTTCCCTGCTGCTTTGCATTTTAGCATAGATATTAATAATTGTTTATGAAATTCTTGAACAGATACTAACAGCAGGAAATGCACCTGCATTATTTAAAGGCTGTTAAATAAGCAGATTTTATTTACCAAAATACCACAGTACTCCTTAAGCTATTAAACCTGTCCTTGGTTTTGGCAGGATGGGTGCTTATTTCTGTGTTGGGAAATTGGCTGTATGTTGCTGATGTCAACAGACAAAATGGACTTTTGAATGAGTAACAGTGGCATCCTTGGCTGTGAATTTTGGCTTCTGTTTAGGACTCTGCAATCAACCAGTGATATTTACATATTGAATAACTGGGGGGGGGGTTGTACAATACTGTGGCTAATCAATTTTAATGGGAAATCAGTATGTATTGAACTGGCTCGTGTGTGTATCCCCTGCTGGATGGAATCAGATTTGATCAACTGTGTGTTATGAGCCCTATGCTGCTAGTGGTGATTCTCCTTTAGCTTAAATGGCAGGAGGCTATGGTTTTGGAGCATAAGGATCTGAGTTCTATTGTTGCTACACTTGGCATTTCGTGGTAACTCAGTGTAATTACACTAGGGATGAAACAATGGACCCAATGAGTCAGCAACATCAAGAAAAAAATCACAAAGCAATCACTTTGGCTCTCTGCAACACAACTGCTTGATGTTCCCTTCAGTTCTTTTTCACTCCTTCCTGTATGCTGAAGGAGGGAGAGAGGGTGGATTATCTTCTCTCCCTTTCTCCCTTATTTTGATTTTTAGAGGAACTGGGGTCTAAGAAGCTCCACCCCATTTACTCAACTTTTCCTGCAGAGCCTCCAGTGAGTTTGGGTAGCATGGGGAGTGGTCTTTGATTGGCCATGCAGTCATTCTGCCTGATAACAGGCACAGCCAGGAAAAGGCCTTTTCACATATTAACACCCCCCCCCACTCCCTGGAGGAATGCATTTGGCATTAGATCCATAGTCTGAGGTCCATCTGGTAGAGTCTATGCTGGGTGAACCTGTTGCTTGTATCCACAGTCAAGGTGCTTGTCTGAAGCCCAGCCAGACCTCCTGCATCTGCAAAATTGGCCTGTGTTGTCAGATGCTACCGGCGTGGTACTCTGCTCTGGTCAAGGTTGACATCACTCAGCTGCGTGCGTGTGTTCCCTCTGTGTGCTGTCCCAGCTCTTCGAAGATAGCTGACACAGCAGACCCCGAGAGAACCCCCAATGACCACAGAGTCTAGTAAGGTACAAAGGCACTTCGGCCAGGTTTATTGTCAAACAAAGCACAATGATAGTTCCCTCTAGATTTTACTCTACAGGACATACTATGAGTATGTGCCCCCTGGCAATGGACTCAGCTCAGTCAGTGGTGGGACTTTCCACTGCCCCCTAGGCTGGACAAAGACACTGCCCCAGGGATGCATTCTTATTCACAGGTACAAACAAGTTACACATCACTCCTGACATATTGAGGTTCAACCCTTCTACGTAGCAAGGTACAACCCCTCTACGTAGTAAGGTGCCACCTCTCACCTTGTACATGTTGGTTCGAACAAAACAACTCTATCAATCATATTACCCTTTTGGCCCTGTCACTGGGATGGGTCAGCCTGTTCCTTGTTATCTGTGTGGAGTGTACAAGTATGCGAATGTTTTGATCTCTGGTGCCCAGTACCTTTTAAGTATGTCTCTTTCTGCAGCATCAGCCCTTTCCTTGCCAGCTTTTGTGAGCAGGACCTGCCTCTGGCTCACAGCTTAACTTTGCTTTATGTTAGCAAAGTCTTGACCATTACTTTAGTTCAGGTCTTAGGCCTCATACCAGGCCTCTGATACCAAGGTTTATATCTCGGGGCCTCCTCTTACTACAGTCTGGAAACTTGGTGTTACTGTTAACATGCTCTCGAGATTTCCAGTATATCCTACTTCTGACTGGCCTAAAAATACAAGAGTATCTCCAAGGTTATTTCAGCACCTCTGGAGCTGGTCCTGGTTGGAACCCAGAACCTCCCTGATCTGAGGAAAAGGCCAAAGCTAAAGGAATGCTTCAGAACCTTCAAAGATGCTCCCTTAAAAGAATGTGCAGAGGGTTCTGGGATAGATGTAGGAGCCTTATTGTGTCAGGTTCAGGCAAGCTGCTTCAACCTCATGACACAAGGGTTATCACACTTGGCTCTTGCCTCTCATTTGAAGTTCTTAGTATTTGTGATGCACTTTACCTACCAGTTTATTCCCAGTTTACAAGTGGGGGAAACCTAGGCACAGAATGTAAAACGATTTGCCTGACCTCATACAACATGTCAGTGCCAGAGCTAAAAATGAACTGAGAAATCTTTACTCCTAGTCCCAGTTGGGATCATTCAATCACTCTGCCTCATATACAAAAATTTGATGGGGAAAACACCACATTACTAGACAGGTTGTAAAAATTTGTATTGCAATAGCTCCTAGAGACTCCAACTTGGAAGTGTGTGTGGTGTTACACAATGTGTGTATATACACACAATAAGAGACAGTCCCTGTACAATTTAAATAGATAAGACAGACAAAAGGTGGTGGTGGTGGGAAATCCATCTAATCATCCCCATTTTATAGATAAGCAAATCTCCTCAGTTTCTTAAGGTCTTATGAGATGTCTGTGGCAGAACTGGGAATTGGACCAATATCCTCCCCAACTCCTGGTCCAGTACCTTAACTACACCACCATCCTTCCTCTTAATCACAGAGTTTTATCTATGTAAATAATTGTTAACCCCCCCCACATGATCGTATGCAAATTATTTTAATTGCACAAATGACACCTGTGCAGATCTAAGAAAGTTAAGACATCAATTAAAACTGTAGCCAATGGCTGTTTGCATAGTAAGGTGTCAGTGCAGAATGCTGCAACATCCGATGCAGCAGCAGAATTGTTAAATTAGCACAAGGGTTCTCAAACTTCATTGCACCGTGACCCTATCCTTACAATAAAAATTACTACATGACCCCAGGGGGTGGGCTTCCGCCCTGGGTAGTGAGCCTTGGGCTTCGGCCCCAGGCAGTGGGGCTAGGGCTTTGGCCCTGGGGTCCTGCAAGTCTAATGCCAGTCCTGGTGACCCCATTAAAATGGGGTCGCTACCCACTTTGGGGTCCTGACCCACAGTTTGAGAACCTCTGAATTAGCACATTTAATGGGGGTGGGGGGAAGAGAAGAAAGATTTATTCTGTAACAGCGGGGAAAAAATGCGTCTATCATTCATGAGAGAGGTCTGACAAGAAAATCCAGATGTCTGACAAGAAAAGTTTTCCCTTGAACAGCAGTATAATGGTCAACACAATAGGACGCCCATAGCAGAAATGATCTTGCAGTCACATTGCGCGAAAGGTCTGTGGTTCACAGTGTGCCACAGAAGTGACATTCAGCAGGGTGATTTCCTCCTCTCAGAAGCAGAAAAATTTCAGTGTGTGTATCGAGACTGCTGACAGCTGTTGAAATTGTGGTGGGTCAAAGGCTACCATGATGCTACTACCCACCATAATAAAACATTATTCCTTTCATCCTAAAGCACTTCACAGGCTACATACAGTACAATTAAGGCTTGGCTTAGAATTTTGATTTTTAATTTTTATAAATTTGGATATTGGTTTTTAAGCACTTTATTTTTATAAATTTCAGTTGTGGGAAGTTATGCGGCTGTCAGACTATTTATGGCAGCAGATGTTAAGATTAAAAATGTTAAAGCTTTATATAACTGTTGGAACACAAATTGTATGTTTTGACATATGATGTTGACAATGTAAATATCTTTAAATCAAGCTCTAAGTTCTCAAGCAGCATTTTCTTTTACTTTGCCCATCTGTAAATTTCAGTTGTTATGGCTGGCAATATTGGTTTGGGTATGTAGGATGACATCGACGTTTACTGATTTTTTTGATTTTTTTTTAAATCAACTGCTTTGAAGCCTGACTACAATGCACCTGTCTCTAGCTTGCAGTACAGCACTGGAGAGGGGAAATTTGATCCACTAATGCAGCCAATTACTGCCCTTTCAAAAAGTGCCATGGGGTCTTTAGTGGGCTGTAATAAATATCAGACTGAATCCTGCTCCCCAGTTATTGGTCGTTTTGCCATTGACTTCAATTGCAAAGAGCTTTAAATCATCTGCTTGCTGTAGGATAGTCATTTGAGCAGGGGGAGTAGGCTACAGAATCTTTCTCCTTCTCTCTCTCTCTCTCTTGCCCACTGACTATCTAACTACATCTCCAAAGTGGAATGGCTTCAACAGGAGAGACTGAGAACTCGATATCCGACTATCCAAAAGCTCAGTGGTTAGAGCACTCACTTGAGATTTGAACAGGGATCTGCTCCCTCTTTTCTCCCCATCAGGCAGATGGGGGACTTAAGCTTGGGTCTCCAACCTCTCAGGTGGGTGCTGTAATCACTAGGCTGGAAGTTATAAGAGAGGCACCAGCTCCTCCTCTGGCCAGATTTTGAATGGGGCCTGATCCTTGAGGTGGCGCTTTGAGTGCACCTACTGGAATGGGCCCTAGAAGCAAGATAGGTATTTCACCGCCTGTATTCCCCTGGCTGGTGGATCATACTAGGGCTCAGATGTGAGATACTCATTCAGATGCCTTGAGTGGGGCAGCAACACTCGTGCCTATGGAACTTTTTTAAAGCAAAAACTTAGGTGCTGAGTGAGTTAAGTGTCTACGGGGTTAGGAGGCAGCTGAGCAGTGGTTTTGTGGGTCACAGTTGCACCTAAATCCTGTGTGGATCTGGGCCTTTGAGTTTTTGGAGAAGAATAAACATTTCCCCATAAAAGAGGAGGGTGGGGAATAAAGAACCTTTCCCTACTAAACCTGGATCTCATTGATCAGTTATTCTATTGAAGACCTGGTTTTTCCTGCCCCTTGCAACTTGCCATGCAATAGCACCAAATAGCTTAGCTAGAAGCTTAACTAAAATATATTGTGTATGTCAGGGTGCTTTTTTTTGGGAAGAGTTCCTGTTCTCATTGCAAATCAAACAGAAAGAATTGGAGGTGAAACTCATGAAGACTAGCTCTGGGAAGGATTTTTCCAGCATGTAGAATCAGTTACGAGAGGAAATAGTGTATTTAAAGACATGATAAAAAAAAAAAGTCAATTTTTTTTTCAAAAGGCCTAATTTTAATCTAGCTAATTCAGGCACTGGAGCCATAAAACTGTGGCAGCATACACTTTAGCATGGGCTGTACAAGCATACCCTGGGTAATTACTCACAAGGCAGGTCTGCTCTGAAGTGCATGCTGCTTCAGCTTCATGCTCTGGGTTGTGAGCTTGCTAAATTAAAGCTAGCTCAGGTATGTCTGCTCCAGCTGCAATCACACCCTCTGATTGCCATTTAGACCTACTCAAAGACAAAAGGATGCTGATTCCTGCTATGGCAGGATTCTCTTATGATGAGAGCTTAGGAAAATTGGGGTCATTTAGCTTGGAGAGCAGAAGTGAACTTGTAGAGGGAATATTATTTCAGCATTGTAGAAGGAAGAGTGAAAACTGATCAGTCCCTCCTTCTTACCCTGTCCCATCAGACCACAACAAGAGGTTGGAGGCTGAAATTAATGGTTGATACATTTAGAATACATTAAAGAAAATATTTTATTTGCCCAAGTGTGGCAAGGAGCAGGCCCAGTCTCTCACATGGGAACCCTGAGGAGGCCTTTGCCCTGCAATGGGCTGAGAATGACTGATCCTAATGGCACTGACCAGGTGCTACAGTAATGGATGGCATAGAAACCCCTGAGAGAGATTGATTGGACTTAAAATATGAGGTTAATTACCTAATTTTGTTGAAAGAACAAGGAGGACTTGTATCAGAGGGGTAGCTGTGTTAGTCTGGATCTGTAAAAAGTAACAGAGTCCTGTGACACCTTATAGACTAACAGACGTACTGGAGCATAAGCTTTTGTGGGTGAATACCCACTTCATCAGATGCATGGAGTGGAAAATACAGTAGGAACAGAATACAGAAATACGCACACAACATGAAAAGATGGGGGTTGCCTTAACAATTCTGAGACAAATCAATTAAAGTGTGCTATTAACACCAGGAGGGAAAAATCACTTTTGTAGTGGTAATCAGGATGACCCATTTCAAACAGTTGACAAGAAGGTAAGAGTAACAGTAGGGGGGGAAAATTAGCATGGGAAAATAGTTTTTCGTTTGTGTAATGATTCATCCACTCCCAGTCTTTATTGAGGCCTAATTTGATGGTGTCCAGTTTGCAAATTAATTCCACTTCTGCAGTTTCTCGGAGTCTGGTTTTTTTGAAGTTTTTTTTGTTGAATTGCCACTTTGAGGTCTGTAATTGAGTATCCAGGGAGGCTGAAGTGTTCTCCAACTGGTTTTTGAATGTTATAATTCTTGATGTCTGACTCGTATCCATTTATTCTTTTGAGTAGAGACTGTCCGGTTTGGCCAATGTACATGGCAGAGGGGCATCGCTGGCACGTGATGGCATACATCACATTGGTAGATGTGCAGGTGAATGAGCCCCTGATGGTGTGGCTGATGTGATTAGGTCCTATGATGGTGTCCCTTGAATAGATAGGTGGACAGAGTTGGCAATGGGGTTTGTTGCAAGGATAAGTTCCTGGGTTAGTGTTTTTGTTGTGTGGGTGCTGGTGAGTATTTGCTTCAGGTTGGGGGAGGGGAACTGTCTGTAAGCGAGGACTGGTCTGTCTCCCAAGGTGTCTGAGAGTGAGGGATCGTCCTTCAGGGTAGGTTGTAGATCCTTGATGTGCTGGAGAGGCTTTAGTTGGGGGCTGAAGGTGACAGCTAAGTGGCATTCTGTTACTTTTTTTGTTGGGCCTGTCCTGGGGTAGATGACTGTGACAGGTGGATCACAGAAACCCCTTTGGGACTGCCACCTGATGTGCTGAGACTACCTCTGAGCCCATTTTTCCCTGGCAGCTTGGAACTCCAGAAACTTGCCTTGTTTGAGCCAAACATGCTAGCCTGCTGCAAATGCAGGTCCACGTCTGAACCACATCCCCCAAAAGCTGCAGGCTTAACTGAAAATAGCTTAGGAAGTGTTCCTGTTTCCAACACCCAGATGCCCAATTCCCAATGGGGTCCAAACCCCAAATAAATCCATTTTACCCTGTATAAAACTTAATCAGGATAAACTCATAAATTGTTCGTCCTCTATAACACTGATAGAGATGCACAGCTGTTTGTCCCCTCCAACCCGGTATTAATACATACTCTGGGTTAATTAATAAGTAAAAAGTGATTTTATTAAATACAAAAAGTAGGATTTAAGTGGTTCCAAGTAGTAACAGACAGAACAAAGTAAATTACCAAACAAAATAAAATAAAACACGCAAGTCTATGCCTAATACAGTAAGAAAGTGATTACAGATGAAACCTCACCCTCAGATGTTTCAGTAAGCTTCTTTTACAGACTAGCCTCCTTCTAGTCTGGTTACTGCCCTCTGTTCCAGTTTCTTTCAGGTAGCCTTTCCACCCCCAAAGGATATCTCTTGAGCCAGCTGAAGACAAAATGGAAGGGTCTCCCAGGGGCTTAAATAGACTTTCTCTTGTGGGTGGAGACCTCTCTCCTATGCAAAATCCATCTCCAAGATGGAGTTTTGGAGTCACATGTCCATGCATGTCTGTGTTCCTTACCAGCCAGGCCACATTTCTGGGAAAGCTCAGATGTGGATCATTAGCATATGTATCTTACGGATTTTGTATTGCTGACTATTGCCATATCGGAGTACATTCCTTTAAAAGTAGTCTAGAGTCATCTGAGTGCCCATGACTTCATTTTCACTGGGACTCTAGTTTGTCTTGCTTTTTGTTATTCAGCAGCTCTGCCAGTCCCAACAGAAGCAGGCAGTAAATCATCACCATCTTTTCCGGTGTTATTGGCAGCTGTTGGGCACAACAGAAATGCTAAGGCACTATGTAAAATCACCATCAATCACTCGGTGGGTGGTGAAGTGAACTGACTTCCAAGCAGCTTTGGAGATGTGTGTAGTGAGGCGGAGGGAACATTACAATGACTGGGGCCATATAAGAACCTAAACACACACAAATGGTTCAAGTGAGTGCAATTTGAGTCTGACCATCCCAGCTTGGACATTGCTAGTCAGGTTCTGTCACATGCAAGGATACTCACCGCTACAGTTTGCATGAAAAATTTCAGCCAATAGCTTTTGGCTGAAAAATGTAGATTTGGGTCAGTTTTGGTCAAAGACTTTTTTACCCATAAAAATAAGTCAGAACAGCTTGTTTCAACATTTCCAAACCAAAACACCTAGATTCATCTTTCTGAAAAAAAGGTGGTTTGTTAAATGTAGGGAAATTCCAAAAAACACAACTTTAAATGTCTGAAACCTCCCAACAAATAAATGAAACATCTTATTCAACCTGAAATGAAAGTTTTCAACTTTGTTTCATCCAGAAATTCAGACAATTTTTGGTTGGTTTCTGAATGAATTTGAGCGCACACAAACCATGACTTTTTTTTTTTTTTAAAAAGAAGAAAAAGTTTGGTTCATGGAAACAAAAGAAATGTGGTGGTTATCCAACTCTACTCACCACTTTTCAGACTTTGTCCCTCCAGGACAGAATCACCGTCTCACGGTGCAAATGTTGTCATGTCTTCCTATAAGGTGAAGAGCCCAGCACTCAGATGTGGGCGAAAGGAGGAGGCGAGGTTTGGTGATGTGTTCCGTAGGTTCTCTAAGTCTGCCCTTCCAAACTTATGTTTCACCATTTCTCACTTGTGTAGAAGAAGTTTGTCAGTTACCACATTAAAAAAAGTGGTGGCAATTCCAGAATAACCATCCTCGGTGCTACTGAGGAGTGGATGGCTCACGGGCTAATGGTATTTCCATGAGGAGATTTTTACCCATAAGTGGCTAGTTCAAATCCATCTCCAATAACTATGAACTAAAAGTTTAACAGCCAGCAGAAGGTAAGGTGGCCTATATGAAATGAGTGGGTGGATCTCGCTCCAGTTCCAGGTAGGCACATGTCCATCTCACAAATCCATCACCCTATTTGGCACTAATAGGCAATCTTAGGAAAGTACAAGGATGAAGTGAGACATGGGGACTAAGGTAATAATTGGAGATATACCAATCTCCTAGAGCTGGAAGGGACCTCGAAAGATCATGGAGTCCTGCCTTCACTAGCAGGACCAATTTTTGCTCCAGATCCCTAAGTGGCCTCCTCAAGGATTGAACTCACAACCCTGGGTTTAGTAGGCTAATGCTCAAACCACTGAGCTATCCAACTCCCATTGCATGGAGTTCCTTCCAGGGCATAGCTGACACACTGATGGGATAGTGTTAAGAAGATTGTGTTGTCTATGTCTGTTCTATGGATAAACTTGACTCTTTAGGCTTGTCCATCCAGCCTGTTTAATGAGCACTGAATTCATTAAAAAAGAGAACAAATATGAACAGGACCAGCTCAGGCTGGCAGAAGAACTTGAGAAGATTGGGAAGAAAAGGGTAAGGGGAGGAGGAAAAAAATGATTAGAAACAAACCCCCCCAATCGTTAAGAGCCTGATTCTTCTCTGTTGAATAATCTGCATGTAAGGTGAAGTAGTGCACGTTCAGGTCCAGATTCTACCACCCCTACTCATGTTGAGGAGCACCTTACTCCCATTGGCTTCAGTGGGCCCACTTGGGGAGTAAGGCACTATTCAATGTGAATAAAGGGGATCCAAATCCAGCCTTCTATCTGGGTATAGGCTTTGGTTCTGTAATATAACTTGCCTTGGGACAGTCCTCTGCGCGCACACACTGTTTAGTGGAGCAGACTACATTTGAAAGTTTAAATTTTATTCTCAGTTGTATGGTTCCTTTTCTTGAAGGTTGCTGAGCCATTTGTGCAAGCAATAAAGATGACAAGGTGTTTGCTTATGGTGAAAATAAAGACATTCCTTAGGTATAGAAGAGAATATCAGGGTTGGAAGGGACCTCAGGTCATCTAGTCCAACCCCCTGCTTAAAACAGGACCAATCTCCAGACAGATTTTTGCCCCAGATCCCTAAATGACCCCCCTCAAGGACTGAACTCACAACCCTGGGTTTAGCAGGCCAATGCTCAATCCACTGAGCTATCCCTCCCTCCATGGTGCTGGAACTAGGGGTGCTACTGCACCCCCTGTCTTGAAGTGGATTTCACCATACACAGGGTTTATAGTTTGGTTCAATGGCTGTCAGCACCCCCTAGACAAATTGTTCCAGCACTCCTGTTCTTGGGTGCATTGTGCTGAAGCAGATGCAGCTATTTGACAATTGTACCAACCAAGCGTGGCATTATTACAATAATAAAAAAAAGCTTAGTTTTTGCTAAGAAGTTACGTTTTTTTAAGTCGTGCCACTAGCAATGGGTTTTATAATACAGCTGACCCTACTCTGATCAAGAGAGAATGGTAAACTTAAAGTGGGACAAGCTTTGGTAGCTCATGTATTTAGCAAGTAAGGCCTGGTCTACACTGGGGCGAATAGCGTAGCTGAAGTCGAACTACCTTAGTTCGAACTACTTACCCGTCCTCACGGCATGGGATTGACGTCCGCGGCTCCCCCGTCGACTCTGCCACCGCCGTTCGCGGTGGTGGAGTTCCGGAGTCGACGGGAGCGCGTTCGGAGTTCGATATATCGCGTCTAGATGAGACGCGATATATCGAACTCCGAGAAGTTGATTGCTACCCGCCGATCCGGGCAGGTAGTATGGATGTACCTTAAGTGGACTTAGTCCTGCAAGGTGCTGAGCACCCAGAAACAGACTTAAAATGTACCAGATTTCACTTTCTAACCCTTAATTCAAAATCTGTAATCTGGTAGATTTGAACCCAAATCCTGAAATCACTTACTACTGTGACCAGTCCCAGGACTTTACAAGTTAAGCACTTGCGTAAATGTTTGCAGAATCAGGGCCTTAAGGTAATATAGTGGGTCCACAGCATAATCTTATGTTCCTCATTCGCTAACAACTGTGAAGAAACTTTTTTAAAGTAACTGAACCGTTCACAATTATTACCTCATAGCTTGTTAATTTTTTTGGTTTCTAGCAGTGACACTAAAATCATTCCAGGAAGTTCTACCTATTAATATTTCAGTTCCTGGCAGCATGGTTTAAGCACTGCATGTGGGAAATGGCTTTATTTAATAATATAAAAAAAAAAGGCCATGGAACTATCAGCTTAGTGTCATATATATATAAGCACTGAAGAAATCACAGGTATAGGAATGCTTAGCAACCAATACAGATCTGTAAAACTAAATGCTTTCTGTGACATGTATTAACAGTCTACTGTAAAGCATCTCAGGGGGAATCTCAGGTCACTGGTTGGCAGAAAGTTTTGTACTATGAAGTATGTTGTAAAAATTCTGCATTGATTAAGTCTCTAAATGATACAGGCCAATGTAGTATGCCTATATCTTGATTGTTATATTTACAAAGCATCTAGTGCTTTGTAAGTTTTGCCCAATGCCAGTCACTGAAAAGCAGCCTTCTCTGGGATGGAAGGATGCAGTGGTTTTGTAAAAGCTGACAGCAAACAAGGCACAGCAGTTTAGGTCAAGAAATGAAGTGCACTGCATCCAGTTAAAACCACAGAACTTTGGCCAGGACCCCCTGGATCTTGTATAAAATATCTACAGGGCAGCTGACTTGCACTCCGGCTACAAGATTACAAAACTTCAGTATAAACATTCAGACTTGGGGATCCTGTGATGGGGTGGGGGGGAAGGTCCCAGAACTTGGGCTCCACCCTGAGCCAAGATGTCTACACTGCAATTATACTGCCCTCAGCCTGAGCCCAAGTCAGCTGGCCCCGGCCAGCCCTGGGTGTCTTACTGCAGTAGATCTACCTATGATGTCTTGAAGTCATTAAAATGATCAGGATCTTGATTTTTATCTCTTAGTCAAAAGATGACCCCTCCATCAACTCAGGTGAGAATATATTACAAATAAAACCAGAAAACCCAGGATGAAATTAACATGTTTAAAGGGGTGCTGCCAGCTCTCATTTAGGTATAAATCCCAAACACATATTAAATAAATCTCTTCATATCAGATTCTGTATTTAAAGGCACTCAACCAAAACTTTAATTCTCCAGAAATGCTACCATCACACTGCTAGAGCAGGAGAACCAGGAAGTGAAATTGATCAGTTTAGTTTCATTGTTCAAACTTAATAAAATAGAAGAAAAGTAAACAATACACAATGAAAACAATGTTGCCAACTTAAAGCGATTAAAAAATCAGGAAGAGGACACCCAAAAATCATGAGATTTTTAAAGTGTTTTGGTGTCTCCATTTTTTTTTAACTGCTCACCCTCAGCATGTGTGAGAGACAATTTAGTGTTGGCCTCTCTCCCAAATTCAGTGGGTAGGGTGAGATTGGCCTCTACTGTAGGAGCTCTCACCCCCACATCTGGACAGGGAATGGGCAGTAATTAATCCTGTCCTCCAGCACCCATGAATTCAGCTCTCCAGCTTCACTTCTGCTCCTTCTGGGTTCTTCACTCCTTTCTCCCAGGCCTGGAAGTCTGCAGCAGCATCTCCTCGCCTCCCTCCCTGGCTGGGGGGCAACTCCAGGTGCTGCAGAGAAGCAGAGGCACCAGCCTGTCCCTGTCGCTCACCAGATGGGAGGTGGAGGAGTCGCTGAGCTCTTTGCTCCCTCTTCTGTGAGAACAGCAAGAGGAGGGGAGAGAGACTGATGGCTTCTGGCCAGGCTGAACTTTGTGAGGGGGCTGAAGCTTTTTGTGCAATCACAAAATGAGCTCCAGCCGCATCTGAAATCTCTCGCTCACGAAAAAAATTATGAGTTGCTAACGCTGTGAAAGGTCTGAAACAATTTTTAAAAAATTGATTTGTTCATACTCTAAAAGTATTAAACATTTTTAGAAAGCCCTTCTGCTTAACTTGGCAACATCCCCTTAAAATATATGAACTGAATCTCATAATACTTGTAATATAAGGCCCTGCCCTTACATTATGATCTAGGCAGGTAGACCCCCCTGCACAGAGAACCAGTGAAGACAATGGGACTCTGTGTGAGCTCATTGCAGAGTTATGCAGAGCTCTTTGCAGGGTTGGCATTTAAGTCCTCTAACTGCACATGGCATGTAAGTAATTTTTTTAAAAAGAATTTCTTGGCGTTAGGACCAGTTGGTGATAACTCAGGAAAAAGTGCTACCTAGAATTTTCTGTGTGCCCTCTGCATCTCAGCTAGTGGGACTTCCTATACATGGCTAATTTTGCCCAGTGCACTTAGAAGTAAGGGGAGAAGGGAGGTTAAGCTGGGGAAACAAGGTTCTTCTATTAAGGCCTGCTTTTTTTTTCTTTTTCTTCAGACTGCTTCAGCTAGCCACCAGCTGTCAGCAATTAAATAGGTTCTACCTGGGCTGGCAATAGAAATGGATGTAATTAACAGCACACAATGCAGGAGAGGACTAGTGGGGGACAGGGTTTGTGTGTGCCTCAGGTGGGTTACAAAGAAGCAGACAGAATAGGACTAGTAAAAGTGACTGTGGCTACCCTACAAAGTTAGGTCATTGTAAGCTGCTATGCATTGACCTAGGTGTATGTCGGTGCACTTAAATTTGTCTGTTTATGCCAACATAGTAACACTAGCTCCATGAGTGGCATTGAACCCTGGTTGATGTACTGAGGTCAATGCAGTGGGTGTGTAGGCACTCCATTACTTATGTTGACCCTGACAGTCCTCCAGCAGCTATCCCGCAATTCCTGACACTGACTGCTCTGGTCACAATTGTGAACTTCACTGCTCAGGGGTCACAGCGATTCGAAGTTCCCCTCCCCTTTAAAGCCCTGCAAACTTTTGAAGTGACTTTTCCTGATTTCCCAGCTTGACGAACACACCTAGCAGCTCTCCTCTGTTGAGTGCAACTGCCCAGCTGACCATGCTGGCTACAAGCTCTGCACGTGCTCTGTCTTGGAGTGGATGGGAGATACTGGATCTCCTGGGCCTGTGGCGAGAAGAGGCTGTGCAGGCACAGCTACTGACCAGCTGTAGAAATGTGGACCTCTATGAGCTGATTACACAGGGGATGCAGGAGATGGGATAGGCTGGACCAGAAGCAGTGTCACATGAAAGTGAAGGAGCTTCTACCTAGTGCGGTGGATAGGGCACTGGGCTTGGAGCCAGGAGACCGGCTTTCCTTTCTGAACTCTGCCACTCAACTGCTATCTGCCCCTGGACACTTCCTTTAACTCCTCCCTGCCTCAGTTTCCCCATCTATCAAACTGAAAACTCTTATCTTTGTAAAGCACATTTCATTCTATGGAGGAAAAGTGCTGTATGAGTGCTCAGTATCATTACCATTAGAACAGGCAAGTGTGTTCAGTACCTAAATCGGTGGATTTCCTAAGATACACAGAGAGCCTGTACTTCCACCCAGCCATCCTGTTGGCCTTCTCTCCTCCTGGCAACATGGCTTCTAAAGGAGAGGGGCAAGGAGATCTGAAAGGAGATGTGCTGCTGCTAGTGGCTGACTCTGCCTGTGGTTGCAGAGGAGCAGCTGTAGAGGGTTCTCTGTGCATGTTAATCCTGCTTAAGTTCAAACAGCCTTCAAACCTGATTGAATGGAGAACATAATGGACAGCAGGTGATCCCTGCTGCCCTGGAATTCTCATAAGTCTATCTGCCATGGAGACCTAGTGCAAGGACTTCTGGGTGGAGCTAGGAATTATATCAAGTGCTGCTATTCCACCTCTTCCAAGAGGCTGGTTGATACTATCTTGTTTAGACTCTTCTGTCCGCATTTTCAGCAGAAGTAGAGAAAATCTGGCCTCTGGTGAGTAAATGATGCATTTCCTCTGGTTTCAGTCTGTGTGGGTTTGCCAGCCTGGCATTTCAGATTTGGACAAACACCAAAAGTCAAGTGGAACTTTGCTACAAATGTAGCGTTTGACCTGGTTGGAAACCTAGGCAGGTTCTCTCATGCTTCAGTGCAGAACTGTGCACTAGCCTCAGGTCCCATCATAATCTGAGGGAATCTTTTGACAAACCTGGGATGAGCTTGTAATGAACCAACAAAGCAGTTGAAACGTGGCTG
Organism: Mauremys mutica; assembly: GCF_020497125.1. Classification (NCBI taxonomy): domain Eukaryota; kingdom Metazoa; phylum Chordata; order Testudines; family Geoemydidae; genus Mauremys; species Mauremys mutica. The sequence goes on along the minus strand of NC_059074.1, from coordinate 157,409,040 downwards.
GTGTTTGAAGTGTTTTGGGGCATCTCTTCTAGGTGACCGCTTCAAGGTGCGGGCTCCATTTGGGTTGCCAAAATCTTTAACTGGCAAGTAAGCTATTCAAGATGGTTTTGAATATTTAGAGGTGGGGCCCAAGCCAATAGACTGGACCCAAGTGCCTACAAACTTGGAGAAAGTTCTCTGCTGGATCCTTGCTTTCTGACTCAGGCTCTGCTTTATTTTATTATTATTTATTTGCTGACTGGGCCAATTTAGACATCAGAGCATAGGCAAAGATTGTCCTTTTTTTTTCTACTTCTTAAGGGACTTTTTTTTTCTGGATATGATTTTGTGTTCACGGTAATTAGACTGACTGCAGCAAAGGTTTTCATGTAGCAGTAGCCCAAGGCTTTGCAGCCCTGTAAGTGAGTTTTCAGCAGGCCTGTAAAATAGGGCCTGCCTTCCAGAGCTTCTGAATCCTAGGAGTCAAACTTATCCCAGAAATCTCTGCACTGCAGTCAGTAGACCTAAACCAGGGATGAGTTAGGCCCCAAGAGTTCCAGCTGAAACCAATGAGCACCTTGGGTGCTGGCTCCTCTGAAAAATCAGGCTCATAATAACTAACCCACAGTGATTGCTTTTATGGAGGTTAATATGGAGAAGGTAAAAAGATTGTGCCTATAGGGAAGTGACTGGCCACACTTTCTCACATGAGCCTCTAGCTTTTATTCTTTTACTTGCTCCATGGCCAGGGGAAACTTGTGGTTCAGTATTTTCCCCATCCATAGAATAGGGGTAATATTTTTCTCCTGTACTAGATTAACTGTTACTATGTCTGTACGGTGCCTAGCACAGTGAGGGGGCCTTGAGCTCAATAGGGACCTCTAGACATTACTGCAATCCAACTAACATCACTTCCTCCCTCATCTGGTGGCAGTGGCTGCAGCCTAGAGGCAATAAATATTGGCAAAAGAGGTATACTGTGGAAGTAATAGTGGTTGACTATAAAGGGGGAACCTGTTTAGCTGTCTTCCTTAGCCTGAGATTATGCTAGCTGAGGGGTGGGAGAACGAGAGTGGGGGAATCCTCACAGATCCTTCAGGAATAACCCAGCTGTTTAATGGCACCTGCACAAAGTGCAGGCAAAGTTTCTTTTTAAAAAGTTTAACTTCCTCCCTTTCCGCCCCCCAGCTTATGACAAAAGTTTTTCATTTGTCCCATTCGAATATGGCAAATTTCAGCTAAGGGCAGATGTCTCTGGTTAAGTGCTGAGGTGCGAAGCTTGTGAGGCACAGAGCCCTGTTGTGAGTTACTAAGGGTACATCTACCCAGCAATAAAAAAAACCCACGACATGGTGGCAGCTGGCTTGAGTCAGCTGACTCGGGCTGTGGGGCTATAAAATTGCAGTGTAGATGTTGAGGCTTTGGCTGGAGCCCAGTCTCTGAGACTTCCCCCATCAAGGGTCTTAGGGCCCCGGCCTCCAGGCGGAGCCCAGTGTCTACGTAGCAATCTTGTAGCCCGGTGAGCCTGAGTCAGCTGGCCTAGGATCTGAGACGCCATGCCGTGGGTATTTTATTGCAGTGTAGACATACCCTGAATGTCCTGGGAACTGAGCGTGCACAGTTCCTGGCAGGTACTAGACTCCTGAATCATGTAGACTCTGGTATGACCCGAACTGTCCCCTGAATGATGCACTGTTTAAGAAGCGCTGTTTTCAGATTTACATACTATACTTAGCCAGAGCTGAGCTGTTATTCAGTAAATATTTCCTGGCTTCCAATGAGCGGAAAACTGTTCGAGGATGCTGAGGAAACTCTCTGTTTCCTCTCCCCTCTTCACCGGTTTGCCTCCACTTCCGCTCTTCTCTCCTGCTTAACTCTTGGCCTGCAGTGAATTTTTCAGGCTATAGTGTAGCTTCATTACCCTTTATTACAGTTATTGTTTATACTGTGGTAGCACCTGGAGGCCTCAACTGCATCAGAGCCCAGCTGTGTTGGGCTCGATACAAACATACAATAAATGACAGCCCCCATCATGGCCCAGATCATGAATGTCCAGTGACCTTCTCATTGGTGCTGCAAGACGGCAAGAGATTTCTGTGGCCCGACCCAGGTTGCACATAGTGGAAAATCCGTTCATTTTAGTGACCAGATAATATTTGAGTCCGTGTGTCTCACCTGCGTCTTGCCTAATGCAAAATGATCACGCTGTAAGTTACCAGTGATTATAGGACATATTTAAGAGCCACTGTGTGGCTTTTCACAGAAGACACAGGTCCCCAAGGAACATACAACTTCCGTTTTACTGTTTGAAAGTAAAATGGATGGAAAGTTTTACTATTTTAAGGTGGCTAGTACAGTAACTTAATTCTCATGCTGCGGACATACAGTTAAAGGAGTGTGCCTTATTTGACATCAATATTGTAATCATGGTAATGTGTCTTGTATGCCTGATTTTAATGAGAGATTAAAGATCTGGATCAGGTAGAAATAAGAACTCAGATTTAGGGCCATTCATTGTGAAGCACTTGAAGAATGCATCCGACGAAGTGGGTATTCACCCACGAAAGCTCATGCTCCAATACATCTGTTAGTCTATAAGGTGCCACAGGACTCCTTGCTGCCTTTACAGATCCAGACTAAGACGTCTGCCCCTCTGACACTTGAATGTGTGAATTGAAGCTGCTGCTAGAGTGGAAGACAGCCCCCAGTAATGCTATACAAAAACTTAAGGTAGGACACGAAGAAGATTCTTGTATCTAACAAACTGGAAGGAAACATAAGGAAGCAGAATGTAATTGCCTGAAGTAGAATTAAACCAGGACACCAGGGTCAATACCCTTTCTCAGACAAAACTGAGCCTCCGTTTTTGATACCATATGAAAGATAATAGCCTCATTATAGCCTAAACCCAGGCTGGTGAATGTTTCAATACTAAGAGAGATGAGTACCACCCACTAAATGACCAACGGTCCTTTCTGCAGCACAAGGGGCTCATTAGAGGTCTCGGATTTAAGTTCTGATCCTGCTTTACCCTGCGAGATGTTAAGCTCTCAGCATGATGAAGTATGGTTTATGCCAACTGTCCCTCCTGAAGGACATTTTTATTCTCTAGAGGAAAAGTATCTCCCCACCTCCCCTTCTGTCCCTCCAAACAATTCCTGAAGTGCAGTGCGTTTCAATGCAGGCTAAAGGCCTGGCTCTACTTCCTCTTTATTGTCTATAATAATTAATTTCAAATAGAGAACTGGCAGCTGTGAGGCTGCAAATCAAGTGCACTGCCAAGATACTGTCGCTTTCTGTCAATGTTAAGGCTCTTCCTGGAGTTCCCTTTGTTGTGGATTGAAAATTCAATTTAAAAAGAAAACTTAAACAATACTGGAAGACCCAGTACTTCAGAAACCTAGCCACATCCATGCTTTGGTACCATAGGCCAGTGGCTCACAACCAGAGGCAGACGTACTCCTGGGGGTACACAGAGGTCTTCCGGGGGGGTGTTGAGTTGATGTACCACCATCTAGGTATTTGCCTAGTTTTACAACAGGCTACGTAAAAAGCACTGGTGCAGTCGATGAAAACTAAAATTTCATACAGACAATGTCTTGTTTATACTGCTCTATACTATACACTGAAATGTAAGTACAATTATTTATGTTCCATGGCAAAAGTGAGAAAGTTAGCAATGTTTCAGTAATAGAGTGCTGTGACACGTTTTTTGTATTTTTCTATCTGATTTTGTAAGCAAGTAGTTTTCAAGTGAGGTCAAACTTGAGGATACACAAGACAAATCAGACTCCTGAAAGGGGCACAAATAGTGTCTGGAAAGGTTCAGAGCTACTGCCATAGGCCCAGCTTCACAAAGGAATTTAGGCACCTAAGCCCTAGATTTAGGCACTATTGTGATCCCTTGCTCAGCTGCCCCTAAGCTCACTTGGTGCCTAAATCTTTACTGTAAAAGTTTCCTAAGTGCTTAAAGCTTCTTCCTCTGGGCATGTGCGCTGCTGCGTCGGGCAGGTGCCTGGATGCCTATCTCGTACCTAAGCCCAGAATGATCCTCAAATCGGGTGCAGATAGGCATTCCCCTATTTGTCTCACTTGCAGGGCACGATCTGTGCCCAGAGCATGCCTAATGGCTGGTGGGAGGGGTTGAGGAGATGGCAGCCTCCCTTCTAGTCTTTAGCCTGGTGGTTACTGTAGGGCTTCTTAGCAGCGCTGGCCGTAGATAACGTGGGACAGTGCTAAGTGTTTCCAGTTGTGTGGTCAGCATGGAGAGCAAGGGTTACATGCCACACAGCTCTGTTTGAACCAGGAGGTCGCTTCCGGTTCCTGGGAATCAAGTGAGATGTTTTGGGAAAGAAGGGCTGGGAAACACCGGCCTAAGGGATTGTGGGATAGCATTGGTGGATTCTCTGGACATGACTCCGGTGACCCAAGCTTGAGCTGGGCAAAATGACTGGGCTTGGACCTGAGTCCTAGCAGGACTCTGGCTTGGAACCAAACCCCAGGGTGGGTCCACAGGCCTGAGTCAGAAAGAGCTGTGTGTAGACAGTAGGGGGCTTTGAGTTTAAACCTGAATCTGAGCCTGGATTTACTATCCTGAGCCGACATACCCTTAGGTGCCTGACTCCAGGCAAGGTGGATTCCCAGCTGTGGGCTGCAAGCAGAGATAGGTGTCTCCCTGCAGCCTGGACTTAGGCACTGAACTCTGTGAGAGGGCCAGGGCTTAGGACACACCCCTCCTGTCGGAACCTCCCATTGGCTAGCATGCTGGCTTTTGTGGATCCAATTCTCAAGTGCTTATCTTCCCATGAATTATACAGGGAGTCTAGGTGCCTAACCCAGAGTTTGTAGGTTCCAGTGACTTTTCCAATGTGCCTACAAGTTAGATGTTACAACACTGAGTGTTGTGACACCAAAGTCTCTATGTGTGTCCAGGCACTAATGCCTGAACGTAGTGTAGCAAATTCATAATCACAACCAAGCCACCATTGCCAAGATTTTCTAAAGTGACTAGTGATTTTTGGGTACCTCAATTTTTTTAGATACTCAAATTGACACATTAAAGGGTTCTCAAAGTTGTGAGCACCCACCCTTTGAAAATCAGGCTCTTACATGGTGTCTGAAGCTGAGTGTTCAGAGTCACTGGTCCCTTTGGAAAAGGTTGCTGGCTAAAATGTACACACTTGGCATAGAGACAGAGAATTCAGCATCCTCTGTGCTGAATGCAGACCTCTACATCACTGGAGCTTCCAGTTGCCTGTAGTAACATTGGTCGATGTTTGACCTTCATCCAGCTGAAAGGAATACCTTAGTAGGGCTAGTATGGGAGAGAGAGAACTTTGGGCTTGGGTGCTTTAGAGAGAGATCAAATGATTGCAATGTCCCCCAGTTGATTACAATGCATCCACAGGTAAAAGTACTTCAGCTGATTGCTTGAGGGAGGCAGAAGTTGAGTGATGTTACTCTTGATACCTCAGTTAACTGAGGCTTGATGACAGGAGTGGCAGGGGGAAGGATGTGCACAACACACAGGTACCATTGATGCATTCAGCTCTTCCCTCCTTGACAGCTGTCAGCTGCCTCCTCCTTCAGATGGAAGTTCCTTCTGTACCTGGCCCCCCCATGCCTCTTCCAGCCTTCCATTTTCAGAAATGTCTTCACCCTGCCCCCCTTGCTATGAAGGTCTTTGGCTGACAATCCAGCTGTGGGTTGATGACTGACCGTACTCACTGGTCCCCTGCCCAGCCACGCTACTCCTGGTAAATCCCTCAGTTGAATTAAAGGCTGACTGCAAATTACCTGTTACCAATCCCTTGAGCCATACAGATGAGACTCCTTGGAGTATAGTATAAAGTAGAAGATGCGACTCTAGCACACTCTCTCCAGCCTTAAAAGCAGCTGTTGCTGATTCACTGTCTTTGGTAACAATGGATGAAGCCATTGACCCTAGAATAGTCACTGGCCAGAAGAAGGTGACTCTATTCTGATGCCCCAAAGAAGCAGCTATTAGAACAGAAAGTCAATAAGGCAACAGCAACATCACTAAAGTCTTCAAGGAGGGAATGAGCCTGGAACCAAACTGCTTATTGCAACAGTAGTCTGGAATACTCTCAAATGGACTTGTGGAATAGGAACAGAAACTGAGGGGGTGAGGGAAGGGATTGTGTTTGTATTGACCATAACCAATTATATGGAAGATTAAGTGGAGTGTATCCTGGACTATATGGAGCAGAAGAAATAGACATATATAATATTGCCCTAGAATACCTTGGAATGGAATATCATAGCCAACTGTTGTCTCTGTATAACCTGCCTATTCCCTTTGAGGATACGTTTAGCAATTCACTGCAAACCTGCTTTGGAGGAAAATAAAACACTTGTACAATGGGGGCAAGGGAAATACTAGAAGAACTTATGTACCCACCTGGTGGGGAAGGCAAGCCTCTTTATACTGAGTGCAATGCAGAAGTTATTGATGAAAATGTTAAATAGTGTAGGGCCAAAAACCGATCCCTGGGGGCTGTCCTAGAAAAACACCTGCTTGATGATGATGATTCCCTGTTTACAGTTACATTTAGAGATCTGTAAGTTAGCCAGTTTTAAGTCCATTTAGTATGTGCCATGTTAACTTTGTATCAATCAACTTTTTTCAGAATGTCATGTGGTAGCAAATCAAACCCCTTATAGAAGTCTAAATATCAACACTATTACCTTTATTAACCAAACTGCTAATCTCATTTAAAAAAAGATAGCAGGTTAGTCTGACAGTATCTACTTTTCATAAAACAATGTTGATTGGCATTAATTATCTTCCTTTAACTTTCTATTAATTGAGTCTCTTATCAGCCGCTCCATTATCTTGCCCTGGATCAATGTCAGATTCAATGGCCTATAATTACTTGGGTCCTCTTTTTTACCCTTTTTAAATATTGGCACAATGTTAGCATTTAGTCCTGAGCATCTTAAGGCTTAATTCATGACTGTAGAGTGTTTAGAAATCCTCCAGTGGGAGGTGCAAGGTATTGTTATCCCTTTTGACCCGAGCAGTTAGCCAGTATTCAGGATCTTGCAGGCTGTTTCTATTAGGAAGAGAAATTGATGATGGAGTCAGGTATTTCTTTAATGCAATCCTGTTTACTTACCAAAATAGAACAAAGTCTTGTTTCCCTGAACACAGTAGAAATGAGGCATTTCCTCGACTCAGAGTGCCAACCCTCTTTCCAGCCAGCACTCTGCCCCAAAGGGTGCTCACTTCGTGTTCTCTCAGGGTCCTGTTTCCAGTGTTTCTCCTGCTAACTGCTTGACTTCTGTCATCTGCCTGTTATCTAGCTTCCTCCAGCTGCAACTCAATGTTTCTGTTCACGGACTCCTTTCCATCAAACCACACCCAGTCCCTTGCGTTTGCATTCCATTTCAGTAAAACCCCGCTGCCTGCATGTCTCAGCTTCTGACCGGCCTTCCATGGGGCTACTGTTGTGGGCGGTGGCTGCTATTGTTTCACCTGTCTTACTCCAAAAAATAAAAAATGAGCGTAACTGTTTCTTACATTTTGTTTTGAATAAAGGGCAGGTATCATGCCACCAGCTTCCACAAGGTTTCACCCAACCTCCATCCTAACAACATTTTTAATAATCTCGCTTCCTCATCACTAATGTCCTAGAATGATCCTTTCTGGAGCCTGGATTGTTTGGAAAAACCCACAGGATGGGGCACAAGGGAGAAGAAAACCCTGTGAGAATCTGTTTGGGATGACTTAATGCTTCCATTGGGCTAGGGGAGAGTTTGTCCCTTATAGCAGAAATCTGGTCTGTACAGTACCTCCTCACTTAACTACAATGTTTGGCTTAACATCGTTTTGCTTAAAATTTCCCCATAAGAATTAATGTAAATGAGAGGGTTAGGTTCTAGGGAATTTTTTTCACCAGACAAAAGACTATATTACACCCACACCCACACCCACACACACCCCCCTCTACCTTGGTTGAGGTGGAGGAGTCAGAGGGTGGGATATTTCCCAGGAAATGCCTTACTGCTAAATGATGAACTAGCACTCGGGTGAGCCCTCAGGGGTTAACTCTCACACTCTACAAGGCAACAGGAATGGAGGGAGGGGAGACAGCATCGCAGACAGAGACACACACCCTGTGTGTGAGCGAGAGAGAGATGTGCATTTCCCCTTTAAGTACACTGCCTTGTTAATTAGATCAGCTTACTCAGACCACAGCTGCTGCCAGCAAGCTCCCTCTGTGCTGAGCCCTGTTGTGTGTCCCCCATGCTCTATGGAAGATGGGGTAAGTGGGGGGAGGGGGACACCCTGACATTAGTCCCCCTCTTCCTCTCCTCCCCCCGCACAGCAAGCAGGAGTCTCGGGGAGCAGCTCTAAGGTAGAGGGCAGGAGCAGCACATGGCAGTGGGGGGAGGGACAGCTTCAATTGCTAGCCTGCTGGGCAGCTGCTGCACAGGGAGCTTAGGGGTGGGGGAGCTGATAAGGGGGCTGCCGGTTCCCACTGGTTCCAAGCCCCCACCAGCTAGCTGCAATGTACTGCTCTTCCTGCAAGCAGTGGACAAAGCAGGCGGCTGCCAAATGATGTTAGAAGGAAGCATTGCACAACGTTAAACAAGCATGTCCTCTGATTGATCAGCAATGTAACAACGTTAGCCGGGACAACTTTAAGTGAGGAATTACTGTATTGCCCCGGATTTCCTGAGATCCAGCTTCCTGTGTGGACCAACAGACTATTTCTGTCTCCAGGATAGTCAGTGACAGTTCAGTCTGTCCCTAGCATTCCCTGCCAATGGGCCTCATCCTTAGAATGGAGAGCGAGAGAGAGAGAGCATTCGCATGTTTGAGTCTATGAAATTAGACTGAAAATTTGAAACTCTGGACAAAAGCAAATGTTCTTCCCCCATTGGCAGTTAGCAGACTCCAGTGCTGATTGGAGGGGTTACTGGCGATACCAGGGCAATGCATGCTGCGAGAATTAGAGGACTGTGGAAGAACAGCTTCATATGTGAGTGTAGAGACAGATGGGCTTCCTTAAAGTCATGGTTTGTTCTATTGTTAAATATGGCACAGAATGTTTAAAACAAACAAAACACCCCAACTGCTGACTGGTCTTCTGACTTCCAACAATAGCAGTAACTTGTACTTCTCTTACCTCTTTCATCTGAGTCCTTCAAAGGGCTTTTACACTCTCTCTCTCTCTCTCCCTCCCCACCCCCAGCAGCTACGGGAGATTACCCTCATTTTCAAATATGAGCTTCGATAGCTTGCCTGAGGTCTCAGAGCCAGGAATAGTACCCGGGAGTCTTGACTCTTCAAAACTTTAAACAATGCTGCCTCCCACCTGGCCCCGCCTCCTGGTGGTATCCAACCTGCTGCTGCTTAAAGTCTTGTAAGACTTCATATGTATTCCAGCTGATGCACATATCTGCAGTGAGATTATCTTAACCAGCTCCCACCGTGTGGCTTAAATTGGGGCTTCTTGCTGTTCTGAGTAAGTGTCAGTAAAATAACTAGAGGGCCAAGTCTGGTGCATTGAATGTTCCAAAGGCTTGAGGCAGAGGCAGCAACTGCTGCTCCTGCTGCCGCCACAAAGCTTGGCCACGCCTCGGACTCGGGCCATGCATCGAGCTATTCCTTGCGATGCTGGTGGGGTTTTTTTGGGTTTTTTTTCCCCCCAGAGGTCGCACTTCCTCCAGCAACTGTCAGGAAACAGCAACTTGGCTGGCAGTAACGCAGCCTGAAGGCTTTACCTGACTCTGCTTTCTAGATTGATAGAAGCTGTGAAGTGGACTGCGGGCGCAGCTTTTGCTTTAATAATTAAAGCCTTGGAATGTGGGGGGACTGTCTTCACACCTCTGAAAATAGTATAAACAGAGAGGGGGCTCAAGCTGCCAAGTTTGGAACTGGAGCCAAAGAGCAGGGATATTCCGATGCTTGTCACCAAGGGATTTAGTCAGCAGGGAAGTTTTGGACTTGGATCTGAACTTCTCCAAAGGTTCTTGAGGCTTCAAAGTGAGCATTTAATTTTATTTGTAACAGGGTCTGAAAATGAGCCGAAGGGACTGGGGAGAATTTTGCTGGTACAGGCGCATTGTAAGACTTAAGTGGGCAGCTTTATGCTACACCTCCCCCCTTGAAGACCCAGCATAAAGGGTTTGAATATAGTGTTAGGCACTATGGGGATTGTGGGAGGCTGTGAGTTTAAAGCAGTCCCAGGGCTGATCTAACTTACACGAGGGGACGATTTGGCTCTGTAGCAACCCAGAATCCCGGTGGTGCAAAAGTGGCTTGAGAAATCCCCGTTGCAAGCTAATCCTCCCCCGAGGAGTCTAGATCTAGACTATGACCCTTGGACAAAATTCTTTGCTGGCATTGAAATCAGTGGGGTTCTGCCAGCAGAGAATTTGCCCATTTCATCCAGAGTGGGGGGGGGGAACCTGCAAGAAAACTGTCCATGACAATGGTTATTGCTAGCACAGTTCCAACTGTAGCACAGACAGGTCCTAAGGCTTCATCCTCCCCCTTAGAGCTCTCCTCATGGCCGCTGGGGTAGCTGTACCAGTGGGGAATCTGAAGAACAATGCCAGAGCAGGAGAGGCCTAACAGGGTAACAAGTTCTTCTGCTGCCTCACCCTGTTTGCAGGTGTAGGAACCTTGCAGGGGGATGCTAGCTGAGTCAGTCTGACTCATTGCATCGGACGTGTAAGGGAGGTGGGTGAGACCCTCTGGAGAGAGGGTGCTAGAGTGTGGGATGGAGGGGTCCTAAAGGGAAATCCTAGGAACAGCCAAGCTGGGGAAAGGAAGTGTCATGTTGGCTAGTGAGTTCGAGTATTAGCGGTTATGCTCTTTTCACTCCGGTTCCTCCCTGTCCTGCTTGTAAACACCTTCTAGCCATGCTGCAGCTGGGGACCTCATGCAGAGATTTGCTCTATGGCAACCAGGAGTGGAGCTGCCCCACCCTGCATTCCCATTCCGGGCAGCAGAGTCACAGCTGTTCAGTGGCCTTCAAGCCTTTGCATGGCTCTGATTTGCCCCATAGAGACATATAAACCTGCACCTGTTCTCTTCTGTGCACACCATCCTCCTCCTGCTCCTCCCATCCCTCCACAAAGCCGCTCGCTTTCAGTTCCTTTTCCCTTGCTGAACTCTGCTGTGGTGCTACCCAGTCCCCTCTCAGGCCTGATTATGGCCCATTAAACACACACAGACCATGGCAAACATGAAACAGACACACACTGAGCATGCTGGCATTGCTGCATAATGCTCTTCTCATGAGCAGCCTGTCCCATTCCCCCTCTCCCTGCATCTTACCTCCCTTTAGGTCAGGGATCGGCAACCTTTAGCACCGGCCCCTGCTTTAGGTCACTGTCTCCTTCAGGTTTTAAACCCCTTGAGGCAAAGCCTCTGTCTCCTTACTTTACCATAAAGCCCTATACTATAACTATAGCTCCACTGATGTGTAACTCAAAGTTTAAGGCCAGAGGGACAATTGGATCATCTATTCTGATCCTCCTGTGTATCACAGGCCATTAGATTTCACCCAGTTACTCCTGTACTGAGCCTAATAACTTATGTCTGACTATAAGCAAAGGCATATCTTCCTGTAAGGCAGTGTTTTTCAAAGTTTGGGTAGCGACCCAATACTGGGTCGTGGCAGGTAAGGCACTGGGTTGCCTTGCTCAGCACCCAGGGACCCTAGCGGTTCTGGTCAGCACTGCCGACCGGGACATTAAAAGTCCTGTTGGCGGTGCTGCCCAGCTAAGGCAGGCTAGTACCTACTTGTTCTGATACCATGCTGTGGCCGGCAGTGGGTCTGGCATCTAGGCAGGGGGCCACAGGGCTCCGCATGCTGCCCCTGTCCCAAGCACCGGCTCTGAACTCCCATTGGCCAGTTCCTGGCCAATGGGACCTGGGGGTGGTGGTGCCTGCAGGCGAGAGCCACGCGGAGCTGCTTGTGTGCTTCCACCTATGAGCCAGACCTGCTGCTGGCCGCTTCTGGGGTGCAGCATGGTCTGTGGTGCCAGGACACATGGGAAGCCTGCCTCTGCACCCCAGCTGCACCGTTTACCTCCAGTGGCTCCCGGTCACCCTGTGCCCCAGCCCTGAGCCCCTTCCTGTTACCTCTGTTCCCTAAGAACCAACCAAGGGTCACACTTGTATTAGTTTTATTACAATGCCACTGTTAGGTCAGATAGAAAAGAGATGGAGCTTATTCATACATGCACACATTCACTGCATTCATACCCTCATGCACCCATACACTTACACAGGCAGAGAGTTACCAGAGACAGCATGGAGGCCGAGAAACCGAAGCGTGGTAGATCTGGTGTGTCCGCCTGTGGTCACGAATCCAGGCTGCTGAGCAGGTCAAGGAGCAGCTGCTTGTGTGTGTGGCTGCTTCCTTTTATTTTGGAACTGGGTGCGCCTGTCACATACACAGAGTTTTTCTTCTGTGTCCGTCACCGAGAAGCATTCCCGGTCCCTGTTCCTTTCGTGCATCTTTTCTTTACAGCACTCTGTGATTGCCTTCTCAGGGCAGATTATATCAGGCACACCTGGCTCCTGTCTCTGGGCTCTCTTCTCCTTGCAGTTCCTCTCGACACTCCCTTGTTCACACTCCCTTATCTTCCCCACACATTCCCTCATTCACACTCTCTTTGACTGAGTGATCGGATATTACACAGCTTGGAAGTTCATACAAGTGGTAACTTGAAACGGTTACAGAGCTTGCAAAGGTTACAAAACGTAAAAGACTATGCTAACAATCACTGAAGTTATAAAGTCTGCAAAAAGGTTGCAGAACTTAATGCTACAAGTTACAGATCTTACAATCGCATTTGAGTGGAGGCTTTACAAAACACTTCCTGCACCAAAAACCCCTTATCCCCGGCCCCACCCCAGAGCTTGCACCCCCAGCCCACAGTCCTTACTCTCTCCCGCACCCTGAACCCCTCATTCCCTGCCCTACCCTGCAGCCCTCTCCGCTGCACCCCAACCCTCCGCCTCAGCCCTGAGCCCCTCCCATATCCCAAACCCCTCATCCCCAGCTCCACTGGGTCATGGGCATCAACAGTTTTCTACAACTGGGTCCCCAGAAAAAAAGTTTGAAAACCTCTGCTGTAAGGCATCCAGGCTTGAGCTGAAGACATCACAAGATGGAGGAATAATAATCTCCCTATAATTCAAAAATTCTGTCCAGTGCTGCAAATGAGGCAATGAGAGAGATTAAAGAACATGAGAAATGATTGAGGATAGGGAATGCTGCATGGACGGCTTTGTCCTGTATCCTCTTGGAGCATATTCTCCTGTCTTTGTTTTGTGTATTGCAGACTCTCAGGTACTTGTTTCACCAAAGAGTTCAGCAAACAGAAGAGCTTTCAAAGGCTGAGAGAGCAGAACAGTAATGTATTAAACACAGGTGCAGACTAAAACATTAGTTGCAACAATGTGTCACTCTTGACTGTTCTCAGCCTCTTCTGACTTGCAAGGACACTGCTACTCATGCCAAGATCCTTCTGGTGGAAGGTGTTATAGAAAGGCAACATATGAACTTCCTAAGATCACACACAAGCTAAGTTGGAGTCAGAATGCTGTGCAAACATTAATGAAATAAGCCTAAAAGCACCTCGTGAGGAATCATTTCACATGGGTAAACTGGGGCACATGGGTAAAGTGACTGGCCTAAGGTCACACAACAAGTATGTGGCAGAGTTGGACGTAGAGCCCAGATCTCCTCACCTGTTTAAAAACCCTCAAAACCATCATCATTTTCTAAGTGATGCTTCCAGTTACTTCACAAAGCACATATGAGTATTACTGTTGTCTTTGTGTGCTTGTGCATGAGAACCACCTTCCTTGCTGTAGGATCTGGAAATAGAATTGTAAAAAAGCTCAGCTTTCCTGAAATGTCAGTAAGGGCTGATGCAACAGCCCAGAGCCAAACACCTCTGAACACCGGGATAGCCAAAATCCAAATTTTGGAGCTCAGCTGTCCTAAAAAGTGTTGTAGAAACACATCAACTCCCCCTGTGTTTATACTCCTTCCTAAAGAGAAATGGATGGGATTTACCCCGTGCCCTTTGTAAGCTTTTCCCCACATCTCTATATTATTCTGCTGTCACAAATGCTTGGCATGCTGTGCATATCGACAGCAGAATCCTGATTATCTGAACAGCTTGGATGACACCCAGTTTGTTAGGATAACCACAAATCAACAGGCAGGGCTAGGAGAGTGGGAATTGGGGATAATAGGGGCTTGATTTGTGTGTGAGATTAAATAAACCTAATTTTCACTGAATGAAATTAAAGAGCCATCAAGGGTGAGGAATTAGATTGTTTCCCCCTTTCCCTCCAGTCCTTCCCTGGAAGCTGTGAACCCCTATTTGAACAATGGTAAATCTGGATTTTGCATTCTCTGCTGGTTTAAGTGGAAACCTAGCAGTGCTGTGAATTTATTGCTTTGTGAAGTTTGGGAGGTGGGAGGGGAGAGAAACCTCACTGTACCCTAATTGCAGATTTGTTCGTTTATTACATCCTGCCTTGTGCGTTAGCCACAGAACTTTCTAAGCATCAGCACAAGCCAAGTTCGCATATGACAGCAGCAGAAGGCTGGGGAGAGGTTCATTAAGGAATTCTGTGATATTAATAGCACCAAGATAAAAAATAATGAGGATTAATGTGCATCAAGGTAACCTATAGATCCTGGTTACGGCACCATTCCTCTTTAAAAGTGCTTCATCATAAAACTGGTCAGCCTCAGACTTATTTCATGCAGCATTTTGTTCTGTTAATTGAGGTAATTTGAACTTTCTCTGGTAGGAGACTGTTACTTCTTTGGATGGATTTTTCTCTGACCTTGTGTTTTTTAGAGATAAAAGATATTACCTCCACCACCTTGTCTCTCTAATATCCTGGGACCAACATGGCTACAACACTGCAAACAACTTGTTTTGTGTCATTCTTGGAAGTGCCAGGACACAGTTACTGTTTTTATAGCAGTGCTTGCAGTTTGTGTGATATGCTTATACCATTGACACCCAACACCTCAAGACGTGTATTAATCAGAAGGCCCTACCCTGCCCTTGTTTGCCATCACCTGTTCTCATCTTGAAGATGCTCTATGAATGATGGGAAATTTGATTCTAAGGCAGGTAGAGTGAGTGTGTGTGTGTGTGTGTGTGTGTGTGTGAGAGAGAGAGAGAGAGAGAGAGAAAACATTAGAAAGTCAGGTCTTGTCTACCTTATTTTTCCAGAAGACTTTTATGAAGGACTGGGCAACCAATTGTCATAAAACAGCCGAGACTCAAGCAAGTGAAACTTGATTTAGGATTTGTGTAGGCTGCGTGGCCATCCCTCCCTGTCAGTCTCTGAGGGAGGTCATGCCTCCTCGCTGTCGTGTACCTGTAGAGGTGAGCTCAAAGAGGGGAATTAGCTTCACCTAATGCTCCGGTCTGCCAGCTGGGCAGAACGGTATGGGCAGTCTATGAGCCCCAGGCCCGGGCAGGGCAGCAAAGCAAAGCAATGAGTGGGCTCTGGCCTGCAGTCAGGGCAGAGCAGCTAAGCAGCCCACGAGCCCCAGGAGGGGTGAGCACCAAGAACGTCTAGAACAGGGGTTCTCAAACTTCTGTACAGTGACCCCTTTCACATACCAAGCATCTGAGTGCGACCCCTCTAATAAATTAAAAATACTTGTTTATATATTTAACACCATTATAAATGCTGGAGGCAAAGCGGGGTTTGGGGTGCAGGCTGATAGCTCGCAATCCCCCATGTAATAACCTCATGACCCCCTGAGGGGTCCCGACCCCCAGTTTCAGAACCCCTGGTCTAGAAGCTCAGAGAAGGGTAAGCACCAATAAAAGACTATGGGGTCAGGTAGGGTTGAGCACCAAAAGGGTCTATGGGGCTCGGGTGGCGCAGGCCTCCTGGCCTATGGAGGGGGAGTGCTGCTTTCCCAGGGGTATGATGGCAGGGGGGATGCGGAACCACCCAACTCCACTGCGTCTCAGCCCAGGGCCTAACAGCGGCAGAGTGGTCTGTCAGCAGGGATTTGCCCGCAACACACTGACCTAGTATCAGGCCAGCTCCCAACCAGACTGTTGCCTGGTTTCCCTGGGCTGCTTCCTACACTCCCGGCAACTCCTCAGCATCTTGATTGGCCAGCGGTCCTGGGAGCTCTGGCCAGTCCTCAGGGGGCAGCCCCGGCAGCTCTTCTGCAGGCTTCAGCAGCAGGCTGGATGCGTCCATCTCCTGTGGTGGCTCCTGCACAACTGAGCTGCAGGGCCTGCCTTTTGTACTGCCCCTTCCTGTTCTACCCTTCCGCTTCTGGCGGGGCGGAGGTGTCTCTCCTGGTTCGGCCCACCCAGGGGCCTGTTGTTGTCCCTCTCTGTCACTCTGTGAGGGAAGCCACGCCTCCTCACTACACTTGTCTACACAGAAAGTTTTTACCAATTAGACTAATCTAGTTATACCAATATAATTATATTGGTTTAACTCCCCATGTGGACACTCTAATTTCAGTATAAGAAGGCCTTCTGGTATAGCTTATGTTACTTTGGAAAGGATGTAAGCTAAACTAAAGTCCCTCTTCTGCTGGAATTAGGTCATATCTACACTACAAACTTTGGACGACGCAAGGTACATCAGCATAAAGCCATTGTAGTTAGTATATTGCTTGTGCATGTGCATACATGACTCCTTGCGTCAGCACTCCATGAACTCACCAGGAGTGCTTGTGTTGATGAACTGTGCAGTGCACCATGGGCAGGTATCCCACTGTATATCCCACCATTGTCCAGCCCACTGTCTTTTGGGAAGCTTTGGCAATGCATGATGGGACGGAGAAGAGTTGCACAGGTGTGACTGGGAGAAAGGGGTCAACTTCCCAGGGTCCAACTGACTCCATCCTATAAAGTCATCTCTAGCCCATAACTTCTGTGCCTTTTTTCAAAATCCCACAAACCCATGTGGCCCTTCTCACTGTCCGCCATCTCTGACAGAAGCATGGAGCCTGCTCAGCTCTGCACTATTGTCATAAGCGTTACAAGCACAGGACACAGGATCCTCTGGTATTTGCAGAGCTGTAAGAAGCACTGAATCAGCAGGGAACATGATGATTCTTTGGAGGACCGATTGCTGTGGGACATAGCGAGAGCCAGTTCAAGGTTGTTGGTGGCATTCACAAAGCAGTTGCAAATGGTGGAGTGACACTTCTGGGTCTGAGAAACAAGTACTTATTGGTGCAATTGCATCGTAATGCAGGCTTGGGATGATGAGCAGTGGCTGCAGAACTTTGGATGCACAAGGCCAAGTTCTGGATCTGTGTGCTGAGCTCACCCCCCGTCATTCAGCGCAGGGGCACCAGAATGAGAGCTGCACTGACGATGGAGACCTGAGTAGCTATCGCACTGTGGAACCTTGCAACACTGGATTGCTACTGGTCAGTGGGAAATTATTTTGGAATTGGAAAATCCACTGCATGGGTCGTTGTCATGCAAGTGTGCAGGGCCATTAATTGTCTCCTGCTGCGCAGGACTATGACTCTCAGCAACATGCAGGACATAGTGGATGAATTTGCAGCAATGGGGTTCCTGAACTGTGGGGGAGTGATAGATGACAGCATATCCCTATTTTGGCACCAGGCCACCTTGCCACAGAGTACATCAACAGAAAGGGCTACTTTTTGATGGTTTTGCAAACACTGGTGGATCACTGGGAATGAGTCACCGACATCAGGGTTGGCTGGTCAGGGAACGTGCCTTGATGCTCACATCTTTAAGAACACAAGACTGTTCAGAAAGCTACAAGCAGGGACTTTCTTTCCCAGTCAGCAGATTACTATTACTAAGATGAAAATATTAGTACCTTCAGATAGTGTAGTGCAGCTCTTCTATGCAAAAATCCATCCATGCCAATGTTCCCTCTAATTTTTTTACATCCATGTGTGGAATGAATTTTATGTGTACCAATATAGAGGTGATATGTGGTGGGGGTGGGGCTGAGGAGTTCAGAGTGTGGGAGGGGGCTCAGGGCTGGGGCAGAGGGTTGGTGTATGGGGGGGTGAGGGCTCTGGCTGGGGGTGTGGGCTCTGGGGTGGGGCTGAGGGGTTTGGGGTACAGGAGGGGACTCAGAGCTGGGGCAGAGGGTTGGTGTATGGGGGGGTGAGGGCTCTGGCTAGGGGTGTGGGCTCTGGGGTGGGGCTGAGGGGTTTGGGGTACAGGAGGGGACTCAGAGCTGGGGCAGAGGGTTGGTGTATGGGGGGTGAGGGCTCTGGCTGGGGGTGTGGGCTTTGGGGTGAAGCCAGGGATGAGGGGTTTGGGGTTCAGGAGGGAGCTCAGAGCTGGGGTAAAGGGTTGGGGTGGGGGGGATAAGGGTTCCGGCTGGGGGTGCAGGCTCTGGGGTGGGGCCAGGGAGGAGGGGTTCGGGGTACAGGCTGTCCTGGGGCTGCAGTGGGGAGAGAGGACTTCCCCCAGCCCTCTCTTGCTGCAGCAGCCTGTGGCAGGGAGAGAGCACCTCTCCCTGCCGGGACAGCTCCGGGGCTGGGGCCGGGGAAGAGGTGCTTCTCCTCACCTGCATCACCCTTGATAGCCTGCTGTGTGGCCACGCAGCTTAGAAGGACCTTAGCTCCATGCCCACTTCCATTTGTTGATTATACACACTTGTTGTATCAGCTCTTAAACTTAGAGTGCAGGTAATTACTGACAGGCCTTGTCTGTTACTATGCACTTAATGCAAAGGGCCCCTGATTGGGATTTTTTCTCCAGTCTCATCCAGTGTCTCCTGGGAGGTGTTGAACACCCTCAGATCCCATTGCAGTTAGTGGGAGTTAAGGGCACTCAACATCATAAAGAATTGGGCCTCCGTATTATACTTCGTTAGCTGCTCATCAAACCTACTTTATTTTTAATGGGAAATTCTGAACCGGTGAGTGACTCAAGGAGGAATTCTGAGGCCTATATGCTGATGGAATATGGTCTTGCGAAGACCCAGCCAAGCCAGCCCCTAGAGTGGCAGATTCATATATGTAAAAGGGGTTAAAATGCACTCGAGGAAAAACGCACCATTGCCACTTGCTGTAACCTTTACGTTAATGGGGAGGATTCATCAAATCCAAACTCTGATACTAGGTTCTGCAAATAAAAACAATCAAACTCCCTGAACAGATTGTAGTCTGTGGTAGTGCCAGTTAAATCTGCTGTGGAGAGTGGACATTTGTTGAGGATCTGGATGACTGCACTAATGAAGGCTTCAGGCCTGGCATGTCTCTTCTCTGAATGGCCCAAGGGGCATTAACCTATCCAGGTCAAATGAGGGGAAATAGCATTGTTATGATGTGGTTTGTGTTGCTTAATGTAAACACACAAGGGTTTCTGACAGAGACTGGCCCAGCCCTCCAGACTCAAACATCTCTTGCTCAGAGTGCCTGAAATCTTACTACCTTTCTTTCTAGAGTGGGCTTCTTCCTCCATTTAGTGACCAATTGATCAATTTCATTGAGCTCTTGCCCTTCGTCCAGAGTGCACAGTGCTCAAGACAGGGCTGGAGTAGATCTGCCAATCCATTTCCAAAGGGCGTCCCCAGATTTTTCCAAAAGGGAGCCTGTAATTTCTTCAAATTCACTCTTAAATTACTGATGTGCATTTACATCCCTAGCTTGCTACTTCCCCAGAATTACATCAATTATTTCTTTCAATGCTATTTCCCTTCCTGGAAATATGTTGTTACCAGATTTGCCTGTTACTTTGGGGTATGTTCATTTATTAGGGTTATTCTTCGGGGGGGATAGGATGTCTGTGATTCTATCAATGTACTGCTTGTGTCACTTGTGTTCTCATACACAGCTCTACTTCTCCCTTCTGCCAGTTCCCTCCCAATGGAGCTATCCTGCAGGACCTAGGTTCCCTAGGGCTGGGTTCCTCCAGCCCCAGAATCTCTCTCTCTCTCTCTCTCTCTCTCTCTCTCTCTCTCTCTCTCTCTCTCTCTCTGAGAGGACTGGGTTAATCAGCACTCCCAAGCTGCCCCCTTATATGTCCCTGGACATAATAGGCTGGGTGAGGCAGCATTTCCAAGCTGTCACCCTCATATGCCCTGGGCGCCACACCAGAATAGAGCAGACTGGGTTGAGCAGCACTTCCAAGCTGCCACCCTCATATTCCCCAGGTTCAGCACGGTCCTATCCCCACTTTCACATCACAGTTATTCTGGTAGTAACCCACTTGATGAGCAAACCCCCACAGGATTTTTGGCCGCTGCAGGGATCTTTAGCTTAGGTACGAGGAGCATTGCTGCAGAGTAAATGGGGAAGCCAAAGAAAACACCCATGAGGGGTTGGGGAGAGAGAGAGAAGCAACCAGCTTAACCATGTAAGTTATTTATTGCCAGGTAATAACCATACAAGGAGAGCCAAACAAACAGAACAGGTATAATATTGCATTTGATTATAAAAGTCAGGTTTAAAAACTATAACTGATCACTCAAGTCAGGGTCAGAAGGCTGTACCGAGAGAGAGAGAGAGAACTGGGTTTTCACCACTCTGTGAAGCTTGAATTGATTGGGGTTCCCAGGTGGTGGTGGATGTGGGTCTGGAGTGCTGGAGACAGGCAGAGCCCCCAGCACGATCAGTCAGGAGAAGGTGAAGTCCCAATGGAACTGATGCAGATTTTGGATCCAGGCATCAGAGCACTTACTTGAGCATGGGTAGGGGGTTTTGGAGGGAAAGAACAATGATTCAAGGGAAAACTCTAGGTTTGTTTATGTGTAAACTGATGGCTCAAGGCAGAGCCGTAACAAGGAATTTTTGTGCCCGAGGCAAGGGCCGGCTCCAGGCTCTTCAGCAGCGGGTCCCTGAGTCCCTCTTGGAGGGAAGGACCTGCTGCCGAATTGCTGCTACCGCTTCATTCATTCTTCGGCGGCAATTCAGCGGCGGGTCCTTCCCTCCGAGAGGGACTCAGGGACCCGCTGCCGAATTGCCACTGAAGAAGCGGCGGTGGTAGAGCTGCCGCCGAAGTGCCACCGATCGCAGGAGAGGTGCGCCCCTCCGCTCTGCGCGCCCGAGGCAAGTGCCTCACTCGCCTCGCCCTTGTTACAGCACTGGCTCAAGGGAGTATACCAAAGTTGTTTTGTTCAGGCTAGACAATAGGAACTGATTATTCCTGGGCGTTGTTCCTTCAAGGGAGCCCACAATGCAGTTACGCAGCTTCAGTATTTTGGATACCAATAAAGGATTTATTACTAGAATTGGTCTGATAACTACTGAGCTGGGTATGTGCAGGTGTGGGTTCATTAACATCTGGAGCAGAGATCGCCCATCATGCCATGCTCCCCTGCTTTTCCTGGTCCCAGAGTTCCATGCAGTTCTTGCCTTGGAATCTCTGTTCTCCATTCTGTATGCTAATAGGGATGCCTCCCAGTCCCATCTTCGATGCAAATGAGGCTAGGGGAGTTTGCTTGTCCAGAGGGGTTTAGGTGCATCTTCCACTGCCTTTTCATTGCTTTTTGTAAGTCTTTCTTCTGATCGGCTTTGGTTCAAGCAGAGCCTGGGGGGGAAGGTCTTTCATGAGTCAGACAGGCTGGGTACTGCGCCCTAGTTCCCCAAGAACACAGAGCTGATAGGTAACAACGTGAGCATATCTGGGACCCCATGATTTGGTCCAGTCCACAACTGGCCATAATCTGCCTCTGTCTCCATTTCTGCACAGTATGGAAGATCCTTGGTGGTGTTTTTTTTTTGCTCTTTACACAACATAAAATGAAGAAACCATCCAGGCACAGTGGGGTCCAAATAACTGAATGTACTAACTAAACGCAATATGCAAGGCCTAGCTACAGATATACCCTGCTGTTCTGCCAGGGCTCCGGGGGCTTCTGAAACACACAAGAGAGTGAAGGCCACTAGAATGCTTACAACATGTTTAAAGGGAGACTACCCAATTCCTATAGATGGATTTTGGTTCAGGCCAGTGTCTAGCTGAAGCCAGATCTCCCGCAGCAATGTGGGGAGTTGTGTCCCCTGTTGGCGCTGCTGTTTAGACCACCCCATAACATTTCCCTGGCTCTTCCAGCAGCTGAGCAATTTCTCATTTTTATGACATGCTCACAGTCTGGCATTCTGTAAAGCATATGTTGGGGGGCGTGGGGGGGGGGGGAAGAGATGCTGAGTGCTTGCTCCTGGCTGGATTCTCCTCTTGCTTTCCAATTCTGCTGAAGTCAGTGGACGTCCATCAGTATAAGTGAGGCTGGATTTGGGCCCACCGGATCCAGGCCCTAAATACTGTCTGGAAGTGGGGTCTCATCTCACATGCTGCAAAGTGTTGCTCTTGCATTACCAAGCCAACCTCTTATTTTCCCATTAGGACCTAAATAAACGGTAATAACAAACATGATCATCCCAGTATAAAGAACTAAAAGCAGGTTATTTGCTTCAATGATTAAAAAACAGAAAAACACCTCTCTTTTTAGAATGAGCTCCATTCCTTTAAACCAGCGGCCCCCAAACTTTTGAGGGCCGTGCCCCCGCCAGGGCCAGGAGCCGGGGGGATGTTGACAGGAGTAAGGGGGCTGAGGCTGCTGCTAGGCCGCTGCTGGTGGTGGGAGCGGAGCTGCAGCCGGGCTGTGGTGGGGGCCAGCAGCCAGGCCTGTGGCCAGGTGTGGCTGCACTCCCAGCCTTGGCCTCGGGCTGGGAATGGAGCTGTGGTCTGGGGACGGGGCCAGGAGCCAGGGACGTGGCTGAGGGCTGGACCGGAGCAGAGCTGGGTGTGGAGAGGGGCTGGGTGGCACTTCCTCCCTGCCCCCATGGGGGCTGGCCTGGTCCTCCACGTCCCTCTAGAGGGGTGCACCCCACACTTTGGGGACCTCTTCTTTAAATCCTGGAATAACAATTTAGCCCAAATATTTCATATCAGATTTCTGCTGGGAAAGATAGTTTTGGCTGCAGATCATCTAACAAAGGAAATGTGAGAGCGGCCTGAGAATTTTCCCCTATCTGAATTTTATGGGCTGAGATCCAATGCGTTTCAACATGGAGGCTAATGGCAGTATTATAGGCGGTTCCCTGGGAGCTTATACAAGGACAACAGGCTCTGGCAGCGTGTGTGGGGGGGCATTTTAGTGCTTTACGGGCAAAGCAGAAGTTGGCTTTTGTGATAGCTACAGGCAGCACTTACTGTATGGCAGAGCCTACACTGCCCTACAGCTTCCGAGAGGCAACAGGGCCTCTTCCGTACAGATCTACAGCCCTGCTCTCCTTCCTAAATGTAATAGCCACCCTGGCTAATAAGAGAGCAGATTTCATGAGCCATCTGTGTACTTTATGGACATCTGCTCTTCCTCCACTTGGCCTATCCTAGCTGGATAATACATAGCTATCTGCATTTCCAGTGCATCCCTTGCAGTGGTTATCTACAGACCTTTCTTAAGTAGCGATGGCAGCAGTTTAGAGACTCCTGTTGGTACAAGAGAGGCAGGCACTCTTTATTGTAAATGGCAGCCTTTCAAGCAGTTAGCTAGAGCAGCATCTGGAGCTTGGCTTTAGTCCATCTCCAGGCAGCTTTGGTTTTGGTAGACTTGTTACTTACAATAGGACAAATCCAGTCTGCCCTTCCCTCCTGCACCTGATGGAGTAGGGACCATCCCATGCACCCTGTACCGCGCCCCATGGAGCTGAGCTCTGCAGGGCCCTCCTGTGCCCCAACATGCAAGGAGGAACTCTAGGTGCAGGGCAGGGCCAATGGACCCAGGTGACATGGATCCACTGGCTATTTGCCCCCATCCCCCAGCGTGAAGCATAGAGACCAGAGATATTGCTAAAGGTGTGTGTATCTCTCTCTCTCTCTCTCACTCATATGCACACGCCTGCCCCATTGCACAGCTGGATTGCCAAGGCTGTGCAGTGGGCACAGGGTTTGACCCAATATATGTTGCACCAAGGAAATTAGAAACTCAAAAATGATACAGGTTGGGCAGGTACTCTGGCTCTCCTAACAGAAGGTCCTATGAGATTACAGAATTCCCTGCAGATCCCTAGATTCTGTGTAGGTGGGACAGGAAATCCTCTGTCTCCCTGAGGCATGATGGTTAGAACCTCCCATGCTCTGTGTTTCCTATTCAGTTTCCCCTCCCAGCGGGCTTTTCTGATGCCAGTATGGCTGGTTTGCATAGTTCAAGACACAGGAAGTGATGCTGAGCATGAGAAACAGTGTTGTTGTAAAATCTATTTTTGGGTTAGTGGCTAATTTCAGAAAGGCTCTCTCTCTCGCGCTCTCTCTCTGCAACTCCCCTTGCAGCACTGCTGAAAGTTGCCTACCTCTCATGCTTTCATGTGCAGAGCTGAACTTCCCACATGTCAAACTACAGGCCAGATCAGGGGTTGGCAACCTACAGCATGCATGCCAAAGGTGGCACGCGAGCCGATTTTTGCCTGGCATGCGGCTGCCAGACGGGGTCCCGGCTGCCGTCCCTGCTCAGCCCACTGCCAGCTGAGTGAACGGAACCCGAGGCCGGCAGGAGGGTGAGCAGAGCCGGCGGCCGGGACCCCAGACCGGGGGCAGGCGCAGCCCCCCAGCTCCCCCCTCACCGCGCTCAGTTTCTGCGGCTCCCAGGAGTGTGAGCCGCCGGGGCATGGAGCCCTGAGCCTGCTGCGGGAGGGGCGGTGGTGGCGGCTCACACTCCTGGGAGCCGCAGAGCCCGAGTATGGTGAAGGTGGATCCAGGGGGCGCACGAGGACTGCCGCCCGCAGGCATCCGCTGCAGGAGCCCCCCGGGGGGGGCACCGGGCCACAGCCTGGGCAGGCGCGCACCCCGGCTCTCCCCTCACCGCGCTCGGGTTCTGCTACTCCCGGAAGTGTGAGCCACCACCACCGCTGCCCCCCCACCTGCTGCCTCAACACTTTGCGGGGGAGGGGCTGTTCGCGCAGCAGCCCGGCAGCGTGTTTTGCCTCCACGTGGAGCCAGCGTCTGACCGGCATGGGCATGGTAAAGGGAGTCCCGGGGGACAGTCAGGGAGCGGGGGGGGGGTTGGATGGGTCAGGAATTCTGGGGGTCCTGTCGGGGGGGGGAGTGGTTGGATGGGGCATGGGAGTCCCAGGGGTCTGTCTGGGGGCGGGGGTGTGGATAAGGGTTGGGGCAGTCAGGGGACAGGTAGGGGGTAGGGTGCTAGGAGGGGGGTCTCCGGAGGGGGCAGTCAGGGGACAAGGAGCAGGGAAGCTTAGGTAGAGGGTGGGGTTCTGGGGGACAGTTAGGGGCAGGGGTCCCAGGAGGGGGCAGTCGGGGGACAAGGAGCGGGGGGGCGGTTCTGACGGGGGCAGTCGTGGTCGGAAGTGGGAGGGAGTGGATGGGGGAGGGGCTAGGGCAGGGCTCTCCCCTCTTTTTGGATTGTTGAAATATGGTAACCCTAGGCAAGGGGGGAGCCGGGGGGCGCATGGGGGCTGATGCCCGCATACATCCACTGCAGCCTGCAGGAGCCCCCGGGGGGGGGGGCGCCAGGCCGCAGCCTGGGCAGGAGAGGCAGGGGGGCGCGACTGCTCCCCGCTAGCAGCGCTGCCGCCTTTGCAGGGCTGCTGCCCCCCTGCACCGCACCGGCTCCTCCATGGCTGGGGCTCGCTGCTGCCGCAAGCGGGACGCTTTGGCTCTCCAGTGCCTCTGGAAGGCGGCTCCTCCCTGCCGAGCTGCTGCAGCGGCCCAAGCCCAGCAAAGCCAGTGAGTGGACTTGGGAGGGGGGCCACCTGGGTGGGGTGGGGAGGGCTCATGGGGGGGCTGTGCACCCTCCAGGGGAGTTCAGGGGGCGGGGAGGGGGGAACCTGGTCTGGGGAGCAGCCCCTGGGCATGGCTGGCCCCTGGGGTCTATAAAGGCTCGTTGGGATTTGCCCCTCAATGAACCGATGTGCAAGGGCGGGGGGCGCAAGGTGGAAGTTTTGCCTAGGGCACAAAATATCCTTGCACCGGCCCTGCCCCAGGGGGTGCGTGCAACCCAGGTTAAGAACCACTGCACTAAATTGATAAGATCTGCATTTTAATTTAATTTTAAATGAAGCTTCTTAAACATTTTAAAAAACTTGTTTACTTTACACACAACAATAGTTTATAGACTTAGAGAGAGAGACCTTCTAAAAACATTAAAATGTATTACCGGCACGCGAAACCTTAAATTAGAGTGATTAAATGAAGACTCGGCACACCACTTCTGAAAGGTTGCCGACTCCTGGGCCAGATCATGTCCTGTGCATGAGTGGGAGATGCCCTGCATACAGATCTCCCCCCTGCCTGCATAGAAGAGCATTCACCAACCATTGTGGCATTGTATCCCCTCGCACCACCAGGACCTAGTACAGGGGCAGGGATCTGAGTGGGGACAGATTAACATTCCAGTTCTCCTTCACTAGCAGATTCTACCATACAGCACCCCAGGGGAACAGTCTAAGTAATGCGCAAACTGGGTTTGTAGATATCCTAGAAACATGTCTATTTATATTGGTTTTTAGAAGTACCTAAATCTTGGGCCCAATCTACCTGACCAATGTCCCTTTACGATATAGACTGATTTAAAGATTTGCTTCCATCCCTCTTCCTGCCAAAACCAGGATTGTTTCTAGTGTTCGCCTTGGACTCCTTTTAAATATCCCATGCAGCGAGGCCTGCATTTCTTCCCTCGGCTGGGCCATTGCGCAGCCTAAGAAGCCTTTTAGGAAGCGCAGTGTAAAGCCTGGATCCCTGCAAGGAGTTCTGTTAATCTAACTAGTTATGCATCGTGGACTAGCCCTGCAAGGAGGATCCTGGTTCTCACGTGGAGGAACTTGTGGTAGGATTGGGTGCTTCATGTTTTCCCATTGCTTGTAATCATGCCCCACTGCACCACCCTGCGCTCTTCTTCCCTCCTGGGGGATTGATCCTTCTTCCCCTGAACTCAATGGCAAAGCTCCCTTTGACTTCAATAGGAGCAAGATCTAGCGTTTTGTAAGCTGTCTGGGGCCTGGACTGCTTCTTTGTGCTATTTACAGGGCCTCGTGTAATGGGTATGTTTACATGGCAATCATGGGGTGTGATTGCAGCTCGTGTAGACAGACCTGAGCTAGTTTTACCTAGCCAGCCCAGCTCAGACGCCTGAGCAATGAAGCTGCGTCATGTCAGCGGGGGTTGGCACCAGCCCTCCCAGAACCCCATGTACTTGCAGGGCTAGTCCACGATGCATAACGAGTTAGATTAAAGCTAGCTCAGGTGTTTCTACATGAGCTGCAGTCACACCTTGTGATTGCAGTTAGGTGTATTTACAGGGGCTCACACAAGGGGTGTGTCTACACGGCAGCCAGGGGAGCGTTTGCAGCTCCTGTAGATACCTGCATACATAGACGTAGACACAGCATACATACACCAATGGAAGTTCTTCTGCCGGAGTAGGAGCATCCCCTCCCCGAATGACGCTGACACTTCTGTCTGTGTCTACGCTGAGGGTTTTGTCGGCATAGCTCGGCCAGGGTAAGTTTTACGTATAGACCAAATCTTGGACAACAATAAAAAAATCTGGCCCCAGGAGGGGAGGAGGAAGGTTGATTCAGTGTTTAGGGCACTAGCCTAGGATTTGGGAGATCTGGGTTCAAGTGCCTTCTCTCAGACTTCCTGTGTAACTTTGTCTGTCTGACGGGGTGGCACTGCCCTACCTCGCAGGGGTGTTGTGAGGTAAATACATTACAGACTGTGAGATGCTACGTTACCGTGGTCATGTAAGTACCATACATAGATAGGAGGGGAGCTACCTTAAAGGAAGGGGAATTTAGGCTGAATATATCAGGAATTTCTTCCTACCAGTGGTGCTATTGGATCCGCAGGATGAACCATGCTGAGTCTCCTTCCCATGCTTCCCATGAGGGAGAGGCTGCCAAGAAGGTTGGGTGTGGCATCCAAACGCGGGATATCTCTGGGGGAAGGAGAGAGCAACCCGCTAGAAGGGTCTCCCTGCCTTATGGGCGGCACATCCTCCTTGGGTGCCAAAACTATTGCCGGCTGAGGTGCAGGCATGGAATGGTATTAAATGCTGCTGGGAGTAACTTGAATGCCAGTGCTGTGTGTTTGCGGTGGGGGGAAGCATGCTGTGGAGACGGGCTGCTTCTTTGCTCTCTGCTGCACGTCCCTTCTGCATCTACTGAGCTGCCCCACATGGGTGAGAGGTGTGGGGGGAGACACTCTGTGGAGCTTTTGTTCACCCCAGTAAATGTGCAGGAGGGAGCCCCTTGTTAAAACTCTGTCTCCAAACTGAAGGAAAGGTTCCTGGCACCTGGCAGAGTCGCCTCTCTCTGGGTACTGCTGAGATTTCCCTGACGCAGAAGACTTGTCGAGGAGGCCCACAAAAATGCTTCCCAAGAGTAAGTGGTCTTTGCATTTGCACAGCAGCAGATTTGTCTTCACCCCTATCTTCAGCCACACAGACTGAGCACAGGACTAGACTAGCCACCTACTCAGGGTACTATGGGTAAAACAGGACCGATCGCCAGTCCTTTTCCCTGCCTGCCCATGAATACATGCGTCTTTGGGACATAGGCATCTAGAACAGCCCAAGGAGGGACTCTGCAGGTAACCCAACCACCCCTGGTTTCTTTCCCCTCTTTACACAGTAGTGGAGAGAGACAGAGATCGTAGTCTGTGAGTCTACAAAGGGGAGTGGAAGCCATTTAAACAAGACTGGACAAAGCCTGGATAGGAGGAAGGATGGCCCAATGGTTAGAGTGTTAGCCTGGGACTGGGGAGGCCTGGGGTCAATTCCTTGTTCTGTTACAGCTGTAAAAAGGGGATAATGGTACTGTACTGTACCCTTACAGGTTGCTGGTAAATAAATTAGATTGTGAGGCACTCAGTTACTACAACAATGGAGCTATACAAGTCCCTTAGATAGAGCCATGTCCTGGTACTGCCAACCCCAAGCCGTCCAATAGTGTGAGGCAAGCTTAAAAATCCTGATTTATTTTATAAATCCCTGTTGGGTTCCCTTTCTTTCCCTCCTGCATTTTGAACCCATAGGTTACACGTGGGTCAAAGTGTGGTTCAGATTTTTTCCCCTACCATGAGGGCTAGAAATTAAAAAAAGAAGAAGAAATCTGAGTCTCTCAGCACTCCAGGAGTTGGGGCTTTCGGAGAAACACCAAATATGGTAGGACTCAGGTGCTGGCAACATTGACTCCAACTGCTTACTCTTGTTTGTTCCCCTCAGTATGGTTGTAGGGCATGTATGGCTGGAACGCATTCTTGCCCATGGTCCCTCCCACCTAAGCCCAAAGTTCTTGTGTGTGGTTGCACAAAGTACTAGGAGAGAGCAATCCTGCATTGACCACAAGCTAGGTGGGCGAAAACACTGATTGGTGGACCTAGCACGGCTTTTCCAATTCTGACTTCTGTGAGAGTTTATGAAGAGCTACCTTGGCTCATGGATGTAGCTGACACAAGAGGAAAACTATTTCAAGGACATCTTTGTGTGATCTGTACGTAAGAGTGTTTGTGTGTGTTTGTTTTTTAACATTCACTCAAGTTTTAGGGTTTCACTTTATTAGTCCAGTTCATGCCCCCTAGATCCATGTGTGGATGGATGAGTCCCTTCTGGGTGGAAAGAGAGCTTGGTTTTCCTGTTGGGCTGATTTTTCCATCTCCAGCTGCTCTGGGGCAGGAGGTAGAGGTGGGGATAGCTGGTGAGGGTGTCTCTGGTAATGTGGTTCCCATGGAGCCTCCCTGTACAGAAGCTGGGGATCACAAGAGCCACAGCTGGGGGGTTACAAAGCTTCTGCACGCCCCAGACCTCCTGAGGATCCAGTGTTGGGGGTGACATTTCTCTGGTTTTGGGGTGGTAACCCCCTCACCTCCTGTCCAGAAAAGGTGACGTGGTGTTTAACACAGCAGGGAACAACCTGAGCCATTGATTCTGTCACCCTGTACTAGCGTTGTCTGTTCCAAATCCTGGATCTCTGACATAACAGAGCAGAATAACGTACGTTGCTACAGACATGGGCCAGGGTTCTGTGGGTTCATTTTTAAATGCATCTTCCTCTAAAACCCACTGGTGTAAACTCCATAAGTACTACGTCTGTGTGTTCAGAGATGGCATGCTGGCCGACTCTGCTGTTCTAATTGACTCTCTGAGCCCTACCACCATCATTGGCTTTGAAGGGAGCAGGCTCTGGCTTGGGATGTAATTTGTAAGTAACTGAAATGGACGATGGTATTAGCTGAAATTGTCAATTCTTGGGACAAACTCCCCAGAGCGCGCCTGCTTCCCACTGCCATTCTTCACCGGAAGAAAATGAGTCCTGGTGGAAAGCAAACCTCACTTTTTCTATCCATGAAGGACTTTCAAAGGTCCAGGCTGCTGCAGATGTACAGTGTTTCTAGTTGTCCTGGGCCTGCTGGGACAGGATAAATGGTTGGGGGAAACTGGAGGAGTGTATGGAGTATGAGAGAGGGGTGAGGGTTCCTTTCCACCCTGGGGATGGGTGTGAAGCCCTTCAATCACCTTAACATTGGCACCGATCTCTGGGTGCCTGGATGGAGCACTAGGTCATTCGCTGGGCTCTCTCTGCAGCAGAAGCCATGCAACCGTTTGTTCTCTGCAGCACTTGTGCCCTTCCTACTGTCCCTTCTCCTCCCGCCCCACAGGGAGTTAGAAATTAAAGTTGCAGTAAGCAATACCGAAACACTGACTTCTAAACACTCCCACGCTGTGGGTATGGTCAAATCTGACCTTGGGAAGGGCTAAATCTGTAATGGGCTGAACCAAAATCTTGCATCTAAACTCCCCTGCACCACAATTTGAGGACTTCAGTAACTCAGACACAGGTTAGGGGTTTGCTACTGGAGTGGGTGGGTGAGATTCTGTGGCCTGCATTGTGCAGGAGGTCAGACTAGATGATCATAATGGTCTCTTCTGACCTTAAGTCTATGAGTCTAAACTGCCCTGCACTTCATGGAGTGGGCCATCTCTGATATGATTTGTGTGTGTTTCCCAGCCCACCCTCTTCTTGGGTAGTAAGCTCTTTGGGGCCTGCAGTATCTGTTACTATGTGTCTGTGCACTGCCTAATACAAAGGGGGGGCTGATCTTGGCCGGAGTTTCTGAGCACCACCGCAATAAGCTATTTTAAATGATTTGTAACAGGGCTTTTCCCTCATGCCGATGCCCTATGCTGCGTTACAGATTTCAGTGGCAAAGTCTTGCTGTATCTGCTGATGAACACGGGATGCCAGACCTTGGTGAGAGCTAGAACTCTGTCCAGGTTCTGATTCGGCTTTTTCTTCGTGACTCACTAGCCATATTCCCACTCTGTTTCCTTCCAGTAACATCTCTGTACCCAATCTTCTTCTGCCTTTCAATACTGGGTTCTTATAGAGACATCTCGTGGATCATTGTATGTACTACAGGGCATTCACTTTTCAGCTTGCAAGACCAAGGAAAATAGGCCAATCAAGGATCTTCTCTTTTTTGGGGGAGGAGAGGGCAGTATGGGGGGGGGGGAACTTTATTACGTTTGAGAAAATATATGGCAGTAGATTCTACTTTGACTCATTAGAACACATTGTGATTTTAAATCTTGTACTCAGATACCATGTGATGGGTGCATTACAAATTAGACTGATCATATTTATATCACTGAAGAGCACAGCAATATTTATAATTCCCGCTCCCCCCACAAACATTTTCTTCCTGTCTCTTCCATATGAAGCTTAGTAACAAAACAAAATATATCTTCTCCCTATAGCAGTGGTTTTTGTATTTAAATATCATATGCCTCTCTGTGTCAGGGTCATCGTCTCTTCCCATCCTTCAGCTCACTAAGCCACACAGTGGACTCCTCTGCCCCATTTTATTGTGTGCATACAGTGCTCCTATGGATATCAGTGGAAAGACTGCAGGCTACACAGGGAAACCCAAGAAGCACGTTGGAGATGAGACACTTATCCCTGATTTTTGTCTTGCTTTAGAAAGCTTAAAAAGAAAATCTCTTTGATTCTGGCCCTCAGATCTCAAATCTAGAAATGGCTCCAAATGCTTTTTTCCTTGTCCTTTTAAGGATTTTTTGATTCACATGCCCACTGAAATGTCATTGGTCAGTTGAAACAGCTTGACGGATGCCATGTTTAAAGAAAGAAAGTGATATTCGGTTCCACAATTGCTATTCCCTAGTAAATCCAACTGGTGGTTCTTTCTAGTTAAGAACTCTTGAGAGTGTACAGCATTCCTAACGAGGAAAAAACAGATCAAATCCAACCTGAATTACATTTGTACATATGCTACAGCTAAAAGGGCATGCAAGTCGTCTCTGTTAACACATAGATAACTTCTAGAGCCCTGCTTCTTCATGCAAATAATGTAGTTGTCTCTTCTTGTTTGTGTTTCCTTTGGGCTCTGGTTAAAGTATTTCAAGATGGGATCGTGAATCCTTTCAAATGCATCTTGCTGGCAACTCACACTATGAAAAAATTAGCTCAGATTCTGAGAAACTGAGTCCAGCAATTTTTGAATAGGTCCTTTGAGGGGATTCCCAATGGAGCAAACCTATCATGTGCTTCATTAATGGGAGAAAGGGCTTGGATGTATTTTCTTTCTTTCCTATCCCTTACTTTTGATTTCACTTGGGGCTTGTCTTTAAAATGATTGCAGTGGAATTATAAAGTGATCAGATATACCATTGAGCACCCTTTAATAATGGGATACAGCTCTGCCTTGACTGTAGGACTGACTTCTGGAGTTACTTGTCTCTATATCTGGGGTTACAAGCTTGATGCATTCCAGATTTGGGCTGTCTTAAGGATACTCATGTTTTTCCTTCATCCTTTTGCATGGTGCTTAAGTGCTGCAGTAAAACAGACTAGCAGTGGTAAAAGGCTATAGATGTCATATCCTAATATCTTACACGTAGGTAATGCCTTCCATTCGAAAAGATCCCTGAACTCTTATACATAAACCATAGCTACAGACCACGTCATCTGCCACTGAAATGCAGCCCTGTGATACGCTTGCTCAGTTAAATACTTTCTTGAAAATATTTGTTCTTCCTCCTTGGTCTGGAGTGAGACAGCTGCCTAGATGATTGTCTAGAGCTTCAGATGTATTGAAATGTTGAGGATCCAGAATATAGCTGGCCTTGCATACCTTTAAAATTTAGAAACCAGGGGGGGTGCGGAGTGGGGAGGTCATGTTGTGAAAGTTTCAATCTCAATCAGACCTTTACTGGTACAGGGAGTAGTTGGGGTCTTGGAGTTCAGTTATTCATTGGTTCCAAGGCCAGAAGGGACCATTGTGGTCATTTAGTCTGATCTTCTGAATAGTACAGGCCACAGAACTTCCCCAGAATAATTCCTAGAGCAGAGCTTTTAGAATAACAGTCAGTCTTGATTTAAAAATCAAGCCCATTATTAAATATTTGTTCCCATGTAACTACTTACAGATTGTAATTGAGTCCTGCCTTAACCTTCTTTTTATGAAGATAATTAGATGGATCTCTTTGAGTCTGTTGCTACAAGGCATATTTTCTAATCCTTCAGTCATTCTCACAGCTCTTCTCTGAACTCACTCCAATTTATCAACATCCTTCTTGAATTGTGGACACCAGAACTGGACACACTATTCCAGCAGCGGTCACACCAGTGCCAAATCAAGATGTAAAATAACCCCTCTACTCCTACTTCAGATTCCCCTTTGTGAGCCTTGGATACATAAAAACCTTTGTGGCCACAAAGTCCTAAGAGCTCATTTTCAGCTGATAGTCCAGCATGCCCCAAATCTTTTTCAGAGTCACTGGTTCCCAGGGTAGTCTCTCCCACCCTGTAAGTTTGGCCTACGTTCATTGTTCCTAGATGTAAACATTTACGTTTAGCTTTATTAAATGCGTATTGTTTGCCTGTGCCCAGTTTACCAAGCAATCCAAATCCCTTTGTGTCAGTGATCCTTTATTTTCATTATTGACTACTCCCCCGAATTTTTGTGTCATCTGCAAACTTTATCAGTGATGATTTTGTTTTCTTCCAGGTCATTGATAAAAATATTAAACAGTGTGTAGAGCCAAGCATCGATATCTGTGGGACTCTGTTAGAAAAACACGTGTTCCAAGAATCCCCGTTTACAATTACATTTGGAGATCTACCATTTGATGCTGGATAATGTCATCTTCCCCATAATACCTAACTGTAGCACTCCACTTACTGTTAGAATTGTAGAAAGATGTCAGTCATCAAGCCCTCAGATACAGATTTTCTGAGTACTTTTCAAAGAAATACTGTTTCATCAAATTCTTCAATTACATCACCGCAAGAAGTTACGCTACCACCAAAACTGAAAAGTTATAAAATGGAAGTAGCAAGACATGCAATTACTTAAAAAAAAAAAAATTTGCATTCTTGAACTGTAACATTTTAACATGGGCACTCTTTTCAGCACTCCAATTGGCATGGGAATCCCTAGTCCCATGTAACTCTTTCTGGAGACCTATTATGAGATAAGTACATTCAACACTATATTAAGAACACCACTTAGTCAGTCAAGCACAACCCCCCAAGCAAAGAGCAACAGATGTTTGTAGAAATCAACTGTTTACCTACCTACTGTGAAAAAATAAATATGAGCCCATTGCAAAGTTAGGTTTGTGAAACAAAAACTTTATATAGGCACTTGTCTGTACAGCTGAGTAACTCGAGATTTAAAATTCACTTGAAGCCTGTGTTCAACACCAAATATCTACAGTGATATTATGCAATTATAAGACAATTACAAAAAAGCCGCTACAAAATGTAATTGCCATGGTCTGGTATTGACTGTTGATGTTTATATACATATTCTACTGGGTTGTCTATTACATTGAACAGACTTAAGAATTTCTTCACAGTGATAGCATGGTGTATTTGATACCAGAAAAATTGGTAAGCTATTTGTTAACTTCTTATCAGCTAGCGACCCCAACTATGGCAGCAGCCATGCATCAGAGTCAGCCCAGCGTTACTTCAGAATTGGGATGGCAGGAGAATAGTTTTCTGATCACTTTGCTGTATGCACCTTATCATGTGCCTGAGAGTGCAAAGAGTTACAATGAAGTTCTTCTAGTTCAGAGCACTTTTCTCTACCAGTGTACACTGGAAAGTTTATGCACAGCTGTTCCTTTTATATTTGTCAGAGTGCCAACTGTATTCATGCTGTCAGCTTCTTATAAAGCCGGCTATAAGCTTTTCACCTATAGAAAACTAGAAGAGCCTCCATCTCAGAACTACCCCTTAGTTTACTATTTTATATACATGAGCTTGTCTAGACTACAATAAGAGAGAGTTTTAAATAATAAGTTTTAATACCTTAGCATAGACAGGCAACTTGTGTTTGACGCGCATTAGCTGGTCACGTTGTGGCACTGGCTCCACCTCGGAGGGTTCACCTCCACCAGCAGACATGTTTTAAACTATAACTTGCCTTTCTGTAAGAGTGTGTATAAAGACAAGCTAGCTAATGCCTTTTAACTAACATGTTTCAGAAATGCACTTTTATCCTGGTCTAGATAAGCCCTGCAAACATGTTCACTGACACAGCCATGTACCAATTTAACAAAATAGCTTTAGAAAGTGATCCCATTTCTTAGTGTTCATACAAGTGGACTACGCTGATTTAACTAGTTTTTAGTCACATTGGTACAACTTGTGTGCGTAGGCAAGGCTTGGCGCTCGTGTAGTTCTCCATCTCTGATAAATATGGGTCTATAATAATGTTTTAAAGCAGACTTATGGACCCTGATTTCAGCAAGGTGCTCAAGTACACGCCCATCTTCATGCCCATGAGCCGTCTCAATGAAGCCAAAGTCAAGCATGTGCTGAGAGCATCTTGCTGAACAGAGGCCTATGTCAGAAAAGTAACTGGAAAAATGATTAGAGCAAGACACTCATTGTATCGCTGTATCAAGTGAAAGCCTGACTTTCTAGCTTCCAGCACCACAGATTTCTTCCCTAGTGCCGAAGTTCAGCTATCAGAACTTAACTGGAATGTTGTGGACAGTGAAAGCTTGAATAGAGCTCCTTGCTCTCCCATAGCTGCATGGCACCTACTGGGCTAACAGCGGTTAATTCTAGTTTGTGTTAGCAAAGTGAGTTAGATACTAATTATATGGTGACTATTTGGCCCTGTTCAAACATCAACGATATAGATTCCCTTCCCGGAAGATCTTCCAGCCTAAAAGAATTTGAACTGATTATCCACTTGATGTCTAGCCACATGCCACGGATCCACAGGCAGCAGATATGCTGAGTTCAATAGTGCCATTTTTACATAGCATATGGTCTGAAAATATCCTTACTTTTTAATCACATTTAGAAAAGACTTCTCCCACAGCAAGAGCACTTCCTAGCTTACCTCCACCCTTCTCCGAAATCATGGTAGAAACTCAGGACCCTTAACGTGTGCTGAGATTTTTCAATTATAATACTCCCCTTGCCATGAAAAGATCCAGTATGTGTCCTTTTCTCAGTGGGCAAAAAGACATGCGTGGCCAGCAGCAGCAGAGTCGTCTCCCTTTGCCGTATTCATGGCTACTATGTTCTGCTATATGAGCAAAAGAATGGAAATTCCCCAGGTGTGCCCAGGAAATGCTTGGTCTTCCCCAATCCTCTCTCCACATTAGCATGCTCGAGTGTATTTCTGAGGATCGAAGTATCAGCCAGAATAATATATTCCATGCTGCTGGCTAAACCAAAGATTGGGTATAGGCGTGCCAGTAAAGAGAGAGTTAAATTACAGTCCCTAGCAGGGCCAGAACCAGGCCATGACTTTAAGCTCCATCAAGGCTGGTGTATGGGTCCAAGACATACTCCCCTACATCACAAAAGCTTGGAGATATAGATAGAGTTCAGCTGGGTTATTTAAGCATTGCTTATCTAGGTGCCATACAAGATTTATAAAAGCCAGTGGGACCTATCCAGGGATACACTGTTTGAAAACTTTAACCCACTCCGGTCTTCAAAACTGAGAGGGACCGTGGGGGAAATCTCTTTAACGGCCCTATTTGTGGTATTTCAATACTTCTGCTTCTAGCTCTACTAAATCCAGACACTCAAAGGGTCCAGAAATGTTAAAATACTAGAGTGAGTGGAAGGGGGGTAACCGAAGTCTCTCAAACATCACACAGTTTTTGGTGAGAGGTACAAATCTAATTCTCCCACTCCCCCCACCTTTGGTTCCTCCATCCAGAGACCCAGTGGGCTAATTTATCCTTATTTCCAAACCTCTGTTCCGCTTCACTTTTGTCTCTGCTTATTTCTGTCACAGACTGCTTTGGACTGTTGGTTCTCTGTTCAGCAACCTTTGTGTAAAGAAATCCTGACTGCAGCTTTGTGTATCAGTCCCTTAATCAACCCCTAGCCATTGCCTCTTATCTTAACATTCAAGGGCTATCTCAGGTAATGTGTTGATGGTGATCAGTTCCCTAGAAGATCTTGCAGTCTGCTTTAAGATACCCATTTATCAATGTACCTGGATTGCCAGCTGTCCCATTTCCTCTGCCTCCGAGATCCTCTCCATTTTGGAATAGTGGTCAAGCTTGCAGGACCCAAAAGGTTCCTAGGGAACTACAATAATGTTTCATTGTCAAATCACAATGGGGTGATGGCAAGTTTGTCCTGGAGGTGGAGACTGTTTTGTTTCTGTATTTAATGGCAAAGGGGTTGAGCCGTGTGCAGCGACAGCATGAACAAGTTAAGAGGGGGAAATCATCACGGCTCAATGAAATATGAGTTGATCAGAAAGCCAGGCTAAGGGGCTCAGCTTTGGGAATGTCATCTTTCTTTAAAAATGGGTTTAATCAATTGCTGTAGACTTGTGGCGAGGATTAACTGGTTAGATTTTTTTTTCATAGGTGCTTTACAAACATGAAAGTGCTGTACAGATCCTAGAGTATGTGACAAGCTGCATAGGGGGTATGTGGTATGTGCCGTACTACCAGACTGTTAGAACTGGATGTGCTCGGCTTTGGGCCATAGCACTGATGCTGCTCATAGAGCAGCTGCCTTAGCTTCGATGGCAGAGGTCTGTGCTTTAGGACCAGGGTGATTTGAATCCTAGCCCTGCCATTGTATTTTGGTGGCCACAGTCTGTGGTATAATGACAGCTGTGAAGTTCCTAAGTGACCACGAATGTTACACTTTTATTATACATCTTGAGCCTTGGAATAACTCTGCAGCACGTCCACCAACACAAACTCTTCTGGTATTACTTCTTCAACCCTCATTTTCCCACTTTTTATCACAGAACGTCGCCTGGTCCCTTAGGTAAGAATAACACTGGCGCCCTCTGCTGCTCATAGCTAACATAACAGGATATTTTGGCAATACAGTATTGAAAGTTGCTTTTGTTTATAGAGCATTGCAGAGGAGGAAAACATTTTTTTTTCCTGGACATTGTGAGGGAAGCAAAGAAATATTGAGCAAAAGTGAGGTGCGACTTCTTCCAGCAGAGGTGGAAGAAGCAAAGTTTGTCTAACAGAATTTGCAATGGTTTAACTCGGGTCCCCAATGCAGTGCCTGCGGGTGCCATGGCGCCCGCAGGGGCATCTAAATGCACCCATGTCCTGGCCGGCGGTGGAGCATCCACTGAAATGCCGCCGAATTTCGGCGGCGTTTTGGCAGCGACGCCTCTCGATGACGTCACTTGGCGGTGACAAGTGACATCATCGAGAGGCGCCGCCGCTGAAACGCCGCTGAAATTCGGCCGCATTTCCACGGATGCTCCACTGCTGCCCTGGTCCTTCGTCTGGCGCCTGCCAGACGAAAAGGTTGGGGACCACTGGTTTAACTAAATCAATTGGCCTGTGTGACACATCACCTCCATATTGGTGCACATAACAAAATTCATTCCACACATGAACATAAAAAATTAGCGAGAACACTGTACCCAACTGTAAGGTATTAATACTATAGATGTCATTTGTTTCTTGTTTGGCCCTCAAATCATACTCTGGATATGATTCAGGGCTTTGTGGTAAATGACCTTAAAGTGAATAACCTGCCACCCAGTATTTCTTGGACAAAACAAACTCTTGGCCTTATGCCACTGGTTGTTTAATAAAATGGGAAGGCAGAGCCTATTAAATCTGAAACAGTGAGAAGGAAGGAGTAGTTGGTTTTTCCCCTGTCTTGGTGCAACAAGTCTTTATGGCTATAGAATGCAGTGAAGGGGAAAAGTGGGCATGGATTAATAGGAAAAACACTGAGTGCAATGTGATTTACTCCACAACAGTTCTGAGTGCTGAGAAAAATAGTGCAC
Organism: Mauremys mutica; assembly: GCF_020497125.1. Classification (NCBI taxonomy): domain Eukaryota; kingdom Metazoa; phylum Chordata; order Testudines; family Geoemydidae; genus Mauremys; species Mauremys mutica. The sequence goes on along the minus strand of NC_059074.1, from coordinate 157,369,809 downwards.
TGGACTATAGCAACCTTCTAGGCGCTGGAGGAGCAAAATGTGCTTAACGTCTCTATTATAAACCCGTGACATTCAGTCTGTTGGGGTTAAAACATGATTCCTTAAGTCAAAGGCCTTAAGAAGTGTAAACATATGACATCTATGCAGTTACCTTTATCCTCTAAATTTATAATCTCGAATTAAATCAGGTTTATTTGACAAGACCCATTTTCCATAAAACCATGTCTACTGGCATTGGTTCTAGTGCTATCCTTTAATTCTTTATTCATAGAATCTGTTATCAACTTTTTCATTATTTTGCCTGGGATTGACTGGCCTATGGTTGCCTGGGGTCATCTTGCTTGCCCTGTTGGAATACAGGCACAACATTATCACGCTTCTAAGAAATTCAGAAGGCTAGATGTTTGAACCTGGGTCTCCCTCATGCCAGGTACGTACTTTAACCACTAAGCTATTAGGTAAAAGAACAGTGGCACTTAAGAATATAAGAACTGCCATACTGGGTCAGACCATGCTTCATCTTGCCCAGGATCCTGCCTCTGACAGTGGCTTGTACCAGAGATTCAGGGGCAGTGTACAGAACAGGACCATTATGGGGGTTGCCCTGAGCATAGGGTTGCATCCCTGACCATCTTGGATAAATGCCATTGATGGACCTAACCACCATGAACGTATCCAGTCCTGTTTTTGAACCCACTTACACTTTTGGCCATCACAACATCCCGTGGCAATGAGCTCCACTGATTAGTTATGTACTGCGTGAAAAGTACTTCCTCTTGTTTGTATCAAACCTGCGGCCTAAAAATGTCACCAGGCGACTGCTAGTTTTTGTATTGTGCGACAGGGTCAATAACATGTCTTTATTCACTTTTTCCACACCAGTCATGATTTTATACATCTCAGTGGTATCCATCCTTGGTAATCTCTTTTCTCAGCTGAACAGCCTTCATCTTTATCCTCTGTCCTCTGTAGTAGCTGTTCCAGACTCTATCACCTCTGCTGCCCTTCTCTGAAACTTTTCCATTTCCACTATATCCTTTTTGAGATGGGGTGCCTAGAACTGTATACGGTATTCAAGGGGAGGTGCTCACCAGGTATTTACATAACGACATTGTGATATTTTCTATCCCTTTCCTAACATTCTGTTGGCCTTTTTGACCACTGCTGCACATTGAGTGGAAGTTTTCAGAGAACTATCCACAGTGATGCCAAGATCTTTCTTGCATAATGAAAATTAATTTAAAATCCAGCATTGTATATGTATAGTTGGAATTATTTTTCCAGAGTGCATTACTTTGCACTTACCTGCATTGAATTTCATCTGCCATTTTGTTGCCCAGTCACCCTGTTTTGTGAGATCCCTTTGTAACTCCTCCCACTCAGGGGCGGCTCTAGGAATTGCGCTGCCCCAAGCAGGGTGGCACGCCGCGGGGGGCGCTCTGGCGGTCGCTGGTCCTGCGGCTCCGGTGGATCTCCCGCAGGCACGCCTGCGGATGCTCCACTGAAGCCACGGGACCAGTGGACCCTCCGCAGGCATGCCTGCGGGAGGTCCACCGGAGCCGCCTGCTGCCCTCCTGCGGCACGCCGTCCCAAGCACGCGCTTGGCGCGCTGGGGTCTGGAGCTGGCCCTGCTCCCACTTCCTCCTCCATAATTTGTGTATGATATATATGACCTGGCTTAATCACCTGTCACAGACCTGGTTGGGCACCCACTGTTCATGGCTCACCGGATTGCTGTGAGGGGATCAAGTCATTGAATCCCTGGGTGTTTTAAACCCCAAGGTCAGAACAGAGCCCGGGCACTGTCCCAAGGCACAAGTTTGGGGAGAAGATCCTTTTATCTAGCACCCTCTCCTTAGAGTGTGACTACACAGTCCCGCTGTTCACTCTCTGGAAGTAGTGCTGATTCCTCCGCCTCCCCCTGTAGCTTAAACATGCCTTCTCCCAGAACTTCATCCAAAGATTTCAGACTATTGGTTTCTCTCTCTCTCTCTCTCACTCACACACACACACTTTGCACAGAAGTCTAACACATTATTGCTCTTTACTTAATCATATGAGAAATACGCAGATCTACACAAGAATAATAAACCCTACATGCATTTCCTTGCCTCGGTTTCCTCACCGCTCCAGGGAAGTCCTGAGGCTGGGGTTGGAGTCCTTTAGGCCTGCTCTGTCCAACATCCTTCTGTTCCAGTGCATGGCTTGTGTTCTGAAACTTGCAGCCTTCTCTTCCCCCAGGTCAGCTTGCTTCCTTTGACCTTGGTCAGTCTGTCTGCTTCCCTCCTCCTGCCCAGACTTCCTGAGCACGTCTCTCCAAGTCTTCTTCCTGTGAGTGCTTTCATAACCCTTTGCTTCAGTCATCACCTGCTCCCTTTCTCCTGCTTTGGAAACTTTCCACTGCTTCACTTCCTCCCTCCCATCAAACAGAGAAGGATGAGTCTCCTTCCAGCTCAAGCAAATTCCCTTAGCATACCTATCATCCAGTCAAAACCCAGTTGCTAAAGTTAAGTTCCCCTCACTGGCCTCCAGTTTGTGTGTACCTGCTACAGGCCCTGTCAGCAATGGTGAATACTTATTGAGACCGGGGTGTTCCATGATACAGCAATTCCATAATAACTTTGTAATGTCACTTAGAATTCATAAGCTGCACTGACAGATTCCCCGATCCCCACAGGAACTCACTCCAGGAGATGGTTCAAGGCTGTAAATCCTGAGAGGAGGAGGCACCTCTCTCTGGCCCCCAGAGGTAGGCACCTAACTCCCTTTGAGGGGTGGGGTGTAGGCCACACCCCTTTCCTCAGGATTTCTTATTGGCTAGGTTAGGCAGCTCCCTGCCCAGCATGCTGTCGTTTTTGAATCCCATTCTTAAAGGCCTAATTCTCCCCGTGAACTGTCAGGGTGCCTAAACTGGGTTGTGAAGTCCACTAGGCCCCAGAGCACCTAGAAGTCAGGCAATGCCGTGTTCAGTGTTACAGTGCCCCGCGGGAATCCCAGCCTTTAGCGAACAAGCAACTCAGCATGAGCGCCTAGTGTGCTGCTGTGACAAAAAGGCTAATGCGATCCTTGGATCCGTGAATGGGGATGGTAAGTGGGAGCAGCGAGGTGATTTTACCTCTGTGTGTGGCATAGGTGGGACCGATACTGGAATACTGTGTACAGTTCTGGTGTCCACATTTTTTAAAGGATGTTAAAATATTGGAGTGTGTACCAAAAAGAACCACCAAAAGTGCTTGAAGGGCCGGAGATGACCCCTTATAGCGAGGGGCTTGGAGCTCAGTCTGTGAGTTTGGCAAAAGATTGAGGTGACTTGATTACAGTGTGTAAGTACCTTCCCAAGGAGAAAATACTGACTCTGAACGGTATGTCTTCACTGCAATTACACCTGTGCCTGGCCTGTGTCAGCTGACTTGAGCTCACAAGGCTCTGGCTAAGAGGCTGTTTAATTCGACGTTTGGGTTTGGGCTGGAACCCGAGCTCTGGAACCCTCCCTGCTTGTTGGGGGTCTCAGAGCTCAGGCTCCAGCCTGAGCCCAAATGTCTACACTGCAGTTAAATAGCCTCTTAGCCCAAGTCAGCTACCAGCCCCCCTGCAGGTGTTTAATTGCAGTGTAGACATACCCTAAATGTCTCTAATTCAGAAGAAGGCAGAACAAGAACCAATGGCAGGAAGCTAAAGTCAGACAAAAAAGAGGAGAAATCAGGCACAAATTCTTAACAGTGAGGGTGATTAACCAGTGGTACAAACTACCCAGTGAAGTGTGGACTTGATGGTCTCTTGCTGTCCCCAAATTGACTGCATGCCTTTCTCGGAGATATGCTTTAGCCAAACATAGGTGGTTTTCGTCAAACACAAGTAATTGTGCGTAATACAGGGCTAACTGGGTGTTAGGGAGGAGGTCAGACTAGATCAGTGGCTCTCAACCTTTCCAGTCAACTGTACCCATTTCAGGAGTCTGATTTGTCTTGCGTACCCCCAAGTTTCACCTCACTTAAAAACTACTTGCTTACAAAATCAGACATAAACATTTGAAAGTGTGACAGCGCACTATTACTGAAACATTGCTCACTTTCTCGTTTTGACCTTATAATTATAAAATAAATCAATTGGAATATAACTATTATGCATACATTTCAGGGCATAGAATAGTATAAACAGGTCATTTGTCTATATGATATTTGTTTTGTACTGACTTCGCTAGTGCTTTTTATGTAGCCTGTTGTAAAACTAGGCAAATATCTAGTTGAGTTGATGTACCCCCTGGAAGACCTCTGCTTACCCCGAGGAGTACCCAGACCCCTGGTTGAGAACCACTGAACTAGATGATCTAATGGTTCCTTGTGGCTGTGAACTATGAATTAAAGAAGCAAGGAAAGGCACCATCCTAACTGCTTGCTAGCTCACCTTTGGCGGCTGGAAACTAATGGACCAAGGGGTAAAGTGAAGGATTGAATCCTGCCCCTATTGACTTCAACAGAAGTAGGATTCAAAGTGCAAATGAATAAATTTCAGCAGAGAACAGCTTGGGGGGTACAGTGACCACAAGTTTGCGCTGCTGCTTGGGTCTAGACATGGGTATCTGGCACCAAGCAAGCCATTTTTATGGTAGAGGACTCTGATCTCCCTGGGTCCCATGGGGAGGAGGGTATTGTACTGCTGATGGCCGAGAGCATTGTCAGCTGTGAGTGGCATTGCTGGCCTGCTCCTTCCAGCAGAGGAAGAGTGCGAGTGCCAAGAGCTGCAGCCAAAGGAAGAGCCAGTGGAGGTATTCACTAGATGGAGAAGCCAGAAAGGCCTCTCCTTGTTCATAGCAGGGGGTGTGGGAGGGGGAGGAATGGCGAGAGGGCAGCGTGCAGGCTTCTAGAAGCAGCTATCACAGGCACGCACCTTCCATGTTTGGCTTTAGACAAGACAAAATGCTGCCTGTGTAATAAATATCTGACGCTTGTTCCGTTATCAGCTGAAGCTGTCTCTGCAGTATGACAGGAGCAGAGATAAGTACCAATCAGTTACAGCTGGGATTGGGAATGAGGGGAAGTCTTACTGCTTACCTGTAATTCTTTCCCAAGAATAGCAGTGTATTTCCATGCTGGTCATGTGGCCTTTAGAGAGCATCATTCAGGCTCACATGGGCTCCAGGCACTGACACTGGGGCTGAAGTTAATGGCAGCAGGGTTGTATGGCATGTCTGAGTCATGTGGACCTTAGAGAAATGGTTTGATCAGAGACAGGAATTCACAAATTTGAATGCTCAGTCCCTTGTGTCTGGCAAATTACTTAATCCCTCTCTGTTTCCCATCTGTAAAATGGAGATAATCATACCTGTAAGAAGGTAAAGGAGTAGCATTAAGTAGTTATGGGTAAAATGCCTTGAAGGTGTAAAGCAAGGGTTCTCAGCCTTCTATACTGGGGACCCCTTTCACATAGCAAGTCTCTGAGTGCAACCCCCTTGTACATTAAAAACACTTATTTAATATATTTAACACCATTATAAACGCTGGCGGCAAAGCGGGGCTTGGGGTGGAGCCTCACAGCTCGCGACCCCCCCCATGTAATAACCTCACAACCCCCTGAGGGGTCCCGACCCCCAGGCTGAGAACCCCTGGTGTAAAGCAATGTGTGTTATCAAGATTGGTCAGTCTGGTGACAGTATATGAAGAATTTTTTATAGCCCTGAGAACCTGCAAGCCAAACTCCTGATAAACAAAAGGGAGACTGACCTTGCTGACTTTCATGCGGAAAGGAAAAGGCAAAAGGTAAACAAACGAATGGTGACAGGCTGGCTTTTAAGGATTTGCTATTGAAGGAGTTTGGGGTGTAGTTGTAGCTGTATTGGGCCCAGGATATGAAGGGACAGGTAGGTGAGGTAATATCTTTTAGTGGACCCACTTCTGTTGGTGAGGGAGACAAGCTTCTGAGCCGCACAGAGCTCTTCATCAGACCTGAAGCTTAAAAGCTTGTCTCCCACACCAGCAGAAGTGGGTCCACTAAAAGATATTTCCTCACCCCCACCTTGTCTCTCTCAGAGGAACTGTAAGGAACAGAAGTACTGAAATCTGCCTGTTTCCAAGATAGGATTGTGTCAAGGGACAGTCTTCCCCTTTAACTTGCATCAAACATAATGTGTTGGGGTAAAAGGAATGAAACACTAGTGTGGCCAAATCATTCCGGGTGTAACTCCACAGACAGTGAGGATTATACCAGGCCCAGAAAGCTGTTTTAACTTCAGGGCCCAGTCCTGCAGCAGGCTTTTACCCTGGCAAAATACCCACGGAGCCACGGGTAGTACCATGAATTAAGTGGGTAGAACCTTTCTCCAAGTCTGTGGGCCAAGTCAGTGCTGTAGGTTACTCAGCAGGCGAAAGCGGCAAAGTAGTGTACTCAGTGGTGTGCCCAACACGAACGTGTTCCAGACAAAAGATGGAAGGTGCAAGATAAAATTGCTAATTCTTGCTCACTGTACACACAGGGCTAGATTCTTGTAAGAACCTGAAAGCCAGCCTCAGTGGCTAGCAGGGAATGGCCCTTTCCAAAAGGGAATCCCTGGGTGGCAGCACATTCATGCAGTTTTCAGGAGACAGTTCAGCATGTTAAGAGTAGAATATCTGTACTTCAGTGCCTTCGCCTTGAATAACATCAAATAAGTACAGGCGACTAGTATTAAAAAAAAAAAAAAAAAAAAAAATTGGTTGGTTTGTACAATGCTTTGAATGCAGCTGTGTATAAATGCAGATTTGGGGGGGGGGGAGAGTTGTTCCTTCAGTTTCACCCTATTATGGTTACATAGAATGGTCATTCCTCCCCCGGCTGTTTGGGGACATTATTTAAATCTTTATCGCTGGGATATTAATCTTTGAGCTTCTTGCCCCAAGGGAGAAGCCTTTTCGGTTTTGAATGTTGGAATCCAGTTTTAGGCTTTCTGCCAAAAAAGACTTTTGCACGTTTTATTTATGGCTTTAAGCTGGTCTATTTGTAATTTTCTAATCTGTATTTTTACCATAAACTACTCCTTGTATTTCTGGAGTTAGACTGTCCCTCCCCCAACAGCTTTCAGAGAGGATTTTGATAGGGACAGCTTGAGGCGGGGAGGTGATCTCTTTCAATGAGTTAATAGTATAGGGCACAATGAAAAAGCAGCTTGATTTGTCTCTGTCACAGGAAAGGCTATTCTGCTTTGAGATGCAATCTTTAGTTTTCTCTCACACACACTAAAACTAAAGTGTTACATTTTTAACCTCACCCTCCAACTCTGATTGGTTTTGAAAGGAGTGTTGCACAAACTTCATCTATATGAGGCACCTAGAGTGATAGGCACCCTAGAAATACCTTATGGACTGTTTGGACTTTGGTTAGTGTGGGGCCAGCCTACAGAGCAGCGAGACCCTCCGGCTCCTCCTGCCTCTTGAAGGATTGAGACTGGCGCTCTCAGGGTTTGAGCCTGTACCGGTGACCTCAGTTGTCACAGGATCAGGGTTATAGTGAAAATTATTTAGTGATTACATCTGCCTGCAGTTTCTGGCTCAGTTATGAATGCTAAATGACTCGTCAGCCCTTGTAAACACATTCTTGGTTAAAGGACATGGTATCAACACAGGTTCCCATCCGTGCTGGACCAAGCACATCCTGGGTGTAACTTGGCCCTCCTGCAGGGTTTAAAAATTGGCTTTACTGTGCAGAAACTGTCAGAATGCCTGACCCTGAGCCAGGGCAGGTAAGGGATGACAGGATAGTTCAACATCTTGGCCTATTCAGTCCTCTCAGAGCAGTGGTCGTTTCCAGTCCACTATCCTGGCTGTGCTGGTAGCCACTAACAACTTTCCCTTACAGGCTGGCTTATGCCCTGAAGCCATCGGCTTATGCCCTGAAGCCATCAGCCTTTACTGCTTCTGCAAAATGTTCTATCCTCTTTAATGTAGCTGTTCTAACTATGGAGGCACTAGTGGCAGCTCCACAGTTAAGGATGAGCCTATATAGATTCAAAATAATATTGGCCATTTAATTGATACAAGTTTGTCTACTAAGAATTTGAGACCAACTCATTATCCATGGGCCAGCCCATGGTTAACAACTACTGGGTAGAATCAACTTGAACTGTTCTTCAGCTCCCTTGGGGGAGGGACTGAAAGGTCACTTTCAGGGGGACCTCTGAGTCAGTCACTTCCGTTCAATTTTTAGCCACAATGTTTCACAGTGCATTGTAACCACCAATGTTTACTGCCTGCCTCTTGAATTAGCTGGACTTCTGTATAATTACAATGTTAAGCAAACATGAAGAGTCTTTCCACATACAGCCATAACCTCAGTAAAATTATCTGCCACAGGAGGTGGTCCATCTACTAGGTAGGTAGATAAAAAACACACATTAGTTCTATAGTGCTTCCCATCCAACGAGCTCAAAGCAAATAGCCAATCAAGCCGCCTAGGAGGTGACTATTGTTGATCCCATTTTACAGTTGGAGAAATGGAGCTAGTGTTACCAAGAGCTGCATCCACAGGTACCCTGCCAGCCAGTGGACCCCTCAGCCCTGGCCTAGGCTCCCTGTACACTGCATGGACAGAGTTATGAGAAAGTGATTCACAAGCCAGCCTGCTGACTGGGCAGCTGCCTAAGCTAGGCAGTAGGAAATGCTGAGATCATAGCTGTGACCCCTGTCCCAGATTTAGGTACCTAAGCCAGCTCAGCCCTTTCTCATGAAGAATGATGGTGCCAGAGGGTATTTCTCAAGCTCTCCTATTGAAGCTGCTCCACTTCAGCCCAATGACTAATTTATACAGAGGGATGGATTTTAGTCTAGTGATTAGCGTACACTCCCAGGAAACCTGTCTCCAGTCCCAGCAGCAATGTCTGTGTTATACATCTGGAACAGCTTCAACAGGAGACAGTGAGATTACCCAAGGACACCCAGGCAGGTGGGAGACCTGGGTTCAAGACCCTGCTCCAGAGCAGAGGAGGGAAGATCTGAATCTTGGTCTCCTAGGTCCTGGGTGAGCACAAGGGTTTTGCCCAGAAAGGGGAGAGTGGTGGGGCTCCTCCATCTCCCCCGGCTAGGTTTTGTGTAGGACCTAATTCACAAGGCATGCTCTTAAGTGGGCTCTGAGAACACCTACCAGGATCAGGTGCCATAGTATGTCCACCAGCAGAACCTTGGGGGTCTAGGGAATTTTGATGCCTACAGGGTTAGATGGTAGTTAAGGAAGAGTTTTGAGGCTCTAAATTTTGGAGGTGGATGCCCAAATCCATTTATGAAGCTGGTGACTAATACATGAAAGCTGCATTAAGGCTGGGCATAGCTAGGACTCCTGCATTATAACTACCAGACAGTGCTGCTTCCTACTGAACTGAGTTTTAATAGGATGATTGAGACACTGGTTCAGACTTGTCATCAATAAATGTGAAACACAAACTGGCTATAGTCAGTTTATTCATGGAAATGTTAAATCTGTAAGACAAGGTTAGGCTTCAGTGTGAAGTATGGGGCTGGAGCCACATACACTAGGGGTATATCCACATTTAAAAACACTACAGTAGTGCAGCTGCACTGGTTCAGTGTAGACACTATCTATGCCAGCAGAGGTAGTAGACTGACTGATGGAAGAATTCTTCCATCATTGATGTAGCACTGTCTTTACTGGGGGTTAGGTGGGTATAGCTTCATCTCTTGGGTGTGGATTTTTCACACCCCTGAGAGACACAGCTATCCCATGTAAATTGCTAGTGTAGGCCAGGCTTGAGCATGTATACAGAAGCAAGGTAAGCTAGAGGATCACACTGCATCATGGTGCATAATGCAAGAGGCAATTGAAAAGGAGTAGTTCCAAGCAGATATTTCTCTTTGGGTACCTGCTAGAGCAGTGATCAAGTTTGTACACAGCAGGAATCAATCCAATCAGCTAAGATACAGAGGAAGTTTTCTGCTTTACATTATGTAATTTTAATCCCCCCAAAGCTACATATATTTTTAGCCCTCAGTATGTTTGACATTGTTTCATAGGAAGTAAACACAAAAAACTAACCTCACCTCATTCACAGCAGTGTCTTGCACAAGTATCTCTTCAGGTAGCAGAATCTACAGAAAACCATTTTAATTTTGGTTCAATTACTTACAAAGTAGTATTAGCAGTTGCTGGAGAAATATATATTTTAGGACAAGTTTTTCAATACTAGAGCAGTCCTTCTAAATTCATATTCAGAGAGGTTTTAAGCTAATGTTGGGGTAGAAACATTAACTTCGATTGCTGAATCATGAGGGGCTGAGTCAGACTTGGGGTATTTTTTTTTTAAAGAGACAGAAGGTTTCAAAACCAAACTAGGATGTGTGCAGTGCTACTTCCTTAAGATAATATGGGCTATGGGGAAGAAAAGTTCCAGCAAGGCTTCAGTGCCAGAGCTCAGACACACTGGCAAAGAGCAGGTACAGTACCCCCAGAAGGTGCTGGAGCACGGAATCGGAGGGAAAAGTTTTAAGTGGAGAGACACTCTGGCTTGGTTTTATACCCTCCTCCCAAAGCAGTTTCTCTTCATCTTAACCGCACTCTGTGAGCCCTTCGTGCTCCCTTCCTTTGCCTAATCCACTCAACATTTTTAAAAAAATTATGGTACAAACATGCTACTTGACACCATCACATGTTTACTCTGTTAGATCCATGTCTCTAGCGACTTTACACACCTCAAGGCAGGAATGGTTGGTGCAGTGTCTAGCATAGTAGGACACCCTAGCCACGACTATGGTAATGAAAATACTCATTATGTGCAGACAAGCTCCACCCCAGAGGGACATTAACCTTCTCCAATGCACATCCTCAAGCAAACTGTCCACACAGCCTTGTGGTTTTTAATTGATAACTATTAGCAGGCACGGGGCAGGGTATAAGTATAGCAGAACTGAAGAGTAGGGGAGAAAAGGTTGCTGTATACTGTGAATCTTTATAGACAGGAAGGGCATTTAAAAAAAAACATTAGCATGTTCTACTTGAACAGCCATCTACAGTGGTAAAGTTAATAAAAAACCAACAAGGTTACAGATAAATGTATTTTAATTAAGATTAAATATATTATTCCAAGGTATTTTAAATCGCACTTGTACTGTACTAAACAGCCAGAGGCAATAAAAAAAGTTCGGAAACTGAAAAGTTCTGACATCCAACACGTGACAGTAAATGCTGCCATTTAAAGCGACATACACCGCTCCCAAGAACAATTATATTTTTTTTATTTTAGAGAAAAAAGTCCAACTTTTTTGTATGGACAAAATCTAAATCAAAAACTGGAAGAAATATTAGTGCCTGCCTTTATTTTTTACATTTTTAAATACAGGTTGTTTTTTTAAAAAGCAAGGTACTTCCTAACTCCATGGCCTATATACTGTATGTACACGAGCAGAACATTTTACAAGTGTTTTGGATGGAGCAGCACTAGCTAGCTATAAGCTGGTAGTGTGTTGCTGAACCAAATGCCAAGACAAGTTAAGCATTCTATAGCTTCTCTCTCCACAGTTGGTATGAGAAAAAAAAGTGACTCATGTACATACAAACCACATATTCAAAACAAAACCCCCCACAAACTCCACCATCCCTATTGGTTATGGAACTGTACAAGCTGCAACTAATCAATGGAAATCCTACTGCAATAAGTGATTTGAGAAAGATGCAACAGTAATCAAGTGTATTACCCATGCAGAATGCGCAGTTCACCTTTAGCATACCTGAACCCCCTCTCACCCCTTCAAAGCAAAGCTCCATAGAAAGTGCACTGTTACTGCAGATATGCACCAGTTAACCATCGGTATTTGTTTTCAGAGCACAAACTATGAAAATGCTTCAACAGTATCTATGAAATATGGCATGAGAGATTAAAGCTAAACTAGTTAAGGATCTGCAGGGACATTCTGCTTTTCCCTGAAAAACATAATTACAAACTAGAATTAAAGCATGGAGGGTTTGCACACAAGTACCCCCAGATTAAACTAAAATGGGTTGTTCCTGGCAGTGATTTCCATAATATTAGTGCAACATTAATCCCTACACTTCACCAAAATGATTCAGATAATTGTTTAAATGCACTATGTGCAGATTTAGGTTTACAAAAAACACAAAGCAAAGCTGAGAGTTGTGCAGAAAACTGATTTCACTTTGAAGTCTACCCGTACAGCAAATCAGCAAACAAGGTAAGAACTTATTCATCCCCTGGTTCAGTGCCAGAATCCCACCAGGGCTAGCAGTAGGTGGAGGGGGCACTCAGATTCTGCTTTGTGTCACTAGTTACATATATTTTCAATTGCTATCCAGGGTATATCTTCCAATTTTGAAGTCAGACAAGGGGCTCCATTTTTACAGTACTGTTGTATTGATCTAGACTATGCAGCCCCACTGAAAACAAATGCCATTCATCTTTTATTCACTACACTGTTTTAGGAGAGGGAATAAGTTACCTCTTGCATGACAACAGAAGAGAGACAACTTGTTTCAAATTTTAATGGTGTAAAAATCTGACATCTGAATACAGTTTAAGGGAGAGACTTGCTACATTGCAAATCGTATCTGATTCTGCCCATTAAGGATGAGACCCCCTCTAATAACAAATTATCATAATTTCCCAAAGCACATAGACCAGGCAACACCATACCAACAACTGTTCAGACACTACGTGCTTGCGTGTGTAAGTAACAGTTTGGAGGTTTTGTATATGCAGTTAGTGTGACTTTAGTCTAAGCACTGGGAGCCAGTGATTTCATTGGCTAACCTCCTGATGCCATTAAGGGCTGGGAGATCCTGTGCTAAGCCCAACATGATCTTCATTACAATTGTGCAGCAGAAAAATCCCAGCTTCTAATGTTAAAGTTCACACACAAACCGTATAGATACACCAGACAGGGTAAAATACAGACTCAAAAGATCCATTATGTTTGAAGAAAATTCCGAATAAAATGATGTCTTCTGCACAGCCCCAGCCTCCAACACTGCAACACCTTTATCTAGTATAATAAACTCTGTAGTAAACTGTTTTTGATCTCCATAATGAGTAGGAGTTGTCAAATTTAAGGAGGTAAACTCCTCTCCCTGGGTACTGGTGGCTGCCAGCGTACACTTCTTCGTGACAGTCTCGTCTGTATACAGGCACTATTTCATCTAGCTGAGGCTTGCTGGCATTCTTTTTGGCTTTCTCTTCACTGTTTTCTGTAGTGGAAAAATAAAGATCAGTCATTAAATATACTGGGGGATTTTATGCAAATAAAGAAAGAATAAAAAAAATTCTTGGCTTGTTTTTTGTTTTGCAAGTCAACAGGGACCAGGAAGACACAAATCAGAGTTATTTCAGTAACAAAATAAGAAGTATGTTTAACTATTTGGGAACTTTTTTTTTTAATTTATTTTTTAGGGGGAGGAGGGAGACTGAGGAAGTAAGCATTCATGAGGAAGATCAGAGGTAAGATTTCTAAAATGAAGCATGAAAATTAGTCTCTATCCATTTTACAAAAGTGAATGAGTGGTACTTTGTGGTGACATTACATTGCTAAGAAGGGGAAAACCAGCTTTTAGTTCAGTCTGATCATGGGTTTCTTCATCAATCATGCACTTTATGAATCCACTAATGTTAAATGATAAACAGAGCCAAGGCCTGATTTTCAAAGGTCCTGAGCCACCACAGCTTCCATGACAGTCAATGAGAACAACTGGTGCTCAGCATCTCAGAGTTGAATCATAAGCAATTTTACAGCTTCTTGTCAGAGGATCTCAAAGCCCAGCTATTTCAGACTACTCTCTTGAGAGCTGCTTTTGCTCAAGATCAGAGCTAATAGAACATAATGAAAAGACTCAGGAACTGTTGGCACAGTAAAATAAAGATTAGCTGAGCTAACTGTTGAACTCCTGACAACAGTTAGGGTGGCTGACCTCCTTTTATTCATGTGAGCTGAAGGACAGTGGGGTGGCCTAACCTAATGACTAGACCACAGCTGGCTGAATTAAGGTCATAGCCTGAGGCATTTCCAGATGTGGTTCACTCAGTTGTAAAGTATTCACAGGTCATTTTGTTCATTTGTCTATGCAGAGCAGTGGTGCACCTGCAAGAAAATCCCTGTGCACAATTTTTACAGGCAGGATACAGCACACCCAAAGGTGGCCTAGCAGTTCAGTGGCAGAGGACAGATGGCTGGGTCACAAGCTCCTGCAATGGCATGCCAGACTCCCCGGTGGCTGAAGGAAAGGACCTGGGTCCAAGCCTTTGGCCATCCGGGTCATTGCAACATCAGGCCTTGGAAGAGAGGATATTGAGGTTAATTTCCTTCCTGGAAAATATGTCAGCAGGGCAGGAATTGCATCCTTTAGGGGAGTATTAAAGATATATGGAGACTTTCACCACCATGTCTTGAGTTTTGGTCTAACATATAGAATAGTGGAAGTGGGTATTTCATTGCTTGAGTCATTTGATACTGGACAAAGCACTGGAGACTAGACAGTAAAGAATACTCATACATCAGAGACAGGAGAGTGAAAGACAACCTAGTAAGTCTTTTCCATCTCTGACTTTTAAGAGTGGTACTTCTCATTCTCCCTCACATCAGGCTACTTTAACTCACTTGCACCATCACCTGTTTTAATCATGCCATATCATCTACAGATGAAGTTTTCAAAGGGGCCTCTCTACCCAACCTCCATTGCTATGTGAACATGTACAAAAGGCTCCTTTTCTAGGTTTCAAATCGCTGCACATAAGGCCCACAATGCCAATAGGGAAAGGCAGGAAACCATCAGCTTTAGCAATGTCCAAAGATCAATTAGAAAGAATGCTTTCACCATACTGTGTAGTTACTTCTCAAACTGACACTTGGCATTGTGACCTTTTGTGTTTAAGATTTTTTTTTTTTTTTTAAGTTCCATGAAGGAGCGTTTCACTTAGCAGTGGCTTATCTTATTACCCTAGTTGGCATCAAGTGTTATCTGGGTTGGTATCTAGCAGAAGCAGGGATGTCCAGATTTGCCTACCATATAGTCAAATATTAGGAAATTCAACAGCCTAAAGTTCATGTCCTAAAACAAAGGTTTCCCTTAACCTTCAATGTGCAGATGCAGCCCCGCAGGTTCCAGCATCAGCCCAGCACTACAGGCTTTGCACTTGACAGCCCCTTCTATCAAGGAACTCTCAGTGCAGAAATAATTTTGCCTCTCAATACCCACATCCAGGACAGTATGTTTTACAGATTAGGAAGTCAAGAGAGTGGTTAAGTGACTTGCTCAAGGTGACAAAGTATCAGGATGAGAAACAAAATCCAGGCCTCTCCCCTTTGCCTTGATCACAAGACCAAGATCATCCTTCCACCCCAGCATGCAATGTTTGAGCACCTTGTTCAAGATGGAGCATACCAACTCCCACAGTCTACATGAGCACCACTACAGTGTTTAAGGAACTTTTTTTTTTTAAATCACTTCTCTTACAGCCCCCAGATTAGAGAAAAAAAATCAGCTTATCAATTGAGCATTTAATAGCAGCACCATTTGTTTCCCTTGGTGTGTCTTTCACACCAAAAGAGAAGAGGACAAGATAGTGAAATAGAATCATAAAAACTGGCAACAGGACCAAGGCATAAGCACAACAGAGACACACGCACAGAGCCATGGCTCCTGAAGCCAAACAATCACCAGAATTGAAGTTTTCACTTTCAAAAGTTGTATTTCAGACCTTGTGGTTGCAAAATAAAAGCTTGAAATGTAAGCCAAGTGTAACCACGGCAGTGGTGTCTGCAGACAGCCTGAAGAAATGGTTCTAAAGAGGTGTTAACCTCCTCATTTATTCCAATGGGGTGTTAACTTTCAAAGCCCTACTGCTCTGGGACGACGCCCTACACACTGAGCATTGTGTAGTACCCTTGCTGTCAGCCCACATTGCAGCTCTGTTGGGGTGTTGCTGGCAGGACCTCTTTGCTTGGGTGGGTAAGAACATTCCTCTCTCCTCTGGGAGTTTCCCCAGCCTGCTTAAGGAGCAGCGGTCAGGACAGGAGGGAGGCTCTATCTTGCCAGAAGAAGGAGTAATAGTGACTCCTCCCTGAGCCATATGGGTGGCCCCTGCCAAGGGGTTGTGGGGACCAACACATGTGGATGCAACTAGGGCCATGACTGCCTTAGCCTGGCCCCAGGCAGATGTGGTACTTGAAACAACTATTAACTAAGATTTGGAAGGGATAATTTCGTTTTTAGAGGGACACCAGGTTTGCAGAGTGCGCGCGTGCACACACACACACACACACACACACACACACACAAGACCCTTACATTAGAGTATGGCCAACAGACACCATTAAAAGCGTATATAAAATAAGCAAATATACCTTCATCTTCATCCTCATCCTCACTGGATTCGCTGACATGCACACTGACTGCAGTGTTAGGGGAGTCTGTCCATTCAAAATATACCCCAAAACCAATGTCATAATTGTCTGTAGCAAACTCCCAGAAGAGATACGACCCCTCTTCATGAGTTGGTACTCTGACTGTAACCACTTCTCCTCGGCCTACTGTGATCACAGAATCTGCATCCTGTCGGATCTTCTCTTTGAAGTCTTTTATCTGGGGTCGTGTCCACATGGATGGAGCTGCTATCACTGGAACAGATTCTAAAAAGGAAGGAAAAAGCATGGAAGGTGAATGACTTGCCTCTAAAAATACAGCTATTTTAATGTTATGTAATAACATGTCACTTCTGTAAGGGCAGGTCCATACTCACCACGCGGGTCGATGCGGTGAGTTCAACTTCTCGGAGTTCGAACTATCACGTCTGATCTAGACGTGATAGTTCTAACACCGGAAGCGCCGCGGTCAACTCCGGTACTCCACCACTGCAAACGGCAATGGTGGAGTCGATGGGGGAGCCGCGGAGTTCGACCCTGCCGCGTCTGGACGGGTGAGTAGTTCGAATTAGGGTACTTCGAATTCAGCTACGCTATTCCCGTAGCTGAATTTGCGTACCCTAATTCGAACCCCCTTTTTAGTGTGGACCAGGCCTAAGACATGGCACCATGCAGCCTCTGCAGGACAAGTCTCCAGAGGTTGCTTCCTAAATTGAGCTTTCATGCTACTACAGGACAATGCCCTTTTAACAGAGGTCTAGCAAACTCACATGCAATACATCATGAAGCCTGCATTGTAACACTGTACATATTACAAATCTGCCCCTTAGAACTAAGTCTGGCTGAGCGTTTCATTCAATTTGCAGCTGCCTGCACATCTAAGCTGACTGACAATACTATCTATCTTTATTCAGGCAAAATTTCATTCAAAGACATCACTTCAGTGCAGAGCAATACGGGTTACTATTTCAGTCAAAGGCACTGCTTCTATGACAGCTACACACGGTTACATAAACCCTTTAAACAAATCCTTGAAATGTAACTCCTAAACATGCAAGCTGTTTTATTTGATATGTGTTCAGTAGACCTGCTCCACTTTTTTCACATAGGACCCAAACCCCACCCCCCAGTTTCTTGCTAGGGCCTGCCCAAATCTTGCAAGGATTTTGGATGAAGGTGGGCAAGTGCCACTGATAAGGCCAGGAATAGTGATAGACAGAACTGGGGTGTGGGGGAGGGAAGCTGGTAGTGAGTTGATTTTCCTCCTCCAGCTCCACAGACTCTTACAACAGGGCTGTCCCTGCGAGCCCAGGGAACAGTGAGGAGCTGCAGTCTGTTTGGCTGGAAGGAGGATGGATCTGGATCATGGAGAGAGCAGCAGCGGCAGGCGGAAAGGAGAGAACAAAAGTTACTCCTTTAGAGTCACTCCCTTTAGACACTTGGTCCTAGTGTCCATGAAAATATGCCCCCTGGCACATTCAACCAACAGGCCCCTACCCCCTTAAGACCCACTTGTGCAATCTATCCTATACAGAAAGAAGCTCTGCAACAGAACTTCTACCTTACATTCCTTCCCTCTATGGTCTTGTGTGTCAGTTATCTTCAGCCGAAGAGGACTGGATGGGGCTCTTTGGAACCCATCCAGCCTTCTCCTAGTTTAGGTACTGGAGTTGCTGCATATTCATCTTTTTTCATAAGAACTGAGCACACTGCCTTTATACCCAATCCCTACTGCTCTGGGAAAGGGAGAGAGTGGGCCCAAGAACCAAATCTAGCTCTGACATGGTAGTACGGAGTGCTAACTACAGAGCCACAACCACAATACGAGAGAGAAAGAGAGAGAAAGCAACAGATCAGTTACTTACCTTATAGAACTGGGAGTTCTTTGAGCTGTGTGGTCCCTATCTGTATTCCATTGTAGGGGCGCATGCACTCTATGCATCCCGAGTTGGAGGATTCTTGTAAGCAGTGTCCGTTGGTCCATGCATGTGCCCTTCCTCTCCTTGTGCCTCAGACCAAGATATAATGGGCAGAGCAGACCAACTGCCTCTCCAGTCCCTTCTCTACTATGAATCCAGGAATGCTACGAAGCAGAGGGGAATGTGAAATACAGATAGGGACCAACTTTCTCAAAGAACCTCCAGTTACTATAAGGTAAGTAATTTTTCTTCCAGTGCTGGCCCCTACGTGCATTCTGCTGTGGTTGACTGTCAGGCAGTACTCAAGTAGGAGGAGGGTGTGAGAATGCAGACAGCAGACTTTCCCAAAGGATGCATCAATGGAGGTGTCCTGTACCAGAGCATAATGTCTCATGAATGTGTGGCTGGAACTACATGTGGCTGCCTTGCAAACATCCAGTATAGGTACTTCCTGAACCACTGCCACTGATGTAGCTTGTGCTCTTGTAGAATGAGCCCTTACCTCAGGAGGAAGAGAAAGAAGAAGTGACAGCTGGTAGCAGAGTAGGATACAGCCTGAGATTCATTTAGAAATCCGCTGGGAAGACACAGCGTGGCCTCAAAGTCATTCTGCTATAGCAAGAAAATCTTAGATTTTCTAGTTGGTTTTGTCCTTTGTAGGTAAAAAGCCAAGGCCTGTTGAATGTCAGCAGAATGCTGTCTTTTCCTCAGATGTATGTGGTTATGGAAAACCACAGCTGATTTACTGGCTAATGGGGAACTCCGAAAGCACCTTGACAGTGAACTTCGGATGTAGTCATGATAGGACTTTGTCCTTATTGCATATAGAGTATGGCGGATCTACCATTAGGGCTCTGAGTTCCCCCACCCTTCTGGCTGAGGTGATGGCCAAAAAGAACATAATTTTTATTGATAGGTGATAGATGGAACATGTTCCTAGTGGTCTGAAGGGTGTTTCTAGTGGTTTCAGAGTGCCGAAAACAAGGTTCAAGTCCCAGTGAAGGGTAGGCTTCCTTACTGGTGGAAAGGTTCTGATTGGGCCTTTCAAGAATCTGTTAGTCAATGGGTGAGTGAAAACTGAGTAACCATTGAGGGTGGATGGCATGCACTTAATGCTGCCAGGTAGACTCTTATAGGACTGAGCAAGAGCCCAGTTTTGAGTGAGATGATAGCTCAAAATAAGGGGAATATCTGCTGACTCAGATATGTGTTTCATTTGTATCCATATGGGAAAACACTTCCCCTTGGCTGAACAGCATTTCTTAGTGTACTTTTTTCTGCTGCTAAGGATGGTTTGCATGGCTTCAGAGCAAGAACATTCTAGGTTGATGCCCATCCAAAAACCAAGCCATCAGATAGGTTGGGATGCTTGATCTTGCTCTTCTCCTGGGTCAAGAGATGCTGATCAGAGGGTGATATGATATAAGGAAATCTGGGAATCAAAATGGTCTGGGCTAACTGGGGGCAATGAGGCTGACTCATGCCCTGTCCTGTCGAATTTTCCATAGGACTCAATGTAGGAGTGGTAAGGGAGAAAATTCACAGCCAGATGCCCTGACCAGAGGAGAAGGAGAGGATTGCCCTGAGTGTGTAGCTCTAGAACACCTTTGGAACAGCAAATGTTGCATTTCCATTTGGTTTGAAGGCAAACAGATCCCAGGTGGGACTTCCCTACTGAGTGAAGATACTGTTCACTACTGAATCGTTCAGTTCCGACTGTGAGGGTGTCTGCCAACACATTCTGAGTTCCCATAAGGTAAGCTGCCAACAAGGTAATTTGATTCCTGACACCTCAGTTCCATAGGTTACACACAGCGAGAAATGGATCTTATCCTTCCTAGTTTGCTGATGTAAAAGACAGACAATTGCCATATTATCTGACATTACGAGGACATGCTGGGACTGGATAAGTTGCAGAAAGGTCTTGCAAGCTTCTTGCACTGAACGATGATCCAGAGATTGATGCACATCCTGGCTTCTTGGGACATCCAACTGCCCTGTGCTGTCTAGCTGTCCACACGGGCCCCCACTCCTATCTCAAGAGGGAGGCATCTAATGACTGTCTTTCAGTGTGGGGTATAGGAAGAGAACACCCACACGTACTTGACTGGGATCCCTTCCATCAATTTAGAGATGACGTTATTCTGGAAGGAACTGTCATTAAGATGTGTGTGTTGTGTTTGGTTGGTGAACTTGCTGTTTGGAGTCATGCCTGTAGGCAATGTAAGAAGAGTCTGGTGAATGGGATAACGAGTGCATGAAGTCATGTGCCCCAGGAGGGAAATACAAGTTTTGAGTGGTGCTCAAGACTTGCGCATAACCTGGTCTATCAGGTCACTCATGGAGCAAAACCTATCCATTGGTAGATAAACTCTTGCCATGACTGAATCCAGGGTCGCCCCTGTAAAGTCTATGGTGTATGTCAGAGGGAGGATAGATTTTTCCAAGTTTACACTGACTCCTAAAGAGGATAGGTGCTGAAGCATTAATGAGGCCTCGTGTCCTCACGAGAAGCAAATAATTGAGATAAGGGAAGACAGTGAGGCCATTCCAGTGAGCTGACTTTGGTAAAGACCCTGGGGTGCAGGCAAGGCTGAATAGGAGCACCCTATATTGGAAATGGTTGGGACCCACCACAAATCTGAGAAACTGCCTGTGGTTGGGTGAACATCCACAAAGTATGTGTCCTTCACATCAAGAGCTGTAAACCAAATGTCCTGTTCCAGGAATGAGATTATTGATGCCAATGTGACCATGTGAAATTTCAGTTTAAGAAAAAAGTGGTGGAGACTGTAAAGATCAAGAAAGGGTCTCCAATCATCCTTTCTTTTTGGATACAAGGAAGTACACTGAGTAAAAAGCCTTTTCCCTGGTGTTGGAGAGCTACCTACTCTATTGCTCCTTGTTGGAGGAGGGACTCCACTTTCTGCCTGAGAATACTCTTGTGAGAATGATCCCTGAAGAGGGAGTTTCAGAGGAAGCAGAACAATAAACTTGATTGCTTAGCCAGACTGGATGATTTTAATACACATTTATCTATTGTTACAGCACTCCAGTTGTTGAAAAACTGCCAAACAACTCCTGAAGGACAGGTGGGCATTGGTTAGTGGTGGCATCATTGAGTTTGCAGTTCTTAAACGGACATCAAAAATATATTTTAGCCAGGGGATGGGATTGAGATGGTACTGAAGATATGGGAGGTGCAGGGAAATGAATGAGACTTCTGCATCTTCTGGCTCTTATGAGGAGTATCATAAAATCACTGATAAAAATGTTAAGTCACTGATCTAGATTTATACGGCTGCCTGTCATATTTTCTCTTTGGGGCAGGTGCATATATGATCCTGGCAGGCCAACTGCCAGCTCATAACAAGGCCTCACTGAACACTTAAATGCATAGTTGGAAACCAGTCTTGCTTACCTGTGTGTTAGCATTATCAAAATAAATATTGGATGTTAAGTTGATAAGAATGTGCTTAATATTTTATAAAATGCTTACAGGATACTGCATGTATTGTTCTCACTCAACTATACCCTATGTTATATTATAACAGCAAATATTTGCATTGTATTATAGAGCCCTGTAACTAAGTAACCCATCAAACAAGAAAGAAGCCTTGTGTAATGCAAATAGTCTCTTAAAAAGATGTTAAATCCTGTTCATTAAATACCAGTGAGCCATTGTGCTAGTTCAAGGATCAACGACTAAGTGCATTCCTCCCTCAACCTCTCATGAAGAAGGGATCTGTGTAACAACTGTTGCTGTCAGCTAGGTTTCTGAGAGAAGAAGCTATACATATGGACACAAGGAAGAATTCTTCATCTCTGGACTGTTTGGATTCTAACAGGGCAGAATAAAGAAACGAGAAGACGGAATTCCCCAAAGTTACTCTGGGTAGCCCTAAAAGGCTTATGGGAAGCTGGCAGTTTATAATTCCAAAAAGTAGCAGAGACATAGTAAACTCTCTCAACTGTATATGTATTTTTTACCTGCTTTAACCTTTCAATAACGCTCATTCCTTTTTCTTATCTTCATTCCTTCCTTAGTTAGTTTACTATAGAACTGGATACCACAGTTGTCTTTTGTGCGAGAGCTGGGATGCAAATCAACTTGGGTGAATGACTGGTCTCTTGGGACTAGGTGTAACCTGAAAGTTCTGTGATTTTTGGTGTGATCATTTATCACATAGTCCAGTTTGCCTGGGTGGCAAGATAGTGTCTAACGGGACTCTGACTGTTGTAAGACTACTTTGGGAATTCACATTTGATACTGGGTTGACTAAATCTAATTAAAGAACATACCACCAGTTGAAGTGTCTGCCCTGAGGTTGGCACTCACATTCGTGAGTCACTCCAGACAGCATGACAGTACAGATTCCCAGGGAGTGAAGAGTGGCTCTGGAGTCCTTTAGAGTAAGGACTCATTTGTCTTCTCATTGAAAAAATGGGCTTAGTTGAAAGGCAAGTCCTCTACAGCGTTTTGCACCTCCCTGGAAAATCCTGAGGTGTCTAGCTATGAGTTAGCACATTATAATGGCTGTTAACATCAACCTTGATAATGTGTCTGTGGCATCAACCACTGATAGATGTGTGGTTCTGGCCACCAGCATATCTTTTTTCAAAGAAGTGCTTGAAACTAAGCTCTGTCTTGCTATGACAGCTCATCTACAAAGTCTGTAAACTTGGAATAGTTCAGATAGTCATACTTAACCAACAGTGCTTGATATTCTGAACTGAAGGCTAGTGGATGGGAATACCTTTCTTCCCAACAAGCCTAAATGTTTAGCCTCCTTGTCAGAAGGATTTTGAATATTGTCATCTAGATTCTTGATGGCAGCCTGATGACCAGAGTTAGGTATGTGATTGGTAAAAAGAAATTTGGCTCCCTTGGCTGGAATGAAATATTGTTCCTCTGCCGTCGTAGGAGTAGGGGTGCATGTGGCTGGTACATGCCAGATTGCTTAACAGGTTCATTAACTAGAAGCGCTGTTTGACCAGATCCAGTAGTTTGCAGTATATCCAAGAGTTTGAGGGATCTGGACCTCTACTATGAAGATCAGGAATTCCTTTGTCATTCTGCACAATCATTCTTGGAACTGTTTCTGGTCATCTGGAAGGGATGGAGACACTGGAGTGACTACATCAGGAGATGAAGATGACAATCTTGTCATTACCAGCAGAACCAGTTAAATCAGATCATAATCTTCCTCTTCCATAGGGTCACGAGGAAGCTCTAAATGTTCCCTTGGAGGGGAATGGTGGAGTGACTGCCTAATAGGACAAACAGGCTCTGCATCTGGGTCCCATATTCCCCAGTTTGACCAATAAATTGGGTCAGGAAGGGGTTGCAGAGGTCCTCAATGCATGGGGGTACCACCAGTTCAGAGGTAAATGCCAAAGTGGAGGTTGGTACCAAGAAGCTCTGGATTTCTTGCCTGAGCTAGATTTTCTTGGGGGTTTCAGATACTCCCAAGGAAGAGAAATTTGGGTACGGATTCATCAGTGATACTAACAGTTCCAATGGAGTAAAAGCCAGATCGGTAGATGGAAGAGGGGACAGACTTCTGCCATAGCCAACATCCCCTGGTAGAATTAAAATCTCCCTAGTGAGAGACGGTCCAGATGATGGGGGAAATTGAGGCATGGGAATAGCAAAACACATTCTGGTGTAGTATAAATCTCTGCCCTCCCTGGGTGTGAAGGGTCTGATCCACTGGTGCTGATGGGATTGGAGGAAGGAGGCACTGTGTGAGACAGGGAAGGTACCATCAGTGGTTGAGGCTCTGGTCACGTGTTCCTTGCTGGAATTGATGTATCCTAATGTTTACTCCTGGTGGAATTCTGCACCACTACGTATGTGCATAATTCATGTGCCACTTATTTATTTATTTATTTATGCAGAAAAGAGCCTGCCTTCTTCATAGTGCCTGTTGGGCCTGGCTAAGAGACAGGGAATATGGGGAGACAGTGTGGGGCTGCTGGGGGGCCAGACAGGGGCTAATGAGGGAGGACAGACTGAGGCAGGGGCTGGAAGAGGGAGTGCAGGGCCACAGAGGGACAGGGAGGTGCCTGAGTGGGGGCACAGACACACGAGGACAGGGACAGATGTGCCTGATTGAATTGGAGAGGCTAGGGGTCAGACAGGGGCTGCAGGGGGGAAGCTCCCTAATGATCCCTCTTCCCCCTCCCCATAAAAAGACCAAACCTGTTCCATACTTTTCCCACCCATAACAAACAACCCTCCAAGTTCACACCCAGCTCCTTCCCAGCAATTACTTCCCTCTCCCTCAGCTCCTCCGTTACCCTTGACTCCCCAAAGCCTTTGCAGTGCTTCTGAGGGGTATGGGAAATACGGTTCTGTTTAAATGAATTATTACTCAGAGTTCTGTATTAATATGCTAGTAAGGAATCTATTGTTTAAAAAACATTTCCTGAATCTTTTTCATTGTCTGTATTATTACAGACATACTTGCTGACAGATATATTGAAATAAATTACCAAAATAATTGAAACTGGTAAAATATGCAGATTTTTGCAGAATATTAAAATATTGTTTGCATAATTTTTTTTGGCACATAATTTTTAGTTTTTGGCGCATAATTGCCCCCAGTAGATGTTTTAGCTTGGACAGTACCAGTGAAATTGGTGTCACTGGTATGGGGTCTGGTACTGAAAAAGCCCATAGAACCAGGGCTCTAGTGTCATGATCTTGGGACCTCAGGATGATCTAAGTCGTCACAGGCTGAATACGCAGACTTGCTCAATTTAAGCAGAGATGCAGTGGTCATCTGAAGCACAGTTAGAGGAAGACCTGCTCTTAGGCTTGTGATAGCATTTCCTGCCTGCTGACAAGGGTCTGTGGGAATGGATTCCCTGAACACCAGCATCAGACCTCATTGTGGGAGGTATTGTGGCCTTCTCCATGAGGTGCTTTCTAAGCAGAGCTCCTACGCCTCACTTGTAAAGAGAGATAGAGGCAGATATTGCACCTAGCCACGATGGGTGCCTCGCCAAGACAGTAAAGGCAGCATGATGGTCATCACTGACAGAGAATGTGGGCAGGAAACCATGCTTGAAGCCCAGAGTTCTGGGAATAGTCCAATACCTGTAATGGGATATATGGGAAGTTTCCCCAAGGCAAGGAACCTATCAAACTAGAAAAACTCAAAGTATTAACTTTGTAAAAATAATGTACAAAATTCACTGAAGGCAAACTTGAAATATTTACAGATCGAAGAATAATGACAAAGCAGCAGCTCTGGACCCAGGAGGTTCTGACCCAGGCTATGCAGTGGCAAGAAGGAACTGGAGAGGCGGTCGGTCTGCTCTGCCTTTTATGTCCTCAGTTTGAGGCATGAGGAGAGCAAGGGTGCATGCACAGACCAATGAATCATAGAATCTCAGGGTTGGAAGGGACCTCAGGAGGTCATCTAGTCCAACCCCCTGCTCAAAGCAGAACCAAACTCAACTAAATCATCCCAGCCAGGGCTTTGTCAAGCCTGACCTTAAAAACCTCTAAGGAAGGAGATTCCACCACCTCCCTAGGTAACCCATTCCAGTGCTTCACCACCCTACTAGTGAAAAAGTTTTTCCTAATGTCCAACCTAAACCTCCCCCTCTGCAACTTGAGACCATTACTCCTTGTTCTGTCATCTTCTACCACTGAGAACAGTCTAGATCCATCCTCTTTGGAACCCCCTTTCAGGTAGTTGAAAGCAGCTATCAAATCCCCCCTCATTCTTCTCTTCTGCAGGCTAAACAATCTCAGTTCCCTCAGCCTCTCCTCATAAGTCATGTGCTCCAGCCCCCTAATCATTTTTGTTGCCCTCCGCTGGACTCTCTCCAATTTATCCACATCCTTCTTGTAGTGTGGGGCTCAAAACTGGACACAGTACTCCAAATGAGGCCTCACCAGTGCTGAGTAGAGGGGAATGATCACATCCCTCGATCTGCTGGAAATGCCCCTACTTATACAACCCAAAATGCCATTACCCTTCTTGGCAACAAGGGCACACTGTTGACTCATATTCAGCTTTTCGTCCACTGTAACCCCTAGGTCCCTTTCTGCAGAACTGCTGCCCAGCCATTCGGTCCCTAGTCTATAGCAGTGCATGGGATTCTTCCGTCCTAAATGCAGGACTCTGCACTTGTCCTTGTTGAACCTCATCATATTTCTTTTGGCCCAATCCTCTAATTTGTCTAGGTCCCTCTGTATCCTATCCCTACCCTCCAGCGTATCAACCACTCCTCAACCAATGGATGCTGCTTGCAGGAATCAACCAATCAACCAATGGATGCTGCTTGCAGGAATTCTCCAACTCCAGGTGCATGTAGCACAGGGGAATACAGGGGAATTCCCACAGGGGAATACACATAGGGACCAACACTCAAAGAACTAGGCTCTAACAAAAGTCTCTGGTTTCTTGTTTAATTAAGGAATCTAGTTTTAGTCATACCTTTTGGTCCATTCTCTAGTGTTTCTTCTAGAGCATCTGGCTCCAACTCTTTTTCTGGGCTGTCTGTATGAACATTGGCTTGTCCATTAATAGATGGGCTTTCTCCTGGGGCAGCTGCATTCACCTTTGGCATGGTTGTCATAGAAGCCCCTGCTGCTGCTGCTGCTGCCTCCTGCTGGTTTTGTAAGGCTGCCTACAGTTAGAGACACTAAGCTCAGTAAAAACAAGGTAGTTGTCTTGGGAGTTCTTCCTTCACTATCAAAACATCTTAACCAATTAACATTTCAGAATGTAGGCCAACATTTTTCCAATCTGGGGACCTAAAGTTAAGCATTTAAATCAAGTGGCCTGATTTTCAGGTGTGCCGAGCATACACAGCTCCCATTGCAATCAGTGAGTTACATGGAGTCAGGCATTCTGAAGTCAGGTCATTTGGATCCAGATGCTGAAAAAAGGATTTCAATTGAAAACGTTGACCATTTTCAGATTGACTGGAGGCAGCTAGTGGTAATTTGTTTTCACACCTAATTGGAGAAATGATGAAGTGGGCTTTAGTCCACGAAACCTTGTGCTCAAAAAAATTTCTCAGTCTCTAAGGTGCCACAAGTACTCCTGTTCTTTTTTAGTAATTATTATAGTAATTCTGCTCACCAAAAAAATTGTTTTTAGAAAACATGCACAGAATTTATCACATTTACATATTTACTGGCCTTTACTATTTAGCCTATTGAAAGGGTCTATCTTGAAATCTAGTCAACTTTTTAAAAGCAGAAGTAGTACTTGAGGGCTATATTAAATCCCCTGCCAGTTTGTGGGTTTACAATATCAAATCTGTGTGAATTTGAGACTAAGAGCAAAAGAAGCCCACAGAACTAAAGGAGAGCAGCTATGGAAATCAAGCCAGAAAAATGGCATTCCAAGGCACAGACTGAGGATGCTTTGCACACAGAACAAAGCCTAAGCACTTTACCAGCTTCAAAAAAGGTCTCAATGGGACGAAAGTGGTACATAGACTGTGTGTGGACCATTTGCAAATGATTTAATTCACCGAAAGAGAGGGAGAATTGTACCATGCAATAATTCAAATAATTTATAGTTACATTTGGAATTAGCCAGTGGGGAAGTCTTTTGGATTTAGCAAGGAAGGTTTATTCCTGAAGAAAAATTGGAAACCCCACCAATTCTATAATTGGTTGGAAGAGCAGATGTATTTATATTTATGCTGATCAAGGGATCAGATTCATATGGTACCAGCCTTTATGAAAAGCAAAGAAAAACAAGAGATGGCTAGCAACAGAGATGTGATCTGACTTCTAATTCCTTAAAAGACTTTCCCATGAATGGGTCTGAACTAATGTCTTACATTTCCATAATTTCTGCATTTTAATGTATATTTGTTGCCATCTGAGCCCAGATAACATTGATACGGGCACATTAAACTATTGAAGTATACACATTATTGCAGAGTGCTTAACATTTGACCTCCAAGAACTCTAACAAGGATTAAGTGATTGGCAAAGTCACTTCAGACAAGTCAGAGGTTAAACTGTCTACTTAGAATATTTTTAGTCAGTCAATGGCTGTTTTAGAAAACTACAGGAAGAGATTAACAAAGAAGCTCCGGTATTTGAATCGGATACAGTGTCAGCCAACCAAACGCCACCTTTTAAACTTTAAGAGTCACTACCTCTTTGACCCAGGATAACAAAAGTGCATTAGCACCTCTGATAGAAAGGTTGGATCAGGGATACCAATAACCCTGTATATCTCAAAATGTTCTACTTTACCTGTTGCTGTGCAAGCTGGACTTGATACAACTGCTGCATGTACTGTTGATAGTGCTGTTCTTGAAGCTGGCGAATTAGGATCTGCTGCTGTTCATAGTTGCCTGGATACTGCTGGGCTGCATATTGCTGGAACTGAACAGCAGTTTGGGAGTTCAGTGCTGCCATTATTTGTTGCCTAAATTGTCGGGAGCAGAGTATGAAGATTACAAATGGCTGGAGGTATCAGCAAGTTCACTATTTTTAACTGGCCTCAAATACAGTGAACTCAATTCCTTGTGCCAACTAATACAGATGGGACAAAGCCAGGAAATAATGCAAGTGAGATTTCTCCCATCTAAAATATGCCAGTTGAGAAAAGTATTAGCAAGAGGCCAGCTTGTTATTTTCTACTGAATGCTTGAAAACCCCATTTAAAGTGTTAAATCAAGAGCTGCCTTGCAAGGCACACCATGAGTCACCATTTGAAGTCTAATAAACCAGAAGGAAGCACTAAAAAGCCAGAATATTGCATTTTTCAGATTCTGAGGCCAGAAAAAAGGGTTTGGTCTTCAAATATACACACACAATCCCAATAGTCCTCCAACACAGAAGGCATCAAGGACAGAGTGCCAAAGTAGTCCTATGTCAATGCTTTGTGGTGAAGACAAGAGTTCTGTACAAAAGGAGAACATACATTGTGATACTAGATCTGCCTCAAATTCTCTGGACAACCTGTACTCAACCAGATAGGGAAAGTATAACTGACTGGCCAGATTCAGGGGAGGACAGAGAACATTGCAAGATGGAACACTGACACAATAGCAGGTTTAATTGGTAACACTTTAGGATTATTACATGGGTTAGTTCTGAGTGGATTTGTACTTTCTTCCTTTTCTACAGGAATTAAATAGGAATTTGATTAGACACACGGTCCATTTAGTCCAATATCCTGTCTCCAACTGTGGCCAGCACCAGATGCTTCAAGAGAAAGGTGAAAGAACCTGGCAGTAGGCAGACATGGGATAATTTGCCCCAACCCATTAGGTCTCATCCTGATCTCTAATAGTTACAGACTGACTTAAACCCTGAAGGATGAGGTTAATGTCTCTTCCACAAAATGTTTGACACCTCTGGATATTCTTGATATCAATATACATGTTCAATTCCTTTTCCCTGCCCCCTTAAAATTATTTGCATCAACTTCCTGAAGCCATGAGTTCCACAGTTTAATTACATGGTATGTAACCAAAGATTTCCTTTTACTGGTTTTGAATTTCCCACTTTACATTTTACTGAAAGTCACCTTATTCTTGGGTTATGAGACAGGGAGAACAAACTCCTGATCTAACTTCTCTGTATCATTTTACACACTTTTATGATGCTCCCTCTTATTTGCCTCCTTTGTAAGATGAGCAATCCCAGTCTTTTCAGTCTCTTCATACAAAAGATTTTTCCAGGCCTTTGATCATTCTCATCACCGTTCTCTAAATCCTCCTACTTCTAGATTATACTTTTTGAAATAGATGCCCAGTACTGCCCATAGCATATGCGATGAGGCTGTATCACTGACTTATATAAAGGCATAATAATTATCTCTATTATTCACCACCCCATTCCTCATGTATCCCAACATCTCGTTTGCTTTTTGACCACAGCTGCACAGTGAGCAGAGGTCTTCATATACAGCGATTGAGTTAACAGTTACTTTAGAACCCTGTAAAGTGTCAGGGCAGGTCCCCATTGAAAACACTGCATTGGTGTAGCTGCGCAGCTGTAGTGCTTAACTGAAGTTGCTCTCCCATCGCCATAGTTAATCCACCTCCCTAAGAGAGGATAGCTATGTCTACGAGAGAAGCTCTCCTATCAACATAGCGTTGTCTACACATAGGAATTACGGTCAGTATAACTGTCACTCAGGGTGTGGATTTTTCACACCGCTGAGTGATGTACTTATATCAACATATGCCTGTAGCGTAGACCTGGCCTTGAAAAATTTTCTCTCGAACGTGTATTACTTTGCATTTATGGAAACTGAATATTGTTTGTCATGTTGCCCATTCACCTAGCTTTTTTGATCTCTCTGAAGTTCCTCTCAGTCCGCTCTGGTCCTGACTAACCTATATAACTGACATCTGCAAATTTTACTACCTCACTATTCACTCCCCTTTCCAAGTCATAAATATATTAAACACAGAACCTTGTACAGAACACGGAGGCATGACGAAATTAGACATTTTTAATCAAAGAGAGGGGAAGA
The DNA here is from genome assembly GCF_020497125.1 of Mauremys mutica. Taxonomy (NCBI): domain Eukaryota; kingdom Metazoa; phylum Chordata; order Testudines; family Geoemydidae; genus Mauremys; species Mauremys mutica. The sequence goes on along the minus strand of NC_059074.1, from coordinate 157,339,071 downwards.
AGTTTTAATTAACTAGTATTCTCTTATGCCCTGAGTATATGATGGATGGATCCATGTTCTGAGGATTTCAACACGTTTGTGCTGGTAAATACAATGAAATATTGGCATTTTAAAAAAAGTTAAAGCTTTACATCATAGAATTTGACCAAATTTTAATCTTGGGCACAAAGTTTCAGTTCTTTCGTAGCCTGATTTTTAGAAGTACCGAGCACACATAAATTCGATGTAAGTAAACAGGAGCTGCAGACACAGCACCCCTGAAAAAATCAAGCCATTTTAGGCAACAAGGTTTGAAAATTTTGGTGCACATATGCACAGAATTGAAATTGAGAAACATGATTATATAACACTCTCTTGAAAGTTAACAACCTGGGTTCAATACTTAGTATAGACAGGGCTTCAAATCACAATTCAAGGAACCTTTTCATAGGGACACTCAAACTTTCCTCAACTGTTGGTAGCATTAGCAACTTGCCAAGAACCAGAGGGCTGCAAATTTGCATAAAATGCAGCCCATGAAACTACAGAGCCCAGAATGAATCACCCTTCTTCACAGCTGCTTTTCCCCCTTCATTCTCTCTGTAGAGCCACTGATGCAACCATGTCAAATTAAGAGGGCAAGGCATCTACCATTGGGTTAAATGCTTAATAGTTCAAATCTTGTTTTTAAGGCAAACTAAACAGTGATTTTGCTCAAAACGCAGCACTGCATGCTGGGATCTGCAATGTTTGCAAATCTGCACCTCTGTAAGATGCGTAGCTGCAGTTCTCATTGTAGAACTCCATATGCCATATTTGATCCACACACAGACTGCTCCTGACTAAAACTTTTGGCATTTGTTTATGGTATAACTATTCCAAAGCAAGCACAGAATGAAAGGCAACTGTTCCAATAGCATCGATAGCAATTTTCTTAAATTTTGTCTATTCCAACAACTCACTTCTGCTGTTCCATCCGGAGCCTTTCCTCCTCTATTCGCCGCCTCTCTTCTTCTTCCCGTCTCAGTCTTTCTTCCTCCTCTCGTCTACGTCTCTCTTCTTCTTTTTGTAAACGCTCTCGCTCTTCCTCTTCACGACGCCTCTGTTCCTCCTCTTCCCTCCTGTGACATCCATTCAATGACACTTCAGCATCTCCACAATCCTAAATTTAGTTACTTTTACCATTTTGTCATCTGCGGGAAAGTCAAATATTATGTCTACATGACCCTCACTGGGGTACATGGCTTAGTGTTCCTTTTCATATGTATAAGGCATTCAGTGTTTCACATATTGCCCCATCCCCTCTAACTTGACAGGCGTAACATCTTTCTGAAGATATGGAGAAGAAAGACTCTTTTGTCTGAGCTTTACTCAGCTGTCACCAGATTTGCCACAGGTAAAATTTAGAATCATAATTTGATGATCACTCTAACCCACTAAGTTACTTTTGTCAGCAAACTGTGGTAGAACTTGAAGCTAAATGGCGGGAAACTTGAGCTCAGCCACAACCACTCCTCCCTCCCCTATGTTTGCCAACGACTTAGAAACTACTACAGAGTCTATTTAATAACACACGAGCTGCTGTATAAACCTGCTGCCCAATAGGCCGGGAGGCCCTGCTGCGCTCTGCCTCTTCCACTCCCTTTCCCCCGAGACCCCACTGACCAGGTGAGTCTGTCCCTCCTCTCTTCCCCTCCACTACCCCCCACCCCCGCACCTGCCACATCCCTCTTCACCTCCATCCTCATCCCTCGCAAAACCACACGCTGCGTAACCTCCTCGTCACCCCCCTCTCCTTGGAAGCTGGCGGTCGGGGAGGCGTGGAGGCAGTAGGGTGACCAGTAAGCAAGTGTGAAAAACCAGGACTGGGGGTGGGGGGTAATAGAAGCCTATATAAGAAAAGGACCCAAAAATCGGGACTGTCCCTATAAAATCGGGACATCTGGTCACCCTAGGAGGCAGACATCTAGGCCAGCAGTCCAGGGTGGGGCTCAGGCCAGACTGGGATCCCCTGGCCATGGGGGGATGGAAGGAGCAAGGTAGGGGTGGGCCCGGTGGACTAGCCTCCCCAAAGAGGGATTTCAGCTGCCACCCATGCCCACTGGAGAATGGTAGGATAGGAGATTTTAGGCATTTGCTCATTATTTTATATTCTAGTTGTTCAGTGTGTCAGATAGTTGGAAAGTTATTTTTAGACAGACTCAGATCCTCACAAAGATATTACAAATGTCAGTAGAAATAGCCAGGCACTCCTAAGACACTCTAGAGAGGTTTAGTTTTTTTACCTCCTTCCTTCAAATACTCACTTATCACTGAAATGGTAAAAAGGGTTAAGGAGTGTGAATGGTACAAGGCAATTTGGGAGCCGATCACTGACAAAGCTAAGGGCCTGCAACTGAAGCTAGCTGTAGCTTTGCCTGCACACAGAGGAAGTCAGCTCCCTTCCACACAAAAAACTCCCTCAAAAACACAACTTCACCTTTTCTTTTCTTGTTCTTCTTTCTCTATTTTATGGGAGGTGACATATGTTGAAAAGAGATGACAACACCTATTAAGGAGCTGTACAAATTCTGCCATGGCTTCCTGTTTTGACATGTTTCCAAGGGCTGCCCATTCTTTCCTGGGAGAAACAAAAAATAATACGCCTAAGAGCATATAATGTTAGAAGAACATACAACCATCTTCTCAAGCTACTAGTCAATTCCCAATCCAATAAACACAAAAGGAACCAAGGCTGAAATTAGTCACATTTTAAGCTATGGTGCACAAGAGACTTGGGACCAACTGTGTCTATTTCATACTAACTGGAGAAAACAGTTTTTTTCTTCTTACAATTGACGACATTTCAACCAGAAGACTTCATAGCTGTTTTTCCTCCCTATCCTACAAGGTTTTTTTCTGCTCATCCCTTTTTTTAACGTGTAACGTTTATGAAGGGATTTTATTAAAATATTGCAAGCAATTCTCTAACGCACACCATTAAACTTAACTATAACTTCACATTATACTTTGAAAGTTCCAAAATTCAGATAAACTGGAAACGGGCATTTGATGTATTATCCCCCTCTTGCTTCTGTTCTATGTTATGACTGATTATCTTCAACTGGCTCGATCTATACAATTTATCTAAGCCATTTCTATTATAAAACATGTCACTATTTTGATTAGTTAATGCCCCAAAATCTCATTAGATTCATGAAGAATTAGAAGATGCTGAGTTTCAAGTCTAAACAATTCTATTCTTATATTTGTCTAGTAACTCAGATGTCAGGTGCATGTATCTGAAGAACTCCCCCTTCCACCAATTTATTTGCATTTCCAGACAGTACAATATATTTGTTTTGCTACTGTTGAACCAAGATTATGTTAACTGCATTTCTCTCACTGTCTGTTTGAAGTATAGGCCAATGAAAGAGACAAAAAACTACCTCCTATCATTTCCCAGCACATCAAAGAATCCAACTTCAGGGCAAGTGTCCGGATTGTAGGGTCCCAATAGAACCTGCTTGTGTAGTGCCACAAGTTTAAGTTTTTCTTCGTATGTTGGATGAAAGGCTTTGCCATCTTTCTCTGCCAAAGCAAAGAGAACAATTTGGTATTACAATTTATTTATTAAGAGATACATTTACACCAATATGAAAAAGCCTCACAGAATGGATAGGGTAACCTATCACTTAAGTGTTCTCAATTTTTTGCCCCAGAGGAAATTATCTGCCCCTTGACTTGTTAAATATAAGTCATAAGTCCCATTATTTGGTCAAAATTAAGCAAATTTGTCCAGAACAGAAACACTCAGCTGTAGTTATTGCAACATAATTATAAAGCATTTTAAACAATGTATCCTAGATTGCATCTTTAGCAAAAATATGGTAATTAACATCTAAATATTTAAGTTACATAGACCAACATTGAATCATATGGCTCTATAGTTTTCAAATATTTAAGAGGCTTCTTATTGTGAATTTTTCACAAGTATGCTTCCCAAGTCCCCTATAATGGCAGGGGGATGGGTTTCTGTATAAAAGAACTAAGATTTTAATTCTACATTCCATAGAGTTTTAAATACTGTTCTGTGTGTCTCATAGACTCAAAGATTTTAAGGTCAGAAGGGACCATTATGATCATCTAGTTTGACCTGCACAAGGCAGGCCACAGAATCTCACCCACCCACTCCTGTAACAAACCCCTAGCCTATGTCTGAGTTACTGAAGTCCTCAAATCGATGTTTAAAGACTTTGAGGAGCAGAGAATCCTCCAGCAAGTGACCTGTGCCCCAACGCTGCAGAGGAAGGCGAAAAACCTCCAGGGCCTCTGCCAATCTGCCCTGGAGGAAAATTCCTTCCCGACCCCAAATATGGCGATCAGTTAAACCCTGAGGAAGTGGGCAAGACTCACCTGCCAGCACCCAGGAAAGAATTATCTGTAATAACTCAGATCCCACCCCATCTAACATCCCATCACAGACCATTGGGCATATTTATCTGCTAATAATCAAAGATGAATTCATTGCCAAAATTAGGCTATCCCATCATACCATCCCCTCCATAAACTTATCAAGCTTAGTCTTGAAGCCAGATGTGCCTTTTGCCCCCACTACTCCCCTTGGAAGGCTGTTCCAGAACTTCACTTCTCTAATGGTTAGAAACCTTCGTCTAATTTCAAGTCTAAACTTCCTGGTGTCCAGTTTATATCCATTTGTTCTTGTGTCCACGTTGGTAATAAGCTTAAATAATTCCTCTCCCTCCCTGATATTTATCCCTCTGATATATTTATAAAGAGCAATCATATCCCCCCTCAGCCTTCTTTTGGTTAGGCTAAACAAGCCAAGCTCTTTGAGTCTACTTTCATAAGACAGGTTTTCCATTCCTCAGATCATCCTAGTAGCCCTTCTCTGTACCTATTCCAGTTTGAATTCATCCTTCTTAAACATGGAAGACCAGAAATGCACACAATATTCCACATGAGGTCTCACCAGTGCCTTATATAACAATACTAACACCTCCTTATCTTTACTGGAAATACCTCACCTGATGCATCCCAAGACCGCATTAGCTTTTTTAACGGCCATATCACATTGGCAGCTCATAGTCATCCTGTGATCAACCAATACTCCGAGGTCGTCCTCCTCCTCCTCTGTTACTTCCAACTGATGTGTCCCCAATTTATAACCAAAATTCTTGTTATTAATCCCTCAATGCATGACCCTGCACTTTTCACTATTAAATTTCATCCTATTACTACAGTATTACTCCAGTTTACAAGGTCATTCAGATCTTCCTGTATGATATCCCGGTCCTTCTCTGTATTAGCAATACCTCCCAGCTTTGTCTCATCTGCAAACTTTATTAGCATATTCCCACTTTTTGTGCCAAGGTCAGTAATAAAAAGATTAAATAAAATTGGTCCCAAAACCGATCCCTGAGGAACTCCACTAGTAACCTCCTTCCAGCCTGACAGTTCACCTTTCAGTACGACCTGATGTTGTCTCCCCTTTAACTAGTTCCTTATCCAGCTTTCAATTTTCATATTGATCCCCATCTTTTCCAATTTAGCTAATAATTCCCCATGTGGAACCATATCAAATGCCTTACTGAAATAGCAGTAAATTAGATCCACTGTGGTTCCTTTGTCTAGAAAATCTGTTACCTTCTCAAAGAAGATGATCAGGTTGGTTTGGCATGATCTACCTTTTGTAAAACCATGTTGTATTTTGTCCCAATTACCACTGACCTCAATGTCCTTAACTACTTTCTCCTTCAACATTTTTTCCAAGACCCTTGCATACTACAGATGTCAAACTAACAGGCCTATAGTTACTTGGATCACTTTTTTTTCCCTTTCTTAAAAACAGGAACTATGTTAGCAATTCTCCAGTCGTACGGTACAACCGCTGAGTTTACTGATTCGTTAAAAATTCTTGCTAATGGGCTTGAAATTTCATGTGCCAGTTCCTTTAATATTCTTGGATGAAGATTATCTGGGCCCCCCAATTTAGTCCTATTAAACTGTTTGAGTTTGGCTTCTACCTTGGATGTGGTAATATCTTCCTCCATATCCTCATTCCCATTTGTCATCCAACCATAATCCCTGAACTCCTCATTAAAGACTGAAACAAAGTATTTCTTTAGATACTGGGCCATACCTAGATTACCCTTAATGTCCACTCCATCCTCAGTGTTTAGCGTCCCACTTCTTTCTTTGTTTTCTTCTTATTTGTATGGCTATAGAACCTTTTACTGTTGGTTTTAATTCCCTTTGCAAGGTCCAACTCTACATGGCTTTTGGCCTTTCTCACTTTATCCCTACATGTTCTGACCTCAATAAGGTAGCTTTCCTTGCTAATTCCTCCCATCTTCCACTCCTTGTAGGCTTTTTGCTTTTTCTTAATCACCTCTTTGAGATTCTTGCTAATCCAGCTTAGTCTACAACTCCTGCCTATGAATTTTTCCCCCTTTCTTGGGACGCAGGCTTCTGACAGTTTCTGCAACTTTGACTTGAAGTAATTCCAGGCCTCCTCCGCCTTTACAGCCACAAGTTCTTCAGTCCAATCCACTTCCCTAACTAATTTCCTTAATTCTTTAAGGTTAGCCCTTTTGAAATAAAAAACCCTAGTCCCAGATGTATTTTTGTTTATGCTTCCATCTAGTTTGAACTGAATTAGCTCATGATCACTCAAAAGAGGGTTGTCCCCTACAACCATTTCTTCTATGAGGGCCTCACTACTCACCAAAACCAAATCTAAAATGGCATCACCAAGTAGCTGAAGAACCAACAAGAGGGTAAGGAATCCATCAGCTATCCCATCCAGGAAAATCTGAGCCCTGTTATTACTAGCACTTGTCCTCCAGTCTATATCTGGGAAGTTAAAGTCTCCCATGATCACACAATTCCCATTAGTGTTTACTTCATAAAAAACATTAAAGATGTCTCTATCCATATCCAAATCCAACCCCGGTGGTCTGTAGCACACATCAAGCACTATCTCAGGGAAGGCTCTAGTAGCTTTCTTTCCCAATGTGATTTTTGCCCAGACAGACTCCGTCTTATCCATTCCATCACTTATTTCTTTACAGTGTACCTCATCATTGATATACAATGCTACTCCACCACCTTTGCCTTTATTTCTGTCTTTCTTAAACAGCACATAGCCTTCAATACCTGTATTCCAGTCATGACTACTATTCCACCATGTTTCTGTTATCCCTATAATATCTGGTTTCACTTCCTGCACCAGTAGCTCTAGTTCCTCCATTCTGTTACCTAGGCTCCTTGCATTAGTGTAAAAACATCTTAATTTTTGCCGTTTGGCTTCACTGACAATTCTTTACCCGATTAGGCACAGACATTCTACCACCAGTATCACCTATTAGACTGGTATCTACACTACCCTTCCTCCTCATGTCCATTCTCATGCCCACGGCTGTATCCCCTCTTACTTTGTTTTCTTCCCTCTCAATGTTAAATTCTGGCGTGGAGATTACCTGGACATCTCCCAACCATCTCCCCCAAATTCCTAGTTTAAAGCTCTCTTAATCAGTTATGCCAGCCTCCATCCTAGAAGTCTATTTCCCTCCTTACTCAGGTGAAGTCCATCCAGAGAGAACAGTGCTCTGTCCATGAATGGTTCCCAGTGGCCATACATCCCAAAGCCCTCCTTATAGCACCACTGCCTGAGGCATCTGTTGATCACCATAATCTTGTCACACCTTTGTTGCCCTTCTCTAGAAACAGACAGAATCCCACTGAAGATCACCTGAGCCTCGATTTCCTTAAGTGTCTTCCCCAGCCTGGCATAGTCTCCCTTGATATGTTCCAGCGAGAATCTAGCTGTATCATTTGTTCCCACATGAAGGACAATCAGCGGATTCTTTCCCGCTCCCGTTAGGATCCTTTTCAGCCTCAGGTCCACATCCCGTATCTTAGCACCTGGCAGACAGCACACCCTTCTGTTCTCCGGATCAGCTCTAGTTACATGCCTGTCTGCTCTTCTCAGTAAGGAGTCCCCAATCACATAGACCTGCCTTTTCTTGGTGATGGTGCGATTCTCTGGTCTATCCCCTGTTCCCTCTGGCTGCAAGTCCTCTCAATTTCTGTTGTCCCTTGCAATCCTCTGCAACCCATCCCGTATCCTCCTGGGACTCATATTTGGTGTTATCTCCATTGACTCTTCCTCTCTTCCTACAGGACTAGCTGTTCGTTTCTTCTTTCTTGCCCTCACCTTCAGCAACCACCTGCTGTGCCCCTTCTTCATTTTCCAACTCCGCAAACCTGTTCCTGAGCTCTATTTCTCCTTCATTAGCCCATCTTTTCCTCTGCCTGGTTCTCTTACTCACATGCTTCCACTGTCCACTTTCCTCACCCAGCAGTTTCCCCTCAGAATTCTTTGGTCCTGCTTCCATCTGCAAGTCTGAGCTTTTCCCTTCAGCCTCCTCATGTCTGTGCTCCATCATCTGCTCGAACCCCCTTCTAAAAACTCTACCAGAGTTTCCACCTGCATCTCCAGTCCTCAGATCTTTTCTTCCATCAGCTCCATCAGGCAGCACTTCATGAAGATGAAACTCTTATGAGGTACCCCTGCCAGGATCATGTATATACCACAGCTCATCCAGTCATCCTCATTGTGTCTTTCACTGCTGCCTCTATATCCATCATAAACCTTCCCTCCTAAAACCTGTTACTCTAGGAAACACAAACCAAACCACAACCACCCATAGCAAAACAAACTCCCAACGGGCACCAGAACACCGGCAGAACAGAACCCACTCCCTTCACTAGCCTGTCTATTCCTCTGCCTAGCTCTCTTAATCTCCCCCACAAACTCCCCTTGCAAACTCTCACTGAAACTCCCCTGTTCACAGCTCTGTTTGCTGGCTCCTGTGCCACCGCAGCTGTCTATGCTGCTGCCTGGCTGGCTACCTTTATAGGATCCCTAAGCAGAGAAGCCCCACACCCTAATCAGGGCTCTGCTTCTCCCCCAGCACACAGCTTTATGCTACATCAAGGAAGACTGCAGAAAGTAAACAATCCACAATTTAAGGGGAAAATCTTGCTTAAGGCAATTAAATTACTCCAGCCACATTGGCAAAATGTGATACTACTCCACAATTAAGAGGCCAGAGGTGACAATTATCAAGGTTTAAATTGAATGGATTTCAGTGCCAGAGGAGAAATAGCATTAAAATTAATTTCAAAACTTTCAGATTCTGTATCAATTCTGCATATCACATCTTGATGCTGTCTTAGTCCAATCACACTGAACGCTTATTAGTAGAGACATGCAAATCTGCAGATACCTGCTTTATATTAGCGAACCATGTATGTGGATGGTTGCAGATACAAATTTTGTATCCACGCATGGCTCTACTTATGACAAGAAAAATGCTGCAGGGAAGATTTATAAACAAAGAGTCAACTAGGACTATCCCAGCATGTTTCACTAGCTGTCAAAACAAAGCAAAGGAACACCCATTCTTTGAATTATACTGCTTGCTGAAGAGACTTGTTTCCTCTTACACAAGATCGAATGAATGACATCTTTCTCTTTTTAGAAAGATTAGTATAAGGGAGCCATTACTGTAGATAACCACAATACAGAATTCAAGTGAAAGGCCTACTGCACTCAAAACCTGTGCTTACTGGTATTGCTTGTACAGTCATGAATTGCAGCCAAAGTACTTACAGGTTGGAGCTGTGAAATTGACAAGAAAGCACGGCTTCCGGCTCAGAGCCCAGCTGCCCAAAGCTCCCGGTTGTAAGTTCCCCACCAGGAGCATGGCAGCTGATCGGACTCCAGGTGGCTTATCCAATCTCCTGGCAGGAGGGAAGCTGAGCTCCTGGCGGGGAGCTGCATGGGGCCCTGGCTCTCAGCCTCCCACACTGGCCCTCTTTAGTCAGTGGAAGCACTCCTGGTGAGGACACATACCACTGACAGAAGGAGGGTAGTGTGGACATCAGTCACCACAGTAATTACTGCAGTGGCTGTAAGCCAGGGGTGGGCAAACTTTTTGGTCCGAGGGCTACATCTGGATGGGGAAATTGTATGCAGGGCCATGAATGTAGGACTGAGGCAGGGGGGTTGGGATGCGGGAGGGAGTGTGGGGTGGGGTGTGCAGGAAGGGTCTCAGGGCAGGGGGTTGGGGTGCAGGATGGGTGCGGCAGGAGGTATGGTGCTCAGGGCAGGAAGCTGGGGTTTGGGGTGTAGGAGGGGTTCAGGTGCAGGCTCCAGCCTGGTGCTGCTTTCCTCTAGTGGCTCTGGGTGGCAGCAGCGCACAGCGGGGCTAAGGCAGGCTCCCTGACTGTCCGGATCTGGCCCGCGGGCCGTTGTTTGCCCTCCCCTGCTGTAAGCTGACCTAACCTAGGTTGATTTAGTGTAAACATGCCCACAGTTTCAAATCAGTTCAGTTACCGTGAAATTGTTTTTTCTTAAATAAACATAAACGAGAACCATGGCTGATATACCCCTGTGATAGGCAACACTGTAGGAAAAACAGAAGTTAAATGTTATGTCCAGCTATATGATTTTAATTGTAATTATCCACCAGATAATTTCTGAAAATAGCTCTTGGTTCATGGATCATTTGTGAGCACTTTATTGCAAGTATTTGAATGTTAAAATAGATAAAGTAAATTTGACTCTTAACAGGTTTCTAGTGTGAATACTCATGTTGAAAATGCTATTTACATACAACAATGATCAGAAAATCCAAGCTAATTTAAATGGAGATGACTGTCCTTGGTCATGGTAGGGACAAGGGCACTAAGCTAACATTATGTCTAGGTTTATATGCAAAGTACACTTTCAGACCACTAAACAACACGGGCAAATCTAATAATGGGGAACTGTGTACCTGTAACTCTTCATTGTTGGATGCTGTAGCATAGACAGATTGTGGGTGTTTTTACCATATATTGTCTAACCCTGCCCTTAGAATTAATATCTGAGCCCAGCTCAGAGCAGGGTTGATAAAGCCTATTTCTACAAGGAGTCGAGAATTACAGAGCTACATTTTCCCAATGTAGATAAACCCTCTAATGACCAAGCTCCAAATATGAAGCGAAGCTGAAATCTGTATTGACAAAGAAAGTTCCCCAAGGGAGAAAGAAATAAAAAGCTAAATGAAAAAAAAAGATCAGACAACTTTCCACTGAGAGATTAAGAGGATGGGGGGAGGAGAATATTCAGTGGCTTGTTCATAATATAAATGGAAGTACCTAGCAAATGGTATTCTTCTGAGTCAGTCAAGAGAATCTGAGCTTCTAGATTACATGCTAGCTGTTTCTTGTTTTAATCATTTGTGTGCTTCAAGCTCTAACCACCCATCATACTTAGGCCTTGTATACACTGCAGAGTTTTGTTGGCAAAAGGTAAAACAGTGGAGGCGTACACACTGCAATCCCACTTTTGGCGACAAAATAAAACCACTTTGACAAGAGACATGGCCCCTCTTGCACAAAGTATTGTGAAAGTGCCAGTGTAGACGCTGCGGTTCATTACGTTAGTAGACATAACTGGCTTCCCCCAGTATCCCACAATGCCCACTGTGACTGCTCTGCACATGGTTTTGAACTCTGCTACCCTGCAGGCATGCACTCCTACCCTTTCAAAGCTTCAGAAAGTGTTGACATTCCTCAGCCTGGAAAGCTCACAGAGCTGCTGAGAAGGCTGTGGGAGAATTCAGAGTGAATCACAGAACCCTTAATGTGGAATTGGCAGGCAGGCAGAGCAGGCTGCTGCTGCTGCAGGGTGTGGGGAGGAGAGAGACTGCTCTGCTGTGCAAGGGCAGGAGAGGGAGGGCTGATACGGGAGGGTGTTCTCCTCCCCCAAGATTGGTAGTTCAGGCTGCTGTCTGAACTTAGAGACAGCATGCTGACACTCTCCCTCAACAGACACACAAACTGTCTCACATATACACTCTCACAACACAAACGCTCCCGGTCACACACTCCCTCCCCCCACTTACACTTCAGTTGAAAAGCAGCTGGCAATCTAGTAGGATGCCCAAGGAACAATGGGATTGAGAAACCTGCAACATGTGCTGCTGTACCTGCCCCATGAGGCATTGCAAATCCTTTCCAAAGCACCCTGCAGCCATTTGCACAGTGGGATAGCTACCCACAGTGCACTTCTCTCTGCGTCGACACACTCTGCAGACACAAGGAGCACTTTAATTAAAGTGACATAACTTTTGTCGACAAAACTCTACAGTGTAGACAAGGCCTTAGAACCTTAACAGTTAAACTGTATCAGATGATGAAATTGAGCAGCTGAAACTGTCTGCACCAGAGCGCATGGAAAGAGCCCCAGTCCTTTGAGTCTTACCAAACAGGCTCTTCAGTGCCAGGCTTGTCAAGCATCCATGAGTCACAAACCTTTGACAGCCCTGAATATAATTACTGGACATCTCTACATGGTAAAATGAAACTTTTGTTTCAATTTAATATATATTTAGTGCATGTGAGTGGTTCCAGACCAACACTGGACAATGTGTTCCCCTATTTATCCAGAGGAGGTACATACAGAAGTCAGCAACACTACAAGCTTCCCCATCCATTTCCATTGATATACCTCAACTATGACCTAGGAAAACTACTCCAAGGATGGCAGAAGGATATGGTCATCTTTGTCTACCCCTGTCCACTACGAACTGAACAGAGACCCAACAATTACTCAGACCACTCAAACGCCAGACGTAGTGACTTTCAGTCACTAACAACGTAGACTTGACTTAACTGATGTTTAAGATGTAAAAGCTCTGTGTAACTGGCCATTACCAATCCCCTAGCCATCTAATCCTCCATACAGCTTTTCTTTATTGTGTTAGCATCTTGATTAAGTGATAATACCCTAGAAATCCACTGAACACTCAATGAGTTGTCCATTGAGACAACTCTTCAAACAGGTTAATCTCTAGGCCAAGGGTTGGCAACCTTTCAGAAGTGGTGTGCCGAGTCTTCATTTATTCACTCTAATTTAAGGTTTCGCGTGCCGGAAATTTATTTTAACATTTTTAGAAGGTCTCTTTCTATAAGTTTATAATATATAATTAAACTATTGTTGTATATACAGTAAATAAGGTTTTTAAAATGTTTAAGAAGCTTAATTTAAAATTAAATTAAAATGCAGAGCCTCCCAGACTGGTGGCCAGGACCTGGGCAGCGTGAGTGCCACTGAAAATCAGCTCGTGTGCCACCTTCGGCACGCGTGCCATAGGTTGCCTACCCCTGCTCTAGGCTAAAGTTAAAGCCAGGCCTATTAACAATGCACGCAAGACTGTTTAATATTAGTCTGCAAGTATGGCATAACCAAGAGAGAGATTAAACCATTCAAATGAGCTAGAAATGGAAAGCAGTTGAAGGTGCAACACACACAGAAATAACTGTCTCCCTTATAATCACAGAAAATTTAATTTACTGTTTCATTATTGTCAAGTAGTATATCTAAAACGGAATATATGCTGGCAAATTAAGACTCGAGAAAGAATGCAATGAAATATGCTTAAAGAAAGGAGTATTGGCATATTGTTTATATATATAGCTAAATATCACGACTGACCATTGCTTTTCATTTTATAACTTTAAATATTGAAAATTCTTCACCGAGAAACATTGCACAATATACTCATAACACTCCCTCTCAGGCTTCTATTCAATTACTGCATCCATTCTATGGGAAGGAGGAGTCCCATAGGACACAGTTAATTCTGAGTTGTTAGTACCACCTCAAAAATATGTTTTTCATTTGGTGTTTTTTGGAAGTGACAAACCAAAACATTACAAGAATGACTTAAAACCTAATTACTGTCTAATCTATGTACAGTTATTAGCACTCACCCTTCCAGAATATGTTGAGGAGGCAAGAAAAGCAGAAATAAAAATCCCAGTTAGGGAAAGTTAATCAAGGTTATCAACTAGGCCGAGCACCATTCCACTTACCCTATATACTCGTTCATAAACCGAATTTTTTTTAGTAAAAAAGGGAATCACCAGAGAAGGGGGTTGGCTTATGAACGGGTATAGAGAGGGAAAGGTGGGACACAGCCCCTCCATCCAGCAGAGGGGGCAAGGAGAAGCAGCACAGCCAACAGAGACAGAAGGGAACAGGTGGAGCCAGAGTCTCTCCGCTTCTGGCTATGCTGCTCTCCCCCTCAGCCTCTGAAGCAGCTGCAGCTCTGTGGCTGGCAGGCTGCCACCACTCCGCCTGGCCCTGCCCACTGGAGCAGGCTGCTGCAACACCGCCAGGCCCCGCCCCCTGGCATGCCCCAGCTAAGGTGGGAAGGGATGGGATGGGGAGAGTGTGGGGTCCCAGGCTAGAGGTGGGGTCATGTGGGGGGTGGTCACAGGGGTTACTCCCCTGACCCTCAGCTTCTCTTCCCCCCCCCTCCCAAATTTCCCCACCAGTTGCTGTCCCGGCCCATCAGGGTAAGCAGCTAGTGCGCCGGGACACTTTGTTTACTTAGGTTTACCTCCATGCATGCGGACGCTCAAGGTAAACAAACCGTCTCGGCCCGCCAGCAGCTTATCCTGATGGCCCGGGAGCCAAAGTTTGCCGATCCCTGAATTATAGGGTTGGCTTACGAATGGGTCATAAAAATTTTCCATTTTTACTTATCCATCTTGGGGGAGTCGGCTTATAAACGAACCGGCTTATGATCAAGTATATACACGGTACATCTGTAGATCTCTAGCAGATAGCACTTTTCAAATTCCAGAGAACAAGAACGTACCCACAAAATTCATTGGCAGGACAATTCAGCCATTTTTAGTAACCAATTGCTATATGCCAAGCAACAGAACAGACCAGGTCATACCTCCTGCCCTGAAGCCTCTGGGTGTGTCTAAAGACAGAGACAGAACTTCTTTAGCATGATTCAAGGGGGAACAGACAGCTGTGGTCAGATGACATTAAGAAACAGATTTGGGCCACGTCTACATCACGGTTGCTGCAGCTGTGCTGCTGCAGAACCCATGGTGAAGGCACTTCCTACAGTGACGGAAGGGGTTTCTCACACCCAAGCAACGCAGCTAGTTGATCAAATTTTTAAGTGCAGACCAGGCCTTGGGATATCACTGTAGCTTCCTGATAGTAAAATGAGTATTGTTTCCTTATGCATAGATGTTATCTTTCAGGAAATGATCAGCTGAACAGCACCAAGTCTCTTCCTCTCAGACTGGTGTATACTGAAGATTAGGGGGAAAAGATGGACATTTCAGGCAGAGAGATTTCCATCCCATAAGGCCAAGTCTACATTAGAAAGGTTTGCTGGTGCAGTTACACTGGCAAACCCTCCTAACATATATACAGCTTACACTGGCAAAAAAGAGCTTTTGTCTTTTGCTGATATAGTTTATATATCAGTGGTTCCCAAACTTTTTTTCACCAAGGTCCCCTTTGGCACCTAAATATCCTAGATCCCTTTCATTTCCTAAAACAACAACATGAAACTTATGTATATTAGCTAGGTTTATTATGACACAAATGCACAAGCCCACACACAGTTGAGTTTACTGGTCTCAGGATTCCCTGGGCTCAGTTCCCATATCCACCATAGAGTCCTGAAACCCTACTTCACTTGATCTGTATTTGTTTCCCCTAAATGGGTTATTACTTTCTTATCTTGTAGAAGTGTTGAGTCTTGACATCTGTGGCAGAAAAAGTAATTTTAAGCCCTCAAAGGGGAGTGAGGGGGTGTCATATACTTAATGGGCAAGGGCAGTACTACTGGAATGCTCCCACCACTCATGCCTGGTGCATGAGAGGTCATGCTATGTGCAGGATGCCATTTTGAGAATAAAATGGCATCATCCATATAGCAAAAGTGCCAGAATGTTTTGGCCCTGGCTCAAAGTACAGATCCTCACATAACAACAATGGATCAGCAAAGATCCAGGGATCCCACTTTGGGAACCAATGGCTTACAGGAGTTCAGCGAGTGAAATAAGCTACATTGGCAGAAGCATTTTCATGCTAGTATAATGGTGACCATGCTAGGGCTTTTGCCAGAACAGAGGTGTCTCAAAATTCTCACACTCCTAACTGACATTGCTATACTGACAAAGATTTTGAGTGGAGACCTGGCCTAGGAATATGGAATATTCTTCTAACGAAAGTGATGGAAGCCCTAACACAGGAGTAATTTTAAAGTAGATTGGACAAAGCAGTAGAATATACAGTAGTATAACAGGGAACAATTTTGCCAGTAACAGAGGAGATGGAAAAGGGATTATATCTAGTCCATCCCTAATGTCTCTCTTTGGTAAAGAGTAAACAAAATTGCCTTTAATATTTTAATCCTTACCACTCTTAATTTAATTACATACTATCACATCACAAATACAGGTAGAGTTTTTTGATCTATATAAACACACAACAATGAAAAACCTTGGCAATCATGGTGATAAGTACACCTCTACCACAATATAATTCTGTCCTCGGGAGCCAAAAAAAATCTTACCGCGTTATAGGTGAAACCGCATTATATCGAACTTGCTTTGATCCGCCGGAGCGCGCAGCCCTGCCCCCGCAGAGCGATGCGTCACCACGTTATATCCAAATTCGTGTTATATCAGGTCACATTACTCAGGATAGAGGTGTAGTTACCCAATTGGTACATTTGCATTGTAGCAGGGAGCTATAGTTCCCAGCTCAGAGACTAAATTCTAGTCTACATTACAGACCTGCACTGGTATAACTACATTGCTTAGGGATCGAAAAAATCCACACCCCCAAATGACTTAGTTATACCTACCTAACCCACCATCAACATGGCTACCGCCTTTCGAGGAGTTGGTTTAACTATGCCAACAGGAGAGCTCTCCCCCATCAGCTTAGAGCATCTTCATTAAAGTGCTACAGTAGCACAGCTGCATCAGTTGCAGCTTTTTAACTGGCCTAACACACTTGCTCTGATCAAGCGAATGCTCTAAAACCAGCAGTCTGATCATGGTAATATGGGCAACCACCTGAGTACAATCTTGTCTGAGACCTTAGGTATGTGCTGAGGTGGCTAGCCAAACAGCCACCACCCATTCTGCTGCGACCGCATTGCTATTTTTGGTAAACTACCATGATCAGTGCTAGCACAAGTACGTCAGCCTGAGCTGGGAATTACACCTTCCAGTTGCAGTGCAGATGTACCTTAGATGTTTTTGATCAATATTAAATTTTATGGTAAGAAGAATCAAAGACTGCAGGGTTAGCTAATCATGTACCAGACATGTACAATCAGGAGCAACACTGGGATAAGTAATTTCCTATTCTCTAGGGTTGCTTATTCTTTGGCCTCCTGTGGCAACTTCCCTGGTATTCCAACTTATGCCCTCTCCATACCAATATCCGTATCAGTGCCATCAAGAGTAGCAATTCATGACACAAGGTTGCCCTTACCTGCTTTGTGTTGGGTGTGTGAACAGTGAGCATCATGGGCCGCGACGTCTTATCATCAAGTCTTCAGAGAGGGATAGAAGATGTTTTCCCTAAGAGTTCAGTGTTCATGGAAACTGCTAGAACAACCACCTAAGTCTTCTCTAAATCAACATAGTATAGCTTTTGTAGAGGGATCGCAAGCAACATAGCCTTCCTAACATTAGCCTTCCTGCATGCCTCAATTTTGACCTGGAGCAACAGCTTGTGCATTCACTTGTTAGCCCCTTTTCTGAGACTACCAATAAATGGTGCCAATGTGAAAATGTGTTTTACGATGTGGATACCTAAGCCACTGGGAATGGAACCGAGACCAATTCATTTCAGTCATTCCATAGTCACTATCCTATTTCATATCTGAATCATTGATCTGAACGTGAGTCTCTGTAGCCAATTACTAAAATGTTAAATGACAATGTTCAGACTGCTACATTATGGTGAATGTTTTGGAAAGAAAAAAAGGAGTAGTAATGACTGCAAGGGAATATTTGGACTTAGAATGAAAATCATCAGCGGTTGAGGGAGAAGGGGAACCTCAGGTCATGAAGTTCATCCCTATGCCTAGACAGAGGTGGTTCTCTAGACTTGGTTTTGTTTTTTTAAAGAAAAACAAAATCCCACAGTACAGACTAAACCATGAATGCTGGTTGAAAAGAATACATGAGTTTAGACTGAACCAAGTTTATCCCTTACAAAATTAAGCTTTTACAAACCTAAGGCCAACAAGAAAAATATTGAAAGTTCAAACACAAGAAACCAGACACTAAACACAAAAATGATACTGGCTTAATTAATTTTCCATTGTCCAAACTGAGAAATGTACTCAGTACCTAAGAGCATAAATAAGTGTCTTTTTCTGAGAGAGATCACTTTTAAGACAGTAGGCCATTAGTAGTAACACACAGGGTGGATAAAAACCAAAAGTTTTTTGTTATTTAAATTCTAGTGTTTTTTCTCTACATAAACCTGTTTAAAATGCTGTTAAGGCATAAATTTATTATAATCTCTTAAAACATTTAAATAAAATAAATAAATATGCTGAATCCAGGAGCCTCTATCAAAAATGGACTTAAATGCTGCTTTCCTATACAAAGAATCAGGTGGAGGGGGGGGGGAATCTAATTTTTTAGGTCAAGCTTTATAAATATGGCACAATAGGCTATGTACTGTATTAAGGGCTTGTTATGTTTAATAAAATACATTTTATATCCTGTTCTGTGTTTAATTAAATTGCAGTTACCATCCTAATGCAGCTTGACACAAATCATGAGCCAAATGTTAATTATCTAGTAAATCTTTCACTATTTTCTAACATACTAAAATGTACAAGTAACAAGAATGTGAAAATACTGAACTATATAATTGCTTAAATGTATATATTTATAGTGTACCATCCTAGGTAGCAAAAGATGCATCAAACCTAGCGCAAAAGTTCTATTTAGTTATAACCATTAAAACATGTTGATTTACCTTTCTTCGAAAAAATAACTGAAGCACAAGTGGAAAAGTTGACAAATAGTTTTAAACTGATGCATTACATTTGGTGATTTAAACGTAAGCTTGTTCACAATTTATGATTTTACAGTATGTCTTTTAAATAGCCTGGGGAAACGCAGAGTAATAAAACCATAGCCAAGAATGAAAGGCAAAGATAAGATACCTTCCACACAAGTTTCAAAGTACTTTAAAAAGTGCTCAACAAGCCACACAAGAACCTTGTTAAGTATTGTATCCTTTTTATCAGGTAGAAATAAGGCAGGACTCATGACTTGTCCCAGACAACACAGAGTGACAGTGACAGACTCAGGAATAGAACCCAGGAGTCCTGATTCCCAATTCATGCAAACTTACAATTAGATAAAAACTGTCTGCCTCTCATATTTTAAAGAATTAAGGAAATGCCTCTACTTGTTATTGTTTTAATAAGAAAAACACTGCAGAACTACATCTCCTTCCCCAGGTCAGACTGAGGGTATGTCTACACTTAAAACACTACAGCTGCAGCAGTGCTTCAGTTCAGCAGACACTACCTACACTGATGGGAGGAGTTCACCTGTGGGTGCAGGTACCTAGCACTATCTACACATGGGGTTAGGTCAACATAGCTACATATTTGGGATTTGGATTTTTCACACCCTGAGAGACCTAGTGAGTTGATGTAAGTCCCTAGTGAAGACCAGCCCCTAAAGCAATGCAGTGCCCAGAACACAGGCCCCTAGAAGAGATGCATGGGCATCAGCAATAAAGCTCCAGGATGAAGACTGTATTCAACAACTTAATTCCTTTGGCACAATGGAACTTGTACAATAAGGTTAAAGCTTATCTGTCCAGAAGACAGAGCTTTCTTGGGGGCTAGCATGAAACCGTGAACTCACACAGGAACTAAGGACCGCCACAAACATCACCACCATCCATTCTA
This sequence comes from Mauremys mutica, assembly GCF_020497125.1. Taxonomy (NCBI): domain Eukaryota; kingdom Metazoa; phylum Chordata; order Testudines; family Geoemydidae; genus Mauremys; species Mauremys mutica. The sequence goes on along the minus strand of NC_059074.1, from coordinate 157,319,254 downwards.
TGTGCAAGGAGTACTTCTCTGACCTTGCCTTCTCTAACATACAGTAACATTTTATTAAAAAACAACAAAACAAAACGCTCCACTCCACACACCTCCCCCTAGGGAGAGGATGATAGAACAAACATGTGACAGATGTTTGTCACATTACTTAATGCACTACTGGAAGGCACTCAGATACTATGGTGATGATCATGGTATAAAGAACTTGTGCAGAATTACATTCTTCCCCAAGATAGAACCTCTGCCCTTGGGAGCAATAAAGATGGCAACAGGGATCTCGTCTCTATCTTCCAGATAGGCAGAGGTGCTATCAAGGGTCCCCCAGTACTTACCCAAGAAGATAAGTGTGTAGCATAGCCATACTTTATTTCCTGGGACAATGTTCACAGGGCACCCAGAGTAGTGAGCCTTTGAGTTAACACCCCTTTGAGATGCATGGGGCAGTTCATAGCCCTCAGAGCAATAGTTCGGCTGTCTGCAAACTCAAGCAGCCATCATTGAGATAGTGATGCTCAGTCCACGTTTTCAAGGTTCTCTTTCCATCATGCAGATGAGAAACAAAGTTAAAACTTAAATTCCAACACATCACATGACCCCAGGAGCTGGAGGGCTAAATATGAGCCAGTAGCGCCTGTTGTCTTGAGCCAGTACTGCTTCTGTCCCTAATATACAGATAAAATTGCTGCTACAATTTCATTTTAAACATGAAACAAAACAAACAAAAGAAGTAAAAAAAAGCCTCAATTTTAGAACTGTTTGTTACAATCCTTATTAATATAAATTTACTACTATAGCGTAGCCTCTTTCCTTCTCTAGTGTTACAATATTTAGAGCGGTAACCTGAGGTGTTAGGAATAGGGTTTACAAAGAAACACTCAACGGATGCTATTACCGGTAGTTTTCTTTTAAGTCCAAGCTAAGTCAGACGGCTGCCCGCCCTCCCCGCCCCGAGCGCGCACTGGGCTCCTCGCTGTCTCCGTGCCCCACCGGCCCGGCCCGCACCAGAAGGTGCTGAGTAGGGATCATCCGTGGGCCAAGTTGTGAGCAAAGGCTCCGAGTCCGAGACAAGCTGCGGCCGCGGCTCCGGTCCCACCAACCAGGACCCGGCCGGCGCCTCGCGCGCCCTGCTCGGGGGCTCCAGCGCACGTGGGGGCGCGGGGCGAGCTCGTTCGCCCGCCGCTCCCCGGGGCGCGGGAGGGGGGCACACCCGGCCGGAGGCGGCGGGGCTCGGCGGCAGCCCGGGGTCCCGGGGCGGGACAGGCCGGGGCGGGGTCAGTCACCTTTGAAGAAGCGCAGGGCCAGGCCGTACAGCTCCTCCAGGCCGAACCCCCAGCGCTGCTCCGGACTCAGCGCCGCTGCCTCCTCCGGGGGCCCGGGGCCCGGCCGGCTCCACCCCGCCGCGTTCCCCGCCCGGGGATCCGGCTGCCGCGGCTGGGCGTCCCCGGGCCGCTCCTCGGAGTCGGGGCTCAGGGTCAGCCCGTCTATGGAGACCTCGAGTCGCTCCGAGCTCAGGGCCGCCACCACCGCCGCCGCCATCCTCCCTCCCTCCCTCAGCCTCCGGCTCGCCTCAGCTGGGGCGGGGCGGCCACGTCCCGACTTCCGGTCCCCTCCGACCCGGAACTTCCGGTACCGGCGCGCGGCTCCGCGGGCCCCGCCCCCACTCCCTGCTCCATGGGGCGTGGGCTGCTGTGAATGTTTACAACGGGGGGGGGGAGTTGAGGCGGGTGATGTTCCATCTCCGCTTTCAAACGTTCTCTCGGTGCCCTGTCACCCACCTACTGCCTGTGAAGCTGCGCTCGCGCTCCTTGAGCTAAGGGAGGGAGGGAGGGAGGGAAGGAAGGAGGGAGGGGGGGCGCACATTAGTTGATTTGCAAGTACAGGTGACACGTGTGTACACTGCGCTTTACAAGTTTGAAATGTCAGCGTCAGAGCCAGCTTCTCTTGTTGATGATTTTATGGCTGAACTACCCTATTAACTAAGTGTAATAAAATGTAGTTTTCAGGTTTTTGATCTGCCACATTTTGTGCTTGATTCACGGTGTTTGTGTTTCATACATATTTTATTATGCAGCAGCTGCAGGACTTAAGCCTTCTAAAAATTAAGCTAAGTGTCTGGTGTAAGAAACTTTGAAGTCCTTATTGTAAAACACATCCTCAGTGTAAAAGGAACTGAATTTGTGACTGGACGTGTCAGGTTTGCCATGTTTTATTCAAAGGGGAGGAAATACTTTTTTGCATTCTTAGATAAGTTTGGTTCCTTGCTCATTTTGGCCTTGTCTACATTAGGAAAAAAAGTTGTGTTCTTACCTCACTGTTAGTTAAAGATAAAATCCTAGTGAAGACAAAGCGATTTGTAGTTTTCCCACATTAGGAGGTCATGGTAAAGACTAAAGAAAGCCTAACATTTACCTGGACCTGCCACCTCATTAAAAGTACAAACTGCCTTGTCAGCTAACCCAAGATAAAATCCTACTGAAGACATGAGGGAAGACGACACCCTTTTTTCCTAGTGAAGATGCACCCTTCTGTCTCCTTTCTGCAATTTTTAGTAGTTTGTAAACCTCCAACTAGCTACTGAGTGTTTACTGGTCACATTGAGTTAATGCCCCTTTGTTTCAAGCTGCTAAATTACATTAAAGAAAGTAAAAGTACATTGAGGAATTATTAATGTTACACTTCCATGTGAACAATTGCTGTAGGTGCCCCGCAGATGTTATGCAATTGCAACTGTGTGACCAGGGGATCTGTCCAATTATAAAGAGAAGGAGAAGTGTCTATGCAATATGGTATTAAGCTGCAGGTTCACATTATGAAAGAGTTTAGGAAGCTACTGGCACTAGAAAATTGGTGAGAATATTCTCCTGAGGTGAATTTTTCAATTCGTGGACATGCACATTTTTTGCTAAAACCCACCAAAATTCTAATAGTTACGTTACATCATACAGTCAGGGAATATAAAGCTGCCCGGAGAGCTATGTATCCAGTCAGCCATAAATAACAGAACTCAAATTTCATATACCAAGCACTTACAATTAATAAATGTTTGCCATAAATATCTGACAAAATAATTCCAAATAGTTTATACATTTGAGGAAATGATTAGCAATTGGTGGCTAATTCACAAATAGCATAGAAAGGCTATATCCACCAAATACATTATGCCCTCGGCTCTAGTAATCACTGATCCTGGAGAGAAAAAGAAATGCAGAAGAGATCAGAGTCTCTGAGAGATCTGGGGGCAACAGCAGGGGCATCCATAGAAAAGCACAAGATGTAACACAAAAGAAGTGATTTAATTATATAAACAGATAATAGATAAAGGCTCACTAGGTGCTTTATATCAAGGGACCAGCCCCCCCATCCTCCATCCCAAGATCCCATCAAATACCTTTGTACAAGACTGCCTCACTCCACCAAATGACTCTCCTGACAGTGAGATTGGGGGAAAACAGAAGAAAGCCCTGTATTTAAAGGTAAAAGGCCCCTCCTCCCAAGGCAGTCAGAATGAACACACTGGCTCCTCCACCAGTCTGTACCTTCCTACAAGGAAGGGGGATATGTTCCACTCATCCAGCAATTTCTAACAGAGGAGGGGTCTAGACCTCCTCTTACCCCACAAGAAGTGACATGAAGTACTCCTGTGATTTAATATGTACTTACCTGGCAGAGGAGATACCATGATCATGAAGGTGGTTTTCCCAGGGTGAGGCTCATCCATTGCACTGTGGGTGTGCTGACCCCTGCGATTTCCCCAAATGCGGGAAACTTGACTGCATAATTTGTGGTAGTGGGGGACTGCGTTCGTGCTTTCCCCTGGAAAAAGAAATATGTCAGCTCTGCTAGAGCAAACTAGCTAAGTATCTTTAGTGTTGCCAACTCTCCAGGATTGGCCTGGAGTCTCCTAGAATTGGCATTAATCTCCCAGCGACTACTGAAAGCAATCCAGGAGATTTTAATAGGATATTTTAAGAAAATGACATTATGTCATGTTGGGGGAAAAAATCTCCCGGAATAGCTTCAGTCAGAGTTGACAACCCTAAGTATTTTTATTATCTCAAATGCACATCTCTGAACAGCCAGCCTCTGCTGCAGGCTCAGAACAGTAAGAGGTTGAGGCAGTCAGTCAGTCAGTCATTCACAGGGGAAATCTGATGATCAGCTGCTATGGCACAGTCATTTGTCCCAGCCTTAGTAATTGGACAGACATGAACACAATGTTCCTAGCAGCACTGGAATTATGCCAGGCCTGAGCTCTAGTAATGCAAGAAGGAAGCTCTAGACTAGTACCTTTTATTACAAGAGATTCCACTGAATGAGAGTGTTCTGGCCAATCAGAGTGCCCTTCCCTCTCTCCCCGCCCCGTTATGATAGAAACTCAAACTAAATGAAAGGGGGGAAGCCCGGCAGCTAAATGTCACACTTGAGTGGTGGCAGAATTTACCTTCTTCCAGAGCATTAAGGTTTTGCCCCTTCCTATAGGATATTTCTGTTTTTCTTTGTTTGTTTCTTTTTTGTTTAGTTTGTTTGTCCCGAGGGTTATGCTTTGTGGGCACAATCTAGACTAGGAAGACGAGCCTAAGGTCTTAGATCTTTTATCCACCTGAATTCGATGTGCCCCTTCCCTGCAGGAAATAGGTCCCAACTATACTGTAAAATCAACAATGTTGACTATTACAATATGGCAGGCTCCCAAGACTACTGAAGATGCAAAACAAAGACAAACTGAGTTTGTGCCTAAGCTACTTTATTGTGTATAAACAACAGTTGTTTTAAGTATTTTTTTTCTGCCTTTTTAAAGAAGAAATTTAGATTTCCCCACTTTGAAAGACTATCATAGGAAAGATTTCTGCTACTGGAAAACTGCTAGGATTATGAGATCACAGCACCAAAGAAGTGAAACTTGATTGAGAGGAATTAAAATCTCTGTTTTTCATGAACACCCGTTTAATTCAATAGCCCTACAAATCTTGGGGAGAAAAATAAGTCTGTTAAACATGCAGCATCTCTTACTTCTCAATTAAAGCTGAGGGAATTCCTAATCCACGTCTCAGAAACCTCCAACAAGTTCTAATGCAAAACATGGAAAGACCAGATTCAATAATCCTGATTTTACTAAGGTATAAAATAAGCTACAGCAGGGGGAGGGGGAAAAAAAGGGAGGAGCGTCTATGTAGAAGCATAAAAAGTGCACAACCCTAATTTATGTTCATTTGCATGGTTTAGTCTTGCACTGTACATGAGATCGGAGAGTATTTTTAATAGTGTCTCTGCATCACACTGCATCTTTGGAGTCTGCAAGGCTGTACTACAGATCAAAACATAATTACAACATAGTTCAGTCCTTTCTGGGTTCTAGGGAGGAAATTCAAGGACAAAATTCCCACTAGTGCAGCTATTTTGGTGGTAGCACTGTTCAGTCTTACTGTTGCCCTGCTCATGTACTCACTTAGGTCAATGCAAAATGAGTGTAAAACACTACCAGATAAGCATTTTGCATCCACTTCCTAGGGTTACCATATTTCAGGTTCCCCAAAAGAGGACACTATGGGAGGAGAGAGGCTGAAGGGGAGAGGGGGAGCTGGAGGAGGAGCATAGGTGGAGGAGCTGGAGGGGATACCTGCAGCAGGGGGACTCACTGGAGGTGGGGGGCAGTATCATTCCCTGTCATGGTGGCATGGCAGCTAGTGCAAGCCCAGGACGCAGTGACAGACAGCCACCAGTCAGCACCTACCTGCGGGATTCCCCTCCCCAGGTTTGGTAGCTGGGGCCTAGGTGGGTGGGATCCAGCAGCTGTGGCTGCAGGGGAATGGACCAATCAGCTGCCAATTCAGGGGAGGGACTAATCGGGAAGCAGACCAAGCGGGGCTCTTTCTCAGCTGCAGCAACTACTCTGCAAAAATCCAAGACATTTTCTGTTATTTGAAAAATCTGCCTGGACGGAGGCTCAAAGAAGAGGCAATGTCTGGGTAACCCTATCACTTTGCTCTAGTGAAAATGGTCTCACAAGGTGCAGAAGAATCACCATTGTTATGTAGATGACTTTCAGGCTCTGGCAACAGTTTTCAATACCACGTCCCTTAACACAGACAGATGGGGTAAATTTACACAGTGCAGCACATAGCTGCTGGAGCTGGAGAACTATCTACACCAAGGCCTTTCTTAAAAGAACCCTACTGTAGACACAGTTATACCAACATGAGCTTTCGTGGGTGAATACCCACTTCTTCAGATGCAGATTTGCATCTGAAGAAGTGGGTATTCACCCACGAAAGCTCATGCTGCAAAACGTCTGTTAGTCTATAAGGTGCCACAGGATTCTTTGCTGCTTCTACAGAACCAGACTAACACGGCTACCCCTCTGATAGTTATACCAACAGAATGTCTATTTTTTCATGTACTGTGTATATATCTGCCTACTGTATTTTCCACTCCATGCATCTGATGAAGTGGATTCTAGCCCACGAAAGCTTATGCCCAAATACGTTTGTTAGTCTCTAAGGTGCCACAAGTACTCCTTGTTGTTTATACCAGTATAGTTTAGTCTGCTTTGGCCATGTGAAATAAGCTCTACCCTGGCTTTTGCTGACATAACTGAGTCAGTAAACAACCACACCTGTTATTGACATAGTCATTTTGGTAAAACTTTCCTATGGCCTGATCTATGCTCTGTGGAGACAGCGCTCGCTTGACTGAAGTTCTTCCGTCTACCCTAGCTACTGCCTGTTGGGAAGGTGGATTACCTTATGCTGACAGCATAGGCGGCAGGTTTGTATAATTTTTGGTGGGGCCCAAAATGGTGGTGCCCCCCCCACTCCCGCCCTGTAAGCCGATATAAAATGAAGCTACAACGCGTCAGTGCCACAAGATTACAAGGTTGGAGAAGGGGTAGGGGGTTCCAGGGGCCAGTCAAGGGACAAGGAGCAGGGGGGGTTGGATGGGGCAGAGGTTCGGAGGGGCAGTCAGGGGACAGGCAGCAATTGGATAGGCATGGGAGTCCAGGGGGTTTATCAGGGGATAGGTAGGGGGTGGGGTCCTGGGGGGAAGTTGGGTGGGGTCTCAGGAGGGGGCAGTTGGGGACAAGGAGAAGGGAGGCTTAGATAGGGGCTGGGATCCCAAGGGGCAGTTAGGGGCAGTTGTCTCGGGAGTGGGTAACGGGGGACAAGGACCAGTGGTGCTTAGATAGGGGGTGGGGGTCCTGGGAGGCAGTTGGGGCAGGGGTCTGGGGAGGGGGCAATCAACAGCCAGGGGCTGGGATTCAAAGGGCTCTGAGCTGCTGGCAGCTGCAGGGAGCCCTGAGCCCTTTAAATCCCAGCCGCCGTGGCTGGGATTCAAAGGGCTCTGGGCTCTCTGCCCCTGCGGGCAGCCCAGAGCCCTCCGATTCCCAGCCGCGGCTGAGATTCAAAGGGCTCTGGGCTCCCCGCGGTTGCAGGCAGCCTGGAGCCCTCTGATTCCCAGCCACGGCTGAGATTTAAAGGGCTCTGGGCTCCCCGCGGTTGCAGGCAGCCCAGAGCCCTCTGATTCCCAGCCGTGGCTGAGATTTAAAGGGCTCTGGGCTCCCCACTGCTGCCGGCAGCCCAGAGCCCTCTGATTCCCAGCCGCGGCTGAGATTTAAAGGGCTCTGGGCTCCCTGCCGCAGCGGGCAGCCCAGAGCCCTCTGATTCCCAGCCGTGGCTGAGATTTAAAGGGCTCTGGGCTCCCCACTGCTGCCGGCAGCCCAGAGCCCTCTGATTCCCAGCCGCGGCTGAGATTTAAAGGGCTCTGGGCTCCCTGCCGCAGCGGGCAGCCCAGAGCCCTCTGATTCCCAGCCGCGGCTGGGATTTAAAAGGCTCTGGGCTCCCTGCGGTTGCAGGCAGCCCAGAGCCCTCTGATTCCCGGCCGTGGCTGGGATTTAAAGGGCTCTGGGCTCCCCGTGGTTGCAGGCAGCCCAGAGCCCTCTGATTCCCAGCCACGGCTGGGATTTAAAAGGCTCTGTTCTCCCCGCAGCAGCGGGCAGCCCAGAGCCCTCTGATTCCCAGCCGCGGCTGGGATTTAAAAGGCTCTGGGCTCCCCACAGCAGCGGGCAGCCCAGAGCCCTCTGATTCCCGGCCGCGGCTGGGATTTAAAGGGGCAAAACCTAGCTCCAAATATTGGTGGAGCAGAGCCCCTGATTTTGAATATTCCTGGGGCTTTAGCTCCACGAGCCCATATAAGTTGGCGCCCATGGCTGACAGAAGAACCCCTCCTGCCAGGATATGTAGAAGTGTTTACAATGAATTAGTACAGCGGCACAGCTGCAGTGGGGAAGCAAGAGCATGCCTGGGGCGGCGTGCCGGTCGCCGTGAGGGCAGCAGTCAGGCAGCATTCGGCGGCAGGCTTGCGGGAGGTCTGCCGGTCCTGCAGCCTCGCGGCGGGTACGCTGAAGGCGCACCGGCAGATCACCCGCAGAAACGCTGCCGAATCTGCGTCCCCAGCAGACCACCTGCAGGGATGCCGCCGAAGGCCGCCTGACTGCCGTGCTTGGGGGCGGCAAAAAACAGAGCTACCCCTGGGGGAAGCTATGCCACTGTAGCGTTTAGAGTAGACAAGCCTAATGTTGCTAGTGCTGGTAGGAAGTTTGCTAAACAAGTACAAGATCAAACAATGTTTTAACCACATTGGGACACTCCCGTAAGGCAAGAAGCTCCTCTGATAGAGTTGACTTTACGGAGTAGCGGGTACTGACATGAATATTGTTAGCAAGTGCATAGTTTGGCTATCTGTCTCAGAAACAACTCTGTGAATCAATAGCCAGGGAAATGGTCTCCACCCTTGAAGTGTTGAGCACCTATAGTTGCTGATTTGAGACACATTTGTGCTGGCTCAGGGTTAGCTTGAGAAGGGGCGTGACACCTCCACTTGTTTTCATTGACTAACCTGAATTTCATGTTTGTGCCCTGAAAGATCTGAATAAATCTCTGCTCATAGAGGAGGAGGAGGGACCATCAAGGAAGATTGCATGGCAGGGTTTTTACAGCATCCATCAACAGGATTTGAAAAGGGCAGTCAAGAGAACATCTGAAGTGGCTTTGCTGGGACAACACTACTATAATCTCCTTCATGGTAAATGCAGACAGCTCCTCTTTCATTAGGTCCTTGGCTTCCACAGTCTCCTGGGAGTTGCCCACTTCTCTGGTGCTGGCCAGGGCTGAAAAGTTTCACAGCCTTTGGGGTCCGTTCCTAGATTGCATGGCAACAGGATATTAGTTACTCACTCTGGCATCTGGGGTCTCCACACAACACCTGGTACCAGAAACAGCAGCTTTCAAACATGTCTTCCCTACTCTTTTCTTTGCACTTGCTTCTTCTTTTCTCCTGTACTCTGTTTCTTTGTAGCCTTTTCTTTTTAATTAAATTCAGATTATAAACTCTGCAGGGTAGAGACTTTTTCTTCATAGTTGACTGCAAAGCACCATACAAGTATACGTAATATGGCTGAGTGATAATTTAGTGGCTTCCCCACCCCCGGGGTGAAAGTACCTTAAAGGACTTACAGGTACGCAGGGCTAGGGTCCCGAGCAAGAGGTGGGGCCTCAACCAGAAGACTTTAAATCCCCGAGCCCTTCAAATCAAGATTTAAAGGGCCCAAGGTTCCGGCTACATTAGCGGCAGCCCCGGGCCCTTTAAATCACCACCAGAGCCCTGGCCTTTAAATCACTGCTAGAGCCCCATGGTAGCAGTAGCTGCGGACGTGGCCAGGAGCACCAGGGCTCTGGCGGCGATTTAAAGGGCCAGGGACTTCCAGCTGCCACCACTACCCTGGGGCTCTGACAGTGGGGCTCTGGCGGCAATTTAAAGGGCCCAGGGCTCCAGCTGCTCCTGCCTGGTGCCCAGGGCCCTTTTAAATTGCTGGCCTGGGGAGGCTTCCCCCTGCCGGTATGGTCAGCTGTGTACCGGCTCTTGCCGATGCGCTGTACCACACTGTACTGGCTTACTTTAATCTCTGCCCACCCCCTCTCTTGGAAGAGGTTGGGCTATAGTGCTTGATACTATCCTCAGGGATCAGTTTTGGGACCAATTTTTTTATTACTGACCTTGGCACAAAAAGCGGAAATGTGCTAATAAAGTTTGCGGATGACACAAAGCTGGGAGGTATTGCTAATACATAGAAGGACCGGGATATCATACAGGAAGATCTGAATGACCTAGTAAACTGGAGTAATAGTAATAGGATGACATTCAATAGTGAAAAGTGCAAGGTCATGCATTTAGGGATTAATAATAAGAATTTTAGTTATAAATTGGGGACACATCAGTTGGAAGTAACAGAGGAGGAGAAGGACCTCGGAGTATTGGTTGATCACAGGATGACTATGAGCCGCCAATGTGATATGGCCGTTAAAAAAGCTAATGCAGTTTTAGGATGCATCAGGCGAGGTATTTCCAGTAAAGATAAGGAGGTGTTAGTACCGTTATATAAGGCACTGGTGAGACCTCATCTGGAATATTGTGTGCAGTTCTGGTCTCCCATGTTTAAGAAGGATGAATTCAAACTGGAACAGGTTCAGAGACGGGTTACTAGGATGATCCGAGGAATGGAAAACCTGTCTTATGAAAGGAGACTCAAAGAGCTTGGCTTGTTTAGCCTAACCAAAAGAAGGTTGAGGGGGGATATGCTTGCTCTTTATAAATATATCAGAGGGATTAATATTAGGGAGGGAGAGGTATTATTTAAGCTTAGTACCAATGTGGACACAAGAACAAATGGATATAAACTGGACACTAGGAAGTTTAGACTTGAAATTAGACGAAGGTTTCTAACCATTAGAGGAGTGAAGTTCTGGAACAGCCTTCCAAGGGGAGTAGTGGGGGCAAAAGACATATCTAGCTTCAAGACTAAGCTTGATAAGTTTATGGAAGGGATGGTATGATGGGATAGCCAATTTTGGCAATTAATTTTGGCAATTGATCTTTGATTATCAGCAGGTAAGTATGCCCAGTGGTCTGTGATGGGATGTTAGATGGGGTGGGATCTGAGTTACTGCAGATAATTCTTTCCTGGGTGCTGGCAGGTGAGTCTTGCCCACATGCCCAGGGTTTAACTGATCGCCATATTTGGGGTCGGGAAGGAATTTTCCTCTGGGGCAGATTGGCAGAGGCCCTGGAGGTTTTTCGCCTTCCTCTGCAGCATGGAGCCTGGGTCACTTGCTGGAGGATTCTCTGCAGCTTGAGGTCTTCAAACCACAATTTGAAGACTTCAATAACTCAGACATAGGTTAGGGGTTTGTTATAGAAGTGGATGGGTGAGATTCTGTGGCCTGCTTTGTGCAGGAGGTCAGACTAGATGATCATAATGGTCCCTTCTGACCTTAAAGTCTATGAGTCTATACTATACACCCCGCCCCCCTCTTTCAGGCAAGTAAAAATTAGCAAACATTTCTTAGCTACTGCAGTGAACCTCCCTCTTCTCCTTTGGCTGGGGGCCTAACAGCTCTTACCTTTCCAGTAAAATGACTGCAAGGGCATGTGGACTCCTCGTTATTTTCAATGGAGATGGATAGTACAACCAATCCTGGCTCCCATCCATTCAACACTAGTTCTGTTTCTTCTCTGTAAACTGAGGCTTGTTCTACACTATAACGTTTTGCCGACATAGCTACGTCAGTGAAGGATGTGAAAAAAGCACACACACGCACACACACAGACACACACACAGACACACACACAGCTGACATAGCTATGCCTGCAAAACCCCCAGAGTAGACAACTCTGCTGACAGAAAAGTGCTTCTGTTGACATACATTGCATCTCCATTAGGGGGCTCTGCCAACATAGCTATTCCAGCCAAGGCTCTGTAGTACAGACCAGTGGTTCTCAACCTTTCCAGACTACTGTATCCTTTTCAGGAGGCTGATTTGCTTTGTGTACCCCCTGGTTTAAAAACGACTTGCTTACAAAATCAAACTTAAAAGCATAGAGGTGTCACAGCTCCCTCTTACTGACAAATGGCTTACTTTTGCATTTTGACCATATAATTATAAAACAAATCACAGGTTGAGAAACATTGGTGCAGACAAAACCTGAGAAGTGGCTTCACCCGACTAGTTATCCTTCAATTACTGTATTTACATAGTCAAGTTACTAAACATTTTGCTCTCCCCACAGTATTTTGTCAGCCATAGATGACCATGTTCTCACCAGCAGGAAATAAAAGTGCTTCTCAGCATTACTCCACACACACAGCAAAAAAGCCTGGTCGACCATACACAGACTCTCTGACAATACAAAGATAGGTGGATATTTCAACATCTCGACTGGTCGGATTGCCCACCAAATGCTACTCAATAGGCAGGTTAAGCAGACTACCACCAACTAGTCATCACTTAGGCAAATGCCCCCAGATACATCCAGCAATCTAGATCTTACAGCACCCTTCACCATGGAGGAACTGGACGCTGGCATCAGTTCCCTGAAAATGGGAAAAGAAGTAGGCTTAAATGACATCCAAACCAAACAAATCAAAAATGTCGACCCCTCACACATGGAAGTGGCTCCTAAATGTGTTCAATCTCTCTCTCATCCAGCTCAAGATACCGAAAATCTGGTGGCAAACCAAGCTAGCAGCCCTTTTGTAGCCTGGTATGGAACCATCCAGCCCCAAAAAACTTTTGACCCATCTCACTCCTGTGTGATATTTTAAAATTGTCTGAGTGGTTATGGTCATGTCACCTTACACAAGTTATTGAACCACTGCTTATCAGTGAACAGGCTGGCATTCACCCAGGTCAGTGATGGACTGGACAGCTTCTGAACTTGACACAACATACTGAAGGTGGGTTGATTGGGAACAGTGTTTGTTGATCTCTCAGCCACCTATGATTCAGTCAATCATTGTAAGTTTCTTGCCAAGGTACTAATGGTGACAAAGAACCACCAGTTCATAAACCTAATGCAGACCACACTAGAGAACAGAAAATTCTTCATGAACTTTTGTGGAAAACAGAGCCAATGACAATGACAGAAGGATAGCCTCCCCCAAGATAGAGTCTTAGCACCTACATTATTTAACATAGACACAAACAACCAGCCAAGCTACACTGGCACAAGGTGCATTATCTCTGCATCACCACACAACACAAGGAGTTTGGTGTGAGAGAGAGTGTACTCTGGTGAATGCACATAACATCCTAGAAAGGTATTACGCCGCCAAACAACAACGTTCAAACCCAGCAAAGACACAAGTCAGTGCATTCCAGCTCAAAAACAAAGGCCAAATACAAACTCAGTATCAGCTGGGCTGGGACGGAACTTACTCGCTCTATAAATCCCGAATATCTTGGTGTTACTCTCAACCGCACGTTCTCCTTTAGAGCCCATATTGAGAAAGCTAAGGTTAGAATGCAAAACAACACTCTCAGTAAACTGGTTACCCACTCTGTCTGCAATCAACAGCATTAGCACTTTGCTGCTCCTCTGCTGAATACACCTGCGTAGTGTGGGCAGGATCCCCTCACACAAAGAAGCTAGACTCTGTACTTACCACTGCCTGCCGCTATATTACAGGACGCCTTAAGTCTATCCACATCAACAGCCTCTACATCCTTGCTCCTCCTGATATATGCTGGGAAGTTGCTAATAGAGTTGAGCACATAAGGCAATGCACAGATCCAAGACATCCGCTATATGATATAACATTGATGCTGAGTTGACTGAAGTCATGACAAAGTTCTCCTGCCACCGTTAAACCCCTCGATTTGTCACACAAACAGACAAGGGGTCAGTTATGACAAACAAGGCCCTGTAGCCTGTGTGATCCAGTTCCCAGTCAAGCATCCACCACCCAGTGCAGACTAGCCCTGGACTATAAGGCATTGCTTTAATTGACTCCACACTGGAGTTGGACAGTCTAGAAATGCAATGATCAAGTGGGCTACTTCATTGGCCCCAATATCTGGGACTGTGGCAGAGCGCCTCAAAAGATGGGGCATCTCCTGCAGTGCCAGCTGCTTGAGTGACTTGGTGGAATGCAATGATCGGGCAATTAAATATGCACAAACATGATGGAAAGCAGCATGAGGACATGACAAGAAGATCTTGGAGCTAGCAGTAAAATTTTGGAAATGCAGTAGGAGAACTTGAATGAGTCAAGTACCAGATAGTTCCATCACACTGATCAGGCAATTGACACCAACATTTCTTTCCCCCCCCCCCACCTTCCTCCTCCCCAATTACAGCATTAGTAAAAGTCCTTTCATTTTCAGTTTAAACCAATTTTTACTGAAAAAATCCCAGGTTTTACAAAAAGTATTATTTGTTTTTTTTCCAGTTTTCACCCTTCTTTTGTATCATTCAAATGTATATTAAAAATAACTTGTTTTATTAGGAAAATACAATACATTGCATGAGATATATGTATTCTGATAATACATTAGTCTGTGTGTATATGAAAAGCTGCCTGTTGAAGTAAGGCTATGGATTAGTCTAGAAGATACGCACAAAAAACGAACAGGCACGCACGCAAGCTCTGAAGTGTGTGCATATCTGAACGTACTGATGAATCTCACGCCCACCACCTCACAGCTTGAAATGTGTAGCGGATAACTGTTTAAAGATCTGATACAGATTTTCATTTTCTTCCCATTTTAGTGTATCAGAATACATTTCAGAACACACGGAAGTATTCAAAAAAGTTATAAAAACAAAACAAAACACAACAGGAGAAAAGGATGGAGTTGAGCGTATGCAGTCCAAATGGTGGGGCCCAATAATTAAATGTAAATATTTATAGGCTAATAGTTCTAAGTCTGCACTAGTAAACTGTTTATTCAAATGAAAAGTTGTATGTGGGGATTAGAGATATATTGTTTTCTTTAAACGCAGAGGTGGCATTGTGTTTTGAGTCCTGTTTTAGTTCTGTGGCAAACTACATTAATGCTTTGATGAATGGAATTCAATCTATTTAATACTCCCCCTCCCCTCATCCTTCCATCCACCAAAATAAACCCCGATATTTACCCAGAAAAATTATGAATGTTTTTCCCCACCAACTTTCATCTATTTTTGTTGTTGCAGTAATAAACACCAATAAGTTTCTGGGAAACATTAAATAAAATAAAAATAAAAAATGAAGGGCACTAAGCATTTGACAAGACTCACTTTTTCCTTCTTAAAGGATCATAATTCCCCTCCCATCAAAGAGAACTGACAACAAGGTGGAAAGAGGCAACATGCTGCGTGATTAGAGCAGGGAACCAAGAGTCAGATCACCTGGGTTCTGTTCCTGACTCATTGAGTGGCCTTGGCAAGTTAGTTAACCACCCAGTGCTCTCTAGTTTCTCCATCTGTGAAATGGAGATAATGACACCCTATCTCACACAGGTGTTCTGAGATTTAGTGAAATAATGTTTGCAAAGCAATTTGAGATCCTCCCTTGAAAGATGTGTGGTCACTTCTGTATGTGTGTGCATGCTGCTCCATTAACACCGCCCTTCACTGGCCAGCAGATGTCCCTCTTTAAGAGAACACGGCTACCCCTCCCAGCATGGCATTAGAGCAGCAACACATCTACAGCTGAGCAGTAGAGCACATCTGTAGTCTGAACTAGCAGCTCCTGCTCAGATTTTTAAAAAACGCTATTAAAACAAAACCCTACACTGCACACACAATTCTCTCCCCGGGGACTGTAAGCTAGAAAGCGTCATAGAATCAAAGGGTCAGACGGGACTGCAAGAGTCATCTAGTCTAACCCCTTGCCGAGATGCAGGATTTGCTGTTGCTAAACCATCCAAGACAGATGGCTATCCAGCCTCCTTTTGAAAACTTCCAGAAAAGGAGCTTCCACAACCTCCCTAGGCAGCCTGTTCCATTGTCCTACTGCTCCTACAGTTAGGAAGTTTTCCCAGATATTTAATCTAAATCTTCTAGGCTGTAGTTTGAACCCACTGCAGCTTGCTTTGCCCTTTGTGGCAAGAGAAAACAACTTTTCTCCATCTTTTTTATGGCAGCCTTTCAAGTATTTGAAGACTGCTATCATATCCCCCTCCCCCACCACGCAATCTCCTCTTTTCCAAACTAAACATACCCAGTTCCTTCAGCCTTTACTCATATGGCTTGTGTTCCATCCCTTTGATCATCTTTGTCACTCACCTCTGGATCCTTACCAGTTTCTCCACATCTCTTCTATACACTGGTGACCAAAATTGGACACAGTTCTCCAGCTGAGGCCTAACCAGCACCGAGTAGAGCGGTTCTATCCCCTCCCATGATTTGCATGCTATGCTTCGGTTAATACAATCTAAAATTGCATTTGCTTTTTTTGCAACAGCATCACATTGCTGACTCATGTTGAGGTTGTGATCCACCACAACTCCTAGATCCTTCTCAGCAGTGCTGCTGCCGCCAATTTTTCTTCCCTAAGTGTAGCTCCTCGTATTTGTCTTTGTTGAATTACATCTGACAAATGTTAGGCCAGGTCTACACTACAGACTTCTGCTGCCATAACTATGTTGGTCATGGATGTGATGAGCTGTGATCCCTGGCTGACATAGCTGTGCCAGCAGAGGACCCTAGTGTAGATGCAGCTATACTGGCAAAACTGTCTTGTTTTGCTCACAGGGGGTGGTTTTACTATAGGTACAAAACGCAGCTTTGCTGCTATAGCTGCATCCACCCTAGGGGCACTTTGCCCGTGTCATATACCGGTACCGTACTCCTAGGATAGACGTGGCCTTTGCCATGTTATTTCACGTGCTATTGGAAGGTGCTCAAGTACTACAGTGATTAGGATAGTTTGAGAACCTGTACAGAATAGAACAAAACAGGAACAGATGAAGCCACAAAGCAGCACTGGTAGTGTGCTAAAAATATCAGTGTGGTTGTTGCGGCACAGGTGGTGGCTCTGGCTAGCCACCTGAGCTAGGATCCAGGGGATTGGGTGCACTTGGCCTCATGCCACTAGACCAAGCCACTGCCCATGCCATAATGTCCACAATGCTATTTTTAGCATGATAGTTGAACCCTGTTAGCAGAAGTCTGTCTGCTCGGGCTGGGAGGCACGTTCCCAACTACAGTGTAGACAAACCTAAATAGTGGAGGGACAATGAATCTGACCATCCTTCTGAATCGCCAGTTTACATACAAAGCCTGCATAAGAGCACGGAAAAGGTCAAATAGGTTCCCTGATCAGTGTGGAGGGTCACAGACATGGGATCAGAAGCCAAGGCTTCTGGCATACTGTGGCCATTGTACCAGACAGACACCTTCCCCTTATCACTGCTGCAGAATGTCAATAGAGTTGTCTTCCCTTCTCAGGACAACCAGCCCCCACAGGCAATGATTTACTCGTCACATTTTGAGGAGTGTGGAAGCCATTCTGGTGCCTCAATGCTTGAGACTGAGGTAAATGGAGGAGCATCATAGTACTGGGCCCTATCCCTGCCAGGTGTGGGACTAGAACGGAGAGAGCTCATCGCCTTGCAGGATGGAGCCCATGTTTATCAGAGGATAATGCCAGCCTCAGAACAATCTACAGAAGATGGGAGGATGAGAACAGTCTCTGGCTGGGAGGTTATTGAATGCACAAAACTTATTCCCAGTGTCCTAAAAACAACCAACCAAGCAACCCTCCCCCTCCATGTCCTACAGTTCTATAGCAGCCTAGCTTCCCCTCTCATCCTATTCTGTATGGATCACTGGACCCCAGCAGTGCACCAGTTCCCTGAGAGCATGTGGCTACAAACTCAGTTTTAACCCAGCACTGTTGACACAACACACCCTTATTCTTCAGTGTGTGTGTGTGTGTGTGTGTGTGTGTGTGTGTGTCCATTCCCTGATTCTGCCAAACTCTCATGAAAGAGCTTACTAGTGGAACTACTGGTAGAATAAATACCTCTCCGTGTGAACAAGAGTGTCAGGATGAGTTCTGTGAGGGTCAGTTGCACTTTCATTGCCTTCAGTTTAGACCTTATCTAAGCAGGAGTGTTAGCCACTGGTGTAAATCATACATTGTTGCAGCCGCACCAGTGGCTAAAACCCCAATGTAGATAAGGCCAACAGGTAACTAAGGAGCCTAAAGCCTATTTGCAAAAGTGACTTAGGCACTTCAGACCCTAAATCTCATCAAAAGGCACTGGAACTTAGGCTCCTAAATCGCTTAGGGGATTTTGAAAATTTTACTCTAAATCTCATTTACAGGGCTGTGCTAACAAGACCCCACCACATAAGACACACTTTTCATTAGCAGCAGTCTGTTGTTTTCTTGGGAACAAAACCTTATCTGCTGTGCAAGGGGTGTAATTGCTCTTTGATAGCAGTAACTTTCTCTAGCACCCTTCAGCTCAAGGATCCTAAAGCAACTCCTAAATTATATACATAGAACACCATTGAAATGCAGCCACCTCTGGGGAGGAACACAACTGTCTGCTGCACCATAGTGCAGGAAGGGAGAATGCTGACCAAAGATATTGGTGAAAGTCCATGCTATTGCAATATTCAGCCTAGCATACAAAGTTTTTTGTGCCAATATAACTATTTTGGTCAGGGGTGTGCTTTTTTTACCCAAATAGTGATACATAGTGTAGATGCAGTTATATTGGTATGAATGTGCCTACTGGTATTGCTTATTGCCCTTCCCATATGGGAATAGCTATGGGTTCTCAAACTGGAGATTGTGTGACCCCTCAGGGGGTCGCGAGGTTACTACCTGGAGGGTCGTGAGCTCTCAGCCTCCATCCCCAAACCCCGCTTTGCCTCCAGCATTTATAATAGTGTTAAATACAAAAAAAGTGTTTTTAATTTATAAAGTGGTGGTGGGGGGTCGCACTCCAATGCTTGATGTGTGAAAAGGGTCAGCCGTACCACTGTGAGAACCACTGGCCAATATAAAAGCACCTTTTCCCAGTATAATTGCGTCCACACTAGAGGGGTTGTACCTCTTTAACTATACCAGCATGCTTAAAGCAGAACAACTTTTGTGTATAGACAAGCCCTTTGTCTGCTCTCATTGACAGTGTTATCAGGATTTTAACATCCACCCAGAGCAGAACAGAGCTTGGGTTTTAAGCTCTGCAGGTGCAGCCACAACACCTAGGATGCTTCTGTTACTCCTGTCCAATCAAAGAGCTGAGCCCTGTAGTGTGATACAGAGTTCCAGCAGCCCTGTCTTGACTTTGGAGAGTGTGGCGCTGGTCCGAAAAGTGGCTGTGTGAAAATAGCACCTTTCTTGTGTATTCTCAGACTCACAGCTGATTAGGGAGTTGGCGCATGCATCAAGAGAACTGTCCAGTAAACCCGGCTTATAACATCTCTGATCCCGAGAAGGACTCATTTACTGGAGATGGTGCAGGAGGCAGAAATAACCCAGCTTGGCTCTCAGATCCCAGCAGGAGTTTACAGAGATTACAGTGTGTATGGGGGAGGGGGCGGGAGAAAATCTCTTTACTCTTACACTAAGCACATTGGATCTGAAGATGAACAGAATGCCACAATGCCATTTTAACAGCATGACTTTGAGAGCAGACCAGCACCTTATGTAGAACTATGGTGCCACACAGTCCTATCTACCATTTGGACCAATATGGTAGAGAGAGAGGCAGAGCCCTGGGCAAAGAGTCACTCATTTAAAAAAGAGCTTCTCTTTGCCCCCTTTAATACACATGCTAGCCATGCTGAAATGTAACTGCAGGAAGAGGATAACTATGGTTATATTTTATCCATTCGCCCAGGAATGAGCTTTGCAATAGCCCAACCCTGCTCTCATGCCATTTCCAGCAGGGATAACAAACAGTTCTGAAAAACATAAATGATTGTGCTGGAGAGACGGTGAGGAGGGGCTGACATTTTGTAAATTATTTCCAAAATAATTGGATGGTCTTGTGTTTAAAGCACTGAACTGAGATGCAGGAGACCTAGGTTCAATTCTGGCTCTACCATAGGCTTCCTATGTGACCTTGTGTAAATTACCTGATCACTCTGTGCCTCAGTTTCCCCATCTGTTCTTGTGTTAGGCACTCTCACACTGTGGCTACAGGTAGGTAAGCACAATAGAAATGCCTACAAGTAAAATAACTACTATTCTAAAGACTTGGGGGCCACAGTCAGCTTTCAGCTACCCCAGCTATCTCAAGACAATTATGCTGTCACAGCTCCACTGATGTAGTGGAGAACAGAATCTGACTATAGACCACTACTACAGGGGCAGTTATACCTCATCCACACCAATGGCACCACTGTGTTGTAAGAGACAACTTAATAAGCACACACTCCTGTTTAGCACAACCCAAGATGTATGGACTAGAACTAGATGACCTCCTGAGGTCCCTTCCAACCTTGATATTCTATGTAGCACAGACAGGATCACATCGTGTCCGGTCACATTCTGGGTCTCCTTCTTTAGCATAATAATAATTTCTCTCTTTGCCTAACTGCCCCCGTCACCTCTGGCTGCTTTAGTATTTGTCACTTGACCATTTCCTCTCAAAGCATTCCACCACTTCAAACCCTGTCAAAGGACTTTACATGCTGCTTAGACATTGGCAGCACCATTTTCCAGCCATGCTCCAAAGGCCCTAGCTACACCACAAAAAACCAAAACCAACCTGGACACAACACCATTGGCCTTCGACGCGGCTCTGTCTTGCAGGTTCATCCATGGCTTTAGCATGGTTCGGTCTGTTCTCATTCTGCACTGCAAGCTGAGAGAGCGAGTGCTTTATCTAATTCACACGGGTGGTTAGAAAGCAAGTTGATTGGGGCCTTAGGAATGCTTAATATAGACAAACACATGGCTGATTGGAGATGGACTCCCTCTTTTCAACTGCTACAGCATGTTTCTTTGAATCTTGCTTATGGCTGGGGGAGATGGTGTAAGACTACAGCTCCATGCCCCACAGGCAAACTAGCTTTGAGGTAGGTCAATCATCTGGCAATGATCTTGCCAAGTTTGCTGTGCTTCCTAGTTAAATGTGGAACACAGCATCAGTCACTCCCCACCCCCAGGATATTCTCCGTAAATTACCTGATCTTTTCAAGATTCCATACCCTCCCTCCCACAGAGCCACAACTCTCATCCTAGAACATGGGAGTGTGTGCACTGGGCATTGGATGGGTTTGCATTTCAGGTTACAAATGAAACTTGTGGGTTTATCAATATGAACTCCTGGGTTTCTCAATCATCTTATTCCTTGCTAATGAGTCACAGTTTGGAGCCTTTAATCTGGCCAATAAGCAACTGATAGATGGCATTTCCCAATGGGCTAATTGGAAGCATTTCCTCTTAGCTCTCATACTATTTCTTTTGAAAACACTTTCCTGCCGCCTCCTCCAAAGAAGCAATAGCTTTACAAAAATATTTGCACATTGTTTGGGCCCCACCAGTTGATTATGAACTAATAAAATTCCATCATCAAGGAGTTGCAGACCCTGTAATATCAGGACACCAGGCAGTGATGTCTAGTGGCTAGAACAAGAGGCTAGGAGTCAGGACACACGGCTTCTAGTCCTAGCTCTGCCATTGACATTTTTGTGCAACTTTGGGCAAGTCACTTAAACCCACTGTGCCTCAATTTCCCTATATGCAAAATGAGGACAATAATACATAGCTAGCTTTGGAAAATGCTTTGAGATCCTCAACTGAAAGCTGCCATATAAGGGAAAAAATTGTTAAGGGACCATCTTAAATCCTGGGGACTAACACCTACTCTAGCCAAATGTTTGTTCAGATTTACAAAAGAATGAGCTTTACTACAGCATATAGAGATCTGGGTCTTCTCCAGCTTCATTAGTTAGAGATCAGCCACCTACTCCAGACAAGAATTTGTTTGTGTGTTTGGTATTCACAGCTAGCAGAATTCCAGGTGCATGGAACTAGTATGCTAACTGTAAATCAGTAAATTCTATTTCAGAAATGAACAAGTTCTTCTAAGATCCTGCTACTAGGGGAAGCCTAGGGTTAACTATGACCAGCTAACCTTTTTAAACACAACTGTTCTTGTCTACTCTATGGGCAAAATCCTGTTGAACGTGTTTGTTAACATGTTTTCTAACATAATGGATTTTCTCCAGTGTAAACAAGGCCTAAATGAGTTTATACTTGTCCAGTATTAACAGTTAGCAAAGCTACAGAAATGATACATTTGCCGGCCTCTATGTTACTACACAGGGATTGCTTATACCATGTGCCCAGATCACAGGTAAAATCGGAGGATTTCTACAAATCTAGAAGAAATTACTTTTGGATTGACATGATACAACCTTGGATTCCTGCTTGTCAAAGAGGCGTCTGTGTTCTGAATTCCTTGAGTTATAGAATAAGATGACTGCTATAACATTTTCTGTTGCTTGTGTTCACATGAAGTAGACCTGACTGATAATGCACCAGAGTGTGTGTGGAGCAGCAGCTGTTACGCTTTCAAAGAGCATTATTGATCTTTTTCAAGTCTGGCTGCAGACTGACATAACTGATAAAAAGATTCAAGTCCTCAAATAAATTCCATCCACAACATGCAACCTTCATGCATTGCTAGCAGGAAGGAGGTTCATAGGAAGCCTCTGTATGGTGACATAGGCTAGTAAAACTTATGCATTTGTTCCTTTCTCTTCCCCGCACTCAGGGTCCGCATCTATTATGATTAGCACTGTGAAAGACTTATCCAGGGAGACTGGTTGCCTCAGGAGTAAAGTCTTTCATCTCTAGAGCTGTGGTTCAAAGGCAGCCTCTGTCAGCAGTGACCAAAAGTTGTTACCATTTGGTAATCTAACGACCAGGAGGTTTTGTTAGTTCCCAGTGTAGGGCTGGTCCAGCTGACAATAGGCTGGAAACACATTAGACCCTTTACACTGTCAATACTAATGTCTGTGCCCTGAATTCCTGGCTATGCTGGAAGGCTCATAAAAAAAAAATGGTGTAGCGCAGTGAAAGCCATTGACAGGGAAGCTTGAACTGCTGCTGCCCAGGCTGTACCTGCCTTGTGGATATGTGGAGGCAGTTGGAGTAACAGAATAATTTTCACAGATGGTGAATTCACCACTTTGCAGAGCATCTGCACAAGGCCTGTGCCCCACTTAAGTCCAGAGGGCTTGATTCAGTATTGCCTTGGGGCCCCTTTACACTAGCTTGGGTGGCCCAAATGGGCCACAGACAAGCGCGATACCCCAATGCCACTCAGATGCAGAATGGCCTCTGCCAGCTCTTCGCCACCCGTTCTAGGCACATTGGGGGAGGAGGAGTCGGGGCCAGGGCAGCAGACATGTCCTCCTACAAAACCCAATAGAGCTCACTGAAGCAGGAGTGTAAGTTAGGGCAGCCTCCTGGATAGAGGAGGCACAACCTGTTTCCTCCTTGTTCCTGCATCAGAGTGGGGATCAGCCCCGACAGCTCTAGGCTTGGCAGTTCAGAGCCCTGGCACTTCTGGGCTTGCCGTGTCAGTTATGAAAGTAAAAAAAATTGCTTGAGCCTCAGCACCTCTTTCATTAACAATTAAGCACTGGGGGGGATGTGGTCCACAGGGCTGAAATGGTGCACAGTCATCAAATAGGGTGGGGTGTGGGTTTTTTGGGCAACTATACAAACTGTTGCTAACATTTCTTCAAAATCTCATTATAAGAACATAAGAACAGCCATACTGGGTCAGACCAAAGGTCCATCTAGCCCAGTATCCTGTCTTCCAACAGTGCCTAATGTCAGATGCCCCAGAGGGAATGAACAGAACAAGCAATCACCACTTGATCCATCCCCTGTTGCCCATTTCAGTTTCTGTCATTTCATTCGTTCGCTGAGAACAGAGACTTAAGAACAACCTTCCCCCTTTTTAAAGTGATTCTCTTCTGGGAGAAAATTCAAGACACCCTCTATTTAGTTCCTTTTATCCCCTGTTTGTGTTATTTTCTGAACAGCACATGTAATAACTGGAGCAACAATGCAATTGCATCAAGATATCAAGTGTTGCTGAATAAGACATAGAGCAATGATTTGGGCATACTGGCATTATGTGATCTAGCCTTGACAATATCCTGGCAGAGTGGGGACACCCACACGTTCCCAACAGAGGCGAGCTGGTGGGAGGTGGGCGTGAACGTGTCAAACCTTAGGGGGGCTATAAACATCTGATTAGCTGGCCCCATCATCAAAAAAATGGTGGCCAAGGTGTATACATGCCAGACGGTGATGAGCTGGGAAAGTGAGAATATTGCAAATACCTAACAAAACTTTGTTGCACAATTCTTGTATAAATGCCCTGGGCTTGCTGAGGTACTTCCCAAGGTGGAAACACGTATCACTCTTCCCCTTTTGAGTTTCTAATCAAAGACCGATCAGTTCTCAGCTACAGTCTACTTTGAAGTTCTAACAGACACCACAGCAGTGAAAATGCCCAGGTGACACCAGGCTCCCGATGTGCTCTATTTCACACTCCAGTTTTAAGGCAATGAGGAGCGCTCTATAACAGTTACAGTATATATTGAAGGACTATGAAGTGTATCTATGCACAGGTGCGGCAGCACCACTGAAAAGTAGCTTTCTATGTGAACTTCTGCTGCAGTGTGGGAAGGAGGAGTTTTGTTTTGGCCCCAACCACTTCTACAAAACATGCTGCCATTGTCCAAAGACCCTTGAGTTTTAAGATACCATTTCACTGACCTAACCAGTAAACTGCTTTGAACACAGGCTTGTCTATGTTGACAAATGCTTCGCGTTCAAAAAGCTAAACCAACACACAAGTAGCATTATGATAAACATGATTTCGCCCTTAGTTTTGGCAAAGAGAGCACTGTTTAAAGACATGTTAGATGGTTCTGGTTAATGCTGCATGAAACAGAGTAGGCTCAACTGGTTAGTTATTGACTGCTGGAATTGGGGAAAATTCCCACTGTAGACAAGGCCTTTATTCCTGACTGACCATCAGCTTGTTGTGGTTTCTTGGTTTCCTCTCACTTAATTAGTCAGTTTTTTTAAAGTGAATTTCTTGCTGGCGGAACTGATAGGCCTGGAGAGAGAACTCCTCTTTGCAAGAGCCACAGTAGTGCCGGCATCAGCCAACTCTGCCAATGAGTGTCATTGGTGGTGTTGGGGTATGATATGCAGACACTTCTCCACTGGGAACTGGACTGAGACCAATCCACTTTCTATACAGACCACTGAACCCCCAGAAAACACTGACAAGTTTTGGTCACTGACTATCTTGTGTGGGTTTCGCCCAGTGAAAAACTCTGCATCTCATTTCTAAACCCCTAAGCTATTCTTTCTAGTTGATTTTTCCATTGGAAAATGTACGTTACTCTTTGTATAAGAACAATTTTTCAGCTCGTGTGTTTAAGTGACTCATATTTGAACATCTTCCTGCACTTTTTCCAGGCTCTAAATGAAGAAATCTGGACCTTTTTGTTACTAGATCAGAGTGGGCTAATAGACCACCATAGTTAAGGGTGAGACTAGTTCACTACTTAACGGCTGTTTTTCCTACATGCTCTAAAATCCATATCATTTATTGTCTTAAAAATTGCTGTGCCTCATGGGAATCAGGGGGAGGTATAGTGATCCATATCTGAGGTTGTTTGAGCAGGGGTTCTTGCAATACATCCACACTCTTCCTTAAAAATCATATGATGTCAACATTTTATAGTTATTATATATTTTTTGTATATACCTGGGGCTTAGACTAGGACTCTGATCCTCCCAAACTTGAGATCACCTGCTCAGGACTGATCTCAGCGAGTGTCCAGCATCCACTGCCTCTTTTGAAAGACAATATTTAAAAGGTTATTCAGAATAAAATCTGAATGTGCAGTCGTCTGTGCCCAGTGTAGCAGGACTGGGGCCCTATTACAAGCCAGAGTGTTTGCAGGTAACCTGATGTCAGAGTAAGTGGGTGACTCAAGGTGAAATGCTGTGGTCACTGAACACAAGCAGGTCCATGTACCATGGTTCTGGGCCCTACCCTTGGCAGCTTTCTGAGTGTGTGTGTTGTGCACATTAATTGCATTCTGTGAGGGCCCCTTCTGTAATTTTTGCCATGAGACCAAAGTTTCAGGTTTAAGAGCTGGTATTTCAAGTCCACATACACACTTCAGGTATGCCTACACAGCAGCTAGACACCCACGGCTGGCCCATGCCAGCCGACTTGGCTGGAGCCAGAGCTCTGGATCCTGGAGCCCAGGCCCCAGCTAGAGCGCAGATTTCAACTTCAGCAGTATTGTCAAAGAAAACAGCATTAATTAAATGGAGGGAAGATGAAAGACTCAAGTAAGGATTGCATTTGGGTAATGTAATGTAATCAAGACTGATCGTCTTCATTAAAGCATTTAGGCGGCCCAGCTCCATCAGCGCAGCTGCTCCAATGCAGTATTTTAAGCGTAGACCTGCCCTTAAGTTCCCCTTGCTGCTGGTAGATAGGCACCGCATAGCCATATGCACCATAGCTGGTAGATGCACACCTCATAGCTCAGCGACTACCCCCATTCCTTCCTCCTTATGGCCCCTTCAGCCCTACTGGGGGCAAGAAGGGGCCAGGAGGTGGGCAGACCTGGGAGTTGAGTGGCAGGGAGGTGTTCCCAGGAATCCTCCTGGTGCCACCCCAGGTGCTCCTCTCACTACTGTTACTTCCTCAGAAAATAAGGGAAATTCACTGCCCATAAACCCAACACACGACATAAAATGACACCATTCCTTATGTCTGCTTATTGGAAGGCAGTCCTGGTTGACACTTACAGCTTATCCTGAGTGGCTCTAGCCAGCTCCAGGGGGCAGAGCTAAGGTCAGAGTTAGCATGTACCTTAACTCTTTATTTCCTGCTTTTTCAGCAGTTTAAGTATAGGTACATTCAACATTTTGGAACTTTACTAGGCTCTGTCAGTCAACCTTAACTCTGCATTAACAAAGCCCGTGGGCAATGTTCCTAAGACAACAGTCTCAGAAACAGATTGCTCCCTTGTATAGAAATTAAACTTTCAGTAGACAAACATTTTCCAGGAAAGTAGAAAACAGTTTAAGGGGGACTTGGAGAAACTTTCAAATATGTTTGCATTTAAATCTATTTACCTTTCACAATGACCCCTTTGCTTATTAAATAGATTTCATTTTAAAAGCTCATGCCTAAAATTCTAGGACATTGGGCCACTTTTATGCTATTAAAGGCACCTGTGAGTTACATTGCATCAGTTGCACAAAAGACATACCAAAAATAAGTCTCCCTTTCAACACTCCCTGACTCATCCCACCCCTTCGGTGTTGCACCTCAGTGCCCTATGGTACATTTATGTTATAGCAACACTGAAAGGCCCAAGCAAGATCAAGACCCCAAAGTGAAAGCACTGTGCAAGCACATAGTGAGGGACAGCCCCTGCCCTACAGGGTTTACAGTGAGGCACAGGCAGAGCTAGTAATAGAACTCCCAGTCCACTGTTCTATTAGCCTTTGCTGTAGTGAGCCCCAAGAGACATCTACAGGCAGCTACGTTCCCTTGATCTTAGCTCCTCCCTTCACACTTTTAAGACCAATGACAGTTATTTTGCAGGTGTTTTCAGGCAATTCCAAGGGCCTGGGAAATTTCCGAAATGCTCGAGTCTCAGACAAAATTATGAGGATAGGTGAGTATGTTCCCTATGTGCTTTCTCTGAACACACTGGCAGCAGTACTGAAAAAATATTTTCCCTTGGACTTCTCTATGTGATTTGGTTGCATTAGCGTATGTAGCTATAACAACTAATTTTGCAGGACTTTTATTCGTGTGTGTACATTTAAGAAAAAAAGTTTGCATAATGTGGAGAGTTAAAATAAAGGCAATGAAGATCTACAGAAGTGGAAGAAAATCTATGCAAGAATCTCCTTTTTAGGGAGAAAAAAGTCATTCATTCTTCTATAGTTTGCTCAGAGGGTTCTGCAGCTGCTGAATAACATTGACAGCAGTTTAAGCATTAAACCTGTTAAATGTGGTACAGGTTAGAAAAAGCACCTCAGAAATACCGCCACTGAGTTTCCATTAGCTATGTGTGTCTGCAGTTTTTGCACAGTCCTAAATCAAAACCAGATCTGAAAATAGCTTTCCCAGCTTGTTTATTTAACCAAAGGGAAGATCATATCCGTTATTTCTATCTAGACTGGATAAAGCACTAAAGAACAGGCTGCAGGGAGCTATCTTGCATTGGAACAAACGAGACATAACCAAATGTGGATCTTCCAGGGTGCTATGAACGCCTTGTACAGTTGTAATATTAGCACATGAAGATTACTTTGGTAATTGATGCATCTAGTTGGCCAGCAAGGAAATGGTTATCATTATTAATAAAGAAGCCCAGTTGTGGAAAGTTGAAGTGTGCCATTAAAATGAAGATGGTTAGAGTTCACACCTACCTTGAGTCTATTGTTAATATGAGAAGTGAACAAGACCACAGTGCATTGAATTATATTGTATAGGACCTTCTTACAAATCCGAGAGCTAGAAACTCCCTTCGAGCTTGAGTCTGCTCCATTGAAGTGAATGGGAGTTTCACTATTAACTTGAATGGGAGCATGAGCAAGCCCTTAAACACTGACGTTGAGTTCTGCAAGTAAACCCTGGGATTATTTGAATTTCCCTCCTGCCTCCCCGTGAATCTCTGGTGTTTCATCCAATGGGGAAGGCCTAAATGTGAAGATATCTCAGCCAAGGAACAAACACCAGTGGGAAATTCCTCATCTTCTTACCTTCTCCCTTTGAAGAGCGTGTGTTTTTCCCTCCTTGTAATGCAGCAGGGAAGACAGCCTTCGGAAATGCTGTAAAATGAACACCTTGAATGACACTATTTTGGCCCTGAACAAGTCACATGTTACAAAACAGCCAGGTAATATTGCAGCCAACTCATCTGCTATTCAGTTCTGTAGATTCCTGCTACTTAACTAGTGACAAAGCCTCTCACATGGGCACTCTTGCCACTAATGGTGTAATCATGGGACAGCCCCGGTGCTAGCAATAGTGGATGTGTTAATGTGGACAGAGCACTGAGGTCTTTATATCTAACTCTGGCAAAACCCCTGTACTCTGTTTTATCCCACAGCCCTCCCAAAACTCTGCATTTGGCAGTACTACCACAAAACTATGTTCAATAGGAAGAAGGAGCATTTCTAAGATAGCTGTAGAAAACAGTTCTTGGGTCTGTATTGGCTCAAGATTTGGGATTGTTATTCTTCTGATTTAGAATAATAAATGCATTTGATGATAATTTGAGCACGTGTCAAGTGGCAGATGAAAATTTGGCGAAAGGGGGAGAAAACTCAGGATTCTTGGTTTCCCTGTGAGGCACACAAAAGGTAGGTAGAAGATGGGCTAGCCTTGGTCACACACACAAGCCACAGGAAAGAATCAGGGGGCACTAGAGGGGAATAGTAAATAGAGGGAGAGGGAGATGGAAAACTTTAGACAACAAAGGAGTGGATTAGACTAAAGAGGTGATAATGGTGTTCCTTTGGCAAAAGTCAGGGCTAAAACAGATAACAATTAGCACAAAAGAAATAAGAAGAGAAGAGAATGAATAATGGGGAATCATTTGAAATGAGAGGGGGGGATAAAGAGAGGCACTTCAAAGGAATGATCAGAATTGAAGCATTTTTGTTGTAATTAGTTCCTAATGCTTCCAGGTGGAGAAAGCATGACATCTGGATGGGGCACCTGATTCAGTAGGTTGTGTATGGTGGGGAGGTAGCGTAGATGTACAGACTGGTGTTTGTGGAGAGGAAGGATCATATTGCTTGTCTGGAGAGATGGAGGTAGGGTGGGAGGAGGGGGTTGCTTTCCTATGCAAATGTGCATGGAACAGATGGAGATATTGCCAGACTTGTACAAAAATCATGAGTCAGGCTGCAAAAATCATGACACTGGCTTAAAATTGTGAGATATTGAAAATAATACAAAACCCATGGTGGGTTCTGTCTGGTTTCTGAACCTTCAGGGTGCACTCACTCCACATGATCAAGCTTCCTCCACAACCAGAATGGCTGCTGGTTGTTTTTGTTTTAAGCGATAGTTGAACTGCTCCATGCAATCCTTTAATTCCAGCAGCTGTGGCTTTAAGATGGACACCAAATATTGTGAGACTTGTGCTAAAACCACATTCTTTGTCAGATGATGGGAATAGCAGGAAAATTTGGAAGCTGAATGGAAGATCAGTTTCAGATACAGCTGGTTGGGATGGGGGGAGAGTGGGTTAGGTTAGGGGTTCTCAACCTGTGGTCCCCAGACACCTGGGGGTTCATAGAGTATGTCTAAGGGGTCTGTGAAAGGTTAGAACAGTGGTTTTTAACCTGTGATCTACAGACCCCTGGGAGTCCTCGGACTATGTCTAAGATTTCCAAAGGGGTCCACACCCCCATTTGAAAATTTTTAGGGGGGTTGCAAATGAAAAAAGGTTGAGGAGGGATTATTAGATCGACTGCATGTGTGTGAGGGCTACATACCGAGGAATATAATTATTTTCTATAGTAACTCAGAGTTTATCTAGAGTAGGGAAATTTGTACTGGTATAACCATAACAGTGCTAATTCCTACCCCTAAAAAACAATATAAACCAAGACTCGGTGCAGCTCACTAAAAGGCTTTGACTAAGAACATGAGAATGGCCCATACTAGGTCAGACCAATGGTCTATCTAGTCCAGTATCCTGTGTTCCAACTATGGATGGTGCCAGCTACTTCAGAGAGAATGAACAGAACGGGACAATTATTGAGTGATTCATCCCCTGTCATCCAGTCCCAGCATCTGGCAATCAAAGGTTTATGGACACCCAACGCTTGCATCCCATCCCATCTTAACTAATAGCCACTGATGGGCCTATCCTCCATGAATTTATCTATTTTTTTTTTAACCCAGTTTTACTCTTGGCCTTCACTACATGCCCTGGCAACGAGTTCTACAGGTTGTGTGAAGAAATACTTTCTTATATTTGTTTTAAACCCGCTGACTATTAATTTCTTAGGGTAACCCCTGGTTCTTGTGTTATGTGAAGGGGTAAATAATACTTCCCCATTCACTTTCTCCTCACAGTTCTTGATTCTAGGACAGACGGTGAATGTATCAGTAGGATTGTGACTTTTCATTCTGATATTTAATTAAAACTGTATTTGGTATCTACTGCAAGTTTCAGCAGGAATACAGGGTCTGAGAGCGGCCTTCCAGATGTGGTTTGAATATTTATTATCTAGTATTTATATTAGAATCATAGAATCATAGGAAGACAAGATTCTTGTCCCTTTCCTTAGTTCTTCTGTTTTTACTTCCCTTGTAATTCATTTACTGGGACCCAGTTACTTCCCTACCTCACAGGGATATTTGGAGGCTAAACCCATTAAGGACTGTGAGGTGCTTGTGCACTATTGTCACAGGGGCCTTATACATATCTTAGATTGATAGTTATTACAATAGCCCCTTTTAAAGAAAACACCCATAAAATACGTTATTGGCAAGATCCTGTATTCCATCTGCAAACCATGGTAATGAGCTAAGCAATGTAGTTTATCCATTCTAAGTGGTGGGAGCTGGTTCTCTCAGTTTTGTGTCCTATAAAATTAGAGAGCTGGATCCAGAACTAATACTTAAAAATCACTGTCTCAGGATGGGCTGTGGGTAAACCCACTTTAAGTGCCCAAAGGCCCAAGCCTGCTGACACTGACGTCAGTGGGATTCTGGCCATAGACTTCGTTAGGAACAAGATGGGCCCCAAGTGATTGTCAGTTATGTACGTTCGGTCTTTCCCAAAGCATCTCAAACTTCAAAGCCAGAATAAGGTTTAATAGAGCCCAGATTCACCAAAAATCTCATTCACTCTAGATAGACTCTTCCCCTTAATGGACCTAACCCCCTTCCACCTCAAGACAGCTTCCTACTAGTTCTCCCCCCCCACCATATGCTCTGATCTTCCTCCTACTCCTGAGTCATTCTTCTTCCTTGCAAGTGAAGCAGGGAGCCAGCTGCCAGCAATCAGACGTACTTTGCTCCTGCCTTCTTGCTCCGTTTGGGTCCCCTCCAAACCTGGGATCTCAAATCTGTCCCTGTTGAGGTTTAGAAAATGCTGCTCCTTGATCTTTTCATATGCAGCTCTTGGATTCTTATGCCTCCCCCACTGCTGTTTTTTTTTTTTAAGGTCTTCCTTATGTCTGAAGCTCTTATCAACTCTTTGGAACAGAATACACTATTGGTACCATGGGAGACTGATGTCATGTCTCACACCTCCTGGGTCCCAGGTCACATCTGCTTTCTAAGCAGAAGGCTCAAGTCACAAGATTCTACTTGTTCCTTACTGCTAAGGCCAAAGAACAAAATTAATAAGATTGAGGCATTTATTTTTTTTAAAGAGTTTTGAATTATGGATGGAAGCAAGATATAATCAAGCTCTAACCAATGGAGATCAAGTCTCCACCTTTTGGAAAGGGCATGAATACTTGATGCACCATATTTATTTTAATCTGCATATGTACAGCCCAGTCCTGGCAGCCCTGGACATCACTGGCTGGTAGAATTGTGCCTGTGCTTTGTGAACTGTAACGGTGCTTGACACTGCAACAACTGTGCAAGGTTACAGGAGAAGACAGTCTCTTGTATTGGTACCTGTAGATTGTGGGATTGTCGTCATCATGTGCTGATGGCATAGTTTTAGCTCCAAGAAACAACAATTCTTGGCTTTTCTGGAGTGCTCTTTTTCTGTAGCTCTCAAAGCACTTTATAAAGGGGTGGGGGGGGGAAGGGGTGTAAACATAATTATTTCCATTTTGCAGCTGGGGTATATGGAGAAGTGACTTGTCCAAGAACATAAAACAGGTCAGAGTCAGAGCTGTGCTTTTCATCCAAATAAAGCACCTTATTTATCACAGATGACCAAGTAGCAGTATTGCCAACCTCAAATGCTAAAAAATCGTGGGACAGGCTCACCAAAAATCATGAGGTTGGCTTTAAAATCATGCAATTATGTAAAAATAATAGACTTGGTGTTCTTTTTATTTGCCTTCCGCTTTTTGAGCCTTTAGGGTGCACTAGGGTCACATTCTAACTTACAAGAGTTAGAAACTTACTTACATTTTACTTACTTTTTCTTTAAGAATGAAGGCTGGTGACCCACCCCCAAGGATTACAGAGTTCATAGTCCATCAAGATGGACAGAACTGTTCACACCTCTCAGAACTTTTGTTTCAGGATGTTTGCAAACTCAGGCAGGTGTCACCCTCTCTGTTATATTTAAGTCACATTTTCAAGCTTTTCTTCTTCACAAGGATGAGGTTCAAAACATAAATATTTTTAAATGAAAGCTTATAGTTAGAAGCATGACGACATGAGATTCCAGGAGCCAGGACCCTATCTATAAGCCTATTGTACCTATGCCTCAATTTATAGCTCTACATATGTGTGTTTCTGTTAGGGAAATCTGATAACCAACTGCAAGTATTTGAACGTAGTAAGAAGCATTGTTTAGGGTGTTGTATAGTAACTAGGAGTCATGGGATAGAAATTAAGAAGAGGAAGTCCTTAGCGTCCAACTGAATCCTTAGGTAGAAGAGGAAAACTAAGGCCAGTTCTACACTAGAAACTTTTCCTGATAGAACAATGTTGGTTAGGGGCGTGATTTTTTATGACATTTTTATGCTGGCGAAAGTCCTACTATAGGTGCAGTTATACTGGCAAAAGAGATTTTGCTGGTATTGCTTATTTCATTTGGGGAATTGGTATAAACTATACTGGCAAATGCTCTTTTGGCAGTATAAGCTGCATCTACGCTAGGAGGGTTTGCCAGTGTTGGGAAATGGCATTGTTGTATATATTAAACATAGTAATAAACACCCTCTAGTTCTCATGTAGCACTTTTTGTCATTAGATCTCAACATGCTTTATAAAGGAGGTATCATAATCCCCATTTTATAGAAGGAGAAACTGAGGCACGGAGAAGGGGAGTGACTCACCCAAGGTCCACATCAAATATGTGGTACCACTCAGTGCACATAAGGGCTGCTTAGAATTGTATCAGCTGATCATTGTTAAACTGCTGGAAAGCTCAATCATTGTAAATGAATTCATCAATGGCATTACGCTAACTGAAGCACAAATGATTACGTCCATTCACACTCCTCATGCTGTTATCATGATAATGACACTTGCAGTTTTGCCCTGTGCTTGCACTAGTAGTCAGCTAGACCAATTCAGCTGCAATGATTTCTGGCAACCTGTACCACTGTTCCCAGCACAAGGCATTTTGAGAGATATTGACAGACATTGTGGGCTATCTCTGTGGGCCCTGTGAGACTGTGAGGAGTCATACACTCACCATTCCCTTGCGTATCACAGAACTCACCTGGTGCTGGCACTTGTTTATGGTACAGTCTTTAGTTACAGGTTCACATGCTATTGCCTTATTCCACAGTTGTTTCTACATCCAATAATGTGCGTAGCATTTTGTAGCAATGTACTGTACTCTGGATGCCCAACGGTCCATGAAAGTAATATCTATGAAAATTACACGGTAAACTTTACATGTTAGAATAATATAGGAGAAGAGTGAAAATCTTTTGCATAAGCCAAAGTTCACTAGTTAGTTAACTTCATTGATATTTGCCTTACTCCTTGAATCACACCTAATTATATAGCGCACAGGTGGTGGCAAAAAAAAAAATAAATTAAAATACATACCTTTTAGAGAAAAGCACTTACGTAAAGAAGGCTGTCAATAAATTCACATTGGACTATTCCTATTAGGACAATAAAATTAGTGTAAGCATAAGAGAATGAAAAAATATTGCAAGATTACATTACAGATTTTACATGTGCATCTAGAGTGGTATTAAGAGAGCTCCCTCTCCTCAGATCTCTTCCGGATTGCAAAGAAAGCTTCATCAGTTTTTGTTGGTGTTCTGCTTGCTTATGGAACATTTTTGTAATAAATTGGATACTGCCCCCAAAACAGAAGGAAAAAAATACACTACACTCTTCCAATGCAATAATGTTACCATAAAAGCTAAACCCCTTAGCATTTTCCTGCCCTTCAATAGTCCAGTTGTTTTCTCTCTAGCAAGAGCTGCTAGCATTGAGACCACAGTGAAGAATGATTTTAGTGGAAAGCAGCAATGGCTGGAGCAGGGGAAGCTAGGTTTACAGAACTGGGATCTAGTAATTAGACAGCACTAGAGGGAAGCATCAGGAGCCAGATTTAAATGTGCCTTTCTCCCCTTCCAACTAGATCAATCATGGGCACCACAGCAAAGAAGTGTCCCTCGTGGAAACAGGGTTCAAAATCATGAAAGATGAGCAGTGGTGAGTGGCAGGAGAGATGAGTTTTAATGGCCATATTTGTAGTCAGGAAGGAATTTTCCCCCAGCTCTGATTGGCAGAGAACCTGTAGACAAAGCTCATTACAGGATCAGGGCCCAAGTTACTGAGTTGTATGTTATAGGATGTTATTAAGATGTGAAAACAGCACTTTATAAAGGAAATGCGGAGTTATTCTTAACCACAGCAGAGATAGCAGCCAAGTAGAATCCAGACTACAAAATGTGCCACACCTAGAATATAATGTATTCTGTTCCATCTTTCTTTTATTTGCCTTCCCCTCTTTTTATAGTCTATATAAATATCATCTATCTATGTCTCCTAATTAAAGTTTTGAAGTCTGTGAAAGGTCCCTCATAATTTCATTTTTTAGGAAAAGTATATTAATCATTACAAGCTAGTTACTGGAGCTCCTCCTTCCCCCTTTCAATATCAAGATGCAGGAAAGTGCAAGAGAACCCATGGAATCTCTGTTGCCCTAAGGATGTCACATAAGTGACAATTTACAAGGGAAGTGCTGAAAGATCAAAGAACTGAGCCCATTTCCAAATCTACAGGTAGGGAATAGGTCCATTATCTCCCAATACTAGCTCTTTCCTGGGTTTGTTTTCAATATACATTGATATAATGTCTGTCTTCATGAGAAGTCTGACCTGGAAAAGGAAGCATGTAGGTCCAAGGTCTGCCTTCAGTTACAGTGGGGCTGGATTGAGGCAAATGGGGATTTAGGCACACTCCCAGGTGGGTCCCCCACCGCTCTCCTCCCCACACCCTTGTGGTCCTGCCCCTGCTTGCACAATGGCACTCTGGTCCATGACTAGGATTAACAGTGACAAGGGTAAAACTCAAATCTGCTGGCTGGTGGAGAAGCTGGGCCTCCCCCATCTCGAAACTATCACTCCCAGTTACCAGGCAAATTAGTGTCCATCCCAGAGGAAGACTCAGCCCCACCCCTTGACAAGAGCATGATGAGATTTCCATTTCTCCCAGTCATCTCCCCTTGAGTAGCAGGGTTCGAAGTTAACAACTCATTTAGATGAATGGGGCAGTTAACACCTCTCTGAACAATTGTGTCATGTTCTTTGCAGGTTCAGGCAGAATGTCTTTTAATCAGTTAGGGCCTGTCTAAACAGGAAAATTATTCCAGAATAAGGTAGGATGTCAATTTAAAGTACTCTGGTTATTCCAGAATAACACGTTGTGGGGGCACTCTTATTCTGGAATAAATGGGCCTGCATGAGTATATGGGGGAGGTACAATTTGTATATTAAAGATGTAAACAGAATTTAGTCCCTCCTTTATTTTGTATCATTGGGAAAAGGAGTCTTTACATAACTGCATTGAGGAAACTGAAGTACTGTTTTTAAATTATGTGTTGGTGTTGTCATAAATTCAGAGATGCTAAGGCCAAAAGGGACCATTGTGATCATCTAGTCTGACCTCCTGTATAGGAGAGAACACAGAACATCTCCAAAATAATTCCTAGAGTATATATCTTTTAGAAAAAATATCCAATCTTGATTTAAAAATTGTCAGTGATGGAGATTTCAACATATGCCGAGAAAGGCTACTAGGATGATCAGAGAAATGGAAAACCTACCTTACGAAAGGAGACTTAAGGATCTTGGCTTGTTCAGCCTAACAAAACAAGGGTTGAGGGGAGATAGGATTGGTCTCTATAAATACATCAGAGGGATAAACATCAGGAAGAGTCAGGAGTTATTTAAATTAAGACCCAATGTTAGCACAAGAACAAATGGATATAAACTGGACATCATAAATTTAGGCTTGAAATTAGACAAAGGTTACTAACCGTCAGCGGAATGAGGTGGTGGAACAGCTGTCCAAGGGGAGCATTGGGGGAAAAAACCTGACTTGTTTCAGGACTGAGCTTGATAAGTTTATGGAGGGGATGGTATGATGAGATTGCCTACAATGGCATATGGCCCACCTGTGACTGCTGTCCCTAACAGCCTGAGATGGGGCACTAGATGGGGAGGGCTCTGAGTTGCTACAGATGACTCTTTCCCAGGTGTCTGGCTGGTGGATCTTGCCAACTTGTTTGGGGGGACTAACTGATCACCATATTTGTAGTCAGGAAGGAATTTCCCCCCAGGTCCGATTGGCAAAGACCCAGGTTGTTGGGTTTTTTGCCTTTCGCTACAGCATGAGGCATGGGTGAGGTGCTGGTTTGAACTACAGTGAATGGTGGATTCTCTGTAACATTAAGTCTTTAAATCAGTATTTAAGGACTTCAGTATCTCAGCCAGAGCTTACTACAGAAATGGGTGAGTGAGATTCTGTGGCCTGTGATGTGCAGGTCAGACAAGATGATCATGATGGTACCTTCTGGCATGGGTGGAGATTGGGGGGAGCATGTAGAGGTGTCACCCTCCCAACTGTATACCATAGATTTTCACACTGTGGGACATGTGCCCCTAAAGGGGGTGCAGAGGAATGTTCAGAGGGGTGAGCCCTGTTGTGCATGGCTGGCCCATGCTGCCAGGCATTGCTGTTTGCCCCACTAAATGTTCCTCCAGGCCCCCACATGGGAGCACACCCCACAGTGTGAAAACCTCTGGTATACATTCAGGGGGGCAAGTGGCAAAGCCAGGCAGCTTGGGCCAGCCCCTTAGGGGAAGAGAGAGGAGAGGCTTGGGTCAGCCCCACACTGGGGGGCTCGGGGAAGGAGCACCACCTTCACCCCTGCCTCACTCATTAAGTACACCGTAATTTAAGTACCACTAACAATCAGTAAATCCAAAAGTTAGATTAATACCTATTATTAATAGTATTAAGCTCCCTGCCCCAGATATAGAAGTCAAACTATGCCTTGTGACCTTAAAGTTTGTGAGTCCATGAGAATCCACCACAATGCTTGGTAAATTCTTTCAGTGGTTAATTTCCCTCCAAAAATTCATGCCTTATCTCCAGTCTGAATTTGTCTAGCTTCAACTTCCAGCCATTGTTGTACCTTTCTCTGCTAGACTGAGGAGCTGTAACATTATTACATATTTGTTCCCCATGTACTTACAGGCTGTAATCAAGTCACTCCTTAACCTTCTCTTTGTTAAGCTAAATTGATTGACATGGAGTCTATCACTATAAGGCATTTTTCTAATCCTTTAATCATTCTTGTGGTTCTTCTCTGAACCCTCTCCAGTTTATCAACCTCTGTCTTAAATTGTGGGCACCAGAACTAGACACAGTATTCCACCAGCGGTCCCACTAGTGCAGAATACTGAGGTGAAATGACCTCAGTGAGATTCCCCTATTTATGCATCTCAGGATTGTATTAGCTTTTCTGGACATAGCATCTCAGTGGGAGCGCACGTTCAGCTGATTATCCACCACAACCCTCAAATCATTTTCAGAGTCACAGCTTCCCAGGATAAAGTCCCTCATCCTGTAAATATGGCCTACATTCTTTGTTCCCAGACAACTGAGTAAGCAGTATACACCTGAAGCAACTTTCAATATTTTTGGCATTAAATCTACATTGATCCCCCTCCATCTGGGAAGCATTTATCAGACGTCCCTGCCCCTGGTACTCAACTGTGAGGAATTACACCCATTAGTCGTGAGTGGGTGGGAGTGGGAGAAGAGATGTTTTAGTGACACTGGCCTCTGCTATAGGAATTTCCAGATGTGTGTAGCCTATATCTTAAAAACAGAGAACAAATCTTTGCTGCAGCCGGTATGTTATAAATCAACAAGCACAATTTTCTGCGAGATGCTCCCTAAACAAAACAGGAGAAAAGATCAATAGGAGATAACTTTATTTACCATTTCTCAGTCTGTAAGGTACATAAGGTCCCTCCACACCACTCAAGTGTACCTTCAGTGTATGTACTCAAGCGCTAAAGACTGGTAGGAAAAGAAAAGCTACATCCTCTATGAATTCCAGGAGAATGTTTTGAGAAGGGATAAGTGCCAAGGTGTCTGGCCTAACAAACTTGACAGGGACTCATTAAAGGCCCAGGCCTGCGAGAACACTGCATAAGATGCTTGTTTGCATTTGCAGGACTGAGCCCATAATGTGTGCCCGTATTGTGGTCCATAGAGCTTTAAAATGAAGCCCTTGCTCTGCCCTGCCCTCCTCTCTGTAATAACTGCAAAGCAAGAACAGAGCTGATCACCAGCAATTAAACTGCAGTTGAACACACACCTATTACAATGATGCATGGCTCTCTGGCAATTTATCAATGAAGACCTGGAGTTGGGGACACCTGTGCATTAAATCAAATGACTGAATAGATTAACTGATTGCAAAGAAATGCCTGTAATCAATAAGCAAGGAAAGGAAAGGAAAGGAAAGCTAGGCCAAAAGACAGAGTATAAATGCACCATGCCTGTTAGGGAATAGTGTTTACAGTCATTTGAAACAAGGCACACAGTTTTGCTGGTAAATGTACATAGAGACAAACAATGCTATAAACGGTTATGGATGCCTATTTAGATGGCGCTGTGGTTTAAATAGTTAAAAGCCCAGTAGGGGCATGGCCAGAACTGCAAGATTCAAGGAGGAATGCACGTCCAGGGCAACCCACCAGCTTCACAATCAAGAAGGGTCACTGTGTACTTTAATGGGTAAAAGCAGCAAAGAGTCTGTGGTGATTTCCACTACATGCATCCCACGAAGTGGGTATTCACCCACAAAAGCTCATGCTCCAAAACGTCTGTTAATCTATAAGGTGCCACTAGACTCTTTGCTGCTTTTACAGATCCAGACTAACACGGCTACCCCAATGGGTAAAGTACATTGCTCAACAACAGTGCAGTAACAATCCATTTAAAAGCCTCCAAGCCCTGAGAACTATTTTATTCAGGGAGTACCCTTCCAAAGGAAGGCAAAGGCATGTCATGTGAACCAAATGTCTAAGGAGACTCGTTAACTATTGTTAATTACAACAAACAACACAAGTCAAGTGTTCTGGTGGGTTTTGTGATGACTGCCTCCCCCCCCCCCACACACACTCCACCAAACAACCATCAGGTGACTACGCTTTCGAGTTACCACTTTTATTTATGATGGATTAAAGCCAGTTTCTTTCAAATGCATGTCATTGTCGAAGGGAAAAGTTCTAGCACATCATGATGTAAAGGAAGGGACTTCATTAAATAATGATTTGCATATTCCACCTGAGGATTGTCCAGATTTCTAATGTTTTGTATCGGGCCAGCCCACATGTACAATTCCTTACCCGGAAATCAGAGCTTCCCCTCTGAATTTCCGCCCCAGAGAGCTTGGTTTCCAATCGTTTCTTTTATTAAGAGGGACTGTTTTCGGCACGTATCAACGTTCGGATCGTTCAGGCACCAGCTGAAGGGTTTTGTTTCCTCTAACCTCCCCCCCACACACAGTTGCGTGTTAAACAAATCGAAACATTTTCTTCTACAGCCCTTCCCGAGCGTCCCGTTTGGCGGGAGTGCAGAATACAGGGCAGCCTGGTTACCCTACGTGTCTCAACCTATTTCCACGTCCAGGCGCCCCATCCCTCCTGCCCACACGCCAGTGTTAGTGTGAGCAGCTTGGATTGCTGAGAAGACCCCTAGGAATAAAGCTCGCAGGGGATGGGCGCACCATAGGTTCGCACTTTTCTCCTTTTGAGTCAATCTCCGTCCTAAGGAAGCGACTATCATCTGTCTCTCTCCCGCCCCCCCCCCTGCATCCTAAAGAGACCGGCTGGCTCGGGAAGCCTTTGATCACCCGAGACCAACCTCCACCCACCCCCGGGGCGTCTGGCCTCTGCGCTCCCAGTATAAAGAGGAGCGTGGGGAGGCGGCCAGGGAACCCAAACACGCTGGTCTCTCCAGCCCTCTCAGCCACGGCAGCGCTGCGCACCCCGCACGTTGGGCGGAGCCCCATGGATCTCTATCCCACCCAAAATGCAGCCCACAGGGGAGGCCTTGCCCCGCCGGAGGGCCGCTTCCCCAGCGCCTTCGCCACAGGATCCCCGCTGCACCTCAGCCCTAGCTCGGCCCAGGCACCCGCGGCTGACTTGCATTGTGTCTCTGCAGACAGGAGTGAAGTGGCCGGAGGTGGCTGCCCTTCCCTGTCCCAGGATCTCAGCCCGCCCGCCTCGGCCACTGCAGCCGCTGCCTTGCCTGCCCCGTTCCCTCGGGACGCGGCTGAGCTGGTGCCTTCCATCTCCCAGCGCAGGAAAAGGACCAACTTCACCACGGCTCAGCTGGAGACGCTGGAGCTGGTCTTCAACGACACCATGTACCCCGATATCTACCTGAGGGAGAAGCTGGCCGACATGACCCAGATCCCGGAGTCCAGGATCCAGGTGAGGAGGAGACTAGGGCTCTCTGTCATTTGTCAGGGTGAGGCCGGGATCCCGCAAACTGTCCGTCTCCAAACTCCCCAGCCCCTTCGTGTGCGCGCTTCCTTCCCTCGCCTTGCCACACAGGACGCGCTCTCTTGGCCTCGCTCCTCCGCCTTGAGCCCCGGGACGCTGCTCCCTGCTAAGAACGGAACAAAATCGCTCGATCATTAGCCATCAGGCCCGACCCTGCTGGTTTAATCTAACACCCCCCCTCTCCCCGAGATAACCAGCTCTTTGCAGCGGCGAACATGCTTATTCGATGGGCCTGATCCTGCCAGCTCTCAATCGCAGCTCACTAGGCTTCATAACGCTGCATGGTGATGGTGACACATGTCCACATCCCTAGGCTAACAATTGATCTCTTCCCAGGTCTGGTTCCAGAACAGACGTGCCAAATCCCGGCGGCAGCGAGGGAAACCTTGTAGCAGTCCAGCAGCTGCAGAGCCTTTCCCTAGCCACAAGGCTCCTGCCAAAAATGCATATCCAGCGGTGGGCATTCAGCAGCACACCTCACCCACAGAGCCGCACCACTACTACCAGGCCCCCGGGGGTCCTGCAGGGCTTGCCTACGCTACCCAGCCTCATTTCCCCAGCAACCATCCCAGCACCAGCGTAAAGGCTCTGGAGGATCAGCAGCCTCATTACGCGCTGTCGGGAGTAGCCCAGATCATTCAAATAAAAGAGGAAAACGCGGGTCCGTACAAGTGGCCCTCCGCAATGCCCTTACAGCCTGGGCTCGGGGTGGATTTTGAGAGCGTCCCTCCGAATAGGGCTATCGGATCTGAAATGAATTTTCTAGTGCCCCCTCTGCCCCTTTCAGCCGGGGCGAGTAGACATGGCGGCAGGGGGAAGCTGTGTGGTCCTCACGCCCAAACGCCGCAGACCATGTGTGGACAATATTCGCCCGTCTCTGATACAGACGACACCAGCGGCTATTCCGAGTCCGGTTCAGAGTGGGAGGAGAGCACCCTCAGTGCCTTCAGAGGAATCTGAAGAAACCATTCAAGATCCGCGCGGGGGTAGGGGAAGGCAAAAGGAAATACGTGTAAAAGTTACTTTTAAGCAACTTTTTGTAATCATGGAGTTTTGAAAACGGCGAATTTCGGGTGTATCTTTTAGAGTGATAGAAATAAGTCTTGTAAGCCACAGGTCTCTTATGGAAAGGGCATTTATTTGTGAGCTCAGGCGTCTGGCACACAAAACAGCTAACCAACCACCTACGTGGTGTAATTTTATCAGCCAGACAACCTCCACCTAATCCAATCTATTTTCCCCAGGAAAGGGAGACATGGCAAGAATTAAGTCCATGCTAGTGACTGTGAAAGAAGTAGAAAGCAATTTCTTAAGTTATTTAAAAATAAGGAAACTAACAGATAAACAACACTTGTTTGGGTTTTTTTACTTGTAGCCTAATAGGCAAAGGGGAGTGACTCGCACAACGCCGTATCTTGTTTGCACAAAGCCACTGAGAACGCCACTGGTTAAACTAACCAAGAGGGAAGCTAGAGGTTACCGTAATCCTAGAACTTTTAAAACCCAATTCCCTCTCACCTCTCTTACTAAAAGTTTCCTAGCAGCAGCCCTTGAATAACATGTTGCAGAATGCCTGTCTTTCACTGAACCCTAAGAGGTTCCTAAAACTCCTTGCTGCCAGACGGGAGGGACGGAGTCACACCCAGGTCACTGGTTTGTGTAATATAGAGTTAGTAAAGCATAAACAGTGTTGGAAAGAGAGTACTATGTGCAATGTTATCTCCTCATTGTAATTAAATGAAGCTTAGTCTTCTTAAATGTGTAAGACTTTAGATTACTTCATAGTTAAGATTACACCCAATATCAACGAATCTAGGAGTGTAGAGAAGACCCAATATTTCTGGGCGGTTCCACCCTCCTCCCTCCCTTGAGATGCATACAAGTGTCATTTGAATACAGTGAAAGTGTGTATAACAGAAATTACCATGATGCATACAAAACTATTCTCTCGCTTGAGGATGAAATTATGTGCAATAGTAAAACTTTTTATTTTACCTATTTATTTTAAATAAATGAGTCTTGTAAAACTACCAACGGATGAAAATACAGCTCAGCTTTTAAAATAAGAACAGACTGATACTCAGTTGACCTAGCAAGGAAGATAAACTGGCTAGTGTGTTTTTGTTTTGTTTTTAATTCCACTAGTTTATTTATTTTTTGCATCTTTATTTAACCTTCTGTAGAAGGATTAGGAAACACCTGGTTCTATGTTTTGGAAAACCTGTGACATTTCTTTTTGAGAAGAAAAATAAATTTGTTATACTACCTTGCTTTTCCTTATATGCCATTTTTCTAAATTCCTGAAGGCAGGGATCAACTCCTCCACTATGTTGCATTTCTAGTATGGAGCAGACTCAGTCTAAGAGGGGAGAGGTACTGGAGTATCCGATCTGCAGCTTCTA
The DNA here is from genome assembly GCF_020497125.1 of Mauremys mutica. Lineage (NCBI taxonomy): Eukaryota > Metazoa > Chordata > Testudines > Geoemydidae > Mauremys > Mauremys mutica. The sequence continues at coordinate 157,275,265 of NC_059074.1, read as the reverse complement.
TTGCTAAATTAGGTCAAGAAACCTGTTTTTGATAAATTGCAGCGCAAGATTGAATTAGATAGCAGGTTTGAACAACAGTCAACAAAATGTGTTAATTTACCTCTGAGTCATAATTTGATTTAGCACAGATGTTGCTGGGGGGTCAGGGGTTGGGAGGGAGAATGTAAGTCTTAACTGCCCTTCTAGCAGTGTGCAAAAAAAAAAAAGTTTGAAACGTTGAGCCAGCAAACGATGTAAATCTAAAGTGCCCTACTACTCCATGAATTAAGTTAGATGTTAACCAAACCACATAAAAATACATCAATCTTTCTTCAGTTAGGGTCCTCTTAACAGGGGTGGTAGTAAGCTTTCTTTGCAAGTTTCAGAATAGCAGCTGTGTTAGTCTGTATCCGCAATAAGAACAAGAGTACTTGTGGCACCTTAGAGACTAACAAATTTATTTCAACATGAGCTTTCGTGAGCTACAGCTCACTTCTTCGGATGCATAGAATGGAATGTGTGTTCCATTCTCTGCATCCAAAGAAGTGAGCTGTAGCTCACAAAAGCCCATGCTGAAATAAATTTGTTAGTCTCTAAGGTGCCACAAGTACTCCTGTTCTTCTTTTTCTTTGCAAGGCTATACAAAACTCTTCAGAAGGCTCCAACCTCCTGCAAATACTTAAAACATAGCTAAATCTAAGTTTTAAGCATCTGAATAGTCCCATTTACTCTGATAGTGCTAGTCGCCTGCTTTCATGTGACTATATAATTTTCAGATTTAGAATCTTGGAACCTAAACTGGGGTTCAACTAGTATGGGGAGAATACCCACAGGTGAAAAGCCAGTGTAAACTGAACCTATGCTTAAAGCAAATGCTAAGTTTAAAATGTTAAACATCAGAATATCTTCAATAATTAATGAAGATTTCCCACAACAGATCTGTAATAGCAGCTAGCTAGGTCAACCAACTGTTCCTGTTACCTCAGATGAGGTGACTGGGAATTTTGTCACCTGTCTTTCCTCCAAACTGGCCCAGGGGAGCTTTTCAGCAGTGAAAAAAACCTCCAGGATCACATTACTTCTGCTACATTCCCCACCCAAATCATATCTTGGCCTACAGCAGGGGTGGCCAAACTTACTGGCCCTCTGAGCCACATACACCAATCTTCAGAAGTTTGCAAGTCAGGGCTTCAGCCCTGCAGGAGATGCCTGATGGGGCTTGGGGTTTCAGCCCTGCTGCTATTGAAGCCCCACACCCTGGCAGGTGTGCCCTGTTGGGCTGAAGCCCTGAAACAATCCCCCCCCCCCACTGGGCAGAATCCCCTACCCCACCACCCTGCTACAAGGCAGAGGTCCCAAGCTCCCTTCTCAGTCTAATAGGTGGAGAATTGGGGGGATGGGGGGGAAGCTCCACTAGCCACATTCTAATGGTAAAAGCCACATGTGGCTCATGAGCCACAGTTTGGCCACCCCTGGCCTAGGGTGACTGTGCACAAGGTTCATTTTTACCTGCTGGAGTAAGTGAGGAATAAAGGAAGGGCTAGAGTCTCTCTTGCACTTTGTCCCCTTTGCTTTGCCACCACTCTTTTGGCACAAAGAGGCCTTGATGACCCTCTTGTGGGGGAACCCCTAATAACTCTGTTGCCAGTGTAGATAGCTCCTATGGCAATCCCATTCTTGGACCAAGGGGAGGCAGTATTTCTGTAGCATGCTACATTCCAAAGAACCCTGGAGGGCTGATGACTCTTTGGGAACTACTGCTATGTGGCATAGTTTAGAGTTCCCTGGGTTGCTCTAAACTACACTGAGGTTGGGGCTAGCAGAGAACTAGACAGGGAATCAAGAAGTCACAACTGTCTCCGATGACTCTCTTGCTCCTCTGCTGTGACATGTGGTAGTCCTGCTAAACAGAGAACCTGGGTCTACATTTTTAAGTGACCTGCCAAAGGCTACACATGCAGGTGGTGGCAGAGTTAGTAACACATCCTGAGAAATCAGTTTGAAGACCCATAATTATCCACTAGACCATGGTACTGCTTATGCAACAACTTCAAATCTCTGTACCTAATTGGGCCAAATTAAAATAATGCTTATCTTTCTAATGTACTCTGAAACCTACAGATGGAAAAGCCGTGTGTAATTACAGAGCATTATTAGAGATATTTGTTGAGGGGATTACTTTGTTTACATAGGTAATTTGTCCTGGCTGTAGACATTGATGGCCAGCCGCCAGTGTAGCTGTGCTATGTAAATGATTACAGATTCTGTGGCCAAAGGGACATCTGTGATCATCTGGTCTTTCTGTGTAACAGTCCATAGAACTTCCCTGAAATAATTCCTGTTTGAACCAGAGTATATATTTTAGAAAAACATTCAATCTTGATTTAAAAATAAATTGCCAGTTGAGGCTACACAGGTAAAGCTACTATAAACAGCAATTTACAATGGTACAATGTACCCCAGTTTCAAGCAGGGGTAAACCACCTGGGTGAAAATTGTGGCTTATAGCATCTACACTAACAGAGATTTTTGCTGGCTGTTCATGGCTGGAAACCAGTATGGACCAAGGCCTGAGTTCCATAGTAACATGCTTTGTACAATGTACACTGAGTGAGGCAGGTCTCTTTAGGAGCCATTAGTAGTTTTGGCAACAGAGCTAATTCAATTTAGTAATCTTATAACACATGCATTCCATCTATTTGAAATGGTCTTCATTTACTTACCTAGCAGGAAAAAATGAAGGATATCAAAAAAAATCTGTGGAAATTTCAAAATCAATTAACTTTGTTTAAAATACCAGTAACAATTGCTAAGTGACAATATTATAGTAACCTCTCACATCATTTAGAAAGCCCAGGCACTTAAAAGTAATTAAATGAGTAGGTAAGGACATCATTAAACTTATACTTCCCACATGATAAGACTAGTGTGTGTTTTATTAAGTATAAAGAAATGGAAGATTTCTTACCCAATCATTTCTTTCTAGTAGTAGTATCCCCCAGAATCCATAATGAATGGACTAAGCCTTTTTTCTGCAGAATTCTGAAGTTTTTTTTGTCAGAGGCTCCAGGAATAAAATCTGTCCCTCACTTCCTGCCACCAGAAGAGTTCTTCCAAAGCTGCAGAGATACTCAAGATAGCTAAGCACAATATTAACATAATCAATAATGCACTTACCTTTACACAATTTCATAACAGCCTGGAAACCTAAAACACATTCTGGCAATCAAGACAACTGCTAGGATAGGTCAGATTGAGATGGAATTACAAGAAAGGAAATTGCTGGGTAAGAAATTTTCCATTCTACTATACAGCCCATCCAATAGCAAGTGGAAGGTAACAGTGTATCACGTAAGTGAGGAGAGAAGAAGTAAAGCAGAATTATTAATTTTGTTTTCATTAAGGTAGAATAAAATATATAAATTCCTTCATAAGACACTTTTTAAAATTAAGCAATTATTTGGTACCCAAATGGATTCCTCCACAAAAGAAGAGAAACCTCCTTTGTAGAGTTCAATAAATGTATGAATGAATACCATGATCCATGCCCTCCACATTTCCTGTTCATTGTCCCCTAGGAGCCTTGTAGAGTGAGTCTTGATTCTCCTCAGGGAATGGACTTCCCAGAAGCACAGTCATATAGTTTAAGGCCAGAAGGGACCACCAGATCATCCAGAGTGTTCCAAGTGAAGCAGGATTTAATTGTCTTGGGAAGGGCCATTTTGAGGCTGAGGCCCTGGTGTTTTGGATGGAATGAGATAAACATGACCGATACGCATAATGAAGAGGAGTTGTCAAGCATTTGAACCTAGAACCTCTTGTACATAAAGTGAGAATCAGACTTGTAGACCAAGCAAGCTACTTGGAAGCAACCAAGCTATTTGGTTTCCACCAAGCAGATCTTTATCAATGACAAGTCTAATTCTTGGTCTTTAGATTGTCACTCCATGGTATAGCTCTTCTTGAAAGATATGAGGCTTTTACTCAGGGCTTGAATTAGGGGCTTGTAGAGGCTTGGTGACCCAGTAAATTTTGACTATTTTGTGCCCCAGAATCTAGGCTTTCTTGAAAAAAAACTCTAGCCCTCATGACTGAAGAGATATTTTTCCAAATGTGAACTAAATGTAAACTGAAGCAGTAACGCCTACCTGAGTATGTCAGAAAGCCTGAAACAATAGCTCTAAGAGCTCTTTCACTTCATTTAGTTTTAATTTCATTTAGGTGTTAATTCAGATGTCCAAAGATGACAATTTAAATGGGAACATTTCTATTTCCTTGCTGGTCAAAGCATGTAAGAAAAAGAGAGAGGTGGTCATATGAAGATCTGCAGTACTGGGAAAGACAACTTTTTTGGCATCAGGAGTGGACTGCACTTGGTAGAGTACCACCACTTAGGGCTGGTTTGAATGCACTTTTTGTACTGATGTAACTATATTGGACTACTACAATTAAATCAGTACAAAAACGGTGCATAGACTCTTTGATATACTTATATCAGTTGAACCCCCTATTGTAGATGCAGTTATACCAATATTTAAATTTCAGTACATTTACTGAAACAAGCTTTATCAATAAGCACTTTTCTATTGCTATTGGTTTCCACATTAAAGGTTGCAACTATTTCACTTTCTAACCAATACAGTTAAATTCTTTAGATAAGCCCTACATTTACCCCACAGTCTGACCTGTGGTTCCAACAAGTCAGAGGGAAAAAGCAGGGGCCCAGGAAATAATCTGAGCATTACCAATGGATAGCTAATCCTGCAGAGCACAGCAGGGCATCCAAGTCCCACCAAGGAGAAGTCAAGCAAGGGGATCCAGTAAAGCCCTGCAAGGTAATTGTAAGGGTGAGCTAAGCCCAAGGAGACCAGCAGGTAATCTGAGTCACTCTGAGAGGAAGATGAGCCCAGCAGTGGCCACCTAATAATATTTTGAACATTTGCATGATCTAAGTGGCATTTCACTTCGGAGTCTTAAGTGGGCAGAACTCAGAAGAATACCACTCCCCCTTGGTCAAGTTGATCCATGTTGCTAATGATGCCTGCTTAGCTGCTTACAAAGCTTGGGAAACTGTACAGACTACCCTTAGTCTCATGGACTATGGGATCTTTTGGGCATAAGTCCCTTTCTAAAAGGGTGACTACATCTTTCATCTTTGGAGCAACTGCTGTACCACCCTTTGGTACCAGTGATGGTTCCTGTAACTTATGAGATTTCCTTGTGGTTTAACTTAACATTTTAGTGTTACTTGCTGTTCCAATACACATCGCATGAGGTCCACTAAAGAGAAGAGTAGGAGAAGCCCAGCTTCAAATTCTGTTTGGAGGGCAGATATTTCCCCTTAGTTTTGGGACCTTCTTCCTCTGTTTTGCCTTATCAGCCTTGCAGCTATAGTATAAAAACATGCAAAGGAAGGAAAGTATGTGGCTCTGTTGGCCTTGACTGAGCGTGGGTGCTTCTCTGCTGCCGTGTACTCTCTGTAGTGGAGGGCACAGACAGCCCAGCAGAGGTATTGAACTGGAGGACCCAGAGGGTTGAAGCTTCAATGCACAGGCAATCCCACAATGGAGAAGAGGGAAAGAGGAAGACTAGAAATTGAAATGGGATCATTACTGCCTGAAAATTGAATAAAAATAAAAGGTATAAAGCAAACTGGGTGAGTCCTTCCAAACTACTAACTTGTTCCACTGCTGCAGGGAGAACTTAAAGTGGTGGAAAGTGTGGTGGGTCTTAGGGCCAGAGCCCCCAACAACACATGACCACCTCAAAACCCTACAGGGAAGAGGCACTATCATTTCTTAATGATTGTGGGGGAATTCTAGGATGCATATTTCATCACAATACAACAATCGGATCCTACATAAATATTATTCTTACGTTAGTGATCTCAAGATTTAAACATGACATCCTTTTGGAAGAGCAATGTACAAAATTCATTTAAGTTCACATTTAAGTACACACATTGTTCAACCTCCAAATACAAGTGCACATGCATAGTTTTACCATAAAAATCGATATTATACAGTTTTTCCTATTACAATAAACATATTACTCCATCCCACAGCAATTATAGGTAATTCAACAAAAAAAACCCAACAACTTTCAATTGATATTTTCTGTATTCTTTGAAAGAACATATTTCGACATCAAAATCAAGATAATATATAAAAATGCTATCATCACTCAGAGATAAGATTGTGGTATTGTGATGAAAATATGTCTCTCTTTATATTTGATAAGAGCATCTATATTATGTAGACATTGCCTATTTGGCAGCCTGATATTTAGTATACTAAAGTCCTGATCCAAGCATGCAAGTAGTCCCACTGACATCAGTCAGTAAGTACCTTGATGCAGTGGGAAAGACTGAGCACCTTGTGGTTAAACCCTACTATCAATTCGAAGAATGTGGCTGATTGGTTCTGGCAGAGGACACTTTACCAGATGGAAGATAACACCACAAAGTAACGGGGAAGTAGGGGGGAAAGGGGAAGCATATAAAAATATTCTAGGGTAAATCCTCATAAAATGAGAAATTTAGATTTAGATTTGTAGATTTTCATGTGCAATTCATCGGGATTACCACTTAGTACTCCTCTGTAATTTCCCTTGTAGTTTTAAAAATCTCTCCTAAAACACACACCTTGCCAAGCAAACAAAATGCTGCATTTTTATAAATTAATTATCAACATTTTTTCTGTTCAAATGAAATTAGACCTACCTTTATGTGCAAGAAATTTGCATTTTTGTAAAATATATCAACTCTCATAGGTCAATTTATTCAGAATTAGAAATGTAATTGAGAGTAAAAGATTTATGGATTTCTTAATTAACAGAACAAATTTAGCTAAATATAAACTCTGCACTAAAGTTTTGCAGTGGCACAATACCATCACAATACAGAAGCATTTTTTTAAACTATACAAAATTCCAAAATTGAAAATAATGTTTACATTCTCTTTATACATTAACATATAAAAGACCTCATTTCATGAGGCATCCAAAAGAATCAAAACATCTCTACAGCTATCTCTGAAAATTCAAATCTGGAAACAATTTATTACACTGAAGCTTTACAAGACTATTAAACAAACAATCCAATAACCACTTTTTACAAGATTAACATTCCAGAATACACTTGGAGGCATTTTTTAAAAACAGTTCACAACACTGGTTATCTCATTTGTTATCAAAATCTTTTTATTTATATATGTTGGGTATTGTTGAATAACCAGTTATCTAAGTTGAAAGTTGTGCAAACAATAAAAAATGGAAAACCAATATGTTATCAGTCATTTGTATAAAATATCAATTACAGGACCTTTTGCCCTGTATGGAGGGAAAAAGCCATAGCACATATGTTCCTGGGAATTTAGCAGTTATGTTTTTCTATTCCTTCATTAGACTCCTTATATAAGTTATGATAAATTAAACATTCCAAAAAGATATTAACTGATTTATAGAGCAGCCAGTATCCAAGTGTACAATATCTATTCACTCTCATTTATTTTCTGTCCATATTCTGCTGCTGTTTCTTAAGGTCAGGAATACACATACTGCTTCACCACATTGTAGACTAAAGTCTGAGATGGTGACTCACAGGTACTAGAACTGTAGCTTTCAAGAACAAAGGACTGCCAGACAGCCACTGATTTGTACCATTTCCTCTTCATTGTCTTCAACACATCAGTAAAGTCATCTGCATGAGTTGGGCAGAATTTACCCAAACTTTAAAAAATAAAGTTGATATATTCTTAGTTGAAATTGTATGAAAGCATATGCATATACTTTCAGTTTAAAATAAAAAATGCAGTTACTAATAGAAGTTAGCTCTTAGTAAAACTACTGTATGTATATAACAAATGGCAAAATCTAATGTACGCAGGCCAGTAATGCTGGTTTCTTAAGAAGCAGTACAGTTTACCTAAAATGGCCTTTTTAGAGGTTTTCTTTTCCCTTATCTTCCCGAAGTTAGGATATTTGGTGAAGCCTATGTAAAGGAAGAGGATTTCACAGAATTACATGCTATACACTTGAAATAGACAGCTTTTTTCAGTCTCTGTTGGTGTTATTGGCTGCAAAGGCATGTAAATTTCCCATCTGGCTCAGGCCACTCTGAATGTGTGCAACATGGATCTCAACATTATTCTGAAAACAACTAAAGAAAAGAAAGAATGGTTAAATCTTACATTTTAAGACTCAATTTATTAACTTATCACACCTGAACATGACTATAATGAACACCAACTGTCTTCAAGCCAAGGTATGAAATAGGAAGTAGTAAAAGTTTAGAAAACCTATACACTGGCCTTTGCATGATTGAGTTCATGGAAATATATGAATACAGTGGTTTCTGATGATGAAGTATAAAGAAGGAAAGCCTCAAATTATTTAAATCCACTGCAATGTGTGATTTGTAATTCTGCTTATAGTGAAGTTTAGTTAAGAGTGCAGGTTTTCCAAAGGAGAAAAAACTACTATAATAAAGAATGCTACCACTGTACTGTGTTCTATGCTTTAGAGAATTTAAAATACATTTACTAGTGGAAAAAAGTGATAAATATTAAAAGAAAAATTAAATTAGGGCTGTCGATTAATTGCAGTTAACTCATGCGATTAACTCAAAAAATTAACTGCGATTAAAAACATTAATCGCACTGTTAAACGATAGAATACCAACTGAAATTTATTAAGTATTTTTGGATGTTTTTCTACATTTTCAGATATATTGATTTCTATTACAACACAGAATACAAAGTGCACAGTACTCACTTTATATTATTATTTTGATTACAAATATTTGCACTGTAAAAATGATAAAAAGAAGTATTTTTCAGTTCACCTCAGATAGGTACTTTAGTGCAATCTCTTTGTCGTGAAAGTGTTACTTACAAATGTAGATTTTTTTGTTACATAACTGCACTCAAAACCAAAACAATGTAAAAAACTTTAGAGCCTACAAGTCCATTCTGTCCTATTTCTTGTTCAGTCAATTGGTAAGACAAACAAGTTTGTTTACATTTATGGGAGATACTGCTGACTGCTTTTTATTTACAATATCACCTGAAAGTGAGAACAGGCGTTTGCATGGCACTTTTGTAGCTGGCGTTGCAAAGTATTTACGTACCATATATGCTCAACATTCATATGCCCCTTCATGCTTCAGACACCATTCCAGAGGACATGCTTCCATGCTGATGATGCTTGTTAAAAAAATAATGCCTTAATTAAATTTGTGACTGAACTCCTTGGGGGAAAATTGTATGTCTTCTGTTCTGTTTTATCTGCATTCTGCCATATATTTCATGTTATAGCAGTCTCGAATGATGACCCACCAGTTTTGACAAAACGCAAAGAAGGTACCAATTGTGAGACTTCTAAGAACAGATACAGCACTTGACCCAAGGTTTAAGAATCTGAAGTGCCTTCCAAAATCTGAGGGACGAGGTGTGGAGAATCCTTTCAGATGTCTTAAAAGAGCAACACTCCAATGCGGAAACTACAGAACCCGAAACAATAAAAAAGAAAATCAACCTTCTGCTGGTGGCATCTGACTCAGATGATGAAAATGAACATGCATCAGTCAGATCTGCTTTGGATCGTTATCAAGCAGAACCCGTCGTCAGTATGGACACATATATTCTAGAATGGTGGTTGAAGCATGAAGGGACATATCAATCTTTAGCGCATCTGGCACGTAAATATCTTGCGATGCTGGCTACAATAGTGCTATGAGAACGCCTGTTCTCACTTTCAGGTGACATTGTAGACACGACGTGGGCAGCATTATCTCCTGCAAATTGTAATCAAACTTGTTTTTCTGAGTGATTGGCTGAAGTAGGACTGAGTGGACTTGTAGATTCTAAAGTTTTACATTGTTTTATTTTTGAATGCTGTTATTTTTTGTACATAATTCAACATTTGTAAGTTCAATTTTCATGATAAAGAGATTGCACTACAGTACTTGTATTAGGTTAATTGAAATATACTATTTCTTTTGTTTTTTACAGTGCAAATATTTGTAATAAAAATAAATGTAAAGTGAGCACTGTATACTTTGTATTCTGTGTTGTAATTGAAATCAATATATTTGAAAATGTAGAAAACATCCAAAAATATTTAAAGGGTATTCTATTATTAACAGTGGGATTATCACGTGATTAATTTTTTTAATTGCTTGACAGCCCTAATTTAAATCTTCTTTAAAAACAATTACATACATCAATAATTACTTGTCCAAATTAAACGTACATTTTGAAAGACTGAATGGCAAAGGAGATTCTAGTTTATACTGGATCGATTTAAATAAATTTTTAATATTCTTTTCATATCTAGAGAAGTTAGGTAGCCTTTTTCAATAGGACTATTCTTATAAGAACTGCAGAATTAGACAATTATATAAATACAGAAACATTTAACCTCTGAAGTGTGTTAAGAATAGCTAATCATGAAAGATGCATGTAGGAAAAAAATGTATGTATCATTATTAAAAGTTAATACCTGATATTAGAAGAATCTATTGAATTCTTGATGTCATTTAATGAATCTGTTAGTGATTTAAATTCAAAGGAATTCAGGTCACCTCCTTCTGCTAGACACTAGAGAAAATTAAGAAACAAATTTAGAATTTAATCTACAATTCTACTACATAATTGTAATTTCTCTCAAATACAATTATGTTTTGACTTAGTTCAAGAGAGAAATTTGATTGATGCCTATGGGTTGCCAAGGCTTTAAATTTTTGTTTATTATTTGAGAGGAAACATTAGAAATTTTTAGTAAACAATTTACCTTAATCTGCAGTAATATTGCTGTAAGTCTAGAGATTAGATCTGTCAGGTTTTCATTTTCCACACAAAGATGTCCTGTTGTTGATGCATTTGCTTGTCTAACTATCTCCTGAGCTTCTTCTTCACATCGGCGCCTCAGATCTGTTGGCTGGTCTGCAGGCTGGAGGCCTTGTTCTGGAGCAAGCTACACAGATATAATTAGAAGTAAAGATTCAGGCTCTGATTCTACAGCTGTTGTGTGTGTGAACTGGTAATCAACTTTAAAGGGAGTTTCATAAGTGAAGAGCCTGCAGAAATAACCAGGCCCTCATACTTTTAACCAAAACTGTCCACTGTAATCAGTGAGAGTTACTGATATTCGGAAAGAAAGAGGTGAAAGCAAATACGACCCCAGTTACTTAAAGTTTGGCACTTGTCTCTAAATGGTCTTTTTCTATATATGACTTTTCAATTGACTTATTTATATGTTAAACACAACACAAATAAACTAAGAGGTTAGCAACATATTACCTCATAACAGTACTGTTGAACCTTATGCAAAACTTTGTTTAGATCCTTATTCAGTTGTTCTAGATCTAGAACAATAGTTGCATATCTTCTCTGAAACTCAATACTGATTGGCATAGAATAGGATTTCTGTGGAGAAGACAATAAAGCATATGAAGTTTATAAATCACAAACACTATACAGCTGTATTTACTAAAGTTGCACTTTACTGTCTAGATGCTTCCCTTAATTGACTACTATCACCTTTATCTTGTCCTTCTTGTGCAATTTTAAGTAGAAGAATTTATACACCAATCCTTTTCACCCACATTTGTTCTACTATTTCTCCAAAATACAAATAACTTAGCTCAGTGGTTTTCAACCTTCTTTCATTTACGGACCCCTAAAAAAGTTTCAAATGGAGGTATGGACCCCTTTGGAGATGTTAGGCATAGTCTGAAGACCCACAAGGGTCTGCAGACCACACGTTGAAAATTACTGTTCTATGGTAACAGTAACCTTTCGTGGACCTCTTAGACATAGTCTGTGGACACCTAATGGTCTGCAGACCACAGGTTGAAAACCATTAATGTACTTAGCTAAATTAATTTAAGTGGCTTATGTATTGTTTAGATAACTGTGGCAGATACAACTAACTGTTCCCTTCAAAACAATGAAACTAAAAATGTACAGTTGTGTGCATTAGTAACCCCTGTTAAGGAACCCTTTGCATTGTGTCATTTAGAAACTAGTATTATTGCCAGACACTAATGTACTCATTTAGGACCTGCTTTGAGTTTGGTTAAGCAGTTCCACTTACTATATATTAAACTGGTCACTAACTTATAACATGGTACAAAAGGATTCCCCTTTAACCAAAACCCACCATGTCATTCTGTTTCACTTTAACCAAAAATTATTATATCAAAATTAGCTAATTGATAAAGGCTTCAAATAATTCACAAAAGTATTTAAATCTGTATATTATTTTGGTCATGTTCAAGAGTGGCAAGTGTTTGAGAAAAGATTTTTGATTAAATGAAATCTATTTTAAAGGCAGAAACTGACTGAAGACAGACTAAGAACGTAGCCCACTGGAAAGGTATCACCTCCTTTAGTTTTATCAGAATAGCCATGAACTTTCACAAAAGTTACTGTATAAGAGGCTTATTTACAAAGTAATGAATAGCGGAGGAGATTCAAAATATCTCATATCCCTATCTAGGCTAAACAGACCTAAATATATCAAATTGAATATATATCCTTGCTCCCCTTCCCTCCTGCTGCTTCTTTGTTTGTCCCAATATTCTTTATTTTCCTTCTGATGCCTCTCATTTCTTCTGTCCTCATTAAGTTTAATTTGTGATTTAGTATTTAAGTTATGTTCATATTTTAAGGCAGTCACCTTCTTGTAATGAGAGAAGGCTTTTATAGTTTATTTTTGTATAAGTGTCAGACTTTTAGTTAAATTTTTAAAACAAACTTTAAAAAGCGGTATATTTTTCAGCATTAGATTTAAAAATAGTGACAAACTTTATATGTAATTTATTTTAATCCTTTCTGCTATAGCTGCATAGATTTTAATGATTAAACTGTACAGCAGAAACAATTTTCTTTAAAAAAATTATGAGAAAGCACAGTTAATGCACAGGAGAGTGAAATAATAATGTCAGCACTGAAGAATGAGATGTGGGTGTGGGGTAGGAGAAGGGGACGGTGGACACAGGAATGGGGAAGCAGAGAATGGAGAGAGAGTGAGCGTACTTGTGCCCACAGGTGGCCATGGGGCAGGAAGGGGGCAGAGAGAAGCAATCTTTTATCCATATTAAAAACCTTAAATGCTTTGTGCAAAATTTTAAGCACTTAGGTCTGGGTCCCCAAAGGGACTTTGGCATTAAGCATTGCAGTGCTCAGCATTGTAACTTTTAGGCACCTAGCTAATCATAGGGATAACGTTGTGATCACCAAAGCCTGAATTAGATGTCTAGGCTCCCTACACAATGCAACTGGAGTGATAGGTGGCCTAGAATGTGGTTTACAAAAGCCAGCATGCTAGGTGGGGAGCTGCCTAAGCTAGCAAATGAGAGATGCTTATGAGAATGGTGTAACCTCAGCCCTCTGCGTACCTCAGATGCTGGGCCTGATCTGGAAGGCGTCCTCAGAGGCTGCTTAGATTTACACAAAACAGCTGAATGAGGCCTTCCCATATAACCTATAGGGCAACATATAGGGTATTCACCTAGAACGTAAGAGAGCACTAGTTCAAGTCCACATTCTGCTTCATGAGGAGAAGGGATCTGAACAGGGATCTGCCACCGTTCGGCCAAGTGCCCTAACCACTGGACTACAGAACCATTCTCACTTGCTCTCTGTCCCAGTCAATATCTAATTATTTAGCTAAGATGAAACAATTTCAACAGGCAAGAATGAGATAGCTCCACATCAGGATATCCCACAGTCCAGTGGTTAGAACACTCCCCTGAGAGGTTGTAGATAGTTGTTCAAATCTCTTCTCCATCAGGCAGTGGGGTGACCTAAGCCAGTGGTCTCTCACATCACATGTGAGTACCCTGACCATTAGGTTAAAGCTTATATGGGAGCTGCTGTGCCTCTTCCAGATCATCACTGTGTGTGGAGTTAGGCAGCCTCTGTAAGCTCAGGAAGTTGTATTTAAAGATAAATACATTTTGAAAATTTTGACCATATTGATTTGTATAAAGTCGGAAATAGAACCCAGGCGGAACCCAGGCGGAAATAGAACCCAGACCTGTGCTTTAACCACATGATAATCTATTCCTCATTGATTTTTAGTACTATTGTCTCTGTTTGTATGAAGATTATTTTTCATTGTAGCAGATACCTATAAAACAGGATATCAAAACCCATTCAAGAACTGAAAAAATAACATGTTTTTACCAGCTTTTCTGCTTCTGTGTTCAGCTCCCTTAACTGCTTGATGTGCTCCTTCTTAATCATAAGGATTTTTGATAACCTGGTCTATAGACAAAGAGAGGAATTTTTTTTTAGGACAAACATCTTTAAACAGTTTTAAAATTAATTATAAAATTATTGAAAAATATCAGACACCTTTTGCTAAAAGTGTAAAGATATTTCTCAGACTGACTACAAATTAAGATATATAAAATAATTTTTTTCCAAGGAAATTATAAACAGTACTTTCAGGGAACCTTACCTGAATGAAGCCAAAGCACAATGGTTGAAATTCCCTACGCAAAGACTGAGTAAATAGGATTTGTGGACATATTTTGAGGATGAAGGGAACAGAACCCTTCCCTCCCTACAGCATGAAGATATAACATAGGACTTTTGCACAGCAAGGCTGTGGATGTAATTATCATGGGCTACAGTAGAGATTAGCTGTTTTGCCATCGCCTTCCCGATAAGGTTTTCACCCTGTTGATGGACTCACTTGTCATGTCCCAGACTGGTCACAAACCCAGTGTGTGCACTCCTGCAACAAGAGCTGAAACACAACATGGGTTTGCAGCAAACAAGAGGGCTCTGGAGGTTTTCCACTTCTTGGACTCTTCCTTTAAAACAGAAGTGCTCTGTATCTGCTGCATTTGGGGTGTAATGTGCCCACAGAAGAGGCTGCTAGATTTTTTCCAACATGCATCTAACTATTAGAAGTGTGGATTGCAGCTGGGACCCATGGGTGTAATCCTAGTGCCACTGCAGTCAACAGGAATTACGCCATTGATTTCAATAGGGATAGAATTTCCTCCTGTATGATGAAGGTACCTATACTGGAATTCAATGCAGTTGGGAACAAAGGTATACCAGCATTTTCTCAGTGATATATTATAATTGAGGACTAAATGAAAGTTAGTACTAAACAGTTTACTAGCTACTTTCAGTTCCTAATCTTGTAGTCCTCTTCATGTAGGCAGAACTACCACTGAAATTAAGGAAAGGAACACAGGAACAGGCTGAATTAGTGTATGTTTCTTTGAGTTAGCAATTTATACTTGAATTTGAGTTAATACAGAACATTTATAGCGACACCGAAGTACTTTTAGTGCTTAAATATTTTATTGTCTGCAATATCTTCTGAGAAGTTTGAAAAATATCCATTTTTTTCTACCAATTTTGTATTTTCCTATTTGTTTTACATATCCTCCCCTCCCCGCCATTTAAACTAGAATTTAGATTTGTTTCCTTGTATTTAATTTACACCAGTGAGGAAAACATGCACAGTTCTGGGAAAATACTATGTTAGTTAACATGCTCCCTCTACTGGACATGCAGGAGCACAGTTTAAAAAAGAAAAGAAAAGTAATTTCTGTCTACATTCTGTTTTTATTATATCTTAATTTTTAACTCTTCCTCAAAAAAAGAAGGATACTGCTAATCATTTGGAAAACTAGGTTTTAACATTGCTGACAAACTGGGACCCCGTGAAAAGGGAATCCCATCCATCAGTTTTGAACTGAAATGTAATAGATTTAAAATTGAATCCAGTATCCCCAGAAACATTTAATCTTGTATGTGAGGATAAAATATTGTCATGATTTCTGTCAGTATTCCATTTAGATTGGATGTAAATATTAATGTACAAGAGATGGTCAACTGATATTATAGCAAATTCCTTTTGGAGCTATCATTTCTCTAATATACATAACTTTGTCCATAATAAAAGAGAAGGTTACTCACCCTGTGCAGTAACTGAGGTTCTTCGAGATGGTTGTCCCTTTGGGTGCTCCACTTTAGGTGTCTTGGCACCCTGTGCTTATAATCGGAGATTTGTAGCAGCAGTGCCCCAGTTGGCTGCGCATGCAAGGCAGCCATCTCCCACCACTCTGAGTGGCTATCTTGCATGCACAGCCAACCAACCCCCAGTTCCTTCTCTAGCCCAGAGGATCAGCGTGAATGTGGTATACGGCAGGTGTGCCATTAGGGCCCCTAGCTCCCCTACTCTTCTTGCAGAAATGATTGCGATAAGGAAGGAGACCTTCCATTGATAGATGTAGCAATGAGCAAATCGCAAGGGGTTGCCCATGAGGGTATACAGCATGAGGTTATGGTCCCATATAAGAATAGGGTGTTTTAGGAGAGGGTAGATGTTGGTCATGCCCTTTAAGAATTGTTTAGTTGTTGGATGAGCAAAGATCGTGGTTCCATCTACCTTATCATGTAGTGAGGTGATCACTCCTATGTGTACCTTTATGGAGCTATTGGAGAGGCCTGCCTTTTTTAGGCATAATATATAGTCCAGGACTCTGGGTAGAGAGGCAGAATAAGGAAACATATGGTGAGCCTTGCACCAGGTGCAGAAATGTACCCAGAAGCATGTGTTTTGCCTGTGCTTGGTTTGCGACTTTTCAAGAGAATGTCTTTAACCTCTTCAGAGTAATCCTGATCCAGCCCTGTTGCCATGGAGTAACCAGGTCTTGAGGCAGAGAACTACTAGGTTGGGCTGAATGACACGGCTGCCATTCTGTGTCAGGAGGTGAGGAAGTTGAGAAGGGTTCGAGAAAGTTTCACTGCCATCTGTATTAAGTATGGGAACCACATCTGTCTGGGCCATGAGCCTGGCCTTGTCCTGTCTGATTTTGTGTAAAACCCAGCTCAGTAGAGGAATCGGGGGGGTTGGAGGGGAGGGACATGTACATTAGTGGTGCTTCCCATTTTGTGAAGAGGGCATCGCCCAGTGAGTGGTGTCCGAGCCCCTCTCGGGAGCAATTTTGTATTGTGAGTTGTTGCGAATAAATCAACAGTAGGGAATCCCCACTGGTTGAATACTCAAGGGTTGGGTAGTCTATCTCCCACTCATGGGTTTGTGAAAAGTGTCTGCTCGGATGGTCTGCTGTGGTGTTCTGAAGTCCTGGCAGGTAAGCTGCAGAAATGTCTATCTTGTTGGATATGCACCATTGCCAAAGGAGTAGTGACTCAATGCAGAGAGGGTATGATCGAGCTTTGCCCTGTCTGTTTATATAAAACATGCAAGTTGTGTTGTCCATGAGGACTTTGATGGTATTGTTGTGGATAAGGTGAAGGAAGTGTTTGCATGCTTTTCTAACTGCTTGGCGCTCTAGAATGGTTTATCTGTAGGTTGGTTTCTGCTGGGGTCCAGCGTCATGGATGGTGGTGTTGTCCAGATGGGCTCCCCATCCCACGAGGGAGGCATTTGTGGTGATTGTTATAGTGGGAGCTTTTTGTTGAAATGGGATCCCGAGCAGATGTTTTGCGGTTGCATCCAACACTTGAGGGAGTCCTTCACTCTGCGGGGCATAGTGAGCCGTTTGTAGAGGGAATGCTTGTGTGATATATAGCAGGTGCGGAGCCAGACCTGTAGGCATCTCATATGCAGTCTGGCATGTTTGACTACATAAATTGTAGCAGCCATATGCCTAAGGAGTTGTAGGCAGGTCCTGGCGGATGTTTGGGGGCTGTCTGACATTGTTATCATCAGCCTGGTTAGGTTGAGGAATCGCTATTGGGGTAATCTCGCTTGTGCTGAGAGGCAGTCGAGATAAATCCCTATAAACTCTAGTTGCTGGACAGGGACCAAGGTGGACTTTTGGATGTTTATTTGAAACCCAAGGTTGGTGAAGAGGGTTATAGTGGTTTGTGTAACTTGTACTGCCATCTGCTGAGTTGGTGCTCTTATGAGGCAGTTGTCCAAGTATGGGAAGATCATTACCCCTAACCTGCAGAGGTGAGCTGCGGCGACGGCTAGGACTTTGGAGAATAACGTTGGGGCTGTCAACAAGCTGAAGGATAGTACCTCGTATTGGTAATACTGATTGCCTAGTGTGAAGCGCTGAAACCGTTGGTGTGCTGGATGAATGGTGACATGAAAGTAGGCGTCTTGTAGGTTGAGGGACAAGAGCCAATCTCCTTTCTCTAACCAGGGTAACCATTTTGAAGTGCTGTGTCCTTATGAATTTGTTAAGTTTGCATAAATCCAGAATGGGTCTCCAGTCACTGTTCTTTTTCTGTGTGAGAAAATAACAGGAATAAAACCCTCTTCCCCTGTGTTGGAATGGTACTATTTCCACGGCACCTAGTTGCAGGACATAGTTTATTCCTGGTTCAACAGGGTTTTGTGAGAGGGGTCCCTGAAGAGGGATGGGGAAGGTGGGTGGGTAGGGGGAATAGAAATAAATGGGATAAAGTAAACCTTCTGGACAATTTCCAGCACTCATTTGTCTGTAGTGCTTTGGGTATAAAATCTGCTCTGTTTTTTCTTGTGGTGGTTCTCAAGTCCTTTAAGGTATGTAGAGATGCATCTGTGTGTTCCACAAATAGTTTTCATCCCCCCCCCACAAGGGCAGGTCCTCAACTTTGGCTTGTACTTCCCTAGGAAATCCAGAGTGGAGCCATGATGCTCAATGCATGACCACGGATGTGGCAATAGAACAAACTGCCATGTCAGCGGAATCAAGGGAGGCCTGCAGGGCTGTTTTGGCAATTAAGGAGCCCTCCACAATGTTAGCTTTGTATTGCTCCTTTGATTCTTCCCGCATTTGTTCAATAAAAGATGTAATTTCATTAAATGAGTTGTAAGTGCATTTTGCCAACAGAGCAGAGTAGTTTGCTATGCGAAATTGCAGTGAGGCCGAGGAACAGGCTTTGCATCCAAAGAGGTCAAGCCTTTTCCAGTCTTTGTCATAAGGGGTGGTTTTTGACTAGTGCTGTTTTCCCTTTGGTTTGCTGCCTCTATGACCAGTGAATTTGGAGCCCGGTGAGTAAATAAGAACTCAGCCCCTTTCGCTGGTACATAATATTTTCTGTCTGAGTGTTTACAGGAGGGTGGGACAATGGCAGGTGTCTGCCATATTGTCTTTGCAGGATCCATTATAGTAGCGTTGATGGGCAGAGCTATCTTTGCTGATGGTGATGCCTGCAAGATGTCAATAAGTTTGTGCTGGGTCTCTGGCAGCTCTGCTAAAGAGATGTCTAGGGATTCTGCAACTCTTTTGGAAGGACTTGAAGTCATCTCCTGTGGTGGGAGGCTGTGGCATAATTGTTTCGTCCAGGGACGAGGATGAAATATGGGTGAGTGGCAGTGTGTTGCCTTCAGGAGCCTCTTCTGGCTCTTCTCCCTCTTCTTCCTGGGCCTCCGATGGTGGTGGGTTCGTGGGTGAAGGGGACTGGGTGGCCCTTGATGTTGGTGGGTTGGGGGATTTAAGATTTTGGGCTCTGGAGATTGCCCAATGTGTCCGAGTATGGCTAACTGGGTGGCATAACAGGCGGTGGCATCCATGGCTGTGCCTGCCAGCTTTGCCCTTGCATAGGTGGCTGTTGGTGAGAGGGTCATGGTTTTTGGGAGGAATGACAAGGGGTATAAAGATTCTCTTCATCCTCATCACTAGATAGTGGAAGTGCAGATCCACTAGGAGTGCCTATTCGGCTCGGTCCTGGTCTGACGGGTACCGTCATTGCCGAAGAGAAGGGGTTCCTGGCGTGGAGGAGATTGCCAGGTCTGCCTGTCTGGTAAAGGGTTCTGGTACTGGGAAGCTTGGTGCCGTGGATGGCAGTGTACTATGTTCTGACAGTGCAGCGGTCTTGTTAGGCTGTGTATATGCAGCAGGTGGAGCCATTACACTAGCCGATGAAGAGGCGTTCTTCTGTACTGTCAGTGCCGAGATAGGGAGCTCAGCTTTAGCTCATGCACCTGAGTGAGAGCCTGGCCATGTCGGTGCCTTGGGTCCTCGGGATGTCTCGGTACTGGACATTCCCGGTGCCTCTCGGTCCGAGGTTCTTGGTGCCATCGGTACCAGGGCAGATTTCTGGCCAGGAGATAGCTTCTTTCTAGGGGGATCTCCCTGTGGTGATAACTGCAATCGATGTTTGGTCGCCTTCTCAGGTGCAGGATCCTTAGACATGGTTTGTGTGGAGCCCTTGCCTGAGGCTGCTGCTGGAGACCATTGGCCAGGAGGAGTCCTGGACTCTGGGTTGGAGGCTGGCCTCAGGGATTTCTCCATCATTAGTAATTTTAGTTGGAGGTTCTCTGGCTTTCAGTGTCCTGGCAGATAATTTCTTGCAGCGTGGACACTTCTGTGGTACATGGGTTTCCCCGAGACAGCGGATGCACTGAGCATGACCATCCGATACAGGAATTGATAGTCTGCAGGTCAGGCACCGTTTAAAGCTGGGGGAACCTGGCATGCCTGAGAAGGTCGAGGTCTACAGAAAACGGTCATAGTTCAGTCACTGATGGTGGAGACCCACCAGTGGCGGGGATGGGGGGGGGGAGGGAGAGCAAAGTAAATTTTTTTTTTAAAGTGGGTAAATGACGGGAAAATGGAAGAAAACTGACAAAAAAGGATAAAGATGGGAATATAAACTATTTACGAAATAGACATGGGTGCTGCTGTTGCTCCGACTCAAGCCAAAGGCGGTAGAGAAGGAACTGGGGATTGGTTGGCTGTGCATGCGAGGTAGCCGCTCAGAGCGGCGGGGGACGGCTGACACGCACATTCAACTGGGGCACTGCTACTACAAATCTCTGATTATAAGTGCAGGGCGCCAAGACACCTAAAGTGGAGCACCCACAGGGCAGTCCATAAAGAAGAACTAAAGATCATTTTAATACCAAAAGAAGAACGGTCAATGAACATATTGATTTTATAAAGTGGGACCTGTCAGTCTTCATGGTAAAAATCAGTCTTACAAGGCCTTATTTTGGGCCACATTTCTTTTACTGAACACTGACTAAATTTTCGCTTACAATCAATTGAGGGTGCAAAATTACTGGTGCAGGTCATGATGTCCTCACATCTAATCATCTAATTGTGACCACAAATCAACTGTTAGACATCTAAATATTATAATTAGTTCCCACAATTAATTGCAGGCACAAAATTAGAGGCTGTGTGGAAACCCCTTTGAAGATATATAACCTATTATATTTATTTTTTTCAAACTGAAATCTTCCAATGAATTTAATAAATTTTACTAAATAACTTGTCTTGAATACTTATATAACCACTATGTAATAAATGCATAACATTAACAGTGATACTTCATTTTTGTAAACACATTCCAATTTGAGGCATTAGATTTTGAATCAGTAGGTAATCAATATGATTGATATAACTGCCATCATTGTGAAGCATAGTTCTATCAAGCTCCCTATAGATTTCTTGAGGAATCTGGTCTACAAACCACTTTAAAATATGCTGACCTTCTTTATGTACCCACCCATTGCCCTTTGGATGGAACTTGACAAAATCTGGTGTGTCAGGATCTAGTATGGTCTGCATTCTTCCAGACCAGTGCCACAGATTGTATACCTGATTTTCTCTACTAGTTGTGGTTTGCATGAAGGTAAAAGTTTTGGGTCACAGCATGGGATTCTATAAGGGGGATCTCTAATGATCTGGTACTTTCTTTTGTGTTATCGAATCATGTATCAATCATGACTCTCATGTCTGACTTTCCATATAAAGTGCAAATGAAACTTTTGATTGTTGTCCCGTCTGAGGAAATTTCAGCAGTTTATAAGCCCTAAGCATGTTCTTAAAGCTTCTTTGGGATTTTCTATGAACTTAAGAGGACATATTTTCCCTTTGCACATGACTAAAGCATTGTAATTATAGCTTGAAAAGAGCAATAAATGCAGGGAGAAGAGCAAAGGGCAAGTTCCATTTTTGCAGCAAGGCTGTAGTAACTTCTCGGTCCAAGATCCAGCCATATAATGGTAATCAACCTTTAACATAACAATATTACAGTACCTAGACTATATGTTTCTGTTACTCTCACAACAGTGCTGGCATCTGGCATCATGTGAAAGAAATGATTCACTTATAATACAACCAGTGTTAGCTTTTTCATAGCAACACAAGTTCTGCAACACCGCTTCAAACATCTTCAAATAAAAGTCATTCATACTCTAGGCTTAAATATAATGTGTGGCCTTTAAGCAGAGCTTTTTTTTAAAACCCTTTTCTCATTCCTTTATTAGAAACATGAATTGAGCAGTCCTGAAATGACCAGACAAGAGTCCACACTGGAAATTTTTGCTCTGATTTTGTTCAGGCACATTTTGGCAATTTCAGCATTAATAGCACTATTTTTGCTTGTTCAGTGTCCTTGAAAAAATACACTCAGAAGCATCACAGGCAAGGAACCCATGCTTTGTAAGGTCAGTTTACTTAACGTGAGTAGGTGAATATAACCAAATATTAGTTGAAATTTGAAAGTTTTCTGATTTAAAATACAGCATCAACATCACACAAATCAACTGTGATTGGGTAACTGAGTTTTACTGGCTCTTCAGTTTCTTGGTCAGTTTGGCCTTATCACAGTTTTGGAGATCATTCTCCCTAGAACATGTTGATGAATCAGACTGAGAGGATAACTCTCAGATCAGGTGTAGCAGTAAAAACAAATCACATGCCTTGCAATTAATGAATCTTCATATATCAGTGCCTTATTTTTACTGTAATTGTATTTAATGTAATGTTCTTGACCTTACAAAACACTACCTTAACCTACTTATTACTATTTTTGGCCATTACGTTTCCCTTAATCCAGTGGTTCTCAACTGGGGATCTATAGCCCCATGGGGGTCCATGATCTCTTTCAAGGGGGCCGCGGGGCTCCGCTGCTGAAACCTAGAGCCCGAGGCCAGCACCCCCACCAAGGCTGAAGTCTGAAGCTGAGGCTGAAGCCCCGATCCCCGGAGCCCCCTGCAGGGCTGAAGCTGGGAGGCGGGGGGCTGAGCCCTGGAGCCCTGAGCCCTGGTGCTCCCTGTGGGGCAGAAGCCCTAGGCCCATGGGCAGAGTTGGGGACATGAAGGGCGTTGCCCCTCCCCCCACCAAACTGCAGTGCAAGGGCAGGATAGTCCCGGGGGCAGCAGCACACTTCCCCCGCCACACCTTCTTTCCCTGCCCCCTGCCCAGGTCAGAGTCAGGAAGCTGGAACATAAGAACATAAGAATGGCCGTACCGGGTGAGACCAAAGGTCCATCTAGCCCAGTATCTGTCTACTGACAGTGGCCAATGCCAGGTGCCCCAGAGGGAGTGAACCTAACAGGCAATGATCAAGTGATCTCTCTCCTGCCATCCATCTCCATCCTCTGACGAACAGAGGCTAGGGACACCATTCTTACCCATCCTAGCTAATAGCCATTTATGGACTTAGCCACCATGAATTTATCCAGTCTCCTTTTAAACATTGTTATAGTCCTAGCCTTCACAACCTCCTCAGGTAAGGAGTTCCACAAGTTGACTGTGCGCTGCGTGAAGAAGAACTTCCTTTTATTTGTTTTAAACTTGCTGCCTATTAATTTCATTTGGTGATCCCTAGTTCTTGTATTATGGGAATAAGTAAATAACTTTTCCTTATCCACTTTCTCAACATCACTCATGATTTTATATACCTCTATCATATCCCCCCTTAGTCTTCTCTTTTCCAAGCTGAAGAGTCCTAGCCTCTTTAATCTTTCCTCGTATGGGACCCTCTCTAAACCCCTAATCATTTTAGTTGCCCTTTTCTGAACCTTTTCTAGTGCTAGAATATCTTTTTTGAGGTGAGGAGACCACATCTGTACACAGTATTCGAGATGTGGGCGTACCATGGATTTATATAAGGGCAATAATATATTCTCAGTCTTATTCTCTATCCCCTTTTTAATGATTCCTAACATCCTGTTTGCTTTTTTGACCACCTCTGCACACTGTGTGGACATCTTCAGAGAACTATCCACGATGACTCCAAGATCTTTTTCCTGACTCGTTGTAGCTAAATTAGCCCCCATCATGTTGTATGTATAGTTGGGGTTATTTTTTCCAATGTGCATTACTTTACATTTATCCACATTAAATTTCATTTGCCATTTTGTTGCCCAATCACTTAGTTTTGTGAGATCTTTTTGAAGTTCTTCCCAATCTGCTTTGGTCTTAACTATCTTGAGTAGTTTAGTATCATCTGCAAACTTTGCCACCTCACTGTTTACCTCTTTCTCCAGATCATTTATGAATAAATTGAATAGGACTGGTCCTAGGACTGACCCTTGGGGAACACCACTAGTTACCCCTCTCCATTCTGAGAATTTACCATTAATTCCTACCCTTTGTTCCCTGTCCTTTAACCAGTTCTCAATCCATGAAAGGACCTTCCCTTTTATCCCATGACAGCTTAATTTACGTAAGAGCCTTTGGTGAGGGACCTTGTCAAAGGCTTTCTGGAAATCTAAGTACACTATGTCCACCGGATCCCCCTTGTCCACATGTATGTTGACCCCTTCAAAGAACTCTAATAGATTAGTAAGACACGATTTCCCTTTACAGAAACCATGTTGACTATTGCTCAACAGTTTATGTTTTTCTATGTGTCTGACAATTTTATTCTTAACTATTGTTTCAACTAATTTGCCCGGTACCGACGTTAGACTTACCGGTCTGTAATTGCCGGGATCACCTCTAGAGCCCTTTTTAAATATTGGCGTTACATTAGCTAACTTCCAGTCATTGGGTACTGATGCCGATTTAAAGGACAGGTTACAAACCTTAGTTAATAGTTCCGCAACTTCACATTTGAGTTCTTTCAGAACTCTTGGGTGAATGCCATCTGGTCCCGGTGACTTGTTAATGTTGAGTTTATAAATTAATTCCAAAACCTCCTCTAGTGACACTTCAATCTGTGACAGTTCCTCAGATTTGTCACCTACAAAAGCCAGCTCAGGTTTGGGAATCTCTCTAACATCCTCAGCCGTGAAGACTGAAGCAAAGAATCCATTTAGTTTCTCCGCAATGACTTTATCGTCTTTAAGCGCTCCTTTTGTATTTCGATCGCCAAGGGGCCCCACTGGTTGTTTAGCAGGCTTCCTGCTTCTGATGTACTTAAAAAACATTTTGTTATTACCTTTGGAGTTTTTGGCTAGCCGTTCTTCAAACTCCTCTTTGGCTTTTCTTATTACACTCTTGCACTTAAGTTGGCAGTGTTTGTGCTCCTTTCTATTTGCCTCACTAGGATTTGACTTCCACTTTTTAAAGGAAGTCTTTATCTCTCACTGCTTCTTTTACATGGTTGTTAAGCCACGGTGGCTCTTTTTTAGTTCTTTTACTGTTTTTCTTAATTTGGGGTATACATTGAAGTTGGGCCTCTATTATGGTGTCTTTAAAAAGGGCCCATGCAACTTGCAGGGATTTCACTTTAGTCACTGTACCTTTTAACTTTTGTCTAACTAACCCCCTCATTTTTGTATAGTTCCCCCTTTTGAAATTAAATGCCACAGTGTTGGGCTGTTGAGGTGTTCTTCCCACCACAGGGATGTTGAATGCTATTGTATTATGGTCACTATTTCCAAGCGGTCCTGCTATAGTTACCTCTTGGACCAGCTCCTGCGCTCCACTCAGGATTAAATCTAGAGTTGCCTCTCCCCTTGTGGGTTCCCGTACCAGCTGCTCCATGAAGCAGTCATTTAAAGTATCAAGAAATTTTATCTTTGCATTTTGTCCTGAAGTGAAATGTTCCCAGTCAATATGGGGATAATTGAAATCCCCCACTATTATTGGGTTCTTAATTTTGATAGCCTCTCTATACTCTCTCAGAGAAGCAGCTGCTACTCTGGCTGGTGCCATGGAGCAGGGCAGGCACCTGCAGCATTCCCTTGTCTCCTGTTGGTGCCCCAGGTTGAAGCTGCTCCTCAGCTCCCAACCCCACTTTCTCACACAGCTGGTAAGTGCCGCCTGGTCTGGGGTATCCGGCTCCGTGGCTGGCAGAGCCCTCGGGGAACAGGGACTGCAGGGGAGCCCTCCTGGCACACAGCCTCTAGCTACTCCCCTCCCTGAGTTGTTTTTAAACTTTTTGAGCTAAGCCCCCCACTTTGAGTTGTAAGTTTTGGTTCCCCTCCTTCTCCCCTTTCCCCCCCGACAGGCTGGGTGACCTGCTGAGGTGAGCCAGGGGGTGGAGGTGCTGCTCCGTCCCTGGACCCCGCCGTGCGGAGCTGGCTTGAGCCCCGCTGGCCCCTGCTCTCCCAAAATAGACGTCAAACTACGCCTATGCCCAAGGCCCCATCTCTGCTGGGCCCTGGAGTTTTTAATAGCAGGTTTGGGGGGTGGGGGTGTCTCAGAAAGAAAAAGGTTGAGAACCCCTGCCTTAATCAATCGATCAGTTTTATTAAGCTCTCTGACAAGCAATATCTACTGCAAGTAATATGCACCATAAGATGAATGGCCAAAACAAATATATTTTATATGAATTGAAGATAAAATTCCGTTATTTAATCAGTTATGTAATCTTTAAGAACGTTGTCAGAATCTCCTGCAGTTCTTATTCGAGAATAGCCTGTTCTACTTTATGCTAGTTTTTGCAAAAATTATAAGGGAATTTAACTTCTTTCATTATAAAGTTGACCTTACTAATAATATTGTTTTGTTATCTAGAAAAACCTGCTTAGATTAGTTTCTGTGCTTCCTGAATCGCCACTTCCCAGTATTACATTTTCACACTTCGCTGAACACATTCTCAGAATAAGCTAAACTATTATCTTCAAACACATAAGAGGAGGATAAAGATAGATTTGGAACACCAGAATTTATATCTTGAGGGATAGGAAGTGTTTGGTTTAGACGTATCTTTTTCAACTCCCTTTGATTTTGGGACTGCAGAGCTGCCTCTCTTGTTCTCAAAGTGAGCAGGACATCCTACTAGTTGTCCTGGCTTAGTGGATGGGATGTGTCGAATACTTTTTAAAAAAAGGATATATTAATACCATGCAATGTGAAAATTAAAATCTTAAAAAGCAGTAACTGACAAAACAGTACATACAAAGAAGTTCTACATAAAGGAAAAAAAACATCAGCATGTCAAAACAAAGATTTTGACTAAATTCATGACAAGTTCCTTTTTGATATTAGCAAGGCTCTTATGAATTAATATCTAGTGTGAGTTAACCACATGAGAGTTCAACACAATAGATGTAAAAAGGCCATTGCACATACAATTAAAAGAAGAGCAGTTAACACTCACCACTTGGATAAGAAATTCTACTGGAAAACCACCTAGTGTTTCGCTATCTGAGCCTGAAATTTTGTTTTTCCAAGAGGATTGTCCTAATAAAGGATCACTGTCCTATACAAGAAAGAAAGTTGCATTTAACAACTTATTTCTAGAAAGATTTAAAAAAACAAACAACTTATCTTGTTAAATATCCTCAGGTAATTTATTTCAATAATATACTGAATTACTATATTAATGTTTCATATATTGAATTAAGCAATGACATTTTCTGGTACATATTACTTACTGTAATTGGAGACTGGAGAGAAGGTGTGTAGTGTAATCGAGGAGGGGTCATGAAGAATCTAGAAGGCCGTTGTTTTTGTCCAAAAGCAGTAATTGGCATAGTTTCATGAGGCTCATTGCTCTGTTAAGATAGAAAAAGGAAAAGACAACTATGCGAGGGTGACTTTAAAGAGACTAAAAGTTTTACACACCTCTTGAACACCACAAACCCATGGATTTATATTTTAGGCTAAAACATGTTAAAAGGGTTGGTAGGCTAGCATTAATGTAATACACTGCTTTAGAAAGATCAAGCTTAAGATAATCTCTTCCCTCAATCCTTTGCTTCCAGGCTACAATGGATGGAGAACATCACATAGATAACCTTTCCTTCCCAATAAAAGGGGATATGTGGCACTGCATCAGGGAATGCAATAATATTTTGAAAGGATGCTCCACTTTCCTCACTGGAGCAGTCCTAGATCAACACTGACAACAAGTAGGAAGATGCTCAAGACTGCCAGAACAGAACCTGATCTGTTAAACACCTACAGTTGCATTTGACACTTTAGAAGATACAAAAGAAAACATGGTCCCTGTTCTAAAGATCTTACAATCTAGTCTAGATCAACTCATAAGGCAGGAGAATTCCTTTAATTGCAGGTACACCAGTCAGGTAAGATAAGATAACCCCCGAATTACATTTCAGTCCAAAGCACTTTTATTGTGACAAAAGGATCTGAAACAAGAGCGAAACAACTTATAACACTTGGTCCCAGTCATCAGAGGCATTTCCAGTTTTCAGTAAGTTGGGAGAGGACAGGAAAGGACAGGACAGAGCCTTCCCATTGTGTAGCCTTTCCTGAATACCCCCTAGGATGTCTGCCAGAATCCCATGGAAGAACTCCCTTTTAGGTTTTATTGTAACCATGGGCGATGGGTGAAACCCCCCTTCAGGGAGGCTAGCCCTGGCTCCAACCCTTCCACCCTAGGCCCCACCTCTCACCCGCTGGAGCCCAGAGGTCCACCCCCTCCCTGTGGCTGGAGGTGCCCCAGCTGAACTGCTGAGCCCAACCCCCGGGCCCACCCAAGCACTGGCCCGAGCCCCAAGAGATGGGGTGAGGAGGGATGCAGTGGGCAGCCTCGTGGGGGAGGGAAGTGGAGGGACGCGGTGGGGGGGTCTTGCAGGGGTGTGAGGTGGAGGAGGGATGTGTTGAGTCGGGGGGGGTCTCATGGGAGAGGAGGGTGGAGGAAAGGAGTGACTCACAAGGCAGCGACGATTAGTGGGGGCTTCAAGGAAGAGGCAGAGCAGGGAGGGGAAGAGGGGGAGCGCAGGTGGGGCCACCATGGCCCAGGTGTCCAGCAGTGGGGTCCACGGCGGCTGCATCAGGGGAGGCTTAGCCTCCCCATGCCTATTATACCCACCGCTCATGATTGTAACCCTTATTTTGCTTCATACTGAGCTTAGGATAACACATAGTTCCCAAATGTGATCACCTGATTCATGGTCATATGACTACAGTATGTTCAGACCAGAATGCCTGGTCTTAAAGGACCTAAGGACTGTAACAGGTACACTGGGGTGCAAGCATCTGCCCCAAGGCCCAGTGCCCTATTACAATGGGGTATGAGGAAGTTTAAAGGAAAAACTGTTGACCTTCAATGAAGGTCAAGGTTTAAGCCTTTACACACAACTGTCTCAACCTGAAGGTTTGCGCACATCTCCCTGGGCAAGGACAGCCATAAGACAGACAGCAGGGGAATGGGGAACCTGAAATTATATCTGTGCAACTCTCAATAAAGATATTAAAATAGCAAGAATTTATTTACAAAAAGATACTTTAATGGTCATTTTCTATGCGTTTGATTTGTCTTTTTTTTGCTTTATGGCCAATAGCATCTGGATTTTATTCGTGTACCATCTTTTGCTTAATTTAAATATACACATTGACATATTTTGGAAAAAGTCATTTTACATTCCAGCTAGTTTCACAAATGGGTAAATAATACTTACAAGAACTTCATAATCTGGGACTGTATGTGTTCCAAGCCCTGTCCTGTCAAAAGTTACTCTGTAAGTAGCATTAAGTGTGTCTACAGCATCTATCTGTCCAGTGAACAGTCCATCATGGACACCACGCAACCGTGCTATGAAAGGAAACACAAATATCAAAAATATTTATTTGAGGAAGATAGATGTTACGAAGTCTTTTGCAAGTAAGCACTGGCAATATACAGAATACCTTGGATGGCATATTCAGTACAACAGATACACATTAACGAAAAACACTGTAAACTCAGAAAAAGAATTCATATAATAGAAATACTGTCAAGCTTTAATCATAATTTATCTTTACAGGTCAAATGTAATATATAAAAAACACAATAATCACCACAGGAATCAATTTGAAAAGAAATTTTGCTTCATAACCAGTACCATCTACTACTCTGATTTTATGGAAAAAATGGATTTCTAAAAGTTTTAGAACACTAATTCTGCCCCTTTGCTCACTGCCACTAATAACAATGTATTAAATTAAAATTAAGAATTATGTTAAGTTATTATGTAAGCACTAGGGAGCAAACAGCTCCAGGATGGAGTTACAGGAGACTATGGAAATGGCTACTATAATGTTATTTTTGTTATTATTTATTATTTATATTGCTATAGAGCCTAGGAGTCCTACTCCTGGACCAGGACCCCATTGTGCTAGGTGCTGTACAAACAAAGAACAAAAAGATGTTCCCTGCCCCAAGGAGCTTACAATTTAAGTGTAAGACAAGAGACAACAGATGGATACAAACAGAATGACCATGGAGTATAAGGAAACAACGAGACAATATTGGTCAGCATGATAGACGGTCTCTGCACACCAGCAGCCTAACCATTGTCAAATTTTTGTAGGTATCATGACAAAAGGAGAGTTTTGAAGAGGGATCTGAAGGCACATAATGAAGTATCTTTGTAGATGTTTATGCGAACGCCTCCCAATGGTGTTATATTGGTTCTTGTGTGCCTGCTCTTCAACAAGAGTCAATGTTTGGATAATGACACCTAGTAATGGATTGTTTAAGATTTAATGTTTAAGGTCCAGATTAGGGACTGCAGAGATATAAGTATTTAAACTGTTGTCTTTTCAGGATTTGATGAACTCTGTGGATTTTTAATAAATGAGATCACTTACAACTGACATAGTAGTAGTAATAAAATTATTAGTTATATGATGTTTAAATCTTCAAACCATGCTTCTTCTTTAGAAACATTAACTAATCCTCAAAACTTCCTGCAGTGAATTAAGAAAGGTAAAAACATAAAATCTTCACTCAAAAAATGAAATAATTAACTTATCTGAGCTATGTGTTAGTGGGCAGTATTTACTGATATATTTGCAAAAATATTTGTTTTTAAAAATTACCTGTAACTTTTGTTCCTATAACAAGTGGTAATGGAATTTCATCTGGAAGATCCTTAAATTGTGAAATATCTGCAACTTTCCGCTGTTGTAAAAGTCGGATTTTCTGCCGTTTCTGTTTTAATGCTGACCTCTCCTCCTCAAAGAATGCAGAAGAACATCTATAATACAAATAGGTAAAACTATATATTTATAAATTCCAAGGCCAGATGGGACCATTGTGATCATCTAGTCTGACCTCCTGTATAAAATAGGCCCATCAAATTCTCTAATTAATTCTTAGAACATATTTAGAGAAACATCCAATATTGATTTTAAAATTGCCATTAATGGAAAATACACCACAATCTTTGCTAAAAACTGTTCCAGTGGTTAAATACCCTCACAGTTAAATATTTACACCTTATTTCCAGTCTGAACTTGTCTAGCTTTAACTTCCAGCCTTTGGAGTGTGTTATACCTTTCTCTGCTAGACTGAAGAGACCATTATCAAATTTTTGTTCCTCATGTAGGTATTTACAGACTATTGTTATGCTCATACAAAGCACACGGGATCTTTATAGAGGAAGGCAAATACGGAGCATTTGTTGAAAATACAACAGTTAGCATATGCTTTTCACACACACACACACACACACACACACACACACACACACACACACAAATGTTTATAGTTAGATTGAGCACGAGTGTGGAGCTGGGCTCTTCTCGGTCGCTATCCGATGCTCCAAGGCTTTGCAGGACTGAACCCAGAGTTCCATGGCAAAACACCCCAGCTTTATAGTTGTAAATTTCCATTTGAGTCCATGCATTTTGAAATGTTATTTTGTAATTATTAGTCCTTAAGTGGTGTTATTATTTGATGGTTATTTTTGGGCTTTAAATTTCTTATTTTTGTACTACAGATCTCATCTGCTATTTTGTTACAAACAAACAAACAAAATCCAGAATCTTTCCATATTCTCCTGATTTTGACTGCCCTGATGCAGCCATGACTTGGTCTTTATTTAAAAAACATTTTAAATTTTGTAAAGAATCAAGTTACCCCTTAAGGGTTAAATGCCAAATCCCAAAGCCAAACAACACTAATTACTTGTGTCTGGCAAAAAGGTCTGTCAGTTTTGCAACTTTGAATTAAAGAGAGTCAAATGGATTTTTAGTGGCATTATTACAAAACAAAACCAATTTATCTTAAACTACAAAATAGGAGTTTTACAAACCAGATGTGTTGGTTTAGGTTCTAAGAACCTCACATATTTCCACGGACAGATAGATACGTGCACATTTTCTTTTCCTTAACATTCCTTCTACACTGATCTGTTTTTACATAGATGTACATAGATTTTATTTCCTTTATACATTTGGGTCAGTTAAGTTCCAGTAGAACCCCCCAATGTTCTTAGCAAATTTGACTAAATTGTCCATAGTCAAATGATGTCAATCAGATAGTCTCTTTACCTGGATTATTTACAGACATTCTTTTGGAAAAGGGCCCATTTTTCCTTCAGAATGGCTGCAAAGAAACCAAGAATTCTCTCTCTCTTTAACATGGTCCTTTTTAACATTTTCACAAAGTTTAAATGCTTAATTCTCTCCAGCCTCTGTAGAGTTAACTTTTCACTTTCTTTCCTTAAATTACTTATCTCCCAAAATGGCACCTTTATCAGCTTAGATTTCACCATTTTAAGTATTGTCCCAGGGATTCATGCCTGCACTTACTGCTTTTCTTACTCCTGCCACTATGCCTGTAGGGCTTCCAACCTGTTTTTCAAGTTCTCGATCTGTTGCTTGCCTGGGCCCAATCCTGCTTTTTCCAATTAACCATTCCTTTCCATGGGCACAAGCTTTGTTCCACTACCAATTTTGCAAGGAAGGTGGGCTCCTTAACTAGCCCCCACCCTTCCTGGTTCCTTTCCTTAATCATTTCCTTTAAAATTGTGAAATTACCACAATATCACTCACAAAAAATATTACACTGCCCAAACTCCTATATCCTTCAGAGTTTGGTTCAACAGAACAAGATCTGTATCTTATGTTTGCCTGTGCCAGTGTCGGGGCTTATGATTTTAACCCACTCTGGGCCAGAGGGAGAGACGCTAAGCTTCCCTCTGTATTGTTCGGCCTTCTACCACCGAGGGTTCATACACCAAATATAAAAACCCCTCCTAGGGGCAGAGCGAGAAACCCTAAGTTCTCCTCTTATGTTCAGTCATGCTACGGCCAAGGGTGTATGCATCTATAGTTTTTATAGTTTTCCCCGACAAACGGGTCGGAGCAAGGACTCTAATCCTCCGCCAATTGCCCGGCACTTCTACGACCAGGGATATACCCACCTTCAATTACTTCCCTCCAGCAGTCCGGGGTGGAGAGAGGGATGTTAAACCTCTCTCCTGTCTCTCAGCCCTGCTACGAACGAGGGTGTGTATAGCTTTAATCATAACAAATTCTCAATTCATCAGATATCAAGAGTGAATACGATATTACTTTTTACTGCACAGTATCTCTATGTGCACACCTGAATGATCAATCACTTAGCAGTATTGTCAATAATTACCGCACACTTACTCTTCCCTCTTTCGCAATTCTCCACCAAAAATGTTATGCTCATACAAAGCACACAGGATCTTTATAGAGGAAGGCAAATACGCATTTATTGAAAATACAACAGTTAGCATATGCTTTTCAGTCCCTCTCACACACACACACACACTCTCCTGCCATTTGATGGTTATCATTTGATGGTTATTGTCAGGTTTCCCATCGTTATCTTCTATTTGTCGTCTCGCCTTCGGGGGTGCCTGCCTCATCTCTGAGGTTGTCAACGTCAATGATGCTAATGTATTTAGCATCGGATACAATGGATGTTTTCTGATTGTCTCCTGGTCTTTCCAAGTTTCTTACTTTTTCTTGACCATCTGGACATTTGTGATGGCTTTCACACCATATCTTTTCCTGATGCATGCATTCCTCATTTACACAAACAATCTCTTACAGAAACCTTCAAAGGTATACAGACAGCAGTATTGTATATTCAGCAGAATACATTGTAAATCAAGTCTTGCTAAATTTTATAACTAAAACAATTCACATTGGGGCTTCAGGCCCTCAGCATTTCTCTAATCTCCTTAATATAGATACAATATAAGATCCTGTCTCTTACTTACTAAAACCTTAAAACAAATAAATGTATATTTAACTAGAGTGCCTAATTTGTAATAGGTATAGGAAACCATAGTAGACATTATAACTCATCCTAAAAAAAAGGGTGACCATAATTAGTCAGAAGGATTGTTCTGGTCTTATTTCTTTCTGCTATTCAAAAAGGGTGGCTGACAGGATGAAATCAAATCATACATTAATTCTTATGGGACATTATAAAATCCTGCTCCTATACTATAATCAATCACCCCATAACTTTATCTTTGTTAAGCTAAATAGATTGAGCTCCTTGAGTCTATCACTATAACACGTTTTCTAATCATTCTGGTGGCTCTTCTCTGAACCCTCTCCAATTTAATAACATCCTTCTTGAATAGTGGAAACCACAGCTGGACACCGTATTCCAGCAGCAGTTGCATCAGTACCAAATATAGCAGTAAAATATAAAACGGTTACTCACCTTCTCGTAACTGTTGTTCTTCGAGATGTGTTGTTCATGTCCATTCCAACCAGGTGTGTGCGCGCACACATGCATGGCAGCTGGAAGATTTTTCCCCTAGAAGTATCTGTTGGGTTGGTCCGGGCGCCTTCCTGGTGCTCAAAATAGGGCCCTACCAAACCGCCACCCCCAGTTGTCAGACATGTGAGTATAGCCTATCGAGATCTTTCAGGAAACGGCTGACCATACGGTTGGCAAAGACTGACTGACCCTCTGCACCTGGATGGAAGGCAGAGATGGCAGCCAAGTGAACCCTTACTGATGACATGGACAGTCCTTGCTGCTTGAAGTGAAGAAGGTAGTCCAGTATGAGTGGCATAGAGGCGAGCGTCGGGGACTAAAGATGCTGTGTCAACCAGATTGAAAATCTCTTCCACTTGGCAAGGTAGGTAGCCCTGTTGGAGGGTTTTCTGCTGCCAAGGAGGACTTGTCTAACCAGGTCCAAGCAGGAGAGCTCCATGGGATTCAGCCACAGAGCTTCCACACTGTGAGGTGCAATGATTCGAGGTTTGGGTGCTGGAGACAGCCGTGATCCTGAGTTATTAAGTCCGGGAGGAGTGGCAAGGTGATTGGGGCTTCCGCGGATATTTCCAGGAGAGATGTGTACCAGTGTTGGTGGGGCCAGGCTAGAGCTATCAATATCACTGAAGCCTCTTCCCTGCGTATCTTGAGGAGCACCTTGTGAACGAGAGGGATGGGCAGGGATGCATACAGGAGACAGCCTCCTCCCATGGGAGGAGGAACGTGTCCATGATGGAGCCTGGGCTGCGATTCAGGAAGGAGCAAAACTGCTGGCACTTACTGTTGCGTCGTGTGGTGAACAGGTCTATCTGGGGAAAGCCCCACGATTTGAAGATTAAGTTCGCGATGTCTGGGCATAAGGAGCACTCATGGCCATGGAACGACCTGCTGAGATAGTCCGCCAACTCGTTCTGTACCCTGGGGAGGTGTGATGCTTGCAAGTGTATTGAATGCTCACAACATGGAATGCTCAAGTGTGTTGAGTCCCACAACATGAGGGCTTCCTAGCACAGGGGAGACGAGCGTGCACCCCTGTTTATTGATATAGAACATTGCTGTGTTGTTATCTGTTATAACTGATACACTCTCCCTGTCAAGTGGGCTCAGAAAGTCCGGCATGCCAGGTGCACCACTCTCAGCTTTCTGACATTGATGTGGAGAGCGAGTTCCGCCTGAGACCAGAGGCCTTGTGTCCTGAGGTCTCGCAGATGTGCCCCTCAGCCCAAGGATGATGCGTCTGTCACTAGCGAGAGGGATGGCTGAGGACTGGTGAAGAGGACCTCTGCACACACTACCTGTGGGTCGAGCCACCACTGGAGGGAGTCAAGGAATGGGCAAGGCAGAGTCATGACCCTGTCCAAACTGTCCTGAGCCGGCCAATATACTGAGGCTAGCCATGATTGGAGAGGCCAGAGTGTGAGTCTGGTGTGTTGCACCACAAAGGTACAAGTGACCACGTGCCCTAGAAGTTTCAGGAAATTCCTTGCTGTGGTGGTGGGAAGCTGCCCTGAGACTTAGAAAGATGTCACCCAGGGCCCGAAACCTCACTTCCAGAAGGTATACCCTGGCCTGTGTTGAGTCCAACACTGCCCCTATGAACTCTATCCACTGAACCAGGGACAGAGTCGACTTCCTCAAGTTGAGGAGAAGGCCCAGTTCGTCAAACGACATTCTCATGAAGTTGACTAGTGCCTCCATTTGAGCCCTGGCGCGGTTCTTGATCAGACAGTCATCGAGGTACGGGAATACCTGTACCTGGTGCCTGCGTAGAAATGTGGCCATGACTGCCATGCACTTGGTAAACACACGAAGTGCCACTGACAGGCCAAAAGGGAGGACTGTGAACTGCTAGTGGTTGTTGCTCACCACAAACCTGAGGTACCTTCTGTGGAATGGTGTAATTGCTATATGAAAGTATGCATCCTTCAAGTCGAGGGCGGCATACCAATCCCCTGGATCCAAGGAAGGGATGATGGAGGCCAAGGAGACCATGTGGAAATTGAGTTTCTTCATGAACCTGTTGAGCTCTCACAGGTCTACGATGGGCCTTTGGCTTTCGGTATTAGGAAATACCAGGAATAGAAGCCCTTGCCCTTCAGCTTCTGAGGAACCTCTTCCACTGCCTGCAGCCATAGGAACGAGTGCACCTCCTGTATAAGGAGTTGCTTGTGAGAAGGGTCCCTGAAGAGGGATGGGGAAGGGGGGTGGAAGGGCGGGAGGGCAGAGAATTGGAGGGAGTATCCCCTCTCTATCATGTGGAGCACCCAGCGGTCCGATGTGATACGGGCCTACGCAGGGTAGAAAGGGGATAGTCAGGATGAGAAGGTAAGGTGGGTTGGATCCAGTCCAAGAGCTGGTGCGTCATCCTCATCTGCACCTTCAAAATGCCTGCTTCTGGCCAGATGAAGGTTTGGACGGGCCAGAGCCCTGGCCTGAGGACAGATGCGGTCTTTTCCTGCCACTCCTGTTTCTCCTCCATGAGCAATCCTGCTGCTTCTGCAGTTGGTAGAACCGTCGAGGAGGTTGCAGCCTAAAATGCCTCCACTATGTGGCGGGGATGTGGAGGCCCAGCGATATGAGGGTGGCTCTCGAGTCTTTTAGGCTATGTAGCCTTTTATCCATCTTTTTGGAGAACAGAGTCAAACCCTCAAAAGGGGAGATCTTGAATGGTCTGCTGGACCTCATGTGGCAGACCTGGAGCCAGGAACCCCGTCTCATGGCAACCCTGGTAGCCATCACGCGAACAGCTGCATCAGCCCCATCCAGGGTGGCCTGTAGTGAAGCTTGGGAGATGAACCTGCCCTCTTCAACCAGAGCCAAGAATTCAGCAGGGGAGTCCTGCGGCAGCAGCTCTGCGAACTTAGCCATTGCCCCACATGTATTGTCCCACATGTATTGTAGCAGTACCTGCTGACAATGGCCTGCTGGTTAGAAATGCGGAGTTGCAAGCCGCTAGTGGAGTAGACATTTTTCCCTAAAAGGTCACGTTGTTTCGCTGATTCTTTGGGGAGAGGCCTTGGTAGCCCAAGCACTCATGTTGGTTAGGAGAGTCCACAACCAGGGAATCTGGTGGAGGATAGGTATACAAGTGCTCATAGCCCTTGGACAGCACAAAATAGCATCTTTTATTGTGCTTAGCCATAGGGAGCAACAAAGCTGGGGTCTGCCCCAAGGTTTTTGTGGTCTTTATGAGGGGTAGAACAATACGTGCAGGTCTGGAGGGGGCGAAAATATCCACCTTTGGATCTGTGTCTTCCACTACTTCCTCCGCCTAAATGCCAAGGCTCTGGGTAACCCTCCTCAGCAATTGCTGTAGGACTCTGTTGTCCTCCAGGGCTGGAGCTACCAAACTGCATGCCAATGCCTCATCTGGAGAAGAGGAGGAAGAGACCTCCGCAAGGAGTGGCTGCTCTCTTCCCCCCATGCTCAAGAGGTCCCGTGGCATTTGGAGATCCTGCGCTGGAGCTGACGCGAACGGTGCCATACTCTCGGTGCCAAGGTTGTCGAAGCCAAAACCGATGATGTCAAAGCTGCTGTCAGTGCCAAGTCTTTGGTGCTGATACCGCAGGGGATGAGATGGTGGCATCAGGGAGAAATGGATCTACCCCAAATCCTGCCAATGCCAATGGTGCCGGAGGCGGTACGAAAGTGGCTCAGGCCACTGATGCCACCCTGGAATGTGACCCTTGGCTCCACCCTTGGGCTTGGTGAAAAGTCCAGGGAGTCCAAAAGGGCCACTGTACTGGGGGCTGCCACTATGTGGGCCACAGTGCCAAGTAAGGTTGCAGGTCTCATGATGACCTGGACCACCTGCTTCTGCTCCTATGAGATCGCTAGGAGTCCGACTCCGACGTCTCCAAAAAGGAGGATCACGGAGGAGTAGTACTTCAAGGTGCCGAGAGTCTGCACCGAGGGCTTGGGGACTGACAAGGCTGCTGACGCTGTTCTGGCACTGGGAAGCAGTGCCCCAGGGATGAGATGCCAGGACATCATTGCGGGTTTTCCCCTTGATAGTGCCGGGGGAGCGATCGGTGCCGGTGACCTACCCCATCTAGGCAGGGAGAACGGTGCCACGAGCTTGAGCAGGTCCCAGGCTGCCTTGAACGTCTCCGGGGTTGACGGGAGGTGTAGTTGTCAGCTTGGCCTCGGTGAGTGAGAAAGGTCTGGACTCAACCACCTTTCCATGGGGCAGGAGTCGACTGTCTCTGGCAGTGGGGCCGAAGAAGTGAGGCCCGACCTCGGGTCTCACCTGGCCAGCTCCTTGGGTCTAGCTGGGGTGGGGGGGAAGAGAGAAAACGACCCCTCTCCAGCCTCCTGTTTTGCGGCACTGGCGATTGAGACTGGTGCCTGCCTGTGGCATGTGAGGCGTGAGTGGAGCCATGATGGTGCTGAGAGTCCTTGTCTTTACTTGATACCAATCCCTGTGCCGATGGTGCCGGGGCACTGTGTACTGAGGAGGAGCTAAGTGGTGCCAGGTCCGC
The DNA here is from genome assembly GCF_020497125.1 of Mauremys mutica. Lineage (NCBI taxonomy): Eukaryota > Metazoa > Chordata > Testudines > Geoemydidae > Mauremys > Mauremys mutica. The sequence continues at coordinate 157,236,237 of NC_059074.1, read as the reverse complement.
CGATCTGGAGTTAGACTGGGGCCAGAGTGCTGCTTACATTAATAGGATCTTCAGGCGCTGATCTCTATCTTTCAGTGTCCTGGGGCGAAACGCCCTGTAGATCCTACAGCGATCCTTTTGAAGGATCCATGAAGTGTGAGGCTTGCTTCTGGGCATACACTTGCTGCAGACTTCACAGGCTTTGAAGCCAGGAGACCGCAGCATGCCCTAGCGCCAGGATAGTGCTGGAGGGGAACACTCCCCCTCCCCGCCACACACCCCCAAAGGAAACGTAAGAACTAAGTAGAGTACCTACTAACTACTTAATGCTAACTACAAAAACTGATTAACTATATACAGACTGCTAAATGCGCTTGTCAGGACAAGAGCAAGGGGAAGTTCTTGCTAACCGTCACTGGTGGTAAGTAGAAACTGTGGGTGGTGGGTCGGTAGGGCCCAATATTGAGTGCCAGGAAGGCGCCATTCCAGGGGGTGTGTGGACTAACCAGACAGATGCTGCTAGGGGAAAATTCTTGTGGCTGTTGTGCACATGCGGGCGCACACACCTGATTGGAATTGACATGAAAACGCACTCGAAGAACCACCTCTGTTTTCCTATTCAAGATTCCCATGTTTATCCCAAGGATCACATTAGCCCTTGTGGTCACAGCATCGCACTGAGGAGTCATGTTTACTCGATTACCCTCTGCAACGCCCAAATCTTTTACAGAGTTACTGCTTTCCAGGATAGAGTCCCCAATGTGTAAGTATGACCTGCATTCTTTGTTCCTAGATGTATGCAGTTAGCCATAACATGTTATCTGCTTGCATTTAGCTTACCAAGTGATCCAGATTGCACCGTATCAGTTATTTATCACTCTCCCAATTTTTTTGTCATCTGCAAACTTCATCAGTGATGACTTTATGTTTTCTTTCAGGTCATTGATAAAAATGGTAAATAGCATAGGGCCAAGCACAGATATTTCTGGGACCCCACTAGAAACACACCTGCTCAATGATGATTTTCCATTTTTCCATGTTTGAGATCTAACAGTTAGCCAGCATTTAACTGTCATAGTTTTTTAATCAAATGTTATGCAGTACCAAATCAAAAACCTTACAGAAATCTAAGAAGATTATGTCAATACTATTATCTTTAGCGACCACACTTGCAATCTTACCAAAAAAAGATATCAAGTTAGTTTGACAAGACCTATTTTCCATAAACCCATGTTGATTGGCATTTATATGACCCTCCTTTAATTTTTTATTAATCAAATCCCATACGAGCTACTCTATTATTTTACCCAGGAGCTAAGTCAGAGTGATAGGCTGATAATTACCCAGGTCATCCTGTTTACCCTTTTTAAATATTGGTACAACGTAAGATTTCTTCCAGTCTTCTGGAACTTCCCCAGTATTATAAGACTTACTGAAAATCATTAATGGCCCAATGAGTTCCACAGCCAGCTCTTTTAAAACTCTTGGATGCAAGTTATTTGGATCTTCTGATTTAAAAATGTCTAACTTCAGTGGCTGCTGTTTAACATCATAGTTAAACTCAAAACTGAAAATACACATATATGGAGAGATTTAAGAAGTTATGCTGTAGAAAACAGCTTGGGCTCCATTACCAGATAACACTAGAACATGAGAGATAATTATTCCACTATTTTTTCATCCTGTTTCGGAAGGGCCCAATGATCTGTAGGTTTGGCAGCATTGTATGGGCTGGCCATACTCAAATAACTTACTTGGAATTTAAAAAAATACCAATTCCGATATTCATTTCATACATACAAAGGTAAAGGTATGTTGCTTTAGTCGCAATGATACCTATATTCAAAAGAGATGCAACCATATTTTAGTAAGATGATCCAGAAACAATTAAGAAAAAATATTAATCCTCAGAAAAATGAATTAAAAGTAAAATAATATATATATTTTTACCTTCGTGGTTTTCCCATTAATCGTCTGATTTTTCCCCATTCCACTCTTGTTAATTTTCGGGTTTTCAGGTTTGGAAAAGATTCTTTCAGGCATACACAGAAATCATTATCTCCCTCAAATAATGGTCTGTTAAAACACAAGTGACACTCTGTTAATTACAAACCTGTTAACTACATCCGGAAAATGTCTGTCATGAGGAGCTAAGAAATCTCCATCCTCACAAGAAGAAATGTGTGGAACAAAGTTACTGAAAATGTTAGTGTCCCTTGCAGAGCAATTTATACTTTATCAACTTGAAATTAAGTCAATTAAAAAAAAAGTGTACAAAATAGTTTTAGGAGTTACATTTGCACTTGAATCCTCCTACCAATATATATGGGTTACAATGAATCACATCTTCTCTCTTTTTAAAATGTTTCTCTCCCTTGTTGCTGTGTGGAAAAACCCACAGAAATAGAGGCCCTGAACGTCCATTGTGACCCATGCACATGGATTGCTAAATCTGGGTGGACCCCCACTGAAGTCAGTGAGACTCCATACAAGTGCAGCAGTCCACCTGCACAAATCACGGTAAAGGAGTGAGATTTTAGAGGAAAATGAGTGACTTGCACAAAAGAGGTATGAAAATGTCTATGCACAAGGTGCTGTTATATGCAATAAGTAAATAAACTGAGAAAGAAAAATATATTTTCTATTCCAACCCCTTTCAAATATAGCATGGATTCTCAACTTGGGGTCACAAACAGATCCAAAAGGGCTGAGACTACCCTGCTTTTTTCTATGGTTAGAAGGAAAGGGTTATCTATTGTAATGGGGGGTCATGGATGGTATGAAAAAACTGAGAACCACTGAGTTATTGTAATCTTACGTGTTTCTTGTATCAATAAAAAGTAAAAATTTGCAAACAGAAATACGATTTTTAAATTGATGTAGCCCATTTAAATTGGATTAAAATATTTTACAATGGTTAGATTAAAATAACTAACAATGGTTGTATACTGAGTAATGTATTGGTACTTGACGAAGACATTTGTGCAATTTCTAATTCTTGCTTCATAGAAAATATTTATATTAGTATTTATTATATAAAAGAAAGGTCTAGATATCATTCATAACAAAATAGCTCATTCTACACAGTTTGTTAAAAGATAAGTTGTTTCTAAATAAATTACAATTGAGGCACTAATAAATTTATAGGATGGTCATATATATTATTAGTATTTATTTCAAATGGTGACAAATTTATTTTGATAATCACCATTTTCAGAGCTAGGAGACTTTGGGGAATTATCTAATACATACCTCACATTTCAGTTACCTAACGGACTGAACAATGATATACATTATTATTACTAGTATAAGCTAAAAAAGTTCTTAAAGGGACATTATCAAGGATGCTGGAATACAAATGTTACTTATGCAAAAATATAACAGTAATTTGTTCCCAGTATCCCAGTAATACATTTAACAAGACCATTTGTTGGAAAAACAAAACAAAACAACAACAACCCTGTATGCTGTGAATTTAAAGCAAATTAAATAAGTGTAATTTTTATACCTGTGACAGGCATATACATAATTCTTTTTCTCTGCTGTGCCTGACTGCTGAGTTCAGAGAATATTGTCTCAACAATCCTGACAGAAGCTATTCTGATTGAACACCGGAATACATTTATGTATCCAGGGCCGGCTCTAGACCCCAGCGCGCCAAGCCGGCGGCAGTCCGGTCGTCCGGCGGTTCTGGTGGACCTGCCGCAGGCATGCCTGCGGAGGGTCCGCTGGTCCCGCGCCTCGGGTGGACCTCCCGCAGGCACGCCTGTGGATGCTCCACCGGAGCCGCGGGACCAGCAGACCCTCCACAGGCACGTCTGCAGGAGGTCCACCGGAGCCGCGGGACTGGCGACCGCCAGAGCGCCCCCTGCGGCGTGCCACCCTGCTTGGGGCGGCGCAATTGCTAGAGCCGCCCCTGTATGTATCCTGAACAAATGCTACGGAAAAATATTGGTTAATGACGAGATGGTCTTTTAAAATAAAAAGTGGCAAAGTATTGTTTTGGCTTATTTTCCTATGGTGGGTTGCTGGTTTCACTGCCGGGTCACACCAGTTTTTGAACAACACTCTAAGCTGCTACTGACCAATTTTCCAATGGTCTCGCATTTAGATTTGAACGGTTACAAATCTGTGATGGGATATACAAACCACACAGTAGGCAAGAAGGGGTTAAAGAGCAGCTTTGGGCTCACACAGCTCTGCCCCACTGCCCTTGCGAGGTATGCCAATCTTGGAGAAGACCTGAATTTCTCCCTTTTCAATTCAGAAGGCCCAGCCTGGGGCAGTGGACAGATCTGTAATCCTCAGTTCCCATACAGAGAACCAAGCTATACTGACTGTGAACTCAGAAAAGCAGGACAGACAGCTGGAAGATCGAGGTGGGGCACAGAAGCTGGAGGAGCTCTTTATTTCTGTTAATTTATTTTCTCTTCCATTGTTACCTTGACGATTGAGACTAGGGGGTTGTGAATATGAGCCCTCTGAGGAGAAGCTGGCCACATTGTAGGAAGCAGCTTAGGGAAGAAACAAGAGGTCTGATGAAACAGACCGTAACTGCTTGCAACCACTTGCCACAAGGCTCATTCAGCTGGAACCTAAGGTAGAGGGAAGGACTGGATTCCCCTACAGCCTCACCATGAGGACTAGCCAGAAGACTCTAGGCACAAGGGCATCACAAGGCAAGAGGGGACCAGTATCAGACTTTGGCAGCAGGACTACAATTAATGCTGCTCCTAGCCACAAAGTGCCCCCCAGCTGGTAAGTCACCTTGCCACAAGTGATGGAGAACGTAGGCATCTCTGCAGCCCTGCTAAAGGGTGTGACATTAAAAAAAAAATCCCTTACCCCCCTTAACAAGGTTGAGGCGGAGTCTAGAAGCCAGTCAGATCTGAACCCATTTCCAGAGGGAAAACTGCAGTTGTTGCAGCAGACAGCAAAGCCGCACTGGCAGATGCAAGTGGTCCTTATCTGGCAGAGATTGATGCAGAAGGCGCAGATGATACAACAACCCCCCCAACATGACAGGGGCTCTATGGACTGTGCATATGGAGAGGTGGGGACTGTGGGCCTGCAAGCAAAGCTAGGCTAAATTGCAGGTGAATGGAATGGAAGTGGTGGAGATGTTGGACTTGAGGTGTAACCAGGATCAGGAATTAGGTCCTGCAGCAGAGACAGACTCTGGGTAATCTAATGAGTGCATTTTACTGCAGTAGGCTTACTGATTGGCTACGCTGCCTGATTGGCTGAAAGGGTGAGCAGATCCGCTCTTGAGCAGAGGTAGAGCAGTTCAGCATCTATTCAAAGGATTTAACCACAGCTGCAATAGCTCCTGCCTGGACCCAGCCCTGCTCCTGTGTTGCCTCACTCCAGGTAACCCAATTCTAACTGTGGGCTCCAAGTCCTGCCTCTGGCCCTGACATCTGGCTTCTGACTCCAGCTCTGACCCTGCACTCTGATTTCTGGTTATCAACTCCTTCTCCAACTATTATACTTGGCTCCTGCTCTGACCACTAGGCATGACTGCCCACATCTTGGTCACTGACAGCCAGACTTTGCTCTGCAACCAGCTGATTGGCTCAGAGAAGGTCCCCAGAGATTTTTTTTTTTTTCACATTGTGTCCATGGGTATGTGACGTTTACTCCATCCAGCAGGTTGAGCTGACAGTAGATCTCTACTGGTAGGACTGACCCCAAGACTTGCTTATCCACTCATCCTATGCCAGGATGGGGAATCCTTCGTAGAAGTGTTGGGCTGATCACTTGTTGGAAGGAACCTTGGAGACCCAGGGTAGAGCTGACTTGGAACCGATAAAACTGGTAGAGCTTAGGGAAAAAGAGGATCCCAGTGAAGAGAACTCCAGCCACTCAGCATCCCCTTCACATTCTTGGGCAATCAGGGACACAAAGGCTGCCCCACTGTGAGAAAGTGTCAGTTCCAGGGAGTAACTTTAGTTTCTACAGTAATAAATAAAATAAGAAAGAAAGAAATAGTACGCACTTATCTATATTTGAGTAGAACCATTCATATATGCACCATTTGTGTGCTTTGGGAAGTTTGAGTAGATTACGTAACCGTAATCCAATCTTCTGTGATGCTTTCTTGTCTGGCGTTGGCATTGTTGCAGTAAACTTCTAAGCAATAAAATAAAGGAGAGGTTACCAGCAGCTGAACTTCCAAAGTGAAAATGAAAGCATTTGCAGCATTAAATGTGCTAAACAGTACAATGAATCAAACAAACAGGAGCCTTCTCAAATTCTTCAATTGTTTATTAAATATTCAGAATTCTTTAACTAGATAAGCAAAGTTCATTTTCTTGATAAAAATGAATACATTAGCAATTGAAATGTTCTAATTCAAATGTATTGTTTCATGGTTTCTTTAATTTTTATTACAAAGATAATACTAATATAAAATGGCAAAGATTATAACCATATAATAAAACACACAACTGATGCCAAGAGCTAGCAGAGATCATGCCCCACACTATTAGCTGGTCAGAGTCTCTACACTAGGCTTTTTTGTGAAAATTTCCCACCAGCAGTTCAGCTCCAGTGGTGGTGGTACTCATATGGACAGGACTCCAGGTAATCCCTGATATTTTAAGGTTAATCTAACTTTTCTCCATGCATGGCTACATGAACATAATTGTTCACTCAAACTGAACCAGAAATTTTAATGAAATAAGCATAATATAGACAAGGCCTCCTTGAGCACAGTTTCTGAATAAGTTTTTAATAACTGATAACCATGCTTGGTGTGGACACAAACCATGTTAGGTTGTGTCTGAAAACTGTTTTACAAGCTATAGTAAGGACAAGACGTTAGGTCCCATCTACACTACAAGAACTATGTTTCAATAGGCAGTTCAGTGGCAACATAAGGTGCCTGCAGCTCCTGGTGGTATTTTTTTTTAACCTCATGGCAGCTCCTACATTGCTGGGTCCATTTAGTCAGTGTTCTCCACTCTGCCTGATACAGTAAAGAGTGCTAATAGGATGAGTGTTCCAATAGTTCTGCCTGTGCTTAGGTATGGTGGAGCACCAGTCATCATTTTCCCCGACAGACTCAATGGTACAGGATCAGCATGAACAGAGCTGTTTCAGTGAGGGACCTACTTCTGGGTAGGAAAAGGGATGTATTAATCTATTTTGAGCCACAGCCTTTACCTAGGAATAGGTCCCCCCAACCAAAATTCATAAACTTATGACGTAAATTGAGAAGAAAACACAATTTATTTTAAAGGCTTGCTTTCCTTTCTGGTAATTGTCTCAGCATAACACATACATACCTGTGGAACCATTGCAATCTTCTGATTTCTTTTGGGGGACCTTGTATTTAACTGTCTGTCTTCTTCTTCACAAAAGAGACGACTCCGTTTTGAATTTCTGAAGGCCTATATATATCAAAATTAGGAAGCAATTACATGAAAAAGCTCATTTCTTTCTTTGATATACAGAACCCATAATAATACAAATATAATCTATTTTCCTTTGCTATCTAGATACCTTGGACACTTTAAGTGCCTCATAACACAGTTATGGTCAAAGATCCATTCATTTAATTATTTCTTTGTTTATAAAATGTCTTTTAAACAGCTTGCCCTTGACTTAAAAATAAAAAGAAAGGGCTTTCAAACAATCTATTTATTGATTTTGATAAATTCTCATTAAAAAGCCAAGCTGGATAGAACAGTTACTTACAGAAATAAATTCATCTACTAGTATTTTTAACATGTGCTGCTGCCCAGCACTGTAATGGATGTGTCTGTGTGTAATGGACATTACTGTATGTAATGTCATCCATAATGGTGTCACACATTAGATTATTACAAAATACTTCATGATGTTGTTTCAAGGATCACTTGTGTATCAAAATATTTTGATAATTTTTAAAACTCCTACCATAAAAACTTCCCTCACACCCTAAAATGCTAAGAAACTGAGGAAATTGAACCATCATACACAATGTTCAAATTATGTAAAGATCTAACATAAGAGAGGAAGGAATTTCAAATTTAAGGCTGTTCAATGCTAACTGTAACCCTTTACTGTGCTAAGATACTACAGTTGCAATAAAATTAGTGGAGGTTGCTGAAAAAAAAGTAGAAAATCATATATTGCAAATTTGTGGCATGAAGTTTTCAAACACTTAAATTTTAGTTATTTCTTAAGAAAATTTCTTCATATGTCAAAGAAAATTGTCCTAACTGAAGACTGAATGACAAATTGCAGCTCACTCTTGCACGGGAGTGATGAGTGCAAAGAGCTTCCTTCTCACACATCTGGTGACCCAATGCAGGAGCCAGTCCCTGCACTCTGCCTAGCACAGGGACTTAACCCGGCTAGCTTCTCCTAGAATGCAAACTACTTACAGAGGAAGAGATTGAGCTGGATTCAGATGTCACTGATTTCCTTGGTTTTCTGACACCCTGTGCCAGATAAAGAGAGAGGCAGAAACTCGAGGGCCAATGGCAGAAAACAAAGGTTAATATAGACCAGATGAAACAACAAATTCCTCCAAGTTTTATAGGGTTGTCAACCCACAAGGATTGTCCTGGAGTCCCCAGGAATTAAAGATGAATCTTTAATTAAAGACTATGTCATGTGATGAAACCTCCAGGAATACATCCAATACAAACTGGCAACACTACTATGCTGAGGCTGTATTCCAGGCCAAGAGAACCTTTCTATCACCACCTTCCTCTAATGCTGCCAAATCTTGCCCCAAGGAGCTGTCCAGGGCGGTAAACTGTTTCCTCAATCCTGAGTGTCTAGAAGCCTGCATCAGAACAGGGTGCTGAATGCTGCGAACTATCATCATGCTTTGCTGATAAAATTGTGCATATTTGAGAAGGATTCTCAAACAGCTTGGATCTGCTTTGCCTACACACTCACGAACTAATAATCGGTACACTCACTCATCGAGAAATTCTGGACACTCTAAAAGAGTCTCGACTCAAGACCCGTGAATCTGACACTCATCTTTCCTGGCTTGTGAAAGAGAGGCACGAGCAACTGAGGCCTCTCATGACTGAATGACTCTGCTGACCATCAGATACTTCTGTCTTGCTGAAGAGAGCTGGCAGGAGTCCAACATAATAAAGTGGTTTGTGTCTTTCCTAAAGGGACACACCCAATGAACTTCCACCACTAGACCTTTCACTTGTGGAGTCCACAAGGATCAATTCTTTCTCCAATCCTATTCAACAAGTACATGCAGCCATCAGGTAAACTGGTCAGATGATACTGTTATGAGTTGGGTGAAACCTTTTATGGGACAATTTAAAACTTCAATGTTAAAATCAATCTGAGATTGAGGAGTGTGAACTCACCCTTCCATTAATATAACTGTAAGGATAAATGAATCACAAGTCCTTACCTAAGGTAAGTTTTGTGAATACAGCCAGGAGTTTTGTGTGAGTAGAGGGCCTTAGCTGAGTAAGTCTGTCTGTGAGTGAGTGAGTGAGTGAGTAGGCAGAACACTGAGGACCAGAGAGCTAGCCTATAGGAGCAGCTGAAAATAGTGTGTGACCCTGAATGAAACCTGGAGAGTGGTTCTTTGGCTCAGAGGTGTTGGCTGACAAGAGTGTCTTTGGTGCTGAGAGCCAAAGAAGCCGTTTCCTGCTATTCGATTCCTTCTGTGTTCAGGGACAAAGGCACATTCTTTGTAAATAAACAAAACTACATCGGAGGCTTTGTCTACACAGCTGCGGTGTGGTCGTAGCTCCAGCACTGGGAGAGAGCTCTCCCAGCACTGTAAAAAAAACACAGTTCCACGAGGCCAGCACTGTAGCACTATCTACATTGCCACTTTACAGTTTTCACACCCCTGAGTGAGGAAAGTTTCAGCACTAAGTGGCAGCGTAGACAAGGCCTAAGAAACACCTATCACCAATTTTTCTTCTTAACTGGAACAACCTAGTATACCCCAAATTTTTGGCTAGCCCTCAGGTCAAAAGGGGTACTAATATTAACTCAAGTGCCAGCAATATGCAGATGACACACCGTTCTATTTATCACCAAGTATGACCATATCACTATCACTAGGGCCCTACCAAATTTATGGTCCATTTTGGTCAATTTCATGGTCATAGGATTTTAAAAATTGTAAATTTCATGATTTCAGCTATATAAATCTGAAATTTCATGGTGTTGTAATGTAAGGATCCTGACCCAAAAAGGAGTTGTGGGGTGGTCAAAGAGGTTATTGTGGGGGGGAGGAGTGGTGTTTGCGGCACTGCTACCCTTACTTCTGCGCTGAGGCAGACGGCAGCACTGCCTTCAGAGCTGGGCAGCTCGAGAGTGGTGGCTGCTGGCCGGGAGCCTGCTCTGAAGGCGGAGCCACTGCCAGCAGCAGCACAGAAGTAAGGATGGCTTGGTATGGTATTGCCACCCTTATTCTGTGTTTCTGCCTGCAGAGCTGGGCCCTCAGTCAGCAGCCGCCATTCTCTGGCCACTCAATTCTGAAGGCAGCAGCACAGAAGTAAGGGTGGCATGGTATGGTATGGCAGAGCGCTGTCTTCAGAGCTGGACACCTGGCCAACAGCCACCACTCTCCGGCTGCCCAGCTCTGAAGGCAGTTCAGAAGTAAGGGGGGCAATACCGTGACCCCCCCCCCTCTAAAATAATCTTGTGACCCCCCTGCAACTCCCTTTTGGGTCAGGACCCCCAATTTGAGAAATGCTGGTCTCCCCTATGAAATCTGTATAGGATAGGGTAAAAGCACACAAAAGACCAGATTTCACAGGGGGAGACTGGATTTCACGGTCCATGACGCATTTTTCATGGCCGTGAATTTGGTAACTATCACCAAGATGTCCCAGTGCTTGGATGAGATTAGCTAATGGATGAAGAACAGCTGGTTAAAGGTGAACCTGACTGAGACAGAAGTTACGCCGATGGACAGAGGAAAGCATTTAAGAGTTTGCAGCCATAGTGCAGTTTATTTTGGTTGATGGCACCACCCTCCACTGGTTAATTCAGTTAATAGTTTAGGAGTCATCTTTGATTCCTCACTGCTGCTAAGCTCTTGCGTAACAGCATTTGTGAGTAATGCTTTCTACCATCTTTGGTCGGCAAAGAGACTCCATCTCATCCTGGAGGAAGACATGACCTCAATTATTATTGATGCTTCCATCACCTCTCACCTGAACTATGTTGTTGGCAGGAACCCTTCAGTGCTTAGGAAACTGCAACTAGTACAGCACATCTCCTCTGCAACACAGGCTACTGTGAGCACATCAAACCTGTTCTCTGTTTTCTACATTGACCTTCCATAGAATACTGAGTCAAGTTCAAGTCTCAGTCCTTTTCTTCTTAGGTGTTCAAGGGCCTGGATCCAGGATATCTAAAAGTTCACCTGAAGCCCCAGGATGACAATCAGGGTCAACAACTTTGCTCATCTGGTACAATGGTACTTTCCACAATAAGTGCAAAGTTCATCTGTGCAGGAGACACAGCTTCTTTAGGGGCCAGCCTGAGACTGTGGAATGAACTTCCCCTGGAACTAAGGACTATCACAAACCTCATCACTTTCCATTCCAAGAATAAGGTGCATTTTTTGACCTACTATGATGGGGAGAGTGGTATAAGTTTATACATAGAATTGAACAGAATTCCTCCTAACAATACATCACTTCCCTCAAGATAAATGAGCAGTTCACTCATAAAATAAAACAAACAAACAAATAGATAATTTAGTCAGCTAGTTTTTTGTGGTAGTTGTGGAGGAAGTGGTCTTCAGGAGGGAGTTCAGAGAGAAGAGGCTCTGCATACTAGTTCACAAAGGATGTTCTGTGTATATGGGAGAGGGTGCCATGGACAAACAGGGAATCAAGACTGATAACACTGGCAGAATGAACTTTGCCAACTCAGAGGGGTTAGGAGACAATGCTGTACACAACAAAATAAGTAGGTTATGTAGGAAGTTGATGGTGATCACAAGAAGCTTGAACTTGATGCAATGGAAAAGATTTAAAGAGGGCAAGATGTGGTCAGATCAAAAGAAAGGGAAGTCACCTTATAGGCTGCAAAACATTTCATAAAAGCAGTTTTGCTTTTTTGTTTTAAAAAGCAGTTATTTTTAAACTTGTTAAACTTCTCCCAATACACCGCCCCCCATCCCTCCAAATGTTGCAGGAAACTCTGCTTCTATGCATTCATTTTTATTAGAACATTCCCCATAGAATGGCACAATAATGGAAGTGCATTATAGGATTTTCCCACCTTTTCCTAAAGCACCAATAACCCTCCACTGCCAGAGGCAGAATATTAGACTAGGCAGATCAGATGGTCTGATCAGGAGTGGCAATTCTTATGTTCTTTATAGTACAGACACAAACACATTCCATATAAACACTTGTAAAAAGGTAGCAAATAATTAAAAATGGTTCATTAAAACTTGAAACTGGTTACCAATTTAATTTTCGTATTTATTTATTTATAAAACATGCTTTCATTTCACATTAGAGTTGTATAAGCTGCTTTATTCATAAAGGATATTCATTTAGATGATATTCACAAATTGTGAAATAAATACATTTTTAAGCAGATCACTTGATCTGTGACTATGAATGATTGTATGCCGTTACTACATGAACCCTAAACTTAATTGACTTTTTTTTTTTTTATCACAAGCATATAAATATTTACTTCTTACCATTTCTACAGCAGAACCAGCGTTCTTGCTTTTCCAAATAGGCGTTTTCTGTAGTGAACTGTACTTTTCATTCCATGTGCTGGATAAACTTCCCTCTGTCATGAACAGTGACATATTATTAATGCATTTTTAAAATCTAACTATTGTCAAAATGGCAGCAGTATACTCTCAAACACTACTTTAATGATTTTTTTTCCCTTCACTGTTTGTAATGCCTTCTTAAATGGCAATGCTAATGGGTTTAAAACTCCATCATGTTCAGCCAATTATGCTGAATGCCTCCACTAACCAGGCTATGAGACATTCAGAACATTTCTTCCCACCACAATGTTTGTCTCTCATGACGTCCATCTAGCTTCAACTCCATTGTGACACCCATCCTGATAGCTATGTTGCATCTACCACAGAACCACACTGGAATATAAAGCCAGTTTATACAGATAAGTCTTTTTTAAAAAAGACCTTTTAAAAATAGGTCTTACCAAGCTCTGAAAATTTTGGCTCAACAAGTACACCAGTAACAGGAAGGAGAATGAGCCAGGCCCTCTGTTTCCCCACACAGATTGTTGATCATGCATCATTAGTAAAGGAATAGGATTCTGATTCATGCTTCTATCTTCTACCATGTTCCTTAGGGGGCCAAAAATAATCTTCCAAATGTTGGAAATTCTACCTATCTGACACTACAAAACGAGATCCAGGAGTGATACTCCTGCACAGATGGTATCTTTACAGAAAGATGCCTCTCCTTTGTATGTGACTATATTTCCACTATTACCTTGTTTATGCTCAACAATTAGGACAGCATAATAGCTCTTGGAATATAGTTTGTTAACTTTTGAAGCACCATTTAATATACTGTGGGCCTTATATAATGAATGGTGAGGCTATTGTTTTATTACTTACATTTCTATAGGACAGATAGGTGCATTTATTTTTAAAGAAATAACAAAGGCTGGTAAATCACTGATCCTCAGGGATGGCGGGGGGGGAAGCACTATCCCCCAGGACATGCCAGCTGTGGGCCAGCCCCGCTAGCACACAGATCAGCTAGGCTGGGGCAGGAGCCAGGCACACCACCCCTGGGGCAGGTTTGGGGTTTCCTGCTCTGTTGCGTGAGGGCAGAGTATTGACAAAGGGTCAGATCCTCAGCTAGTGTGAATCAGCCTCCCGCAGTGTTTGCTTTGTTGCCTTATCTGGCCCTATATGCCCCTCCGTAGGGCTGGCTGTGTGGGATTCAGCTGGCCCAGTGACAGGGCTGGGCAGCAACTGAGACCAATAGGAGAGAAAGCCAGCGGATCTGGGGGATTAGCTGCCATGGCAGGGCTCCTTCCATGGGAGCTGGCAGCTTCCCTCGGCAGTGGAGGGGTTAATGAGCTGCCAGTCAGGTGCTGATGGCCCCACTGGTGCTGTGCCATGGTGGTCTGTGGTGGCTCAGTGTGGGGCACAGGTGTGCCCGAGGCCAGGCCTCTCCGTCCTGCCACATGCAGCGCGCTGGGCCTGACTTTGAACAAGGGCCCTGCAGGGGCTGCCTTTGCCTGGGCTGTGCTCTCTGCTCCCCTCTGGGGGCTGTGGTGACAGGGAAACACTGCTCATCACTGCTCCGCCCTGGGCTGGTGCCTGCCCTGCCGGGGTCTGGAGCAGGTGTGTGCAGCGCCGGGAGGTGAAAATCACATCAGGCTCTGAAAACCATGAGAGTGGCTGAAAACTGCCAGCTTGGAAATGCTAATGCACAGCTTGTCCCTCTGGGGCTGTGAGCTCACCTGGCTCCAGCTTCACGTCCCAGCCCCCAGGGCTAAAACATATTAAAGTTTGAAATGGAAGCCAGGGTTCTCCAGGATCTCCTGACTCCGGATGGATGGATCTACACTGTTCTCAGTGGTGGCAGATGACAGAACAAGGAGTAATGGTCTCATGTTGCAGTGTGGGAGGTTTAGGTTGGATATTAGGAAAAACTTTTTCACTAGGAGGGTGGTGAAGCACTGAAATAGGTTACCTGGGTGGAATCTCCTTCCTTAGAGATTTTTAAGGCCCGGCTTGACAAAGCCCTGGCTGGGATGATTTAGTTGGGGATTGGTCCTGCTTTGAGCAGGGGGTTGGACTAGATGACCTCCTGAGGTCCCTTCCAACCCTGATATTCTATGATTCTATGATTTAGAATTTAGAGAACATTTCACATCTAATTATAATAATTTTAAGATGGATAAATATTTGGCCTGTAACTAATTGACATTTTCCCTTTAAAGTTAAGCTCTTCCAGAAGATATTTGACTATAGAATTTATTTCTTCCACAGACAGTATTCCAGGAATCCATTTTGAACATGTCAGTGTGAAATTAGTATGCTTAGGCATTCCATTTGCTATAAAATAGCTTTTAATCTATGCTGGGAATAAAATGGTATTAGCAAAATTGTTTTTAAACAGTTTAGAACTTTTTAGGCTATAAACACAATTTGCCCAGCATGACTGCTTACAAAACGTGCTCTAGAAAATGATTTTTGAATGGACATGTGCTGTACAATAAAACTGAGTGATCTAAGTTGCCTGCACCAAAATTTAGACCGTTTAAAACTGGTTCAGTAAACAGGTTTTCTCCCTAATGTAAATGGGGACTTTATAAGACATGACATAACATTTCTGGCACTAGGAAGAGTGGAAGGATTCTAAATGTTGATGCAATATGCATGTATAGAATTTTTCTCCAATGTTAAGATAATATAAGCAATAGCTCTGTTGCGTTGGCCCACTAGTTATTGGTAGAAGACAGTGAGATTACAAATTTCCTTTACAATATAAATTCCATCATAAGTAAAGGTCCCACTGATAATCCTTCTATCTCATCCCCAAGAAAGAAAAAATTACCTCAAATTTCATGTCAGACCTGATGCCTAGGCAGTACTTAAAGTGGAAGCACCTATTTCAGAAATGGCACTCCAAAGGGTCTCATTCTCAAAAGCAGCATCCAAAGAAGCTGCAATATAAGTAGAGTTTGACTAGTGAGTACCAAACTACTCAGTCTACAGATATCTAAAATAAAACAATCAGCATATATTTTATAAAAACTATCTTCATAATTTTCCTTTGGAGAGGCTTTCTGAAACCAGAAACTCTAGTTATGATCTGAAGTCAATTTACATCTCTCATTTATACCACACCTAAAGAATACATTGTATTTATTTCTTACCTTTCAAGCTCACAAGTGCTTTTGCTGAAGAACCTGCAATTTATTAAAAAAAAAAAAGTCCATATACATCGTATTTTTCAAAGTTGTTTCACAACTGGTGCAATAGCTACATATCAATTATATATTTTTCTTCAGAAGCAGGGAACTATTCTGAAATTAACTCCTTAACTACTGAGTGGGTGAATCCAGTATGCTCTTCACAACACAACATGCAGTATTGTGAGGTACGGCTCAGTAAGCATTGAAGACATATATTTAAATTTTAATTATTCCCTTTAGTTTTACATCCACAATGCTCCTTGAACCAAGAGCTATATAAATGAATGTAGCCAACTCTAGGCAAACCTTAAATCTGAAACACACATTTCCATGTGGATGCACATATTTCATACTGTTTTATTTAGAACATGTAAACTTTATTAGAGTGTCACCATTTTGTGGTAGAATTTAGCCTACCAAGGTTCCACGATTAAATTAAAAAAAAAGGGGGGGGATTTCTTTTGCTTTTTCAATCTTGGGGAACAAGCGGGGGGATGATGGGATGGAAAGTTGTCTCTGTGGTGCAATGCTCCCCTCCCAGAGATCCAATAGATTCACAGATTTCAAGGCCCAGAGGGGACTTGATGACCACTTCTACAAATCAGGTCACAGGTCTCAAGTTAAGAACTAAAAAAAAAAAAAAAGACACTCAATTTCTGGTCAACTGTAAAAATTTGTTTTAAGGGGGAGGGATAGCTCAGTGGTTTGAGCATTGGCCTGCTAAACCCAGGGTTGAGAGTTCAATCCTTGAGGGGGCCACTTAGGGATCTGGGGCAAAAATTGGTCCTGCTAGTGAAGGCAGGGGGCTGGACTTGATGACCTTTCAAGGTCCCTTCCAGTTCTAGGAGATTGGTATACCTCCAATTATTACCTTTATTACCTAAGGGACTTGCCCAAAATCACATAGGAATTCTGTGGCAGAGGCAGGGATAGAATTAAATTCTCCAGGGTGGCTTCAACTGCCTTAACCACAAGCTATCCTTTCTGAAATCCCATGCCTCATTAGCTACACACCTTCCAACTTCTTCAACAAATGAGGCAGGGGTTCTAAAGAAAAAACAGTCTCATTCACTACACAAAACCCTGAAAAACTGTTCATCCCATAAACTGAAAGAAGATAGGGTTGATGGAAAAAAAAAAGTGTGATGTGTTCTTGTAATTAAAGATGGTATCTGCAACATTGGCAAAACATGGGTCAGCTCAGGTCTGAACCCTGGCCAATTCACTTGGGTGTTAGTATAGATCAAACGTTAAATGTATAAGTGTGTATTCAGATGTTTAAACTTCATGAAAACTAGTGGAATATTACTTGTATTGTGTTCACTTATCTATATCTTGTTATAATAGAATGGCAAACTTTTACATTGTGTATACCTCTGTAACTAAGGGTATGTCTATACTACGAAATTAGGTCAATTTTATAAAAGTCGATTTTTTAGAAATTAATTGTATACAGTTGATTGTGTCTCCCCACTAAGCGCATTAAGTCGGTGGAGTGCGTCCACAGTACTGAGGCTAGTGTTGACTTTCGGAGCGTTGCACTGTGAGTAGCTATCCCACAGTTCCTGCAGTCTCCACTGCTCATTGGAATTCTGGGTTGAGCTCCCAATGCCTGATGGGGCAAAAACATTGTTCAGAGTGTTTTTGGGTACATATCGTCAGGCCCCCCTCCTTCTCTCCGTGAAAGCAATGGCAAACAATCATTTCTCGCCTTTTTTCCTGGGTTACCTATGCAGACAACATGCCACAGCAATCATGGAGCCTGCTCAGCTCACTGTCACTGTACATCTCCTGCGTGCTGCTGGCAGACGCGGTACTGCATTGCTACACAGCAGCAGCTCCTTGCCCTCGCAGCAGTTGATGGTGCAGTATAACTGCTAGCCGTCGTCTCCTGGATGCTCCTGACAGACCTTGGTGAGGTCGGTCAGGGGCACCTGGACATAAATAGGAGAGACTCCAGGTCATTCTCTTCTTTAAGTTTCGTCTAATGGAGATTCAGTCCTGCCTGGAATATTATGCAAGTTGGAGGCTTCTGCCTCAGGCTGCTCTCCCAGCTGGCAACACTGCGCGGTCGCACCTACCCCAGCCTATCCCTTGCTCCCATGGCTCATGAAGCCTGGACAGTAGTAAGAAGCAGTTCAACTATAAGCTGAGCAAGTGCAGAATGGTGGTAGAATGTGCATTTGGACGTTTACAAGCCCGCTGGTGCTGTTTGCTGACTAGGCTGTTTGCGATTAGAAGAGCACAGCAGGATGCGCTGCGCATCACAGAGGCTTTGAAAACCAGTTTCATGACTGGCCAGGCTTTGGTGTGACAGTTGTGTGTGTTTCTCCTTGATGCAAACCTGCCCCCTTTGTTGATTTTAATTCCCTGTAAGCCAAACCTGTAAGCCATGTCATCAGTCACCCCTCTCTCCGTGACAGCAATGGCAGACAACCACTAGGGACGTTGAAATGCCTATAGTTATCCTTGGGGACCCAGCCTACCCCTTAATGCCATGGCTCATGAAGCCATACACAGGCACCCTGGACAGTAGTCAGGAGCTGTTCAACTATAAGGCTGAGTAAGAGCAGAATGGTGGTAGAATGTGCATTTGGACATTTAAAAGCTGTTTGCCTCTCTGGTTCTTTGGTAGGCTTGCCTGAGCTCCTTAAGTTTCACACGTCACTGCTGCAGGCCTCTGTCCTTCATGCCCTTGGAGATTTTTTCAAATATTTGGGCATTTCATCTTTTGGAATGGAGCTCTGATAGCACGGATTCCTTTACCCATATTGCGATCAGATCCACTACCTCCGGTTTGGCCTATGCTGGAGCTCTTTTGCGATTCTGGGACTCCATGGTCACCTCTGCTTATGAGATCTGCATGGTCACCTCTGAGCTTGCCATGCTGGCCAAACAGGAAATGAAATTCAAAAGTTTGCGGGGCTTTTCCTGTCTACATGGCCAGTGCATCTGAGTTGAGAGTGCTGTCCAGAATGGTCACAATGGAGCACTCTGGGATAGCTCCCGGAGGCCAATACCGTCGAATTGCATCCACACTACCCCAAATTCGACCCAGCAAAGTCGATTTCAGTGCTAATCCACTCGTTGGGGAAGAGTACAGAAATCCATTTTAAGAGCCCTTTAAGTCGACAAAAATGGCTTCGTTGTGTGGATGGGTGCAGGGTTAAATCGATCTAAAGCTGCTAAATTCGACCTAAACTCATAGTGTAGACCAGGGCTAAATAACTCAAAGGAGAAAAATATTTTGGAATGCAAATAAGAACTTCAACATAAAATGCTAATTTCAAAGCAAGTGGTCATTGTGTGTGATGACTGAAGTCAAGGACTCTAAGTGCATTCCTCACTCATTGTCATCAAAGGAAAAGCCCATGTG
This sequence comes from Mauremys mutica, assembly GCF_020497125.1. Classification (NCBI taxonomy): domain Eukaryota; kingdom Metazoa; phylum Chordata; order Testudines; family Geoemydidae; genus Mauremys; species Mauremys mutica. The sequence goes on along the minus strand of NC_059074.1, from coordinate 157,217,000 downwards.
GGTAATGATACTGCTTGGTTTCTGCGAGAAGCCGCTATAAATTGGATTCATGGAAAGATCCTTTCTCTCTACTTGGATTCTTACAGGGCAGTGTACCAGATGCAAAGCCGAAATCCCCAAACATAATAGGGGGTGGCATAGCTCAGTGGTTTGAGCATTGGCTTGCTAAACCCAGGGTTGTGAGCTCAATCCTTGAGAGGGCCATTTAGGGATCTGGGGCAAACTCAGTACTTGATCCTGCTAGTGAAGGCAGGGGACTGGACTTGATGACTTTTTAAGGAAATCATCTGCAAACACTTGAAAGGTGGTAAGGTGATAGGGAATAGCCAGCATGGATTTGTAAAGAACAAATCATGTCAAACCAATCTGATAGCTTTCTTTGATAGGATAACGAGTCTTGTGGCTAAGGGAGAAGCAGTGGATGTGGTATACCTAGACTTTAGTAAGGCATTTGATACAGTCTTGCATGATATTCTTATCGATAAACTAGGCAAATACAATTTAGATTGAGCTACTATAAGGTGGGTGCATAACTGGCTGGATAACCGTACTCAGAGAGTAGTTATTAATGGTTCCCAATCCTGCTGGAAAGGTATAACAAGTGGGGTTCCACAGGGGTCTGTTTTGGGACCGGCTCTGTTCAATATCTTCATCAACGACTTAGATGTTGGCATAGAAAATACGCTTATTAAGTTTGCAGATGATACCAAACTGGGAGGGATTGCAACTGCTTTGGAGGACAGAGTCATAATTCAAAATGATCTGGACAAATTGGAGAAATGGTCTGAGGTAAACCGGATGAAGTTTAATAAAGACAAATGCAAAGTGCTCCACTTAGGAAGGAACAATCAGTTTCACACATACAGAATGGGAAGAGACTGTCTAGGAAGGAGTACGGCAGTAACGGGATCTAGGGGTTATAGTGGACCACAAGCTAAATATGAGTCAACAGTGTGATGCTGTTGCAAAAAAAGCAAACGTGATTCTGGGATGCATTAACAGGTGTGTTGTGAGCAAGACACGAGAAGCCATTCTTCCGCTCTACTCTGCGCTGGTTAGGCCTCAACTGGAGTATTGTGTCCAGTTCTGGGCACCGCATTTCAAGAAAGATGTGGAGAACTTGGAAAGGGTCCAGAGAAGAGCAACAAGAATGATTAAAGGTCCTGAAAACATGACCTACGAAGGAAGGCTGAAAGAATTGGGTTTGTTTAGTTTGGAAAAGAGAAGACTGAGAGAGGACATGATAGCAGTTTTCAGGTATCTAAAAGGATGTCATCAGGAGGAGGGAGAAAACTTGTTCACCTTAGCCTCTAATGATAGAACGAGAAGCAATGGACTTAAACTGCAGCAAGGGAGATTTAGGTTGAACATTAGGAAAAAGTTCCTAACTGTCAGGGTGGTTAAACACTGGAATAAATTGCCTAGGGAGGTTGTGGAATCTCCATCTCTGGAGATATTTAAGAGTAGGTTAGATAAATGTCTATCAGGGATGGTCTAGACAGTATTTGGTCCTGCCATGAGGGCAGGGGACTGGACTCGATGACCTCTCGAGGTCCCTTTCAGTCGTAGAGTCTATGAATCTATGAAATCCCTTCCAGTTCTAGGAGATAGGTATATCTCCATATATTATAATCTGAGTGCCCCAAAAACACTTTTGGGAAACTGGCAGTTTATTACATCATTGCTACCATTTGGAATTACAAACTGTGATTCACCTGTTAACATATTTTACCTTCTTTAACCTCTCAATAACTCATTTCCTTTTCTTAGCTAATAAACCTATAGTTAGTTTACTATAGAATTGGCTGCCAGCAATTGTCTTTGGTGTAAGATCTGGAGTACCAATTGATCTGGGGTAAGTGACTGGTCCCTTTGGACTGGGAGCAATCTGATGTGGTTCAGTTTTTCATTTATCACAAAGCTCAGTTTGCCTGGGTGGCAGGATAGACTGGAGAATCTAGGGGACTGTCTGTGACTCCACAGTAAGATTGGTATATTGGTCCAGGAGTTCACATTTGTCACTAGTTTGGAGAAATCTAATTATAGAACATATACCAGTTTGGGGGTACCTGTCCTGTTTTTTGACAGTTTGCCTGTGAATTATAAAAACATCAAGATGCATAATTCACCTCTGGAACTCACTAACACAAGAAATCACTGAGGCCAAGAGCTTGCAAGATTTCAAAAGGGATTAGGCATTAATGTGGATGATGAGAAGATACATCATATATAATATTTTTTCAGTAGTGGATATGAATGCTCATACTTCAGGTCCTAAGCCAATCAGATGGATTGATTTAAATTACTTTGAATCATGATTTAAATCAGCAAGCAAGAAACCTTGATCTAATTCAAAATCATCAATTTTAATATTGTTTTGCATTTGTACTTTTGAGTTATTTTCCTAAAGATTTAGATTTTTCACCTAAATATAGCCACTTCCTTTTTTTTTTTTTTGTGGTTATCCAAGAGGTTACGCTATATCTACACATTTATTTAAGTAATTATATACCTTAACATTTATTCAGAGGTTTAATTTACTTTTTTTATTATGTACTTATTTACTAGGTGATAAATCACAAATAAAAAATTAATGTCAAACTCTTGGATGAAAATTGCAAGTCAAGTAATGCACAAAAAAGCATTTTAAATTTGTTTTTCATTAGTTAAATAAAACTATCTTAAATATGCTGGATACATAAAAAAAGGAAGTTTATCAAAACATGTTTTACATTTAAAACTGATGTATTAAACAATAGTGAATTGAAGTGATTGTTTCTGGTCACCATGTTCTTCACAATTTTAAAACTAGTAGATCTCAATCTTTTCAACATTTAGGGCTTGGCTAAACTTGCGAGTTACAGCGCAGTAAAGGAGTCCTGGGCGCACTAGCTCACTACCTGTCCACACTGGCAAGGCACATAGAGCGCTCTGACTCTGCAACTACAGTGCTGCTGGTACTCCACCTCGGCAAGTGGAATAACATTTGCTGCGCCCCCGCTGGAGCGCCGTGGCGCCAGTGTGAATGAGGTGTTGCATTACTGAGCGCTGATCGGCCTCTGGAAACGTCCCATAATCCCCTTATGTCAAGTGGCCACTCTTGTCTTTGTTTTGAGTTGCAGCAGGAATGCGGATATGCCCTGTCAAGGTTCCTTCCCCACTCTGAACTTTAGGGTACAGATGTGGGGGACCTGCATGAGAAGCTCAAAGCTCAATTACCAGCTTAGATCTGGTATTGCTGCCACCACTCACAAGCACCACTTTTCTTCCCTGGGTAGTCTTGAGAGACCTCACCAATTTCCTGGTGAACACAGATCCAAACCCCTTGGATCTTAAAACAAGGAGAAATTAACCATCCCCCCTCCTTTCTCCCACCAACTCCTGGTGGATCCAGATCCAATCCCCTTGGATCTAAAAACAAGGAAAAAATCAATCAAGTATTAAGAAAAAGGCTTTAATTAAAGAAAAGAAAGGTAAAAGAAAACTCTCTGGGAGAGATTAGCATACCAGCTACTCTCACAGACAACAGATTCAAAACACAGAGGATGTTCCCCTGGGCAAAAACTTAGTACACCAATGAAAATACCCAAATACCCAATTTGATTCTACCTCTAATTGCACAAGACAGGTTACAAAGAAATAAACAAACTTATTTATTCCTTTCTAAAACTTACTACTCTGATAAGAGGCTGGTTCCTTGATCTTTTTCACTCCGGCTGAAACTGAAAACTAAACAAAGGAAAAAACCCTCCTTCCTTTTGAAACATCTTGTTCCCCCATTGGTTCCTCTGGTCAGGTGTCAGCTAGGCTAGGTGAACTTCTTAACCCTTTACAGGTAAAAGAGGCATTAATCCTTAACTATCTGTTTATGACATGCCCTTTGAAAGCTCCATTTCTGACAGCCAGCTGCTTATCTGCGCCGAGACAAAGCAACCATTAGCGTGGAATGCTGTGAGCGAGAGAGGCACGGGGGAGGGAAGGAGGGTTTGCTGCTGTCTGAACTTACAAGACAGCATGCTGACATGCTCTCAGTCTCCCAAAAACCCACTCTCCCCCCCCCCCCACATACACACAACGCTCTCCCTGTCACACTCCACCCCACCTCCCCATTTGAAAAGCACATTTCAGTCACTTGCATGCTGGGGTAGCTGCCCATAATGCACCGCTCCCAATGCCGCTGCAAGTGCCGCAATTGTGGCCCCGCCAGTACGCTTGAAGCTGACAGTGTGGACAGACTGCAGCGCTTTCCCTACTGCGCTCTATGAAGGCTGGTTTAACTCAAAGTGCTCTACATCTGCAAGTGTAGCCATGCCTTTAGCTTTTATTTATAGATTGGAAGAGGAAAACAAGTTTTCCTTCTTTTTCAACTCCCAAATGGTATCTTAACATTGAACAACAAATCACAGAACAGAACTAGATGAATAAAATGAAAGAAAGAAAATATTCTCTCTTCATCTGCAGAAGAGGCTACTGCTGTCAAAAGCTGGTTGCATTTCAACAAACTCTGATTACAGATACTTAGCCAGGGATTTCCATCAGTACAGCAGTTTGACTTTTTTGGCCTTAACGTAGATTATTATAATTTCAAATTTAAATTTTAAATATCTTTAAATTAAATACATTTTTCTTTTTAATTTTTTTTAGTTTTTAAATCATCAGTTTTTATTCACCCTACCAACTACTAACAGGGAAGTTAGAAAAAAATTTCCTCTAAGGACTATTCCCTAATAGCCACTATGAAGTTTTTTGAACTTCCTCTGAAACAGTTGGTACACTATCAGAGACCGAATACTAGATTAGATGGACTATTAGTCTGATCCAGCATGGCTCTTCCTATATTCAGGATGGGGCTCATGGGCAGGTCCATTAGTACTGAAGTTAGCGATCTCAGATACCACATGCAGCACCAAGGTTCAGTTTCTAGGTCCAATCTTTTGCTCTCAGCCCAGGAGATCACTTAAGAAGGCTTACAGTGAAGATGATCTGTGAGTAACGTTAATGGGCTCAGAAGGAAACTGGACCATCTTCTATGAAAGAAAGACAGATCTAATGTGGGGTAGGGTCTTTGAGATTCCAAGATGCACACAAAGGACTTGCTTAAAACTACTTCTCCCTCAATCAAAAAGTACAGTTTTGATAGTGATTATCCTTCTCCTCCTCCTTTTGACCTAAAACTGAACTAAGAAGGTTCATAAAGTGAAGACGCTTTGACACAATTTTCTACCTATACCCATGTGAAACAAACTAGTGTATTTGAAGTTTAAATTAAGCCATTTTCACAGCTGGTCCTACATGTTTATTTAAAATAAAAATACTGATGAGTGCTTGTTTAAAAATAGTTTTGGAGGAGCCCTCCTAGTGTTTTAAACTCTCTATCATTTGTAATATCCAACTGAGACTTTGAAAATAAACTTTTTAATATCTACAGCTTTTGTTCTTCCTTGTTAGCAAACCTAGATAACATGCATGCACAATCCAAAAGGGGGACTATAGGATTCAGATGAGGGACAAAAGGATGGAAAGCCTTTCCCCTCTAGGTTGCTATCCTGTTTGAATCCAGCCCTGACCAGCAGTGACATTACAACTTTCAAATAAGTTTGTAATCAATGTCATGGTTGGCTTTAGATGTTTTTTGTCCACATACAACATAGTAATACTCTAGGAGTAACCATGATAACTCTGAGAGTTTCATTCCTGCCAGTGGCCTCAGATGGATCTCTTCCTGTAATTAAGTGGGAATGCTTTTTTCCTCGCATCAGAGATGGGATCCCCTAGTCACATCAGTGCAACTAGTTTGGCTTGTCCTTTCTCCCTGTTCTCTGCGCTGGAGGATAAACCAACGTGCATTGTTCTATGTACTGTTGGTGTCACTCTGTTAGATGTCCTCCAAGTCCTATGCCCTAGTGATTCAAGATGGGATAGCTCCCAGATTTTCCCAGAATGCATGGATACGAACACAGGCAGTGTGGCAGCTATGCACATGCAAACAGGGTTGATACAGTTGTCTTGTGAAAAGCAGTGTACATGAACAAAACTCAACCATGTGTGTTATAAGCAGGTCAAAGAAAGAGTTAGAAAAACATGGTTGTGCTTGTACCGTAGACAGAGGCAAAAGTTATTATAATTTGATGGCTGGAAAGTAATACGTAGCTAGGTGGTATCAGTTCAGTTATTACTGGTATATACTACTGATGGCCATTTCTTCAAACCACCATCACTGTAAATACTAATTATAACCACTTGTGGCTAGCCTCAGTAGAGATACCAAGCCTGAACAGACCTGGAAACTGAACTATGATCTCACCCAAAAGTGGCTGAGGAACATGGATGATGTAATGCTGCTATTGGTAATGTACCTATATTGAGGATGAATAAGACTGTCACACCACCATACTTAAAAAGTAATACATTCATTGTGAAAAAAACAGAAGCTGACAGTACACAACTTCCTTGCTTATGCATCACACTATAGAAATGCCATCAGAACTATTCACAGCTCTAGGAACAGCCTGTTACTTTGCGGCTGCTACTCAAAATCCGAAGAGCAAGCAAGTGCATTAAAACAACTTTTACGTAGGCTTTTCAAATATAGTATCTTTTAAAATTATTTGACAGAGGTGTGGTGGATCAAACAAAAATATTTATGTAGAGTCTGGACATTCCCAATCATATTATAATCAATGTTTACATAGATCAAATTTTAATCAAATTAATCAACATATTAATACTAGCATGTAAGGGATTGTAAGTGTCTTCTTAAAAACTGTTTACTATGTATATTTACAAGGACTGAAAGAAAACTACTTGGAACCACACCCCAACGTGGTCTTAAATTTTCCTAAATAAACTACACAATTTTAGAAGCTGAATATTGTAAAATTTTATTTATTTTTGTAGCACTTGTACTCTTGGCAGCAATGCCTCATACTTTCTGGTAGCATAAAATTGTTTTTTCCCCATGAACTTCCACAGTTTTCAGCCAAGAGACTGTAACACTGGCTCAAGGACCCCAGTAATAAAAGAACACCCGATTCACTCAGCCTCAAGTATATGTATACAGTATTTTACAAATGAGACTGACTAGCACTAGCAGCATAAGACAAGAGGTGTAGCAATCTTACTAAAGAATACAGCTATTTTTAATCTTACTTCTCAAAAGGATAGAAATTGATGCCACATTCAGAACTTCAAAATCAAACATTTATCTCAGAGTTCCAAAATTACCAGGATATAAAATGAAAACAAATGCATTCATTTAGAAAAATTAGCATAATAATTCCCTGGGTAGCAGCCATACTATGCGCACAATGCAGTCTTAAATATACAAATCCAATGACTACTATGCCTGAAATATTTACTGCTACAGATCAGAATCTTTAAGGAAATATAATCAGGGCCCTTTGTATTCTGTGATTCTTCAGCTATAGGATCTGCCATTGACTCTACCTTTTGTCACAGAAATGTGCACCACAGTCTCAGTTTTCATTTAAAAAATGATTCTAGCTGTGAAGCCTTGAAAATATTAAGAGTATAAATTGCTGCATTGTTGTCTTCTTGAGTCTGCAGACAGTCTGAACCCATGAATCAGAGGTGTGAGTTTCCCTATGTTAATTTCAATGGAATATTAAATCTGAAACCTGAAGATAATAGTTTAACTACTTCACCTATGATAATTCTAGCAAAAGCATACACCTAGTGTGTTCATCTTACAATTTCAAACTGCCCCCCACCCACATATCTCCAGCTGTTTGGAGTCCCAAATGTTTCCTGCCCAGTTACCCCAGCCCCCTGACAAATTCTAGAATGCAATTAGGCACTGTCGAGATAAAAATCTTTGGCATATTCAAAACTGAAAAATGTCAGAATAGTGTATAATAAATTGAACTTATCAAATAAATAACAGGGTTACCAGCTATATTCAATGCCACATTTAAATTGATTTTAAAAACTTCCATTAAAAAAAAAATGAAGCTGCTGCACAATTTCTCATCTAGTGCAAAAACCAGTAATCATGAAGTAGAATTTAGGTCCATCTTGCCATAGAGAACAAGGGGTTTAACTACAAACTATTTTATATGAAAATTCACAACTGTAAATTCTGAAAAAAAGCTAACAAAATGTAACATTCCTGAAATACACTTGGGTTAGTGGGCCATGCAAAAGACGGAAAGCATGGGGGTCTTATATTCTATTCCTATCTGACATTGACTGCTGTTATTCTTTGCACTGTTATAGCAATTGACAACAATATTTTGTAGGTACTGATACTTCCATTTTACAGATTGAGAATCTGAAGCTCAGAAAGGTTAAGTGACATATCCAGTTATACAGAAAATCAGTGTCAGAACCAGGACTCTTAACATCTGTCTATTCACCTCCAGTCTCATACTTAATTCACAAACAAAAACTATGTTTAGTAACACTTAAAGTGACACCCCAGCCAACAAAGTCCAAAGAACACAGAAAGAGGTAGTTAAGAAAAAAGCCTCCTGCATTTCTTGCTAACTTCATATTTCCTACAACTCTGTCAATAACACATTCTAACACTCCATAAAGCTTTCACTTCCATCTTCAACAGATACTGAAAAGCAATACATATCCCATCTTCAAACTTCCACTCTAACCCAAAACCTTAACAGTGAACTCAGCACTATTAATAATACCAAGCTCTTACATAAAGCATATTAACTTGCCAAATATGTGGATTGTGCAACAGTCAGATGTGCCAAACTAGTCACATAAAATATACACCAATATACCACATTGCCAATAAGGTGTGTGCAAGTTTGCTGAAGTTGAGGTACATATTGTTTTTCAGTTTATGCTGGAGATGGAAGTGAAAGTATTATGAAGTGTTAAAATGTGTTATTGACAGTGTTGTAGGCAATATAAAGGGTGGCAAGGAATACAGGAATCCCTTAATTTCTTTTCAAACTTTTAAGGTTTTGGATGAATGGTGTGTGTACTGATGCAACCTTAACTATAAACTAAAAGCAGTTTTTATTTGTGTTAGTTTCCTAGGTGTTTTTTTTTTTTTTTTTAATAATTAACACACATCAGTGGATAGCTCCCAAGGGTCAGGGAGAAGGGGAACTATACCTGCCTGGGAATCAGAAGGAGAAACTGCACTGCACAACCCTTCGTAACTGTGTTGACCCTTCTGAAGGGTGTGAGAAACTGTAACGAGCCTTAGAAAGTTCTGTATCTCTTATAATCATTTTATGCTTGTTAAAAAAGTTAAGTATGCTAAGAGCAACCCACCATATTTAGCAGTGGCTACAAAACCAAACAGCTGGAGTGAACCTCTGTGAAGGAGTTTGTACCACTGCCTACCTCTTGAAACATACTTCAGCCTCTCATGGACTTGTGGAAATTAGATAAATCTGGGAGTTGCAGCAGCAGCAGCCGGTCTGCCTATTGTGCTTCCCCCTCCCCTCAGTCCCCCAACCTTAACACTATAAAGCATAATTCTCCATCTTCAAACCTGCCAATATGTGACAGCCACCACCTTGGCTGACACCAGAGATTAACCAAAGATTTCCAGAGCTAAAGGCATGAGTTTTTACAGCTTGTGCTAAAAAGCCATGCTTTCAAGTTGGGAGCTGTCACAGGCTCTACCCTATGTGAATCAGATACAAACGAGAGGTCTTGCTCTCTCTCTCACACACACTCCAGAGAAAATAATAAAAAACCCAACAATGATAAGTATATAAAAAGATTTCTGGGTCATTCAGAAGTGTCTGGCACTTTGGATTTGGCCCACAGTCCGCCTATTGACTACCCCTGGTTTAAATAAACAAAATGTGTGACACATGACTGAAATGTGAAAAATGCATTTTGGCAATTTACACTCTAATTTACTGTGCAAAATCAGTTTTAAAGAGGTCTTCTTAATGTGTGAATTATACACAACCACGCCATCCTCTCACAGTTGAGCAGCAGGATTTCAATGCCATGACCTTCAGATCCTCAGCTCACAACTTTAATATTTCAGTTACTGGAGTAATTACCAGCTGGCAGAGGAGTGTGGTTTATATTGGTTAGAAATAGGATAAGCAAAGTTGGAACAGTCAGTCAGAAAGGCAATGTGGTATAGTAGGGTACGTCTACACTACGGGACTATTCCGAATTTGCATAAACCGGTTTTGTAAAACAGATTTTATAAAATCGAGTGCGCGCGGCCACACTAAACACATTAAATCGGTGGTGTGCGTCCATGGTCCGAGGCTAGCGTCGATTTCTGAAGCGTTGCATAATGGGGCAGATTCTATCCATTGAACGCCGATTTTGGGCCCGGGAAACAAGCACTGACTGGTGGGACCGCATTGTGTTGCAGGTGTGGGACGATTCCCAGTGGCTGCGAAACTTTCGCATGCGTAAGGGCACTTTCATGGAACTTTGTGACTTGCTTGCCCCTGCCCTGAAACGCCATAATACCAAGATGAGAGCAGCCCTCACAGTAGAGAAGCGAGTGGCGATAGCCCTGTGGAAGCTTGCAACGCCAGACAGCTACCGGTCAGTCGGGAATCAATTTGGAGTTGGAAAATCTACTGTGGGGGCTGCTGTGATGCAAGTAGCCAAAGCAATCACTAAGCTGCTGCTACGAAAGGTTGTGACTCTGGGAAACGTGCAGGCCATAGTGGATGGCTTTGCTGCAATGGGATTCCCTAACTGTGGGGGGGCGATAGATGGAACCCATATCCCTATCTTGGCACCGCAGCACCAGGGCACCCAGTACGTAAACCGGAAGGGGTACTTTTCAATGGTGCTGCAAGCACTGGTGGATCACAAGGGACGTTTCACAAACATCCACGCGGGATGGCCAGGGAGGGTTCATGACGCTCGCGTATTCAGAAGCACTACTCTGTTTAAACGGCTGCAGCAAGGGACTTACTTCCCAGACCAGAAAATAACAGTTGGGGATGTTGAAATGCCTGTCGTTATCCTGGGGGACCCAGCCTACCCCTTGATGCCATGGCTCATGAAGCCATACACAGGCAGCCTGGACAGTGGTCAGGATCTGTTCAATTACAGGCTGAGCAAGTGCAGAATGGTGGTGGAATGTGCATTTGGCCGTTTAAAGGCGCGCTGGCGCACATTACTGACTCGCTCAGACCTCAGCCAAACCAATGTCCCCTATGTTATTGCTGCTTGCTGTATTCTCCACAATCTCTGTGAGAGTAAGGGGGAGACCTTTATGGCGGGTGGGAGGCTGAGGCAAATCACCTGGCCGCTGATTACGCGCAGCCAGACACCAGGGAGATTAGAAGAGCACACCAGGAAGCGGTGCGCATCAGAGAAGCTTTGAAAACGAGCTTCATCAATGGCCAGGGTACAGTGTGACTGCTGTGTTTGTTGATGAACACCCAACCCCCTTGATTGACTCAGTCCCTGTAAGCAACTCCCCCTCCCCCTTCGAGTACAGCTTACTTATGCAAATAAAGTCACTCTCATTTAAAAAGCATGAATTCTTTATTGATTCATTATAAAAAGAGGGAGAGAAGTAAGGGTGTGCTTTGGGAGGAGGAAAGGAGGGATGGAGAAGGCCATTAAAAAAAAAATTCAGAGTAACGACATCCTTCTGGTTGGGCTGTCCACGTGGAGTGGGCGGGTGCACGGAGCCTCCCCCCACGCGTTCTTACACGTCTGGGTGAGGAGGCTAAGGAACATGGTGAGGGGGGAGGGTGGTTATACAGGGGCTGCAGCGGCACTCTGTGATCCTGCTGCCGTTCCTGAAGCTCCACAAGACGCCGGAGCATGTCAGTTTGATCACGCAGCAGCCCCAGAGTTGCATCCCGCCACCGCTGATCTTCCTGCCGCAACCGCTGATTTTTCCTGCCGCCACCTCTCATCTCGGTTGTCCCTCCTGTCCTCACGTTCACTGGCCTCTTTCCTGTAATTTGAAACCACGTCCTTCCACTCATTCAGATGACCTCTTTCATTGCGTGTAACTTCCATAATATCCGAGAACATCTCATCTCGCGTCTTCTTTTTCCTCCGCCTTATCTGTGCTAGCCTTTGGGATGGAGGAGGGACGCTTGAAAAATTTGCAGCTGCATGAGGGAGATAAATATTTAGAAAGATACATTTTACAGAACAATGGTTATACTCTTTCACAGTGAAAAGCACTATTCACCTTACATAGCACATGTGATTTCCCTACAAGGTCGCATTTTTCATCTTAATAGTGCCTGCTTGCAGCTCTTGGGTTACAGATCTCAGACACAGGTCCAGGCATCAGGATTCAGCTTGCATGCGGCCATGGTAAGCCACTGTCTCAGTGATTTACCCCTCCCCCCCAACGCATGGCTAATACCACGCTAGCTCCCTGCTAATCAACAACCTTCCCCCTCCCCCCCACCCACTGCTTGTCCGGTAGCTTGGGGAAGATCGCCTCGCCGATGACCAAACAGAAAAGATCATCGGCATTTCACTCCTCCCCTCCCCCCGCTTCGCTACGTGCAGGAAAGTGTTTTTTTTAAGCTGCTGCATTCCACGAACCCAGTAGAAAAATGGCCACCCCCCTTACTTAAATTCCTGATTTCTAACCAGGTTATCCTGAACGATATCACTTTGCTGAGGATAACAGAACAAGATAAAGAGCGGATGCTTCTTGAATGCCAGCAGTCACCGGGACCATACGCCGCTATGCTTTGCCACGCAATGATACCTGATTACTTGCTACATGCATGGCATGGTAAAGTGTCCTACCATGGTGGGCGGAACAAGGATGCCTTGCCCAGAAACCTTCTGCAAAGGCTTCTGGAGTACCTACAGGAGCGCTTCATCGAGATGTCCCTGGAGGATTTCCTCTCAATCCCCGGACATGTTAACAAACTTTTCTAAGTAACTATACTGTCTGCGAATGCGTCCCAAGTCCTCAGGGCAAATCAATCATTAAAAAAGGCTTGCTTAAAAAACACTGTTTGCTATTTGCAAAGGTACACTCACCAGAGCTCCCTTCCATGGCGTCATTCTCTGGAATAGTTGCTTGTGAGGGCTGGGAGCAGGGTAATTCCGTCAGGGTGATAAAAAGCTCCTGGCTGCTGGGGTCCCGGAGTTCAGTGTGCTCTCTGCGAGGTCTTCCTCTTCTTCTTCCTCTTCATCTTCCCCGTCTGACATGGCAGAGATTACAACCCCCACCTCGGAATCCACGGTCAGGGGTGGGGTACTTGTGGCGCAGCCCCCTAAAATTGCATGCAGGTCATCATAGAAGCGGCATGTTTTTCGACCTGCCCCGGACCTTCCGTTTGCTTCTTTGGTTTTCTGGTAGGCTTGTCTGAGCTCCTTAACTTTCACTCTGCACTGCACGGAGTCCCTGCTGTGGCCTTTATCCGTCATAGCCTTAGAAATTCTTTCAAATACTTTTTCATTTCGTCTTTTGGAACGCAGTTCTGTTAGCACTGAATCCTCTCCCCATATAGCGATCAGATCCATTACCTCCCGAGCGGTCCATGCTGGGGCTCTTTTTCGATTCTCAGGAGACTGCATTGTTAACTGTGCTGATGAGCTGTGCGTGGTCACCTGTGATGATGAGCTCTCCACGCTGTCGAAGCAGGAAATGAATTTCAAAAGTTCGCGGGGCTTTTCCTGTCTACCTGGCCAGTGCATCCGAGTTGAGAATGCTGTCCAGAGCGGTCAGTGGTGCACTGTGGGATAGCTCCCGGAGGCCAATACCGTCGATTGCGGCCACACTAACCCTATTCCGATATGTTAATACCGATATTAGCGCTACTCCTCTCGTCGGGCAGGAGTACAGAAACCGATTTAAAGAGCCATTAAAATCGATATAAGGTGCCTCCTAGTGTGGACGGCTGTGGCGTTAAATCGGTTTTAGGCTCCTAAAACCGATTTAAACGCCTAGTGTAGACCAGGCCGTAGATATGACTGAGGTTTGCCATGTTGGAGACAGGGGTTCCATTCCTGACTGGCTGTAGTAACCTTGCATAAGCTGTATCTTGTCAGATAGGAAAACAATGTATTGAAGGTGAGGCCATAGATTTCTACGGTTGTATTATATTGTTTTCTATCCCATGGGTTCTCAAGCTGGAGGTCATGAACACCTTCCTTTTCTTCTGGCTAACTGGGATGAGGGTCCCAAACTTTTTCTGTTGTAAGAAAGGGTTCCCATAGGGAAAAGGTTGAAAACCATTGCTCTGTCCTTGTTTTAATCCAATCTAAATTTTTGCTTATTTAGTTGAGCATCACTGTGCATCAGTTTTCATCAGGCTGTTCTAAATGAAACCATTTAGGATCATCCCTTGCATTGTTACAGTTAATTTAGAATCCACTAGTGTGTACAAGTAGCTCAAATGGTTATTTCTGATGTACATTTCCTGCACTTCTCTACACCGACTTAATCTGTCAGCCTGTTGTCCAAATGCTTCTTTGCAATCTCTATCCTCCCACTGCCTTTCTGCTTCTGAGATACTTGAAGAATTTCTTGTTTATATCTTTGATTTGTGCTTCAAATTCTCAAATAGCCCTCCTAGTTTCAATTGCATGCTTTATCATATGCTCCTTTTTAATGGATACATCTTGCAGAGACTTACATGTTTTATAGAATAAACTCTTGTGCCTTTTCAATTAGCCCTACCATTTTTCTGTGCCTTCCTGCTTCCTTTCTTCAGTGTCTATTTGTATATCTATGTATAGTATAAACAGCAAAGAGTTCTGTAGCACCTTATAGACTAACAAACGTATTGGAGCATGAGCTTTCGTGGGTGAATACCCACTTCGTTGGATGCATTCGACGAAGTGGGTATTCACCCATGAAAGCCCATGCTCCAATACGTTTGTTAGTCTATAAGGTGCCACAGAACTCTTTGCTGCTTTTACAGATCCAGACTAACACGGCTAGGCCTCTGATATGTATGGGTATGCATGTCTGTATGTATATAGTTTGCACAACTCTTATGAATGAGCATACATCTCTATTTGTCTGTACCTATAGTTTTGTTTGACCACAATCTGTATACGCAGTGGTGTTGTAACCACATTGGTCCCAGGATATAGAGACACAATATGGGGGGAGGTAATATCGCTTACCTTTGTTGGTGAGACAAGCTTTCAGCAGGGGCGGCTCCAGGCACCAGCACGCCAAGCACGTGCCTGGGGCGGAAAGCCACGGGGGGCGCTCTGCCGGTCACCGCGAGGGTGGCAGGCAGGTTGCCTTCGGCGGCATGCCTGCGGAGGGTCTGCTGGTCCCACGGCTTCGGCGGACCTCCCGCAGGCGTGCTGCTGAATCCGCGGGACCGGGGACCTCCCGCAGGCAAGCTGCCGAAGGCAGCCTGCCTGCCCTGCTTGGGGCGGCAAAATACCTAGAGCCGCCCCTGGCTTTCAGGCTAACAAAGCGCTCTTCTTCAGAGTAACAGAGCTCTTCTTACCAATACAAGAGATACTACCTCACACACCTTATGTGGTATTACCTCACATGCAGCAAGTCTCAGGCAGCGTACAGCATATGTATCAACCTCTCTGTATGTTCATTTGTATCCACATATACAGTGCATGTCTGTGTCTTTGTATATAGTGTAAGCATGTGTGCCTTCATATCCCCATCTACTATGTTTAGTTCACATCTGTCCCCACATGCAGTGTGTGTCACTGTCCAGCATGTATGTATCCCCGTTCTTGGCATGGCCTTGATGCAGTTTACATGTCTCCATGACCCCCATTTCTCCGGTGCCTCTGTCAGACAGCGTTTAGTGTATGTGTGTCTTTGCCGTCCGCCCCGCTCCCCGCCATCTCCCTGGGTCATTGTAGTGCCCCCCCCGTACAATATGCATGTCATTATGTCCCACTCACAAGCCTCCCTAGTGGCAGTACACTTCCTTGTGTCCCCCACTCCCCAAGTGCACTATTAGTACCTCCCAAGATACAGGGCACAGCAATGGTCCGTTCAATGCAGTGCACTCATTGTGCCCCCCCACCCCGTGCAAAGTGCTCCCCCTTCTGCCTGGGCCGAGTCCCATCCCCCCAGTGCAGCGCTCCTGCCCCAGGCGCTGAGCACCCCCGTCCAGGAGCAGCTTCCCGTGCCCAGGGGCAGTATCGGCGCTCGCAGCTGCACGGCGCGTCCCTATCTGTTGACAGGCAGCGCCCTGGCCCGGGTGCGGCCCGTCCGTGGCCCGGGTGCGGCCGTGGCCCCGGCCTGTCAGGCTGCGCCCGAACTCGGGGTGCAGGGCCCCGCCCGCCGGAGGAGAGGGGCGGGAACCCGGGGGTCGCCCTGCCTCGCTCCTTGGGCGGCCTCTCCCGCCCGCACGGGGCAGGGGGTGGCGGGACCGGGGGGGCCGGGCCGGTTCCAGAGGAAGAGGAGGAGACTCGGGCTCCGGCCCCGCGCAGCGCCCGCAGCAGCCGGGCCCGGCCCGGGGGCGGCGGCCAGGCGGGGGCGGGCTGAGCCCCGGAGCGGCGGTGCCCCGCGGGGCGGGGCCGGGGGCCGCCGGGCCGGGCGGGGAGCGGGCGCGGGTCGCTACTCACTCTCGTCGGGCAGCTGATCCAGCTCCGCCATCTTGAACGAGCCGCGCCGCTTTTTCAAAGGCTGCCTCTCGCGGTGCATTGTGGGGAGGGGTCTGGGCCGTGCGCGAGGCGGCGCTGCCGGCCCGGGCTGCTCGAAAGCTGCGAGGAGCGCTCGCGCCGCGGGGCTGCTGCTGCAGCGGCGGAGGCGGCGGCGCGCGGGCGAGACAAGAGGGTTGGGCTCGGGGAGCAGCGGAGCCGGCTACAGCAGCCCCGGCGTCTCCTGCTTGCAGGCAGCGGGCGGTGCACCGCTCTCAGCCCGAGCGCGTCACTGCAGCTGCAGGGCTCTGCTACAGGACTCCTCTGCGCCTTGTTATTGGTAAGCACCTTCCCGCTCAACACTTTGCTAGGGTCTGTCCCCCCCAGCCACGCTGTTTTATTGTAGAGGGAGGCTGCCTTGGAGCTGGGCACCCTGAATTTAGGGGGACGGGAGCCGCCGCTTTTCATACTGTTATCGCTAAAGAGCCACGGTCCTGTTCTGAGCATCCCTCCTATTTATTCCCTAGTTTTGCAAATAAGGCTCTCTCCCTCCTCTCCAAACTGTTCCCCCCCCCCAGCTTATTTGCCCCGTTGACATGAGGCTGTCAAGTGACGCTGTCCGCCTCTACTACCGGGCACTGCAGGGCAGTCGAATCAATTTAGTTTTTAGAAGATAAGTGGCCCTACTGCGCTAGTCTAATGGCCCACCTAGTACAGCGGTTCTCAAACTTCATTGCGCCATGACCCCCCATCTGACAACAAAATTGCTACATGACCCAGGGGGAGCAGAGCCAGATCCTGAGCCCCACCACCCTGCGTGAGAGTGGAACTTGGGCTTCAGCCCTGCCTCCCAGTAAGTCTAATGGGGGCCCCATTGAAATGGGGTTGTGACTCATTTTTGGGTCCCAACCTAAAGTTTGAGAACTCCTGCTCTAGGGTCCACTCTCAGCCTCATCCAGAGGACTCTGCTTGCCCTTATCCCTGTGTGCAGAATGTCTAGTAAGGGGTGCTGACTGTCCTGCACTTCTAGGGGTATCTCAAGAGCATTGGCTATCCTGCCTAGTAGCTCTTGAAACCGACAATAGTCATCAGGTGAGGTGAGAGGATGTTGATGGCACAGCCACGTCTAGGGCCAACATAGGGAATCTCCCCAGGTCCATTGGCACTGCCTATCCCCGATTCCAAGTGTCTACTCAACAAAGGATTGGGTGGCGAAACAGGAGAGTCCTCCCGTGCCAAAATAGTGAGGCCATAAGCTCCAGTATGGCCATCGTGGTTGATCCCGTTGTGTCAGTGTCCAAGGAACTGGCTACCAGTGGCTCCTTGGCTGAGATAAGAGGGAACTGCCACCGTGCCACCGGAACCCACCGGAACGGAAGTGGCAGACCATGTCAAACAGCCGAATCCTCAGACTTAGAAAAACTGGAATCTGCATAAACTGTGGTGCCGATGGAGCCGTCAGAAGGGGATGTATTAAAGGGCTATGGCCAACAGATAGTAGATCTAATGTGGGAGAGGGGGCCCTCCCAGCAGCTGGGCGCACCAGAACACACTGAGACCTCACTCTTTCCAGGGCAGTTTTGTGAGGTCCGGGAGCACTGCCGAGTCTTCCCAAAGTTAGTGATACCCAGTCTCTGGCTGGGACCAGAACTGGTAAAGGGATGTGTCTCTGGACCAACAATTCATAGGATGCCAGTGGAGCTGAAGCAGGACGGGTACATGGTTCCAGAACCAGGACTGGTGGACCCAGTGAACAGATAAGCAGCCTCTTATTGCTCTTGTAAGCCTTGGAATACATTGCTCCTCCGTGGCCAGAACTCATGGATGCTGCTGCATTCTTCTTGGATTTGGAGGAAGACTTACTGTGGGATCCATAGCACTGGTACCAACGGAGCTGGACAGAGGCTCCATGGTAGGGGGAGTGCTCTGAGATTGTTCAGGCCGATGTACAGGGTGGGTGTTCCCCTGCCAGGATCTGATTGCGGCACCATGGTAACCTCCATGAGGTGCTTTTTGAGGCAAAGAGCTCGGCTTTCCCATGTAGGAGCAGGGAAGAAGAGGCAGATACTGCACCTGGATGCAGTGTGGGCTTCCCCTAAACAGTACAGTGCTGGAGCTTGTTGCTGATGGGAAACATGCAAGGGCAGGAAGCACAGACTTTGAATCCTGACATCTTTGGCATAATCCAGTACCCAGATCCTGGTGCTGGAAGGGGAGTGGGTGGGAGGGAATTGTTTGGCCCCAAAACTGCCAAAGCGGCATCCCCAATCAATCCTATAAAACTTCTAGGAACTAGAAAATTACTGTAAAAACAAAATCTTAACTATGAACAAGAGTAAAAGCAGTTTTTCTATAAAGTTTGGAAAATGCATCACCAAGGGCAAGAGGCCAGCAGAAGCTCTGACGCGGGCCATGTGGTGGTGAGAAGGAACTGGAGACATGGTCTTGTCTGCCCTGCTCTTTATCACCTTGGGCGAAACCACATGGCAGTGCAAGGGTGCATGCGCAGACTGACGAGCTTTGAAATACTGCTTTGAAAAGCTCTGGCTCCGGGTGCATGTGCATATCCCTCAGTGGAATACAGTAGGGAACCTCACTCAAAAAAAGGTGGATTCATACTGCTTGCCTAATTTCACACATTTGGATCCTTTATATGTGAGGCTTAAATAGCTAAAATTATGAAGAATTCTGCAGTATGTAAGAGTAACTACTGTGATCTGTATTTTGGAAAGGAGATAGGTGGTTTTTTCCCAACAAACTGTGTGCTTAAATGCAGTTTAGTTGAGCAGAATAAACAGCAGGACAGACATGATAGTCTGAAACTTAGCATCCAGTCTCCATCTAACATTTCAGAAACAATATTGCTTATCTAAAAAGGGAGCTATTTAACAGCCATTCTTCCCTTTATCTTCCAGATGGAGATGTATCAGCACAAGCATTCCACATTGCACAGTATGAAACAAAGTGATTGCAGCTGGAGATACAAATGGGGATGGTTA
This sequence comes from Mauremys mutica, assembly GCF_020497125.1. Taxonomy (NCBI): domain Eukaryota; kingdom Metazoa; phylum Chordata; order Testudines; family Geoemydidae; genus Mauremys; species Mauremys mutica. Next base: position 157,197,510 of record NC_059074.1, on the reverse strand, counting down.
GCTTAACTGCATTGTTTTATAAAGTGTTTTCATCAAATATATCATCAATAGAGAACATCTGATCATTATAGTTACACTGGTTATTACTGCAGACAATACTTTCCATCAAATGAATCACCTTGAGCAGAATATAGAAATCAGTGGTCAAACAGAAGCAATATTTTGATTCAAAATACTGTTCAGTTTCTTTTGATTTGTTGTAAGAATATTTTCACTATTAGATGTTGAGTTTAGGTTCACAAAGCTCTGCAGGCCTAGACGTTATAGGACAAGCACTGCATGGATGTTTGCTTGTTTAGGATACCAAGAGTCTTTGATTTTAGACTGTGGGTTAGTCTGTGCAGTGAGAGACAGCCCGTAGTGGTGAATCACAGACTCTGGGTCTACAGACTCAGGCTCACACAACAGTGTTAAAAATAGCTGTGTAAACGTTCAGGCGCAGACTCTGAAGCCAAGTGGTCTGCTTCTAGCTGTGTAGACATACCTTATGTTGTCCTAGAACCAAAGAAATTCAGAATTAAGGCTGAAACTGTCCATACCTCACCATTTCCCCTCCTTATTATATTAAGTGTGGAATATGAGATTGTTCCCTGTTTGGTAAAACATGTAATTTCTAAGCAAAATGGATTCTATAAACGGTATACTTTAAATGCAGGATTTCCTAGGCTGTGTGGGCTAAGTTATGCTCTTAGCTACTTTTCTTCAATTTCCTTTTCTTTTCTTTTTTTGGTACTGTTAATTTTCTTTGAAAGATGCTATGGGGGCTTAGATTTTGTACCCAAAAGTTGACAGCTAAAATTGTGGCAGCGTGTCTGACTGCTTCACACAGATAAGATGTTTGATTAATGACAATGAAATATCTTGAAAAAACTTCAGTTGAAACATAATTCTAAGTTGCAACTGATAGCCCGCCTTAAGTGAAGAAGTCATTCACTTGGCAGTTTCCAATATAAAAATTTAGCTTGACTTCTGGCAAAATTTTTCATGGACGTAGGAATTTGTATTCCCAGGAGTGGAAAAAAAGTCACTAGTAATTTGTTTGACAGGGACATTGGTGCTAGCACTAAGTGTAAAGGCACACACAGATTGGCCACCTGTGCATGATATTCCCTGCTATTGCAGGTAGAGGAAATAATGTTTGTTTATGAACAACATCCAGCCCCCTTAGGAGACAATTACAAGGCAACTAAAAGTGCCATATCTCTTCTTTTAAAATGAAGGCACGGACTTGCACATTCCAATCGACATTTTAAAAGGTAACCTGTAATTTGTTTTTGCTCCTCTCTTTTATAAAGAAGGGTCCCCCACCCCCACTTTGCCATCTTAGAAATATCAGCATGCCAACTCTGGTTTTGATGGAGGACTTGCTGGGATGGCCTCTGTTAAGTCTGTCACATTGAGTCTTTAACAAAGACTTTCTTCAAATGCTAAGTAGGCAAAATCTGAAAATTTTAAAACTATTAAAAATTCTTTCCCCTTAATTGTAAAACAATCTCTTGGCTCCTAAGATATTTGACTAGTTCACTAATCTTCATAGACCTCTATAACAGATTTTGCCTAAAATTTCCCCTCCATTGCAGCTGTAATGGTGAGAGCTCTAGCATAGGAGAGGTACTGGCAGCCACCGGTATTTATATCAGTGTGTCATCTAGACCCACAGCATTAGAAAACATGGTGGCAAAGACACCAGCAGTTGCCAGCCCCCACTGGAGCTAGACTGGAGGGAAATTTTAGGGGGAAAAGTCTACCATAGACACAGCCAAATGGTCTGCAACTGTTGTTAGGACCTTAATTTATAATATTAAAAAAAGGAAGTACGATTAAAACCCCTTTTTAAAAGACACTTCCAGAGCTTCCACATCCCCCTTTGCAGGTCATCTTTAAGTTATTAGATCACAAGCTACAAATCAGTTGAACATTTCTTTAATGTTCCATTACTTCAGCTGCAGTTGCTGCTGTTACAGATTTTGTAAAACACATCCCTTTTACACAGCGTGTCACAAGAGTAAAGAATAACTATTTTATAATTTAGATTCCAGCATTAACAAGTTTTTACCTTTTGGCCTTTCAAGAAAGCTACTATACCAGTGCATTCAAGCATTTTACGCCTTTTCATTTCTTGTATACATGGTATTTTCTACAAAATGCTACATATACAGAAAAATACTATCAATCAGGTCAGGTGCAGTTTCTGCTGGCATCTGATGATCGCAGTTCTTAGGCCCCACGCCTGAGCTATTCATTTTATTTGATTGTGCATGTCCTTTTATAGCATTTAAAAATGCCAATAGCTTACATTCAAATGGTACCATGTGTGATCATGGAGAGGAAAGGGGAAAACCTGAATGAAGATCTGAGATTCAAGCTTTCTGGCATGGCAATGGCTCCATTTGTACTGAGACACACATTATACTGAAAAACAGATGTCCACAGTACTAGCAGCCTACCAGTCTATCATTAGATGTTGCTGACCACCTACCTTATACAGATGGAGATTCTCTAAATTGGCTTTGCTCGTTCCTTTAAGAGGCTCTAAAGGGTCATAACAGGTTATTGAACTTAATGGCCTAAGCATCATCCTGAAGTCCCCCAGAGCCCACTCATCACTCCTATTTTTCAACTCAGTATGCAAGATACTGAGATAATGTAAATCACTGTATTTCACTATTACCAAAGTGTTTCTACAAAGTATCTCTTTTGTATATAGTGCAAATGATGCTATTTCCCAGGGGATGAAGAAAATTAGCTCAACACTTACGCTTGGGAAGAAGGTGATGATAGGAGGAGGAACATACTTCATGTCAGGAACTGAATGCTCTCTGGTCAGTAACAGCACTCTTGATGGTATTCTAGTGCAAGCTCTTTATCCTGCTGTATTCACCACTGTTCTGGGCCATTCAACAGAGGCTAGAAATACCTTGTTTCATTTGTGACTAGCCAGCAGACCATGCTCTTTTCCTGGAGAGGCTTGCCACCTCTAGCACTACTGCACCATTTTCTCAGTAGAAATGAATGTAACCGCCACACAGTAACTGAAGCCAGTTCATCATTCAGCATCCTGCCTCAAAATTGGGATAGATAAGACCAGTGCTCCACACTTTTTAGTGGCACCTGATCCAATTCCAGATGTACTTCAAGGTGTTGGACCCTGATCTTAAAAGCTCTGAATGAACTAGGGACAAGTATCTCTGATTGCCTCTCCCTCAAGTGCCTGCAGTTAACACAAACATTGCAGCTAGTTGTCTGTAAGCACTGAATTCTTGGTAGAAGACCCCACACTGTAGAATTCCCCCCTCCTAAATTATCAGGATGAACCACTGTCTCTGTACTTTAGCTTCTTCTTGTTTTCATAGGGTCTCTTTTTCCTCCACAATTGAGATACAAAGTGGCTTGGCATTGTTCTGTCTAACTATAGTTCTGCTACTCAGAATAGCAACTAAAACAAGCACAGGGTATGAAATCTAGCTCTTAGTTGGTGTTATGCTTATGCCACCTAGAAACTATGGTAACAGATGCTTTATAAAGCCAAGAAAAAAATAGCCTGACAGTAAATTTTTTACTACAGTGCATGAAGGTAGACAAAAAACAAAACAAAAAACGTCAGGACAAAAATAGCAAATCATGTCTTTATAGTTAGAGCTTAATTTTTATATTTTAATCTTGTTATTTTACGAGTGGGGAAGACAGCTGAGCAGACCTAACTTTCCCTTTTCTTACTCCTAAAACAGTGGAAATATTGAACTTTGTGCCCAAAACTTCTAATGCAAAAAACATGTTTCAGGGGCCAATCCTGCAAAAAGCAGAGTAACCTCTGTGTTTCATAGATTTCAGTGATATTGGCACATTGCAGGGTCAGGCTTTGGGTGAAATGGGTTTTCCATGCTTTTAGATTAGAGCAGCCTGCAGGAAAACTGCCATAGCAATGTTATTTTAGCCACACACTCTGACCAGTCTTCTAGATGCCAGTGTATGAATGAAATGGAAATACTTTTTGGGAGGTAGCTCGGTACTTGTTCAAAGGTAGAAACCCAAGCTTGCTGCTGGCCAGATGTATGTAGGGGGTTCTCAAAGTGTGGGTCAGAACCCCAAAGTGAGTCATGAACCCCTTTTAATTGGGTTGCCGGGGCAGTGGGGCTTGGGTAGGCTCAGGCTTCAGTCACCCCCCTCCTGGGGTCATACAGTAATTTTTGTTGTCAGGAGGGGGGGTCACGGTGCAATGAAGTTTGAGAACCCAGATGTAGTTCATCACAGTGGAAACATCATTCTTTATAGTCAAAGACATAGCAGAAGGGATGCAAGATATAGAAAAGAAATATAACAAGCCAGAGTTGGAGGTCGCCTAGTCTCACAGTATTTTTCCTTTCATGTATGTGAACAGTGATTTTTTTTTTTTAAAAGAAACTCTTTGTTCACAGGCTTTAGTACTAAAGTGGTTTAAAGGGGAAGGATGGAGGTGTGGTTAAGGTATTAGCCTGGCACTTGAGAGCTGGGTTCTAGTCCACTCTCAGCCGGAAACTTCCCATGGGAATGTGGGCAAGTCACTTACCCTCTGCAGTCTAGTTTCCATTTGTAAAAGGGACATATTTCCCTTTCTGCCTTGTCCATTTAGATTATAAACTCTTAAAGGCAGAGACTCTTACCATGTGTTTAAGCGAGGCATTGTTCAATGACCTGGGCCTCCTAGCACTACCATAAGAATAAATCTGGTATTTATTTGTATTAAATGGCTTCTGCTGTAGTTCTCCTAATTCAGAAAATTCTTCATTTGTTAACACTTACATAATTTCTTCCCAGCACATTTCAACTGGAATCATTCCTATTTTGATCTAAACTCCTTAACCCTCCGAAAAACCACCTTATTTAACTCTAATATTCCTTCTTTGAGAGTATTATGGTCAAGTGCTGCCCTATACTTACTCAACAAGTCTGTTCCCTGCATATACACCTCTACCCCGATATAACGCTGTCCTCGGGAGCCAAAAAAATCTTACCGTGTTATAGGTGAAACCGCGTTATATCGAACTTGCTTTGATCCGCCGGAGTATGCAGACCCGCCTCCCCCCAGCGCTGCTTTACCATGTTATATCCAAATTCGTGTTATATCAGGTCGTGTTGTATCGGGGTAGAGGTGTATTCCAAATCTTATCTGGTATTTTAGTGACAAAATAGGTCTATGTTTTTCCTCTCATGTTAGTCCTGCAGAGTCAATACAGTTACAGGAAAGTGACTCACTCTGGTTCACACCATCAAAGAAGGGCTGCTTATCACTTACACTAAGGCACTCTTATGCCACGCTGGCAATATAATTACATGTATACCCACATTAAGGCCCTTCACATTGCTCTGGGAGTAAAAGGAACCTGGAGAGAAATCAGGCACAGAGCTTTTATCACTGATGGTGATATGAGCCCAAAAATCATGACAATTTTCGGATTCCAGGTTGGGTATGCAAGGCTAAGGTTTAGGAATTTTTTTTTTTTAAACTTGTGAACTGAGCAACTTTAGCATGGAGTCAAGACAGTCAACATGAAACCCCACAAAGCCAATTATTCAGAACAGAAACATACCAATGTTCAGGGGTTCGGTTCATTTGATTTGACCTATAGGAAGTTGCAAGGTAAAATACACTGTGTTCAAGCTTATGATAGTTGGAATACGCTGTAAGTCTTCAATTATTAAACAGGAAATGCTCTGGAGAATTAATTTTAAACTCAAATTCCAGTCTGTAATAGCAGGCTTCAGTCCAATGAAATCTCCAACAAAGACTTACACTAAAGGACACTCCTGTGTTGTGTCAATCTCTCTTCTCCCCACCCCCAATGAATCAGTTTTCCCCCTATTCCCTTAACTCTTTGCAATTCTCCTCTTACCCTGGGAGGGGGAAGAGGCTGCTGCTACACCCAGAGGAAGGTCTTGGCTTCCCAGTTCCTCATGTACCTGCACTGTTCCCCCCCCCTCCTTTTCTGAAAGGAGCAACCAATCAGGGGCCACTCTCCTCACCTTCTCTCTCTCAAAAAAAAATCCTGCAGTACCAGCTACTCTGCTCCTCCAGTACCATTGGCTCTTATGTCACATCACTTACCTGCTCCTTCGGCGTTTCTTTCCCACAGAGCAACAGCAGCTCTCAATATTCCCTCTATTGGCTCTTCATTCCCCTTATTCATTCACTCCCAGCTGCAGCAGAAGTAGCCATGTAGGCAGCCTTCAGCCTTGAAACTCCTCTTTCAAAGGCAGTGGGACACCCCACGTTTTAGAAAGTACAAGTATCTAATGACTGGAATGCAACAAACCCAATGGGACACTTCAGAAAAAAAAATCTCCCAGCAGCAAGCAGTTGAAAATCCCAGTGGACAATCCAATTTTAAATTCTACTCAGAACCATTGTGCACTGAAACCCAGTAATTCAGAGGCAGCAATTGATAGTTTGCCTTGCTTGTTGCATTAGCAACTGCCACTGTTCTTAGAACACTAATTGCAGTCTCACCAACTTAATTATGTAAAAATCTGGTTCATACTCTAAAAATCAAACATTTTCTCATTTCTGTGGCTGCAGGCATTATGATATACATATTAGAACGATGCTCTGAATTTGGACTTTCCTCTGTTGAGATTCAGCCCATTTAAAATGTATGTATTTTAGCCCTCAACATGTGTAGTTTGTGAATGAGTCACAAAAGCAGGGTTATTAGTTATTTACTCCATGTTTTACACTGCATCTATCAAAACAATGTAGAAATGGATAGCTCAGGACATTAGGTAAGGAACATTTAAATACATTTAAAAACATCCCAGGTTGTTTTGTGGTCTGTGGGAAGTGAGTTGGTCTCTCTCTGGATTCAAGAGAAATACCCACATCACAAAAGACTACTATATTTAGAACTAATGGCACCTTCCGTTGACAGTCTATCAAGAGTGGTCAAGGACAAAATTGGCCATGGAGACTGAACTTGCATTTCAGCATAGGTCAGGGCAAGCGAAGCCTGCTGTACCCATGCAACACATTGGTTCTGTGGATCAGAAGAACACCAGTCTACAGGAACGACCTTCACACCCCCTACATCACATGAAAAAATGGTATTTAAGGAGGTTTGTTGAGGCCAACACTGAAAAAAACATAGCAACACGTGTTGGTGCTTTCCATGGACAGTTGCCACATTAGGCCTTGGTTTAATCAGAAACTGCTTACTACTACCACCACTGACTGTTCATGGGGAAAAAAATCTCAATGGGCAGTCCAAGTTTTCATTCCAACATGATTGTGAGATGTGTCCACAGGTTTTAATGTTCAGTGTTTATATTTAGAGAGACATGGCGTGTTTAAAAGCATTACAAAAGAATACATTGAAACAATTTAACAAAGCAATTCAATCATTTTGCAACATAAAAATAAAAGTTGTTAGTATGAAATTAGCTTTTATTTTTACCTCAAAATAAATGCATGTTTAACATTTATTCAAAATCAAAACTGGAAGAGGATATTTTAAACAAGTGGGCAACTTATTTTTAAATATCGCATCTATTTGTAAACATTCATAAATTCCTTTTCCTCTCCAACTCCATTTGGCTAAAATCCCCTTCCTTTTTTTGGGTGGGGGGGTCTATCATCAATTCAAAGACACACTTGATAGCCCAAAAATAAGAAGTGGTTTAAAACAAAACCAGGTATTCATTCTCATCAGAATTCAGTTCCATGTACTGCCACATATTTATATAAAAACCTCTTACTAAAGTGATTTACTAAATCTGGATTTAGTAACCTCTTCTGCATCTTAGCTCTTTGATACCTTGATAAGGGAAGTCAATGCATAAGCACGTCAGAAGTCAGCACTAGAATGTAACTACATCATAACTCGTTAACAGGGCTTCTAAATAGGGTTCACCAGAGTGATGTCTTATAGTTGAACTTCAGTTTCAGCAGGTACTTCAGATTTACCTGAGCAACATCATAGACAATATATCTGAGAAGGAAACAGGGAGTTAAGGAACAGCTACTATAAAACAACAATATAAACATAACTTGGACTTCAACAGTGTTTGAGTCTTGTCCAGATCTGAATGTAAAAGCAAGCTCATGATGTCAAATTCAAGGTACATGCCTGTATTTCTGTTTAAGTATTAGAACATTTCCCCCCCCCCCCCACACACACACACACATTTTGTTTCCTTTTTAGTTTGCAATGTGTTAAATAGAAGTCTGTGTTCTATAAAATTCTGACAATACAAACAAAAGGAAAAGTGCTAGACTCTGCACATACTATAGGAAAATCAGCTGCAGCCTAAACTGAATCATGAACTCAGAAAAGCAGAACTGAACACCAAAATTAGACACACCTGATTTCCTGACCCCACACAACCTTATTCCCCTCTTTGAATCAGAGTCTGTCCTGTAACCTGCTTACTTCAGAGCTTTGATCCAAAATCAGGAATAGGGAGAGTTACCAGACAGGAGCAGCACTAAAGAAAGTGTGATGGGAATCTCAAGAGACAAACTGACTGACTTGGACCAGGGACCACGTTTGCTGAAGATTATGTTTATGCAATGCCATTCTTGTCTGCCAGGACCTCATGGCACCAAGTCACACGCTCAGTCCAAATATCAGGGACAAAGAAAAAGGTGTGGTCTGAACATGAGACTAAGGATCAGGAATTCCTGAATATTAATCATATCTCTCTTACTATTTTCCAGTGTGAAGCCATTTAACCTGTCTCAGTTCCCCACCTATAAAAATAGAGAATACTTGCTAGCCTCACAGGGGGATTGAAAATGAAAAACAGTGCAATTGTTGGCATTACTGAAATGGACCGAGACTGCCTGCATCATAGTTATTATGCTACTAAGTTTCATTAGAAAAATAAGGCAGTTCACCTTGTCTGTTCATTTTTTCAACTTTTAATGCTACAAACCAACTTCTAAGAGGATGACTCCTAAGGGCAAGTCTACACCACAGCGCAACACGTCTGGTGAAGACGTGCTATGCCGATGGGAGGTGCTCTCCTGTTGGTGTAATTACTTCACCCTTGTCGAGAAGTGGAAGCTACGTTGGCAGGAGAGTATCTCCCGCTGGTATGGACAGTACAAAACTGGTATTGCTGGGGGAAGGGGGGGTGCACTTTTTCACACCCCTGAGCAACGTAAGTTATATTGACTTAGGCTGTAGTGTAGACCTGCCCTAAAACTAGATTAAACATATTCTCACTAAGTCTGATGTTGATTAAAACTAAAAGTGACAAGCCGAATGAGTAGCACATTAGTTGACTCCATTTCAGTCAACTGAACTAAGTTGTCAACTAAACTAAGGAGTGATATTAAAAGCCAAAGCTGCCACATGCTCCCTGTTGCCAGCTCTTAAGATAGGCAGCTTTACCCAAGAGCAGTCAGCTGAGTTCTTGACAGGTCTAGAGATTGTTAATTTAAAAAGTTATTTGCTTAGTAGGATGGGAGGAAGTGTATCTAGTGGTTAGATCACCTATTTGGGAATCAAGACACACAGGTGCTATCCCTGGTTCCATCACTGACATACCATGAGTGCGGACAAATGAATTCTAGGTCTCTGTTTATCCATCCATCTAGAAACAGTAAAAGCCTAATTCCCCCCCTCAAGTGCTGTGAAGTTTAAATTGTTTACAAAGAACTTTGAAAGTGCTACAGAAGTGCAAAGTACTGTAGGTAACATAACTACTCACCATGTGTACTATTTCTTTTTATGCAGGGTTGATAATGACAGTTTCTTTAAACATTATTCTAAAATTGTTAGAGGGACTCTGCAAATTGTAGCTTACTAACCACTCCATAAAATATCTAAAAGAAAAGGCTTCTGTATGTAAACTCCCTCTACTGTAATGGTGCTTGCTAATAATTCTGCATGTTATAATACAGAGAAATGCTGTCCAGTTAAAGTGGAATGATAGTAAAGGATACTCATTATATAGAAGACAGGTGTCGCTAACTCCAGATGGAATCCCATTCCCTAAAGGAATATCTACACCATCTAGACTGATAGTGGCTGAAGGATCAGGTGCAGTTTTGCCCAAACCTATGAAAGAGAAAGACAGTGTTAATTATAAGTCTGGAATGTAGGCAAAATCTTGTTCGCATAGTATTAGAAAAATTCTCACTAATGACAGTGTTACAGTCATTTATACAGTGCAATAGATGTGTACGATACTTTACAGACCATTACAAACACCATCCCCCTACTCACAATGGCTGGTCATAAAAGACATTTGGGGAATCCTATGGTATGTCCAGTCTCTCTGGCGTGAAGTTTAAATTTTCTTATTTCTTCAAATGAAACTGTGTACAATTGCCAGATTACCCATGCGCATTAAGAGCCCATTTCTGCTTGCACTGAAGTCAGAGGGATCTTATCCAGTTCCCATTTACATCCACTGGAAATCAAGCACTTCAGCACAGCTTCACTTGTACTATAAGCCAGCGATTCTCGACCTTTTTCTTTCTGAGCAAACCTCCTCCCCAGCTATAAAAACTCCATGGCCCAGCTGTGCCACAATAATTGTTTTTCTGCATATAATAGCTAGGGCCAGCATTAGGGGTAGCAAGCAGGGCAACTGCCTGAGGCCCCACACCACGGGACACTACGAAGCTAAACTGCTCAGGCTTTGGCTTCAGCCCTGGGTGATGGGCTTCAGTGCCTCGGGCTGCAGTCCCATGTGGCAGGACTTTGGCTTTCTGCCCCGGGCCCTAGTGAGTCTAACGCTGGCCATACTTGGTGGTCCCCCTGAAACCTGCTCACGGCCCTCCAGGGGGCCCCAGAGCCCTGTTTGAGAACCACTGCTGTAAGCTACAGATTTATATCCCAAGAGATCTTAAAAGTGACACTGACAATGTACAGACTATATTCACTTTCCAGTTCTCTCACACCATTCCCAATACAGAGTACATTTAAACTGTAAAATTTAAATGAAATTAAAATAATGAACTAATTCCTGTTCTCCTGTATAAGCCCCTCCTTGACATACAGTTAATTTGGGGCCTAATGTACTGTATACCTAAATGGATACTTAAGTCAGATCTTTACTAGAGTTTATATCTTAAAGATCAAAGATGCTTTTCAGATCAATGTGATGCCCTTTGTTTAATCAGGGGCATTTGTCAAATGGTACTATTCCCCCAACTCTGGGCAGATAATTCTCAAAAATTATTAATTCCCTCTACAAATCCCCCAGAAAACAGGAACTTTTTTTTTTTTAGTAGCATTGTAAGAACAGCAATCGTTCCAATTCCAGCTTTTATCAGCAACAGACAAAAACAGCTATTTATTCCCTGAATATTAAAGACATTTTGAAAGTGTTATTCAAAATCCTTTACACTATTGGTTTATCAAGTAATATCCTACCTCCAGCAATGCCCAATACCAGATACTTCAGAGGCAAGTACAAAGCCCCCAAACACACCTACTTTATTGTTCAGTGCTACACTTGGGGAAAAATTCCTGCCTGAACCTTAAAACAGCCAGCTAACACACTATGAAGCATGAAACAAGAGTCCCTCCCCCTCCCCACATGAAAATACATAAATACATTATTGAAGGTAACGTTATCCAATCCTTTTTAAAGATACAGCCATAGCACAAGACTAGACTATTCTTTTCACGAAGCAAAAGCTGTCATGGGATGAAGCAGCAAAGATTGTTACAGTTATCGTCACCCTGATAATTTCTCAACTAAGCTTTACCTTTGACACTGTGTTTTCCTTTGGGCAACTTAGTTATGTGGGAAGCATTCTTTAGCTCATGCCTAGAAAGTAGAAAGAAGAACATTTCTGGAGGAGTTTAAAAAAAAACTTTCTTAGTGAAAAATAAAAGACATTTAGTTACATTACTATGAAGTTATTTTATATACTATGCTGTGGTTTCTCCTTCCTTTTTATAGTTATTACTATTAATGCTGTTTCTTTTTAAGGCAATATTCTCTAACTGCAGCACAATTTTTACTCAAATTATTCACTTATTTCAGGAGTTTCCAAAATTGTCCTGATTTAAGAAAGCTTTTAATGATTTCCAAGCAAACTGCAACAGCTTCTCATTGTCACTTGGATGAAGAGGTTTGAGGCTTAGGTGCTACCTTCTACAACTCTGAGCCAGTTAACAACATACAAGTTACTTACATGTTTCCAAGGGCAACCTCTCCCAGTAAGATTAAGCCTATTGGGTCAGTCTGAGATGTGTGACAGTAGTTGGCACTCTTGGACACCATGTCCGCAAAATAGATACCTTTACCGAACATGTAACCAGTCTGGGGGTGGGAAAGGAAAAAGGTTATCAAAATAAAATCCCAGCTTCAAAGACCAAGTTGATGTTGAAACCATCTGCCTGGAATTCTCTCTGTATTAACTAGAAGAGTAATGCTACAAAACAACCCCCAAGCACTGTCTGAGGTGTAACTTATTGGCAAACTCATAGACATGTTGCTCAGCAACCATTCTTTCTGGACAGCTTGAATAGCATTACGTGTTCACAAAGGTCATCTGGCCCCTCCTTATCTAGACATTCTCTTCTTTAGGCTCTTACCAAAAGCGGCCACAGGAGACCAGATGGACGGAGGGGGAAAAAGGTATCAAGAGGAACATGATGAGTGGCACAACAATTATTTTTATGCACTCTGTAGCAGGGTGAACCCTTGCTCCTGCCCTGAGGGGTTTAAAAATGGCCTGGCAGGGCTTGAGAGCTGCTGCTCTAGCCTGGGCTGATTGGGGAAGTGGCTGCAGCTGAGGCCACGCCCCAAACTGAGCCACAGGCCTTATAAAAAGGCCAGGGAAGCCAGAAGCACAGACAGTCTCTCTCTGGCTATAGAGAGAGATGGGCCTGGCTGCTTAGGAGCTGGAGACCGGATACCTGAGTGAAGCAGGGCTGGGGAAGGCTGAGGAGCTGGGGAGCTCCAGCCTAGAAAGCCCCAGGCTGCGGCCTAGCAGTGGGCCAACAGGTACTGGGGGTTGCAGAGGGCAGCCCAGGGGTAGGCCAAGGCAGCAGGTCCAAACCCTCCTTGCCAGTGATGAGTAGGCTGATACTGCAGTCGGCCCCAGAGTGTGGGGCTAGACAATGACTGGCAGTAGCCAAATACTGAGGCAAGGTGGGGATAGAGGGTGAGGGTTCCCTGAGGAGGGGAGACCCTAAGAGAAAGGGGTTACTGCTAGGGGGCAGCACCCCATGTAAAAGGGCACCGGGTCCAGGGAGGGACACGGGGGCCAGAAGACAGGCGGATCACCAGCCTGCAGAGGGCGCTCTGAACGCTGGAACAGAGCTAATTCCCAGAGTCACCAGCAGGAGGCGCCGCAGGGGTGAGTCCAACCTGTTACACACTCGTTTAACAAGTAGCATTTAACATACCACAGGAGCTTCAGGTGGAGCTATTCGGAGACCCTGTGAGAAGATGCCAGCAAAGTTGGTAGCGCGGGAGCCATGCCAGAGCAGCTGGCGATTATGAAGCTGTCTGAACGGTTTGTAACGCTGATTTTCTCCTTCACGTTCAATCTTGAAGATCTTTATCATTTTAAAGAGGGAGAAAGGAAAACAAAAATCTCATAGTTAATTGGTGCATGGCAAGATGGTCTGATCTCGAAAATGGGTTAATCTGTGCTAGGAAAGTTAACATACTAAGAGAAGCAAACTTCATACTGTCATAATCTAACTCCAGCTGCCAGTTATCTATAGCAAAGGTTACACCAGGACATTTCATTATAAGTTATTTCCCCTAAGTGCTGGAGCTAGGCATAAGCAGACTCAAGGGGGCCCCCATTTGCTTTTTTAGTATGTGTTGGGGGAAAAGGGGCACCAAAATATTCCTTTGTAGGGCTCTGGGTGGGCTAGCACCACCTCTGTTCCTCACCCCCCCTCTAATTTTTACTTGCTCACAACTTTCTGAATAATTCTCCGTTGAGGTTGAAATTTTCCAGGTTTCTCTTAGGCCAAAGTGATTTTTCCCCCTGGATTTATTAAGAGACAAATGAAAATAAAAACATCTTGACAGCAAGAAATGTCTTAAAACTCAGATTTGCAAATTCCTCCCCAGCTCCTTGCCTTGAGATTTTATTGTATTCAGTCATGTAACAAGTACTTTCTGTAACAGAAGCTCAGTAGTTATTCAACACACAAAAGAGACACTGAAGAAAGCAAAGGTGTATAAACCAATTTTACACACCGAACTCCCCACCCCTTCAAAACTTACATCCACAACTTTTAGATCATATGCATTGTGGGTAGAGGCATGTGTATTCTTCACATACTGCTTTATGATCTTGGCTTCTTCTGAATCTTTATCAATAACCTGGGAGGAAAGAGCAGAACACAAATGGTTTCTTTTAAAAATGCAGATTAATGTGATCCAGTTAGGTCATTTTGGGGACTGAAACATTCATCCTGCAGTTGGTAGCTCCCCCCATTAGATCTCTTATTTATCACTAGGACAGACCTGCCTTGGGCATCATGAGTTGTTTTTTGGCCAAAATCAAAGAATCATCTCTGTGTGAGTTGAAGGGTGACAAACTGTTATTGTAAAAGCAGCAAAGAATCCTGTGGCACCTTATAGACTAACAGACGTTTTGCAGCATGAGCTTTCGTGGGTGAATACCCACTTCTTCAGATGCAAGAAGACTTGCATCTGAAGAAGTGGGTATTCACCCACGAAAGCTCATGCTGCAAAACGTCTGTTAGTCTATAAGGTGCCACAGGATTCTTTGCTGCTTTTACAGAACCAGACTAACACGGCTACCCCTCTGATACTTGAAACTGTTATAGGAGGCTTTGGAGAGACCGGGATATATGGGCTTTCCCCCATTCCACCCTTCAGGAACACAAACAGGGCATTAGAATTAAGAGACTATTTTTGTACAAATGGTGGAGTGAATACAGGCATATATAATAGTATACTGGGAGCTCAATATGGGCATGATTTGTTCCCTGCTAAAGTGGAAAGCTGTATTTTTAGTTTACCAGCAGTGCCTTATTCATTTGTTATACTCCATACGAATGGATGCCAAGTTCATATTCACAGTCACTGACCACAGTCTACTATTCTATTTCATTTACCTTAATGTTAGTTTTGAGCTTTTCGTAGTTGATGTCAATTGGGTCTTTATCCCCATCTTCATTTCCACCTCTGAGAAGGCTGTAAGCGACCTCAATATCAAGCAGGTTGTCTAACATCTGCACTTTGGCCTGGATAATTTGAAGAGATTATTTTTCTTCCCATAGGAAAGTCTTTACAGCCTTAAAACCTTGTCCTGCAGTTGCTATGAGCATGTTAATGCCGAGATATTTATAAATGTCTGTGCACCACGGCCACAACACTTGAGTGGCTCGCATCAATAAAGCTATCTATAGAACATTCCTGTTAACAAAAACCCACCTATCCCCATTATAAAATCAATACAGCAGCTGGGCAAACAGATCTGACACTTCTCTTTAAGCAAACCATCCCAGGCTCCAAAGGAGGGTGCAGATTTCAGCTGCCCTCTCCTGTTCTGCTGCCAGCTATGGAGAGTTTAAACTCCAGAACAGAGAGCTCAAGCAAACTGGCAGACTTCATTCATCTTCTGCAGAGGGTCATGGAGAGAGAAGCAATTTCTCAGAGAAGTGGATCCCGGGCTGTGATGTCAAAAGCAGCTCAGTATCCATGAGGATTGTGTAGAACCTACATTAAGACCTGCTTGACCTTTTTCTCCGCTTTCACAAAGCTAAAAACAAATCCCCTCATTTTTCCCCTTTCCATTCAGTTTTGCTACTTTAAAACTTTACATCAGTAGATCCTTTGGCAAAGATATGCAACAGAGTATGAGCGGGAGTCAGGCTAGCATTTTCAAGCCTGAAAACCTAAAGTTATCCCAACTTATACTGAGGAGGAATTTGGCCCAGAATCTCTGTAGCTGTATATAAGCCACAAAGCCTGTGAAGTGATGATTAAGAGCTAGTTCAGCCTTTGCTATGCAAAGCACAGGGGACAATTCTTCAGACATTTCTGGGTAACAGCTAAGCCAACTTAAACAGCATAGAAAGAAGCCTACATACTTAAACACAAAACTACACTATAAGTCACAGCCTTGCAGTGTCAAATAGGATTGCGAACTGTTCTGTCCGAAACGATGAAGCAATGGTCACTTTTAAGTTGACCTAGTTAACTTCCTAGAAGGTGTTTCCTCATTCACACTTAACAAAATGCAAACCTTCTACATTTGAATATCAGGTGCCAGAGCTGCTTTCCACAATAAATATCATAAGTTTCATTAATACCTGGATATGTTCTAGGTTATTTAAGAGAGGTGGTTTCTTCATCCCAAAGTCATGAGGTATCAGAGTATAGAAGCGATTGGAGAGATCCAGTATCTGAGAATCACTGCCACCATCAGAAACTGCCTAAATGAGAAAAGGAGAAATGAATTCTGAGAAAGTTCTATGCAACAACAGATGCACTCAAGGTACTTGTTTTGAAAGACTAGTAAAAAGAAACATTACCAATACAAGGACATAGAAACACAACCAAAGTGATTTTAATGCTGAAACCCACTTAAATGAATAAAGGGACAGTCCTGTTAAATCACTTTCCAAGTTCCAAATCAATACACCTACAGAAATACAATCATTTTCCAGTAAAGGAACAACTGATAAAGGAATAAGCTTGTTCAAAAAAACCCTGAGGTTCTGGGTACACCAAAACAAACGACAATAAAACAGTAAGCACAGACATGCTCACAGAGTGAACTAGAGAACAGTGGAGTGAATCATTCTGTTGCGCATGCAGCTGATGTGCATTTACATTAAGTCTGGAAGTGCCCCTCTGCATGCCTCTTTTGGGTACCATACAGAGGACTTTTGTGAGCTCTCTGGACAATATTGACTAGCGATCCTTAGAATGCTCCAAATCATGAGCAACAGTGCTTTATAGCACCCAGAACAGATGAGCAGTACAGCATGTCTAAATATATCATTAAGCAAACACACTCCCCTTCCAGCTTAGAACCTCATCTTGGAATGCAGTGAACAGAAGTAATGATTAATCCCCCATTTGCACCAGCAGCAGTGGATTTGGTCCTGTCTTAGGCAATATCTACACCAAGGGTGCTACAGCGGCATAGCTACGGCATCACAGCTATGCCTCTTGTAACCCTGTAGTGTAGACACAGACAATGGTGATGGAAGGGGTTTTTCTATTGCTGTAGGAACTCCACTTCCCTGAGACACTGCAGTTAGGTCGACAGAGGCATTCTTCTGTCAGCCTAGCTGCATCTACACCAGGGGTTAGGTCAGCATAGATATGGTGCTCAGGAGAGTGGATTTTTTATACCCCAAGCGCTGTAACTATGGTGACCTAAGTTTTAAGTGTAGACCACACTTAAACTTTACATACTCCTCCTACCACATGCTTAAAATGCTATTCTTCCTAAAGAACAACTTAGGTCTTTTTTACACTACAACTCTGAAGTAATTATATGTCCTCTTAGGGCTGGTCTGCACTGGAAACTTACATTGGCAAAGCTGTGTCTCACGTGTGTGAAAAATGCACACCTGAGATGTAGCTATCCTGACCTAATCCTAATAGGCAGCAAAAGGTAGACAAAAAAATTCTTCTGTTGACCTAGCTACTGCCTCTTGGGGAACTGGATTACCTACAGTGATGGAAGAACCCCTCCCGTTGCAGTAGTGAGTGTCTACACTGAAGCACTGCAGCTGTCACCATAGCATTTTAAGTGTAGACAGCCTCAGTTACAGATGGTGTGATTAATAGTAATAGTGTCCTCAGCAACGGGTTAATTCAAAAAGAATGAAGCAGCCCCTTTACTGCAACCTAAAGTATGTACCCTTCCTCCATTAACTTTTAGTTGATCAAAACAAGTGTAACCTCTATAAAGTACAAATGCAGCAAGGAATCCAGCTGTGTTCTGAGCCCAGAATGACTTCTGAATTCCCTTGCTGGTTGTAAAGTCTGTTTCTTGCTCACCTGATCTGGAGAAAGGGGTAAAAAGTGAGGTGCCAAAGTTTACAGACAATATTAAGCTGCTCAAGATAGTTAAGACCAAAGCAGACCGTGAAGAACTTGAAAAGATCTCACAAAACTAAGTGATTGGGCAACAAAATGGCAAATGAAATTTTATGTGGATACATGTAAAGTAATGCACATTGGAAAAAATAACCCCAACTATACATACAATATGATGGGAGCTAATTTAGCTACAACTAATCTGGAAAAAGATCTTGGAGTCATTGTGGATAGTTCTCTGAAGACGTCCACGCAGTGTGCAGCGGTGGTTAAAAAAGCAAACAGGATGTTAGGAATCATTAAAAAGGGGATAGAGAATAAGACAAAGAATATCTTATTGCCCTTATATAAATCCAGGGTACGCCCACAATTTGAATACTGCGTACAGATGTGGTCTCCTCATCTCAAAAAAGATATACTGGCATTAGAAAAGGTTCAGAGAAGGGCAACTAAAATGATTAGGGGTTTGGAATGGGTCCCATATGAGGAGAGATTAAAGAGGTTAGGACTTTTCAGCTTGGAAAAGAGACTATGGAGGGATATGACGGAGGTATATAAAATCATGAGTGATGTGGAGAAAGTGAATAAGGAAAAGTTATTTACTTGTTCCCATAATATAAGAACTAGGGGCTGCCAAATGAAATTAATGGACAGCAAGTTTAAAACAAATAAAAGGAAGTTCTTCTTCACACAGCGAAGTCAACCTGTGGAACTCCTTGCCTGAGGAGGTTGTGGAGGCTAGGGCTATAACAGGGTTTAAAAAAGAACTGGATAAATTCATGGAGGTTAAGTCCATTAATGGCTATTAGCCAGAATGGGTAAGGAATGGTGTCCCTAGTCTCTGTTTGTCAGAGAGTGGTGATGGATGGCAGGAGAGAGATCACTTGATCATTACCTGTTAGGTTCACTCCCTCTGGGGCACCTGGCATTGGCCACTGTCGGTAGTCAGGATACTGGGCTGGATGGACCTTTGGTCTGACCCAGTACCACCATTCTTATGTTCTTACCTGCTGAACCTCATTAAGGATGGAGTATGCACTCTGGATCTGCCTCTTGCTCAGCTTTCCCAGTGGCATTTTCTGGAGGTCAATCTAACAAGGAGATTTGTTGAAGCAATTAAAACAGGACTCCATTACAATGAAACCTCCATAGTTTCTCTCATCTGGCCACCAGAAAGATCTGAGTCTCCAGACAGAATATATTATATAAAAATTAAAACAGTTCAGAGCTGGCATTTATCTGCACGGGCTGAAGAATGAATAGAGCAGTGCAGCCAGAATATGTACAAGTTATCTCCCAATGAGACAAAATTATGTCTGTAACTTAAGATCATGTGCAGTACTTGGGCTGAACAAAATAAGTGTTTCAGTTTAAGGTTTAATATTTACCTAATGCCATAAGCAGTCATGACCTTTTACAATTAGGTCTGCTGCTGGAGAAACCAATATAAAGGGCAGTTTGAACAGAATAAAATATCCTTCAGGAGATCACATAATGTGCCCAATATTTTGACTGCAGTAACAGTCCAAGCGTACTCCATTTTCAGCACTTGCACTTGGCACCTGTAAACTGCAGAGTAAAGCATGAGGAAGCTGTATTCTGTATTTTGCGTACAGAGTGCCCCATCAAGGCACATGTTAACTAAAAGTGTAATCTCACAGTACAAGTTATGCTTCTGTTTTCCACATTTTATTTACTAATTTGTTTTAGAAATAGATGTTGCCTGGCACCCCCACCTATCTCATCCTCCCCACATTTTGGGCAAACTAATTAAACCCCCCAGATCTTAATTCTTCTAGTGGTTCATCTCTCAAGACCTTCCCAGATCTCTCTGGTCTGGTAGCACAGTTTTGAACAGCTGGAGCTTGGGAGTTATAGCTTAAATCTAGACCTTTTCATACACCAGCTTTGTAATGAAGACGTATGCGGCAGCATTTAACAAAGCTCCATTTTAACTGAATGTTTTACAAGAGGTTATGGATATGCTCTATGGACATTAGCAGTCCTCACAGAACACCCCTCAGCTTGTCAGGTCAGTACTATTTGTGTAGTTAGAGCACTGACAGGCACCAAATCCAAAACCCTCATCCCAGAGAGGAAAACTGTAGAGCAGCTGGTTCCAAACAGGATTCAATGGCAGAACCCTCTAGGAAACTCCACAAATCATTTACTGTTGGATAAATTCTATTTTATTCATTAAATTTAAGTTAAAATTCTCAGCTACACATGCACACCCCTTCTGCAAAGGAACTTGAGATTCTCTTCTGAACCAGTGAGCCTTGCCACCCAAGTGCTGAAGTAATTTGCAAGATAATTTGCACCTTGTATCATGGTACAGAGATTTGCTTCCCCCTCCTGCTGCATCTCTAACTGATGAAATCCAGCTATAAAGAAAAACCAAGCTGGACTGAGAGATAGAGGTCACAGCCTCAGATATGACAGAGTGCAACTTACGATATCTTGGGGACATTCATGTAGAGGGATACATACACTTTCAGGAGAAATAAGACAAAGATAGTCATAACCAGACAAAACATTCTCAGTGATGACAATTTAGGCTAGCCACTGCCTAGACCAATACACATTCCCTAATAGCAAGATCTATTAGATTGTTATGTAGCCTCCCAAGAGACCAGGTCTGGGCTGAAGTGCTGGAAGCCCATTCTTCAAGTCACTTAAAATTAGCATTACCAGGGTGGAGTGGTAATCTCCAACTGCTATATAGGAAGTAGAGTAGCAAACGAGATGTAAAACTGATTTTAAGCTGCAAAGCAACATGGATCTGATCTGTTTAACTTTGGACAAAACAGCACAGAGATCATGAAGGATCAGGTCTAGATCAATAATATAGTCACTTTACTGCTGCCAAATGCATCAGGTATATTGTCAGAATCACCTCCAGTACAGTCACATGCACCAGGTGGAACACGACAACAAAAGAACACAGAAGCTGCAGACACATGGAGTACCAGCAGCATATACCAATGCTTTGTGAAGGGGTAATGTAGTACTTCGCCCCAGTGCTCAATGTCAGGGTCTCCAGCCAGGAATGAGAATGGACAGTACTAGGGTAGTTCAGGAGCTAGTCCACTTAGCAGGTGTTTACTACAAGGCAATTGTAACAGGACTGGTACAGGGTTAAGTGAGGGGAAGTCTTTACAGAATCAGAAAGCTGAAGAGAGTCTTCAGGTCACCCCCATCATGAAAATGATCCTTTATATCACAGCAAGTCTAACGGCAAAAAGCCTGAAGCTGCCAAAGCTATCTACACACATTGGGAGTGCCTGGATACGGTGCAGTAGATAAAAGCACATGAAATCAGGCAGATGAAAGGACCTAATAAACCCCTTGGGGAGACTGCACACAGTTTTTTGGCTCCCTAGCAGAGGCAAATATTCTTCCCTCATTGGAAAGAGCTGCTGCTCCCAAGCATGGGATAATAATGAAGCCAGAGTCTAATAGGAAGAGCAAGTCTCCATTCAAGCTCTAGGGGCCATACAGATCCTCAGATGGCACAAATTAGAGCATGGGTCCAATGGAGCTAATTTTCTCCAGATGATCTAGACAGTACTGGAAATGGAGAATCATTAGCACTTATTTCAGAAGCTTTAAATCCAAAATCTGCTTTCAAAAGCCACAGAATATACAGGAAAATCTCCTATCATAGATGCTTCAGAATGTGCTTGCACATTAAAAGGACTTCAGGTATACAGCGTTTCACTGCACATGACAAACTGAAGTGTAGTTGTAGAAAAGGTGGTGTGCAAATTAAACTGTATGTCCCAGAGAGCATGCAACACCTCTTTCAATATGCAATTTTATGCTAGGTAAATTAAAGTACCTTTATAGGCTGACCAAAGAAAGCAAGAGAGAAAAGTTGCTTAACATTACAGATGCACTGACATGCAGCAGTTCACCCACAGCATTAAAAATAGATTTGGAGACTGCAAATGAAAGTTAGTACACATATTTTTATGCACGGAGCGAGGCAGGCATATGGCCCTACTTCAACTGTGCGATGATTATCAAAAAATAGTGGCTGAGTTGTGGACAAGCCATGGAAAATTGCGGAAAAGTAATAATGGACCTTATTATTTGCAGTAATAAAGCCCATTATTATTTTTCCGTGATTTTCCGCTGTGGGCTGCCTGGGGCCCCCACTGTCAGTCTTGCGCAGAACGGGGCTCCCACTCTCAAACTGCAGTGGAAGCCTAATATTGAGGAATCCGCAATTTCCGCAATATTGGAAGTTAAGTAGGGCCTTAGGCAGGCACTACCAGACCATTCTTAGCCCCACCTGTTTGGATTCATAGCTATATGTTATTCTAAAGACATGGGAAGAAGGGTGAATCACAGCGTTTTTTTCCTCAGCTGAAAGAGCGGTGAGCCACTGACCACATGTCTACTCTACAATCTTAAATTGACCTATGTTAGGTCAACATACAGCCACCACAGTAATTACTACCCTCCTTCTGTTTGTGGCGCGCATCTGGGTGGGGGGTGGGGGGTGGGGGTGGG
The DNA here is from genome assembly GCF_020497125.1 of Mauremys mutica. Lineage (NCBI taxonomy): Eukaryota > Metazoa > Chordata > Testudines > Geoemydidae > Mauremys > Mauremys mutica. The sequence continues at coordinate 157,175,004 of NC_059074.1, read as the reverse complement.
GCGGGCGGCGGCTGAGAGCCAAGGCTTTCAGGTCTGCGCAGCTCCCAGTCGGGAGCAGGGGGCTAGCCGCTTGGGCCTTCCTGCCTCCCATCAGCCGGAGAGCAGCCGCCTGGGGCCTCTCGCCTCTGGTGGGGAAATCCACACCCAGAGTCCAGTCAGCTGCCATGTTCCAGGGGGGAGGGGAGAGTCGGGACCCCAGAAACAGCAGGGCTCCCAGCAGGAAGTGGGGAGCCTGGATTGCAGCAGCCCGGCTCGGGAGCCAGCTTTCTTGTCAATTTCACAGCCAATGTAAGGAATGCAGTGTACACAGACACTGCGTCGCCCTCACTACACTGACATAAGGCCTACCCCTCTTGTGGAGGTGGGGTTATTATGTCGGTGTATTAGGGTAACTTACATCGGCGCGAGCAAGACTGTAGTGTAGACACTGATATAGTTAGGTTGATATAAGCTGTCTTATGTCAACCTAACTCCGTAGTGTAGAGCAAGCCTTAAAAACATTACACAAGAATCTGGCACTTAACATGGCTGAGAGTAGAAAATAGGCTTTATCAAAACATCACCTTAATGCACATATCAGCTTTCTGTGCACCTCCAGGGTCTCTGTTATTTACATTTACTAATAATAGTTTTACTTGTGTCAGGGCTGCAGACCCAGAAGGGTGTTTCTTGCCTCATGTATCAGTGGCCATCTGAGTTAAGATTCCAAAACCTCTACTAATGGTGATGATGTGCATAACACAGAGGAATACAGAATGATTTTCCTGATCCCAGGTTGAGCTTACAGGATGAACAGACAGAAAAGTCTCCTTTAGATTTACAAGTGAGAACATTCAATATAGACATCACTAATGAAAGATGCGCCAAGATGACATTTGTATAGTTATGATTGAAGTGTCATGTATGGGTTTTTTTTTTAAACTAGTGACAAAGGCTGGTTAGACATCTCCCACCCCCACACACACCCCTTTATCGTAGGGCCTGATTCAATGTCCTCCAAAGTCAATGAATGATTCCCATTGACAGTGCTGGATCAGATCCACAGTGCGAACAGCCTGCTACTGCCAGCATAACTATCGTGTCTAGTGGGAAGGAGTGACTAGAAACAAGCAACATTAAATAAAAGTGCAAGTACCTCAAATTCCACCATGGCTTTCTTCATGCTCTCCACATCAAAGATCATCTTAATAAGGTCCTGGACTGGCTTAGGAAGCTTTGATTTGGTCCCAGCACTCACTGTCAGTTTCCTCACCGCTTCTTCATCCTAGAAAGAGTAAATACAAACATGCCAAGGGATAAGGGAAATGTATTGACTGTCATGGTAACAACTCAAAGCCAAGTTAGAGAGGGCACACTATTGTACACATGCCTGAATTTGGTGGGAAATGTGGGGTATTGCTCTGAGAATACAAAGCAATGGGTCATTAAGTCTGTATTAAAAAAAACTGAATAATTGTTAACTTGACATATGTGATTTCAAGAGGTGCTCCATGTAAATGCAAGTTAAATTTAGAAGAACATATTTTTCATCTTCACACTTGTATTTTGCTGCTTCACCCAAAGCAATATTAAATAGATTTTCTTTTTCAACAATACTTAGCATGTATGTAGATCTTGGTCTGAACTAGGAGACTGTGCTTTGTTTGAACTTCACAGCCTGTACTAATCATTTTCAATACATTTCTATAGTAAATTTTTCTATTCATGGAACAATCCAGTAGTTTTCTGTTGACCACAATACTATTTGTGTGTTCTCCTGGATATAGATCAAAGATGCTGTAGCCTGATCAATAAAGCATCTGCCTTGTACTTCAAAACAGAGTTCATTGTTCATTGAGGTTGTAATTTTATTAACTGCTCATCAGTGTAACATTCTGAATTAATGCAGACTACTTTGCTAAAGCTACCTATTTTTATATTCTAACATTTCAGTTGACATCCAACAATTTGGCCATATGAATATGTGATAAAAATTAGAAAATATTTTCTAGCTTTGTTACTGTTATCTCAGGGGCCATGTTCAACAACTGTAGGTTTAAAAAACGCTCAGAAGTATGATTCAAGTTGAGGATATCCCTTTAAGTAAACTCACAGACGTTCTCAGGGGTCAGAAGAGGGAGAATTCTTGTTTTACTATTTAAACAGCTCTCTTCTGCAACAGCTGATGTCTCTTTTTTGGTCTGTTCAGTATATGCATTTGACAGAACTCTGGGGAAGAGCCAGTTTTAGTGTTTCCTCTGTTTGTATGGGTCACTCACACAGCGGTAGGGGAGAGAAGTACTTTCTTACCAATAGGAAAATGAGATTGTGATGTACAACTGGCATGGGATTCGGGGACCCGGGCAGTACATGAAACTACTTTTGACTTATTTTAAATGACAACTTTTCAAATTGGTGTCCTTTTAACTTCCCCAATTGAGAGGTCCCAAAAGTGGGCACACACTGTCAACTCAAAGGCATCTGAGCTAACTTTAGTTTAAACACTTTTCTAACGTGACTAGTTATCTATTTAAATGCACTGTTGTTTGCACCTGATCTACATGGTAAGCCACTTGGGGTAGGCACAGTATCATCTTACACTTGCATTGCATAGAGCACTTTAGCACTCTGCCTAATGCAAAATATCCAGATTCCTGCACCTTATCCTTTTGTTGAACAAATGCATTCAGAAAGCAAATAAGATAGTGCAGGATAAGCATTTTCCTTTGTGTAAGAAAGAATTATCTTCCCAGCACAGGAATATTAGGGAGTTACCTGTCCATAGTCTATTTCCAGGGGGTAGAATTTTTTGGGATATTTAGTGAAGTTCTTGGAATGCCAGGAGTTGCCCGTTTTCTCTTCATACAAATTCAAGAAGTGCTCAATGGCATCATCTTTAGATGGCATCTGCTCCAGTTTGTTACTCCCAATCACAGTGCCAACACGACCCCAAGATCTGAAAACCCAATACCTAGAAGCAAACAAAACAGGAAAAGGGGACAGTAAGATCTCTGGATCTCAGTTCTAAATGAATCTGATCCCTCAATAAAGACTGCATGGATATAAGCATAGTATCAGAATCATCCATCTGCATTATCATTCAATGGAAGGCTCTCTAGTTTTGGAATGACTACACACACATAATGGGGCAAGTTTTTATACATCAATGCCTAGAGCTACCAAAAAGTGGCTGCCACAGAAAGGTGTGCACACTATATAGGCACCAATATTGAATTTGATGTGTGAATGTAACACTGAAGGCCACTAGATTAACAGCTCTGGAGACAAAAGTGAGGGTAGCAGCGAAAGCTTTCCTTTACTGTCCTATCATCATGCTTCAACTCTGACTTGGTGGGACCTTCTCCAAGGCCTGGTCTAATGCAGTTTTTTGTATTAATTTCACTATTTCAGATGGGGGGTGATTTTTTACTGAAATAATCAAAGGGGTACACGGTTATATTACAAAGGAGCCTTTATACTGGTATAACGGTGTCCACACTGGGAGGACTTTAGCAATATTGGTATAGTTAAAATAGAGCCGCTTCTGTGTATAGACAAGCCTATGGCAGAGAGCCAGGCAACCCTTTGCAATCTCAGGAGACGCCAACAAAGTTGCCACCTGGTGTCCATTGCGGCTGGGATGCTGGCACTTGATCTATGGATAGGGCCCTACTAAATTCACGGTCCATTTTGGTTAATTTCAGGGTTGTGGGATTTTTAAAATAGTCTATTTCATGGTTTCAGACGTGTATATCTGAAATTTCACGGTGCTGTAACTGTGGGGGTCCTGACCCAAAAGGGTGTCGTAGAGCTGTTGTAGGGGGTTCGCGGCATTGCCACCCTCACTTCTGCGCTGCCTTCAGATCTGGGAACTAAAGGCAGCACAGCTGCGTAGCTTCCTGAAGCTGAGGGAGGTACCTGGAGGTAGGTCTGGTCTCTCTTGGGAGTGCGGCCGTACAGGGGAAGAAATCCCGTCCTGCCCCAGCCCTGCTGGGACTAGCAGCTAGAGCCTGGTGCACAGTAGGAGACCCCAGCTGGGGTGCCCCCAGCCGTGTCCCTCCCCTACAATAACTAGATTTAATGGGGGAGATCTGATTTCACGGTCTGTGACATGTTTTTCATGGCGGTGAATATGGTAGGGCCCTACCTATGGGACCTGGATTGAAACTAACCATACTTCATCATTGACACCCAACAACAGCAAATGGTAGAACACCTTTTGCTCACTACCAACGAGAACCTCCTCTCTAGTCTGCCAGTTCAGCTCTATAGTCCATCACTAGTCACCTGTGCCATCCAGTCCTCCCACCTACACACCAGAAAACCTTTAATATTGATACATTAGTCGGATTGCTTTGCTTGTGTGCTGTATCCCTTTCTCCCCACCCTTTATTCATCTGTCGTTTTACATTACATGTCTTTGGGAAAGGGACCAGCCTCTATCTTGCAAGCAACTAACATGTCTGGGCTCTACTGCGGGCTAAAGATGCCAATACTGCAGAGTAAAATTAATTAGGATTTCAGTGCTTTTTTTGTTATCAATGCCCAACTTTATATCACACTCAAAAACATAGGGGCATGGCTACAAATGTCAGATTTCACCGCTACTCATTAAGTGTGTCATAAGCAGCAGCACTGTAAGTGGGTTCAACTTCCATTTGAGAGAGTCAGAGTTGTGCCTGCTTACATCAAGGCTGAACTGGCCTATAGTGGAGCCAGAGGAGACGGTTATTCAGAGAAATTCTGGTGGCTCTTGGGAGTTGGGAGGGAGAAGGAAGAGACAGCCTCAACTCTTGTGACTGCACAGACAAAGGATCCAAAGTGTCTGACCATCAAAGGAGAGAAACAAGGCAATTTAATAGGTGAAGTAGCAATTCTGATGTATGCTTGGCCAAGACTGGGCATGATGCTTCCTGGCCCTTTTCCATGCACCTTGCCAAGCCTCAGGGTACTGGTTTCTACATGCTTACATAGCTGTGGAGCAGTCTGAAACTGAGCTAGCCTCCACAGGCTTTGCAGTCAGCTCATACCAAACAGGAGTTAGAGGGAAAAAATGCAACCTGCACATCTCTTCATAAACAATGTCCCAAAATTAAAATGGGCACACTCGTGCCAAATCCTGCCTTGCTGCTCTTGAAAGCTGAGACACCGGTCCCAGTACATTATAGTTTGGGTGGTACATCATTTAATTAACCCTAATTCTATATCTAAAAAACCCCAACTGCTCAATCTGAGATGTTTTCACTATCAGTGGAATTGAGCACAAACCAGACTTGCTCAGGTGCTTATCAATTCCTAATTTCCATTTCATCCTGTAGGTTTACTTTTTTCAACTCACTCCGTTCGGCAAAAACGAAACTAGGTTGGTCAGTTTCACTTCCATGTTCTCATGTGCTTACGCGATGTTGCTGTGTTTGGGTTTCCAGAACTACAAAGGAACTTTTCCATACAGAACAAAACAACATCACAGAATTTTTTTTAAGAAGTCATGAAGACATTTCTATTTCTATTTGGCATTTGTAAAAAAAAAAAAAAAAAAAGTATTGTAAACCCCCCCGCATTTCTATGAGTAATTAAACCCACCTGATCTCTCTGTCATCCTCCAGTAGCTGCAGTTTGTAATAGGAATTGGTTCCTCTGACAATATCTACCAGGCCGAGCGTGGCACTGAAGATTTTACCACTCTTTTCAAAGACATGAGCAGAGTCCTCCAAACCTATGAAGAAAGGTAGTGAATTAGAGCCAGGGTGAGGTAGTCATTTTGTATCTCCTTTCCTTATTCATACTAATTTTGTGTATGCAGACTTAACCAAGAGATGTTAAGACACACACGGGCACAAAACTGGGTGACTGGACAACAAAATGGCAGATGAAATTCAGTGGTTATAAGTGCAAAGTAATTCACATTGGAAAACATAATCCCAATTATACATATAAAATGATGGGATCTAAATTAACTATTACCGCTCAAGACAGAGATCTCGGAGTCACTGTGGATAGTTCTCTGAAAACATCCACTCAATGTGCAGAGGCAGTCAAAAAAGCAAACAGAATGTTGGGAATCATTAAGAAAAGGATAGATAATAAGACAGAAAATATATTGCCTCTATATAAATCCGTGGTACACCCTGAAAAAAAGGGCTGGAACAGGCCAGAGAGGCTGTGTAGGCCAGCAGCCAATCAGCAAAGGCCCGTGGAGAGCCAATCAGGACCGGGCTGGGCCCTATATAGAGGCTGCCTAGCAAGAGAGAAGGCAATCTCTCTCTGACTAGCAAGGGAGGAGGACTGGCTCCTGAGGTAAAGAGGTAGCACCTTGGACAAAGCAGTGCTGGGCAGGCTTGGGGGAGCAGAGGAGAGCCCTGGCCCAGTTAACTGCCAGGCTGCGGCCCCTGCTAAAAATGGTCAAGAATGTGCACGGGGCCAAAGGGGAAGCAGCCCAGGGAAGATAGGCGGACAAGAGGGGAGTGAAGGAGGGCAGAGAGAGGCTGCCGCTAGAGGGTCCCTGGGTCGGGACCCAAAGTAGCGGGTGGGCCTGGGTATCCCCATTCCCCCCTTGCACTGCACCTGTCCACAGAGGAGTGGGGCCGAGACAGACTGCAACCTCCTCCTGAAATGAGGGGATAGACTTTGGGGTTGTGGTTGGCCACTGAGGCAGGTGCGAGGTGAAGGACTGCCGTTATATTTCACCCCCCGCCCAAGGGGTGAGAGTGGAGTAATGGGCACTGCCTGAGGGCAGTGTCCTGAAGAGGATGCCGCCGAGCGGGGAGCAACGTGGGTCCCAAACCAGAAGAGCAGATGATGGGCGAGACACCACATACAGAGGGCGTTCCGCAGCTGACAAGAGCTAATTCCCAGAGCAACCAGCGGGAGGCGCAAGCAGTGGGGAGTCGACACCCCATCACACAACCACATCTTGAATACTGTGTGCAGATGTGGTCACCCCATCTCAAAAAATATATATTGGAATTGGAGAAGGTTCAGAAAAGGGCAACAAAAATTATGAGGGGTATGGAACAGCTTCCATATGAGAAGAGATTAATAAGACTGGGACTTTTCAGCTTGGAAAAGAGACGACTAAGGGGGAATATGATAGAGGTCTATAAAATCATGACTGTCGTGGAGAAAGTAAATAAGGAAGTGTTATTTACTCCTTCTCATAACACAAAACTAGGGGTCACCAAATGAAATTAATGGGCAGCAGGTTTAACACACAGTCAACCTGTGGAATTCCTTGCCAGAGGATGTTGTGAAGGCCAAGACTATAACAGGGTTCAAAAAAGAACCCTGTTCTGTTCATTCCCTCTAGAGCACCTGGCATTGGTCACTGTAAAAAGACAGGATACTGGGCTAGATGGACCTTTGGTCTGACCCATTATGGCCGTTCTTATGCATGGAGACAATGGAAAAGCCATTGTTATCTCTATGCATATGCAAGATGACCACCCGCATTTAACATTTCACCAAGCAAACGTTTATTCTATGAGGCAGGGTGAAAGCTGCTGAGAATCCACAACTCCTAGGTACCTCAGTGGGAACCAAAGAGCACTGGTGTCTCAGGTTTGGGCTATCATGGTTCATTTGCAGAGAAGAATTTAAAACATAGAATTTGGTCCACTGGTTGGATCATTAGCTTCCCCGGGTTAGGGCTGGGTACTGACAGGGAGTGCTATGGGAACGCATGGATTCAAACTGATCAGACTCTGGCTAGGATGGTTGGAAGCACAGCTGGTTTTCTGCACTCACCTGAATCAGGATCCACTGCTGCTCCTCCTTTAACTGTTAATTTCATTTTCTTTTCAGACTTGCTGGTTCCTGAAGAAAGAGATGGGAAGACCTTAAATTTTTAATCTGATAAAACAGGATTGTCTGAAGAACTCTCCTTGAATAAATGCTCAAGTTCTTTAAAAGCATGAGAGTAGTTTTCATCCTGTCTGGATTCACACTAACAGGTTCCACCTGTATAAAACACACTGATCTTTTAAAGCAACGTTAGAAGTCACTGCACTTTGACTTCCAGCTACACTGCACCTTACGTGATCTAACCTGGGGACTGACCGTCTACTGAGGTGACACCTGTCTTCTCCCCTCCCCGCATCAAACAGGTGGAATGTTTTAGTTATCCTGCTAGAATTTTGATGAGAGTTGCTTTCATAAATAAAACCTGGACAATTGTTTATGAAAGATACATTCAGATTCTATCGCTGTGGGCCAGGCTGTTACTGCAACATATAACGTGGTGGAAATTTTAAGTTTGGGGGTCACAAACTCTGTTCCTCACCTCTGAGCAATCAAAGGTTGGAAGGCTCCATGGAGACAGCACATTCACACACCAGACAAATGGATGCAAGAGGAAGGTATTGTGTAGCACTGGCTGTCTCTAAACAGACACATTATACAAACCTCCTTAACCGTCTCAAATGTGCTCCATGATCATGGTCTCTCGACAATGTGCACATACAACTTTCGCACATTAGCTAGAATGATGATAATTTACAAGACTGAACTCAGTACAATTGTTTCTGAAGTTTAATTTATGTACATTGAACTTACTTACTTATCTTGGACCCTGTACCAAAGCCTATGGTTTGTACCTGAGCTTGCCTATTGCTCAGATGGGGACTGTCACCAGTATTAACAGATTTAGTTTGTTGAAAGAGTCACTATATTTTGGGTGTCTAGTAGAGCATGGGACTGAGAACCCAGGAATCTTGGGTCCTGCCACTCACCATATGACCCTGAGTAAGTCACAGAGCATTCTGACAGAGCCAAATTCTCTGCTGGTGTAAGATGGGGCCGCTCTATGAAGCCAATAGGGCTGTGTAGATTTATACCAGCAGAGTGTCTCAGTGTATAAGAAGCAGAGTTTTTTCATTGGCTCCCCCAGCATTATTTCAAACTAAGGAATACAACAGGCCATCTCTCTCTCTCTCTCTCTCTCTCTCTCTCTCCCCCAGGCAAGAGTGCGCTAGAAGAGGGGCAGGCAATATGGCAGGGAGAAACTCTACGAACAGCCCGTCTGGGAGGGAGTTTGGACACCGAGGTTGGTCTGGCCTTGGGGCTTTGTTACTTGAAGAAAGAATAATGGCCCAATTTGGGGAAAGGGGTGAGTTTGGACTGTAGCCAGGGCACCTGTGCTGTGTGAGGAGCCCACCCATTCGCCCTCAGACCCTCACACAAGAGGCATGCCAAGGAAGGGTAAAGCTTAAACACACGGTAACGAACACTCCTGTGGAGACAAGAGCCATTGTGTTTTTTTACCTAGTTCTTCCTTGACCTTCCCAGCACTCTTCATATTTGGCAGCCCGCTGGACTTTCCCCCCAGGGACGTCTCCGTGTGCTCCTGCTTCACCTCTGCACCCCAAGGCGAGAGCGCATGCAGCGACAGGAGCTCCTGGAAGCCCTTGCTGGAGGATTTCACGTCCTGCAGAAACTCCTCTGAGACCACCCGGACTTTGGCCTCCTTCACTTCTTCCATCTTCTTGGTCATTTTCTCAACTTCCTCTGCAAGGAGGGGGATAAGAAGCTGTAATCCAGGGAAGCTGTAATCCAAGTTTCCTGGAGCAAACGTTCCAGTGACACAGATAGCACAGAGCTCTTCCGAGAGGCTCTGATTCTAGCCCAGCTGTGCTGGTGCAAGCTTTGTAATGTTTTAAGGAGGTGTTTTGCATGTGCTACACCCTGCCCAAAACAAACTCCCCAACAGCCTAGTCTAGGCTAAAACAAAGTTACCTGTTGCACGGTGACTTTCTGGATTTCAAACCCTGCCTCACCTCCCAACTGAGCCAAGGGCTTGGTGGGAGCTGCTCTGATGAGGCCCGTTGTAGCACCCTCCAGGCCAACTGTCTATCAGGGACATTTCTCCCCTACACCATAAGGGCTTGATACTGCACCTTTGAAGTCAACAGGAGTTTTGCTGTTACTTCAGTGGGAGCAGGACCTAACATTGAAATAGTCACAACCACGCTATGAATGAATGCTATTAAATAGTTACGCCGCACCCCGCATTTGACACACAGATACCTACATCAACCTCAGCTACCCATTACATAAAAGAAGCCACCTCACAATTAAAACACAGTCTCGTCCTTTAAAACCCACAACAGGAAATATACCTATTCCTGACATCAGCTCTACTGCAGTCAGGAAAACACTAGATCACTCAGAACTAAGAGCGCTATAGAAAGTCTTGCTTACAAAATATATTTTTATTCACTTTTCCAAAAATATGAAAAAAACCCACTATCCAAACATGACTCAACAGAATGTCAGTTCCAGCCTTTACATAGGATTTTAACTATGTCCTTTATAATCTCCTAACTCCCAAGCCCTAAGGTTGCTGTTGATACAGCATGGTTCCTCACTTTGTGTGCTGATGCACAGGGTAGCCTTGTTCGCTGTCCCTGTCACCTTTCCGCCCAGGTCCTCAATCATAGCCTTCACTTCTTCCTTGTTCCTGGATAATTTTCCAAGGGTCAAAATCTTCATGCTGGATAATGGCTTATCTAGTTGTTCAGGAATAAAAACATCACATAAATAAAGAGCATTGAGCACTAAACCCACAGATCCTGAATCTGATACTGCTCTGAACGATTGTCACAACCATTCATCCTCCCCTAGTACAGAGAACATACAAGCCAGCATAAGCCAATGTACAGTAAGTTTCCTGAGAAGAGAGGTGAAGAAATGCAAAGGGTTTTAGACTGAGGACATGACTATACTGGCACCTTCCCAGCAGACACTGCTTGCACACTGTTGGCTATGAAGTGCTAACACAGCTTCCCTTTTCCATGTACAGTGAAGGGAGGACCCAAGAGAAACCCAAAGGTAACATTTAATCCACAAAGGGCACCTCCTTCATTGAAAAGCTGCTTTGGAGGAACTGGAGAGGCAGGATGTCGAGATGGGACCAGACTGTGAAGCAGATATGGCACTGAGCTGTCTTAGCCCGGTAACCACTCAGGATCAAAGTGGTAACACAGCTCTAGCACTATCATGTTACAGATCAAACACACCTGTAATAGGTTTTGCGGTCTAGACAGCCACAAATGCTGAAACACATCACAGTAATACTGAAGACTGTTACAAGTGCTGAGGGCTGAATAAATCAAAGTAGCTACTATTGATAGGTAGATAGGGAATGTTGGAGGAGTCTGGGATCAAGAGGCTAGAGGAAACAACCATTAAGTGAGAGAAGCCAATGACTGGTAAGCCACGTGCAAATAAATGATTTCAAACACGCTACCCCCCTAACAGTTTAATGTTGGATGTGGAACATGTGATTCTAAGGTCTATGAATGTTCTTCACAAAATCAAGCAAGAAGCCACCTCATTAAATGTTTCATTTGAACCCTAATCACACTGCCCAAGGAGTTGGATAAGCTCTGCACAAACACAGTTATAAACGTGATAGGGAAAGGGGATCCCCAGGGGCAGTTCAACGTTTAAAACTCCTAGGTGACTTGTCAAAGCACAACCTGGATCTCAAATGCATTTGTCCACAGACTGAAGCTGGGATCTATCCACATCGGGGTGAGGAACAGAAGAGGCTGCCTCTGCTTCTCACCATGGCGATTCAGCCTGATGTTGGAGTAGAAGGAGGGGTACAGTATATTGCACAGCACTTCAGGGACACTATGTGATTGGCCATCAACGTTCCCCATCCTGAAGTGCAGTACGGCATACAAGTGACTGAGCAGAGCAACAGGAAGGAGCTCTGCAGAGTGAGCAGGTCACACACTGAAGCCATGGCTTCTCAAAAAACCAATCAATGCCTCCTTGCCAGTGGAGTGCCAGGAGAAATCCCATAGGCTGCACTGACACCTGCCATTCCCTCCCCACTGCCACACTAGGGAAAGCATAAAGTGAATGTTATTTGGCTCCAACAACTGGATAGACACACATTCCCATTCAAACCAGTCTCTCCTGGCTCTGAACATTGCCTAGCGAGTCATTTACCTGCTGGCACAGATGACTTCTCTGTCAAAGGAGCAGAAGCTGCTGCTGGAAGCACTGCGTTCACAGCCACAGCCTCTGGAGGAAATGCTCTGTTTTGCTTTTTACACTTAAATTTCTTCAGGTAGGTGATTTCCCGGAACTCCTGGGGGGCAGCATCATAAGAAGACTTTAAAACCTACTAATACTGTTACAAAGTTAAAAGACTAAATTCACTATTGGTCAGATCTTGGCATTTACTACTGAAAGATTCTTACATGGATCTCAACATGGTTCACAATCAATTCATTACATAAGCCACACAACCTCCCATGCGAGGTAGGTAATTATCCCATTTTACTGATTGGGAAACTCAGGCACAGAAAGGTTAAGTGACTTGCTCAAGGTCAAAACAGCGATTTAGTGACAGTCAGGAATAGAATCAGGAGTCCTAGCACTTCCCCATCCCCTTCCCTAACTATTACAGAACACTGCTTCCCATTACACAAAAACCTAATTCCCCAGACACATTTGCTCTCTCTCCTCAATGTAGTGTTTAAAACAAACATGGAGGAAAAACCTTGATTTTTTCAGTTGATATTTCACCAACATTTCTGCTGCAGGATTTGTTGTTGTTTTTTTTTTAAAGCCCTGGTTAAAGCACTGATCATTAAAAGTCACGAACACCGTCTCTGAAAATGTGTTTCCCAATTCAGAGGGAAAGCAGAGGAAACTGCATAGCTGTTTGTTTTAAGACGGTAATTGCTTACAGTGTTCTGGAATTCAGACATTAGCATCTGAAATTCTGAGAGCGCAGAATTAGAATTGCTTTCCTCAGTTGAAAAGGAAAAATTAAAACAGCAAAATCAGCCAGTCATTAGGAATTACACTAAAAATCACAGACACAAACCACAAGTCACTCTTGCAGCAGCAGAACAAATTGGAGAGGCCCAAAGTTCTGGAATGGAAGAAATAACATCTCTCCATCCCACTGCTACTGTACAACAATCTCCCCTGTGCATTAGCGATGAGCAGCTCTTCCCATTCTCAGAGGCAGAGGTGCACAGAAGCTGAAGTATGTCCTGCCCTCTAATACCAAGCTGTGGGCATTAATATTTATTCTTCCCTTCCACGAGCAATAGAGTAATTTAAGAATTAAAAGGTCAAGTTTTAGATAGTCAAGTCTGCTGCATCTACCTTTGGGATTATCCATTCCTTCCTGTTGGGGGTCTGTGTTTTGGCAACACATTTAGTCCAGGCAGTGATGTCCCCTGAGCAGTAGTATGCATCACTCTTGAACACAAACTGCCCCTTGCACTCCTCACAGGGAAACAGAGCTCCGAACGCCATCCCATCTGCTACTCGGTCCAAGATCTAAAGCAACAGAGAAGCAAACAAATCATGCCAGGATAACAGTGGAAGCACACACACAGCACACTGTGTCAGAGAGTCCAGCAAACTCGCACACATCTGAATACCTTGGCCTGAAGACAAACAGTGTGACTTGTCGAATCTATAACTAGCTTATAAATAAAAGCACAGTCCTCAAAACTACTTGTGGCACAAAGCCATGACCACGTCAGTAAGTTTGCCTGCCCTCACACAGGCACCCACTTGTGCCTGTGGACGGTCATCTCCTCAGGACCAGGCTTCTGCTCTGTGTCCGAGCTAGCACGTTTATTGTAAAGTGCTAAGCATGCTTCCCCTAGAATAAGTTAAAAACATTGCTGGAAGATGAGTGTTACATTTGGTTACACCGTATTTAGCTGTCAATGCATAGTCCATAATAATCCAGTCTTCCTCCTTGGAAAATGATCCTTGACCATTTTAATCCTAGAGACCTACTGTAGCCATCCCACCCCGATCCCTCTGTTTTTCCCCCCTCCGCCCAAGCACCCTGGAGGCTTTAGCACTGTTTTAGGAAATGTAAATATTCCATGTCAGAGATGGCTCAGACCTTCCAACACAGATTGCAAAGGCCACTTCCTATCCCATTCAAAACACTGTGTGGCAACTACAGTAATTATTTATGTGAATAAGTAACATTAGGAAAGTCTTAAATGTAGTTTTAGCTTCTTTTACTGTAATTAAACTGCTGAGAAGAAAGAGTAGATCTGATGTCACATGCCCAGCCTGCTCCCCACAGACCACCAGCAGGGCATGGAGCAGTTTGCAAACCTCTGCCATGTGTTCAATCCAACTGATTTTTCTGTTCTTGAGATTTTACAATAGGCTTTTGCTTCAGACCTTTGGCTGTCATTAGCAACATGGTTCTGAACGAACGTTCCTCACAGATTCAGACAGACAGAGAGTCACATTCATAACAGAAATAAAACCCCAACTCACAGCAGATTCCCCAGAAGGCACTTCCTGTTTGTTGGCTATCAGCAGCTCTTTCAGGTCGTTAGTGGAGCAGACTTTCCTCAGCTCGTCTTTGATGCTCCAAATCAACTCTGTCTGGTCCTGTTGAGGAAAACCTGGCAGCTTGGATATTTGCAGTCACTGTCCAAGAAGAGCAATCCTGAAGTAGCAGGCTACTGTCAGGCTTTCCACACACCAGAAAGAGGCAACTAAAGGGAACACCCGCAAACCGCCCGATGGGGTTACAAGTTGTCAGGTTTCGGTGTGACTGATGAGATTGTGTGCTGTGCCTGTGTTTTTCCAGCTGTGAGGCTGCAAGCGAAAGTCAGCACCAGAGAGACAAGATGCATTTTCTCCCTCTGCTGTGCTTTTCTCTCCCCTGCTGTGTGTTTGTCTCGTTTTGTTTCTAGGAAATGGGATCATACTTTAACAACAACAACAACTGTTCCAGCCCATCTCAACTAACTGCTGTTTTCCTCAGAAGGACAGTTACCACCATCTTTAATACCATCTAAGAGATTGTCAAATTGGGGTTTAGGGGAGTCCTTTTAAAAATCCAGCTGGAGGGAAAGGGAACAATAAATGTTCAAATGAAAATCTTACTTAATACTTCACATTTCAAATGCTTTAACTGTTTTTCCTTCTTTTCTGTATCTTTAATAAAAAGTCAAAAAGAGGTTTATGATGTTTGCAGCAGTACTGAGCAGGCGGCGGTTTCTGCAAACCAAATCCTGAACCTTGTTTAATGTTGGACAGTGACGGGGTCATTTTAAACACCCCTGACTCTTTAGGCCCAATGAATACAACAGGTCACATGACAGAAGTGGAGCCCACAAATCCTGACTCGTACTGCCCGTTTTAAGCTACAAGACCACATACACACACTCCCCTATAAAAAGGGACTATAAAGGTCAGCCTTCCAGGCAATAAGGGAAAAAATCTAGAAACTCTTCTTTTGGGGCTTTCCATTGAGAGGGAGAAAAGGGATGGATAATGACAGAATGTTGGACACTAAAATATCACTTGAGACATTTCTAATAATGCACAGGTTTTTGTCATCTGTGTGTTTAGGTGTGGTTTTCTCTGTGCCATGGTGATAATGGGTAGTAGATATGTACGTTAAATAATTTCTAGTTTCAGTAGAAAAGACAAATGAGTTCATCATACTAAGAACAAAAACCATGATGAATTTAAGAGTTTAACCCAAAACCAACTCTGATTCTCAGAATGCTGAACTGTAGCAGTTAAAACCTTCCTGGTCTGTAGACTATGAAACAGTGTCCTCTGCTAAGGATGTAATAAGTTATAATTGCAAAATAAAGCAGCAGACAACTAAAAGGCCTTTTTGCTCTGTGTAAGCTATGTTATGGCCACACTATTAAGACTTCAATTTCAGGAAAAGCTGCTGGCAATTTTTTTCTTTACATCTCTGAGGGGCCAAGGTCTGAATGGGCTTGCATAGTGAACTAGCATCTCACCACTTTACAGATGAAGCATACTAACAGGGCAGCATGAGGGATGCTTGCATTGCTGCGGTTCACACTCTACTTGTGTGAATAAATAAGACTCTAGATCCTGTAGCTGTGAATAAATAGGACTCTACATGCCATGTCAACCCAGCACCCTTCAACAGCACTACATTCCCTTTTGGAAAGAAAGTTTTAGACGTTTAGGATAGCTCAAACAACAAACCTTCAACAGCTTCTCCTGCTTGGATTCTCTGTCTTTTTCTTTTTTCTGTTTCTTTTTTGAGGTTACATTTCCATCCACCTCATCTCCTTTTCTCTTTCTAATGGAGAAACACACACAAAGAGAAGTCATTCATAAGTGTTTGGCAGCGACTACCAGAGCTCAGTCTGATTACAGTGGATTGAAACTGAACACTTCGTACAGACTAACTTTTTGATTTGTGCAACATTAGTTAATTTTAAAAATTTCCTTCTTGCTAGATCTTAAATGCAATATAAATGCATCATCTGCTCAAAAATTCTAGACTCCACAATGGAAAATCATGACCAGACTATGCCTGCTTAAAACAGTTTTCCACTGGAGACCTGTACAGATTGGCAAAAGTATATATAAAAAATTAAATTGCATCACCCAAGAGCCTCCAGAGATAGTTAATACAGCCACAGATTAATATCTGAAACATCTTCACTTAAAAAATAAACAGTCAGTAGGAATCAATACATTTTCTCAGATCAATGTAATAACTGGCACAGATACAACTCCTTAGAGTAGGGACATTAATGGATAATTTATCACCAATACCTGGCTTTTCATTTTAGACTCTGTATGAATTTAAAGTGTCAAGGGTGGCAAACACAATGACCTTGGCAGGCCAGTTTTCTTTCAAAGGCCTCGATTAAAACTCATGTAGTATCTGACAGGAAAAAAGTTTATATTGGCCCCCTGGTTTTAAGTTGACACTATTCTCACAGTGTTATGACACAATTCTGCACAAACAGTGTAACTGAAGTTGGCTGGAGTTGCACTGGCTGTTGGGAATTCTAGTATACAATGTTGGCTCAGAAAGCCAATAAAGGACTTGGGGAGGACTTCAAAAAGGACAAAAGGCCCCACAGAAGACAATTTACAAAATGTCCAGATCCGGACATGTCATTTTCTTGGCCATGATGGACTTGACATATGTTCCAAAATTCAGAGTGTTTTCGCTCTTTTGGGGAGAAAGGGGGGATTTCACACAGCTCAAGGGAGAGGGACCCACAATAACCAGAGCTCAAGATAGGATGCATATACCAGTACTTTTGACCTTTGGTTCAATCCTTCCAGGTCCCCTATTATTCAAGGCCATGTTTGTTGTATTTTTAAGAACAAAGTGACTGTACCTGTGTTTCTACCACCCTAGACTGTGAAATTAACATTCCCTATGAAACTATTTATTACCATTTTACATGGTTTACTCTCTTTGCACTTCTGTCAGCTTTGACAATGGAAATAAACTAGCCCAATCTTGAAGTGTTTGGGGGTATAAATAATGCAGGGAAATGTTTTTATTAAAGGATCCATTTTCATGAAAATTCAAAGATTCATAGAAATATTTCCATTGCATTTAGACTTTATAAAACCTGTCAAGTATCTACAGTTTAGACAAACTTTGGTTTCACTTACTGTGACTCAGCAGCAGCCCTTTAAAAAGCATCTGTTACTAATTAGGAATCACACTTGTGGGGGAAATAGCTAATCCCCAGAGCCCTCAACACCAAGTCTACCAAATTAGCATGTGAAAGCATTCACTTCCTCTCAATTTCTCTCCAACTGAGTTGTATGTTCAGATAAGTGAGGACATTAGCTTGACTAGGGTTTGTTGGCCTCAGAAGATGGCTACACAGTAAAATGCCTGCACACCAACCATCACCTCCAGCTGGGAGGCCCAGAATGAGGCAGAAGAGGTGCACCACATTCTGGAGATCACTTGTTTTACAAAAGAAGCCACATGCTCCTTCCAACATCCCTGCGACTCACTCACTTGGGTAACTGAATATCAAGAAAAGCACAAGCTAAGAGAGAGCCTGGCCTTCAACTGCCACCACAGTGAACAAGTCCATCCAGTCCCTTCACCAAGTGAGTCAAGCCAGGAACCTCTCTGGTGACCTCCTACATGGCAGCAGGCTTTATGTACTAGCTGCAACGATTAAAGTCTTTTGGAAGTTCTGCAAAATTGTCACCTGCACCAAACATAGCTGTGCAAAAAGTTATCAGCTCAGGCCCAGTTCAGCAAAGCACTTTGTGCTTCAGCTCATTACATTATTTGACTAGGGAAGAAGTACGTGTTGAACTTTCAGGGACATGCTCAAGTGCTTTGTTGAATCAACATGCTAATATCTAAAATGTTTCCTTTTTGGCAAGGGGAAAGTTAAGCAACACTCTTAGGTTGTAATCAGACTTTCTCCCGCAATCAGAGTCAGCACATGAATAGCCAGAAGCCTAATACACCACTGAAAGACGCGGCATTCAAGGCACTGTGCCCACACATTCCATCAGCTAATGAAGTCTTTGGATGGTTCTCCTCAGAGTCATATGCAGCACTGGATTACTCTCTCCTGGTAGAGGAATTAATGTGGGTCATAAGTTAACATCTGGACAGCAGATAGCAAGAGGCTTGCTTAAAAAGACTGGCGCCTATGACCAACTGACATAAGCCACCACCAGAAACGTTCCACTTTCTCCTCACCTTCCTACTGGATATAAGGGGTTTATTTAAACGTTTGAAAAGCTGATGGAGGAAGAGGGCTGAGAAGGACTGGCATACTGTATCCTGGTTCTGCTGATCACCACATCAGCGATCCAAGCTCAGACCTTCCTTGCGGAGAGAAGAACATATGAAAAATACTAACAGCAGTGGAGATTCTGGGGTAAAATCAGCAGCCAGTCTGAAAAGGGAGAAATGCAAAGACCATCACCTCAATCTGCCCTCTTCAAAGCATCAACTGATTGTTCTTGTTCCCTGTGTGAGTGGTTAATATAACACTGCAGTTAAACCAACCCTGCCCGGTGGCATCTGGAGGGCAGCCTCTCTTTCCCCAGTAAAAGCTGCCTCAAACAAACAGCAATTTCTACTCTACAAAGATAAATGTACAAGAGAATTCTAGGGCTATGGGCATTTACTCTTTCTATATTTAGAACATACGCTATCTGATGTTTAAATGAGATGTGGCCCACAGACTTTTGGCAGGTTGCCAATGTAGCCCTCAGCACTAAGCATCAGTGCTCCCTACAAGGTGAACCTTTTAGCACACAGCCACAACCTTTTTCTTGTGCTGTTGCTATGTGGTATTGTCAGGCAACGTGTCCAGAAAATCAATCTACCTACTTTACACCCCTAAGACTAGAAATGAAAAGCCAGAGCACATTCAGAAAATCGGGTGTCGTGCTTAGATTGCACTGGGCTGGGACTCAGGAAATAAATATTTTTATCCCCCCCCATTTTTCCTAACAACTTCTTGTCAACTGCTGGAAATGGGCCATTTTGATTATCACTACAAAAAGTTTCTCTCTCCTGCTGGTAATAGCTCACCTTAACTGATCACTCTAGTTAGAGCAGGGGTAGGCAACCTATGGCACGGGTGCCGAAGGCGGCACACAAGCTGATTTTCAGTGGCACTCACACTGCCCGGGTCCTGGCCACCAGTCCAGGGGGCTCTGCTTTTTAATTTAATTTTAAATGAAGCTTCTTAAACATTTTAAAAACCTTATTTACTTTACATACAACAATAGTTTAATTATATATTATAGACTTATAGAAAGAGACCTTCTAAAAATGTTAAAATCTATTACTGGCATGCGAAACCTTAAATTAGAGTGAATAAATGAAGACTCGGCACACCACTTCTGAAAGGTTGCCGACCCCGCGTTAGAGTGTGTATGGTAACACCCATTGTTTCTTGGGGGGGGGGGGGAGGGGAGAGAGAGAGAGAGAGAGTGTGTGTGTGTGTGTGTGTGTGTGTGTCTTCGTCTTCCTACTGTATTTTCGACTGCATGCATCCAATGAAGTGGGCTGTAGCCCACGAAAGCTCATGCTCAAATAACTTTGTTAGTCTCTAAGGTGCCACAAGTTCTCCTGTTCTTTTTGCTGTAACTCAGATATTCTGAGAATTCACTGCATCTGGGAAAGCGTTGGTTAGGAAGGTGAGCAGACTGGTGTGGGAGGGACTTAAATAATGTATAGCACAGACCAGTGTTTCTCAAACTTGTACTGGTGCCCCCTTTCACATAGCAAGCCTCTGAGTACAATCCCCCTTAAGGGAGGTTTGGAGTGGAGGCTGACAGCTCACCACCCCCCATGTAATAACTTTGCGCTCCCCAGTTTGAGAACCCCTGTCATACACCATATTCCTAGTGCTGCCAAGCCATCCCTATGAACTACCTGTAGCAGTGGTGGGCAACCTACAGGTTATAGGAAGCCCACAGGCTGCCCACCACTGACTTGTAAGATAAGGTTATTTCCCCTCCTCCATTCCTCACAAAGGCTGCGGTTAGGAATGGCAGTTGCTCTGCCTTTAGATATCAGTTTTCAAAAGGTCTCTTGTATATGTATTGTACTGGAATGCTGAATACTGAGTAATAATGCTTCAATCTTACCACTGAAGAGTAAGTAAAAAAAGGTGTGTCTAATCATGCCAGCTTACCCAAGGTAAGTTAAAATTTAATTAGATTCAATTTTTGTCACACAAATCAGTGATCGAGGGGAAAAAAAAAAAAGACTGACAATCAATTCCTACTCTGCCTCTGTTGGCAACAGTGATGACTACAAGCCCAGTAAAAGAGGAGGAGGTTCTGCAGTTGAATTTGTGACACCCCCCCTCAGGTAAAACCTATCCACAACAAAAACAGTTCAGTGAAACCAAAACTTGAGGGCAGTCAGTGTAGACAGAGCCCAAGACACAAGTATGACAGATCTCAATGAAAGCTGGAAGGAAGCGGAGATCTTGAGATCTCAAATTCTGACGATCAAATCTAGAAGAAGAGTAGGCATGTGGAATGAATGTCCCCTTGCATGGAAAAGCTGGCACAGGTTACACAAGAAATAAGAATGAAAAAATACCACCTGAACATACTTGGTGTCAGTGAGACGAGATGGGCAGGGAGTAGCAAGATTGTGTCTGATGGTGCTACAATCTTATACTCAGGGGGAGCAACACATGAAAGAGGTGTAGGAATTGTGTTGGATAAAATCACAGCAAAGACTCTGCTGGCGTGGAAACCAGTGAATGACAGAACAACAACAGCGAGGCTACAAACAAGACACGTCCAGTGTACAAGAATCCAAGAACATGCACCAACAAAATGCAGCAGGTGACAGTGAACAGGATGCTGCACCTGCTTGTAGAATGTAAGTCTTGATGTCATAGCTAGGCACTTCCAAGTTGACGACAGGCAACTCTGATGCATAAATTGGCAACGACGTTACTGTCTGGGAAGAAGTCAAGGCCATAGTAGCAGAAGGCATCTGAACTAATAATGGCAAACAAGCTCTTGACTCTCTCTGGCACAAACACCCTAAAACAGGAGGCAGTCATATCCAGCACAAGACGATTCATAAGCTTACATGAAGATCACTAGACAATGCGACTGTCAACCAGATAGACCGTGTGTATATCTAAGAAACGGACACCTTCTTTGAGGGATGTCAGAAGAGCAGATGTTGGCTCAGACCATAATCTTTTAGTAGCCACGTTTCAGCTTAAAAACTCAAAAAGATCAGGAAAATGGATAAAGAGAGTGTTACAGCAATAGAGACGTTCAAAGACAATAACGCAGATCAGACTCCAGACTGAATTTAGCAACCATTCCAGTGTTTTACAGGACCAGGCTGATGAAAGTCTGGAAGACAGATGGTCGAAGTGGAAGAAGATGGTAGTTGAGACAGCAAAGGAAGTAGTGGACTACTGGAGAGGATGGAAGAAAGATGCATGGTTTACACCCAGAACATGGGCAGCAACTGAGAAGCAGAAAGCTCTAAGGCAAAAAAGGAATAGTGCAAGACACAGGCAGAACTCTTAGAGGCAGATGCAAGAAACAAAGAAAAGGACAAAAAAGATGAGATGCAGGCAAGACAGAGATGCCTGGGTTCAGGAGAAGGCTGCAGAAGCAGAAGATGCAGCACAGAGAGGAGATTTCAAGCAGCTCTGTAGAATAATGGAAGACCTTTCGAAGAACCCAACCATCGCAGAGATTCTGATGGACAGATGTTGAAAACACATGAAGAACAAGCCAGATGACAGAAGGAACATTTTCATTCCATATTAAATTCTCCAAGGCCAACGATCATACACAGGGTCAAGAGAAATGCCAATGCAAAGTTAAAAATGGAAAAGGGACCAAACACACCTGATGAAATTAAAGCAACCATGCAAGGCCTCAAATAGTGGCAAGATCCTGGGGTTGACAGAATTCAAGCAGAGGAATTACAGGTGGGAGGTGAAATTCTGACTCAGCAGCTAACAAAACTCTAATGAAATATGAGTGAAAGAACAAGTGCCGCAAGACTGGAAAGATGGTATCAGCATGGCATTGCCAAAAAAGGTGATCTTACTCAGTGCATTAACTGGCAAAGTTATTGCCTGGGATCGATAACAGTGCAAAGTATTGGCTACTGTTATGCTGAAAAGAATGAAGAAAGTAGTGGATAAAGTATTACTAGGAGAACAGACTGGATTCCATCCAGGTAGATCATGCTGCGAACAGATATTCACTCGTCAACAGATCAGTGAAAAAATTACTGCTTGGCAAAAATCCATCTTAACTTTATCGACTTCAAGAAAGCTTTTGATAATACCCACAGAGAGACCCTGTGGAATATTGCTAGAAGCTATGATCAACATAATAAGGAGTTTATATGACAGAAGTAGATGCACAGTAAGATCAGATACAGACCAGGGGAGTGGTTCGATATTGTGACTGGAGTTAGGCCAGGGTACGCATTATCACCAATCCTGTTTGCATTAGCCATAGGTTGGGTGATGAAGCAGGTAACAAAAGACATTGCAGGAGGTGTAAAATGAGTTAGCAGAGATGAGTTACACGACCATCACTTTCCCAGTCACACTGCTTTAACAAACAGGACGTGGAACAGAATGATTGCCTTATACCAGAGGTAGAACAGGAAGCAGCAACAATTGAATTGAAAGTAAATGCAGAGAAAACCAGATTATGAATGTAGGAAAGTGGACAGCAGATGCAAAGGCCTATGTGGATGGAAAAGAAGTCCAATGGGTAGAAGAGTTCCACCACCTGGAAGTCTGAATATATTTGAAGGTCAGTGCGATAAAGATATTCATACAAGATTAGGAAAAGTAAACACCACTTTTGAAAGGTGAAACAACATCTGGTCAAACAGAGGTCTCCATACCAAACTAAAGGTCCGATTATACCATGTGACTGCACTGAGCATGCTACTGTATGGTGCAGAGGCTTGGCCAATGACAGCGGCTATTAAGAAGAGATTGGAGGCTGCCCGTCAGAGAGAGCTGAGGAAGATACTACACATTTAATGGAAAGACAAAACAACAAATGCGAGAGCACGGGAGCTGACAGAGCAGGGCACGTTAGAAAATATCAAAGAAAGCTCAGGTGGTTGGGACACATACACCCTATGGAAGATGGGAGACATGCTAAGCAAGTACTGAAGTGGATGCCTAAGGGAGGAAGGCCAGGGAAGAACAGGCATATGACAGTGACAGAAGATACTGAATGCGCTGGCATCACCTGAAAAGTACCACAGCTAGTGAGTGACTGTAATCAACGGAGAAACTGGACAGCCCAATGAGTCAGTGGCACAGGAGGAACAAAAGTTTAAGGAATCACTTCTCAATCAACAGATCAGAAATAAAGAGACCAACATTAACACCAACACCACCACAAGACAGTGCAGCACAGAGTCTTTACAACTGAACTCACGAGAACATAAGAATGGTCATACTGGGTCAGACCAAAGGTCCATCTAGACCAGTATCCTGTCTACTGACAGTGAGCAATACCAGGTACCCAAGAGGGATTGAACAGAACAGGTAATCATCAAGTGATCCAGTCCCTGTCACTCATTCCCATGATTGCTAGTTTATGGCACAAAATATTAGATCAGTTTTCAAAGTCACAGTTGCTTTGTTGCACTCTCTGTATATCCAAGGGAGATACTTAGATTGCAAGCTCCTAAGGGCAAGGGTGGGTCTTGTTTTATCTGTGCACAGTGCCTGGTGCAACAGGGCTCTAAATCCCCCTGATTATGGCCTCTAGGCACTACTGCTATACAAACAATAAATGGTATGACAGAGGTTAAAAAGTCCAATCTATATAAAACATGGAATTTGTGAAGACATGCAGTGTGTCTTCATGGATCTTCTAGCCAGCAGGCTCTCTTACATCCCCCACATACCCTTCACTCTTCATGGCAGGCAGCTGCTTTTTCAGAACTTCTTTATCTTCTGCTTTCAACATCCCAAAGCCCTGGAGCTGACTGGCTCCAAATGCAGGGAGAAAGCCCAGTTCTGCTCGGTGGCTCACAAAGCAGTCAGGATGGTACCAATTATCTATCATCCCCAGCTGGGGCTTTTCAGGATGCACCATCTTCTTGGAAATTCTGATCTGGCCCTGAAGCGGAGAAAAACAAACAGTACAAGCGTGGTGTGATGCCGCTCTGGGAAGGACTTGAATGTTAATTCAGAGAAATAAGTTGGTGATTTTATAATGAAAGTAATGCTTCTTAAATAGCAGAACAGCAAAAACTGTTCCACCAATCGCCTGCTAGCAGTCACATGCTGAAATTTACATCATTGTTTTCATTCTAATCTCCCTGGTTTCCCTACTCTGAAAATTCCCTTTTTAAGTTAAACTTTTCACTTTTAGTCTCAAGCCATACTTACTTCTTTAAAAAAATGGTGGGAAATCCCATAACCAGTCTGAGCAAAGAATAAAATTCAGTCAAATAATTTTTGCTCAGTAATAACTCAAAAATAGCTAACCACATTTTGGATCCAATCCAAGAACTTTTACTCATGCAAGTAGCCCTACAGAGGTCAAGCAAGCAAATCCTGCAGGATCAGGCTCCATGCAAGGAATTTTAAATTATAAAACTTTGGTTCTCCAGAAATTAATGTGTGAGGACTAATGAAGTCTGACCCAGAGTCAGCTTGATTTTTGATCAGATCATATTCTGAATTACAGTTCAGCCTATACTATTCAAAACAATCACTCAGAAATCCTCATTTCAAAAGCAAATTTGGACTCCAATCCTGCAAACACACGTGAAAATTTAAGCATATAAGTAATCAATGGGATTATTCACATTAACAAGTACTTGCAGGTTCAGAACTTCATTTCGCCAGCATTTCTTAAATACCTGTATATGGAAGAACAGGACATACCCTACAAAACAGTGATGGGATGGGTCAGTGGAGAGCTGCAGTACCCACTGGCCTTCCTAAACAAAAACACATTTACAGTACGCCAAAGCTTCTCTCCAGGCTTTTCCTCTGCAGGAATACCAGCAGTAATCTGCCAATCAGCTCCAATGCCTGGACCAATTAAATGCTTTCTTTCCTTTACAGAAGGAAGAGTCAGCAAGTCTAAATCCCAGGCTCTGAAGAGGTCACATTTGAGACCTTACTGCAGTGGAACAGCTTGGGGTTGACAAATTGTTCAGAACAGAGCATTTCTTCTGAGAAAGTACTGCAACGTTTAACCCCATAATATAAAAGGAGAACAACAGAAAGAACAATAGTTCAGAACTCATGGAATTAATTGTGTCACCCTGGACTGGAAGAGGAACACAACCTAATAGCTGCGTGTCTCTACCTTTTCTATTTTCTGTTCACAACCTTTGCAGGTACTTCTGTTAGACTTGGCATATTCTGCAGCGAAGTCATTTAAACTCTTCTCAGCCTTGCCACCTCCCTCCTGGTCAGTGCCTTTACCTGGAGAACAGAGGCAAAAACACTATTCAACTTCTAAAGTTCTTCATTTTATTTCTTAAAAAAAAAAATCTCCCCAACTGTTTATCATCCCCCGCAATCAGCACAAATATAGTGAGAGACTAGCCGTGAAACAAAGCCAAATCAGCCACAGCTCAGTACATTTAGAGAAATAAGTATAGTGACAAAACCCACAATGCTCTCCCTGCAATTCAGAATCCTACAGGAAGCGTTAGGAACTCTGCAGACTCATAATAAACTTCTAAGGTTACTCACCTATACCTCAGGCTTCACTACTGGGGAAGACAATCTCAGTCTCTCACCTGCACTTGTCAAGAAGCATACAATGCTGCAACAACACTAGTTCCTGCAACTTCACATTTACAAAACAACCCCTATTAGAGATGAAGAACACAAGCCTGACCTGTCAAAGGAGTAAAGTGAGGACTCAAGCTCTAATTCCAGCTCTGTCACTGAGCTAATATGCTGCTCTGAGGTAAATCACCTCCTTTGTGCTTCAGTATCCCCATATGTCACAAGAGAGGATATGGCTTAACTACTATAGCTCACATGTATACTGTGAGGATTAACCAGTTAATGTTTAAAAAGCACTTGGAAAAAGTCAAGTGTTCTGTACATGTACAAGGAGGAACTGTGGAAGTCTGTTTATGTAACTGTATATTTTAGAACAGTGATACTCAGACCTCAGTGGTCCAGGAGCCAAATTAGTGATCAACATTACCCAAAAGAACCCCAGTAGTGCGAATTTATTCTTCATTGTCTGTCTGTTCTAGAAGTAGTATAAAATAAAATAAATACTGCTATTGAAGACCTGACCAGAACTGGCGTCAACCAAATAGCCACACCTCAAACAGAACTCCCCTTTCCATATACAAGATGCATTTTCTTTGATATGATGTTATATGCCAGAGAGACTGACTTCAACCTACAAACCTCCCACAATTCCTGTGTTGTATGGACATTGATGGCTTCAGTCTGCTCTATTATTCATTATTTGTATTACTGTAGCACCTAGGAACCCTCTACATACCCAACCACTTCTAATCTGGATCTGATAATTTCCCTGACCATTTAGTTAATTGCACTGAACTCTTAATACAGTGCTTATACAATCCTTATTAATGTTTTCTGGATCTGATATATTGGTAGGTGTGATGATTTCACACTAGGTCTCAGGTTACTGAGACATCACTACTTTTCCATAGTGTATTACAGATCATTTACTAGTATCAGCTAATTGAAGCTAAACTACACTAGTCAAGTAAGTGAATAAAGTATATTTAGTGATGCAGTGGTCCTTGCTTTTTAGACTGACTGGTCACTTTTTAACTATTTCACAGGGTTCAGCATACACAGTCTCCTAGTCATTATCGAGAATTAGGAAAGTTCCAGTGATTGTTCTGATTCGCCATCTGAAGGGACATCACAGCCAGCGAGCAAAAAAGCCCAGTACCCATAATCACATCCCCTCAAGTATAGATAGGATGGTTCTAAATGGACATGGTATCTTGGTATCTTGAATCTCTGTAGACATCACTTTTGCTTCACTTACCTGCTGCAGCTCCTCCAGTTTCAATTGCTTTTTTGATTTTCTCCTGATCTTCCCATCGGAGCTCAGGGAAACCATCAACATCTGCATGGGACACGAGTCGGGCCCGCTTCCAGAAACAAGTATAATGATGCCAGTGGGGGACTTTACCATCGAACATGGGTGACTAAGAAGAAAGCAACATTAGGATGAAGTGAGAAAATTCAGATAGAACCAAAAGGAAAAAAGTCACTTCTGTATATTTCCCTAGACACTTTCTTTCTAACCACATGCAGGGATTTAGGACAAGGCACAAGAATTCAGAATCCTATGTCAGTACCACTAATACCACTGACCTAACCTAAGAGCAGGGTCACAAGGGGGCTTCACAGAGGGAGAACTTCACTCATGTTACAACTAGTTCTTAACCTTCTTTCTTCCCTTTCCCACATTACTCAAAACAAAACATTGACAGAATCATGATTGCACCATTCTGAGGCCTGGTCTACATTACGAGTTTATACCGAATTTAGCAGCGTTAAACCGAATTAACCCTGCACCCGTCCACACAATGAAGACCTTTATTTCGATATAAAGGGCTCTTAATACCGATTTCTGTATTCCTCCCCGACGAGGGGAGTAGCGCTGATATCGGTATTGCCATGTCGGGTTAGGGTTAGTGTGGCCACAATTCGACGGTATTGGCCTCCGGGCGGTATCTCACAGTGCACCATTGTGACCGCTCTGGACAGCCATCTGAACTCGGACGCACTGGCCAGGTAGACAGGAAAAGTCCCGCGAACTTTTGAATTTCATTTCCTGTTTGCCCAGTGCGGAGAGCTCACCAGCATAGGTGACCACGCAGAGCTCATCAGCACAGGTAACAATGCAGTCTCCTGAGAATCGAAAAAGAGCTCTAGCATGGACTGCACGGGAGGTACTAGATCTGATCGCTGTATGGGGAGAGGATTCAGTGCTAACAGAACTCCGTTCCAAAAGGCTAAATGAAAAAACATTTGAAAAAATTTCCAAGGCTATGATGGTGAGAGGCCACACCAGGGACTCAGTACAGTGCCATGTGAAAGTTAAGGAGCTCAGACAAGCCTACCAGAAAACCAAAGAAGCAAACGGAAGGTCCGGGGCAGGGCCAAAAACATGCCGCTTCTATGCTGAGCTGCATGCAATTCTAGGGGGGTCCGCCACCACTACCCCACCCCTGTCCGTGGATTCCGAGGCGGGGGTAATCTCAGCCATGCCTGAGGATTCTGCGGACGGGGAAGATGAGGAGGAGGAAGAGGAGGACGAGCTTGCAGAGAGCACACAGCACTCCATTCTCCCCAACAGCCAGGAGCTTTTTCTCACCCTGATGGAATTACCCTCCCAGCCCTCCCAAGCCACTATCCCGGACAATGAAGCCATGGAAGGGACCTCTGGTGAGTGTACCTTTGTAAATATAAAACATGGTTTAAAAGCAAGCGTTTTTTAATTTGCCCTGAGGACTTGGGATGCATTCGCAGCCAGTAGTTACTGGAAAAGTCTGTTAACATGTCTGGGGATGGAGCAGAAATCCTCCAGGGACATCTCCATGAAGCTCTCCTGGAGATACTCCAAAAGCCTTTGCAGAAGGTTTCTGGGCAGCGCAGCTTTATTCTGTCCTCCGTGGTAGGACACTTGAGCACGCCATGCATGTAGCAAGTAATCTGGTTCATTGCATGACAAAGCCTAGCTGCGTATGGTCCCGGTGTTTGCTGGCATTCAAGCAATATCCGTTCTTTATCTCGCTTTGTTATCCTCAGGAGAGTGATATCGTTCATGGTAACCTGGTTGAAATACGGGAATTTAATTAAGGGGAGGGAGAGAGATGGTTGGGCTGTTTGCCTGTGGCTTAAAAGAAATCCTTCCCTGCACATAGCCAAGCGGGGGGAAGAGGAGAGGGAGGCGATTGGCGCTGAGCTTTTTTGCGTTTGGCTAGCAGTGATCTTCCATGATACCAGCCATGCGGTGGGGGGAAGGGTAAAGCGATCATCCCAGAGAATTGGATGGGGGGGTAGTTTCTGCTGCTGCAGTTTAACAGGAAATAAGCAGCACTCAACGGGCTTTGCTTGCTATTTGGGAAAGGAGGGCGCTGGATATACGAAGGCTGCAGAAGCCAAAAGACAATGGCTTACCATGGCCGCATGCAAGACTAATTCTGCTGCCCAGACCTGCGTCTGTGTGATCTCTAACACCAAAGCCGCAGGCACTCAATATTAAGATGCAAAATGCGACCTTGTAGTGAAATCACATGTGCTATTTAAGGTGAATAGTGTTGTTCACCGTGAAAGAGTACAACCATTGTTCTGTAAAATCTATCTTTTTAAATGCTCCTCTCCCTTTTTTCCCCCTCCCTCCTGCAGCTGCAAATTTTTCAAGTCTCTTTCCTCCTTCCCGAAGGCTATCTCAGATAAGACGGCGGAAAAAAAAAAGACGCGAGACGAAATGTTCTCAGAAATCATGGAAGTGACCCGCAATGAAAGAGCTCATCTCAATGAGTGGAAGGACGTGGTATCAAAGTACAGGAAAGATGCCAGTGAACGTGAGGACAGGAGGGACGAACGTGAGGACAGGAGGGACGAACGTGAGGACAGGAGGGACGAACGTGAGGACAGGAGGGACGAACGTGAGGACAGGAGGGACGAACGTGAGGACAGGAGGGACGAACGTGAGGACAGGTGGCGGCAGGAAGATCTGAGGTGTCGGGATGCAACTCTGGGGCTGCTGCGTGATCAAACTGACATGCTCCGGCATCTGGTGGAGCTTCAGGAACGGCAGCAGGATCACAGAGTGCCGCTGAAGCCCCTGTATAACCATCCTCTCCCCTCACCATGTTCCTTAGCCTCCTCACCCACCAGACGACTAAGAACGCATGGGGGGAGGCTCCGTGCACCCGCCCATTCCACCCCAGTGGACAGCCCAACCAAAAGGCTGTCATTATTTTGAAATTTTTTAAGTGGCCTTTTCCTTCCTTCCTATCCTCCTCCCAAACCCCACCCGGGCTACCTTGTCAGGTCTCTCCCTCTTTTTATAATTAATAAATAAAGAATATATGATTTTTAAACGAGAGTGACTTTATTTCTTTAGGAAGCAAGCGGTAATCGAAGGGGGAGGGTGGGTGGCTTACAGGGAATGAGTCAATGGGGGGGGGGTCATCAAGGAGAAACAAACACAATAGTCACACCGTACCCTGGCCCGTGATTAAACTGGTTTTCAAAGCTTCTCTGATGTGCACCGCTTCCTGGTGTGCTCTTCTAATCTCCCTGGTGTCTGGCTGCACGTAATCAGCGGCCAGGTGATTTGCCTCAGCCTCCCACCCTGCCATAAAGGTCTCCCCCTTACTCTCACAGAGATTGTGGAGCACACAGCAAGCAGCAATAACAAAGGGGACATTGGTTTGGCTGAGGTCTGAGCGAGTCAGTAATGTGCACCAGCGCGCCTTTAAACGGCCAAATGCACCATTCTGCACTTGCTCAGCCTGTAGTTGAACACCTCCTGACTACTGTCCAGGCTGCCTGTGTATAGCTTCATTAGCCATGGCATCAAGGGGTAGGCTGGGTCCCCCAGGATAACTACCGGCATTTCAACATCCCCAACCGTTATTTTCTGGTCTGGGAAGTAATTCCCTTGCTGCAGCCGTTTAAACAAAGTAGTGTTCCTGAAGACGCGAGCATCATGAACCCTTCCTGGCCATCCCACGTGGATGTTGGTGAAACGTCCCTTGTGATCCACCAGTGCTTGCAGCACCATGGAAAAATACCCCTTGTGGTTTACGTACTGGGTGCCCTGGCGCTCCGGTACCAAGATAGGGATATGGGTTCCATCTATCGCCCCACCACAGTTAGGGAATCCCATTGCAGCAAAGCCATCCACTATGGCCTGCACATTTCCCAGAGTCACAACCTTTTGTAGCAGCAGCTTAGTGATTGCTTTGGCTACTTGCATCACAGCATCCCCCACAGTAGATTTGCCCACTCCAAATTGATTCCCGACTGACCGGTAGCTGTCTGGCGTTGCAAGCTTCCAGAGGGCTATCGCCACTCGCTTCCCAACTGTGAGGGCTGCTCTCATCTTGGTATTCTGGCGTTTCAGGGCAGGGGAAAGCAAGTCACAAAGTTCCATGAAAGTGTCCTTACGCATGCGAAAGTTTCGCAGCCACTGGGAATCGTCCCACACCTGCAACACTATGCGGTCCCACCAGTCTGTGCTTGTTTCACGGGCCCAAAAATCGGCGTTCCATGGCTAGAACCTGCCCCATTACCAGCAGGATCTCCAAAGCGCAGGGCCCCGTGGTTTGAGAGAATTCTGCGTCCATATCCTCATCCCTCTCGTCATCGCGCTGCCATAGCCGCCTCCTCCTTGCCTGGTTTTGCAAGTCCTGGTTCAGCATAGACTGTATGAGAATGCGCGAGGTGTTTACAACGTCCATGACTGCTGTCTTGAGCTGAGCAGGGTCCATGCTTGCCATGCTATGGCGTCTGAAGTTCACCCAGGAAAAAAGGCGCGAAACGGTTGTCTGCTACTTGCACGGAGGGAAGGGTGAAGCTGTACCCAGAACCACTCGCGACAATGTTTTTTGCCCCATCAGGCACTGGGATCTCAACCCAGAATTCCAATGGGCGGGGGAGACTGCGGGAACTATGGGATAGCTACCCACAGTGCACGCTCCGGAAATCGACACTAGCCTCCGTACATGGACGCACACCGCTGAATTAATGTGCTTAGTGTGGCCGCGTGCACGCGACTTTATACAATGTTTTAAAAAACGGTTTCTGTAAAATCGGAATAATCCCGTAGTGTAGACATACCCTGAGTGAGAAATGGCACCTGGGGGAGTGTTCAGCAGAGCCATCTGAAAACAAGCTCTCCATGAACAGGGAGATCTTAATTTTAGCTGGGAGGTTACAACCTGCCTTAGCTGCATACATGCCCATAAAGTAACTGAGGGTCCTGTTTTTCCAAGCTTGTTAGTGAGTTAATTGGGTGCAGGGGTAGGTGAATGGGGAGTACTTTGTATGCATACAGTGTATTCAGATAAGAAGTATACTTCAGATTGTCACTGATGTGAAACTTTTCCTTTTTCCAGTGGTGCCTTGAGGTTTCAACCCAGCTCCCTTATGTCAGATCTTCACTCCCAGAATTATTTTGCATTTGAGGAAGAGGGCTCCATCTCACAGCCCTTTGGTTTTACCCCACACTCTGCCAGAGCAGCACTGTTAAGCACCCTGCTAAGTACTGAAGAGGATGCTTTGGCAACATTTGCAGCCTCAGGAAGAGGAGACTGTGATCTCTCAGGGTATGTTCAGACTACCCGCTGTATCGGCGGGTAGCGATCGATTTATTGGGGATCGATTATATCGTGTCTCATCTAGACACGATATATCGATCCCCGAACGTGCTCCCGTCAACTCCGGAACTCCACCAGAGCGAGCGACAGTAGCAGAGTTGACACAGGGAGCTGTGGACATCGATTCCGCACGGTGAGGACAGGAGGTAAGTCGGAATAAGATACTTTGACTTCAACTACGGTATTCCCGTATCTTACATCGACACCCTCCCTAGTGTAGACCAGGCCTTACTTTTAGGTAACGGTGCCCATTGGTTTTTAATATGCAAAATAGACATGTGATCTTTGGGAAGTAATCCCTAACCTGAGAGGTTTACATCTGAGAAGCACTGTGTCTCATTCCTCTGCAAACAACATTAGCTTTAATTTCCATTTAAAACCATCAGACTACATCAATATCTGCTCAGTAATGCTTTGCTTTTACTGTCCGTAGGGCTTTTCATGCTGTATGTGTGTGGGGGAATGGGGGGGGAAATGTGTTTCATTACCCTTTTACAGATGTCGCTCATACAGTAAAACAGAGCCATTGTTTTCCTCATGGGGCATGGAGGCACTGAAGTTAAAGTTACGGGGTGAATTAGTGGTAGATTCAGGAATAGAACCTAGACTCCTGACTCCCGTTGTCCCTGCCTTCATCATCAAACAGACCCTGTTCCCTCTCTCCATTTGTTCTACACAGCTCCCTCCTGGAATTAAAAGTAATGAATTCCCCTCTCATCTCTACAGAGGACACTATTTTTATATCATCCATAGCAGTCATATTATAATTACTGTGGATTTTGTTCTTGATCAGCTGTTGTGTGCGTCTCTTACTTTCAGCCAGACAAACTATCTGATTGCCAAGCAGTGTCAGGCCAGGTCAGCGCTTAAACAGAAAGTCCTCTAAGGAACCATTGTAGGTGTCCATGAGTCATTGAGTGTTTCTGTACATGATTTAGGAATCACAGAATCGTAGGACTGGAAGGGATCTCGACAGGTAATCTAGTCCAGTTCCCTGCACTCAAGGCAGGACTGAGTATTATCTAGGGCTTGGCTACACTTGCAAGTTGCAGCGCTGGTGGAGGCTTTCCAGCGCTGCAATTAGTAACTGTCCACACCTGCAAGGCACATCCAGCGCTGCAACTCGCTGGCTGAACACCTGGTCTGCTTGAGGAATAAGCATTGCAGCGCTGGTGATCCAGCGCTGCTCATCAAGTGTGGCCACACACCAGCGCTTTAATTGGCCTCCAGGGTATTAGGAGATATCCCAGAATGCTTTTAACTAAATTACTCTCTTTGTTTTGTTATGCAGTCTCTCTTTGTTTTGTTGTGAACGAGCTGGAGCTCCGTTGCCAGTGCTGCTTATCTAAAAAAACAAACAGAGCTCCTGTTTGCTTTGCTCAATCTGTACCTGGCTGTAAACAATCAAATGAGAGGCAGGCAGGGAGTGAGTGAAACAGCAGGGAGTCGTGTTGGAGGCAGGCTGTTTGCAATTAAGAGTTAAGACTAAGGGGTTGGAAACATTTTCTGATTTTTTCAAGGCAGGAAGCTAAACACACAGTGTTGGCTCCAAAAATCCCCCCTCTCTCTCTCCCCCCGCTCCCTATCACACTAGACCCCACTCCACCCCCCTCTTTTGAAAAGCACGTTGTTGCCACTTGAACGCTGGGATAGCTGCCCATAATGCATCACTCCCAACAGCGCTGCAAATGTGGCCACACACCAGCGCTGGTAGCTGTGAGTGTGGCCACACACCAGCGCTGTTCCTGCACAGCTGCACGACCAGCGCTGTAACTCCCAGCGCTGCAACTTTCAAGTGTAGTCAAGCCCCAAGACCACCCCTGACAGGAGTTTGTCTAACCTGCTCTTAAAAATCTCCAGTGACTGAGATTCCACAACCTCTCTAGGCAATTTATTCCAGTGCTTAACTGCCCTGACAATTAGGAAGTTTCTCTTAATGTCCAGCCGAAACTACCCTTGCTGCTATTTAAGTCCATTGCTTCTTATCCTATCCTCAGAGGTTAACTAGAACAGTTTACCTCTCTCCTCCTTGTAACAACCTTTTATGTACTTGAAAATTGCTGTGTCCCTCTCAGTCTTCTCTTCTCCAGACTAAATAAACCCATTTTTTTCAAATCTTCCCTCATAATTCATGTTTTCTAGGCCTGTGAATCAACCTGTATCATGTTGGTATGAGGTGTTGTACTCTGGAGCTGCTATTTGTGGATGGGATGTGCAATTAAGATTCTGTCCTGTTATGGTTGTTTAAGATTGTAGGGAACTTCTTGCAATGGCAGAAGTGCTGATGCTGACATTGACTTGGTTCTCCTCCCTAAATTCCTTTCATTTCTCACTCAGACTGTTCCCTTCAGCAGGAAGGGAAAGCTAAGTAAGGGGCACGTCTCATATGATACACTAAGGATTTGCATGACATCTGGAGATGTCACAAGTGTGATCTAATCACAGGTGGGCTCAGACTGAAGCACAGGGTTATATGCAGTTTCCATTCTGAAGATGAAGGGAAATGAAATCTTAGGGCTCGTTGCACACCCCACCTCAATGCAGCCCTTCTTGAATGAACCACAAAAGTTCCTTTTGTAGCACCGCTCTAATGCACAAGATAAAAAGCTCACTTGGTCCATGGTGCAAGATCTAGAAGGGGCACCTGACCAGGCTGTATGGGCACAGAGCTGCATAAATGCCTGCCTCCCTCTCTCCCAAGCTGATGGAAGAGCTAGGAAGGAACATATGGGGCTGCTCAGGAGCAGGGACCCTACAAGTGCAGGAACCAGAAGATACCCAGGCTGGGGAGCTGTGAAGGAGATGGGACCCTGGAAGAGCTGCTGAGGAGCAGGGCTCTAATCATTGTTTTACTGAAGGAGAAGCAGGAACCTTTTGCTGTAGAGGAGGGGGAGCGGAATGAGGCGCTGGTGAATAAGTTACATGCATATGGTGGGAAGCTGAGAGTACAGTGGGGAGAATAAGAGCATGGGGAAGAGGTAAAGATTGAAAAACAACATGGAGGAAGGAGGGAGTACATCAAACAATGGCGGAAAATGAGAAAGGAATGGTATAAATTGGGGGCAAGAGAGGAAACAGAGCAGACATCAAAAGAGACGGTGGAAAAGATACCAAGCTATATTGTGGTAGGAGTGAAAGAAGAGGAGTGAAGGGGAAAGGAAGAAAGAAAAAATGCAAAGGAAGTTTAATAAACTGAGGTTTTGTATTTTACAGAGCTAAAATACAAATATCCTTACTATGGGACCAAAAATAGATATGCAGATCTAATGGCAATGACTAGAAGTGTATCGGTGCCTCTTGGGAAGTGGGAGAAGGCTGCAAGTATTTCTCACAGTGGCTAATAGGCTCAGTCCTCAGGCTAGTGCAGTGGCTCTCAAACTTTTTTTACTGGTGACCCCTTTCACATAGCAAGCCTCTGAGTGGGAACCCCCTTATAAATATATTAAAAAGTGTTTTTTAATTTAACACCATTATAAATGCTGGAGCAAAGCGGCGTTTGGGGTGGAGGTTGACAGCTCGTGACACCCCCCCCCCGTAATAACCTCGCAACCCTCGAGGGGTCCCGACCCCCGGTTTGAGAACCCCTGGGCTAGTGGGTGTAGGACAGATTTTTCAAGCAATGCCCTAATGAGAAGAGATCTCCTTATTGTGCTACTTCCATTGGATCCAAATGCAATCACACTAGCAATAGCCAGGATAGTTGGCACTTATCTGAAATGTCTCCTATTGAGGAATTTGTGAAGTGCTCAGCTCTGGAATGTAATCTTACTTAGGGCTTGGCTACACTTACAAGTTGCAGCGCTGGGAGTTACAGCGCTGGTCATGCAGCTGTGGAAGGGCCAGCGCTGGAGTGTGGCCACACTGACAGCTACCAGCGCTGCAGTGTGGCCACACTTGCAGCACTTTCCAGCGCTGTATTGAGAGGTGCATTGTGGGCAGCTATCCCACAGAGCACCTCGTCCCGTTTTGGCGCCGTTTTGGCGCTGAGTATTGTGGGAAGGGGAAGGAAGTGTGCGGGTCATTCCGCTTCCTGTTTGCCAGCGCCCCGTGGTGCATCGCTTCACATCCCAGCATTCACTCTTTCCAGCAGCGTTTGGCGCCATTGTGAGTGTCTTTCTGTTACTCTCTGTGTGAATCGCGATTTCTGTGGCAAATGGAGCCCGATCTGCTGAGGACTCTGCTGATGAGTGTCACCAGCACAACACGTTTGGCAGTCCAGCTATTCCTTCAGCTCCAAAGTGACAGTGAGGATTCCGACGATGATATCAATATGGATTTGCCTGCCGCGTGTGACACTAAAGTGCTTGCGGCATTTACGGAAATGCTCAGCACCGTTGAACGCCGCTTTTGGGCTCGGGAAACAAGCACTGAGTGGTGGGATCACATCGTCATGGAAGTCTGGGATGACGAGCAGTGGCTGCAGAACTTTCGTATGAGAAAAGCCACTTTCATGGGACTGTGTGCTGAGCTCGCCCCCACTCTGCGGCGCAAGGACACAAGATTGAGAGCTGCCCTGACGGTGGAAACGAGTGGCTATTGCAATCTGGAAGCTGGCAACTCCAGACAGCTACCGGTCGGTCGGGAACCAGTTTGGTGTGGGAAAGTCGACCGTGGGAATCGTTTTGATGCAAGTTTGCAAGGCAATTAATCGCATCCTGCTAAGAAAGACCGTGACTCTGGGGAGCGTGCAGGACATTGTGGATGGCTTTGCACACATGGGTTTCCCTAACTGTGGAGGGGCGATAGATGGGACGCATATTCCTATTCTGGCCCCCCCCCACCTGGCATCAGAGTACGTTAATCGGAAGGGGTATTTCTCTATGGTTCTCCAGGCGCTTGTGGATCACCGCGGGCGTTTCATTGACATTTACACAGGCTGGCCTGGAAAGGTGCATGATGCACGCATCTTTCGGAACAGTGGCCTGTTCAGGAAGATGCAGGCAGGGACTTTTTTCCCAGACAGGAAGATCACAGTAGGGGATGTCGAAATGCCCACTGTGATCCTTGGAGACCCCGCGTACCCGTTACTGCCTTGGCTCATGAAACCCTATACAGGGAAGCTTGACAGGAGCAAGGACCGGTTCAACTACAGGCTGAGCCGGTGCAGAATGACTGTGGAGTGTGCTTTTGGGCGTTTAAAAGCCCGCTGGCGTTGCTTGTATGGGAAGCTAGACTTGGGGAAAGCAGCATCCCCGCGGTTATATGCGCTTGCTGTACCCTCCATAATATTTGTGAAGGGAAGGGTGAAACATTCAGTGAGGCATGGACCACCTTCAAGTCCTGGAGGCTGAATATGCACAGCCAGAGAGCAGGGCTAATAGAGAGGCCCAGCACAGGGCTACAAGGATTAGGGATGCCTTGAGGGAAGAATTTGAGGCTGAAAGCCAACAATAATGTTTGCTGCCTTGCATGGGAGTGAATTGCACTGCTTACACTGTTATTCTATTATCCATAATAATAATAATATGATTTGTAGTGCCTCTTTCTTTACTGGGCTAAGGTATCTTTCACTATCTGCTATAATAAAGACTGTTTTCAAAGCCAAGAATTGTTTTATTGAAAAGAAAAAAACTTCCTTGACAGACAGACAGACACACAACATTTCATGAACACAAGAGGGCAGGGGTGTGGGTTGGTGAACTGTACAGTCACAAGTTTGCATATGCCCTGTCTGGATTGCTGTTTAATGAATCCTGCACTTCAGGGTTCATATACTGCATGGTGATGGGGGTTGAATGCAGAGGGTAAGGGTGGTGGTAGGTATCAGGGCTGGTTGGGGAACATACAGGTGTTGGAGGCAGCTGGTGGTGGTAAGAACCTGGATGCTGGGGAAAGGTGGTTTGAGCTGACATTGGGGGAGTAGCACGGTAGTGCTCTGCTTGCATGGCAACGAGTGACTCTATAGACTCCGCTTGGCGCTCCAGGATGCTTAGCAGCCGCTCCGTGGTTTTCCTCTTGGCCACTGCATTTCTCTTGCGTGTCCTGCTTTCTTTCTCTCGCCAATCCTTCAAGTCCTTACTCTCTCGAGCAGACTGATTAAGAACAGTTTTCAGCATGTCTTCTTTGCTCTTTCGGGGATTTTTTCTCAAATTTTGAAGCCTCTGTGATGTTGAACATCTGGGCAGTCCAGTAGTCAAGGTCACTGTAGAAACAGAAATGACAACATTTAACACGGGCAGCATTGTATCCACTATCTCCAGACATGAATTGTTACACTGAGGGAGTGAGTTCTTATTTAAGCATTCTTTTACCCACACGCATAACACTACAGAAGCCACGACATGGTGAGTGAGCAGTGCTTATATGGGGAGAAGTGGGGCTTGGGTGTAAGAGGGGAGCTGGTTGCTTCGGGTAATCTGGAGTGCTAGAGGGGTTGAGTGAAATGAAGATGCAGATGCAGGGGTGATCTTATCTCCCTATCTCTTCACTAAAGAGTCTCCCAACATTTTTCACAGGACTTAATCCTGGAAGATGTTTCCCTACTGCGAGTCACTAGGGAACAGCGGGGGGCTCTTTTAGAGCAATGTGGATTCCGCCCGGGACCCTATGCGGCTTGCCTGTGTTCAGAAATGGTCCCCCCACCACTGGCAGAAGAGTGGCGCGGACGCGTCACCGTCACTGGGACAAGGGACACAGTGGCTCTGCCTATAAACCTGCGCAGGCATATTGCCCACGCTCTGGATGAAGCTTTTGCTGAGATAACTGAGGCAGATTACCGCGACGTGATAGACCACATCAACGGGCTATTCCACATCTAGAGGCTGGCATGCATGCATCCATAACCCCCCCTCCTCTCCAGAAACATTTCACCCAGAAAATAAAAGCCGCTTACCGGTAACACGCTCCTCTGCTTGTCCTTCTGCAACTGCTGGCTGCTGCGATTGGGTGCTTTCCTCCTGGCTTGAGAAGAGCTCCTGGCTGCATGCCTCCAGGGAATCTGCGGTTTCTTCCCCCATGCCAGGAGCTTCACTCGCGGTTTCCTCCCCCCCCACGCCTCCGCCTCCGCCGCCTCCTCCGCCTCCTCCTCCTGTCCCCCAGCCTGCTCAGAAGTGTCCATCGTTATCCTGGGATTGGCAGTGGGGTCACCCCAAGTATCTCATCCATCTCCCTGTAAAAACGGCAGGTCGTGGGAGCAGCTCCGGATCGTCGATTCCCCTCTCGGGCTTTGTAATAGGCACTCCGCAGCTCTTTAATTTTCACCCTGCATTGTACTGCGTCCCGATCATGGCCCCGATCCAGCATGGCCCTTGATATCTGCTCAAAGATATCGTAATTCCTACGGCCGGAGCGCAGCTGTGCCTGAACAGATGCCTCACCCCAAACACTGATGAGGTCCTGCAATTCACCAGTGCTCCATGCTGGGGCTCGTTTGCCGCGTGGAGGCATGGTCACCTGTAACTGATTAAAACTGATTGCACTCCACACCTGGCTGCAGCAAACAGGAAGGAGATTTTTAAATTTCCCGGGGCATTTACAGGGCGGGTCACCTGAGGCAAGAGCAGTAGAGTGCAAACTGATGTGCAGAGTGGCTGAACAGGAATTCTGGGATAACTACTTATTCCCTGGAGGACAGGTAAAGCGCTGGTGAGTGTCCACACCTGCTGGGCAGCGCTGGATCACCAGCGCTGCACTCCTTATACCCCTGCCGGGATGGGTTTTCAGCCAGCGCTGCAACCAGGGAGTTGCAGCGCTGGTTGTGCCCTGCAAGTGTGGACGGGGTGTTGTTGCAGCGCTGGAAAGCCTCCACCAGCGCTGCAACTTGTAAGTGTAGCCAAGCCCTTAGTAGAAGCAAAGGCGTGGCCTCAGCAACAGAAATTAGGCCTCTCTCCATAATGGGTCTGAGAAAGCCAAGAAAGCTGCACAGAGTAACAGTACATTTTCCAAAAAATACACCAGAATGATTTTTAAAATGTCCTGCAAGTTACAAAGCAAGCAGCTGCCTTTTCATCATGGTGCTTTTCATACCAGGCCTTTCCTACCTCTCCGTATTTTGGCAAAACATGCCAAATCTGACCGACTTCTGCCACCTTGAATGGCCAAAGCCTCTTGGAACCTTTCCAGCCTTTTATACCACTGTTTTTCCAGCAGAATCATGGGGGTCTGAGTCTAGCAGCTGGCTCTTGGGTTCTATTCCCAGTTCTACCACTGGCCTGCTGCAACACCTTGGATAAATCTCTTACTGGGGTGGCGGAGCCTTCCCAAAAGTGGGGGGGCCACAGGCCCCAGCCCCCCTCAAGGCCAATTCTCTTCCCCCAGAGGCCCCGCCCCACCCCCTCTTCTCCTGGAGGCCCCACCCCTCAGCCAGCCGCCCAGGGCAGGTGGAGGGACGCAGGCTCCTCACAGTGTGGGTCTTACCCTGACTTGACTCAGGCCAAGGGGCAGGGCCTTGGAGCTGCAGCCCAGTCACGGTAAGAGCCCAGGTGTGGGGAGCCAGCATGGACCTTCCACCTGCCCTGGGTAGGGAGCCTGGGGGCGGGAACATGGGCCGGGGGCTAGTCTCAAGCCCCCCACAACCCAGGCAGGTGGAGGTTCTGCACAGCTCCCCACAACTGCCCAGGCGCCCTGGCCTGGCTGGGGGGTTGGGCCTCAGGGGGTAGAGGAGGGGAAGGAGGTGGGGTCCTGTGGCAAAAAGCGCACGGGCCTGGTCCATCCACTGTCCAAAAGTGGGAGGGCCATGGCCCTCTGGCCCCCCTCTCACTTACCCTCATTCCTTGTGCCTCAGTTTCCTCATCTGCAAAATGGGAATAACACTCTACCTCAGAGTTATTGTGAACAATAGTGTTCATAATCCAAGACCCTCAAATATGGTCCAACCTCATTAACTCCCACTAATGATTAGAAGCTATATATGAATTAATGAATTTTGCCTGATCCAAGTTCCACTCAAGTCAACAGGACTCTTTCCCTTGACTTTTGTGGGAGTTTGACAAAGCCCTTATCAACTAAGCAAATAAATGTAAGAGGACAGTCCTTTACATTAACTTTATTTTGTAATCTGATAATTGCAGTTTAGTTTTAATTATTTGCAATACTCTATAACACACCAGTGAGTGTTCTGTAAAACACAAGTCTTAATTACTAAGACTGAGACTTTGTTATGGCATTATTAAATCTCTGCTGTGGCGTGAAGGGAGAATACTAATTTGTCTGTGAATTATCCAGTGTCCCGATTAGTAAAGTTTTACTGTAAATTCCAACTACTATAAGTTACATGGATGCTCTAGACAAAAGTCTGATATATCTGTTCCATAGTGCAAAAATGTCAAATTAATTAAGTGTATTTTAATCCTATCCCCAATTCCTCCTGCTTGCTCTCAAAAAGACTGAAAGAGTCCTTCTATTAGGACCCTGGAAAAGACCTCCAAATTTCAATAATATTCTAATATGAAACTTAACTGTGCACATTACACAGCATTAATTCCAGAAGGCAGCCTTATCCAAGCCTACAAATAGCACTTGGTACCAAGGAAAAAACAAGGAATGAAGAGCCAGTTAGGAATGTGTTCATTCCAAGAAAAGAAGAATAATAAAATACCTCTATGCTACAAAAATAACCAGGTTTAATCACGGATGTGGCCAAACTATGATTATGACATAATATGTAGGGCTGTCAATTAATTGCAGTTAAGTCACACGATTAACTCAAAAAAATTAATTGCAATTAATTGAACTTATAATAGAATACCAATTAAAAATTAAATATTTTGGATGTTTTTCTACATTTTCAATATTGATTTCAATTACAACACAGAATACAAAGAGTACAGTGCTCACTTCATATTATTTTTTATTACAAATCTATGCACTGTAAAAATGATAAACAAAAGAAATCGTATTTTTCAGTTCACTTCATACAAGTACTGAAGTGAACTCTTTATAATGAAAGTGTAACTTACAAATGCAGATTTTTTTTTTGGTTACATAACTACACTCAAAAACAAAACAGTGTAAAACTTTAGAGCCTACAATGCAACTCAGTCTTACTTATTCTGCCAATTGTTAACCGATACAAGTTTGTTTACATTGACGGGAGATACTGATGCCCACTTCTTATTTACGTCAGCTGAAAGTGAGAACAGGCGTTTGCATGGCACTTTTGTAGCCAGTATTGCAAGGTATTTACATGCCAGATATGCTAAACCTTCGTATACCCCTTCATGCTTCGGCCACCAATCCAGAAGACATGCTTCCATGCTGATGATGCTCATTAAAAAAATAATGCATCAATTAAATATATGATTATACTCCTTGGGGGGGGGGAAATTGTATGTCTCCTTCTCTGTTTTACCTGCATTCTGCATATATTTCATGTTATAGCAGTCTCAATGATGACCCAGCATATGTTCGTTTTAAGAACACTTTCACAGCAGATTTGACAAAATGCAAAGAAGGTACCGATCTGAGATTTCTAAAAATAGCTACAGCACTCGACCCCAAGATTTAAGAATCTGAAGTGCTGCCCAAAATCTGAGAGGGACGAGATGTGGAGCATGCTTTTAGAAGTCTTATAAGAGCAACGCACTGATGCAGAAACTACAGAACTCAAACCACCAAAAAATAAAATCTACCTTCTGCTGGTGGCATCTGACTCAGATAATGAAAATGAACATGTGTCAGTTTGTACTTCTTTGGATCGTTATCAAGCAGAACCCATCATCAGCATGGAAGCATGTCTTCTGGAATGGTGATTGAAGCATGAAGGGACATATGAATCTTTAGCGCATCTGGCACGTAAATATCTTGCAACGCCAGCTACAACAGTGCCATGGGAACGCCTGTTCTCATTTTTAGGTGACACCGTAAACAAGCAGGCAGCATTATCTCCTGCAAATTGTAACCAACCTTGTTTGTCTGAGTGATTGGCTGACCAAGAAGTAGGAATGAGTAGACCTGTAGGCTCTGAAGTTTTACATTGTTTTATTTTTGAATGCAGGTTTTTTTGTACATAATTCTACATTTTTAAGTTCAACTTTCATGATAAAGAGATTGCACTACAGTACTTGTATGAGGTGAATTGAAATGGAGGTTATTCACCTTCCTCTGCAGCGTGGGGCATGGGTCACTTGCTGGAGGATTCTCTGCAGCTTGAGGTCTTCAAACTACAATTTGAAGACTTCAATAACTCAGACATAGGTTA
Organism: Mauremys mutica; assembly: GCF_020497125.1. Lineage (NCBI taxonomy): Eukaryota > Metazoa > Chordata > Testudines > Geoemydidae > Mauremys > Mauremys mutica. The sequence continues at coordinate 157,131,238 of NC_059074.1, read as the reverse complement.
GGGGTTTGTTATAGAAGTGGATGGGTAAGATTCTGTGGCCTGCATTGTGCAGGAGGTCAGACTAGATGATCATAATGGTCCCTTCTGATCTTAAGTCTATGAGTCTATGAAAAATCTTTTTTGTTGTTTTTTACAGTGCAAGTATTTGTAATAAAAAATAAATGTAAAGTGAGCACTGTACACTTTGTATTCTCCTGTAATTTAAATTAATATATTTGAAAATGTAGTAAACATCCAAAAATATTTAAAATAAATGGTATTCTATTGTTGTTTAACAGCGTGATTAATCACAATTAATTTTTTAATCGCTTGACAGCCCTATTAATATGTATTCCTCCTGCCTGTGTGGACTGAAAAAAGTCATGAGGAATCATAAGCATATTTTAACCTTGGTAAATTCCTAAGTCTGTCTGTACTAGCCTTTTCTCCTTACTAGTTCCCACTGTTGTTACCACCAGTGGGAGCACTTTGGTAGATAAGGCATCAGCTGCCACTAGTGTTTTCATCACCACTAAACTTCTCCAGGCAGGACTAGATGATGCAGTGTTTATAATACTAGTACTGGGCCTACGCTTGCACTACACTGTTGCTAGTAGAAGCAGAACTGCACTCGAGGTGGTAATGGTGGGAAATTTCAAGAAAAAAAGTCTTAGGATAGAAGCCCTAAGCTAAAACTTATTTACCCAACAGGTTTCTTTTCTTTCCAGACAGATGAAAAGCAATATTCTATAAGGCAGCTGAACGCAAGCCGTATTTAAACATGGTTATGTTTAAAAGTACAGACAGGGTCTGAGATGAAAGGCTAGTTACAGATTTGTTGTTGTTTTTTTAAACCACATTAATCAAACACAAGTTTCCACACTTTTCATCAGGCCATGAGGAAAAGCAGAGCAAGGTGTGAGAATGCACTGTTAGGGCGGTGATGCAGACTTCATTAAAAATGCAGAGATGGAGGGGGAAGGGGTGCATGCAAGTTGCCACTATAAATAGGTTAAACTCACAGGAGGGAAGATTTAGGCCAGTAACAAATAGCATTGTCAAACACACACATTAAGCTGCCCAGGAAAACTAAAGAATGTAAGTGAAAAAGCCTCCACAGCTCTTCAGCAATAATGGAGACTGAGCTTACACTTCAACTGAATGCATCATTTTGATCTCCAGCCCTCCCCATCTGCAATTATTTATCTCCACATAAAGGTCTCCAAGCTGCAGACTGAGGTAAACAGCATTGTAATGTGTTCAGCAAATGATAAGCAACTCACAAAACAATATAGTGAGGAGAAATGGACAAATATTCCCCAGACAGGAAGTTAATGAACAGTTAGAGCCCAGGATCACATGGACTGTGAGAACAAGGGACAGAATTTCTATTGCTTTCCCCCAACTCAAGAAATCGCATCTTCCTGCGAAATCTGCTAACAAATTCAATTCAAGTAATTAAATTCAAACAAACAGGACGATGAATTTAAAATGGAAGCCATCTAGAACATAACTTAAGGTTTTCCTTGTTTTCTTCCATCAAACAACCACAGCAAGATAAAGCTGTGACAACGCAATCATTTGCAAGATTTTAATAAGTTGTCTGCCTTTCATATTGCATTCTTGCTCATTTCAGCCGATGCACTTCGAATGCACCCAAGTAAGGGTAGTGGGCGATCAAGTCATTTTTTCTGTCTGATGTGCAAGATCACATACCACATCAGCGTTCCCTTCTGAGGAGCAGATGTGCTCCACTGCAGCTAGCTTGCAAAAGCAGGCCCACACACACGCTACCGACTCCCCGCACTTGAGCACACACCACCACCCTGCCCCAACTCCTTCAGATTCGAGTCCAAATTATCTCCAGCGGCCCCCCCCCCAAATCCCAGGGAGCCGCCATCTGGCCCGTGGGCACAAATCCCTGCCACGATGACGTCTGAGGACAAGTCGGGGCGAACGAACGGACTCAGAACCCGCACAAATCCCCCCACCCCGCTCCCCGAGCTGCCCAGCGCCGTGCCGGGGAGGGCCAGCCCCGCGCGTGCCGCCAAGAGCTGCGCTAGCCCGGCGCGTGCCGCACCCGGGCCGCTCTGCAACCGGCGCTGCCCGGAGGGGAAGGACCGGGGCGGACACTTGGCCCAGGCCACCGGCTGAAAGCAACACGTGGCCGGCGGCCTAGCTGCCGGGGCCGCTCCGCACGGCCCCGCCGGGGGTTGCCAGGAAGGCGGCGCGGCGGCCGCGGGGCCCGTGGGCGGGGCCGGCTCCCCTGCCCACGCGGTACCTGCACCATGATGGCCAGGCGCAGCGAGTCCTTGGCGATGCTCTCCCCGCATTTCTTGCACGAGGCTCGGCCGCTCTTGGCGTACTCGGCCCGGTACAGCTTGTCCGCCGGCTCCGCCATGGCGGCCGGGGGCGCGCGGGAAGCCGGCAGCGCAGCAGCAGCAGCAACAGCAGCGCCGAGAGCCACCGACCGCCCCACAGCCGCCGCCGCGCCTCCCGCCCGGCGCGCTAGCCGAGTGCCGCGCGATCCACCCGCCCGAGCCGCCGTTCGGCGATCGACTGAGGCTGCCTGGCAGGGCTCGGGACGTTCCGGCTCACTACAGTGTATCAATGGGAGGAGGGACGGCCCCGGAGGCGCGCGGGGAAGAGAGGGTGTCACGTGGCGCCCCCTGCCCGAGCCGCGCAGTATAGTGGGGGGAGGACGGTCCCCCCGCATATACCGCCCATTGGCGGGGCTGCTGCTGAGTGAGTCGCTGCAGCCCAGGGGCACCCAAGGGTGGGGAACGTCTGCCCGCATCTAATGAGGCAGCTGTCCGGTCAGCCCATTGCCCGCCTGCTCACTTCCAGGCCCTAGAGAGGTTTAACGTTGAAGTTAGAGGCAGCTGAGGCTGTTTATATCCTTATCTTCTAGACCACTGCATGGTTGTGCCATTATAACTGGCCAAGAAAGCCCCTCCCAGGGTAAAACGTACAGGAGGAGGGAAATTCCGCTGGATTCCAAGGTTTCCCACATCTTACCAGTCCCTGTTGCCCACATGATCCCACAAGAGACCAGTGGCATCCACATCACAGCTTTGTGCCTCTACATGGGTGATTTTAGGGAACCAAAGCCCCTCTCCCAGCTCCCTGCCAGCATGGTCCCAACAGCTACAGCTGTTCCCCCCTTCTTCTTAAAAGGGGAGTTCTGCACTGCTGAGGGGACCACAGAAAAGTCTGTGAAACTCATCAGAGCCAGACAGCAAGTTGGATGGAGTATGTGTGTCCTGGAATCAGGCATGACCCATGCGGCGCCCACACATTCTTAGCTTCCTTTTCCTATATGGAACCTAAACCTGCAGAGATCCCTCTCTGATCTGCCCTGGGTGGTGGTGTGTTGATGTTAACTTTAACCTCCACAGAATTCAGGGGAGATCTGCAGATTGTGAGCCACTTCTGTCCATATATCTCAGGAGCATAATCTGACTGTGTGATCTCTGTGTGTGTGTAAATACCAGACTGGATCACAGAAAGTCACAGAGTGCAGATGTGACTGGACAAAATCCTGTAGTCTTAGCTGCTTTGTATGACAGGTCTTTCAGTTTAGCTCAGGTAATGTCAACTTGTAATATAGTGGCTCTGTAGTGGATGCACAGGTCATCCTTAGCATTCTGGGTACAGATTAGAATTTTAGCATTCTCCTTAATTAGCAAGGTTGCTGAAGCTCCCAGGTTTGATATCTGTTGTTGACACCTGCATGTACAGTCAATGTTAATTAGGTCAGTATATAACTTGCTGTAAATTCCATCGTGACTGAGATCATTACAGAAGAATCCCAATGTCACAGACTAATTGGGGATTGCGGAGCAGTGTTTAAAAATCAAAAAGTTCATAAAATTGAACATTTCAAAATTGCAGTAGATACAATGCATAACTTAATGTGCTAATCATTCAATGATAATATACATATTTGGGGAGGGATAGCTCAGTGGTTTGAGCATTGGCCTGCTAAACCCCGTATTGTGAGTTCAATCCTTGAGGAGGCCACTTAGGGATCTGGGGCAAAATCAGTACTTGGTCCTGCTAATGAAGGCAGGGGGCTGGACTCAATGACCTTTCAGGGTCCCTTCCAGCTCTAGGAGATAGGATATCTCCTTTTTGTTTTAATGGTAACAAATGTATGCAGTGTATCTTACAATCTTATATGAACATAGTGTACCTGTAGCCACTGGTGAAATAATACACCTCTGCTCTGAGTGCACATGCCTTCTGCTCACTGCCAAGTACATATGTGTAGCTTCTTGATTGAGGGATACAGGTTTTTTTCCACCAGGAAAAATGATTTATGTAACCGGTTGTTCATAACATCAATGTTCGTAAAATCGGGGTTCTACTGCAGTACTTTGCTGCTGAAGTTAAATTTATATACGATTTCTGCCCTTCACAGTACACTACAGCATTATTTTATTAAATGTTCCTAAGCTTTACATTACAGAAACCTCATATGGCACTATGTTCAGTATACTTCTGGAAAGGGATTCAGTTACCAAACATGCAGAAACATGATTTAGCTGATAAGGTGACCTATATGCAGTAGATATTGACCTATTTACCAAGAACTTTACACAAGAAGCAAATTCCAGAATACATATATTATGGAAGAGAGGAAACATTGTCATTTGGTATTCATCCAACACCCAAGAGCTATACAGGACTGCTGCAGAGTCAAAATGCTTTGAGTGCTCTAAGATGCTTCAGTAACAAAATAAAAAGATACAAGGTTTCAAAGGCACCTATCCAAACACTGATTGCTTTGTGATCTGAGAAGATGACAACATAGCTTGTAAAGCTGCAGGCATAGCCATAACATCCGGTAGCTGCCAAAAGGGCCATTACTTCAAGTTGCGTGCGAAACTGTACTGTACAAGTCAGCAGTTTCCATCCTTTGGGTCATCAGCAGTTATCAGCTCTCATTCTCCAGTCTCTAACACAAACACAGATTTGCCTAGTTACTTGCAGCTGGGTGTTCATCAGATGCTAAGTGAGTCTCATAAGTCATGGCACTCTTCCTTTAAAGAAGAACAGAGCCTAGCTCTTCTCTTGAAGCACAATGGCAAATAACATACAAATGTTCAGGGAGTAACTGAGAAGGACCCCCTCTGTAAGTGGTTTGTGTCACAGTGTCAGAGTAACTGTACCTGTATTCCCCAGTCCGTGATTCCTCGAGGGCACCTACTTAATGTTTCCAGCTCCCAGTTGTCACCTGTCTTGGGTGGAGACCCATGTCTCTTTCCCTTCTCACCAGGGGTTTTAAGGCTGCTCAGTTCCCTGCCTACATTATGATATCCCCAACAAGCCGGTCTGCCTAAAAGCCAGCACCTGTGCTTTGCTTTCTCTCCAAGGGCTGTGAACTGCATATTGCCAGCAGTTACAAGTTAACACAGCTCCTTCTCAACAAGCACCTGTATTCCTAAGGTAAAAGCATTACAGATAAAACATATAAACCAGTTACATATAAAACATATAATAAAATATTCTATATTAATGCTAAAAGCTTCCCAGAGGTCACCCATCAGTCTTATGAGGCCCTTAGTAGGCCAAAGTCTTTCCAACCCATAAGAGGTGCGGCCCCCTGGGACAGAAGGTCCTGCCCACTTGGTGGATGAGAAAGTTAAACCTAGCCTTTTGATATCAAAAGCCCTTACTTTGTCTGTTGGTCTCAGGAAAACCCAGCCTGAACCAGTACATGCAAACCTCCCCAGGGTGTGGAACCTCTCTAGAGGTGTTTACAACCTAAGCAATTTGCCGTAATTGTCCCCCCACTGTTTTTGGTTCCTGGAGGAGCTATGATAACTCTCCTTCCTGGAGTTACATACAATCCTTGGGCTACAATGATACATACATTTAATACAATATGGACTCCAAAGATATTGCATGTGGTTGCAATATCTGTCACAGCTTGAACAGAAGGGTCGGGATAGATAAATAGATGCAGTGGGGACTTGGAGCTCAAGAGATATTTGTGGTACAATGGGCCAAGAGCAGGCAAAATAAATCTCTGAGGACAGGAAAAGTACAGTCGCCCAGTGGATGGGAATGCTAGTGAGCAGGTGCTCTAGGGGCATCCGTGGGAGCATGGCAGGCAACAGATGCAGGCTCTATAGAGAACAGCAGCTCTGGGGACATTAGTGGTTCTGTGGGTGGAAGATCTGAGGTGCAAGCACGCTGGGGACATCACTGATGCAGTAGGCAGACAACAGATGGAAGTTCTGGGGAGTGGGAGCTCTGGAAACAGCAGTGGTGCTGTAGGCAGGCAGCAGAAAGGAGAAACAGCCACCCAGGAAGAATAAGATACTTATTTTTTCCTGTTTATTCATGGCGCGGGGGGGAGGAGAGGCAAAGTCAAATTTGGAGGGGAGCAGTGCCCTCTATCTCTACCAAGAAGACATATGCTGCCAACTCATTCAGACAGCCATTTATGAGTTATACATCATTAAGACCTCTCTCAGAATATGGTCTGACAATGGCAGCTGCAGCATGAATGAAAATTTTATGTGGTAGCTGGGGATTTCTCAGAGCTTGTCTACACTTGAAATGCTACTGCAGCACTGCTGCACCGCTTCATTGTAGATGCTGCCTACGCCAATGGGCGGGGTTCTTCCATCGCTGTAGATATTCTACCTCCCTGAGAGGCGATAGCTAGGTCAACAGAAGAATTCTTCTGTCAATTTAGTAGTGTCTACACTGGGGGTTAGGTTGGCTTAACTATGCTGCTCAGGGGTGTGGATGTTTCATACTCCAAGGGATGTAGTTAATCTGACTTAATTTTCTAGTGTAGACCAGGTTTCAGTAACCAAGACAAAATATACTGTTACAGTAAACTGGAGAAATCCATTATTTCATAAGTTTATCTGCTTACAGCAATAGTGAATTTTGCTCATAATCTTTATGTATTATTTGTGTTCAAGTGCTGGAAGAAAAATAAAAAGACTGATCAATACATATATAAATCCGAAAGAACAACTGTCTTTATCTCAGCTTCTGATCAGAAACAAATACAGACTAGAAAAAATAGAAGGAGATTCTGGTCATATTATCTTGTAAAGCCAGACATTTCAGACCTTGATGAGTCCATAAGCAGGTCTTTACTCTGGGAAATGTCATTACATGACAATAATACATTTGTTTGCTGTGTTGTTGTGGCCGTGTTGGTCCCAGGATATAAGCGAGACAAGGTAGACGAGTGGTGGAAGGAACAAGCTTTCAAACTTCACAGAGCTCTTGTTCAGGTCTGGGGAAACCAGAGTGTTTGAGCTAAATACAAATTGGGACAGACTGTTAAAGGGGTTAACACGTCCTGTGGGAGACCACTTAAAATTAAGTGGTCAATTCAGGGTTAGCAGGCAGTGGGATGTGTTATTAATTGTTGTAATGAACCATAAAACCAGAGTCTTTGTTGACACATTTGTTGCTGGCCAAGCTGTTTGAGTTCTGCTGGTGTTCTATATATGGTATGTACGGATGATTAGTAACAATGGTACTTGAGAATAGCTAACCTCAAGCTGCTACCTGTTAACATTTGGGGATTAATTACACAAACTTCCACTAGGAGTGCCCAAACTGTGGCCCCAACACTTTCCCCCCAGTCTGAAAATCCTCTTTTTATAACTGCAGGGTTATATGATCAACAAGTTTAATGTTGATGAACTCAGCTAGGAAGCAAGTCTAGTCCTCCATCGAGGAAGATACGATACAAGCAAATATTAGGGTCAGGGGGAGAGCTGGTTGGGAGGCGGAGGCAGGGGCGGCTGTAGCAATTTAGCCGCCCCAAGCACGGCGGCACACCGCGGGGGGTGCTCTGCCGGTCGCCGGTCCCGCGGCTCCAGTGGACCTCCTGCAGATGTGCCTGTGGAGGGTTCGCTGGTCCCGCGGCTCTGGTGGACCTCCCGCAGGCACACCTACGGATGCTCCACCAAAGCCGCGGGACCAGTGGACCCTCTGCAGGCACGCCTGCGGGAGGTCCACCGGAGCCGCCTGCCGCCCTCCCGGCGACCAGCAGAGCGCCCCCCGCGGCTTGCCGCCCCAAGCACGCGCTTGGCGTGCTGGGGCCTGGGGCCGCCCCTGGGTGGAGGGAGAGTGTGTGTGTTTGTGGGAAGGAAAATTTCAAGACAATTTTGTAGACGTTTCACTCCTTTTCAAAATTTTGAAAATTCAAAATAGGTTGCTGAGGTATAGAGCTGGTCAAGCAATAAGGAAATAATTTGTGGAAATGTTACTGAATTTTTTCCAGATGTTGTTTCAAATTTCGAATTTAAATCTTTGAGGAATTTCATCCAACTGTAACTGTGGCTCATTGAAGTCAATGGCAAAGCACCCACTGACTTTAATGGTGCAGCACCAGGACCTTGTTTTGATAGAATTTTATGTACATTTTCATATGCAATGTTGGTGCAGTCCTGCAAAGGCCATTGGCACTGCCATATCTGAGCAATGTGATCTTTTTCCTCTCTAGAAGTCTGGGATGATCTAAACAAGGGACATGTTACAATTTCGGTAGGAAACCTAAAAATGTAGGTATGTAAATTCTTGCTTGTAAACTCTGATAAAATTCATCATTGACTTGCTAAGGAAGTAGGGCTCAGTTTAACACCTATAGTTTAATGCCAAGTTCCATGACATTTTTTCCCATCTGTGTAACACCTTTTATTCAAAAGGATCCTCAAGAACTTCAGAAACTCTCTACAGACACAGGCAGTGTGGTCACATAGCTTGAACCAGGAACTAGTGACTGACATTGACTCTAGGTTGACCAGATGTCCCGATTTTATAGGGACAGTCCCAATATTCTGGGCTCTGTCTTATATAGGTGCCTATTACTCCCCACCCCCATCCCAATTTTTCATACTTGCTATCTAGTCACCTTAATTGACTCCCTCCATGGCCTTCTGCAAGTCACTTAATTTATCCATCTAAATTTCCACATCATCAAATGGGGATGATGATACTTGCCTGCCACTTTGGAGTACGGTAAGGGTTAGTTAGTTGGTGTCTGTACGGTGCTCTGAAGACGTATAAATGCTGAAAGTATCATTTAGAAAAGAATGGCATCACCTACTGGTGAAATTTAAAAGCTGATTAGTTGCACATGGCAATACTATCCAACAGCAGGGCAGGAAGTGAAGACTATGATTTGCAATTGAAATGGTACGTATGGTGAGAATGTAGTCACTCACACGCATGCTAACCCCTGCTGTGTAAACACCCATGAGCTGGAGGTTTAGATGGTGGGATGGGTGGGAGGAAAAATAGAAAATTTCAGGGTGTGGTTTGCTGTCTCCTCTTGAGTAAGGTGGAATCTATGGGCTAGTCTACATTAGAAGTGCTATAGCAGTGCAACTGCACTGAGAGAGCTCTCCCGTCGACATAATAAAACCACCTCCATGAGAGGCGGTAGCTATGTCAGTGGGAGAAGCTCTCCCACCGACATAGCACTGTCCACACTGGCGCTTAGGCTGGTGTAACTTACATCGCTCAGGGATGGCTTAGTCACACACCTGAGCAACAGAAGTTATGCAGACATAACCTCTAGTGTAGGCAAGCTCTATATCTTAAGGCATTTACATGCTTGCCAGATGATCTGACCCTCCATCTTAGCAGGACACCAGGGCAAACAATACAGCTCTTGAAAAAAGTGTCTAAAGTCTTTGATAATCACAAACAGTCAGGATGTTAGGTTCACATCTCTACCAGCAGGCAGCACCATCTAATATCAGCTTAGGGAAGTGGGTCAGTATCTGATTGGGAAAAGGGAGAAGAAGTGACAGTTAAATTTATTCTAAAACACAGACCAGCATTTTAAAATTACTTCTTCAGTGATTCTTGAACCAGATGTTGTTGGTCCAGAGATGAAGCATTATGTTTAGTCCATTGTGTGTTTCATGCAGGTCACAGCTATCAATGCGAGCAACACAGTGGGACCAGAGGAAGAACATATAGTCCAAGGTTTTAAAATGTACCCCCAAACTTTGTATCCTCCTTCTCTGAGGAATTCAGACGTTCAACAGGAATACAGGCAGCGTCTTAAGAACAGGATCTAACACAAAATATCATTTAATTTTATTAGATTTACGCAGAACCCTGCTCTTATGAGTGAATGGTTATATGAATCATTTTTCCTGATGGGGAAAAAAAAATCTTATCCCTCAATCAACAAGGTGCATGCGTGTATACTTGAGCAGAGGGCATAAACACTCAAAACATGGGTGGCTACAGGAACACTATGTACACACAAAGAGACAAGACTATAAGAGGCACACTGAACATTTGTTATCATTCATTATGTACATTAGCATTGAAAGATTAACAAATTAGCTTATGCACTGTACCTGTTGTAATTTGGAGATGTTAATTTTTACGGACTCCTCATTCCCCAGTTAGTTCATAAAAATCAGTGTTCAACTGTATTCATTAGCACAGAACCCATAAGAACATAAGAAAGGCCGTACCGGGTCAGACCAAAGGTCCATCTAGCCCAGTATCTGTCTACCGACAGTGGCCAATGCCAGGTGCCCCAGAGGGAGTGAACCTAACAGGCAATGATCAAGTGATCTCTCTCCTGCCATCCATCTCCATCCTCTGACGAACAGAGGCTAGGGACACCATTCTTACCCATTCTGGCTAATAGCCGTTTATGGACTTAGCCAGAATTTATCCAGTCCCCTTTTAAACATTGTTATAGTCCTAGCCTTCACAACCTCCTCAGGTAAGGAGTTCTACAAGTTGACTGTGCGCTGCGTGAAGAAGAACTTCCTTTTATTTGTTTTAAACCTGCTGCCTATTAATTTCATTTGGTGACCCCTAGTTCTTGTATTATGGGAATAAGTAAATAACTTTTCCTTATCCACTTTCTCAACATCACTCATGATTTTATATACCTCTATCATGTCCCCCCTTAGTCTTCTCTTTTCCAAGCTGAAGAGTCCTAGCCTCTTTAATCTTTCCTCGTATGGGACCCTTTCTAAACCCCTAATCATTTTAGTTGCCCTTTTCTGAACCTTTTCTAGTGCTAGAATATCTTTTTTGAGGTGAGGAGACCACATCTGTACACAGTATTCGAGATGTGGGCGTACCATGGATTTATATAAGGGCAATAATATATTCTTAGTCTTATTCTCTATCCCCTTTTTAATGATACCTAACATCCTGTTTGCTTTTTTGACCGCCTCTGCACACTGCGTGGACATCCCGAAAGAAAAGATAATTTTTGATACTAGCATATTTTGAATATGCTATATTTAGATAGGAAAAAAATTGCATTGTTATGCACTAGATGGCCCTATCTACACACAAACTAAGTCTCATTCATGTGTATGATACAGTAGACTCATAGAAAAGAGAGATGAAAAAGACCCACCAGGAGCCAGAGCAGGATTGTCCCCTACAGTTTATTCCCCATGGCTTTTGTCCTATCTAGCTTTAAATGTGTCAAGCACTGAGGCTTTCACCACATCCTTTGGGAGATTATTCCATAGTCTAACGGTGCCTTCTTGCAATTTCAAGAAATGTGTCACCCTCTCACTTCCGAGGCACTTCGAACAGAGAAGTTAACCAGAAAAGAATAAGGTTTCAATCCTCTGAAAATACCCTGTTGTTTCTTCTCTAGACCATTTAGGGCTGCCAGTCAGTGAGAAGCTCATTGCTATAATTAGTGCTTCCCCCAACCCCGTGGCCATTGTCTCTCTGAAGACATGCAGTATTATTTAAAGGACTGAGCACAGGACAAGCAGCCAGGTTCTCATACTATTGTTATTCAAGCTAATTAGCTCAAATCTAACTTGGGTATGTGTACACGTGCTGCATTCACACCTGTAATTGCAGTGTAGCCATACCGGCTGATGCTCATGGCTTGTCTACACAGTATAAGGGCTTGTCTACACAGGCACTTTACAGCACAGCAAGTTTCTCACTCAGTGGTGTGAAAAAACACCCCCCTGAGCGCTGCAAGTTTCAGCGCTGTAAAGTGCCACTATAGACAGTGCACCAGCGCTGGGAGCCGTGCCCCTTGCTTTAACGTTGCTAGTGAAGATGTACTCTTAGTTACACCAGCACCGGTACAGTTACCCTGTGTCATAAACAGATAGTTAAGGGTTAAGGTCTCTTTTACCTGTAAAGGATTAACAAGCTCAGTAACCTGATGAACACCTGACCAGAGGACCAATCAAGGGACAAGATAATTTCAAATCTCTGTGGAGGGAAGTCTTTGTCTGTGTTCTTTGTTTGGGTTGCCGTTCTCTTTTTGGATCTAAGAGAGGCCAGACATATCTTCAAGTTCTCCAAGTTTTCCTGAAGTATTTCCTACTATCCAGTATAGTGAGTATTAGAAAGGCGGATTAGTCTTATAATTAATTTCTGCATTTGCAATTGTGTGTTGGCTGGAGAAATATCTTTATTCCTGTTTGCTGTTACTTTGATTATTTTGAGAAGTGGGGAGGGGGAAGCCTCTCCAGGTTTATAAGCTAGACCCTGTATATTTTTATCCTGGTGTTACAGAGATAGTGTACTTTCTTTCTTTCTTTCTTTCTTTCAATAAAATCCTTTTCTTTTTAGAACTTGATTGATTTCTTCCCTTGTTTGGATTTTCAGGGGGAGGGAAGGGGGATAGGGAATCCCTCTTTGTTTGATTCAAGGTACCTTTCCCAAGGACTAGGGGAGGGGGAAGAAGGTGGGGGGAATGGATTATTTCCCTTTGTGTTAAGATTCAAGGAGTTTGGATCTGTGTTCCCCAGGGAAAGTTTGGGGGAACAGGGAGTGTGCCAGACACTAAAAACCTGGCTGGTGGCAGCTTTACCAGATCTAAACTAGGATTTTAGTTTAGAGGAGTCCATGCAGGTCCCCATCTTGTGGACGCTAAAGTTCAAAGTGGGGAATAAACCTATGACATGGTAGGCAGCGGTTGGGATTTTTTAGGAACCAAAAGCCAGATTTTTTTTTTCCTCCTTTTAGATGCTGGTGAAGCAGTGAAGGAGAGATACCCCGAAGGCAAACAAAAAAGGTTTTCTAACAAGCTTTGTTAGAAAGAGATTCCCACTGAGAGAGCATTAGCAGTTTGCCAGAGACAAGTTACCAAACCAGTTTTTCTGGTTCTCTGTCAGCGAACAACCAGCAAAAAACATTTTGCAAATGAAAAGTTTTGTTTTCTTTTTATTCAGTTGGAAATAGAAAGGTTAGGAAATTGTAAACCAAGCAACCTGAGCTAAAGCAACATAGTCAAATCACTGACTGCAGAGGCGTGTGGCCAGCACCAGACGGCACACAAACATGAGTACCAGTGAAACAGTTGAGAAACTTGAACTGGCTAGAATGCAAGCAATAGAAAAAAACAAAGAACATCAAAGACAGATGGAACTAATTAATGCAGAAATGGCCAGGGAAGAAGCTGCCCACAAGAGAGAGATGGAGAAGCAAGAGGCTGACCACAGGAGGGTGTTGGAGCTCCAGAGGGAGGCCCACCAGCAGGCCCTGGAATTAGCAAGGGCTAACCCAAATGTTCCAGCCAACCCTAACAATCCTTCTCCAGGCACTGTTCTCCATCCCAGGAAATTTCCCACCTACACGGCAGGTGATGACACTGAGGCCTTCTTGGAAAAATTTGAAAGGACCTGCCATGGGTACAGCATCCCTGAAGACCAGTACATGATAGAACTAAGGCCACAGCTCAGTGGACCCTTAGCAGAGGTGGCAGCTGAAATGCCTAAGAAAAACATGAACGAATACCCCCGGAGCACAGGGAAACCTTGAGAGTGGGCGGGAAGAAGATTACCGCGTGGAGAGAGACTGGGGCACATGTGTCAGTTATCCACCAGTCCTTAGTGGACCCAAAATTCATCAACCCAGAGGTCAAAATCACAATTTCTCCATTCATATCAAAATCTGTAACCTTACCTACAGCTGAATTGCCTGTCCAGTACAAGGGCTGGTCAGGAAAGTGGACTTTTGCTGTCTATGACAATTCTTCCATCCCCATGCTACTGGGGGAGGACTTGGCCAACCATGTGAAGCTGGCCAAGAGGGGGGGAGTGGTCACCCGCAGCCAGGCCAAACAAACTTCCACTCCCATCCCTGTTCCTGAGCCGTCCACCAGGGCCCCGTCTGTGTTACCAGAGACCCAGACTGAGGTGGTGGAACCGGATCCCATGCCAACAACTACAACAGCCATAGTACATCCAGTCCCAGACCCGGAACTGGAAGAACAACCAGCGGCAGCACCATTGCCAGCACTGATGCCAGCGCTTGCAAACCCATCTCCAGAGGGCGCCAGCGGGCCTGAACTGGTAGAAGCAGCAGACAACCCTACCCAAGAGGCTCAGCCAGAGCCTGAGATATCACCTAGTGCACCAGCGGAGAGCGGTTCACAGTCAACGGAAACAACCTCATTACCTACATCGCTTCCAGAGGGACCAAGCCCAAGTCCACAGTCTACGGAGGAACTGGTGTCTCCAGCCTCAAGGGAACAGTTCCAGACTGAGCAGGAAGCAGATGACAGCCTTAAGAAAGCTTGGGCGGCGGCACGGAACAACCCACCACCTCTCAGCTCTTCTAACCGATCCTGGTTTGTTATAGAACAAGGACTTTTATATAAGGAGATTCTTTCTGGTGGACACCAGGAAGGCTGGCATCCTCAAAAACAGTTGGTAGTTCCAACTAAGTACCGGGAAAAGCTCTTAAGCTTAACCCATGATCATCCCAGTGGTCATTCTGGGGTGAACAGAACCAAAGACAGGTTGGGGAAGTCCTTCCACTGGGAGGGGATGGGCAAGGACGTTGCCAATTATGTCCGGTCTTGTGAGGTATGCCAAAAGGTAGAAAAGCCCCAAGACCAGGTCAAGGCCCCTCTCCAGCCACTCCCCATAATTGAGGTCCCATTTCAGCGAGTAGCTGTGGATATTATGGGTCCTTTCCCAAAGAAGACCCCAAGAGGCAAGCAGTACATACTGACTTTCGTGGACTTTGCTACCAGATGGCCGAAAGCAGTGGATCTAGGCAACACCAGGGCTACCACCGTGTGCCAGGCCTTAACTGACATTTTTGCCAGGGTAGGTTGGCCCTCCGACATTCTTACAGATTCGGGAACAAATTTCCTGTCAGGGGCCATGAAAGACCTGTGGGAAGCTCATGGGGTGAATCACTTGGTTGCCACCCCGTACCACCACCAAACCAATGGCCTGGTGGAAAGGTTTAATGGAACTTTGGGGGCCATGATACGTAAATTTGTAAATGAACACTCCAATGACTGGGATCTAGTGTTGCAGCGGTTGCTGTTTGCCTACAGGGCTGTACGACATCCCAGTTTAGGGTTCTCATCATTTGAGCTTGTGTATGGCCATGAGGTTAAGGGGCCATTACAGTTGAAGCAGCAATGGGAGGGGTTTACGCCTTCTCCAGGAACTAACATTCTGGACTTTGTAAGCAACCTACAAAGCACTCTCCGCCATTCTTTAGCCCTGGCTAAAGAAAACCTAAAGGATGCTCAAGCAGAGCAAAAGACCTGGTATGATAGACATACCAAAGAGCGTTCCTTCAAGGTAGGAGACCAGGTTATGGTCTTGAAGGCGCAACAGGCCCATAAGATAGAAGTGTCGTGGGAAGGGCCATTCACGGTCCAGGAGCGCCTGGGAGCTGTTAACTACCTCATAACATTTCCTAATTCCTCCTTAAAGCCTAAAGTGTACCATGTTAACTCTCTAAAGCCCTTTTATTCCAGGAACTTGCAGGCTTGTCAGTTTACAGCCCAGGGAGGAGACGACGCTGAGTGGCCTGAAGGTGTCTACTACAAAGGGAAAAGTGATGGTGGCGTGGAAGAGGTGAACCTCTCCACAACCCTGGAACGTCTACAGCAGCAACAGATCAAAGTAGCTGATGAACTCTCTCGTAAAAGTTTCCCAGAATCAAATGGTTAAAAAGTGTTCTTAAAATGTAAAAAATCTTGTTGTTTACATACTTAGTAATATATGTAATGGTGCATGGGTTTTATTAATCTGTTTATTTTAAAGTTCTAGAAAAAAATCACCGCCAGTGTGGTTCCCCCACTGTCTGCGATTTGTGGGGCGTGTCATAAACAGATAGTTAAGGGTTAAGGTCTCTTTTACCTGTAAAGGGTTAACAAGCTCAGTAACCTGATGAACACCTGACCAGAGGACCAATCAAGGGACAAGATAATTTCAAATCTCTGTGGAGGGAAGTCTTTGTCTGTGTTCTTTGTTTGGGTTGCCGTTCTCTTTTTGGATCTAAGAGAGGCCAGACATATCTTCAAGTTCTCCAAGTTTTCCTGAAGTATTTCCTACTATCCAGTATAGTGAGTATTAGAAAGGCGGATTAGTCTTATAATTAATTTCTGCATTTGCAATTGTGTGTTGGCTGGAGAAATATCTTTATTTCTGTTTGCTGTTACTTTGATTATTTTGAGAAAGTGTGGGGGGGAAGCCTCTCCAGGTTTATAAGCTAGACCCTGTATATTTTTATCCTGGTGTTACAGAGATAGTGTACTTTCTTTCTTTTAATAAAATCCTTTTCTTTTTAGAACTTGATTGATTTCTTCCCTTGTTTGGATTTTCAGGGGGAGGGAAGGGAGATAGGGAATCCCTCTTTGTTTGATTCAAGGTACCTTTCCCAAGGACTAGGGGAGGGGGAAGAAGGTGGGGGGAATGGATTATTTCCCTTTGTGTTAAGATTCAAGGAGTTTGGATCTGTGTTCCCCAGGGAAAGTTTTGGGGAACAGGGAGTCTGCCAAACACTAAAAACCTGGCTGGTGGCAGCTTTACCAGATCTAAACTAGGATTTTAGTTTAAAGGAGTCCATGCAGGTCCCCATCTTGTGGACGCTAAAGTTCAAAGTGGGGAATAATCCTATGACACCCTGCCATAGTTATACCAGTATAACTCCCTGTTTGGACACACTTATTCTGGAATAAGTCACTTTCAAAGTGACAAACTAAACTGGGAAAGGGCCCTTTTATCCTGGAATAAGAGTGTCCACATAGGGAGTTACAGCAGTATAACTATAGCACTTTAAGTTCACACTCATGTCTATACAAGGGGTGCTACAGTTGCATGGTTAGGGCACCTGTTGTATAGATGCAGTCTACAGTGACGGAGGGGATTTTTCCATCTCTGTAGGAACTCCAAATCCCCAAGTGACAGTAGCTAGGTCACTGGAAGCATTCTTCCATCAGCCTCGCTGTGTCTACACCAGGATTTAAATCAACATATGTACGGTGCTTAGGAGTGTAGATTCTTCATACCCCTGAGAATCGTAGCTACTTCAACTTAAGTTTTAATTGTAGACCAGATCTTATACTAGTATAACAGCATTCTGGGCAATTTTTTCATTGGATTGCGGGATACCTCCTGGAAGCCAAGGGAATTATGGGACAAGGGTCAAACTCCCATAATTCCTCCTGTTGTATCCTGTTGGTTTGAATGAGAGGAGAATCAGGCCCTAACAGGCCGATAGTAAAAGAACAGTGGCTTTTCTTAATGACACAAAGCTCAGCCCTTCCACTTGTGCAATACTGACAGTGTCTTCAGAGTCATAGCAACCAGGCTCTGCCAGGTTGCTTTGGGGCTCAAGTTATGATGTGGGAAAAGAGGCCTTCCTCCAGCATTTCCACCCAGCTGAGCATCTGATAGAAGTGAGACATTACTGCTTGTAGCCTGAAGGAGAGTCAGAACTGTTCTCTCTCATTCCTGGATGAGTCACTGGAGAAGAGTTTCCCTTACCTACCCTTTTGTCTTAGGTAGCTTGACAGGTCCCTGGTTGAGATTTTTTTTAAAATATAAACTCATTTTAGTGGGAGGATCAAACAATTCACTGACAAGTTATCCTCTCTTCACTGCTGCCTCATTCTCTCTCTCAGCCCTCACAGTGCCATAGATTTTGCAGGCAGTGCCACCAATTAGGCATTTAACAGTAGATAGCAGCCACCTAGGGCCTGATCCTGACTTCTTTACTTGTGGGACTAGTCCGAATGATCTCAGTGGGACTACTCCTGTGAGTAAGGGTTGTATAACTGGGGCCTTTAATCTACTGGTGGTGAACTGGGGCTGGGTGTGGACTACCACACTTAAATGTCTATATTTAGTTTGATTTGTACATGTAATAAACTGGTGCGCCTGTCCTCACTCTGGGAAGACCTTGATTCTAAAACTCTGATGAAAAATACACTCTTTGGGTAGCCCCTCCTTCCTGCAATAATTAACATATACAGACCTGAAAAGAATGTAAGTCCGACTTACATGATGCTCAGGCTTTTTGTTGACCCTTTGGACAGGGGTGAATTTCACCCTTAAGAATAGATTCCATCCTCCTCAATCTGGAAATTCTGCATTACAGACCAGCTCAGAAAGCTCCAAGAAACAGCTCCTCCTGCCTGCAGCCTGTTTCTTTCAGCCTTCCTGTTGTGGGGGAGGAAGATGTTGGAGGAAATGGAGTTGGAGGTGGGTGGCATGGGAGCAAAAGCATCTCAAATTTCTCGACTGAAGGCTTAACCCTGCAGTCTGGGTTGAGCGGGTTCATTAATAATGTAAACCAGTGGTTCTCAAACTGGGGCCGCCGCTTGTGTAGGGAAAGCCCTTGGCGGGCCGGGCCAGTTTGTTTACCTACCCCATCCGCAGGTCTGGCCAATCGCGGCTCCCACTGGTCACGGTTAGCTGCTCTAGGCCAATGGGAGCTGCTGGAAGCGGCACAGGACAAGGGATTTGCTGGCCGCCGCTGTTGGACCATATCAGGGAATTTCTATATTAGAACCATAAAGTGTATGTGTATACAAGTCTGAGGCCATGAGAGACAAGGGGTAAGATTGAATTCAGTTGAATTCCCCACAGCTTAGGCCTCTTGCTTTTTCCATTTCTGTGTCTCTTCCTCTCTGTGAGAAACACGCAAGGCCAAACTGCTAATTGTGTTAACACATCCTAAGACAGAAAGTCTGTTCTCAAAAAGGAATCAGGCTTTGCAAAAACAACTGTAATTGTTCTTCAAAACAGAACACAGCTTTTAACTTGTTTGCTATGTATGTTAAAGTTTAAGTAGATTTGCAACATCCTGAGAGTTGCTAGAAGTTAAGAAATAGTAAAGTAATAAGTGATAAATGTATGTTAAAATAGAGGATGTATGTGAATGGATGCTTGAGTTAGATAAAGGATAAATTGATTTAGATAAAGAATGAATGGTCAAGGAAGTGCCAGCCTAAGAATTACAACTTCAGTCTCAATTGGCCAAAGAATGCACAGACTAGAGATAACCGGCTGACCCCCGGAGGGAATCCATCCATCAAAGTGCCCTCCCTCCCCCCATGGAGGGCTGAAGACTCCAAAGGACAAGATAACACTCAGACATCAGGGATGTGCCACCTGCTGATTGTTAGTCACCTCAAACAAACATCAGCAGGATGAAGCAATTCCCATAGACTTGTATAAGGACAAAATCCTATAAGAACAGACTCTAAAGACTGAACATTTTGAGTCTGGTTCTGCAACCACCCTCCAGGAGCATCGGATGCGCATCTGATAAGGACTCGTCTCCACTCTCATTTGCAGACTACCTGGCCAGTACTCTGCCATGAGCAAACTCTAGGCTGGTAACTATAACAACTCTGCAGAACTTGTATGAATGAGTGTGTGAATGAATAAGGAATGGTAGTGAAATAATATTAAATTGCATATCCTGATTTCTCGCTCTCTCTGTATTTACAATAAATGTGGTGTTTTGCCTTGTCCACCTTATAAGATCCTGTTGGTATTATTTTATTAATGTAACACCTCTTCCCGCAGCCCCCATTGGTCTGGAGCAGTGAACTGCGGCCAGTGGGAGCCGCGATTGGCTGGACCTGCAGACGAGGCAGGTAAACAAACTGGCCCGGCCCGCCAGGGGCTTTCCCTACACAAGCAGCGGCCTCAGTTTGAGAACCACTGATGTAAACAGTGGCATCAGTTACACATCCAGGGTCGGGGGATGACTGTGCAGACTCTGAGTACAAAAGCAACTTCCATTGCAGTCAATAACACCGGCTCAAGCAAAGTTCTCGCTGACGTTCTCTTCTGGTGTTTTCTGGACCAGTGATCTCCAGATTAGGTAACTCCAATCCTTGACTCTGGGAGCCAGCTTTACCCTGTTCTGCTGTGAGAACCCCCACTCCTGGGCTGTTCATGCACAGCATCTAGCATGTAAGGTGCTCCTTGGATTGTGCAACCAAGTGACACTAGCCAATATCTCCAGCCCCAGACACAACCCTAGGAACCTCCGTCTTGCAGTGTCCAGTTTTTCCCCTGGACGCTGAAAGCTTATATGAGTTCATCAGTTTAACAAAGAAATTAATATGTACCAGGCTTGTTATCCCAAGGGGAGTCTGACATTCTTCAAACCAAACGCACTGCTTCAGGTAGAACAAACAAACAAATTTATTAACTACACAAACAGATTTTAAGTGATATTAAGTGACAGGCAGAAAATCAGAGTTAGTTACCAAAAAAAATACAATATAAGCACACAATCTAAATTCTCAATCCTATTAGACTGGGCAGCAATTGGATTAAGCAGTTTTTCTCACCCAACTGGATATTGCAGTCCTTAATATACAGATTTGTTCCTTAAACCTGGGCCAATCTCCTCTGTTGGAGTCTTGTCTTCTTCTCAGTGTCTTAGTTGCTTGCAGCGAAGGTGGTGGCAGGAGAAGGGCCCAGTATGTGTCCACTCTGTCTGTTTTATACCCTCAGTCCATGTGCTTGGGGAGCACAAGTCTAAGCATGTCTGGGAGGCATTGTTGAGTCTCCCCAGGCAAGGCTGAGCAATTCCCCTGGTGTGGCCTCATGCAGGTGAATCATTGCATTGTAACTCCCTTGCTGGACAATGGCTGTTGATGGGTTGTTTGACACCCCACCCAGGCATTGGTTACTTTTCTTGCTGTTGCCTCTGGGGAGCTAATTTCCGGCTGATTTCTCAATTTACAGCATGTTTTAGTGACCACCTACAACACAATTCTCATAACTTCATATGCATTAATGATACACATATATGGATAGAGAAATGACTTTCAGAAGATCATAACCTTTCCTGATACCTTACCTTGCATGCTTTATATGTAAGATCACGATTATATGAAAATGAGGAATATGGGGGTTATAGTACTCCCCCCCCAAGGTATAGAATGTCACTATTACACTTCTAAGCCTCTCCCCTTCCATAGTATCTAATCCCCTCATGATCTTTAATCACCAATGAAGTAGGGAGGTGCTATTATCCCCATTGTACATGTCTGGGAGCTGAGGCACACAAAGGCAGAGGGACATTCAATGAAATTAAAAGGTGGGGCATTCAAAACTGATTGAGTGAAAAAATATTTCCTTCTATATATAATAAACCCTTGAAACTCACTGCCCCAGGCAGCAATTGAGACCAAGAATTTAAGATTCAGAAAGGAATTGCACACCTATATCAAGATTATCTGGAGTTATCATAAATTATGAATTTTGGATGGGATATTTACACCTTGTGCTTCAGGCTTAAGAAGCTCTAACCATTAGAGATCAGGATGAGACCTAATAGAGGAATAGATTGTCCCACCTCTGCTTTCTTAAGTCTTCCTCTGAAGCTGGCTACTGTCAATCTAGAATACTAGATTTTAGGTCTCATGCAGTCTGGTTTCCTATAACTTGCCCAAGGTCATACAGGAAATCTGTAGCAGAGCAGGGAATTGAACCTGGTTTTTCCAGTTCCTAGGCTAGCCACTGTACCACCCTTCAGTTAGAACTACAGCATTAGGACCCACAAAAAAGGAAAGGAACTTCATCCTAGGCATGCCTTAAGTTGTGTGTGGACTCTATGCAATGTCCTGTGAGCCTCAACATCGGGAAACCAAAGCTCAGCCAATTCTTTCTGCTCATGACACTCCTTAGGCATTGGTGACTGTGTCCCTCTTCACCACCAGCAATGTGGCCTCTAATGACCCCTTGTGTGGATGCCACAAATAAAAAAAAAATCAGTGTGAATGAGGAAGCAGCAGCATGGAAACACATTTGCAGGCTTGAATCAGGAGAAGGGAGGAGAGAGAATAAGAAATATTCAGTTTCTCGTACATAAAGCCAACTGTAGCCAGGATCAGAAGGTGAGAAGGGGAGTTAACATTAGAGATTGTCCTGAACCTAATCCTCAGATCCACTCTCAGATCAGACTTCTTGCCAAGATGAGCCAAAAGCAATCACTGAATCATGGTCAGGGGCACATCCCTGCTCCAGTCCACTATGAGTGATTTGCTTTAACTATCAGATGCAGCTAGTGTGCCAGAAAATTGGCTTGTACACCCTGGCTGTCTTGGCATTCTTATTTACCCATCATGGCCACCAAAAGGTACTGGGGCGGCCGGACCTCCATGAGCACAAGGAATGAAGCAGGGAGAGTCAGTTAGACCTTCCATTTCTCATTCTGAATGTGGAAGGAGAAGAGACAAGAAGAGTGAGCTAGTGCACTACAGAGAGTAGACAGTCTATCTGGTACTATTGATAATGGGCAAGGAGTGTATGGGAGGGTGGAAAGGGTAAAACGTCCATTGACTACAATGTGCTTTGGATGAAGGATCATGATGCTTATATCTACAGACTTCTGCCACAGAAATGCGACCACCTTTAGGATGTGACATGGCAACTTTTTAAACAGGGCTCAACAACATGTTACCAGTGAAGCTACAGATGGAATTTAGGGAGGGAGAAAGTCATTGTGCAAGTTAGTCCTGGGGTCCTGGCAAAATTCTAACACACTTACTTTTGCAAATATAGATGCCATCTGATCTTAATAAACACCAGTGGTCAGGACCTTGCTTCAGTAGCTCAGCCAAAACCGAGCTCTCTTTGCTTCTGTGTACATTGGCTCTTTTTATCTGGTGAAGGCTGTACATGATTTTGTTTAATGAATCTCTGCAGTTCTATCCAGGAAAACAGTGGGATGCTCCCTCAGGACTCAGGCTAATCACCTAGTATGTGGCTTAATCTCTCATTAGACTACACTCCACTACATCATCATTTATACCAGTTGTTTTCCTGATGAGGAGCTTTGTGATACAGCAGTCAGCATAATTCTCCTCACTTTACTTCACTTCCAAGATATTTCATTCTAAATTGCCTTTAAAAGTGACCACGATTTCCCCCCCATTATCAAAACCAAAAGGTGTTTCCTCTTAAGCCGAGGAGTCTATGTAAATATCAAAAGCTTAGCCAGGATTTCCATTATGAACATGCATGTAGAATAGCTAAATACATACTGCTGGTGTAAACTGATGTCGCTCCATTGAAATCATTTCCTTCATTCCAGAAAACCATGATCTGTTTGCAGGCAAATTGCCAAGGGCAGTGATAAATTTTGCTTTATGAATTATTTGCCCAGCCTTAGTTATTATGCCACCCCCATTCATTTTAAACAAATCTCTACATTTCTATCTCTACAGGGTTCCTGTATTTATGGATTCTTGATAAGAAATCTTAGCATTCCACTGTGACTAATAACTACTAAGGCTTTGCTTAAAGACTAATTGGATTTTGTCCTAAATTCAAATAAAAATAAGAAATAATTGTCCAAGGGCATCTGAGGTTAGCCTTAGCTGCATCTGTCCAGAAATCTGTTAATAAACAGGATGCTTATTTAGCTACCTAAATGTTCATTAAAGAGCCTAACTTTAGACACCCACGTTTAAAAATTTACTCTTGAGTGATTTGCACAAGGACACACAATAGGACAGCGGGGAAATTGGAAATAGAACCCAGGAATCCTGATCCCGCCTCTTCTGCTCTAACCACTAGACATGCCTATCCAGATATATACTCCAATAACTCTGTAATTAATGCACATGCAGTGCAACACAAATGCAATATAAAATTATTTTCCATACAAATGATACATAAAGCATTTTAGAGAGCTAAATTATACAACACAGTGAAAATATATGGCATAAGTTAGAGAAGAGGGTTATGGAAATACATTGTTTGGTGGATAAATTTTTCTGGACCAGTGGTTCTCAACCTCAACCTAAATATGCGACCCAGGGCCCACAATGTGTTACCTGGGCCACAGGCTGAGAACCATAGTGCCCCCCTCCCCCAAATCCCATCCCACAGACCCCTATGCCCAGTGTCTTTCGCACAGAGACCCCTCCACAGAGTGGGGTCAAGAGCGGAGCCCTGGGCAGGGAGCCAGGTGGCAGGGACACCAGACCTCACTATGCAGGAGCCCCAACCTGCTGGACCCCATGCAGGTCCCCGACACTGACACGGCCCCACAGGGCCAGCATCCCCAACCTCAGACCTTGCAGGAGTGGCCAGAAGCCCCAGACCCTGGACCCCAGACGCTATGGGTCCTGCCAGCAGCCCTAGTCCTCCACCATGTGGGGCCAGCTGGTGACTTTGGACCCTGCCGTCCGGCAGTTCTGGACCCCGGGCCCCTCAGGGCCGGCATCCCCGGACCCTGTGGAGCCGGGCACCCTGCCCCTGGATCCCATGGTGCTGACTAGCAGCCCTGACCCCAGGCTCCTGCCGCACTGGGCAGCCTGGACCCTGCAACACCAGGCAGCCGGGAACCAGACCCTGCCATGCAGCCCAGAGGCCTTGCAAACTGGGCTGCAGGTTGAGAACTGCTGCTCTGGACAAAGGCAACCAATATGCCAAATACCACCTTGGATTTACATAGAGCTGTATCCTTGTCTTTGTTTCCAGGGTGATTTTCATGGTGGATGGAAGTCCTGGAGGCTGAAGTCCCCCCTTCGCCCAGTGTAATGGTGCAATAAGGACAGTGAAACGCCAGCTTCTCACACCAATGTGCCTTATCCCTGATCTGGAAGGTCCACTTCTAGTGTTCAGCCAGAGCTTGGTCTCTTTGCTGAGACTGGAACCAGTGGTGCTGGCAACAGATACATGAACTTGAGGCACTGGACTGAGACCAGCAACTCTTTTAATTTAGGTTACCACAGATGGTAATGGATTTCAGTCACTACTGACTCTGGGTGATTGAACAATCAGCCTGCAGGGGGAAGGCTCCATACTCCATTATTAACCCCTAGAGCCATCCAGTCTGCTGTATCACCCTCACCTCCTTAGTCACAATTACACTGGGGAAACTAAATTTGAAAAGTGACAATTTTCCTTTTTTGAAGTTTCATTCTACGGAGCAGCCTCAGGATCTGTGATGAGGCTGGAAAAGTATAAGCACCAACCCACTGTTTCATTAAGGACTGTGCGACTAGAAATCAATGACCCCAGAGAGGTTTTTATTTCATGTTTTCACCTCCTTTACAGTGTCATTTATGTAATTGCTAATTTGCTGTCATGCTTATGCTCATTTCAGTGGCTGCTCATTAGGCGGGACCCATTATCGTTCTTGCTGACAGGAAGCGATGCTCAGATCCCCTGCTGAACTGAGATTCCACAGGAATAAATTGTATATGGTGACTTACTTTATTTCCTTCTCTAACATCTAGAGACCAGTGACCCATCCCAGCAGGGAACATGTATTTCCCAGCCAAAGAAAGCATATTGAGCTTTATCTAGGTCAGGGGTTGGCAACCTCTGGCATGCAGCTCGCCAGGGTAAGCACCCTGGCAGGCCGGGCTGGTTTGTTTACCTGCCACATCCAGAGGGTTTGGCTGATTGCGGCTCCCACTGGCCGCAGTTTGCCATCCCAGGCCAATGGGAGCGGTGGGAAGCGGCGGCCAGCACATCCCTCGGTCCGCGTCGCTCCCATTGGCCTGGGACAGCGAACTGCGGCCAGTGGGAGCTGCAATCGGCCAAACCTGCCGACGCGGCAGGTAAACAAACTGTCCCGGCCCACCAGGGTGCTTACCCTGGTGAGCCGTGTGCCAGAGGTTGCCAACCCCTGATCTAGGTCATAAAGTAAGTGTTCATGGCTCTCGCAAAGGAATTTGTTGCCCAGTTAAATGGTTCTGCAACTTATCTTAATTATTGAATGTCACAATTCTGTTTGGATAGCTTGAGACTAGAAAGGGTTTGGAGTCAAACCCTGGATTTGAACAGCCCACATTTTGAGCAAGTTTGTGTCCAGAGCTTCACTTCATGTCTGGCTCTTTTCTGTATGATGAGAACCAAGAATCCAGATTTGAACAAACTTTGAGTGAGCTCAGATTCAGACTTTGTAGCTTGGGCCCAACAATAAAAATTCATTAATATATTGTGTACTTGCAGGCAGAAGGGCTATTCAGTTACTAGACAATGTGGGGATGCCATGGCCAGGAGTCACCACAATGTAGCTGGGCTCAGAAATCCAGCTACTGGCACTGCTAAATGCAATCTATTGTCAATCACTGCTGTATTCCTTACCAAAACTGGATGGTGAATGATCATTGGTCTGCTGCTGAAAGTGGCACTGAAATCTCCTCCAGCTCATATGTGGAAGATGAAATGCACTTTGCTAGCTACTCACAGGAAAGTAAAGAGCTTCCTGATCAAGGTATCTTTAATTGTCAACTTTTGCCGTTGTTTCAAAAATCAACGTGGGAAAGCGTCCCTTAACATTTCTGCCTTTCTTAGCCCAGATTCAGCAAAACACTTAAACTCAAGCCCTATCAGTGGGACTTAAGCCCATGCCTAGAGTTAAGCATGCACTTCACATGTTTTGTTGAATTTGGACCTTATGCATTGGCCTTAACACATTCCTTTTTTCTAAATTCAGTATTAGCCTGTAGTATGTCATTAGATTGGCACAAACACTCCAACATTCTGAAGCTTCAAACAATGGAAGATACTATTGCTATTAGGGTGAAAATATTCAAAAGAACCATTGACAAGACAACTCTTCCATTAGCTGAATCTCTTAAATGTGTCCTGCCTTTAAGTTGTTTATCCTTGTGATTCTAAAGGATTGTTTAAAAATAGGCCAACTGCTCCAGGCCCGTCTAAGTCCACAGTGACCAAAGGTCATTACCATTAGGTGGCCATTTGATTCAAAGTCCAGCATATTAAGCCAAATTCACAGTTGATGTAAATGATTGCACATTTATTGTGGTCAGTGGAATTGCATCTTTCTCCTGCTTTGCTTTTGAGGATTATTCCTAGTGGAGTCAGTGCTGGGCTGTCCAATCCAAATGGCCATGTCCAATGAGACCAGGAAGTGCAATGGCACACACATAAAAAGGAAAAGTGGCCAGATCTGGCCAATCTGTTTGGAATCCCGCTGTTATGCCCCTTGATATCTCAAAAATGTGGGTTCCATTTCAGGACAGACTGTTCAGTGAAGTTAACTTAGTGCCATCTGTGACTCTAACCCTTAGGCACACCAGCTAATTGCACTGCTTATTAACTCTCTAGGCTTTTGCCAGCCTCAGTATAGAGTTTAAACAGTCCCCTGGAAAGCCCAGTCCCTCTTGACACTAAGTAAGCGGATCCCTGGATATGGCAATGCCCCTCTGCCATGTACATTGGCCAAACCAGACAGTCTCTACACAAAAGAATAACTGGACACAAATCTGACATCAGGAATCATAACATTCAAAAACCAGTAGGAGAGCACTTCAACCTCTTCCAACCTCTTAAGTAACAGACTTAAAGGTGGCAATTTTGCAACAGAAAAGCTTCAAAAACAGACTCCAACGAGAAACTGAGCTTGAATTAATATGCAAACTAGATACCATTAACTTGGGTTTGAATAGAGACTGGGAGTGGCTGGGTCATTACACATATTGAATCTATTTCCCCATGTTAAGTATCGTCACACCTTCTTGTCAACTGTCTAAAAGGGATTATCTTGATAATCACTACCAAAGTTTTTTTCCCCTGCTGATAATAGCTCATCTTAATTAATTAGCCTCTTACAGTTGGTATGGATACTTCCACCTTTTCATGTTCTCTGTATGTATATATATATATCTTCTTACTATTTGTTCCATTCTATGCATCTGATGAAGTGGGCTATAGCCCACGAAAGCTTATGCTCAAATACATTTTTTTAGTCTCTAAGGTGCCACAAGTGCTCCTGTTCTTTTTTTGAGAAAATCCAAGTTCTTCTGTTCTGAAAAGACCAGACACATACCAAAGGTGAGTTCCTCCTTACATCTCCCTCCTTTATCCCATAAGGCAATGCTCAGTCTGATCCTGCAATGAACGTATGTAGGCTTTGTTAGTTAAATGAAAATGTAGTAAGAGATATTTGCACAATGCTAAGAATACTGAAGATGGACAGTCAAACTTCAGTTATTACCTTATAAAACTTCTGTTCAATGTTACAAGAGTCTTATAAGTTCAGCTTCTAAGGTTTATCCCAACTGTGGACGCTAGGGGTCCTTTACTTGGCAGACAAAGTCTTTGCCTCTTAAGTCCAGTCTAGCAAAAAGAACCTTGTTACCTTTCACAGGGCAGCTTTCATCCCAAACCCCAAGCCATGTGACCACTCTGACCCCCAGTGCCTACAAATGCAAAGGTGCTGGTGAGGGGGGTCCGTGAGGTACAGTAGAACACCTCGGGAACGGAGGTTGTTCGTAACTCTGAAATGTTTGTAACTCTGAACAAGGCATTATGGTTGTTCTTTCAAAAGTTTACAACTGAACATTGCCTTAATACAGCTTTGAAACTTCACTATGCAGAAGAAAAACATGGTTTTTAACCACCTTAATTTAAATGAAACAGGTACAAAAACAGTTTCTTTATCTTTACAAAAAATGTTTAAAAATTTTTCCCTTTTTTTGGTAGTTTACATTCAACACAGTACTATACTGTACAATATTTCCTTTTTTGGGGGGTCTCTCCTGCCTGATATGAGGTGTGTGGTTGACTGGTCAGTTCGTAACTCTGATGTTCTACTGTAGTTCTTTAGTGAAGTCATCCTATATCACTCATCCCTGGGTGAGAGTTTCCCCTTTCTCCATTGTCCTGTAAACAGGTTTCTACCTACTGTACTGAGAGTCAAAGAGTTTTCTCTGGACATGTAGCTTTGTAATGGGTATTAACTGACCATTCTCTCCCCAAAAGGGTATAACCACTTCTGCGGGTGAGACTCGGCAATGATTAATGGCTTGTTATCATGGGGTCTGTCCCAGCTATGTTACAGTTATGTAACACAAATGTACAGCTATTACACTTCATATGAGAAATACAAAGATTAGCACATGAGTATCACACTCATCCACTCACCAGCATTTAGGAAACTCCAAAGACTACATATTTTACTTCAGTTTTAACAATTTAATTTCAATAACATTCTACCAGCATTAAGCCTGAGTCTAAAAGGCCTCGTCTATACAACAAAGTTAGGTTGATGTAAGCTGCCTTGTGTTGACCTGTTTGTACTTGTGTTGCCATTTAAGTTAGTCTCCTACCAATGTAAGCTCTCCATTACACTGATATAGTAACAGCATCTCCCCAAGCAGCAGAGAGCCATGGGCGATGCACTGAGGTCGACACAGCGTGAATGTAGGCATTGCATTACCTGGGTTGACCCTAACAGTCCTCCAGCTCCTGTCTGACAATGTTTGACGCTGACTGCTCTAGTCACAATTGTTAACTCCACTGCCCAAGGGTCATGCATACCAGAAGCCCTGCCGTCCTCGCCTCCTCATCCCAGCACCCAGCCGCTTAAAACCCAGTGAATTTTTGAAATGCCTTTTCCTGATTGTCCATATTGGCACGCACACCTCGCAGCTCTCCATTGTTGTGTGCACCTTCCCAGCTGACCATGCCGGCTACGTGCTCTAGATGCGCTCTGGCCTGGAGTCTACAGGAGATACTGGATCTCCTGGGTTTGTGTGGAGAAGAGACTGTACAAGCACAGCTATAGACCATTTGTCGTGCCTTTAATATTGTCTCTTGAAGGAACTACCAGCTCTCCTGACCTTCTGTTTCCTTTAGATTTTCTTCCCAGGGGACTTTTCCTACCAATTCTCTGAGTTTGTTAAAGTCCATTGTCCTTATTCTCCTGCTCTCAACTATTTCCTTTCCTTGGAATAATTAAATCATTTCATGATCACTTTCACCCAAATTGCCTTCAACCTTCAGATTGGCAACTAATTCATCATTATGTACAATTGTGTCCTAAGAAATGGAAATTGTTCATGATCCTGCTCTCACTAAATTAAATGGCAAAACTCCCACTTGAGTTCAATGGGAGTTGGGGTGGCCCTGTTATATTCCACTCTTAGCATGAGTGTCACAGACAACGGAGTATAACATAGAACTGGACAAAGCACTTCTCAACATCCTTTTGCTGGGAGAAACAGAGTGCATGCAAAAGACAACGATGAAGGTTGCTTTATGAACACAGGCTGAAATAACTGTCATTTCCCTTCTATTCCCTCCATTCCAAGTGCAATTATAGTGGCATCAGCTGTTCAGGATGTTCCTCTGATTCGTTGTGGCTTTTCTCCACAAAATTGTTCTCATGTGGGGTTTCAAATTGCAGTTGGTCTTATTATTCTTCCCACAGGAAAGACACAAACACCAGCTTGTCTTCTCAATCACAGAATGCACAGTGCCAGAAGAGAAAACATTGGACTCTTCACTCCCTATGCAGGCTAATCACTGCTTCCTCTCAATAAATTCTAAACAAGATGGACAGCATGTTGACCAACTAGATATAATGATGGCCTCAAGTGACAAAACAGCACAGGGCAGCACTGGGTGATGACTGCCAGTTGCATGAGGTAACTCCATCACCTTCAAGTGTTTGGGTACTTTAGTGGTGGATCAGGGAAGGAAAGTCATTAAGCATAGCGGCCCAAATCCTCAAAGGTACTTGAGTGCCTACCTCCCATTGATCTCAAGCAGAAGTTGATTGAAAATTCACATTGGAAAACGTAATCCCAACTATACATACAAAATGATGGGTTCTAAATTAGCAGTTACCACTCAAGAAAGAGATCTTGGAGTTATCGTGGGCAGTTCTCTGAAAACATCTGCTCAATGTGCAGTGACAATCTAAAAAGCTAACAATTAGGAAAGGGATAGATAATAAGACAGTAAATATCATAATGCCATTGTCTAAATCCATGGTATGCCCACGCCTTGAATACTGCATGTAGTTTGGTTGCCCCATCTCAAAAAAGATATATTAGAATTGGAAAAGGTACAGAGATGGGCAACAAAAATGATTAAGGGTATGGGGCAGTTTCCATGTCAGGAGACATTAAAAAGACTGAGACTGTTTAGCTTGGAAAAGATGACAGGGGTGCGGGGAAATATGATAGAGATCTATAAAATCAAGGGTGGTAAAGAGAAAGTGAATAAGGAAGTGTTATTTACCCCCTATATAACAAGAACCAGGGGTCACCCAATGAAATTAATAGGCCACCGGTTTAAAACAAACATAAGAAAGTACTTTTTCACACAATGCATAGTCAACTTGTGGATCTGGATCTTGTTGTCAGGGAATATTGTGAAGGCCAAAAGTATAAATGAGTTCAAAAAAGAACTAGATAAGTTCATGGAGGACAGGTCCATCAATGTCTATTAGCCAAGATGATCAGGAATGCAACACCATGTTGTGGGTATCCCTAAGCCTCTGACTGCCAGAAACTAGGACTAAATGACAGGGGATGGATTACTTGGTAAATTGCCCTGTTCTGTTCATTCCCTCTGAAGCATCTGGCAGTGGCCATGGTTGGGAGACAGTTTACTGGGCTAGATGGACCATTGGTCTGACCCAGCATGGCCACTCTTATGTTCAGAAGTCTCTATTTTTAGAAGAATTTACAAAACAAAATATCCCACTTGTATAGAGCATAGAAAAAGGTGTCACTTCTTTGGGCTTTGTGGTCTTGTTGTAGCAAATATATCAATCAAACATAACAGGGCAAATTAATCCCTATGGTAACTCTCTCCCTATTTTAGGAATTTCAATTGCTCTCATCACTGGTGTAAGTAATTGCTTGAAGCTAATGGAGTTATTACAGAGATTATTTGGACTCAATGTTTCTGTATGGCCAAATGTCCTCCTTGTCATTTGATCTGAGGGAATTATTGTCTACCAATGAGAGCAGGGAGCTGGAATTTAGAATTCCTGAGTTCTGTTCCAAGGTCTGCCAGGGCCAGATTGTGCCCAACCCTTTAGCAACTGCACAAAGAGCCTTTCCTCACGTGTTCTCCGTGTGGGAGCCAGCACAGTTCCAGTCTCTTCATTCTCATCAGCTCGGGTTCTGCTCCTGGTAGTGCCTGAGGGTGCAGCCCACTTCAGAAAGATGAAGAGGGGCAGGCTGAAGGTAGGGCCAGCCCACTAACCTCTTTCAGAGCTGATACATAGTGGAGAGGAGGGCATGCTACAACTTCCTAAGGAACTGTACAGTGGGTGTGCTGCTTCTCCATGTTGCCTCCTTGAGGAATAATGCCGCCTAGATCTCACACTAGCACAGAACCACTCCGCACTGCCTCTGGCGCGGGCTCATGCCCAATAGACATTATCTGGTCCCTGATCTCTTTGTGGCTCAATTTCCCCCATCTGTTAAATAAGAATAACAGTTACCCTCCTCACAAGGAGTGGGTGGGTATTGGGAGGCTTAATTAGGTAGGTTTTACAACTTTGACATCTCTAGATGAAAGGCATGAGAGCAGCACAAAGTCGTATCGATACATATACATATATTTACCACCACAGAAACTGCTCAGCACACTGAGACTTTTGATGAACAGCACTGGGAAGCGCAGACCATCCAAAGGAAACCCCTCGCTATGCTTCAGAGGGAGGAATAAACGTCTTTGTTTTCACTTGTTCAAAGCATCTTTTTGTTTCTTATCAGGAAGCATAGACCAACATCCAAAGTCTCCTGGCTCAGTCAGGACATCAGCAGATATCTCTGCCATCACGATTTTCTGGTAACGTTAATCAGCTGATGATCACACTGTTCCCTTTTGCACAAACAAAGCTGATGTATTTACAAGAAGCAATTCTTGTAGGTCAATTCCCTCTGCTTTCAGTTGGAATTGATCAGTTTCAGGTTTCTAATCTCTGCTTTCAATTGGAATTGATCAGTTTCAGGTTTCTAATATCTTTTGATGAACAAATCCATGTTGTATTCATCTCCCGGATATGTAGGCTAGGAAGTGTCTTATGGGAAGGATCTCTGTTTTCACTCATGCTCACTGAAAACCTTGATTAAGTAACACATCAGCATAAGATAAACCAGTCATGAAGATCCAGTGCCGCGTTCAGAACTGTAATGAACAAGGCGTTCTCAGCACCAGCTTGTTTCTCATTTTAACAACTAACCAATTATTGCCCAGTGCCAGAATAAAGAATTTTGGGGCCCTCTGAACTATGGAAATTGCCTTCCCCCCACTTTCATTCAAATTTGGCCCAGCTGCCTCCATCATAATGGAGGGGTGGCAGGATCAAACCTGAATGGCCCCATGCAGCCGATCCAGCGCCACCAACCAAAATCTGGTGCTTTGGGGCCCCCTTGAGATGGAGACCTAGCGCAAGTGCTCCTACTGCACATTGGTTAGTCCAGGCCTGCTCTGGGATTCCTTTCTGAATTGGTTTGCCACAAACTATCAATGCACCTCTCTGTGTAACCAGAGGCTGCAGCAGAGTGAAACATCCACCACAAAGGGGCTCTCGGGGATTGGCTTTTATTTCCCAGTTATTTAATTTTCCTCAACAGATGTTTTCTTGTGTTCGGTGAAACCCTTTTACATCTTCTATTCAGAAAAGTAGAAAGGTATCGCAAATGCGGGGGGCTCCCCTAGGAGCTGAACTGCACAGAGTAATGGTGATTGCAGTGCAGGAACAAATTAAGGTGACAATCTGAGACTGCACAAAAATGTTTGCTGTGTGAAACCAAACACAATAAATCTGATGAAGGGAGCAGATATGTCAGCCTTGTGCCTCCCTGGGAATTCTTCTAAACTGTACATATGTGCATCCTGAAGGCTATAATTGCTGATTATTAATGGACACTGAATGTTTTACGGTACTGCACAGAACATTAGTTTGTCAGAAAACGCAAATAGATTTTGTAAAGAGCTACACTCAGCTGAAAGCTACATAGAACTTGCCGCATGGGAACAGATCCAGTGTCCATCTAGATGAGTAACCTGTCTGACAGCAAGTAATGTCTGATGTTTCAGAGGAAGGCATGGATGCCAGTCTAATATATTTAGGGTGGCATGCTCAGGCATATCACTGTTAGTTAAGAGAAGCTGGGTTCTAGTAGTCCCAGATTTTACAGTGACTTTGTCTTGGGTTCAGTTTTCCCATCTGTAAAATGGGGATGTTTACACTGCAGTATCTCTTAGGAGTGCTGTGAGGCTTATTTGAGAAAACCTTTGAGAGTCTTAGGTGGAAGAGGATATAATAATGCAAAAGTATTATGAATTGTGCAAGATCAGTTGTTAGCACTTTGTATAGCCAACAATGCTTAAGTACGGTTAATACTACACAATGAGGAGAGATTTCATCCTCACCCTAGCTGGGGATCAGTTTACACTGAAGCATGAAGATTTTTCTCAGCATTAGGGAACTTAAGTTGTTGCTTTCTGTGTAACTCCAGGAAAGAACATTTTAATGCAGCCACCTGCCCAAAATAGCTCAGTTTCCAGCAGCAGAGGAGCTGCCAGTTCTTCTATTTTAAATCATGTTAACTCATTGTTGTAATGTGAATCTAGCATAGGGCTGCCACCTGTGTGTAATTGTTGTGAGGGACCAAACCTTGTGGTGACAGTGATACTGTGAGCACTGGAGAGGAGTCAGCTCACCTTGGGACTTTTCACCCCAACACAATCCCTATCTCCATCCCACCCTGAGCCCCAAGACCCTTCTTCCAAACCCATGTGTTTGTAGTGGGCCAGTTTAGAGTACAGCAACTGGAATAAATCTAGAGTAACTTCATGGCCTTCAATGGACCAGGGGCGGCTCTAGACATTTCGCTGCGCCAAGCACGGCGTCATGCCACAGGGGGCGCTCTGCCGCTCGCCGGTCCCGCAGCTCCGGTGGACCTCCCACGGGCACGCCTGCGGGAGGTCCACCAGAGCCGCAGGACCAGTGGACCCTCCGCAGGCATGCCGCTGAAGGCACCCTGCCTGCCGCTCTCCTGGCGACCAGCAGAGCGCCCCCCCGGCATGCCGCCCCAAGCACGTGCTTAGTGTTCTGGGGCCTGGAGCCGCCCCTGCAATGGACTCATATCAGTGTAAGTAGAGTAGGATTCAGGCTACTGCTTTATCCTTTGTACTCTACCATGCCTAGAAGGCCAGGAGGTGCCTGTTCACTAGGAAGTACTCTGGGGGCCTAATTTTCAAAAACAGATACCTAAATTGTGTCCATAAAATGTACAGCTGCAAACAGGAAACTTCAGGCACAAAACACTCACTTGTCAGTGCAATTACCTATTCTGCACACACAAGTGTATTCATTTGCACTTAGTTATCACCCAGCTGTGCCTGTGTGATCAGATTTTGCAGATCAGCGCGACATAAACATCTGTTTTTGAAAGCTTAGCATTCTTTAGGAGAGAACGCAAGATGGCCCAACAAATGGGCCTCTCCTTTTTAAAAACCAACCTCTGGCCCAAATTCCCTATTTGTGTAAGCAGGTGCACTGGAGTTGTTCAAGTGAGTTTGATCCTCAGTATCTAATAAAAAGAAAATGTAGGAGACAGAGGGGGAATTGACAACCGTTATCACATCCTCTTTTCTAGACACAAAAACATGAAGGGAGCAGGGAAAATAGTATTTATTTTGTTTAGTTCTAGAACTGTTCATTGATGTTAAACTCCAAACTTTACTATTCAGTTCAGGCTGCAGACCTGACACAAGAGTCAAATTCAATCTTATGTTCTTAGCCAATCCCTACTTTGTATGTAGATGAGATTTTAAAATGGAGGCAGAATAAATGTCTATATTATATAATATTGAGTTATAGAGAAATGCACATAGTACATGCCTTGCACAAGAAGTTGGGCATATTTACATAATGAAAAACAAAACTATAACCATTTTGGTCATAACAGCCACCATTCTCTTGCCAGCTTGCATCCATCCTTTAACATCTTTAGCTTTCACTTCAAATCAAGCAAACACTTAGGCAGAAACACAAGCCTTGCACTGTGCTCTCAGCAAACTCTGACTCTGGCAGAGCAGGATGGGAGGTAAATTCCACAGCTAGATACTCTTCTCCGAGAATGCTCCCCTGCCCTCAGGCATCATGTAGGGGCTGTCAGTATTATCTTGGCTGTTTGGAGATGGCAGCTGGAGACATCTGTCTGATTTTTTGAGGAGCAAAGGATACAAAACCCAAAGGCAATATACAACCCTGGTTTAATTATATCTCAACCTCTTTTGCTGCATTTCTAAAATACAGACTAAAGGCCAGTGAGACAGATGAAGGGAGAGCAGAGGTAAAAACTTAAGCAACTCGAGATTCTCCTGTTAAAGTGAGACTGAAAGTACTTCCTGTGCTGTAGTTAATGCTAGTTCCCAAAACTATTGCAGAAAGCACTTTACAGGCCAAAGAACTCGGTTTCCCCATGACTAGTATGGCCCAATGGCCCTTCATTAAGTTCCCCGTTTGGCTTTTGCAAACAAAGTACACAAATCTTTTTCTCATTCCACTTTTTTCTTTCTTGTGGGATGGTTATTGATTTCTACAATTGTCCATTGCTGCCTTCTCCTGTCATATGTGTTCTTTCAAAGTGGATCCTGTTGACATTCACTGTCTCACAAAGAAGTAAAAGCTTTAAGTGAAAACAATATGAATCACAAGAAGGTTATAATATACTGACCAGGAAAAGGAAGCAAATTTGTGTGCATTTCCATAGCAAAATTCCAATCAAGTTGTCTTACATATTACATTGGAAAGACTAAGTGTTTCCAGATACATGATTTGAAGAGATGCTGTCAAATAGGTTAGGGCCAAAAATGAGTGTTTTGGTTTTTTTATTTTTTTTTAAGTTATGTTTACAAAACCTAAAAACAGAAATAAAATGAATCCATTAAAATGTTACTTATGTGGTCAATGCAATCTATAGCACAGGATTAGAATGAAAGGGTGACCAGAAATTGTATCTGAAAGGTGGATAGACACTTTTCTCATTGAGGACCGTTTGTGTGCAGCTGCTGCTATTGCTGTTGTCTCAGGCTGTCTGACATGATGTAGACTTAGTTTTCATAGTTGCAGCGCATGCTTAGCATGAAGATACTGGAGGAATTACAGCTGTAATGAAAGGAAAAGCTGATCTGGAGCAGGATTTCAGCTGAGAAACTAATAGAATCTTTGGGGACATGGCATTTTCAGCAATAATGGGTGAACGTTAAAGGATTTAGGGCAGATAAACACCACAAGAATTACAAGTAAAAGTCCCTAATAAGTCCGGAGGGGAGTTAGAAAAATAAACAAGTTTGTTTGTTGAAAGGCATCATAGTTAGAATGGTGCTGGGAGCCAAGAATAGACAGTTCTAGTTCTGGCTCTGCCACTGATTCAGTGTGTGACTGGACAAGTCACTTAACCTTTGTTGTATCTCAGTTTTCCCTTATATGAAATGGGGATAATATAGATCTACCTACCTCACAGGTATATTTGAAAAATTAGACATTTCAATTTCTAAAAAAAACCCCAAACCAATCCAATAGGCTCTATCAATTAAAATATCACATACACAATTTAAACCTCTAGAAAGTTATTTCAGCCTGCCAAAAGCTAATGATACAATCAGGCCAACACAATAAGTAAGTCTCTCTCCCCACCTCAAAGCATCACTTCTTCCATAGTTAACCCATGGAAATATAAAGTGTTAAGTGTTATTAAGACTCAGATCTTGATTCAACTCTGTTGCCTGCTGTGCAATTTCAGGGTCAGAATTAATTCTTCCTAGTTCTGGCTTGGTCCACAGCTCTCCAGCAGGATACTGAATTACTTCATCAGACCAACTTCTCTCTGGCTCATCATATCCCAAGGGGCATGGCACCATTTCCAACAGCTTAACCCTTTCAGTGCTGTCCCATACACCTTAAAAGCTTATCCAAACCTCATAGGCTGGGGGTGAATGGGAGAGGGGAGGAATCCGAGTGTGGGAAATCCCATGCCTTTCTTGCAAAATAAAATTCTTCCCAGATCAGTTCTGAACCTCAAAAATTCAGTATGGTGCAAGTTACACAGACAGTTGTGTGCCATGATCAAGTCATGCTCCAGGTATTTTCACATGCAAAGGGTGACATTGTTTTTGAGAAGCGTGGTGACTAAATATGAGTCTGGTGGTGAACTGTATGGATTTCTAAATGCAGAGGTAGCAAATCATTGCCAGTGAGATTAAAGTTCATGGGAATAATTTAAAAGGGGTCGTAAAAAGACGGTTAAAGTAGTAAATAAAGATAAAGCATCAGGAATTCTGAACCTGCAAACCTGGAAATCAGCATCTATAGGAGGCAAGAGTTCTGTGGATCCCACTGCTTGTGTGAACACCTGTGTGCTTCCCATTGCGAGCACTTCTGTTGTATGTGGACACCAGGGGTGGAATCATGGGCCTGTTGAAGTTACCAACAAAACTCCCATTGACTTCAGTAGGACCAGGATTCACCCAAGGTGTGTTATCTATACCGGGGGTTGCAATGGGTATTGTATGCCAAAATGTCGAGTGTAGATGGGGCCGATGAATGCGAAGATATAGATAGGATAGTCTCATTATTCCTGAAAGGAGCTGCAGGTTAAGTGCCATGAAGACATGGGCATATCTTCCAGGGGACAGAGAAAGAGGAGACGGCAGAGGGTCTGGAAAAGATGCAGGAGTTAAATGATCATGCTTATAACAGAACAATTGGATCATGGTCTGGTAGAAGTCTGGAGCCACTAAATCCAGAATCATGTGTTCAAAGCCTGAAGTCATTGCTCAGCCATTACACAGGCAAAACGTCCAAAATCAAAATAAATGTTGTCTGAATACGGACTGTAAGATTGGGCCCATCAGTTGTATACCAATATTCTCACATACTCTGCTCAGCAAGGGAATGGCTTTACAGGTAAGTAAAATAATAATCATACAACAGAACATAAGCCTCACTCTAGGTTTTCTCTTAAGCTTGGTTGTTTCTAGGTTCCTCCAGGCCTCTTTTGTCCTAGTTCCTACACCCTACAAAGTAGGCCAACCTCCCTTATGTCCCAGGAATACAGGCCATACCCACAGTTAAGAGGGTGCACCTGCCATGACTGGTCAGCAAGCTTCATTAGCTTTACACAGGATTTGAATATGTACTCATGGGCGCCAACTTATATGGGCTCCTGGGGCTTTAGCCCCAGGAATATTCACAGTAAGGGGCTCTGCTCCAGCAATATTTGGAGCTAGGTTTCTCCCCTGCTCTGGGCTGCCGGCAGCCGCCGGGAGCCCAGAGCCTTTTAAATCCCAGCCGCGGCCGGGAGTCAGAGGGCTCTGCGCTGCCCGCTGCGGCGGGGATTTAAAGGGCTCTGGGCTCCCCGCGGTTGCAGGAAGCCCAGAGCCCTCTGATTCCCGGACGCGGCTGGGATTTAAAGGGCTCTGGGCTGCTGGCAGCCATGGGGAGCCCAGAGCCCTTTAAATCCCAGCCGCGGCGGGGAGTCAGAGGGCTCTGGGCTGCCTGCAACCGCGGGGAGCCCAAAGCCTTTTAAATCCCACCGCGGCCGGGAATCAAAGGGCTCTGGGCTCCCCGCCGCAGTGGGCAGCCTAGAGCCCTTGTCCCCAACTGCCCCCTCCTGAGACCCCACCCAACTTCCCCCCAGGACCCTCCTACCTGTCCCCTGATAAACCTCCTGGACTCCCATGCCTATCCAATTGCCGCCTGTCCCCTGACTGCCCCTCTGAACCTCTGCCCCATCCAACCCCCCCTGCTCCTTGTCCCTTGACTGCCCCCTGGAACCCCCTACCTCTTCTCCAACCCCCAAACCGCTTACTGTGCCATTCAGACCAGCGTGTCTGGCTCCATGCAGCTCCAGACAGTTGCTGCCATGCTCCCCCATGGAGCCCACAGCCCTCTCCCACCCCCAGCACCTGCCTTCCAGATTTGAACACCTCAAAATTCAGGAGTGCTCAAGCTCGGTTTGGGCAGCTTTTACTTCATTTCTCCCAAATCAGTTTCCCCTGCAAGGTGCCAACTGAAGGTGTTGGAGAACAGAGAGATCGGGTGGCCTCCTAATGCCTGGAAAAGAGACAAAGACCGGAGGAGGGAGTGTCAGTGCCTGTGCGGACTTCTGGGAAGTGCACGGTGTGGAAGGGGATGCTGTGATGCTTTGGAACAACTCCATACAAAGCCAGTCAGGACTCTGGGGGAGCCTCCTCTCTTGGAGCCAACTGTCTCCAGGGCAAGAAGCTTACACCTTCCTGGGTCTGACCTCGGAGCATTCAGCATGCCCTTCCACGTCATGCACTTTCCAAAGTGAGTCTGCCCAGGCTGGTCCTGGGGCAACCAGAGGTCCCTGCACCCCAACTCCGCAGTCAGATGTGACTCTCAGCCAGACAGTAAAACAGAAGGTTTATTACATGACGGGAACACAGTTTAAACAGAGCTTGTTGGTACAGAAAACAGAACCCCTCTGTCAGGTCCATCTTGGGGGGTGGGGAGCCAAGAACCAAGTTCTGGGTCTCTCCCCATTTCCCCAGCCAGCTCCAAACTGACACGCCCTCCTCTAGCCTCTGTGTCTCTTCCGGACAGGGAGGCCACCTGATCTCTTTGTCCCCAACACCTTCAGTTGGCATCTTGCAGGGGAAACTGAGGCACTCACACAGTATTCAGAGAAAATATTAAGATCATTCCCACTTCATCACAACAGGTGCAACAAAATATAATACTGTATATTGAAGTAGGCAAGTGCTGCTTCTGACTTTCCACTTTTAATTGACCCTTGTAATCTTGTGGCACTGACGCATTGTAGCTTCATTTTATATCGGCTTACAGGGCGGGAACCGGGGGGGCACCACCATTTTGGGCCCCACCAAAAATTATACAAACCTGCCGCCTATGTATGTACTAACCACACGGGTCAAGAGAAGAGTCCTGCTGACCTGTTACACCCTAGCACTGACTCCTTCTGTGGTGCTGGGTGAATCTACTTCAATTGCTCCATCTGTTAAACAGGTCATCATATGCCCTTGTAGATGTTTTGCCTGGGTTAATTAGGGAACGTTTGTAAAAGCCTTTGAAGAGAATACTTCATTAATAATTGATCCCTTTTCATCAGGGGATCTCAAAGCACCTACTACAAACATTAATTCAGTTTCACATCAGCCCAGTGAACTAGGTAAAATCATTCACATCACCGTTTTACAGAGGAGAAAACTGTAGCCCAGAGAAGTTAAGTAACTTGCCTGGGGACATGCAATGTGCCAGTGGAAGAGCTGGGAGCAGAACCCAAATCTCTTGACGCGCAGTCCCTTGGCCTAATCTCTAGTTGTGCTTCCTCCTTGAACACTGAGAGATGAAAATGTTAATCAAGTACCAAATAACACTATTATGGGTGTGGGGGAGAAAGATTTCCTGGAGAGAGGGGCCATTTTACATCAATCATTCCCTCCTCCACACCCACCCACCCACTGACTTCAGGGATTTTGCGAAGCACTAAAGATGATGCAGTTTGGTACATTTTAATCAGTTTCTTCCCCCATGAAATTATGTTCCAAATATTGCTAATAACTAAACACAGTGCAACAAGGTACTATGTGTTCTGTCCTGTAAAGCCACTATTGATAAATGATAGCATGGCATCCCAGATGGGGCGGTAGGCCTCTGCCGTGGGACTGGGACTCCCCTCTGCACCCACATTTCACCTCATTGGACATGCCACATGCCAAGGGTAAGGTACTATGACTCAGGGTGAAAAGTAATGTGAGGGAAAGACAGCAGTTTGAGCACCACGTAGAGCAGACAAGCCAGGAGAAAGGCCTGAGATGATGGGAGAAGAAGAGATACTAAAATCCACGTCTGCAGTGGAAGGAAAGGCAAACTAAAGTCTTGTATGAGAAGGAAGCAAATCTGTTAGAAATGGTCTAGAAAAAATGAATTTCAGATCCAAATTTGGCCCCTTGAAAAAAATCCATGGTGTCAGGAGCAAGGGTTCTGATTCAGAGCGATACAGAGCGCAAGTGCTGTGAAATGTGGATTTGGCATCTAAATTCCCCACCCCCAGGGACTGAAGTGGCAAACTGGAGCCAAGAGTTTGGTTCGGGACTGCCCCCAGCATGTACAGGATGGTTGTTTATAGTTGCAGTTTTCAACCTTTTTTGATCCCCAACCCACAAATGGCCAAACAAATGATCCTTTAACTCACAATATCCCACCATCCTGTCAGAGTCTGATGTTGGCTGGGTTAGGAGCTTCTTCCTGCTGGTGCAGTGCTCAGCTCCCAGGGTGGGAGGGGTCACCAGAAGGGGCTGTGAAACCAGCTTCACAGACCCTTTAAGCATCACTTCTGCCCAGGACCACCGTGGTGAGGGGAGAGGGTGCTGAGGAGCTACTCTGGGCCTGGATGGGGGATTGAAGGGGGTGGAACAGGGGCAGAGGCAGCAGCAAGAGGAAGGAAGCTGCTGCTTCTTCCTTGTCCCTTGTCCAGCCTGTTCCTATAGGGCCAAGGATTTTGATGCCCTCAGAGAGCAGGGGGTGTGTTCCAACAGGTGCTCGATTGGCTGAGCGGTACTGGTCTATTAGGGTGGGTCCAGGAGAAAGGGATTATAAATTGAGGCTGTTATTCTAGCTGTAGGTAAGGGGGTGTCTGATATGAAATTCCACTTTGTGAGTTATTATTAAACATTTATATTTCTATTGTGATATATTGTGACTAAAGGCCTTGGCCATAGAGAGGACATTGGAGTAAATGCCATAGAGGATGTCATGGTTCAGAGCAATAGTACCTCTGCTCCCCCTTCATGGTCCACTAAGGGCATCCACTCTCAGGCATCCAGCTCCCAGCCGTCACCTCTGTTGGGCCGAGATATGGGCTGCACAGTTCTCTGCACACACTGTGAATTCCATAGCCAGTCAGACGGTCTCTGCAGGCCTGCTTTGCTTTCTCTCCAGAGGCTGTAAACAGCCTAAGTGCCTACAGCTGTAAGGTACCACCCCTCTTTTCCTAAGCAAGAACGTTTATTCTTAAGCATAACAGTGAAGACATATTAAAACAATGAAAGAACCTACTCCACACTTGCTAATAAGCTTAATAGAGATCACCCCCAACTGTAACAAGGGCTCTGGTAGGTGATCAGTCCTTCAAACCCCACCAAGGAGTTTTTCTGTGGTCACAAGTTCATAACATCCTTGACTCAGAACAAGCTTCCTCATGAATCTGTGATTCGTTCCTTTGGGCCTCTGATCTTGTCCTCATGACACGGGATCATCAGACAAAGGTCCCCTCCTCAGGGCAAAGCTTCCAAGGCTGAGCTCTTGCATAACTGGAAAGGGTACATTTGCATATGCCTCTTCTAGAGATTTCCTGGGAAACCCACATAACTTTAAAAGTTCATTC
Organism: Mauremys mutica; assembly: GCF_020497125.1. Classification (NCBI taxonomy): domain Eukaryota; kingdom Metazoa; phylum Chordata; order Testudines; family Geoemydidae; genus Mauremys; species Mauremys mutica. Next base: position 157,087,848 of record NC_059074.1, on the reverse strand, counting down.
TTGTCTGGCCCATTGTTTCAAATAGTCCTTTAATGCTCATACCACTTCCCAGGGTTTACATCTGTCATGTCCCCACCTCCCCGAGACATTACATACAATCTCACATGAATATTTTCATTTTTATACAATTAGCTCATAAGATACTTAAGGTTAATAAAATAAGGTTTGTCCTGGATATTGGAAAATTGCCAGACCTGTCACAGAAGGCAACTCAAAATGCCACGATGCAGAAATTATTGGGTGAGACTCTATGGCCTTTGTTATGCAGGAGATCAGACTACATGATCATAGTAGATCCTTCTGGCCTTAAATCTATGGCTGTTTGGGAAGGGAACGGGTTTCAAGCAATACACCCCCCAGACTGTACCTACGTAGCTAAGAAAAACAATGCAAAGAGGGTGTGGAAGAATCTTTCAGAGGGGAATGAGATCCAGGGAAGAAAGAGACAAGTTGGCACTAATCAGCATTTCAAGAACAAGGTCAAAACTAAAGGTGAGAGCAGTTGCCGGCTTGCTAGGCAGGTGGCATAGTTATGCCAAGCAGGGAACTGACTCACGTTAATGCTTCTGTCTTTGGTGATTTGTTCCAAGTCAGGAGGAGGCCACTTTTATTTTTTTTAATTAGAATGAAATCAGGGGTTACAGAGCTCAGCTGCATTTGAGAGGCCAAATGAATCAATTCTGTACTAGAAGAGGAGAAGAAGCATCCTGGTGTGAGGTGTCATTGGAGACAGGTGAGTTGAGGACTGCCTACTGCCAGATGTTTGGGAATTACTGTGGGCATTCACAACTACAGAGGGTTTTTAGTCACAGCCCTTCTATACTTTGCATCTCCCAGGTTAAAACCACAGGCCAGACTCACCTCACTGGTACAGAGGTTTATACCTCCCTGCACCAGTGAGTGCTGCTATACCCCAGGGCAGGGCTGGCTTTAGCAAGTGCGGGGCCCGATTCAAACAGTTTCAACGGGGCCCCAGCAGAGATGACTGAAAAAAACCCCCCACATATAAAAAAAACACGTGGGGCTTGTACTCAACAGGCGACACTCCCAGTCTTGGGAGGCGGGTCCTTCACTCGCTCCGGGTCTTTGACGACACTGAAGGACCTGCCGCTGAAGTGCTGCTGAAGACCTGGAGTCAGTGAAGGACCCGCCGCCGAAGTGCTGCCCAAGACCCGGAGCGCTGCCGGGTGAGTAAAAATTAAAAAGGAGCCTCTAGCTAGGGAAGGGATTCTCGGCCACTTGCTCCCCCTGGCGGCCCTGCCACTGGGCACGGGGCCCTCTTAGGAGCGGGGCCCAATTCGAGGGAATTGGTGGAATTGGCCTAAAGCCGGCCCTGCTGGGTGGAAGAAGTAGGGTGTGGTCAGAGTACAGTGGGTTGTAATCCTGGACTTGCCAATGGCCACCATGTCCATCACTGCAAGATATTCCTGCTGCCACCCAAGTACTCTGTTCCCTCGCTTCAGGATACAAGTAACTCCCTGCTACCTTCCAGGCTGCTATACTTGTGTGTGTGGAAATGCTGCCCTTCAGGGAAAAGGCCAGCACAGGCTGCCCCAGACACAGAAATGCTCCCCATGAAACAGCATCCCTCGCTGCCAGCTACTCAGTGCAGCATGACGCATGCTGAGCACCACATTCTTGCCAGCACCTTCAGTCTGGAGTGCCAGCTCCCTTCAACTAGTATTCCCTCACTGGATCATGAGTAATAAGGGCTCCTGCAGGACTGAGCCTGGAGAGGCTGCCAAGAAAATCCCCAGGTATGATTTTTATGTGCTGAAAGGCCTATGCAAGAGCCTGCTGCTGGGAGAGGGTGAGTCTCACCAGCAAGGTGAAACTCTGATTTATTCAAGCGACTATGTGCTTTTAGTAATTGGAAGGGTATCCTGGGAAACGGCTGGATGAAAGACACAATCTCGCGCTGCATCACCGGTTGATTCTGCATGATAATGCGGTTTGGTTAATTCTTGGCCAGTCCTAACTAAGATTAAAACTGAACGTCCCTAAACATGCTGCTTAAGTGAAAGTTTCTAGCAACTAGGCAAATGGAAGGTTTATTTATTCATTAATTTGAGGAAGTATGAAAGGAAAAGTGGCCTTTATTTTAATATGAGCTGGATAAAGCTGCAACCAAGGCATATCTAAGATTTAATTTGACACTTATGTCCAGACCACAAGTGCTGCTGTATCCTATGGTTGGGCTGACAGAATAATGTGCAAAAAATAGATTTTTCTGGATCAAGAGCTCCTAAATGCTGAGGATAAATGATAATACTTGGGGCACTAGCCAGCCCTCAGGGAACTGGGAATGGACCATGGCTATGGCTACACTAGAGTTTAGAGCAGCGCAGCTGTATCAATGCAGCTGCGCCACTATAAGCCTTCTATTGTAGCCGCTGTATGCCAATTGGAGGGGGCTCTCCCGTCGACTCAATGAATCCACCCCCAACAAGCGGCAACGGAAGTTATACCGACAGAAGTGGTAGTGTAGACATGCCCTATGAAATCATGTCTGAATCTGGCACAGATTGGAAGGTTGACACCTCCGGGTAGATGTGAAAAGGGAGCATGATCTCAGTCTGGATTCCAGTGGCCAGGTAGCCATCGCTCACATTACTGCCATCGGCACCCTTTTTATTGAAGAAAGGCCAAGGATTGAATGGGCTGTGCAGAGGCTGCTGTTAAATTAGAAACTATCCACTAGATGAGGATTAAGGCACATTGGCAAGGCACTGTGGGGAATCCTGAGCTGCACTGCACACATTCTGCACTCCCTTCTAGTGGGGAGAGAGTAGGCCAGTCTCCTTAGCCTTGCCCACACAAGGGATGTTTTGCAAAAACAATCCCCACGGTTCTGGGTCCTCAGGTGGCAGAAATGATGGGGGCCTTAGTGTAGACAAAGCTCCGGTTGCCATCAGAGTTTTTAGTTCAGTGTTTTGACCTCTTCTGAGGCTGTTCTGCTCTTGGCAGAGACCACCAACAGGGGTACCTGCTGTGGGGACAGTGTGATTTTGGACTGCATTGGTTGAGACAACAGTCTCTCCAGAACAGATAGATATTTAGTCCACGAAATAATATACCTGAACATGCAAGAATTTCCTTTAAATAACATCCTACCTGACCTCAACATGCCATAATTTAATAGAGGTGAATGGGATGTAACGCAACATGGGTTTACCAAAGGTAGGTCATAGCAGACCAACCTGATTTCCTGCTTTGAGAAAATAACTGGTTTTTTAGATAAGGAAAGTGCAATAGATCTAATATACTTGGACTTCAGTAAAGTATTTCAGACATTACCACCTGGGAAATTATTAGTTAAATCAGAGAAGATGGGGATCAGTAAAGCATTGTAAGGTAGATAAAGAATTGGCTAAAGGGGGACAAGGCAACAGATTGTGGTGAAAGGTCAATCATCAGACTGGAGGGAGGTTACTACTGCAGCTCCTCAAAGATCGGTTGTCTTGGGACCAATCTTATTCATGATTTTTATTAATGACCTTGGCAGAAAAAGTAGGAGTGCGCTAATGAAATTTGCTGATGATACAAGGCTGGGAGGCATCATCAGTACAGTGGAGGGTGGGAATATTACACAGGAAGATCTGGATGACCTGGAAGACTGGAGTGACAGAAATGGGATGAAATTCATTAGTACAAAGTGCAAGGTCATGCCCTTAGGGTCTAATAATAAGAATTTCTGCTACAAGCTGAGGCTCATCAGTTGGAAGTGACAGAGGAGCAGAGTGTACGGGTTGATCACAGGGCCACCAATGTGTTGCAGCTATGAAAAAGGCAAATGCTATCTTAGGATGTATTAGGTGAGGCATTTCCAGTAGAGACAGAGAAGTGTTAATGCCCATTATACAAGGCACTGGTGAGACCTCATTTAGAATATTGTGTATAGTTCTGGTCAGCCAGGTTCAAGACAGATTAATTTAAACTGGAACAAGTGCAGAGAAGAGCTACTCGGGTGCAGGGCCGGCTCCAGGCACCAGCATTCCAAGCTGGTGCTTGGGGCGGCATTCTGCAAGGGGCGGCAATCCCTGTTGTTTTGCCCCCAAGCAGCACGCTGAATTGCCGCCGCAGGCGGCGGGGACAGTCCGTGTGCCCTTAGGGCAGCAGGCGCATTTCCGCAGTGGTGGCAATTAAGCAGCAGTTTCTATGTTTAGCTGTCCACTGCGGCTTCAGCTAAACATAGAAGCTGCTGCCGAATTGCCGCCACCGCGGAAACGCGCCTGCTGCCCTAAGGGCACACGGACTGTCCCCGCCGCCCGCGGCGGCAATTGGGTGCGCTGCTTGGGGTGGTGAAAACTGTAGAGCCGGCCCTGCTCAGGTGATCAGAGGAATGGAGGACCTATCTTATGAGAGGAGATTGGTAGAGGTTGGCTTGTTTAGTCTAACAAAAAGAAGTCTGAGAGGGGAGATGATTGCTCACTATAAATACATTAAAGGGGTAAATACCATGAAGAGCTAGTTAAGCTAAATATTGGCACAAGAACAACTGGGTATAAAGAACTGCCATGAACAAATTCAGGCTGGACATTAGAAGAAGATTTCTAACTATCAGAGGAGTCAGGTTCTGGAGCAGCCTCCCAATAGGAATTGTGGGAGTCAAACAACTTAATTAGTTTTAAGAGACAGCTGGACAAATTTATGAGTGTAATTGTATGATGGGGTTGCTTGTGATGGCAGGGCTCAATAGCCCTGGGACTCATTTCCAGTTTATGTCTTATGTTCCTAAAGCTCATGCTTCAAGGTTTCAGCCAGCCACTAGCACGGGTCAGGAAGGGATTCTTTCCTGCCACCCCTATTGTATTCTGGGAGGATTTTTTGTATCTCCTTCCTCTGAAGCATCAAGGACGGCCATACCTGGAGATAGGATATTGGGCGGGGTGGGCCAGGGTTCTGAGGTGGCACCAAGTATTCTCTCTCTCAGGTGCTTGGTTGGCTGGTTCTTGCTCACATGTTCAGGGTCTAACTGATCGCCATATGCAGAGCTGGGAAGGACATTTTCCCCAGGTCAGATTGGCAGTGACCTTGGGGATTTTTTTGGCCTGTCTCTGCAGCATATGGGTGCAGGTCACTTGCCAGGATTATTTGGGTATCTCTCACTTAATCAAGTATCAGAGGGGTAATTGTGTTAGTCTGGATCTGGAGGAGGAGACAAGAGGTTGTAGCAGTCAGGAGTGGGAGAACCAGGGTGAGGGGGACGGTAGCTGGAAGAGGAGTAAGAAGCATTGGCAGACCAGATCCAGTAGGGGGCAGGGCAGAGGGGCTGACACAGGTGCAGCCCCTATGGGTTTTGTCACCCATGGCAGAAAACCATTTTTGCCCCCCATTCCCCTTCCCACCCAACAGGCGCAAGCAAAAAAACCCAAACAAAAATGGGGATTTGGTGCCCTCAAATGCTAGCACCCAGAGTGCCTGCCCTGATGGTCCTCTCCTACAGCGAACCTGCAGATGCAGCGAGGGGTTGTGGGGGGGACAGGATCAGAGGGAGGAGAAGAGAAGGGTTTGGCCGGGGGTGTATAGGCAGGGATGTGGGGAGGATAGGAGCATAGTAGGAGGGTGGCAAGAGCCAGGCCCAGAGGATGGGTAAGCTAGGGGGCAGGTGGAAGGTGGCAGGAGCCAAGAGCAGGGATTAGATGCAGAAGGGGAGTTTGCATGTACATTTTTTGTTAGCACAATTTAGGGTAAGAAGATAATGAATAATCCAAGGCCAGATTATATGCTACACCCAGATAGGTGTGCAAGAGTTTTTTCCTGAGGGGAGAAAATGAGTATGTGATCATGTAATTAAAGACTGTATCATAATGCAGGGGCCAAATTAAAGTTGCACAAGCAATAACCTTAATTCTGGCATTTCATCACCTTGGAGTGTTTGACATTTCAAGCATAATAATGTTCTTTTAACATAGGGGTTTTAAAATGTAATTGACTCTGTGGAGATGAAAGGGACTAATCCCATTCCTTACACAGTACACATCAGGGGACTCTAGAATCCTGCACACAGGGAATCAGGACACTTTACAACAGTGGCAGCTGGTGCCTAAAAAAAGTGGGGTGTGTGGGGTTCACAATTAGAGAACAGCAACCAAACACATTGGCTCTGATTCCCTCCTTCTCCCACTAATAATTTCCAATCCCCCAAATAAAACCACTCAGCCACTGAAACAATTTGGGGCTCTTCCCCCTTACGCAATAAGTAACTTTTGCTCCCTCGATATGCTCCTCTGCTAACTCCCACCATGGCTCCCTTGCTCCTCCTGAACCTGACCAAGCAGCTCGACTCCGGCTTTTGCCCCTCAGCAGGCCTCCCTGTTCCCTCTTTCACCCCCCTTGTGAGGTCACAGGCTCAAGCTAGGGTAAAGCAGGCAGGTGTGTATTCCGGACCAGACATTTGGGGGATGTCCAGACGGGCCTTTAAAATGTGTTAACTCCTTCCAGTTAACTGGCAATCAATTAACTTGAGGCAAAACACTCTAGCATGGGCAATCCCTTCACTAGGAGGAAAGATGCATTTTTAACACGTTTTATGCTAGCCCAAGTTAAAGTCCAAGGCAGTGCAGTTCTTATCTGCGTTAGCTGGCCAAAGCAAACCCCAAGGGAGAGGAGCACACAGCCGGTGAGAGTATCTTCACAATCGACTTGGCAACACACACGGAAGGAGCTTATTTTAAGGGTGGAATTTGCAAGAATATCACCAGGTTTGTTTTCCACTCTGATCCCTGATTACTAGGGAAGGCGATGCCTTTGCTGAAAAAGCGTTGGTTGAAAATGGCCAAAAAAATAATCTTTCAAAGCCTGTGAAAGTTAACCAGGTCTGTTTCATTGGGATGGCAAGTGAAGTCTGTATCAGGACTCTAGTCCCTCTGGGGAAGGTACCAATTTCTATAGGACAGAACCAGCTCCATCAGGAACACAACTGGCTAAGAGTTAAACAGAAGACCTGATGCTTTGGGTTACCAATGTCTCGGAGCCTGTGGTGGGAGGGAAATAGTTGCCCCCGAGCTGGGAGAAGGGAAAGCTGGAAAAGAGTCTCTCTGAGCTGCACAGTGCTCCCAAAATTCTGCATTCAGGGCAGGGTTTGGATGGTGTGGACAAGGCCTGGGTCCACACATTCTAATCCAGTGGTCCTCAAATTGTGGCACACGCCCCCCAACCCCAGGGGGACATAGAAGGAGAAACACCTGGGGGGGGCGTGGTGGGGTTTGGGCCAGCCTCCATTGGGGGGCGGGTAGAGAATGCCACCCAAGCCCCACTCTGCCCCCAGCTCCGCTCTGGCCCCAGCCCCTGGTCCCCACTCTTGGCCCTCGCTCTTGGCTGCAGTTCCTGGCCTGGCCTGGGGGGAGTGGACACATTCCAATACTGGTAAGGGGGAGGGGGCATGAGAGGAAAAGTTTGGGCACCACTGTTCTAATCTATTCAGTTTCTATTTGTGGTATGACAGATAAGAAGAAGTATTGATGTCTGCTTCATTTACTGAGCCCCTGACTGAGGCAGGGATCATGTGAGAAAACCAGGATGTGCTGAAGATCACATGGGCCCATCCTGCACCCCTGACATACTTCATCCTAGGAGCTGATGCAACAGCTGATGCTGTGGTGTCAGTGGCTTATGCCCAGCTGCAGCCTGGAACCCCCCCTAACATTCTGGCCTCAGAGAGCAGCAGAGGCAGGCGAGCCTGGGGAAAACCAGTGTTAGTTCATTCAAGAACTGCCTGGGGGTCTGCAGGGACAGGTATGGGAGACAGAAGAGTGGGCCCAGGAAGGCAAAAGTAACAAATAGGAAGAATAAAGTTAAGTGCCACAAAGAATTGTACAGAGGCTGAGGGACTGCAAGGGATAATTCTCAGGAGGAGGAATGACCACATCGCACTGTGTGCCAGATGAGAAAGAGGAGGAGGGACCGCCAGGACCATGCACCAGAGAAGCATGAGAAGGAACTGTGTGGGGCTACACACCAGGGGAGGAGGGACCATGATGGACCATGCACTGGAAGTGGGACTGCAGGGATTGTAGGCTGGAGGAGGAAAGACCACAAGGGATCATATGAAGGAGGATGAGGAAGAGGAACTGCAAAGGATCATGCACTGGAAGAAGAGAGCACAAGAGATGAGATGGAATGTATGTGCCTTGAGGAATGAGTGGTTGAGGAGAGAGAAGGCTGCACCCACCAGCAGAGTTGCTGGGAGGAGCCTCCCTGGGGACTGGTGAATTTTTGCTCCCTTATTTCTATGCACCCTGAGCTGCTCAGGTGCCAGAGGCTAAGGCAGGGCAGAGCCCTGTGATTGTTCCCTGTCATGGATATTACGGGGCAGGTTTAGGGGGTGGTTTTAAAAAAGTTCCCTTGTGTATGTTGAGGGCTGTCTCCTGTGCTTCACTCCCCAGCCCTGGGAAGTACCTTGGTGTGGCGGCCGGGCTTCTCTGCCATTTCATTGCTGAAACAAACACCACTCAAGCCTCCCCGCTCAGTCGTGGCTCCCTGGCTGACCACCTGGATGGGGTGGCTGGCGCTTTTAGGTGAAATTCATTTCACACACAGGAAGACAGAGGCTGCGTGCAGGCTGGAGAGCAAGGTCTACCCCGACGCCCAGACCTGCAGCACAGCCCCCAGCAGCTATGGACTGGAGTAGTGTCCCCAGCACCTCCAGACAGCTTGTCTGTGGTACTAGAGCATGGATCCCTACCTGTGTGCAGATGCCTCCCTAGGCATCCACCTGCCACTCCCACGCTGTGGAACATGAATGGTCGGGAGGGCCTTTCCATGAGCTCTAGCTCCAGGGGTGAATTTCAGCCAATATGCCCAGCAGGTCCTGTATTTATTGCATTATTCACACAACTGTCACCCCCCCTCTCCTGCAACCTATGTTAAAAAGAACATTAGGGTTAAGCTGATCACTCAAAAGTTAGGAAACAGATGTTAAGGTTGCCTGTGACACCCCAGTTTGCTCCTGTGTGTGTGCGCATTATGAGACAGTCTTTAATATACTACTTTCCCACAGGACCGCTGCCTCATTCAATGCACAGGACAGATGGTGCTCACTCAATGAGCAGCTGTTTAATATTTTGTTTAATCCCCAGGCCTTATTTACCATACACTGTTCAAACCTAGCTCTGAAGAAAGGATTATTAACTTCCTTGTGGGCTTTTCTATGGTGCTTCTCCCTATAATATCTGAGTGCTTCACAAACATAAATGAATTTATCTTCACAACACCTGAGTGAGGGGCGAGGGTGATATCGTCCTCATTTTACAGGTGAGGAACTGAGGCACAGAGAGAATAAGGTCAAAGCATCCACTAATTCTGGGTTACCAATCTGAGACATCTAGGACATAACTTCCCCCCCCCAACCCTGAATCCTTAGTATTACAGAGAACTTTATATGTTCAAAGCAGAGCTCCCATTGACATTAGGTGCCACTGCGAGTGCTCAACACATCTGCAAATCAGACCACAGGGTATTCAGTTGAACACTCAGAAAATGAGGAACCCACAATTAGTGACCATCCCTGAAAGTGTGGGGTGAGTGACTTCTTTGGCATTACACAGGAACTTTTTGGCAGAGGCAGGGGTACAGTTTAATTCTCCAGGGTGGCATTCAACTGCTTTAACCCTGAGACCATCCTTCTCTTCCTGCAGCCCCCTGCCTGATTTACTACTCACCTTCCAACTTCTGCAATGAATGAGGCAAGGGTCCTACAGACAACAGCCTCCTTCACTAAACACCCCTGATTCACCCCGGGAGCAGGTCCATCCTGGGTACTGAATGAGCACAGGTCTGTGGAAAAATAGTATGTGGTCATGTAATTAAAGACTGCATTATAATGCATACGCACAAGGGGCAGAGGTGAAAGTAAGCCGGTATGGTATGGTCCACTGGCAGGAGCTGGTACGCCAGACTGGATTGGCTTCCCCAGGCCCGCAATTTAAAGGGCCTGGGGCTCCCAGCAGCGGCTGGAGCCCCAGGCCCTTTAAATTGCCACCAGAGCCCCGCTGCTGGAGCCCCGGGGTAGCGGTGGCAGCCAGGAGCTCCTGGGGCTCCGTCGGCAATGTAAAGGGCCTGGGACTGCACTGCGGTAGTGGTGGCCAGCAGGGCCGTCCTTAGGATTTATGGTGCCCTAGGCGAGATTATTAAACTGGTGCCCCTGTGCCTGATCTGCTCTTAGCAACACAAATATAAGCATACAGTATTGGAAAACTTGCCACATTCACGTTATTAAAACCAGTTTAACTTAATTAAGCACACTGTAATGCTGATGCACTAGCACTAAAGAAGTAGCCCTATAGAAAAAATTCTGATTTGACAGAATGATGCAAATAATATAATTTTTGTAATTTGTCAAAATTTTATTGGAAATTTATATGAAGAGTTATTGAAACAAAGATTTGTTTTTAATTAAAAGCAATCTTTCTGGCTTTTTTGGCTGCAAAATCAGTTTAATAAGCTGGGTTTCCAAACAGTGGGAAAATATAACCCTAGTTTTACTGCTAGGTAAAGCACAAAGTGACCAAAATGAAGTCAGCACAGAATCATCTCATCTAGATTAAGGTAGCACAGAAATGTTACAGAAGTCCTATTGTGCCTTATTTTTGTTTGGAAAGACATTGGCAATAGCAGCACATTCACATGATAAAATACATGATAAATCAATGCCTCTAAAGTTCCATCAAAAACTGACATTTTCACAGCTCTAGCATGATCTACTGTACAGATTCTTCACAAGGAAGTGTCCCTGGCCTTTTTAACTCATATTAACTATGTATTTACTTTATGAAAGTTGAAGAAAACATTGTGAAAACGTAAAACATTGGCTGCCCAACTTCTGGGCTGGCAAAAGCTATACCGACTCGCAGGGAAAAAAAAAGCAGGAGAATCTTAGTACAACATATGGTCAGTCTATACCAGGAGTCGGCAACCTTTCAGAAGTGGTGTGCCAAGTTCACTGTAATTTAAGGTTTCTTGTGCCAGTAATATATTTTAACGTTTGTAGAAGGTCTCTCTCTATATTATATAAATAAACTATTGTTATTATCTGGGGTCCCGGCCACTGGTCCTGCTCAGCCCGCTGCCAGCTGAGTAAATGGAACCCCAGACCGGCAGCAGGCTGAGCGGGGCTGGTAGCTGGAACCTGAGACAAGGATCCCAGGCCCTGCTCAGCCCACTGGTGGTCTGGAGTTCTGACCACCAACTCCTGCCAGCCAGGATCCCGGCCGCCAACCCCCCTCAGCCTGCTACCAGCCTGGGGTTCTGCTCACCCAGGCTGGCAGGAGGCAGAGTGGGGCCAGCGGCTGGGCTCCTGACTTGCAAGGGGCTGGCAGCCAGAACCCCGGAGTAGCAGTAGGCTGAGTGCTGCCGGCACCCCAGACTGGCAGCAGACTGAGCCACTCAGCTCCCCACCGGCCCTGCTCAGCCCGCCACCAGCCCACTCAGCCCGCTGCCGGCTGAATGAATGGAACCCCAGGCTGACAGCAGGTTGAGTGGTTCAGCCGGCCTGCTCAGCCTGCTGCCAGCCTGGGGTTCCTTGGGGGTCCCCAGGCCAGCAGCAGGTGCTGAGTGGGGCCGGCGGCTGGTATCCCAGCTGGCAATAGGGCAGCAGCCGGAACCCCAGAGCAGTGATGGGCTGAGCCGCTCAGCCTGCCGCTGCGTACCATCAAAAATCAGCTCACCTGCCACCTTTGGCACGTGTGCCGTAGGTTGCCGACCCCTGCTCTAAACACTAATAAGGAGATGAGCATATTACAGTTGTTGGAGGGCTCTTATCAGGAGTAACAGGCTATAGGAAAGTCAGTCAACATTTTTTGTTTCTCTGATGAAAACTGGTCCACTCCCTGCCTCAAACCAAACCTGTCACTAATAATTGTCAACAATTTAATTTTCTGTTTTTGGCTAAGATATTGATTTAAAAAATATATTGAAATTGGATTCAAGATTGTTAGCAAGCATTTTTGGCAAACAAAGTTGTTAAATGACAATCTAAATGGCAACACAGCACTGCTTTCATGCTTGGCTCACCCCCCAGCCTGCTGGTCCAACAGCTTCAGTAGACCCCAAAATCCACCTCTTGGGGTGCAGAGTGGCAACAGCAAATCCTCAGGTCCGATCACATGCCAATGGGCACCACCGCCAGCCCAACGGACCATGGTGAAGTTAGCACAGCATCTGATCTCAGGGACGGGGCACCCATGGAGCCACAGCAGCTCATCCTGCCCTGTGCAGCTCCCCCTGGATGAGATGAATCGTTGCCAGCCCGGGGGAGATGCGCTCCCCAGCTAGGGTGACCAGATCCAGATGTCCTCATTTTAAACAGCCAGTCCTGATATTTGGGGCTTTGTCTTATATAGGCACCAGTTGCCCCCACCTAGAGTGACCAGACAGCAAGTGTGAAAAATCAGGACAGGGGGTGGGGAGTAAAAGGACCCTGTATAAGAAAAAGACCCCAAAATTGGGACTGTCCCTATAAAATAGGGATATATGCTCACCCTACCCCAACCCCCTGTCCTGATTTTTCACACATCTGGCTATATGGCTATCCCCAGCCCAGCCCTGTGTGACATTCTAATTCTGGCTCACTGCCGAGGAAGTGAGTTACTTTCACTTTCATTCCTCAGCAGGCACGCAGCCAGCCTCCTCCCCCCACTTACCCCCCCCCCCGCACCTCACCCAACCCAGCCCTGACGGAGGGGGGGAGGGAGGAGAGAGAAGGGGATGCTCCTGGGGAGGAGGGAGAAAGGAGGGGGTGCTCCATGGGGCAGGGGGGGAGAAGAATGGATGTTATGGGGGACAACAAAGGATACTGCCTGGTTCCAGAGCCTCTGAGCCTGCCTCACCTCACCTCAGCCAGCAGGGCCGGCTTTAGGCCAATTCAACCAATTCCCCCGAATCGGGCCCCGCGCCTAAGAGGGCCCCGCACCCAAGCCCTGCCAGTGCGCTGTACCAGGGTGGCCCAGCTTCCCCAGGGGCAATTTAAAGGGCCTGGGGCTCCCAGCAGGGACTGGAGCCTCAGGCCCTTTATATTGCCACCAGAGCCCCACTGCTGGAGCCCTGGGGGCTATTTAAAAAGTCTGGGGCTCCCCTTGCTTCTACAGCCCCAGCCCTTTAAATAGCCCCCGGAACCCCGCCGCTTCCCCAGGGCTCCTGCGGCTATTTAAAGGACCGGGGTGGTAGAAGCAGGGGAGCCCCAGGCCCTTTAAATAACCCCCAGAGTCCTGGGGTAGCGGGGGGTTCCAGCTGCCTCTGCTGCCCCAGTCCTTTAAATAGCCCCCGGAGCCCTGCCGCTTCCCCAGGGCTCCCATGGCTATTTAAAGGGCTGGGGTGGTGGAAGCAGGGGAGCCCCGGGCCCTTTAAATAGCCCCCGAGCCCCGGGCTGCTGCTGCTACCCAGTGGGGGAGGGAGGAGGAGGAGGCACTTACCGTACAGGGTGGGCTGTACCCCCTGTACCCACACCCCTGCCTGCAGCCAGCCCCGCACTCCCTGCCCTGCCTGCAGCCAGCCCCTGCCCTGTCTCCAGACAACCACTGCCGCACGCCCCTGCCTGAAGCCAGCCAGTCCCCCACTCCTCTGTCTCCAGGCCTGCCAACCCTTGCCGCACCCCCCTGCGGCCCTGCCTGAAGCCAGCCATCCCACCCCACATCCCCCTGTCTCCAGCCAGCCCCACACCTCTTGCCCTGCCTGCAGCCAGACCCTGCCTCCAGCCAGCCCCATGTCCACTGGTGCCCTGCAGTTCCCAGGGCAGTAACCCTGCACACCTGCTTCAATGAGAGGGTCAGGGAACAGCTGGGACCCACACATGTGCACACCCTAGGGTGACCAGACAGCAAGTGTGAAAAATTGGAACGGGGTGGGGGGTAGTAGGATCCTATATAAGAAAAAGACCCCCAAATCGGGACTGTCCCTATAAAATCGGGACATCTGGTCACCCTAGCACACCCCCAGGGAGTGGCAGGGACCCACACATGTGAAACAGAGCTCAGTTCTAGTTCAGGCCCATCTTTTTAAAAAAGAACTTTAGGTAGGGTTAACGTACATCCGTATTTTCCCAGACATGTCCAGCTTTTTGGTTCTTAAATCGCCATCCGGGAGGAATTTTTAAAAATACGGACATATGGTAACCCTATTGGTACAAAAAATACATACTGTGGCACATCCCTTAAATCAGAACTTTTTACAGGGAACCGGTTGCTAAGAAATGAAAGGCTTTTTTTTACATGGTTTTTTTTTTTTAGTCATCATCCCTGCCGGGGCCCCGCCGAAAATGTTCAAATTGGGCCCCGCACTTCCTAAAGCCGGCCCTGTCAGCCAGAAGGAAAGAGTCACACTCACAGGTGAGCTCCTTCCCCAACCCCAACCCCCTCCCCTTCCCAGAGACCCCAGCAGCCAATCCCCTCCCTCAGCCTGTGCTGCATTCGGCTCTCTCTAGGACCCAGCAGCCCTGCTCTTACATGCTCCACTGCTTCCCATCTGTCTGGGCTCCCGGCAGAGCGGTGCCCCCAGACCTAGTGGTGCCCTAGGCGGCTGCCTATTCTGCCTATGCCTAAGGACGGCCCTGGTGGCCAGAGCCCTGGACCCTTTAAATTGCCTCCTGAGCTCTGCTGCTGGAGCCCTGGGATAGTGGCGGCGGCTGGGAGCCCCGGGGCTCCAGTGTTGATGTAAAGGGCTCGGGGATTCTGGCAGTGGCCAGAGCCCCAGGCAGGGCCGGCTCCAGACCCCAGCGTGCCAAGCGCGCGCTTGGGGCGGCATTTTGCCGGCAGGCGGCTCCGACAGACCTTCCGCAGTCATGCCTGCGGGAGGTCTACCGGAGCCGCAGAACAGGTGGACCTGCCGCAGGCATGACTGCGGAGGGTCTGCTGCTGCCGCGGCTCCGGTGGACCTCTGCTTCACCGGAGCCGCGGGACCAGCGGACCCTCCGCAGGCACGTCTGCAAGAGGTCCCCCGGAACTGCGGGACCGGCGTGCTTGAGGCGGCCAAATTCCTAGAGCCGCCCCTGGCACCAGGCCCTTTAAATCCCCCAAGCCCTGGGGCTCCCAGCTGCCTCCACAGCTGGTAGCTCCGTCAGTAATTTAAAGGGCCTGGGGCTCCCAGCTGCTGCTACCACAGCCAGAGCCCTTTCTTGATTTAAAGGGCCCTGGGATTTAAAAGCCCCACCTCTTTTGGTTGAGGCCCCGCCCCCTTGCTCAGGACTCCGGCATACTGCTAAGTCCTATAAATTACTTTCACCCCTGACAAGGGGCTGAATTAAGGTTGCACAGGCAACCTTAATTCTGGCATTTTTTAAATTTTATGTGATGGACTTTGAACCTTAACATACTTTTAACAGAGTATTTTGTATGTGTGCGCGCATGAGAGAGAGAGAGAGAGAATGAGAAAGTGTCAAACAAAGACTTCAGAAAGAGGCTGCCCTCCCTGGCCTGAATTTATGCTCCTGTAGCTTTATTCTGGCTCAGTTACTGGCAAGCACAAATCAATACACAACAAGAAAACAAAACAGTCATTGACAGTTAATAATTTGGCAAAGATAAACAACCCACCAACATCATCACAGCAGCAGCTTCCAGCATTACCTACTGATTTTTAAGATGTGATCTTTGGGGGCATCACACTGAGAGAAACACCAAAAAGAATATTGTTCTGAGTGGGCTTATCTTTGAAGAGCCAAAGGGCTTGATCTTTTGCTCACAAAGATGCAATTTCATGTTAGGAAAGAACAACAATTGGTACTTTCTGAGACAGTAATAGGGATGTATTTTCCAGGCAGTGCTGGGACTTTGTAGCAGTATAACTACTATTGACTTTAATGGGAATGGCGCACCGCTTGAGAAAATGTACCCCTAACTGAATAACATTCCTTAGTTCCCTTTGGCCTGAGTGCTAGTGCTAGAGGAATTAAGCTTCTGCAGAATGGAAGCTCAGACATCCCTCTCTGCATGTGTTCTCTTTACAGTGCTTTGTTGTCCTGCATCTCAAACGTTATGAAAACTTCCTGTCTTCTGATGTGTTACTATGTCAGGCCCAAATGTAACCCCTGTTCAAGATGCACGTGTGAACAAAATTCTTCATTCCAGATTTCCTCACTGCTCCGCACAGTTTCTGTACTTCCCACTAAGGTAGTGTGCAGTCATCTGCTAGAGAATTGGTGTGTCAAGCAGACAGAAGGGAAGCAGTGCAAAGATTAGTAGCCTTCTGCCTTTCACAAAGACATTATAACATGGTGGTACAAAACGGCATCATGTACAGTCTGAGCACTTTCTTGGGCTCCCAGAGCTTTAATCCCAGTTCTCACAACCATCTCCTGCTTAGTCTAATTACTTAACCTCTCTCAGTTTTTTAACATGGGGATAATGAATAATGCTTAGCGTCAGTACTTCGCTTACAGGGTAGCAGCGGTAGGACTTAGTTAATGCACGTAAAGCACTTTAATGATGAAAAGAGGTAAGTATTATTAGAAGACGCACTCTAGCTACTGTGAATCTGTGACATAAATCAGTGAGAGTGGAAGCTGCCTCAAGAGACAATTCATTGTCAGGTTTGAAGGGATGTCCTCTCCCGACCTGGCATAATTTAGGAGGATAATAAAAATGTGTCACCTATGTGGTCCACCCTCTGTGGAATGCCAAGTTTTCAAAGGCAAGGGTTGGTATAAGGGTTGGAGTGTCATTCCAGCCCAGGGTACTTCCCATTCATATAAACCACATTGCTGGGCACAGGCTGAGTTCAGAGTATTGTCTAAGCTTTTACCCTTAAAGGGTCTGAACAAAGAGGATTGGCTCATTCTGAGAGTGAATGCCTCAAGTGAGACTCATAGAATGCATCTGATTATGGAAGTGGATGACTCAGGGGAATAGTCCATGGCCTACAAAATTGTTTAATCCCATGCCCATCCCAAGCCAGTAGTGAGTGGAGGTCAGTCAGATCTGATGACTACTTGGTGGCCCACGGGAAAGCTGGTGCTGGTGGCTTCAATAGGTTTCAGTCAGACTGGTGCCCACCTCATAAATATCACTCTAATCAGCCATCTGTGAGTGGATCCCTCACAGTCAGTGTGAGGAAGCTTACTCGGCCTTGGTCTACTAGCTCCATTAGCCTCTCTTGTTAACAGCCTGGTGCTCCCTTGTGATCACCACACATTTAATTTAAGAAGAGGCTGAAACGCAAAAGCATGAACATGTGAAACAAGCAGTATAAATAAAAGCTAGCTGAAACAAAACGATGCTGTCTACAGACGCCAACAAGCGTGTGCTCTCACCGTGTCTGGACAGTACGGGATATGTAAATAGAAGCCTGGATTGTCTGCCAGGAGTTAAAATACTTCTGGCTTCTCCCTGTGATTCACAGCACTGACATAGGGAGACTCAAGGCTTTTGTAGAATTCAGCATATTACCAAGGAGTCGTTAGGTGGTCTAGAAGAGCAAGGGCTGTGGTTTTCACATTGCCTGCAGGGAATTATTTAAGCTTGAAGTGATGGGCAAAACACTGGGAAGTTAAACCAAAAAAAGAGAAGTGATGTTCCGAGGAGCTGGCTGGATAACATGGCTCTGCTCTCTCCAGTGCTGGCTAAGAACTGAATGTGTCACATATAAAATGGAGGTATGGAGCAAGGCTGAACGCACCAGGGCTGGGTATTCTGAGTGGAAATGATTTCTCGTGAGAAGTGGCGAATTAGCCACTGGGCCAGTGGGGCCCATGCCCAGGGGCCCCGGAAAAATGGGCGCCCCCACACCACAATCCATTCTGCCTACTCGGGACTCCTGCCAGGGAGCAGCTTTGGGGCGCAGGGGTTTGCCTCACTCCGCCCACCTGCCTGGCACTTCTGCCGCAGGGGAAGCCCCTTCACCCCGACCCTGATCCCCACCTGGAGTGCCAGGCGGGCAGGGGAAACCCCCGTGCCCCAACTCCATTTCCCCTACAGGGGTGGGATGGGGAGGGGCTCCCATTTGCTCTGGCCCAGGGCCCCACATCTGCCTCTGCTCGTGAGTTTATGGTTCTGATTTTTTAATTCTTAAGCTTGGCCGTCCTGCCATTTAGGAAACACTCTACTGAGCTTTACTGAAGCGGAATTGCTAAGAACTGTGCACATCCTGCAGTATTAGTTTTGGTAAACTATCTCCCCCACTCCCAACCTCAGCCTGCTTGTTTGTCTCATCCACCTGTCACCCCTTTTCTTTTAAACTGCAACCTCTTTGCAGCATGCTCTGCCCGTGTCCTATAGGATTGTGCAGCACCTAGCACAATGAGGCCTGACTTAGTTGGCCTCTAGGTGGTACTATCCTTAAACTCAACTAGGCTGAGCTCAAGTGGAACAACTCAAGTGTAGTAACATGAGCTTCAGAGCTAACCGTTTCACTGAAGACAAGCCCTAGATAGCAAAACTTAGCTTCCTCCTTTTGTCGTCCTTCTTACTCATGGAGTTAGTAAGTGAAGTATTATTCTTTATGTCAAAAGGGAATGGAACGTATGGTGCCTATCAATAGAAAGTGACAGAAAAGCCAGTGAGGCAACTCAATGTTGAGGGAGAGATTGATTTTCTGCCAGGGTTTTCATTGTTCTGTAAGAAATACAGAGGCCTTCTCACATTTAGTGCTGCTAGGTTCCCTCTGGATTGAATTAAGCACAACATGATACTGAAGTTAGGTTTCAGGTACACCTCAGTTGGAATGATGGCTAGCAAGTCTTTGGGCTACAAACAGGAAGTTCATTTACCATCACAAATATACTGATCTAAATTATGGCACTGATTCACTTACAAAAATGTTGTTAAGGAGGTGTTAAGGTTGCTGCTGTGTGGGGCTTTCTGCCCCTACATCCTTATGGTACATGGGACTTCTAAATCACAAAGTCAAACATTAGAAAATCAGGACATGCCAGATTAAAATCTCACCACTTTAGCCCTGAAAGGGTGAGTGTTACAAGAAAAAACAACCTGCAAACTTATGAGAATAAAGAAATGGACAGTTAGGGTGCTGCTTGGCACACACAACCTTCACTCTGCATTGCTCTGCTTAGAAGTTAGCCAAGAAAAATTCATTGATGTTAAACATTTGTATTGCGGTACCAGTATGCCTACACTGCAGCTGGATGTATAATTTCCAGCTCAGGTAGATATACAAATGCTAGCTCTGACTGAGTTAGGGGGCTAAAAATAGCAAATGTAGCTGTGGCAGGAGAGGATTGTTCTCTGCTTAAGCTGGAAATTACACCTCCAACTGCACCGTAGACATACCCAGCATGACCACAGTGCAAAACAGCACTACAGCTACATACAGTGATTGCATTCAGGGCCGCCCAGAGGGGGGGGCACAGAGGGCAATTTGCCCCGGGCCCCGGGCTCCGCAGGGGCCCCCCAAGAGAAGAGCAGAGGCTCCCGCCTCCGCCCCTCTCCTGGAACCTCAGCGCATCAAGCGTCGAGTCTCCGCCGGGGCCCCTGAGCCCCGCCCCGCTCAGAGCGGCGTGGGGAGGGGGCGGGGCAGCTGCCTCCGCTTGGCGTGGAGCTCACAGCCCCGCCCCCTCACCACGCGGCTCTGAGCGGGACGGAGCTCAGGCCCCGCCAGAGACGCGCTCCGGTAAGAGGCTGGGGCCGGGGCCGAGCGGGAAGCGGGACCCGCCGCCGAAGCGCAGCCCGGTCTTCGGCGGCGGGGGGCCCTTCCATTCCGGGACCCGCCGCCGAAGTGCCCCGAAGGCCCGCGGCGGGAGCCCCGCTGCCGAATTACCGCCGAAGACCGGGCTGCGCTTTGGCGGCGGGTCCCGCTTCGGCGGCAATTCGGCGGCGGGGGGTTCCCGCCGCGGGTCTTCGGGGCACTTTGGCAGCGGGTCCCGGAACGGAAGGGCCCCCCGCCGCCGAAGACCCCGGGCCCCCGGAATCCTCTGGGCGGCCCTGATTGCATTAGCAGCTGACAAGTTGTTGTCACTCAAGTTGCTGCATCTCTGTGATCCCAGAGGCCCATTGGTGCTAGCGGTCTTGACCAACAGGGGCTTGGGTGGTCAGACCTAGTGGTTGGAGCAGGAGTCAGCGTCACGAGTCAAGCTAAGGGTCAGAGTCAGAGACCAGGGGCAGGAACAAGGCAGGAAGGTGAGAACCATGAGCAGGTCAGGAAAGCCAGAACCAGGAGCAAGGCCGGGAACGAGGGACAAGTCAGGAAGGCAGGGCTCAGGAGGTCAGGTGAGAAGGCAGGGTCTAATGTAGCAGCCAGACAGGAATTCACCCCATTTCACAGACAACTTCCTGCACCTCCTTCTGACTTAAATAGTGCCCTCGGCCCAATCAGGGACTCTGGAGTTCCTCCAATCAGGACCCTATGCACCAGTGGTACCTTTGGTGGAGTGGAAGGCCTTAGAGCTCCCAGTTCTCCAGTCACTAGTAAAGCCATCATGTGGCGTTGGGGATGCAGCAGTAGTCTGCAGGCCTGGGTTCAGGACACAGATCCTTGCACCAGCTGGCAAAGGGTTCACTGTTCTGCAACAGCAACTCCTAACTGGCCTGACAAACTCACTCCACCTAGTACACCACTTTCACAGTATTTAACCATAAAGAATATCATGTGAGATCTTAAATGAAAGCTGGTGTCACACTGGTTACGAATACTGTCATAAGATGTATATATGGATGATATTTAAGGAGTTGTGTATATGTAGTGGAAATATGTTTTAAAGTCTATCACCAAAGAGAAAAACAGGTTTCTTCCAGACAGGAGTAGGAGGTATAGTCACCTGTGTATCTCAATTCACAGGTAAATTGAGCATTGCAAGTCAGCACAATGGGAGTCCAACTTACATATGAAATCAACAGGCGGATAGAAAAACACCTGAGACTAAACCACAGCTGGTTGTCCTGTCTCTGGGGGGGCAAACAGGAACTTAGAGGAGTATAAAAAGAATGCAAGGAGACATTTCATTATCCTTCACTGACGAATAGCCTGGTGGAGGAAGCTGCTTCATGAGTGCTTGGATCCTGGTGTGTCTGAAACGAGCTAGCTCTGCAAAGGACTGAACTTATCGGGAGATGGTGGGAAATCTACTTTATTGTATAAGAAAGGTAACTGCTGGTTTGTGTAGACCCAGGTTTGCGTTTTAATATTTTTATTTATATGTAACCATTTTGTTTGTAACTATACTCATTAGCTTTTAAATCTTAATCTTGGATAATAAACTTCTGATTGTTTTCACTATAAATATATCTCAGTGCTGTGTTTTTACATAGGCGCTGCCCTCAGTTGAATCAAACAAACTTGTGTGTACATCATCCCCTTAGGATTAGTGAACCTGGTAATTTTTGTGAGTGTCCAGTGACTGGACACTGCAGGGGAACACTTCAACAGGACTGCAGGAGTGGGGTGCACCGACTGTTAACCTGCAAGGCAAAGTAAGGGCTGGCAGAGCCCTGAGGAGGTTGTCTGGGCAGTAAACAGACTGATGGTGTCAGGGAGCTGACACCCAGTTAAGCATCAGCAAGTCTTATTCTTGCTGGAGGCCAGGTGAGTAACAAGGTGACTCACAGGCCTAAGAAAATGTCACAATCTCCACTGCATTATTTGCAACACTTGCACTTCAACTCACCCCCTCCCGATCCGATAGGCCAGCCAGCTCGAGCTTGCAGTACCATATAACTCAAACTAGAGATTTTTGTGTGTGGATGGGAATCATGTTGAGGCAAAATGTGAGTTCTACTTGGAGTTAACACTGCAGTGAAGACAAGCCCTAAGGTACTTATATTGCACCCATTATAACAATATCGGAGCACCTCACAGTTTTTAAATGTATTTATCCTCAAATCTCCCTATGAGGTAGAGCTGAGGAACTGAGGCACAGAGAGGCTAAGTGACTCGCTCAAGATCACATAGGAAGTTCACGCCTGAGCAAGGACTTGAACCTATGTCTTCCAAACGCTACACTAGTGCCCTAAATAAACCCTTACCTACCCTTTCTATTTAACACTCGCAGTGTAAAACAATGGCAAATATGAAGCTGTGAAATCATTTGGTTGCTATTAGAGTAAGTGAAAGATCACAGTTCATTTCTATACATTGTACAGTAATGCCATAGGGCCAGATTCTGCTTTCATTTACACCAGAGCAACTCAATGGATTTACACTGGCGTGTTTAAACTAGACAGAAGCTCAAGTTTGGAGACAGAGATAGATGTGAATCAAAATCCAAACGTCACCAAAGTTTTAGGGATATCTGGGTCTGAAGAATTGGTTGGACTGTTGCAGTGGTGGGGGTAGCAAAATGAGTTTGCTCCATCTTGCTTTAGAGCCTGAAAGCCTTTTCCCCACTTATGTAAACACATAAAGTTGTTGCTGACGCCATCTGCAGTGGCTGATAGTTGCAGTCATACTCTTTTCATTATATATCCAGTACCAAGCCCAGGCATTGTTTATTGAGCACCAACACTGTGCTGGGCACTGTACAGCCTAGGAATATAGCCAATGAATATTAGTCCCTGTGTAAATCCTTAATTTGAGCGCTTGGCGAATTGCTTAAAACGTTACCTAAATATATGCTTGAATACAAATGTAAATTAGATTTGGTTGCATTCATGACTCATTCTTTTACCATAAATATTCTAGGAAACAAGCTTCCTGTCGGGTGTTTTCATGGAAACAGAAATTTTAAATTAATATTAGAGAATATTCACAGTAAATGAATTTTGAACCAGTAAATGAAATAACTTGCACCTGAATCCTGATTCCGAGAGTTATGCTTATCTAGATAGGGAACAAAAATGCTATGTGACCTCTGTACCCTGTCAGAGCTAACTAGCTCTTCTGAATTTCAAATACTGAATACTTGCTAAGAATTGCTTACAAGCAATCTCTGCACCAAGGATCAGTCTAAGAAATAATCAGTGAGTAAGTCGCAACAACCCACCCCACCTCACTTTTACCCCCCCACCTCACTTTTCTCAATTGTATTTGTTGTTCAATTCATGAACAAAAAACAGGCAAAATATCATCAGACAAATTATCCACTTTCAGTGATTTACTTGGCTCTTGCTAATACAATATTCCGGATGTCAATAGTTTACAGAAGTAAACAAGAAGAAAATACCAGCCTTATGTGTAGGGAAAGAGAAATTTTGGTCCAAAATGTGAGACCTGTCTTATCATAAGGTATAGCTATATACTATAATCGGCTCTGAACTGGTATATCCTTCAATTAAACTTTGTTTTCCAGCAACCTGTCACCCCACAACTACAACCCATATCTTTCTATTATTTAACATTACAACTGCAATCAAAATTCATTGAGCTGCACAATAATCACTGGGAGAAAAAAGGAGAGCAGAAATGTGCGTATTTGCAGACTGCACAATTTTATCATTTTGTCCCCTTATTTCCCTCCCTCACATTTTGTATATCTAGGCAAACGTCACAGCTAACGGCTAATACGTTTTAAGAAGACAAGCACTGGGCTAAAACGGATCAGCCAAGTACATGAGTACCTGTCATTAGAGTAGCAGCCGTGTTAGTCTGTATCCGCCAAAAAAACAGGAGTACTTGTGGGACCTTAGAGACTAACACATTTATTTGAGCATAAGCTTTCATGGGCTACAGTACACTACCTGACACCTGTGAAGTACAGGACTCTGCAGGCTTTACCTTTCTATGCCCACACATCAGGGGGATCATTTTGTTATAGACTCATCACTCAGCTGTGCTGAGAGACTCCAACCACTGTGGCAGAGCTCTGACCTTGCTCCTGTGGGTCCTGCGCTTCTAGGCGGTTTATGCTAGCCTCAGTGGCTCACTGTGACCCTCCACGTAGCCCTTCTCTCTCTAGGGCCAGGGTTACAGTCTACTGAGCCCTTTTCATCATAGGCTGCAAGGAGGTTGGTGAGAGAACTCCCACAGTCTCTGTTCAGCCCCTGTCCTGACAGGGACCTGACTTCCCCTTCCAGGAGCTGTTCCTGTAGTGGTGGGTTGGGGGGAACCCGGGCCCGTCCTCTACTCCAGGTTCCAGCCCAGGGACCCTAATGGTAGCAGTTGTTGGCAGCCAACCTTTCACTGCCAGAGTTGCTACATTTCCCTGGGCCACTTCCCCACAGCTCTCCTGCTTCTCCCTTCTTCACCCTTACCTTAGGGCTCCTTTAACGATGGTTTGAGGGTGTCTTCAGTAACCAGCCCTTCAGCCACACTTCCTCTCCTCTGGCTCCCCTGCCTGACTGGAGTGAGCCCTTTTTATAGTAACAGCAGGGCCTTAATTAGAAGCAGGTGGTCACATTAACTGAATGGCCTCACCTGACTCTTTACAGGTTTATTAGAGTCAGGTGTTCTCATTAGCCTGGAGCAGCCCCTGCTCTGGTCAGTCAGGGAACAGAAAACTGTTAATCCAGTGGCCAGTATATCTGCCTTCTGCTATACCCCCTGGCCTGGGTCTATCACACCACCCAAGTCACCCAACCACCTTCAGAAGGTAACATTCAGTGACCGCCATCCTAGCTGGCAGTGAAGGAATTCAAATCCCATTACTAATCCCCATTAGATGGTTAGTTTGAAAAAGAACTAGATCAGATGTTCAGAGAAAATCCATTTTGCAGTGTAATAACCAATCACAAATCATCTCAATTTCCTCAGAGCCAATATTTTTCCCCAAAGGAAAAAGTCACTGAGGTAGGAATTAGAAAGAACAGGAAATCTATTTGTGCATGTCCCAGCTTTTGGGTCATTGGGCTCCATATGTACTTGCTAACGGGGTTACTCCTGTGACAAGTAATTGTTTCTGAGGTTTCTGCAAATATGTTATTTGTGTAAGGCATAGCTTGCTGCAGAGACAATTTGTTCTTCTGAGAAATCACCTTGTTATTATTGCAATTAAATTGTTCGCACACTGGTATCGTAATAATTGCTAAAAACTTGCTGTTAGAATTTCTATAGGCTCCCTCGGTGCCACAAAAAGTACAATTCATTTATAAGCTGTGTGTTTCCATTAGAGACTTTCATCTCCTGGAAGTGGGTTTCCACAGTGTTTATCCAAAACAGCTTGCTTTTACCGGATAGTTGGTGGGAAGAAAGGGTTTAGATACAGCAGAGTTATCATGAAATTATAACCTGGTGGCAGCTGTGTCCATCTACAACCTCTGTTTCATAATGTTAAGAGGGTCACCCCCACCTGGAGATTTCCTACTGTAATTATGGAGGGAAATCTTCACTGGTAGGGAAAAAAAAGTAGAGCTGAATCAGTTTGTCTGTCTATAGTATTTAGACAGTGATGTCTACCTTTATCTGCAGAGAGGAAGGACAGTCTTGTGATTACGTTAAGCTGCTGGACCAGCATTCAGGTGGACTGGTTTCTATTCCTGCCTCTGCCACTGAC
Organism: Mauremys mutica; assembly: GCF_020497125.1. Classification (NCBI taxonomy): domain Eukaryota; kingdom Metazoa; phylum Chordata; order Testudines; family Geoemydidae; genus Mauremys; species Mauremys mutica. The sequence goes on along the minus strand of NC_059074.1, from coordinate 157,062,545 downwards.
TTGCTGTGTGATCCTGGGCAAGTTGCTTAATTGGTGTACCTCAATTTCCCCACCTGTAAAATGGGAATAATAATATAACCCCACCTCACAAAGGTATTGTGAGGCTAAATGAATTAGTGGTAATAGACACCATAGAAAAATCTCTCCATAAATGACCAGCTGCACAAAGACTGTCAGGACTCCTGGGTTCTGTTCCTGCCCCTGCTGCTTCCTAACTGCGTGACCTTGGGCAAATCACTTCTGTCTCTTGGTGGTTTGGTTTATCCATCCATAAAATGGGGGCAATACATTGTACCTGTCTCAAAGGAGTGTTGGTTGGGAGGCTTACCTAAAATTTGTGAAGTGCATTGACATTCTTAGATGGGGGATGCTATATATGGAAGTATGAATTATTAATTACTATGATAATAAATTCAGGTATTGCTAAAATTGCCCTGCGATTATATTTTTCGGGGATGTTTTCAAGTGTACTTTTAACATACAGTCTGGATTTATTCCCCACCTCTCCTACTAACATTATATTGTTGAAAAAGCCAAAGGGTTAGTAAGAAATCTGAATATTGCCAGTATATTTTATTTGGAATAGGAGGTCTGGCAAATGTGAATGAATGCCATACTTTTTATTTATTTTTACAGCCTACAGCTGCCAGATTTTATAAGCTAGGCAAGGGCAATCCCTGGATGGAGGCCTTAGAAGAATGCCTACATGCTGTATGACGTAATCTTTTGCCTATTGAATCCCCGCTTTTCTCCCAAACCCTTTCTGAAGTGGTGACCTAGCTGTATGTTCAGGATCATTTTGCTAATGGCCAACATTTAAAAGATGTTAAGCTGCAGCTCTTAAAGTGCCCGTGGGTTTGTTCCCCCCCCGACAAGAGTAGGAGTATTAACTCTGGTCTCTTGCCCATGTAATTAGCTCCATTTAGCTAATTACATTCTGAGGGTGGTTTCACTGGCCTACAGTATTCTTGTCCACTGCCTGTCCGGAACTGTTGTGTACTGTTAAAGGTTTCATTTCTCCTGGTTATTCACGAATGATGATTATTAACATAGGGCCAAATTCTGAGCACCTGATGAGCTCCTCCCACTTCCATAGTACACAGTGGGAGATACAGAGGCCCAACACCCCTTTTGATTTGGCCCACAGGTGAGCTAGTATTGGAAGGTGCCGAGTGCCCCTTACAACATTCACTGAACCTTCTGCTCCCTTCAGCAGGATTGGAAGCAGGCCCGTGGTGTGGGACTAATTCTCAGAAGTGGCCTTCCAATTTGCACACGTATAGAGGTACACTTATGTTTGTGTGTTCACTTTATGGCACCTAAATGTAGGCTTTGGTGTCTAGCACACAGCCATACAAGTCCCATACCCACAACCAAGCTCCAATGTGAACATAAGAGGTGTCAAGAGTGGGTGTACAAAAATACAGCTGCACACTTCTAAATGCCCACCTCTGGAGACCGGGTTGAGCCCCTTTGTAAATCTGGCCCTGTAGGATTCCCATTGAGCTGAAATAGGTGGGTCCACAGCTGGATCTAAAAGCTTCCATCTGAAGTTTAGGTGCTTTTGGATTCAGGATTTTAAATAAGAGTCGTTTCTATTTTTCCACATTACTAGTGTACAGAGGCAAGGTTGCTGTTCCTTCTTGTCAACCAGTAAAGCTTAATTCAGATAGAAATATTTCCTTGTTACTGCTTCAGCCAGACAAATGTTAACCTTCACTTCTTAAGTATCTGTGTAAGCCGTAGGAGCTATGTAGTCCTCTGTTCATTCAATGCTTTGATGAGAAGTATTATATTGTTCCTGTATGGTGCATTTATAATTTATTCTTTAATTTGTATGTATGACACAGTTCTGTCTGGGGAGCCTGCTCTTGTGGCTCCTGTAATGTAATATTTCAGTGGGATTAGGATAAAACAATGGCTCAGAGAATATATACAACAGCTTCATTACTTGGCTATTACTGTAGCCACGAAAGTCAACCCTGGCTTCTCTTCTCATCCACAGACATAATGGGTTTTGTTTGTTTCTTACCCATTGGGGACATAGGCTTGTGACATGGATTTATACAGCTGTTTGGCTGATTGCTAGTAGGATAGTTTATCAGTGCTGAGATATGGCACAAGCCTTTCCTGGAAAATAGCGGTGATCAAACACACAGCTGAAAAAGTGACTATTTATTTATCATTTTTTTCCTACAAACCCTTGAAGCCAGAGAATGGAAAGCCAGAGAAAGCAGCAGCACTGCACAGTCAAAACCTGGTGATGCTGGGCAAATATTATTTCTTTTTTATATATTAACTGTTTGTTGACTCCATCTTGCTGTCTGACAGGAATAATATTTATGGTATTGGGCTCCTCAGCTTCACTTGAGCATTTTAAATTGTTCACCAGGGATATTTACTGTCTTCTCTATTCATGGGACATGACTGCTGTCCCTTAAATAGAGTGTGGGAGGGAAGGTAGGGTGAAAAGTGGGGGACTGGAGGGCTCAAGGGGTTGTCAATGCCAAAAAGAGATGGAGAACCTTTTGTTTCAACATCACTGGTTTAAATCAAGCCCAGATCAGTAATTATTTAGCTTGCAAGCTCTTAACAGGGGCTATCTACCACTCTCAGTGCCTAGCACAATGGGGGCCTGATCTTAGTCCGTCACTATGCACTACCATTATAAGTCATAAGAATGGCTGATAGTCATAACCATCTATTCAATGGTCAATATGAAATAGTTTGGGGAGCTCAGTCCAGCTCCTAGTGGACATATGTCCACACCACAAAAAACCACCATCACACAAAGGCACTCTTGTCAGCAGTCTCAGCAGAGAGGGCCAGGACTGATTTGACACAGAGATAAAGCATGCAGAACTTCATTGTGTTTGTTGCTTCTCACCCCTCTTCTGCATTTGTGAGTTATCTGTCTAGACTGCAAGCTTTTGGGGGCCACAATCTTATTATTAAACCTGTCAAAGCCCTTTCCCCCTTGACACTATACAAATAATAATAATAATTTGGAGGGTCTAAATATTCTAGATTAAGTATGACCTGCTTGCAATGGTAAGGAAATTATCCAGGGCTCCAAATGGACACACTTTATGCTTCTCTTAATTGAGCCATGCGGAGACATTGGGAGACAAGCTCTGTAGCAAATGATTCCATCCTGAAGGGCCTATTAACACAAAAACCGGGAGTCACTCTGCTAAATGCATTTTTCTGCTCCAGCTAAATGCTCCTCTGCTCCATGTGAGAACTGCACAAACTTCCACTCTTGGACACAAATTAAACCCAAATTAAAATAAGTCAAACAACCTTCTACCTTCAAATCTAACTCTGTCAGGGGGCCTGTATTCAGGGCTTCATGGATTTATCGACTGTACAGCAAATTGTTATTAAATCGCCTCAGTGTTTCTATGGAAACAGCAAAGTGGCTGTTAAATTTAAAACACACCAAAGGTTATGCCTTCCAAGCATATTATTTTATATATTGATTGGGTGTTTTCCCTACCCACTCCCCCTATACTTTTCTAATGTGGTTTTGTCTTTAGAGATGGAAAGCTATTAACTGCCTCCACCCTGGCACCTTGCTGGATTGGTGTTCATAGTGAATTAGGTCAGAAAAGCTCAGAACCCCCACACAGATATTAAACAATTAGAACTTCTGAGATCTGCCCCTGACTAAGCATCCAAACTCTCCAGCTCAGTTTCACAGGTTCTTGAGTTTCAGAACCTCAGACCTGAACCTCTGAACTGAGCCTTCAAAATTGCTCCTGGGAACAGGCTCTCCTGTGAATTCTGATGCTTCCTGCTTCTGATCGTGCTGGAAATAGAGCAAAGATGGCCTCTGTAAAGGCTGAATCCCCACTCTGGCACTACGAATGCAGAAGGTGGGGGCCTGCAAGGATTCTAAAAATGAATACTGGCCACTCCAGGCTGGTATTAAACTCCCAAGGTCACAGCTTCTCTCTGACCTTGGATGGGTAGTTGCTGCCACCACCCAAGTGCAAAAAAACTAAAACCCTTTGGACCCAGGAAGGTGCACTTGGAATTCCTCCCTGTGGGGGTACCCTCAAGCCCTTTCTCTCTCTCACTCACTCTCTCTCTCACACACACACACACACACACACACACACACAAAGAGCTGAGAAAAAACCCCAAAGGAAATCAGTTTTTGCCATCAGCTAATTAAACAACGCATACACAAACCTCTGAAGACACAAAAAACCCAATCCTGTTCTCTAAAAAGTTTTATTAAAAATAAAAAGAAAGAAAATACATTTGGAACTTAAACTATTGCTAGATTTAAAAAGAGAAAATATAATAACAAGCATCAAGAATGGATTTCTTGAGGTCCAGCTTAATGGTTACAAGCAAAACAAAAGCATTTTGGGGTTAGCACAGAGGAGTTCACAAGCTAATAAGAAATAATCCTAACCGTGTCTTCCTAGACATTCCCTGATTTACCTCCATATCTTGGGTTTCAAATAAGTAGTTCTAGGTATGATCTGATGATTTTCCATACCTGGCTTAAAGCTTCTTATAGCATGGCTGCTCTCTCTCTCTGGAAAGCAACCACAGACAGACAAAGGGAAAGTTTTTTCCCCAATTTTAAAAAGTCTTAGCCTTCCCATTGGCTCTTTTGGTCAGATGCCCACTCCCTTCCTTTTACCTGTGGATTTGTTAACCCTTTACAGGTAAAGCAAGTAGAGAACAGAGTCTAACAGGGATTTTACAGCTAACTGGCTGGCTGGGTGTCCATAAAAGGGAGCTACGCTCCCTCCTTCATTTATCACAGCCTCTTTCTTGGGATTTGGGTTCTTCCACTTCCCATTGTGCAAGTGCAGAAGAATTTTCAGTAAAGGGAAAAAATTGGTTCAACTGTGCTTGTTCAGAGGACAATCTTTGCAGAGGAATGGGAGGAGGTAGGAACTGGGGACGGGAAGGGAATAGGAAGGAGGAGAGAGTGAGAGGAGACCAGCACCACAGATCTCACCCAGCTATATGATGCTTTCTATACAAAGGGTCAGAGAATATTTGACTAGGAAGATGTACACTTAAGTAGCAGCATTTATGCAGTTTGAAGCGAGTGCTGCCTTTGGTTTATTACACTAACTTGTTAAGGAAAGAATGTTTTTGTGTCTGTACTTGACAAATCAGAACAGCTTGTCCTCCTTTGGGCACTCCATATACAACAGCCAGTAGACATGTCCTCACGTTCTGCAAGGCCCCCTGTGCTAAGTATGCCCTTCTTTCCGTGGGACAAAAAAATTAAGATTCTAAGCAGCTTAGAAAAAGCATGTCAACTGCACCTCAACCATTTTGCAAAAGGACAAGGAACGAAGTCAGGCAAATTGGCAGTGGCAAAGAATTGCAGAGCATCTCATCCTACTTCTGTTAAAAAAATATGAATCCATTTCCATTTCATTGACCCTCTTGGAATTCCTATCAAATATGTGCATATATTTTTATGCAAACCCAATAAAAAGCAAAATATTCAGCTGTGCATTATTTATGTTTGATCATCTACGGACAACTCTTAAATCTAAAGCTAAATTCCTTCCCCAATTAAAGCCCCAAGTCTGATTCTTGACTTTGCAAACCCCTTAGTGACATTAATAGTCCCTGAAGGAGTACTGAATAATTGAACTATTGAATAGTTCTTTTTTAAAATACTTGTGAAGGGTTCAGATTTTACTGTGGCCATATAAACACCTGGATAGATGAATAGTTGAGATAGCAGTCAGTGGGACTATTCCTGTGAATGGAGACTATTTATGAGAATATGGGTTGGTAGGATCCAGTCCTTAATGATGTACCTATAATAAATGGGACATTCTGCATAAGAATCCACCCAGAAGTTCCAAGTGATTAGATTAATTGGAGATATACCTATCTCCTAGAACTGGAAGGGACCTTGAAAGGTCATTGAGTCCAGCCCCCTACCGTCACTAGCAGGACCAAGTACTGATTTTGCCCCAGATGGCCTCCTCAAGGATTGAACTCACAACCCTGGGTTTAGCAGGCCAATGCTCAAACCACTGAGCTATCCCTCCCCCAAGTGAACATAGGATTTTTTTCCCCCACTTCCTGTTCTAGGTCCCTGCACAGCATTGCTGAAAGCTATTAAACAGCTGTTGAATTCCACCCAAGAGCCAAGATAAATGTTCCCTTTATCCACTTACTCACCTCACATAGGTACTTTCAAGTTTAATTAATTAAAGTTCCTAGAGAGCTGTCTGAGTCTTAGATGAAAGGCCTTATAGCAGTACAAATGGAGTGGAATTCATGCTTAGAACTACTAACCTGTGCGGGTAGAAGTAAATTGTGTGAAGGAGGGGCCTATGCAGAGCAATAAGGTGACTGGACACAATAAGCCGGAGGTGTGACTCCAGTGAAGTACTGGATTTAGCACACCAATTAGTGTCAATAGGATTTTGTTATTGGTAGGGAAATAGGGTTTGATTTTTCTGGTCAGTGTTTGGCTGGAATTCTTACTGTATGTGAAATTTCTTGACTCTTCTAACAGAATCCTGTGTAGTCAAAAGCTGCTGATTGAAGACTGGGGGTCCCAATGCTGATGGAGCCATGTTTTTACATTTAGAAAAAGTTACTTTTCTTTTGGCATTACACCTTCCGAAGAAAACGCTGCCTAATCAAAATAATTTCACGTGGGCAAACAGCCAAGTCAGACAAAGAAAATGTCAGTTGTCTAAAAGGTTGACGTTTAACAGTACAGAATAATGGAGAGTTACAAAATAGGCTTTCCACTGTCTTCCCTCTATGACTCATACACTTTCATATGAGAAAGTGCGGCAAGTCTGATTGTAGGTAAGTATTGGCATTCCGTGTGCTCAGGAATATGAACCAACACAAAGACTATTGTTGTACAGGCTACTTCACTTTCACCAGTAGCCTAGTTATTGGCTCAGTGTGAAAGGACTCATTATTCTTTGTTTAACTTGGGTATTTAGAAGAAAGGAAGTGTGGTGACTAGGTGTCAGGATCCTGGGGGTTGGTCCCACATTGTCTCACCAATATCCTGGGACCAACGTGGCTACAACAACACTGCATGCTACTTCTTCTGTCCTTCCAACCATGTGTATTTAAAATCAGGTTTCAGTCAATGATCCAGTAGCTGCCAGTTCCTCAGATCAGAATCAACTAACTGGGAAAACCACAGTCTGTTTCACTGATGAAAGAGTTGCTGAAACTTCAATAAATTCACCCCATCTCTGTGAAAGTGTGAGATTCAGGGAATGCCAACCCTAAGGAACATTCATGGGGGTAGAGGGATAGTATAGCTGGGGTTGCCTGACACTTTCCATTGTAAGACCCTGTTTTCAGTTGCTTATAACTTTGTCAAACTTCAACTGTTTGGGCTGGAGTTTTCTATGCCAGGTGTCTGCCTGCAGCTGAATTTTTGTTTTTTGGAAACTTTCAGCTAATACGGTTCAGACATTTCCAAAAATGAGATTAGAGAAAAATACATTGTTTTGTCCATGTAAAATTTTTTTTTAAAACCACCCTTTCAGTGAGAAGCTCTACTGCCTGCATGCTCCCTGTGTCACCTATAATAAAGATTATGGGTAAGACCCTTGGCCCACTGAAGTCAAGGCAAAACTCTCATTGACTTCAATAGGGTCAGGATTTCAACCTATATGCATAAGTACAGTATATAATGCTGTGTTAGACAGGTTTGTCACAATGAGACTTGATTTCATTATTGTTAATTTTCTTGTTAAACTGTGTTAAGTTTAGTTCAAGACGTCTCAGCTAGACACACACATTTAGGCTTGTCTACATTACCCGCTGGATCTATGGGCAGTGATAGATCCAGCGGAGGTTGATTTAACGCGTCTAGTCTAGATGCGATAAATCGACTGCTGAGTGCTCTCCTGTTGACTCCGGTACTCCACTAGGATGAGAGGTGCAGGCGGAGTCGACGGGAGAGTGTCAGCCATCGATTTACCACAGTGAAGACCCCACGGTAAGTAGATCTAAGTACATCAAACTTCAGCTATGTTATTCATCCCCCCCAGTATAGACCAGGCCTATGGTATGGCCCTTGGGACTGTTCACTAGATTCCACTGAAAATACCAATGATGATTTTTTTTTTTAAATTCCTCCCTAAATTTCTTATGAAAAGCCAAATCCCCAACTGTACATTGAACATTTTTGGGTTTTTAAAAACTATTTTTGGTAAAAGTTTTTAGTGTTCAATAGCGAATAAACAACATTTTTACAAAAATATAAAAAAAAATTACTGAAAAATTTCAGCTTCCATTTTCAAAATAAAATAGATTTAAAAAAAATCAAAATGAAAATGTCACAAAAAAAGTTTTCATTTTGGTCAAAAAAGCCATTTTTTCAATCAAAAATATGTTCTGATGGAAAAATTTCAACCAGCTCTATTGCTCAGCTCATAGCCCAGTTCCCGCTCTCCTTTCTATCCCGGTGAGGTAATGAGTTACCTGCCTCAGTAAGTCAGCACAACCCATGTAACCTGTTCCCTGTAGGATCAGACCCTACTCACAGGGTGTGTACTCACTGCAGGCAAAACAATGACAATGTGTTACAACAGTACTTGAACACTAACATTTGTCTTTCGCACAGCCTCTAAACATACCCAGTATTGCTTGTCATCTCCTCATGCATGCAGAGATATGTCCTGATGAAATGAGATCTTTCCAAATTTGTTGCAAAAACAAACAAAAAAACCCCCAAACCCTGCCGCCACACTCCGGAAGGATACAGAGCAGAAACAATCTGTACTGGGGAGAGGAAACGCTGTATCATCTCTTGGAACGTCTTACTCCTTGTGCCATTAGGATAAGTGGTCTCCCCTTTAGAAGCAGCACAATGTCCTCTCCACTAACCCAGATCCCTGGAGATCTGCACAAAGGGGCATTTGTGCCACTGAATGCCACTTGTGTTAACTTGTGCTGCTTCCCCACCATGGCTCTGGAGGAGTGGGTTCTGGAGCAACCTCCTCCAGGTCCATAGAACAGGTATGCAGTCCCCATGTATGGGAGCGGGTTGAGGCAAAAAAAGGCTCATGCCAAAGTGGCGGCGCTCTCCCCTTCCTCAGCTGTAGGTTCCCTTCCATGTGAAATCCATGGAGTCTTCAGCGCCTGCAGTCATATTTTCCCCACCATTATCAATTTTATTTTACAATACTTCAGACAAATGCGTTCACTTGATGAAATGTTCATTTCAGGACGGGTCTGAGACCATGCAATCTACTGCTGTGGAGTTAAAAGGACAAAATAAACTAGTCTTGTGAAGCCTCCTAGTAGAGAATCATAAGCCACTGCTGTCCTTTAATCTTCTGGGCTTTGGGGAGTGAGCCAAAGCGTGTTTAAAAAGCAGATTGGTCTCAGCTTTGTCCTTTTAATGTACCTCGTACTACTGTGTTTGAGCAAATGCCTACCAGCGCTGTGGGTGTTAGCATACAGCTGCTATCTAGATTAAAATACCGACACTGCAGCAGTGTTTAAAGGGTGAAAAGTGTTTTTGTTGTATTTAAAAGAGACCAAGTCAAATTCTTGTGTTCCTCATTGAAGGGAGGAAATGCTATGTTAAAATTACCTTTTTTAAAGGAGAACAAAGTTAGGAGCAACTCAAGGCTTCCCAGGTTGACAATAATAATGCAGACAGAGCACTATGTGTAGGAGGAGACAATACAAAGGACTGCTTGCATTTCTTAGCAGTGTGTTACATGGCAACAGACAGTTTTGGAGATGTTGCCAGGCTGAATCCATGGCCAAGGCTGGAAAGAAGATGAGAGACACAGCTGTACATTATGTAGTTGCACCCACTTTGTGACCTTAGAAACTAGTGAAGGTGTAGTATGGATGAATGCCAGATGCAACGTTCAGAGCTGAATCCAGGTTTGGATTTTAAACATCTTCAAATTTCTGGGGTGTGCAGGAAGATTCAGAGTTCTGGCTCAGGCCCATGCCTAATTTAAAGGTGAGCGTCTCAGATCGTTTCAGTGCATCACAATGTGAAAATTGCAACTCTAGCTATGACGAGGAAACTCTGCTAAGGATCTGAAGCTGGCCTATGGAAAGTCAGATCACTGTAAAGAGAGGTCCTTTCATGTTCCTTGCAGCAGCCCTTACTCAGACTTCAGTAAGATTTCTGCCTGAGTGTGGACTCCAGGGTTAAACCCAGTGGGTGTTGAATTTAAATAAAAGGTCATTTTCCCTCTTGGTATTAATTGACTTTATATTCATTAGGTGTTAGGTCTCACATTCTCTTGTGAATGGCTCGGATTACATCAGAGAATTTCCCCTTTGCTCATGGAGCCAATATAGAGACTCTTTTCTCTGGCTATTGCCTGCACAATACTACTAAAGCTCCTGTAACTACTGAGTGCTCACTAGAGTTCCCATAAAGGGCAAGTCAGAAATCTGAGAATATAAAACCAATTTAACTCAAAATACATGCTCCATGTGTTTCTTTTAATCATCTCTACTATCTCTGCTACCAAGGAAAGATAAGCTATAGGAGAGTGAGGTAGATTCTATTCTCTCTCATGCATCATCAGTAGAATTGTCGCTTAAGCTCTATTTGCAGATTCTCTCTTACAAGTGATGGTGTAAGAGGCAGAACGCAGCTGGATTCTCAGGAAGTGAGTTGAGGCTGTGGGCCAAATTCTCCGTTGTGGAAACTGACACAGCCCCATTGACTTCAGGTTGCAGAGGGAGCACTAAAGTGCAGTTATGCTCTGAATAGTGTCTGCAAAACAGCCATTGTGAGGCTCCATATTCCTTCGCTCGCAGCGGTTTTCAGATCAGGTTCTCAATTTATAACATTTTTTAAACTGTCAGAGCTTCAGGCTACTGTCAGAGCCAAAAGCTCTGCTGATGTAATTTGGAGCTGCACCAATTTACAATGAGTTAGAAGCAGGATTCTTTCCTCAAGTCCTTGCCTATTTCCCCACTCTCGTATCTTGTTCAGCTCAGTATTTTGTCGTTCAGTATTTAATTAGTATCTCAACCCATTTGTCTGTTAGTGAAGTAAGTCTTACGGGTATGTAATTCCCAGGATCACCCCGTGAGCCTTTAAAAGGACAGGTACTACATTTGCTGTTTTTCAGCACAGTGGCTGATTTTAATGGCAGGCTGCATATCTTGTTAGCAGTTCAGCCTCTTGCATGAATACTCTTTCGTCCTGGTGACTTGTCGCTCTTTAATTTATCATTTTGTTTCTGTGCCTTCTTTTGACACACCAACCTCTGACAGTTGCTCACCTTTGTTGCCTGAAAAGAATACCCATCTCCCAAACATCCTTTCTTGTGAAGACTGATGCAAAGAAACTCTTTTGCTTCTTGTAGTGTGCTTATCATTAAGGCTATAATTTTGTCATGGAGGTCGTGGAAGTCATGGAATCTGTGACTTCCAGAAGAACTCTGTGACTTCAACACACAGTGGCTGAGAGCTGCAGGGTCCCCTGCCACCCACTGGAAGCTGCAGGGTACCTCCGCTGCCCAATGCAGCAGGGGTCCCCTGAGCTGCCTGGGTGGCAGGGGGGAACCCGCAGCTCCCAGCCACCATGGTGGGCTCTGAGCTGCTGCAGGTGGCAGGGGTACCTCACAGCTCCCGGCCACTGCAGGCTGCGGGGGGGTACCCCGCAGCTCTTGCCCACTGTAGGCACCCCCCTCCCCGCCCCAGCTGCTGTGGGCAGTGCAGGCTCCCAGAGCTCTGAGCTGTGGGGGGACCCTGGAGCTCCGAGTCACCATGGGTAGTGGGGGCCCCTGGAGCTCTCAGCCAGGCCCCTGCAGCTGCCCAGTCCCCACGGTTTGTGTGGCGACTCTGCAGCTCCCCATTTTGTCGTGGATATAATTAGTAAAAAATCAGGGACAGGTCACAAACATCTGAATTTTTCTTTATTGCCCATGACCTGTCTGTGACTTTTACTGAAGATATCGGTGACAAAAATCTTAGCCTGACTTATCACTCCTACTATTACCCAGAGTTCCACTGGCCCCACTATTCTCTGACAGTGCTGTAAGTCACAGGATCAACTGACCAAAGGAAAATTTAAACCTGAAAGCTGGTAGTGAGCCCTATTCGACTGGCACAATCTACCCAGGGGAGCAGTGAAAGCTTCACCACCTGGAGCACTGAATTATGAACTGGCCAATGCATTTGCGATTTTACTGCAAGGACTGATCCACCACTGCTCAGGGAGAGCCTGGATTAGAGGACCTAATACAATAGGTCTTTTCCCATCTAATTTAAGTGGGCCAAATTCTACCCTCAGTTACATGAAACAATTCCCATTAAAGTCAGTGGTGGCGAGCAATGGAGAATGTAGCCCATAGACACTGATTTGGGAACGGCTTAGGCTATGGCTACACTACAGAGCCGACACAGCGGGGAATAGCTTCCCCAATACAGCTGCCCTGCCGCAGCGCTGCTAATGCAGACGCTCTAAACCAACGGGACAGAGCTATCCTGTCGACCTAATGACTCCAGCCTGTGCGAATGATGGTAGCTATGTCGGTGGGACATAGCACCGTCCACACTGGCGTGTAGGTCAGTGTAACTTATATTGCTCGGGGGGTGGCTTATTCACCCCCCCATAGATGACATAACTTATATTGACTTAAGCTATAGTTATATAGTGTACATAGCCCTCACGATGTACAAAATCGTCTAGCTCATTGTTAAGGGTAAGATTTTGTCATGGATATTTTTAATAAAAAGTCACAGACATATTGCAGGCAATAAACAAAAATTCACAAAAGCCCCCAACCTGTCTGTGGAGGGGAGGGGAGCTGACCACAGGGGGGGGAGTCTGAAACCTGAGCCCTGCCGCGGGGGCCAGAGGGAAGGACTGACAGCTCCAGCCCTGCTGCCCAGGGGCTGACAGCTCCAGCTGAAGAAGTCACGGAGTTTCATTAAAGTCATGGAATCTGTGACAAAATCGTATCATTACTCATCGTCTCCACTGACCAGCGAGAGCAGAATTATTCCCTATAGTATTATACTAAGTGCATTATCCAGTCATTGAAAATATGTTTTAGGGACTTTTTTTTTGGGTTGGGTGGGGGAAAGACAGGGGATGGTCATATACTAACTTTGGTCCTAAGATAAGCATCAGCATGTCGAATAAGAAATCTGATGGCAAGAGAGGGAGAGCTCAGATTTAGGAGAGAGTTCAAGGCTCAAGTCCGAATCAAAGCTAAGGTTTGGGTTTGACGGTGCCAAATGATATTGTTAGGGGGCTTATTCCTTCACCCTCTTACTTCCCTGGTCCTTCTCACATGAACAGAGAGCAACAATACCTGAAGTCCAGAGGTGCAAACAATTCAATATTTATTGGGGTGAACTTCCAGCAAGCATGATTCCAGTTTCCTTCCTTAGTGTCCCCCTTCCCAGCTCTGACACCACAGAGCCTTGCCTGTGTCCCTGTTCCTGTTCCCATTTTCCCCTTTAGCAAGACATGATTTTAATTTCCCCATCCCCAGTCCCTGTTTCCATTCCCCCCCCACCTTCCTGATTGACTGCAGACTATATAGTAAAACCTGCGTTTTGCTTAGCTAGTCCTTAACCAATCATTTTACTGAAATTTAACTAACCAATCCTAACATATTGTAAAATGGTTATTTAACCAATTATACCCCCCCACCACCTTAATTGGTTTACACCTAACAAAATTAATTATACAGTAGACAGAAACAATTACAGAACCAGACAGACCATGCAAATAAACATACAAAACAATACAGAAGTGAGGATTTTACAACTACATCTATACAGACATAAGGGTTTTCCAGCTGTGTCTATTGATAAGTGAGTTCTTGCCAGACAGGATGCTATTAAACTAAGTTTCCTTTTACATCTTCTAGGCTCTACCCTTCCTCTGGAAGTGATAGGAATATCAGGACAGGATTGTATTCCTAATAGCCCAATAGCACCTTATTTCAACGTGACTAGTTTGGAATGTGAGGATGTGACTATACACTTCCCAGCTTATGGCTGCCTAACTACATCTTAGCTGACGGCCTTAGCCTGTCACAGTAAAAGAAGGCCATTACAGAGACAGACAGTGATTTTTGATTCTCTCTTTTATACCTCTATAACTAGCTAAGTGATAAGAATACACCTAAATTCATAAAGTATAGGCCTTTGCAGACAGGCCTGAATATCTATATCCTAACAGATATGAGCAAGAATTGAACCCAACCCTCTGAAATTCAAAAAGGAATTGGCTTCAAGGTTCTGGTTTTGGCTCACCTAACACTTTACATACCATTACTCCTAATGGGAGAGCCAGTTGCTGAGTCTAGTGATGTATTAGAAGACAACGAGAGTACTTTTTTTCTATTCTACATGTTAATGTGGCAGGAGAAGAAAGAGCTTTGAAAACATGGGGAGGAATAAGACCTTCCATTATGAAGATGCTTTAATTCATTGTCAGCCCGGCTGTTGTGAAATAGACACTCCTCAGCCGCACAGTGCTGCTTTTGTGCCATCATCATTCATAATGTTTCATAATGGCTTAACACAATGCCTTACCCGCTATAAAGATTCACATGGCACATATCCAGAGGCAAGAACATGCTGATTTATTCCAGTTAGAGGAAAGAGGTTAAGCAGAACCTTTTAACTCACATCTCTCGTCTATTTTTTTTCTCCTCAATTTACCTTTGAGATTTCTGTGCTTTGTAAACAGGTGAAGGGGAAAAACAATCTACTTGTTAGACAGAACATTTAAAACTATGTTACAATTTCTTAGAAAACAGATAATAGATGTTGGAAGTGGCTGAAGGTGCTCTGTAAACACGAGCCTCAGTCCATTTTCTAGCAGCCGTGTTGGCATCACAAAAGTCACAACTGTAGTAGGAACACTTCACACCTAGGGTGATGGCTGCTACAGAAACTGAGGCACACAGAGATGAAATTACCTGCTTTGGGTCCCACAATAACCAGTAAAAAAAGCTGGATCAGGGCTCAGTTCATTAGAACATGCTCTAGATCGGGATTATGGCACATTGGCAGGGCAGTATATGGGGGAAGCTTGCACAGCCATTGCCCATCCTGTACTTGTTCTGTGGTTAAACAAGGGGCTTGTATCACTAGGGCTGTTAATCTGCCAACTTTCATCAGCACTAAATTCACTAAAAAAAAAAGTTAATTAAACAAACTCAAAGCACACTAATCAGGTGCATGATCTCAGCTGAGCCAAGCTCTGTGTTTCTGGGGCCACTTAAAGACAGCAGGTGACTGCAGTGGCTTTTATATTCATTAATGATCTCTACCTATGGTGAGAGTTTCAGTTGGAAGCAATAGGAAAGGATGGGAATCTTTCCCATAGAGAGGCAACCAGTATATTGCACACATGTATTTCCTCAAGAAAGCCTATGATTTCTTTTCTAAAATGCATCCCACAGCTACTAAAATAATTTGTCATTGTGGGATTAAGAAAAAACATCTTTTGTAACAGCCTTCAGACTTTTCCCCTGGGACTCTGGTCCTGAGTTAAAGGTTCATGTGTATGTTAACTTTTCCCTTTCCCTTACTCTCTTTCACGCTTCCTTATCTCATAATGAGGAGTTGTACACAGTCAGTAGGCACAGTTGCTGCTAAAACAGAGAAGCCCTGTCCATCATGGTTCCTTCTCCCCCTGCCTCCCTCCTAGCCAAATTCCTGGCACTTGTACTTCCAGATCTCACTTGGTTGAGCAGATCATGCAGTTCTGGCACCATCAAATCCAAATTTTAGCTCTGAATCAACCTTAAACTTTATTCAAACTCTAATTCAGATATGGTGCTGCTGCCTTCATTATTCATTCACACTGTTTTTTCACTGCCTTATGACTGTACACTGTTTAGATTGTAAACTCTGCAGGGCGGGGATCTTGTTTTTATTCTTGTCGCTAGAGTGCCTGGCACTGTGGCACTACACAAGTAAATAAATAGAGACAGGAAGAACCAGTAAATGTTTTGTTTTGTTTTTTTTCAGTCTAAGGGTGTGTCTACACTACAATCAGAGGTGTGATTACAGCTTGTTTAGACATATCTGCAGTAGATTTAATCTAGATACCATGGCTACAGATTGCAGTGAAGACGCAGTGGCACTGTAGGAGCCCACCTAGAACTCCGAGTATGTGCTCATGTTTCTAACCCACCCTCACGTCTGTGCCCCCACGTCTTGGTTGCTATTTTTTGCTGTGCTAGCTTGATTAAAACTAGTGCTGGTATGTCTACCTGAGCTGCAATTACACCTCTGATTGCAACGTAGACAAATCTTAAATATGTTCCCTATCACACCAGGGGCTGAAGCCCCATGGTTAGGATCATTTAAAAGTGAACTGAACAAATTTCTGAATAATATACTGTAGGAAACAATCCTGTCTTGGCAAAAGCATGGATCGATGTGACTGTAATGGAATGTTAAGCTGTATTATACCATTCAGCCACTAGGTGGCATTAGGTATAAAATACCTTATCTAAGCTAACAGCCATAAGAGGCAGAGCATTAAAGGATCTTATAGAGAACACATCTGGTGTGTATCTCTCTGAGAAGTATGCTCTGTAGTCAGTCCATATCTGATACAGAAGCTTGACCTGCTAGTAGCAGCCCTGCAACCTACCATGTACAACATGATAGCGACTTATAAGGTCTTTTTCATCTTTGACTTCAGTGAGTCTGTGAAGCGGAGACACAATTGGTTGGAAATGGGACGAGAT
Source organism: Mauremys mutica (assembly GCF_020497125.1). Classification (NCBI taxonomy): domain Eukaryota; kingdom Metazoa; phylum Chordata; order Testudines; family Geoemydidae; genus Mauremys; species Mauremys mutica. Next base: position 157,045,848 of record NC_059074.1, on the reverse strand, counting down.
GCTGGGCATGCAGCTGTAAAAGCCATTTTAAAAAAACCCTACCTCTCTTCCCCCATAAAAATGGATGCCTATGAACAAATACTAGCAAATTATCCCACAGGGATTAGGTAAGGGATATACTGTCCTAAATCATTTCAGACACTGAAGAAGGCTTTCCTTGCAAGAAACAGAGCTGTTCAGAATATTTCTGATAAAAGATATGCTGTTGTTGAAAAATAGGATATCAGCAAAATGAATTTTTGGGAAGAATCAATCTTCAATGAAAATCAGGTTTTTGTTGAAAACCTCCAACTTTTCCCCCTCCCTTATGAAAACCCAAATTGTGTGTGTGTGAGAATCCCTACCTGCCCAGCTCCAATGACAAGCCTTGGCATGTGACGAGCACTACAATAGTGGGTATGTCACATGGGGAATATGGTGACCACTTCTGAACAATTCTCCCTTTTGTGAGAAATCAGTAGAGCCAGAACAGACAAAGGATCTTGGCAAAAAACTAGCAGGCCTGGCATGGGCCAAGTATAACATTCATAAAAGTATACCTGGAAAGCAGAGCCTAGAATCTGTTTGTTAGAAGTCCCTGTGACTTGTAGAGGGATGGAATAAGTGATCTATTGTGGTACTGTAGATTTTATTTCAGCCCCATCCCTTTGAGTGGATCAACCCTGCAGGCCTCATATCCATTCCTTTCCACTTCCCTCACCAATCCCATTAGACACAGGGGAGTTTAGTCCCACCAAGACCTTGCTGAAATCTTCACCTACGCTGGTAGGATATAACCAGCTGGTTGAAACCAGGTGGACAATAAATCTGTAGGGACAGAGAGGACTTGGGCATGATCTCAGGAAGGGCCAAGGATTACAAAAGAGAAACACAGAGAAAAGGAAATCGCCAGGTCTGAGTATAAGTCCTAGAGACTGAGTGAGGCAAATAGCTTGTAGAGCAAGATCGAATGAGCCTAAATGTGCCCAGAGCATTCTGTGAAGTAACAGAAGTTGCATGAAAGCAGATACTGATGTACTGCAAGTAAGCAGAAGTGAAATAGATTGGAGTGCTAATTCTAATAGTAGCTCATCTTAATCCTCAAGAAAGAAAGTGGAGGAATGTGTCAGTGGATGCAAATTGCAAAGGAAGAATATTACTGTTTCTGCATAAAAAAAGACCCTGGATGTATTTGCAATTCAAACCATGGTTGCATGTGATCTTATTTGTTTAAAGGAAAAGGTGATTTATTTCATTCACACAACAAGAAAACATCCTTTAAAACAGGTTTAATAATTAAAAAAAACACTTGCATCTGTCAGGCTGTGGTTCATCATGCACAAAACACCACATTTTGGTCATTTGTCACACACTGCTGGCATCGTGCACTGGTAGGTTTTAAGGGTCAGAGATATGCCTGAAAGTTAGGGCTGGTCTACACTGAAAACTTATATCAGCATGTCTACCTCTCTCAGGAATGTGAAAAATCCTCACCCCTGATAAACGTAGTTGTGCTAACCTAGCACCCGGTGTAGACAATGCTAGGTTGATGGATTAACCACAGTGACAGTAGGAACCCCTCCTGTTGCTATGGTGAGTGTCTACACACTTAAAAAGGTACAGCAGCACAGCTGCTGCAATTAAGCTTGCCAATCCTCCAGGATTGTCCTGGAGTCTCCAGGAATTAAAGATTAATTAGGGTTTATGTGATGAAACCTCCAGGAATATGTTCAACCAAAATTGGCAACCCTATGCACTGTGGCCTAAAACTCTGTGAGTAAAATAGAGCACCTATGCTGATTTTGCCTTTCCAGAGAGTGGATAAGGGGAATAGACCAAAATGAATTGCTCCACAGATGACAATAATACACTAGAACTGAATCATGGCTGTACTTTAAAAATGCAGGCCATGTCAGCAATACAACTAGCCCTGCCATGAACTGGCTGAGAGGACAAGCAGCCAGAAGAAGTGGGGAGATAATATAATGAATGCACAGGCATCAAATGCTATAAAAAAATACCAGTCTGAGTGAACAGCCCCATCTTACCTTCACAGGGCCTGATCCTAGGAGTTGAGGGAGCTCAGTACCTCATAGGATTCGGCCCACATAGGGCCTTTTATCCCAGAGCTCTTCGTGGATACATGCGGCATCGCTGAAGTGAAGCCACATCTGTGGTGAAAGGCAGGATTCGAACGGCATATGTCATATGGCACAACAAGAGGGGGTGTTGGTAGGGTGGGGGGAATGAAGGAAGGAGCATTTTTGGTCACAGACACAGCAGTACTCTTACAGGAGGTAGTTGAATGTCCCCACAGAACCTCAGGTCTTGAAGTCTCGGTGGACAGACATGAAATTGCCTGAGAATCTTTCCAACCTAGGGCTTGTCTACACTGGCAATTTACGGTGCTGCAACTTTCTCGCTCAGGGGCGTGAACCCCCCCGATCGCAGCAAGTTTCAGCGCTGTAAAGCACCAGTGTAGACAATGCTCCCAGCGCTGGTAGCTACGCCCTTCGTGGAGGTAGGTTTTTTTAGAGCACTGGGAGAGTTGTCTCCCAGCGCTCTGCTACGACCACACAAGCCACATTAAAGTGCTGCCAGTGTAGACTAGCCCCTAGATGCATTAAGGACTAAATCCACCATGCTGGAATTTGTATCACAGGAAGACTAGTTATTGCAAAACTAGAAACCACTAGCCCACCTCTCCACTTTTCATGTGGCAGCAGGTAATCTGGGCCTATGGGAAGTGTCACAGTTCAAGACAAAAAGTCCTGTGGCACCTTACAGACCAACAGATGTTTTGAAGCATGAGCTTTCATGGATGAATATGCGTCTGACGAAGTGGGTATTCATCCACGAAAGCTTATGCTCCAATACATCTGTTAGTCTATAAAGTGCCACAGGACTCTGTCGCTTTTTACAGATCCAGACTAACATGGCTACCTCTCTGATACAGTTCAAGACAACTGCATCTGTATTCTCCCTCTATGGGGCATCCACTTTTAGGCTTCTGGCTCCAAGCCATAACCTCTCTTGGCTGACCCACATCTCTCTCCCTCCTGACCAGGGTTTCTCCAGGCTGCCCCATACATTGTGAATTCCCCATACGCCAGACTGCCTAGACAACCAGCACCTACACTTTGCTTTCTCCTCAGAGTCTATAAACAATGTAATTCCACAGTTAAGTTACCACACAGCTCTTTCTACACAAGTGCATGTATTCTTAAGGTGAAAGCATTACAGAGAAAACATATTAAAAAAATAAAATCTACACACATGATAAAAAGCTTACCAGAGGTCATCTCAATTCCAGCCTCAGGCTCTGGTAGGTGTTGGTCTTTCCAACCTTTCCCTAAATGGAGGCCTCCTGTTGACAGAAGGTTCTGTCTGTTGGCTGCATCAGAAAGAAGGCCTTGAGTCCATTTAAACTCCAGCTACTTATCCAAAAGTCCTTTTTTTTGTCAGTTGGTCTCTAGTGAATCCAGCCTGAACCAGTGTATGTGAGCCTCTCCAGATGGGAGTAGTTCTCTGGAGGTGTTACAACCTGAGTGAATTTGCCTAATCGCCTCCCACTGTTCTTGGTTCCTGGAGGGCTGTGGTCACCATACCCCCACGTAATTACATACTACCCCTGGCCCACAATAATACGTAAACTTACCACAGTAAGAACTCCCAAAGATATTGCAGGAAATTGCCATATCTGTCATATGAGGTACTGCAGAAAACATGAAGGGCAGAAGAGGACTGCAAGAAAGACAAAGAAACTGAAAGTGATTGGAAGGATTATGAGAGAAGCAAGGGTGGAAACTAACCAAAAGAATGTGCAAACAATCTAAATGAAGGAGAAAGGTTCCAGTTACACAGAGAACAAGAGTTCATTTAAGGAGACAGGCCCCCAGGAAGGTAAATGGGTCAATTATAATATACAAAGAAGAAGGAGACTTAGTAAAAAATCATTTGCCTTGTGTTTACAAGGAGGGATGGAGGCCATGCCAAAAACAGCCATACTTTTTCTAAGGGAGACAGCAGAAATAGTCAGTAGTTGAGCTCACGCCAGAAGTAGTGATCAAGTAATTCAGAATGCCACAAAGCTGACACAACGTCAGGGCCAGGTGGGATCCATTTCAGAAAATCAAGCAATTAACTAAAAAATTACAGCAGATGGTTAAGCAAAGGAACACAGGAGACCAGAAAGACCAAAGTTCACCCATTCCTAACCCTGACAATCGCATATCCCACCTGGTTGGAGTAATCACCCTGATCAATGTTTCAGAGGAAGGTAAAACTCTCAACATTCCTGGCAATATATCTCAGGGAAAACCTCTTGACTAAGTCTGGCAGTTAGCTGAAACCTGTGCATGTGAGCTAGTCACCATAAAAAAAAAAAGAAGGAGAAAGCATCTAATCTCATGTATACTCTGTGGGAACACTGGTGTCCGCTGTCCACAGTATTGCCTATTACCTCTTGAAGCCTCGTAAGATGGTTTCTGATGTTATCTCAGTGGCAAGAGCAGTTTAAAAACTCCCAAAGGAAACAAGGGAGAAGAGAAGTTAATGGGCTGGAGAGAAGTTAGTGTTATGCTTAGATTTATGAAGGGATCTAAGAAAGAACCAGAAAGCCACAGCTTGACTTCCACAATGAGGGGGTAGATTCATAGAAGAGGCAAATAAGCACCCCTCAGGAATTTATGACTTCATTAAGGATAATGAATAGATGGAGAATTATACCTAACAAATCTGATGACAATGGATTTTCCAATTTAATTGGACTTTAGGGAAGCTTTTTCAAACTCACATAGTTTAATATAAAAGGTTATGCCATAAGATAAGCCTGGCAGGAGTCTGAGTGTTGCTCAACGGGCTGACGAATGGGTTTGGATATGGGAGAAGAGGAATTGTGAGAATTGTAAGAAACTCCTGCAGATAAACCACCAAGGCTTAGGGTGAGATTGAGGCTGTCTGTCTCTGGCAGTCAGCTTGAGCAGGGCAGCACGGCCCTTACGAGCAGGCCATTGGTGGGAGTCGCAGGAAGAATTCCAGCTGGCTTAGGCTGGATGCCAGTGGGGCAGCGCAGAAGTGTAAACTTGAGTGAGCGCTTCTGTGGTACCAAGTCCAGCACAGATTCCCTGTGAAGAGTTCAGTTCCACATCCCCGCCCACAGGAGATGCTTTTTAGCACAGGAAAAGCCCCTTTGGGCTTGGTTATTTGTTTTAAAAGGGCCAGTATGCAGTGGTTATAGAGTTCCTGTGCCCTCACTGTTACCAGAGAGGGCCAGGATCTGTTGCAAGCTGGGAGCTTAATAAATGGGGGAACTTCCTGGTTAGGGAGTTCTCTAGTTGCTGTTGAAGGCATGGCCCTTTGTGTTTGTGTCCTCACGCTACACAGGGTCAGAAGGGAGTGACTCCCTCTCCCTAAAGAAGGAGTAAAGGAAGGAAAAGAGACCCCCAGACTACAAGACCAGTGAGTGAGTGGGCAAAGCGGAAAATCTGGGAGGAGACCTGTGAAAGCAGCAGCAGGAAGGAGGCGCACAGCCCTGCCTTAGCGCAGCAATGGAGCCCACAGTGCAAACAGCTCTGTTGGAGAAGTCTGGTTTTGGCAGCTCAGCCGGCTGACCTTGCTGGATCCATAGATTTGAGCGATTCTGGATGGCTTTTGATTTAGCAGCAAATGCACAAGAATAGCGGATAAATGCCCTGATATTTGCAACTGCTGCTGCTGCTATCATATGTGCCCTACCCCTCACTGATGAGGAAAAGAGAGAATTCTCCAAAGTGAAAGAGACTGCCAATGCTCATTTCATAGTCAGACAGAACACTATACATAAAAGGGCCAAATTTAATAGGAGATTCCAGGAACAAGAGGAAACAGCTGAGACTTTTATTACTGCAGTTCATAGTCTTGCTGAACATTGCAAATATGGAATGTTAAAAGAAGAACTAATAAGAGACAGGTTAGTTGTTGGTATAAGAGAATTTATCTGTATAGCTTCAGTTAGACCAGATCTCACCCTAGCAAAAGTAAGAATGCAAGACGCCATAAAGAAACAACTGTGCAACTTGCATGCTTGCAGCATAGGGGAGACCACCTGAAACAATACTGACACAGTAATAAAGAGAAAAAACACAGTCAAACCAAAAAAAAGTCAGACCAAATTTACAACATACTAACACTGCACAGCCTAGAGTGGGAGACCAAAGAACCTGAGTTGGAGAGAAGCTTGGAAAAGCTGTGGAAGATGTGGCAAGACACTAAGACACCAAGACCAGCAAAAGAGGCAGAATGTAGGAGATGGCACAAAATCGGACATTTTGCATTAGCATGCCGGTCACTACGAGCAGTGGAAAAACTCCAAGGGGGAATGTTATCACCAGATGACAATGAGTGCATATTTCTAGGGACTATATCCTCCATAGACCAGAAGCATGGATCTAAATGGTAGGAACCTTAAATTAAAAATTGATACGGGGGCAACAGTGGCTGAAATAGCAAAAAAGATTCTAATGGGGTGTTAGATTTGCTCTAGCAGATGTGACCACTCTACTAACTGGAGGCTGAGCATACAAATCTTACTACCACACCCAACTGACATGCTCCTTTAGCTCAAGGGGGAAAAGGTTCCTGAGTTTTATCCAGACTGAAAACCATCAAGTCCATTGGGCCACAGCATATGAGGCTGTGAAAACATTCCATACACTGCGCTATCAGTGACCTGTAGAAGCCACCTTTCAGGCAAGAGCCTTCATCCTTCCTTGGTATCTCTACTAAATGTGCCCATAGAGGTACCAGTCGAGATGGCTCTATTTGTCATGTGGAGTCCCTGTCCCTAGGAACAGAGATCCAGCAACCTATGTCACCGACATCATTAAACGGCCGTTGGGCTAGACCCCAGCCAGTAACAGACAATACAGTGAAAAGGCTCCATATCCCAGTATGAATCACCTGAGACATCCAGCCCCCCTTGCAGTGTTTAATATTTAGATTTAAGAGTATCCTTGCTGGTAGTACATAATTCTGCAGGATCTACCCTGCTGCTTTGAACACCATAGAGCGTATTCTATCATTATGGATTACAACAGCAGGGACTGAACTGAGACGTTTTAGCTCTTCTGCCTGTGGGTGAAATATGTTTGTGAGTGTTTGCCCATTATTTTTTTAAGATTAGAAAGACATACCAGCAGGTTACCCAAACACATCCATTGCTCCTTACTGACAGGGATGGGATGGCTCAGAAGATTGCTAATGCACTACAGGTACTTTTATTTCTAGGTAGCTGGGTGAAATCCAGCCCAGGTTGTGTGTGTCTAAATGTTGTCACCATTTGAGGTCTGATCAGCACCTTATATAAAACTAGCTGGTGGTCTCAGTCCAACAGGCCTTACAAACCTGGAGGCAGTCTCAGCAGAGAGACAGGATTGATTCCTGGTTACTAAACATCCCCCTCATTCCTTAGACCAGTTCCTCCAGATGAGGGCTGGAGCGGCATAAGGGAAGCGGGTGCTGCGGCAGTTCCTGCGGTGATAAACTGAGGACTTCAGTCTCTCTACCAGGCATTCAGACTGGCAGTTTCCACCAGCATTACACATTCACATCTACAGACAAATCAGCCTCTGACTGAATTGTGGTTCAAGTTCAAAAGGAGGGCAGCACATTCTTTTTTTAATTTCCCAGCTTTCTGAGAGGTCTGCCATATAAAATATATCATTTAATCTTGTCTGGAACACGGTATATTGAGCAATAAAAAAGTAATTTGTAAGCGGCAAGAAATTTGGACTGAAACAGTTTCATTTAATGCAGGGTATCAAGGCTCTCTAAGAACGTACTTCACAGCTAGACCTCGGTTCTGTTACTATCCAGCCACCAGGGCTGGATTTAGGGGCAGGCGACACAGACGGCCACCTTGGGTGCCAGGCTTGGAGGGCGCCAAGCTTGGGGTGCTGCTTTTGTTGTTAGCGGCAAAAGGAAAAATAGAATGTTTGAAGTAAAATGTTTGAGGTATTCTGTGTATGGATTCATTTTTCACTAACCTCCGAGAATGTTCTGGACCTTTGTAGACCTTTCTCTGATGCTGTGCTTCAGATCGTGAGGGCAAAGGTGCGAAAAGCGACCTTTTGAATTAAAGAACTAGTGTTAACGTTTTAAGGCTGTCACCTACTGTAACACTATTTAAAACTGGGCCACCCAATGTTGGTGCTCGGTTCAATTTCTTGATGTTAGTACATTTCACTTATTTTTAAATTTAAGAAGTTTCTATAAGCTTAGAGGAAACAATTTTTTACTTGATTATGTATGACATGAATCAATACCGATTTACAGATCCTAGCATGCAAATTTATTGTCTGATATGACAGGAATAAATCATGCATGCAAATCATGCATCAAAGGCGTTAAATGGACTACAAATGCAATAAAAATAAGGTATTCAAAAGTTTAACAAATGGGCGGGGGGCACCGAAGACGCTCCACGCCTGGGGTGCCATTTGGTCTAGGGCTGGCCCTGCAAGCCTCAACCTGTAGCTTGGCTCCTTCAGATGTGATCCTGGGAGAAATGGCACATGGTGTAATTCTGAAAGGTTTCCATCTCACCTCATAGTCACATCTCCAACCAGGTAGCCAGCAGCTCCTAGTACAAAGACCTTCTTCAGTGGATCACCCTAAATCTACAGAACAGTATTAACAAAACAGTTAAGAACTAGCTCTTGTGAAGAAGTGGGTGGCTGAGGGAATTGGTCATGGGACATACAGCCATTTATCTATAAGACACCTGCTTGATTTCAGCCTAAGGAGGGAGCAATTAATAGTTGTGAACCTGTGATGCCATTTTGGTGTCCGACGTGAAATGAGTTTGGGATCTCAGTTTAGTTTGTAGTGGACAGGTGCTCCTGTCACAACTGTCAATAGTTGGTTCTCTCACTGGCAAAGAGGCTAAGAATGTAATGGACAAAAGGACTAAATTCCCTTTTCTCCTCTCCACAGCATGGTTACAATACATTGGAAAGGCAAGATGGGGAAGCCTAAACTGCAGTTGCCTCTGTTGTACCTATTCTGTGAATAAATAAGAGTGTCCAGGGTTCCTTCAGCCTCACCCCTTTCACCAGCATTAAATTCCAGCGTTAAAAACAAAACATGATTCTTGAGTCTTGCTACTGCACTGTAGCATCTATTCTGCGCTCCCTGGGCGCACGCAGTTCCCAGTACGGCTAATGGGGGTTATACATGTTCACTGGGTGAAATTCACCCATGTGCAGAGGACCAGAACAAGGCCCGTGCACCACTTAGGTCCCACTTCAGCCTATCAAAAGGGTTTAAGTGAGGAACAGGCCTTGTACTGGCCCTCAGCCCAAGGATGAGTTTCACCCACAGAGAGTACAGAAGAGGCTCAAGACAGAGTAATAAAGCAGCTGTAAAGTGAGAACACGATCGTTTCTAAGGCCTTGTCTTGACCAGGATTTACAACACACCTTTAATCCTTGTCAAAGCAAGTCCTAAAAGGTTTGTATACAGAGATAAGCAGGTGAAGATTTACTTTTGATACTTGCACAGATATATTCTACCAAACATCTCACTTTGTTTTGTAGTGTTGACAGCCTAAAAATACTATTACAATAAGAATTATGCAATTATTATTATTTGTAGTAGTGCAATAATGGTAGATGGTCCCAACGGAGACTGAGCCCCACTGTGCTAAGCACAATACAAATGCACAGTAAGAGACAATCCCTGGCCTACTTAAAGAATTTGCAATCTATGCAGGCAGACAAAAGGTGAGGGGAGAGCAGCAGGACAAAGACGGGAAGTGACTTGCCCCTGGTGTCACAGTCGAAGAGATGGAGTCTCAGCAGGCCAGCATCCTACCCACAAGCAGGGCCGGCTCCAGACCCCAGCGCGGCAAGCACGCGCGTGGGGCGGCCCTTTCCCGGGGGGGCGGCAGGCTGGGCCGGCGGACCTGCCGCAGTCACGCCTGCGGGAGGTCCACCGGAGCCCCGGGACGACCGGGCCTGCCGCAGGCATGACTGCGGACGGTTCGCTGGTCCCGCGGCTCGGCTGGACCTCCCACAGGCATGCCTGCGGCAGCTCAAGCGGAGCCGCCGGACCTGCGAACCGTCCGCAGCTGTGGGAGGTCCAGCCGAGCCGCGCGACCAGCGGACCCTCCGCAGTCATGCCTGCGGGAGGTCCGCTGCTCCCGCGGCTCCGGGGCGCCTCCCGCGCATGACTGCTTGGGGCGGCCAAAAAGGTAGAGCCGCCCCTGCCCACAAGACCAATCTGCCTATAAACTATTATTTATAGACAGAGTTGATAGTACCACCTATTATTAAGGTTGTCTGACACATCCCATTATAAGACCCTGTTTTCAGGTGCTCATAACTTTGCCAAACTCTATCTGTTCTGGCAGAAATTTTACGTCAGGTGTCTTCTTCACACTGAGGTTTTTGGAAAATTTCAGCCAGAACAGATGAGTCGTTTCCAAGGACAAGGCTAGGGAAAATGATGATGTGTTGCCATGTTAAAAAATTCCGGTGACCTATTCTTTAAGAAGCTCTAGTGTCCCCCCATGTTTTGGGGTGGAACTTGAAATTTTGTGGGGCTGAGGGTGGCCTTTGTGTCAGTGTCATGCCTTTTGCTATCCTTGTGAAAATCTGCCCAAATTTGGCCAACGTATAAACCTTTGAAAAATTGCAGTACACACATGCTCAGTAGAGACTAGCTAGAGCTTCCCAGCTTAATCCCCTGGAGATTCCATCATCAATGGGCGTGCTCCAGCCTGGGTCTGAGCAGGACTTTCTTTGTACTTGCAGCTCTGGGCTGCTATGAACTGTGCCAGGTCCAGGCACCTGAAATGCAAGAAGGGAGACGGTCTCTCATGTGCCCTTAAAGCTCATCCTTCTTGGGCCAGGCTGTGTGGAGGAGGAAGCTGCCTGAATCAAATGCAGAGAGGACAAGAGCCAGGCATGGGAGGAAAAATAGATTGGGACAAGGAGCCAGGGAGGTAGGCCAGAGACTGAACTGGAGGCTGAAGAGAGGAAAATTGACTGGGGGTTGAGGTTAGGGGAGCCTGGGACTGGCTGGAAAGGGAGAGTAGGAACCAAGGGGTGGTGGGAAAGAGGTTGGGAAAGCAGCAAGACAGATTTGATGGGCAGCTCCTGTAAGAAACAAATGGTTTAGAGAAAGAGAGTCTCAGGACACTTCCAAATATAGCAGCTGCTTTTCCCAAAGAAAAACCCCAACCAAACTATGGTATAAAGAGAACTAAATGATCCAGGAAACAAAGAATTAAATCAGATAACCCCTAGTACCCTGTTATTTTCCATACTTCCAGGCAATTGAATAGTTGGGAGGACCTGATAATAGGGTCTGTGATCTCAGAAGGATTCATACCAGCCTTGGCAGAAAAGAGAAGATTGCTTAAAGCAAGTGACATGAAAAGAGAATACAGGAATGTCAGCTGAGGGGCAAAATGGTTTGTGAAGTGTTGTAATAGGAACACTTCCCTGAATAGTGCAGGCAATTAGAGGGGAGAGGAGGTGGTTAGGTGCAGGGAAGAGGGTGAAAGGGCCTTTCCAACACTGTCAAGGAGAATCTCTAAATCACTCCCTCTACGCTCCACTGTCATCCAAGCATCAGATGGCAAAAGTCCTAATGAGGGATGAAGATGTCCAAGGCTACTGGAAAATAAGCAAGTGGCAATGAGAATGGCCCATACTTCAACAGAACCCAGTGATCAGCTGTGCAGACAAGAATCTTTGTGCAAGGCAGTGGCAGCTGTATGTGTCACATACAAAAATCTTTAATCCCAGTGATATTTCCCATGAGCTCTTGAAAGAAGCCAGACATTGTGTGTGATATAGTGATAGTTACACAGGAACTGAGAAGAGGTCTGGGTAGGGTGAAATTGCAGCCTTTTGTAGCTGGAGTAGAAATGGACCCAACCTGCCAGGTCGCTGAACCTGAGCTTAGAGTAGTTTAGAACTGGATCAAGAGCGGCAATGAATTTTTTTTGACTCAGGCTCATCTCTAATAAAAAGCTGCCTGAAAAGGGAGAACAAAAGGAGTAGAGAACCAGGGTCTTAATCCTGTGGGCAGAGACCATGCTGGTGTCAGATGGCTCACACTGACAGCATTGTCAGAAACAGTTCTAGTAACAACAGCAGTGAAGCCGCAGCTGCACAGATGGTGGTACAGGCTCGCCCCAGGAAGCTACCCGGGACTCTGGGTACTATTTGACTAGCTGACCCATGCTGCTGCCTGGCTACCACAGCTTTACTGCTATTGTTCCTCTCAAGATAGCTTTAATTTAGCTAGATCAAAGCTGTTCTGGATCTATCTATACATGCTGCAATCACATCTCCCAACTGCAGTGTGGACATACCCTTAAAGGTGGCTGTTTGGCAAGCAGGAGCGATGAGTAGACAACATAGGTAAAAATAGGTATCCAGTGCAGGTTATTCTCTCTATTCTGAGTGATTCTTCTCCTTGACACTTATGTAGGTTTCATTAGCTAACCTCTATGTTAGTTTGAAACAGTGACAGGTAAATTCTAGAGGGGATCTGTTTGAGCATTTAGAGATCAGGCTAAATGCACTAAATCAGTCATTTAGAGTAGCATAGATTGAAAACAAGTCTCTGTGTATCGCAGTAGCCTGAACTTCCGATTCATGAGTAAGTCAGAAAAGCTTTTGAACTAGAGACAGCCTGGGATTTAAGCACTTCTGGACTGTGCGTGAGGGAACCAGAATCTGAACCCTGATCTGCACCTGTATTTCACAAAGGGACTCTTAACCTTTTACTAAACCAAAACCCTAGGTCTGAACAGCTCCGATCTGCGGAGTTTAAAATCTAGAACCTGATCCAAATGCTCTGGCTTGTGCTCATCTCTCATCTCTCACCTCAAACTCTGAACCTCTTGACCTTCAGCTATCACTTAATATGAAGGTGTTCTTCATCTAAAGAATCCTTGACATGTGTAAAAATCCTTATATGAGATCAACTGCCTAGGGCTGGTACTAGAATCTGTGCAAAGTGAAGAAAGGCAGGATGGGCCTGGGAAACCACCACTAGCTCACCTCACATGTTTATAGGATACAATGTCGTTTGGGCAATTAGGTGGGGAATTAGGGTGGCGATTACTGGGGTGCTTGTCACTGTGGGTTCATCTTTCAAGGCAAGTGTGAATCACCCCCAATAACTACAGGGGGTAGCCACAGAGGTTTGTGCTGGGAGAGATTGCTGAGCAGTGTGCTATTATCTGCATAGTGCTCCACTGTGACACCTGACCTGCCAGCTAGAATAGCATCTCTGATCCTCCATCTGAGGTGCCAAGGTCAGTAGAGACTGAATTCCCTAGCTGTCCTCTCCCATTCCCTGCTTGGGGAGTTTTGCTTTGTCTCCTTTGCTCGCTGGGCTTTCTGGTCCACATAGGGGGACATAGGAGCCCACAGAGCCTGACAAACAGATGAAGAGGGGATTTGCCACAACCAGAAGCTGTTGTGGGTAAGAGGGAGCAGTGGATACCCAGAGACGGCAGGACCTGTCACAGGTACAGAAGACAGCTAGATGCTTTAATTCCTGAGGACCCAATTAAATTTAGGGCCTGCCTTGTGACAACAGCCTAGAACTTCCTTTAACTGCTTAGATATGTACAGAAAGCGAAGGCGAAGTGATGATTCAAAATAGTACACCTGAGGATTTAACTGGCTGAGAACAGACAGGGGAAATCTGAAGTTTAGTGGCACTCGCTCCATTGACTCTTAGAACAGAGCTGAACACATCCACAAATGCCACTATTAAATCACATAGGCCAGCTGGAACTGAGGCGGAAACCGGTATTTTCTGTCATAATGATAGAGACAAACCATGTGACACAAGAGTAGGTTACAAATACAGGGCCAAATCCTGGCTCCAATTGAAACCAGTGGAGGTTTTGCTGATAACTTTGGGGAGCCCAAGATTTGGTCCAAAAGGCCCAGTTCTGCCAGAAGTTTTTTAGGTACAACTCCCATTGATGTTTATAACACCGACTCCGCAATGACCAGGATTTGCCCCTGTACTGAAGTCAGTGGGCCAACTCCTGTTCTCGGTTGCACCAATGTGAGCTCACGGACATCTGTGGAAAGGCTCTAGTCTTACGCGTGGGTGACTGGGTGAGATTCACCCCTGTGCAGACAGCTCACATAAGGCCTAGGCGCCATTTAAATCAAGTTAACATAGAGTTGACGTGGTGCTTAGGCCTGAGGCTGGTTCTCTGAACAGGAGTGAATTTCCCCCCAGGAGGCAGGTTTGGGCACAAGGAGAGTTGCACCTGTGTAACTCAGGGCAAATTGGGGGCCCTAATCTCAGTTTCTCTGTTGAACAGCCTAATTATCTGACAATACTGTGATGTTTGCGTACTATGAATAGAATCCCCTCCGTTGTAGTAATTAATTGACTTTTTATATTAGGAGCAAACTGGACTCCTGGTGCCAAATTCTGCCCTCAGCCACACTGATGTAAATCCAGAGAAACTGTTCAAATCCATGGAGTAACTCTGGATTTTTGGCAGTGTAACTGAGGGCAGAATGGGGCTGTGGGTGTTTTCCTGGCCCCAGGGGTTTGTTAGTGAGCAGTAACTCTGCTGGGTCCCTTAGTGTCCCTGTTAGTAACATTCTTCTTTTGATTTGTCTTTGGGCCTATTTTTGTATCTCTCCCTTAAAATGTTTGTATAATATGTAAGACTGCTGTGGAAAGAATTCAAGCTCTGTGATGTGGGGGTATTTTAAAGGGACAGTGCCCTGTTCACTCCAGATTTGCTAAGCAGTTCCTGGTATTAGGACTTGAAACTTGCCTTGACTTAAAAGGCGAAGACAAACTGCGCTACTTGCACTATTAATAACAGTATAATGTCCGGAGCCTTTCATTCTCAAGGATCCCCAAATGCTTCACTGACTGCATAGGTACATCTGAACTAGAGCAATCACTGAGGTGGAAGGCAGCACAGAACACACTGCATAAGGGCAGAAAGGAAAACATTTGGCCAAAAACAATAGGGCAAACACCTGCACTTCAGCTATTAGATCTTTAAAGTCCATCCTGGGCTGAAAGGACCATTTTTTCAATTGAGGTCTCACCGAAAAGGCCCATGTTGTACAATGTATGGGGTTTGGTTTATCTAGCTCAGTGATTCTCAAACTTTTGTACTGGTGACCCCTTTCACATAGCAAGCCTCTGAGTGCGACCCCCCCCTTACATATATTTAAAAAAGTGTTTTTAATTAATAACACCATTATAAATGCTGGAGGCAAAGCGAGGTTTGAGGTGGAGGCTGACAGCTTGCGACCCCCCATGTAATAACCTCGTGACCCCCTGAGAGGTCCCAACCCCCAGTTTGAGAACCCCTGATCTATCTTTCTTTCTGAGTCTCAAAAGGATGGGAAAAAGGGAAAAAGCCCAGTTGTCTGAGTAGTGCAAAGCCCTGTAGAAATTCTAGACTCATTATTGCTCCTTGAGAGCCAGGTAAGGACTGTAACAATGAATGCCTTCTCCTGCCTTCACTTACCTAGGACACTACAGACTGCAATAATGATCTACATGTCGGATGCCTCAAGACATGATTAATGCACATTCCTTGGGTTATTGATCAAGGTCAACCCCAAGCTCCAGCTTGCCACTGGAACGAATGGGACTAGCCACAAAAAGCTCACTGCAATGCCCTGTGCCCTGTGCTGCCTCCCTGTCTACCAGCAGGTGCAGTTCAAATCTTAATCCTTAGAACACTTAATGGACTCAGACCAAGCTACCTTAGGGATTGTTTCTCCATTCACACTCCTTTGAGACTGCTGTGCTCCTCAAGGACACAGAAGCAAAGGTATGGCTACAGCTGCAGGTCTCCACATGCTTACGCCCAACATCTCCCTCCCCTGCTCCGCTGCCAACACATACCCCATCCACACATAAAGCCCTCGGACATGTGCCTGTACATCCTCAGAACATGTGCTTGCTGGCTCGTCTGAGTGTAGAGGTACAAGCCTGTGGCCCACTGTAGTGCGTGTCTCCACCCGCTCACTTTGCAGTAGGCCCTACCACTACAGAAGCCTTGTCTCTGGCTCCTTTTGGTCTCATCTCGGGCACAGCACTACTACCAACCCGGCCTAGTGCCTTTAACAACTGTCTGCCCACAAAAACAGAAGTCACGAAGATCACGGAGAACAGGTATTTGAAGACTGATGCTTGGACTGCTAAGCCATGCCCTCTAGTATAGCTACAATTCTGACCTTAATTTTTGATTGTGTGCCTTCTACAGCACTGCTGTCGTAAAGCTGGAGAGGGCTTAGGGAAGATGTAGTCACAGTCAAGTACAGATTAGGAGATCTGCACTGATACAGGGATGTTTGTGCTGCAATGCACAATGGGAGTAATAGTGTAATCTGGGGGGCCATTTGAAACACGGGCCTATTTCCACCTCGTCTGTTTGTGATTACAGTGTAATGGTTTTGTGTGTAACTAAACCAAATCTGAGTGCTGTTTCCATGCTGAGAAGATAAAGGGAGACTTTTATTTATTATTAATTTGAACAAATCTTATAGTAAAATGTTTGGTGATTAAAAATCCCACCGTTTGTCTGAGTAAGAATGTTCACCCCATTACCCTGGCCAAATTTTTCAACTCCAATCATTACACTCTTCTTAGGTTCCTGCTGTAGTTTTTCAATTGAATACTGCATCCTTCCTCATTTTAAACCCTTCAAGGCAGGGACCTTTTTTCCTAAACATCCATAAAGCACCTACACACTGGTGCTACATGAATAAATAATCTGTTGTATAGTGTTGCTGGGTGCTACTGAAGAAATGATTCGTTCCACTTCAGAAGTGGCTGCATTTCAATGGTGGATAAAGTAATTCCTATGGATTCCTTACCCACCTCAAAGGAATATTATGAAATTTAATTAATTTCTGTTTGTAAAGCACTTCAAGACTCTTCAAGGAAATGTTCCATAGAAGCACAAACATATTATTAATAAAATATTTTTAAATTGATCTCTGCTCCTGTTGTTGTATTTTGTCCAGTCACTTTCATGAAACACAATGGCTTACTATTTGCCTATTTTTAGTCTACATAACATAAACTCACCCTCCCACAAATACCAGAATTGTTAGCAGTTTATCGCCTGGTTGAGAATGTAGAGAATGATACTACAGTATTATTATTAATTACTATTATTATTGATTGAGTTCCAAGAATGCACTTAGCCTAGTATACAACCTAGCTAGACAATCTTCTTGGCCTCAGGATCTTAGAGTGTAAATATAATCTTATTGCTCAGACATTGGAGAGACGGATAGATTCAAAATAATTTCCTTTAGAGCCTTCTAAAAACAGGTGCATACCTGAGATAGCCTTCTAATCTAGAGCATTTAAAGTCCAGGGGGGTGTCAAGCTCTACTGTGATATGAATAAATAATGTCACCATACGTATTCTAGATGCCTAAAGAACGTCAATTACTGTAGTCCAGAAAAATGTCCAGATTAGCTACTTAATCAAAAGAAATTAGAGAAATCTGTAGCTCAAATACACTTCCCGAAGCAAGAGCTAACAAACGTGGTTACAAATTTCAGAGTTTACAGTGGATGTCTATATTTTGAGGGATTGTTGCCCATGTATTTGAAAAATAACACCCAAACTTGAAATATACAGAGTTATCAGAAAATACACTGTAGGGAACAAACCTGCCCTGGCAATGGGATTACTTAGATTACCTGACAGTCTTCTCCATACCCATTTCTGTGATCCTGATCATATTGTTAAACTGTGTTTACATTAGATGGGGTTCCGATTACGCATACAAACCACTTAAGCTTTGCTGTCATGGTTAAAATTCTTAAGAGCCCTTAAGGCAAATGCAGCTTTGAACTGTATAGTGGCACACAGGTTATTCTCTATTGATCATTGCCATAGAAATATAAAATGCGTGTCATGCTTACTCTCTGTACTGTGATTAATGCCGCTGATATTTCCCATGATTTCTTCACTCAAGACTATCTGCAATGATCAGCATTGTCATCACTTCCAACAACAGATACCTTCAAGTTCTATTACCATTTCATCCATCAGAGTGCATACTGAATGGTAATCACCAGTCATAGAAAAGGATATTACACCTTATGCTAATGATACAAACTAAGATATATTTTCACTCTGTTCCAAACCCAGATTAACTTCTAAGGGGCATATATTTGTTTTTTTCTTTACATTTTCAGAACCAATTTTTTTCCCTACAGCAACATTTTGCAGGCTTTAACTTTCAACACTACCTGCATCCTCAAGAACAGCTTTTTTCTAATATAAAAAGCTATCAGTTTTTGTTATTTTTGTTGTTTTGTGCTGTTTTGCAATGAGTTTCCCCCTCAAAATGATTAAATCAAATACTTTTCTGCCCTGCCTTTCTCTTATCCTCATTTGCCAGTTGTGCACTGTCTGAGAGACCGTCTATGTACGTGCAGCATATATTTGAGATTGGCGGAGAGCAGGTGTGACAATGGGCCTGCTTTTCTCACCAACAGCCATTTCACACCAGTGTGGCTCTAGTGATTTCACAGGAATTACTCTTGGTTTATGCTAGTAGAAGCTCTCTCTGCATATGAGAGATAGTGAGTTGTATAAGTGTAAGGGTATGGCTACACTACAACCGCATGGCTAGGGTGGTGCAGCTGTAGCACCATAGCATAGATGCTTCCTGCATTGAAGGGGGGTTTCCACCAATACACCTAATCCACCTCTCTGAGAGATGGTAGCTAGGTTGATGGAAGATTTCTTCTATGGACCTAGCCACATCTGGGGATAGTGGTGGTGTAGGTTAGGTTTTCACAGCCTGAGCAACATAGCTAGATGGATTAATTTTTAAGTGTAGACCAGGCCAAAGAGAGCCACATGTAGGTAATGTCAGTGTGTGTATGGCAGTATGTCGATGTCTGTGAGTGTAGCTGGACATGCTGAAGGCTATGCAGGTGGGTTTTAGAGAATGTGTGTGTGAGACTGTGAACATGTGGAGCTTAATGTTTTAAAATGTGCCCCTTTTTCCTAGTTAACATGCCCATTTGACTCCCATCAGTGTTGACCAGGATCAACTAACCTGTTTTAATTATATGATTTTAAACAGGACTTTGCACCAAGCCTACAGGGGCAAGTCGTGTCTGAAAATGTGAGCTGGTCCTGCTCAACCTTGGGGTGTGAGCCTAGGCTTGTCTATACAGGCAATGCCATATAACTACATCACTTTGGTTTTACCACTCTAAGGCCTTGTCTACACTGGCAAGTTTCCACCCTGTAAAGCAGCTCTGAGCGCTGTAACTCCCGAGGTTTACACACTACCAAGCCACTTAGTGCACAGAAACTGTGCAGTTGCAGCACTGTAAAAATACCACCCCGATGAGAGGTGTACCGCTTTCTGCGCTGGGGCTACAGCGCTGCGGTGCCAGTGCAGACACCCTGGTCGATTACAGCACTACAATTGGCCTCTGGGAGGTGTCCCACAATGCCTGTTCTTGCCTCTTTGGTCATCAGTTTGAACTCTACTGCCCTGCCTTCAGGTGACCAACCATGAGCCCCAGCCCCCTTAAATTCCTTGGGAATTTTGAAAGTCCCCTTTCTGTTTGCTGGCTGACGCATGCAGTGGTCTCAGCACATCTTTCCAAATGACCATGCCTGCTCCATTCACCAGGCGATCCCCTGCATGGAGCAATGCCAAGATGCTGGACCTCAACAGCATTTGGGAAGAGGAGGTTGTCCAGTCCCAGCTGCTCTCCAGCTGTAGGAATTATTATACCTACAGACAGATTGCACGATACATGATAAAAAGGGGCCATGACCGGGGCACACTGAAGTGCAGGGTCAAAGTGAAGGAGCCGCAGAACACCTACCACAAGGCGCGGGAGGCAAACTGCCGTTCCGGTGCTGCGCCCAGGAGCTGCTGGTTCTGTAAGGAGTTGGACGCAATACTCGGTGGCAACCCCACCTCCACTGCGAAGGCCACCGTGGATACTTTGGCGGCTCGCATGCCAGTCGAGAGTGGACTGAGCCAGGAGGAGGAAATCTTGGACAAGGATGTGGAGGGGGAGGGGGACCCAGAGGAAGAGGACAACTCGGAGGTCAGAGATGCATGCAGCCAGGAGCTCTTTTCTACCCTGGAGGAAGCTAGCCAGTCACAGCTGTCGGAGACTGGCAAAGCACAAACAGGAGAGGAGGCCCCTGGCTTTGATTTTAGGGATCGCTGAAGGAAGTTCTTGAGGGCAGGAGGGTTGCAGAAAGCAGGCTTGTGTCTGTATGATGCACGTACCATCACATGCCTAGTCTGAGTGGCGGAACAGGGTGTTGATTGACTCCTTCACTTCCTGGGAATCTGCCTCAGAGATCTCCAGGAAACTCTCCTGGAGATACTGGGCAATCCATTGCCAGAGGTTCTTTGGCAGAGCTGCTTTGTTTCTTACCCCATTAAGGGTAACTTTCCCACCCCACTCTGCTGTAACTGGAGTGGAGGGAGAGGGGGACCATTCCTGCACACAGGTGTGCTGCATAAGGACCAGGGCAGAAGCTGCAGTCTTGGAGAAGACCCTCCCTTGATTCCCTGCTCACCCTCAGCAGCGAGATATCTTCCATAATGAACACAGCCCATGGAAAACATGGGGACAATAATGATTATAAGGCTGGGTCTCCCCAAGAGCCACATGCCCAGTGTACAGTATGATCCTGGAACACTGATTTCTCCTGCCCCTGCGGTTACTCACCGTTTTGGGGGTCTTGTGGTTCATGTGTGCTTGTCTGGGGTCAGCCAGTTAGTGACAGGTGTGTGAATAGTGGCTGTGTTTTAAATCACTGAATCAGTGGTCAGTGTGTTGCAAACAATACTGCTTCTATAAAATGTTGCATTTTGGCTTCACAGATATGATATTGGGAGCCCAGCCTCCCTCTTTGTCCCTCTGCACAGAATTAGAAAGCGGCCACAAAAAACTAAAGAGGACTTCCTGCGTGATGTCAAGATGCACTCTGCTGCTGAGAAACAGGAATTGAACGAGTGGCGGGACAGCGAGAAGAGGGACCGAAAGGAAAATGTGGTGCACCAGAACAAAGCCACGGAGCGGCTCTTAAACGTTATGGAGTGCCAAGCGGACACATTCCAGGCGCTTCTAGCACTGCAAACTGAGCAGCTCCGCACCCGCCCTCCCCTGCAGCCACTGTCGCAAAACTCTTTCCCATGCGCCCCCCCAGACACTGCCAACATACTGCTATCAACTTACTGTCTCCAGTCTGTACCCGCTGCATTCCACTCCTGCCCCATCACAGTCCAACCCTGTGGACTCCCAGTACCCACTGCACTCAACACCTGTCCCTGTGCAGTTTGGCCTTGCTGAACACCCACTGCACTGTACTCCATAGGACAACGTTGCATATGATACCTGGGCATATACAAATCTTTAACTGTACTGGGACCCAACCTCCTCCTGGGACCCTCCCTTCCCTGATCCCCCACAGTCCTGATTTGTTTTGTTGTTGTTGTTTTTTGGTCTCTCTCCTCCAGTTGTTGTTTTTTAACAAAATAATTGTTTTGATCTGAAAGCAAACTTTATTCTATTAATTGAAAGCAAACAGAGCCCTGCAAAGCAACAGGCAATTTTCTTAAACCTTCACAGTGCATTGTTTGCACCAATCACAATCACCTCCTAGCATTACAAGCACTGCACTCCCAAGCATAGCAACAAATATTGATGGCTTTCAGCTTCAAATTGCTGCCTCAAGGCATCCCTGATCCTTATGGCCCTGCACTGCTCCCCTCTAATAGCCCTGATCTCTGGCTGTTCAAATTCAGCCTCCAGCCACTGAGCCTCAGTGGTGCAGCCCTGAGTGAAGCTTTCACCTTCCCTTCACATATATTATGGAGCGCGAGGCATGTGGGCTATAAGCATAGGCATATTGTCATCAGCCAGATCCAGCTTCCCATATAGAGGCAGCGCCAGTGGGCCTTTAAACGGCCAAAAGCGCACTCAACAGTCATTCTGCACTTGCTCAGCCTGTTGTTGAACTGTTCCTTGCTGCTGTCAAGGTTCCCCATGTATGGTTTCATAAGTCACAGCATTAAGGACTAGGCAGGGTCTCCCAGCATCATGATGGGTATGTTGACTTCCCCTACGGTGATCTTCTGGTCCAGGAAGAAAGTCCCGGCTTGCAGCTTCCTGAACAGGCCAGTGTTACAAAAGATGGGTGCATCATGTACCTTTCCGGACCAGCCTGCATTAATGTCCGTGAAACGCCCATGGTGATCCACAAGCACCTGGAGAACCACAGAGAAATATCCCTTCTGATTAATGTACTCAGTGGCTAGCTGGTCTGGCGCCAGAATTAGAACATGCACGCCATCTATCACCCCTTGGCAGTTAGGGAAACCCATTCGTGCAAAGCCATCCACCATGTGACGCATGTTGCCCAGAGTCACAGTCTTTTGGAGCAGGATGCGATTAACTTCCGTCAACATGAGTCCTACCATCAGCTTTCCCACTCTGAACTGGACCGATCGGTAGCAGTCTGGAGTAATCAGCTTCCACAGTTCAATCGCCATGTGCTTCTCCAACGACAGGGCAGTTCTCATTCTCGTGTCCTTGCACTGCATGGCTGGGGCGAGCTCATCACACAGTCATAGGCACCTACTCTGTGGGTTCTCCGGGGCTGGAGCACCCAAGGGGGAAAATTGGTGGGTGCCTCCCTCTCCACCCCCTCACCCCAGCTCACCTCTGCTCTGCCTCCGCCTCCTCCCCATAGTGCACCACGTCCCCGCTTTTCCCCCTAGCTCCCAGTGCTTGCTGCCGTGAAACAGCTGTTTCGCGGCGGCAAGTGCTGGGAAGGAGGGGGAATGCAGCATGCCCTGGGAAGAGGCCAGGGCGGGGATTTGGGGAAGGAGTCCAATAGGGGCAGAGAGGGGGCGGAATTGGGGTGGGGACTTTAGGGAAGCAGTTGGAATGGGGGTGGGGCAGGAGTGAGGGGGTGGGGCAGAGGTGGAGTCGGGGCAGGGCCGGGGCGAGCACCCACTGGCACCGGGAAAAGTTGGCACCTATGCACACAGTCCCATGAATATGGCTTTCCTCATCCGAAAGTTCTGCAGCCATTGCTCGTCATCCCAGACATGCATGACGATGCGATCCCACCACTCAGTGCTTGTTTCCTGAGCCCAAAAGCGGAGTTCCATTGTGGTCAGCACCTTTGTGAATGCCAAAAGCAATCTCGTGTTGTAGCTACTACGCGTGGCGAGATCAATGTCAAACTCCTCTTGCCTTTGTAGCTCCACTGCCACTCCTGGTGTGTTAGAGCGAGCAGCATACTGGTCAACAGTTTGGGATCCATTCCTGCAGACCGAAGAGGCAGAGTGCGCAGTACACAAACCATTGAAAGATGGCGCCAAATGCAGACGGAAGCACAGAGATTGCTTGGATGCGAAGCAATGCATCACAGGTCATTGGGACTGGACCCAGGATGCCCCGTGACCCACTCCACCTTCCCACAACTCTTAGCAGCAGAAGAGGAAGAGATGCTCTGTGGGATAGCTGCCCAGAGTGCACTGCTCTGAATACCGCTATTGTGTAGGCAGCAAGAGGAGTTTGACATTGAATACCGCATTGTGTAGGCATTCACAACAATGGTTTCCCTTCAGCGCTCTCTGAGCAGCGATGTAACTGCTGGCGAGATAACTCCGCCAGTGTAGACATACCCTAAATCCCTATGCAGGCCTGTATTTCAGAATCAGAGTGCCCTTTCCAGTTTAGTTAATACATTTTAAACATGACCATCTATCCTAGTCTAGAGAGAGAGAAATTGAGGAGTGAGATTAGATGTAGGTGTGCAAAGTGTGTGTGTGAGAGACACTGTGTGTGAGGGGGAGTGTGCGTGAGAGAGAGAGTGTGAGGGAGACTGTGTATGAGGAAGTGTGTGTATTGGGGGAGTGTGTGAGGGAGACTGTATGTGTGTGAGAGTGTGTGTGTGTAGGGGAGTGTGTGAGGGAGACTGTGAGAGTGAGAGAGTGTGTGTGTGTAGGGGAGTGTGTGAGGGAGACTGTGAGAGTGAGAGAGTGTGTGTGTGTTGGGACAGTGTGTGTGAGCATGTGTGTTGGAGGGCTGTATGTGAGAGACTGCGTGTATGAGAGAGAGTGTGTTGGTGGAGTGTGTGTGTGAGCAACTGTGTATGTGTGTGAGAGAGAGAAGGTGCATGTGTGTGTGAGAGAGGGAGTGTGTTGGTGGAGTGCGTGTGTGAGTGACTGTGTATGTGTGTGAGAGAAGGTGCATGTGTGTGTGTGAGAGAGGGGGAGTGTGTTGGTGGAGTGTGTGTGTGACTGTATGTGTGTGTGAGAGAGGGAGTGTGTTGGTGGAGTGTGTGTGTGAGTGACTGTGTATGTGTGTGAGAGAGAAGGTGCATGTGTGTGAGAGAGAGGGAGTGTGTTGGTGGAGTGTGTGTGTGAGTGACTGTATGTATGTGTGAGAGAGAAGGTGCGTGTGTGTGAAGTGTGTGTGTGAGTGACTGTGTATGTGTGTGTGAGAGAAAAGGTGCGTGAGAGAGAGAGAGGGTGTGTGGGGGGAGACTGTGTGTGCCTGAGTGAGTGTGGCAGCGCACTGTCACTTTAAGCCGAGCACTCAGGAGCCGGAGCGCTTGTTCAGCACAGCAGCAGCGGCAGCTCCCACTCCTGAGCCAGACACACCAGCACAGACAGGCTCCCTGTGCCCCCAGCCCAGCTCAGCCGAGACCCGCTCCGGCGCGGCCGCCTCTAGCAGCGGGCGAGCTCCGCGCCAGCCATGGATCCGCTTCCCAAGGAAGGGGAGCCTGCCCCGGCGGCGGCGGGGGCCGGGGAGCCCAGCAGGGGCACTGCCTCCTCCAGCGGGGTGGTGGTGCAAGTCCGGGAGAAGAAGGGACCCCTGCGCGCTGCCATCCCCTACATGCCGTTCCCCGTGGCGGTCATCTGCTTGTTCCTCAACACCTTCGTGCCAGGGCTGGGTAAGGAGCCCCCGAGCGGCCCGGCCGGGGAAGGGGTCACTGCAAGGGCGCTTCTGTGCTTGCAAACCAGGGGCGGCGGGGAGAGACCTCAGGGCTCCTGTGTGCACAGGTGGCACCGTATAGATCTGGCCGGCAGGGGAGCGGGTCTGTCCCGGGCACGGGAGGGTTACGGTGTGTAACGGGGGTTACGCTGTGTTGCATGGAGGGGTTCCCTTCCCGGCTCCAAGGGCTCCGGGGTGAGGCCAGGGGATTTGCTGTCAGTGTTATTGCTACTGTAGCGACCCACCTTCCCCTCTAAGCAGGCTCCGTCCTTGGTTGCCCCCAAGCTTCGGCTCCAGTTTGCTCCCTGCTGCTTGCGGATTGTGCAAGCGGTTAGTTAACCGCACGGTGGGTGCTGAGAGTGGCGTGGCGATGGGGCGATCCCAGCCGGGGCGGGGGGGTGACGGGCTGGAGGACTGGACCGTACCCCGCCCCCCTCCAGCCTAGATGCTGCTACCGCTACTTTCCTGGGACAGTATGGGAGGGGGGAGGCTGCTAACAACTTTTCCTAGCCCGATCTAACAGGGGAATGAGGAATAGTGCCCTGCCCTGCCCTCCCTCCTCCTGGGGCAGGCGCTGTCCTCGCTCGGTAACCCCAGGCTGATCTCGCTGATCTCAGATCAGGGCGGCTGATGCCAGGAGGTGAGGGGCGAGGCCGCCCCTCTTTGGTCACTTCACACGGCTTCCCCTCTCCAGCTGGCCGCCTCTTCGCCCGAAGCAGTGCGGGAGATCGCCCCAGGCTGGGCTGGGGATGGGGCTACTCCGGGCACCTAGTAGTGTGTGTCAATTTGGTAGGGGGTAGGAGTTGTCTAGACCTCCTGGCTCTTAGGGGGGCGCCTGCCTCTCCCTCTTTCTGGGACCCCGCGAAGATCTGCACCTTCGCTGGCCCTGGTGCGTTCTGCCCAGAGCTAGATTCGGATTGTGCAGCGCTGTAAACCTCTGGGGAGAGAGAGAGGCAGGTCTGGGGCTGAACCCCCGCCCGGCCGCTTGGCCACGCAATACCCGGCGTCCCTCCGGGATGTGGCAGACAGGGCCCTGCTGAGCGCAGGGAAGGACCAGCTGGCTCCAGAGATGCCAGGCGCCCGCCCTCGATTCCACCCATGCACCAGCGTCTGTGCCGCGGCGATGGCACAAGGTGGTGGGTGTTCGGCGCTGCAAAGGCATTTTGCAGGGGGTGGAGTGCAGTAGGGAAAGACCTAAGAGCGCGGAGAATCAAGGAGGGGGGGAGCCGGGGCTGCTGAGCTCGGAGGGCCTAAATCTCTTCCCCTGGCTTCAAAGGGCTTTGGATCAGGCACCCTGGAGTTTTCACCAACCTGATGTGCTTTGTAGAGGAAGTGCTTATAGATCAGTCTCCTGAGGTCACTATTTTTGCAGGCAGAAAGTTCTTCTTAAGGGCATAGAACTAAATATCAATATTTTGTTCTAGATTGGGGGGTGGGGACAGCATCAGGGAACCCCCTCCAGCCTTCAGCTCTGGCTGAAATCTTGGCTCCACTGAAGTCAGTTGCAAGACTCCCCTTGTCTTCAATGGGATCAGGATTTCACCTTCTGTTCCTAGTTAGGGAATGTATTTATCCCCTTCTCCTTTCTCTGTACTCTTGTCTGCTTTGCATTGTTCTAAATAATGACACACACAAGACGGTGGCTTCCCCCATCCCTTTTAAGAAGTGGCACAAAAATGAACTGTTGCTTTTTTTAATACTCAAAAGAACTGCCTTCTGAAAAATCAGTTTGTTTGAACAAGTGACATTCAGCTGTGTCTCACTTCCTGCAGCTCTGAGCACAGAGACAGCCTAGACACAGGAAACAGGCGAATGTCATTTTAGTCACAGCAGAATTTTCCACCTGCTAGAATGAAAGCATATTTTTTCTTCATCTGTTAAAACAGGAATTAATAGCATCCACTGTACTACATCTTATATTTCATTTATTTTTAAAAAAGTAATGATGGAAATGCCAAAATATGAATTTTCACAGAAGCCAGGAAATGATGCCAAGACTGAGATGGCATCCTTCTGGTTCCCCCTACCCTGTGCTCACTCTGTGGGGTTCACAGCTGAAGTTGTAGCTGCACAGAGACCCAGCAATCTAGTAATTATTCTTATCATAAAACTCTCAGGAATGTCTACCCCTTTGGACCAGTTAGCGTGCCCTCTAGGCAGGGATTTTCCACAGACTGTTTGGAAGCTGAGCAGTCTAGTGGTTAGAGCAGAGGACTGGCACCTAGGACTCCTGGGTTCTAATATCCTAGCTCGGATAGTGACTACACTAAGTGACCATGGTCAAGCCACTGAGGTCAACATTTCTGGAAACTTCCATTAATTTTGTTGGCCTCCATTTTTAGGTGCTCTCTTTGAGGCACATTGGTGCCGATTGCACTTCAATCAATGATGTCCAATGGAAGCTGCGGATGACAATATCTTTGAATATCAGATGTCTGATTATTCTAGTAGTAGGACAGTCCCCAACTGAGACTGCTCTTGAAAATGTTAGCTTTAACCCTAGTTTCCTCATTTGTACAATGGGGATATGTGCCTACTGCAATGCAGAGCCATATAGATGCCTGAACCTTAGCAGTACAAGTATTCAAGGAATGCAAGGCCAAATCACAGTTTAACAACAACAAAAAACAAACAAAAATTAGGAACAACCCATACCTCAGTACTCCCATTCTGGGCTGTAGAATCCTTACTACTGTTCCTGCTGGTCTTTCCTTCATCAGAGCCTTCTCTCTGGAGATTATTTTATATCCTAGAAAGATTTCCCACCTTGCCCTGCTCTTAAAGGGATAGCATGTTGCCACACCTATTTTGCAGGTGTGTTTGTATGGTTTAATGTATGCATAATGACTGAGTTCTTGTGATGAAAGTAGTTACGTAAGTGCAACACCATATACAAACTAATGTCTTTACAACGTACGCATGTTTTAAAAAAACCAGGGATCTATTTCAAAGGAAAATATTAATTTTTTAAAAAGTTTTGTTATATAATTATGACACTGTGGTACATGCTTCCATATTACACCCTTCAGGTATGTTATGTTAGTGTTCCTTGTACTCAGCCACCCTAGAACATAGATGAATGGACCATGTACGAATACTCCAGTTGAGTGCCTCAGTATCTTTATCACGTGACCTTTTATCATGTAGAGCTTTCTCCACGTCCCCCCTGCCCCAATATTTTGAAAACCAAAGTTTTTTTTCTATCTTTTTGAACATATCTTTCTATCATAGGAGAAAATACCCCCCTACACACACCCCTTTGTAGAATTATCAGAATATCTGGCAAAGGAGAGGCGGTCAGTACCCTTTCCCCTCTTTATTTGACATTATTTGGGGACTACTACAAGCTACTCAGAACCCTAAAAATTGCCTCATCATTTTCCCTGGGCCACCATGGGAGGGCATAGATGAGTTGTCTTTATGGATCTCTTTCATTCTTTGTATAGGGTTTTCTCCCTGACCAAACCCTGTAGAAAGCCCTCTGTAGTTCATCAGTGCCATTCTCTGCAGAAGATATTCCCTCCCTTCTAAGGCCTGAGGTTTCTACCTTCACATACTTCCAATCTTTGCCAGGCTGGGAGCTTTAGGCTTGGACTTGGATCTCTGCATCTGTGCATATTGTATTACCATCAGATCACTAGGCCAACCCAAAGTCCTTTTTTCTTAAGATCCCTAGATTATTCAGACCCCTCTTCACATTGATTTCAATGGGACTTTGTGGCTGGACCACTTTCCATTCTGATTTTTAGCTGTAAAAGCAACAGCAAAGAAAAAATACCAGCCTTCTATGTCTGTGCATGGGGTTCTGAGAAGGGGTTGACTCACCGCTAGTGACTTCTTCTGGCCAGGCTTGGCATAGCAGCTGTCTCCCCATCAGGTACCTTCTGTGGACAGTTGCTCCTGGCCTGTGGTGATCTGTCTCTTCCTGTGAATTGGTCCTTCACCCAGGTCACTTCAAAGTCTCTCCCATTCGAGGGTAATCAGTGAACAAAAACAAGGAATTGAGTTCACAGGTAAAAGGGATTGATTCCCTCTCAATGTCCATTAGCATCTGGCCCTCCCTTTTCTGAGGAGGCGACACCAGTCAACTGTCAGCTGGGGAGTATCTGCCATCAGTCAGCCCTCTCTTCAGTAGCTGAGCATTGAAGATTTGCTCTCCTCCTTGGTCTGCCATCAGCTGAGCTGGGGTTTTTCCTCTGAAGTGTCTCCCTCCAGTCCCGTCATTTCTCACAGCTGCAGCAGATTGGAACCACCTGAGCCCTCTTTAGCTCATTAAGCCCACGTTGTGCTGTGTGGGGTTTGTATAGCCCATCGCAGGT
The DNA here is from genome assembly GCF_020497125.1 of Mauremys mutica. NCBI lineage: Eukaryota > Metazoa > Chordata > Testudines > Geoemydidae > Mauremys > Mauremys mutica. The sequence goes on along the minus strand of NC_059074.1, from coordinate 157,016,518 downwards.
TCCTGTTGACTTTGGTCAGAATAATACATTTGCATCTGAGGCAGATTTTGGCTCTAAATTTGACTTATTTACACACAGTCTGTCCTGTGATGAAGCTGGTAATATCCTACACATTTCAATGGGAATTTACCCCAGGGGCATAAGGTCACTAAAACAGCCAATGTGAATGTGACTTTTGACTGTCCTGGCCAAATCCTGGTAATATGTCTCAGGCTACACATGATGTGAAGCCGTAGGTGCCTAAATGTGCTGCAAGGGGCATCCAGTACAAGAGATGTTACCATCTCATCCCAATATAACATCCTAAGCCATCTCTACCTACTGTTGCATGTTTGTTACTGCTTCCTCTTTAAGTGTTTCCTCACTACCAGTGTTGCCATTTTGTCTCTTGCCTAGGTACTCATCAGACTTAGGGCCAGCCACCTCCTTTATCCCTCAAGCCATATTTCTTATGTGCATGGTACATTTCCAGTCATGTGTGCTTGCTTCATCTCTTTGGGATGTTGGCTTATTGAGTATGCAATCTTAATATCTTCCCCTTGTTATCCAACAGACCTTGCACTTTGGTCCCATTGATCCACATGGGGACTGTTGTTTTGGTGGGTCCTGTTGCCCATCAGGGGGCATTCTCTTCAGATGTGTCCCAGTAGCCCACACGAGAAACCCTGTAGTGCTTGAGCCTATTGTCTCATCTGGCTGGCTTCATATCAGGCTGGGTTAGCTTCTTAGTCCCAGGTTGTCCCTTCCCCCTAGTTCAGGGGGTTCCCCTGAGGCCATAAAGTTTTCTCATCAACTGCACGGTCTCTGATAGAGACCCTGGGTGGCGTCTCAGTATCAACCAGTGGGGCAATATTTGTATGAACTGTTCGACCAGTACTGACTCAGCCACTTGGGCTGCAGACTGCTCATCTGGCCGTAACCATCAGCAGGAACATTCCTTCTGGTTTTGGGCCAACCCTCCCCCCCGCAAGCTGGGCTCCCATTTCCATCCAGAAGTGGCAGCAGTGCATTTCTTTTCCGATATTGAGAAAGTTCAGGATGGCAGCCTTAACCTGTGTAATCCCACAGGGTCAAACCCTCAGTAGGCTGCCTAGGCTGGCCCAGTCGGGTAGGGGCCCAGCACAAGGGCTCAGTGTTCTGAAGGCCATTGGGAGGCCACTGCCACTCACTCGGAAATGGTCCAGAAAGCCTCAGGGAGTCGCCAGGCCCCATCTTAGTCAGCTTCATTGGTACTGGTGGGAGCACAGGTCCCAGGCTGCCACCGTGGCTGCCAGACTCCAGCTGCCCTGACAGGCTGCAGCCCTGTCAGTAGTTGTAGCAAGTTTGGTTGCAGGTCCTTCTGCTGGTTGCCATCTCACCTAGCAGTTGCTGCTGTTGGGTTGTTTGAAGCTGTTATTGAGTGGCCCACTGTTGTAACAGTTGATGCAGAAACTGCTGTGGCTGCCTGTTGTCGCTGGCTCTCCGTCATCCATTTGCATCCCTGCTCTGGATCAGTTCTGCTTGGATTTTCTGCCTCTCCTGTGCATGGGTTTCCCAGCTCCCGCTAATTGACTCTTGTGGCCTTCATTCACTGCCATTTGTAGCAGGCTATACCTCTCTACTGCCCTCTTGGGGAGAGGGTGGGCGCTGCTCCTGTCAGATTCAGGGGCACGGCCCTCTGGCTGTGCTACTTAAAGTATTGACCCTTTGGCCCGGGATCGGGGGACGAGGGGGAAGAAGGGTGGAAGTTGTCCACACCAAAAGTCAGTGTGATTCCTCAGGCCACAAAAAGCAGAGTCCTAGGCCCATGGGAAGCCAATGAAAAGAAAAGTATCAGCTCTTCTCCTTTCTGAGAGGGCCTGGGCCGCCCAGGCTCATGAGTTGTTTTGCCGGTTAGCATCCCCTGCTTCCAGGGGCCGTGGAGCTCTGAGTTACAGCCCCACTCCCTGCAGAGTGTCACACTATGCTGAGATCCTCTCCTTTAAGGACCTGCCCATTTCCAGGCTTGACAAGCCTGCCAGGTGCGCTGGGTTGAGGCTGATTATGGGCAGAGGAGCTCTTTAACCCTTTCCTGACTGGGCTAGGGATGTGCCCCACCACAACACGTACTAAACCAAACTTGATTACCTTAGATTGTGAAATATGAGAATTTTTAAACATCTAATTTACTTTTCACTGTTAATGCTAATTGCTCCATTTTGGGCAATGAAAATAGGTTAGTCACTTCCACTTGCTTTGCCATAACTTCGGGCCAAATACGACCTGCACGAGTCCCTTTAGATCATCACATTGTATGCTGGCATGGCAGAACATGGGGTACTTATCTTCCTACACTGCTTGGATGCATCTGCAATATTTAGACATAAAAGCTTGTGGAGGTCCTGGGTCAGAATTTTCAATCTGCCTTAGCTGCATCTCTCCTTGCTCTGCTTTTCTGACAATACAAGGCACAGTCAGAGAAATAATGGTGGTGTCACAAGTTCAGGTCAGAAAAGGGGAAGATGCAGGCTGAGAGAAAGAAAAGGGAGAGCCAGAGTCCAGGCACAGGACTGAGCATCAGAAGATCTGGCTTCTGTTCCTGGCTCAGCTTCTGAGTGACCTTGGGCAAGTCACTTCCCATCCCCATGCCTCAGTTTCCCCATTTGTAAGTGGGGGTAATGATACTGCTCTGCTATGTATAGTGCTTTGAGATCTACTGATGAAAAATATTATCTAAGAACTAGGCATTATTTCTAGCTCTGTTACAGGCACTTTGAAGTCTATGGGAGTTAGCTGTATCCTGCAGTAAGAACTTCAGGAAGAGAGGCTGTTTTTAAGCCTCAGTACTAAATCCTTCTCTGGCCAGCCCTGAGAGTGGCAGCCAGAGGAGCCAAAGATAGTCCTCAGGTGCATCTTCTGCTCCACAGATCCTGTACGTGCTAGAACTAGGGATGCGGGAGGGGGTGCTGCTGCACCCTCTGGCTTGAAGTGGTTTCCATCATATACATGGTTTACAGTTTGGTTCAATGGCTCTCAGCACCCCCACTATACAAATTGTTCCAGCACCCTTGACAGATCCTGCTGGATTTCACAGTGCGAGCCACCAGCTAGCATGTGCTGCAGATGGCAGCTGAAATGAGGGGCTGGCCATGCCCCTTTGCTGGCAGACTATGTTCCCTTGGAGCTGCCATGTGCCAGCCAGCGTGGGAGTGGATATGGCTCTCTAGCATTCCCCCTGAGCCAATACACTGAAGTCATGCCCCCCTCCCTACACATTTCTCCTCCACTAACGCACATGGTGCTGTGGGGGATGTTGGAGGAAATATGAAAAGTGAGTGAAATGATCTGAAAGTAAGAGAGATTCTCTGGTATGAAAACCCCCTTTCAGAAGGGGATGGACGTTTGGACCATGTCCTGTATTGTTCAGACTTGATGGTTTTAAAGAGAGCATCTTTGTGCATTAACTGAAAGAAATAGCTTAAAATAATGTGAGGACAAGATGGGGGAGCCACCACCAGGTAACCCCTGAAGGTCCAAGTTGAAGGATGTGTGGTCCATGGCCTCTCACAGGTATGCAGAGAGGCAGGGAATGATTCTCACCCCACTGAATGTTTTTCTTTAGTGCTGTGCAATTCTTGTTTATCCTGAATGTTTCCATTCTTGATCACAACTCTTCTCTTCTTCTCCATCTGTTTATTCAGTTTACAGTCTCCTTGTTGAAGTGTAAGGGCCGGATCCTTAGCTGGTATAAATTCGTGTAGTACCATTGACTTGAATGGAGCTACATCCATTTATTCAAATGGACGATCTGCCTAAGGGCTCTAATTACAACTCTGTGACAGAGGGCCTCGTTGAGTTCTCTATGCAAAACATCACCTGCAACAGTCAGAAGAATGAAATCTGCATGATGATATCAATATCCTATTTATTTCTGCTGTCATATTAATTAAATGGATGTCTCAAGACAAAGTCTCCTCCCTTTGTTACCAATACTAGGGTGACCAGAGAGCAAGTATGAAAAATTAGGACCGGGTGTGGGGTGGGGTTACTAGATTCCTATATAAGACAAAGCCCCTAATATTGAGATGTCTGGTCACCCCATTACCAACAGCACCTCAGTTTATTAAATCGAAGAATTTTAAAACAGTCTCATTGTCACATCTAGTATCTGGCAATAATACAAAAAGAAAAAAGGACTTTTCCAACCTCTGTGCACTAAACCCAGGAACTCGTGGTATTTTTTATTTTTTGTCCACAAATGTGGAAATGAGTGATTTTGTTTGGTTTGTTTGCAAGCAAGTTTGTGGAAAGCAAACACCTGTGCACATTTGGGTTTGTGTGAAGGTTCACAGTGGAACTCTCAGTACAGAACTCTGGCTGAATTTGCACTGTCAAAAAAGAAGACCTGTAATTCGTCATTGGTGCCCCAATGGTGGAAGTTGTAGTATAGCTGAATCTCAGGGTTAGGTAACACAGTGACAGTAGTAAGAACACCTGAGTCTCGTATACACTACAGCTTCCACCATTGCAGGTCCCAGTTTTGCCAGTGTAGAGAAGGCCTTTGATTTCTCTCCTGTTTACAAAAGTTTCAGTCAAATCAGAAAGAATACCATGTGTCTAAGGGCTTGTCTACACTTACTGGGGGATCGATGAGCGGCAATTGATGCATCGGTGGTTGATTTAGCGGGTCTAGTGAAGACCTGCCAAATCGACCACAGATCACTCTCCCTGCAACTCCTGTACTCCACTGGATCGAGACGCGTAAGGGAAGTCGACAGGAGAGCATCTCCAGTGGCAGCTCCAGGAACCAGCGCTCCAAGCGCATGCCTGGGGCGGCAAGCCGTGGGGGGTACCCTGCCCAGTCCCTGCAAGGGTGGCAGTCAGGTTGCCTTCAGTGGCTTGCCTGCGGGAGGTCCTCCGGTCCCGTGGATTCGGTGGCAATTCAGCGGCAGGTACGCTGAAGCCGCGGGACTGGCGGACCTCCCACAGGCAAGACACCGAAGCTGCGGGACCAGGGACCTCCCACTTGCAAGCTGCCAAAGGCAGCCTGTTTGCCGTGCTTGGAGTGGCATAAAAGCTAGAGCTCCCCCTGAGCATCTCCTGTCGACATTGTGTAGTGTGGACCCTGCGGTAAGTAGATCTAAGCTAAATTGACTGGAGTTATGCTATTCATGTAACTCAAATTGCATAGCTGAGATCGATTGTTCCCTGTTGTGTAGACAAAGCCTTAGGCTGCTGACTGCAAATAATAACTGGTCGAAGATTTGGTCAAATGGATCTGGAATATGTTCGTAGAGTGAAGAGTTTGGATGATGTGGAATAACAAGCAAACTCATAAAATCAATGTCTGTTCAGCTAATTTGTGTACAGAAGAAAGAGCAACATTCATCCAATAAATGATTTGTTACAGAGTCCTCCTGGCTCCAGCCATGTCTCAGGTCTGAGGTTTTAGATGTGCTGTGCACTAGATGGAATTCACTTCCCCTTGATAGCCACCTCCATCCATCTCTCCCCATGTCTAAGGAACATCTCAAAACTGTTTTCCACCCCATTGTTGTATTGCTGCCCCAATACTTATTACCTTCCTCTTCCCCACTTTTTATGCACTGGACCCCTTTAGTTGGGTTTATCTGTTTGGCTTTAAGAGATTATGAATTTATTGTTACAATACTCCAAGCACTTGAACAAGGACAGGCATGGCTGTGCTTTATAAATACAGTTCTCAGCTCCCTGGGACAGGGACATGGCTGTCTATGTATGCTGCCTAGCTGAAGGAAGTCCTGATCATGATTGGGGGCATGTAACGGGGTGAGACTCACCACCGCAGTGTCTCCTGCTGGCTGTGCTGGGAATTAGCTCTTGCTTGCCAGTGTGCCTTCCCCTAGTGGTGTCTCACTGCCATCACTTCTGCTACACCTCTAAGACACATATTGTTCCCTGGCATCCTCTTCTGGGCACAGCCCTCCAGCTGTGCCCCGCTCTCTCCCCGTTCCAGGGGAAACCAGCTGTCTCTAGTTCATCCACTTGCCGCTGTGGCCTACTGCAGCCTTCAGTCTAGCCCCACACCTCAAGGGGTAAACTATAGTCTGAATACTGGCCACTCCTCTCTGTGGCAAGTGGGGGAAAAAGGGGAAGGCTGGGCCACTGACCCAGGGCTACCCACATGCTGCCGCTCCACCAACTCCCACCACCTATTTCCCTGGGCCTCTTCCCCATAGCCCTAGCATCTTCCCAGCCCTTTGTACCAGGGGCCTCAGTCTGGCAGTCCTCAGGCTGGAGCTCCCTACTGCTCCCCTGACCAGCTCTATCTAAGGTACTCCTCTAAGGCAGCCAGTCCTTCTCCTTTGCGCCCCAGAGAGAGACTCCCTTTGCTGTGCTGAGCAGCCCTTCTTATATGTCCCTCCCTGGCCCTGATTGGCTGCCTCAACAAGCCTTCTTCTTATTGGCTCTCTACAAGCTTTCCTCCCATTGGTTGGGTTTTGCGCAGCCTCCTTGAAGGCTGCTTTAACCTTCCATCTGCCTGTGTGGGGTAGCTGCTCCAGCACAGGGCACTACCACAATACAAATAATAATATTTGTATTTATGTTGTTTGTTTATTTTTTTCACTTCATTCAGCTTAACCAGCTAAAGTAGTCTGGTCAGTTTTTTCTTGATTTTAGTGACTCTGTAGTCAGTTTCATTTCCAGGCTGTCATGCACTAGCCCAGTGCCACAGTATTTGGGGTGCAGCCACTCCGGGCCGGATTTACACCTGGGGCACCCCAAGTGCAGGGGCTCGGACTACCCCCCACACCATCCACGGTGGCTTGGAGCACCCCCTGCCACCTGCAGTGGCTTGCAGCCCCACCCTCCCCCATGGCGGCCGGTAGCTGCGAGGTGCCCCTGCTGCCCACGATGGCTCAGAGCACCCCCCGCACAGCCCCACTACAACTTCCCAGTGCCTCCCACAGATCTCCCACTGCCCAGAGCCACCCACAACCCCCCCACACACTGCCCAGCACCCCCCCTTACTGCCCAGAGCCCCGCCACAAAGCCCTCCAGAGACCCACTCTCCCAAACCCTGTTCCTCAGCCACACTCACCAGCCCCACTGGGAGGTGGTGACTCTGTCCACCGGACTGAGTGAGGAGCACTCCAGCAGGGCTGCATGGGGCTGTCTCCCCCTCAGCCAGCCCTGGCCCTGCCCCCGATGGACCCCAGAGTAGCAAAATTTGAATGTTTAGGCACCCCTTGAATGCCAGCGCCCCTTGGCATGTGCCTACTGTGTCTAATGGTCAATCTGGCCCTGCAGCCACTGAAGGGCCAGGTTAAATCCAAACAACCCCTCCTCCTATTTTCATCAAAATGGGAAAAGAAAAAAAACAAGTGAATAAAAGCACATCTGTTCTCTGCTGTTGTCTATACAATGTCATAGGTGTACATTGCACTTAACAAACAACCAAGAAGACAGAGTTCGCTGAGCATCTCTTGCAATCCAATTCATTCCCTAATGTAATTTAGACAGATACTTTAGGAAGATTAAAGGTGAAGGTGGGAGCAGACAGCAGGACGAGGAGATTGGTGATATATGACTACATGAATAAAGTGAATGTAAAGGACGCTATTCCAGTCACAAGGTATGATATGAAGGAAAGCACAAAGTCAAGTGTGGGAGCATGCAGGGGAGAGGACTGGACCCGAGGGGGCTTCATCAATGGTGTAGCCCGGTTCTAAGTGCAGGGGGAGCAAACATAAAAAAGGTGCCCCCCCTTGGCTCCTCCTCTGGCCACGCCCCCCTTGGCTCCACCGCCTCCCACCCCGCTGGCTCCTCCGGCCACGCTGCGGCCATGCTGCGCACCCCCTCAGAGGGGCTCGGTCCGGGAGGTAGCTAGGCCAACCTGTTTCAAGCCTACCCCAGGCCTTGCTCTTGAGCATTACCACCCGGCCGGCTATCTACTCCTTGCCGCATGCTATGCTGCGCTCAACTCGCAGCTCCAGCAGCGCTACCACGGCTGGCTAGCGTATATTATTCACTGTAATTCTCCTCCCTGTTGGCCGGGTTAGCCCCTGTGTTTCCCTTGTTCAGACTGGGGGCTCTCTGGGGCAGGACGCCTTGGTGAGAACCCTGCATAAACCTCCCGTCCAGTATCCATCACATAGCGCAGGCAGGTGAAGCGTGAATGGATCACGGTAGATGTAGTCCGGCGGCAGGAACACAGGACAGGTCCCCCGGCAGAGCACGCCGTGAGCTGACAACAGACACGTCTCCCAGTCCCTGTCATTATTCCCCCCTCTCCGATGGGCTCTCCCGGGGTGCCACCGACCCCTCCACACTCTCACAGGCGGGGCTCAGCCTGCTCCATGCCCGGGAAGCGCCTCTCAGCCTGAGGCGCTCCGAACTGTGCAGACCTGATCAAGTCCCCCTCCACTCACTTTAAATGCTGCGCCACAGCCTCTAACGGCCAATCCCACACCCAACATGTGCTGCCGCTGCCACCTCACCTTCCTCCACCCGGCCGCTGTGGAGTAAGAGGTACGGGTTGGCCCCAACTGTGACTGAGCTCCGGATGGTGTCACCATGTTCCCCTTCCCCTGCTGCACATGCACCTCAGTGTCCCCGCTGCTGCCTTCCCTCCCATCTCGTGTGCCACCATGAGTCCTCTGAGCCTCTCCCCTGTCCCTCTGCAGGGAAGCTGAAGTGCTTCCACGGGACAGGACGGGACGGGAGGGTAGTGGCCTGATCAGGATCAAGCCGGCATGGGGCGGCCACGGTGATGAAGGAGAGAAGGTGCCGGAGCCAGTAGGGAGGTTGGGAGGGAGGGGACCTTAGAGCGGCCCCCTAGGGAAAGGAGCAGATCCCCGCTCTCCAGTGCTGGGAGCCCTGCTCTGGTACCGGGGCCAGGCCCCCTGCGGGCAGTGCTGCTCAGGGGGCACTTTGCACCCCACCGCCCAGAGAGCTGGAGCAGCAGCACCTGTGCCTGGGCAGCGGCAGCGCCTCCTCCTGTCCCTCACTTTCTTCTCTCGCACTCCGAGCCGGGTGCCCCACTGCAGCCCCTCCACGCTGCGAAGCCGCCGGCACTCTGCCTAGTGCTGGAATGTCTTGGGCTGCCGCCTCAGCAGCTTCCCCCCTCCCGCTGCCGAGCTGAGCCGAGCTGCGCCACACAGGGACCCAGAGCTCCGGCAACTGCCTGCCAGACACCCCACTCATTGGCTCGCCCGCCGCTGACCTCACTGGAATCGCTCACGCCCACCGCTGGCCTCGCCTAGGGATTCTTTATTATAGAGGCTCCTGCTGGTGCCATGGTAAACCCTAACTAAGGCGCCGCCTTTGAAAAATGTGCTGAGGGAAAGCGGCTGCTTCCTCTGCACCCCGCTAGCTACACTACTGGTCAGTCAGTCTGTAAATAAACCAACCCTCCTCACTGACACAGCTAGGCTGGCAAAATACCCCATGCAGATGCAGCTGTGCCAACAGAAGAGTGCTTCGAATAGCCAATGTCATTTGGGAAGGTGGTGTTACTATGCCAACAAGGAGTTTTTCTTTTGGCATAAGCTGTGTCTACATTAGGGGCTTCTGTGGTATAGCTGTACTGGCATATCTATACCGGCAAAGGCCCTGTAGTATAGGCAAAGACTGAGATCTGTATAGTTAAAGTGGTACAAACCTCCTAGTGTGGACTAGATATAAGTGTGCTTTTTTACTGCTTTAGCTATTCTTATATAGGAAGGGAATAAGCTATACCAGTATAAGGAATCTTTACACTGCTATAACTGCATCCACACTAGGGGTTATAGCAGTACAACTATTTCAGTAATAAGAAATCACACACCTAACTAAAATAGTTATTCTGGTACAAAATCTGTGTGTAGACCAGGCCAAACACCTATGGAAATGCTAATTTAGACATATCATAAAGATTTATAGAGTCCAAGGCCAGAAGGGACCCTTGTGATCAGCTTCTCTGACCTCCTGTACATCATGGGCCATAGAACTTCCCCAAAAGAATTCCTAGAGCAGAGCTTTTAGAAAAACATCCCATCTTGATTTAAAAATTGCCAGTGATAGAGAGCCCACCATGACCCTTCGGAAGTTGTTCCAATGATTAATTATTCTTACTGTTAAAAATATGCACCTTATTTCCGGTCTCAATTTGTCTAGCTTCATTTTCCAGCTGTTGAATCATGTTATACCTTTCTCTGCTAGATTGAAGAGTCTGTTATCAAATATTTGTTCTCCATATAGGTACTTACAGACTGTAATCAAGTCACCCCTTTCTCTTTGTTAAGCTAAATAGATTGAGCTCCTTGAGTCTATCACTGTAAGGCATGTTTTCTAATCCTCTAATTATTCTCATGACTTTTCTCTGAACCCTCTCCAATTTATCAACATCCCTCTTGAATTATAGACACCAGACCTGGACACAATATTCCAGTAGCAGTTGCACCAGTGCCAATTACAGAGGTAAAATAAGCTCTCTACTGCTATTCAAGATGCTCCTGTTTATGCATCCAAGGATTGCATTAGCGCTTTTGGCCAAAGTGTCACACTGGGAGTTCATATTCAGCTGATTATCCACCACAACCCTCAAATCTTTTTCAGAGTCACTGCTTCCCAGGATAGAGTCCCCCATCCATTAAAGTATGGCCTATGTTCTTGGTTTCCAGATGTGTACATTTATATTTATCTGTATTAAAATGCATATTGTTTGCTTGCGCTCAGCTTACCAAGCAATCCAAATTGTGCTGTATCAGTGACCTGTTCATTATTTACCACTCCCCCAATCTTTGTGTCATTTGCAAATTTTATCAGTGATGATTTAATGTTTTCTTCCAGGCCATTGATAAAAATGTTAAATAGCATAGGGCCAAGAACCGATTCCTACGGGACCCCACTGGAAATACACCTGCTCGATGATGATTCCCATTTACAATTACATTTTGAGAGCTATCAGTCAGCCAGCTTTTAACCTATTTAATGTGTGCCATGTTAATTGTATATGTTCTAGTTTTTTAATCAAAATGTGCAGTACCAAGTCAAATGCCTTACAGAAATCTAAGTGTATTACATCAACACTATTACCTTTATCAACTAAACTTGTAATCTCATAAAAAAAGACATCAAGTTAATTTGACAGGATTTATTTTCTATAAACCCATGTTGATTGGCATTAATTTTATTCCCCTACTTTAATTCTTCATAAATCAAATCTCAAATCAGCCACTCCATTATCTTGCCTAGGATTAATGTCAGATTGACAGGTCTATAAATACCTGGGTCATCCCATTTACCCTTTTTAAATATTGGCACAACATTCAGTTTCTTCCACTCTTATGGAACTTCCCCAGTGTTCTAAGATTTATTGAAAATCAGCATTAACAGTGCAGCAAGCTCCTCAGACAGCTCTTTTAAAACTCTTGGGTACAAGTTATGTGGACCTGCTGATTTAAAATGTCTGATTTTAGTAGCTTCTGTTTACATACTCCAGAGATACTAATGGAATGGAAAGAATGCATCATTGAATGATAACATCATCTTTTCCCCCAAATACAGAACAGAGATATTTATTGAACATGTCTTCCTTTTCTGCATTATTATTGATATTTCTACCATTTCCATCACGTAATGGACCAATTCCATTGCTAGGATTCTTTCTGTTCCTAATATACTTTTAAAAAAGGTTTGTCCAAAGCCACAAATATTTGTTATTTACTCTAGGCTGAGCTTTTAGCAAACCACAAACATTATGCATGTCTATGCTGGAGTTCATAGTAGGGTAATTAACACAAGTTCATTGGCAAGCAATAAGCTTGAGTTACACCATGACCAAATGTCTAGCAAAGGCAAAGCCTAAATGGCCAAATTGATTTTATTGAAAATTTATAAAAGAAAACAAATCTAAACACACAAAGTATTGCTTTGCTGTAACCCTGGAGCCAAGTACATTTTCAGAACAGTGTTATAACCCCCTGAGAAACTGGGTTTTTAAATGGAGATTCACAAAGTCATAGAGACACCAGGATTAAACACTGTTATAAATGTACCAGTTTAAAAAACAGAATAATCTCACTGAGTATGAATCATAATATTATTTGTATGACAATATTTTACCTGGTGAGAAACTAATAACCCCTAAAGTGTTCTGAATAATGATCACCCTGAAACTGAGCTCTGCTTTTCTAGTTAAAAAAAAAATCCACCAATATCAGGAGGCAAAATCTCCAGTTTAGATGATTTCTTTATTGTGTAGCTAGGAAAACATTTTTTAAATCTGTTTTTAAATGTATTCATAAAAGAATGGATTTTGGATTTCATAAATGGGTTTTGTTAATTTGCTATTTTTAAAATACTGGTGAGACCTTTGCTGTTGCCATGACAATTTCATTTCCATAAACATGATTTTGTGTGTGAGTGCATATTCAACATTTTAGTTGGTATGCAGTATTGGGAAAAGTAGGTGGCAACTTGGCACGAGAACATTGGAATGGTAAATTCCTAATCACACCAGTGGCCCATCTAGACCAGTGTCCGGTCACTGACAGTTTCCAGTACCAGATGCTTCAGAGTAAGATGCAAATAACCCTGTAATGGACAATTACATAGCTTGTCAAATAAGGGAAGTTCTTTCCTATGACTGGTTAGTTTGGGTGCTGGAATCATGAGGGTTTAGATCTCCGTGTCTAATGTAATGGTGGAAATTTGCATTATCCATTTAACTGACTAGCCCTTTTCTGAATCTCAAGCAAAGGCTGAAAAATTGATTCTAAGAATCCTAGGTACAAATTCTGTCTGAAAGCAGAAATGGACCCCAAATGGTTTCATATTTACAAAGCAGTCACAAGAATGGCACCTGTGAACTACTGAGTACCCTCAACTCCTATTGCCTTATAATCCTCTCTGTGGCTTCTGTCATGGCTTTGGGACAGGACATAGAATCATAGGACTGGAAGAGACCTCAAGAGGTCATTTAGTACAGTCCCCTGCATGGTGGAGCCAGTGGTGTAATGATTATGAGACTCCATTGGCCACCTATTCATGTGTCTGTGAGGGAAGCCTATAGTATTCCAAGTTTCCCCATGCCATGCCTGTGTAGGTTACAACTCTCTCTGAAGCCCTGTGTAGTGCAAGCCCTGATTCTGGTCTCATTTATGCCAGATTTCTTCTCCAGTTATTTAATGTGAATGATGGCTCATTGGCTTTGCTGTAGGAAGACTACTCAGTGAAGTAAGGATTTTCAGGATGGGGCTTTACATTAGCTCTCACATTCCAAATAAGTCTGAAAACACCGCCAGCTCCTCCCATATAAATGGCAATGATTGTATATGTTTTTATCATGTGTATTTGGAATAAAAGAAGTGAAGGCGTTTCTGAGCTCTGAGTTTGACAAACAAACTATGATTAATGTCTGAGGAGGTAAAAGGGGATTGAGAGAGAGATATTCAGAGTAACTAATATTTTGGTCTCGGTATTGGAAAGACATCAGTTTTTTTTCCTCCTGCTGACAGTTCTTTATGGTTACAGAGGCCATTGCTTGTGTAACTGAAAGGGACAAGGAGCTGCTAGGAGACACTTGTGTCATAGAAAAGAGCAACCAGATAGCGGGGTCCATGGATACTGACTGGTGTGAGCACAACCCCTTTTCCTTGTTTTTATTTTAAAACATTAAGTGATAGTGATCATTTGCTAGTGATAATTTGGCTGTCAATTACATCCAGATGTCCCACTGAAGCCAATGGGATGGCATGGATGTAACTGAGCAGAATGTGTCCCATTGACTCAAAGGGCTAGTCTACACTTACCAGCCGGGTTGACGCGGTGAGTTCGACTTCTCGGAATTCGAACTATCGCGTCTAATCTGGATGCGATAGTTCGAACTCCGGAAGCGCCGCGGTCGACTCCAGTACTCCACCACTGCAAATGGCGGTGGCGGAGTCGACCTTGGAGCCGCGGACTTCGATTCCGTGGCGTCTGGACGGGTGAGTAGTTCGAACTAGGGTACTTCGAATTCAGCTACGCTATTCACGTAGCTGAATTTGCGTACCCTAGTTCGACCCCGCTTCTTAGTGTGGACCAGCCCTTAGGGTATGTCTATCCTACAAGCGCCACAGCAGCACAGCTCTAGTTAGACACTCACTACACAGACAGAAGGGGTTTTTCTATCGCTGAAGTAAGTCCACCTGTGACGTTTTGGGATCACCCAGACCAGTAAGAGGTTCTGTCATCACCTGCCCTGTGACCTTGGGTTCCTTCATGCTGTGGTTCAGAGCCCTGGCACCAGTAGCCTGCCCACAAGCACAAGGTCTCACCCTGGCTTCCACCAACCCAGTTACTCCTTGCAGGGTGACCCCAACAGCACTTCCAGTCCCAAGTCTCCCCAAATCCATCTACCCCGAGCTCTTAACTACCAGACACTCAGACTTTTCTCCTCTGGTTCATCACCCCCAAAGATGTAAAACCAGTCACCCAGATACCACTTCCTTTGGCACACGCACTCCACAGTTTGCACAGGAGAGACCTGCTTGGGGTAAAAAATAAACAAAAACGTATTTAAATAGAAAAAACACAGATTTAAAGATGAAATAATGAGGCAAAGCAAACATATACAAGCTACACAGAAAATCAGTAAAAAGATGCAGCCTGAGGCTTTGCATTTTCAAATTAGATACCTTCGCTTTTCTAATACAAGTTACCTATTGCCTCGGACCAGTTTCCCAGCATGCCCCCTGCCATAGAGGGGACCTAAAGTTTCACAGGCAGCACCCGCCCAGTCACTGTCCCTAAGGGTAAGTCTACACTACACAATTAAGTTGATGTAAGTTACATCTTACAGCTACTGCAGTAACTGAGTCACTTTTGCATGTCCAGACTACACTCCTTGTGTGAGCGGTGTGCGTCCTCCCCACAAGTGCTCGCACCAATTAAACTGTCAGTGTGGGGCATTGTGGAACGGCTTCTGAAAGGCAGCAACAGTCAATGTAAGCAACACAGTGTCTATAGTGACTCTGCATTGACCTAACTAGGTCAACCAAAGCGCTACGCCTCTCACGGAGGTGGTGTTATTAAGTCGGTGTAGTGAGCGAGTTACATCAGTGAGAGCTACATTTTAGTGTAGACACTTACAGAGTAAGGTTGACATACGTGTAAGCTGCTTTACATTGACCTAACTCTATAGCGTAGACCAGGCCTCAGTTTCTAGATGAAGACCTCAGTTTCAAGCTTCCTTCTTAAAGGGATTTTTTCCTCTTCTCCCCCCCCCCCCTTTTCAGACTACAGTGACTCATGGCTATTCAGATTGGGGAAATTCCCAGTAGTCTCAGTGTTTTTCCATTAACTTCAGTGGTCCACCATTATTCTTTCCTGGGCTGGACAGTGGATAATTGCTTGGAGCCTGGTTGCGGGGCATAACTGCTCACTGCCCAGCTGTGAGATGTAGCTGAATGCTGAAGCACAAATTATGAGCACAGTTTTATATATACACAAATAGATAAATTCATGACCACAATCTGTCTACATCTCATAATGACCATCAAGTTCAGAACATTACAAACCTTCATAAAAGACATTACTCATAATACTTGTATAGTACAATAATACTTCCTGCAATCAGCTGGTTTAATTGCTTATTGGAGGGTAGGGGGTGGTGTTAAACCTGCTGTTCTCTCCTCAGTGAGTCTGGACTCTGTTTATCACACCACTCTCTGAGAGGCGGTAGCTAGGTCAACAGAAGATTTGTTGTCAACCTAGCTGCATCTACAGTGGGGGTTAGGTCGGCCTAACTACATCCCACAGGGTGTGACATTTTTCACCGCCCCAAGCAATGTAGCTAGGTCAACCTAAGTTTTGGGTGTAGACCAGGCCTTAGTGAAGTGGACATTCAGCTGCGGTGGAACTGATGTTTTAGACAAACTTCAGGTACTCTGAGGTGGCCTCACTCATACACCTCAAGGGGTAGCTCCTCAGTTGGTGCAAATGAGCAGAGCCCCATTGAACGGTGGCATTTTACGTCCCCTTTGCACTGCTGTAAGTAGCTGTTCAAGGTGCAGGGCAATGCTGAAGCAAGCCCTTTGTGTGATGAGAGGGAAGGGATTCCGTGGGTGTGTCTACACGCAAACAAAACACCCGCGGCTGGCCTGTGCCGGCTGGCTTGAGCTCAGGTTGTGGGGCTATGAAACTGCAGTGTAGTCATTTGGGCTGGGCTAGAGCCTGGGCTCTAGGACCCTGTGAGGGGCGACTGAGAAGAGAATTTGCCCCTTGTGGCATATACATGTAATGGAGGTCGGCTGATTTACACCAGTGGATGATCTGCCCATAAGGTCCACTCACTCACAATACTTTAAATCCACTGAAGACATTGTCACTGCTCTTTTAATACATTGGTATCCAGGTAATGAGGCAGGTGACCAGGCCCGTAGAATTCCTTACTTCTAATTGCGCTAAGGGCTTAATCCAGCATCCCTTGCACCTGTGCAGTAATTTACTCCAGAGTAAAGTGGGTGTAAGATGGCACCTTTCAGAACTGACAGCGTTCTACACCCAGAGAGCACGGCTGTGGCTGTACAAAGTGCAGGGCGATATTGAATCAAGCCCTTAGGACCGGATTCTGCAACTTCTGCTCACCTTGGCTCTGACTCTCTTCTCACACTGGTGGAAATCAGGGATAGCTTCACTGATATCAATGGAGTTACACCAGTGTAAAAACAGAGAGAGAAAATCAGGCCCACAGAGTTGTACTTACATGAGCAGCCCCATGGAAATAAATGGGTTTGCTCATGTGATTAAATACTACTCACAGTGAGAAAAGGTTGCAGGATGGGGCCCCCAGGTGGCACGCCAAACAATAGAGTAGAGTAGACCCTGGTTATTTGCACTAATGACTAGGAAATTCATTGAGAATTATTGTGTTTTCCAAATGAGCAAACAACCACGATTAAAAATCCCAGCATAATGCCTCACAAAGTGTACTGTTCTTTGAGAAACGCAGTTTAGTTTTAATTATTTATGGTGCTTCACTGTGTATTAGTCAATGTTTGGTAGTATAGTTTGTAAAAATAATGAAGTCTTAATAAAAGGAGACCTCACTCCAGTGACTGCTATGAAATTTTTGCTAAGAAGTGAGCAGAGACTGGCAATTACTGTGTTTGAAGCATAGAGTAGGCAGATTAGCAAGGTTTGGCTGTAATATTATTTTTGTTACAGTAGAAATTAAAGGCTCCAACCAAGATCAGGGCTCCATTGTGTCAGGTGCTGTACAAACACATATTGAAAGACAATCTCTGCATCCAAACTGCTGACAATCTAAATAGACAAGACCGACAAAAGTTGGCTTCCTTGCATTAATCCCATCAAACGGATCACTTGATGATTACCGGTTCTGTTCATTCCCTCTGGGGCATCTGGCATTGGCCACTGTCAGAAGACAGGATACTGGGCTAGATGGACCTTTGGTCTGACCCAGTATGGCCGTTATGTTCTGCGTTATGAGTACTCTCTCCCCAAAGTGAGCTGTTCAATGCCATTTCCTCTATCACACCATAAACTAACATATCTTCCCTCATGAGATCCCAACACTTCTTCTTGGGTTGGCCTCTTTTTTCTTTCAGTCTTGATCTTTTTGACTCTTACCCTCTTAGTTGTCAAGACTGCACTTTACATGACCTTTTTACAGGCTTTACATCTGAGCCTGCGCTCCCTCATTCTTTCATTTATGGGCGGTATTTTGAGCATGTCCCTAACATACACATTCCTCACATGTCTTGCTTACGCGCCACTCATCCATCTTAACCGTCGCATTTCTGTGGAACAGTCATTTGCTCATGTTTCCTCTTTGTTGGTCAACACTCAGCACCATACATTAAAACTGGATGGACCACTGCTTTATAGACTTTCCTTTTTAATCTTATTGGTATTTTCCTGTCACACACTACATCACTTCTCTCTCTCTCTCCATTTGAGCCAGGCATTTATTCTTCTAGCTCTAATTTTGTCCTGCATTTCCCCAGATTCTGGAATCTACATACTTTACACAAAGCCTTAGTGTGTGCCCATCAGATGCTAGGCACCTACTTGGTGTGGCTAGGCCATCCCATGGCTACACTCTATATTTAGCGCACTAGCTGGATGAGAGCTAGCGTGGGTATGTCACCCCTTTGAGCTGGGGATGAGATTCCCAGCTCAAAGTATGTCTACACTGCAGCTGGGAGGTGATTTCCTGCCTGGGAAGATGTACATGTGCCAGCTCTGCTTGAGTTTATGTGCTCAATATAGCAGCATGGCTGCAGTTGCATGGGTGGTGGTTTGGGCTAGTCACCCAAATACGTACCTAGGATCTCAATGGGATTGTACTCAGGGGGCTATCATGAGCTGCCAGCCAGGCCACTGTAGCCACCTATTACATTTAGCATGCTAGCTTGAGCAGAGTTAGCACATGTATGTGTATCTGAGCTGGACAGCATACCCTTAGGGTGTGTCTACACCGGAGTCAGGAGGAGTGATTGCAGCAAGTGTAGACATAGCTGAGCTAGCTTTGATCTAGCTAGATCAAGCCTAGTAAAAAGAAATCTATAATAAAAACACACACAATACAATTAAGTGAAAAGACAAATATTTTCCTGAGTTGTCTGTTTAAACGCAGAGTTTTAAAGGCACAGTTGGGACTTGTTTCTTAGCAACAGTGCTCATCTAAGCCACGCGAACCCTGTCATATTGCAAAAAGATGCCCACTAGAAAAATGCAGTATAAAAGGACTAGAAACAGCCAAATATAGGTGATGTCTTCCTGAACATGTAGGAGCATTTCATCAATGTTACAAAGCCTTCAGGCAGTGGTCAAGGTCATTCTGATAAAGATTCTGATCACACCAAATAGACATGGGAAAGAACTTGCTTTCACCTGACTTGCTTTAAAGGGAAGAATGATGAAAGTATTTTTTTTTAAAAAGTAATAGGTTTTTCAGCTCAGATCCTCTCCTCCCTTCCACAATAACTTCATATTTCACATCAGGGCTATAAGAGTCACTACACTGGATCAAACCATCTAGTCCAGTGTCCTATCCAGTGCTAGATGCGTTAGAGGAAGGTACAAGAAACCACATAATGTACAATAACCAGCAGGGCTGGTGCAACCATTTAGGCGACCTCCCCACTAGGATTTGGGGGGTGTCATTTTATTCGGCAGTGACCGCGGCGGCCAGATCTTTGGCCGCCCCGGTCGCCGCTGGCATTTAGGCAGAGGGAGCTGGGGCAGGGGAGGGCCGCCTGCAGCAAGTAAGGGGTTGGGGCAGGCGGCACGCAGGGGAACTCCCCGCCCCAGCTCACCCCGCTGCAAGCCTGGGAGGCGGGAGAAGTGAAGCTGCCACGATGTGCTCGGGGAGGAGGCAGGGCAGGGGTGAGCTGCTTCACTTCTCCTGCCTCCCAGGCTCGCAGCGCCAATCAGCTTAGGTGCCGCAAGCCTGGGAGGCGGGAGAAGTGAAGCAGCGACAGCATGCTCGGGGCGTTCGTGCACGCAGCAGGGCTGAGCTGGGGCGGGGAGGGGGTGCCTCAGGGCAGAGGGTGGGGAGCTGCCATGGGGGCGGGAGCGCAAGGTGGAAGTTTCGCGTAGGGCTCAAAACATCCTTGCACCGGCCCTGATAACCAGCCCATGGTGGAAATTTATTTCTAACATAGGTAATTATTGGTTCACTTATGCACTGAAACCTGAGTTCATATCGCTTATCAATTAGTTCAATGGTGAATGTTCTTGTTATTCATACACATTAAGTATTGTGTAATAACGTTAAATGCATTGCCTGTTCATCTTATAGGTTGCCCTCTTGTTCTTATAATTATGAGAAAGAATAAATTGGACTGACCTTCTCTAGAGTGTTCATTAATTTATATCGATCTAACCTTCCATATTATTTATCTCTTCTCTAAACTAAACCATCCTAATCTTTTTAATCACGCCTCACATAAAAGCCTTTCCATGCCTCTGATGATCATCATTGCCCTTCTCTGGACCTTTTGTGTTTCTGCTACACCCTTTTGGAAATGGGGTGACCCTACCAAACAATATTCAAGAGGAGGGCATGCCATTGATTTCGATAACACATTATAATCTCTTCCCTATTTCTAATGCAGTGTAGATCTTGTTAGCCTTATGTGGCAGAAAGGAGCCTGTTTCCCCTCCAAAGCACCTGTTAGCCAAGAGGAAACAAAAACAAGGGAGGAAGAGCCATCGGGGACGCAGCTGGGAGAGAAAGGGAGTCACCAAGGAATGGGAAGGGGCGTGTGCCAGCAGAAGCAATAGGGGAGTGGGGAGGGTCAAGAAGCACTTGCAGACTTTCCCCCGCTGAGGCGTTTTTATGACAGTTGTGCGTGGCTGGATTACACAAGCAGCAGCAGCTCCATATGCTGCTTCAGCTGGAGCAAAGTATATGGCGGCCCTTCAATAACACAAATTCCGCATTCTGCATGGTAGATTGGGGATAAGCATCCAAAGACTGCCTGTGTCTGGCTGTATTAGAACAGCTGCAGACCTCCAAGGTACAATGGGAGGAACTTGCATTAAAAGGAGGGTGCTGCCGACAGGAGAGGACTTTGTATGTGTAGACATTTTAATTAGTCTGTTTTTGGAAACTGGTCCCTTCTCAGGAAGGGTTGTCGGGAATGAAAGGTGGCTAATCCTTCAAATAAAGCACTAAGACACTGTAGGCTATTTTCATTTTCTTCCTCTGACATCAAGCCCCAAGGTAGTGTCACTACCTTGTAACACCAGGGCTGTTCTTTTTTGAGTTCAGGATCGAGGTGACCCTTACTAGCTGTTGAGGGAGCGTAGTCTAGCAGAAAAATGAGGGGATTGGGAGGCAGAACTTGTATGTTCTAGTCTCACCTCTGCTCTTGACTTGCTCTGCAACTTTGGACAAGTCACTTAACTGCTGTAAACTTTCTGTGAGTTTACCCATCTGTACGAGGATAACAATCCTATGCTACCTTGGATGGGATTATGATGCTCAACTGTTTAACACTTACCAGGTGCTTAGACGTCCTTGGATGAAAGTGCAAAGCATCATTGCTATGAAGTATTAGAAGCAATTACATCTTTCTGCTTAATTCAGTAGAATAAGAGGAGCCTTCTACAACCAACAGGGGCTTTCCCAGGAATGGCTTACACCTTGTGTGATTGACAGTTCATTGCAAATATGCCCTAGAGCTCACATGGTGGAGAATGGCAGACATCAATAGTTACCTGCTGAGGACAGGTTTCTGATTTGGTAACCGATCTTGGCATACTTGGCAGATCACGTAAGTAACACCACAAAGCAGTTTGTAAAGCTTAAGGAATTTCCCCTCTAGTGTTAAGGATAGAGCAACAAGTTACAATTAATTTAGTCCTATAAATAGAGCTGGTCAGAAATGTAGTTTCATTGGGAAATGCAGATTCATTGGCCCAAAATGTTTAGCTGAATCTATTGCAGATTTGACAAAATGTTTGCCAATCCACAGCTCTGTGGCAGGGAATATGTCAGTCCCTGGAGCCCTGGCTAGAGCGATGTCTCTCAGGGCTAGTAGGGTCCCTACTGTAAGGCTAGGTCTACACTATGGGGGGAGTTGACCTAAGATACGCAACTTCAGCTATGCGACTAGCATAGCCAAAGTCAGCATATCTTAGGTCAATTTACTTGGCCTAGTCGGCAAGTCGACCGCTGCCGCTCCCCCGTCGACTCTGCTTCCGCCTCTCACCACGGTGGAGTTCCGGAGTCGACGGCAGAGCGATCAGGGATCGATTTTATCGTGTCTACACTAGACACAATAAATCGATCCCCAATAGATTGATCACTACCCGCTGATCCGGCGGGTAGTGTAGACATACCCTAAGGCTCCAGAGCAGATCCTCCTGGCGGACTACCCCAGACATGAGGACCCCAGGGCTTCTGGTGCAATGCAGCCCCTGAACCAACCCCCCCTGCCCAAAACACACCAATTATTTGCTCAGCTGTACCTACAAACTCTCATCCTGATTGTTATGAAGAGTTAAAGAATTCCTGGAACTGACAAGGCAGATGGGGTAATATCTTTTACTGGACCACCCATCTTGTCTCTCTAATATCCTGGGACCAACATGGCTACCACACTTGAAGTAACAAGACTGATGGTAAACTTCACCTCTCTCTCACTATTTGAGTTGCAGCCCATCTGCCATCTGTACAGGGTCTATTTAGACTGCAAACTTGGGGGCAAGGATCTTGTTTGCTTGCTTGCCTTGAGGCCTGACTGTAAAGGGTCTAGCATAATTGCTGGTGCAAAGAAGATCTAATACTAATGGTAACAGTTTAAGTCACAGTGACCTGCTGGGCAAATGTGGCCTTCAGAGTTCTACAATCTGTAGATCTTTAATAGAGAGGAGACTACTGGCGCCAGCATGTAGGCTCCATTTCCATCACAGCAGAAGGCCTTGAGGAGCAGGGCAGTTTAAACCAGGAACTCCTGAATTTCAGTCTAGTTCTGACACTGGCTTCCTGTGGGGCCTTTGGCAAATCACTTAATTTCCCTGCCTCAGTTTCCCCAGAGGGAAACCAAAGGATAATGCAGACCTACCTGCGAAGTATATACGAAATACCAAAGATGAAAAGTGCCACTTTCAGTCAGACTGCTTAGCTGAGTTAGGAGAGAAGCAGCAGGGTGTTCAAATCAGAACAAAACAGGAGGATATGCGCAGAGTTATTTGCATATGTTTTAAAAAAAAACCATGAATTATAAATAGTTCTGAGCCAGACATTTGAGAAATATGAGCGCTGGGTTGGTAGTGTCTCCTTGGGAAGAAATTTGGCTTGGTTGCTAATATTCTGCAATAACTGGAAAATAAGACACTTTGGAAAAAGGAGTTTTGTATGGGAGGGATGGAATCTGAAATTTTGTGAGTACATTTGGATCACAACTGTGATATGGGGTTGTACCCATCTAACACCATTTGTCTTGAAGCTAACAATGCTGATACTTAGCACCTAAATAGTACTGTACAGACATTATGGACGTTGTCACTTCTCTCCTAACTCTCCTACATATTTGTACAGCCAGAGATGTATTAGGGGGCACAGAGGGTGTAAGCAGTGCTGGGACATATTAGGGAAGGAAGAGAAGTTCAGGTAGTGATGGCTGGTGGTGTTATGTCTGCATTATGCAGGAATCATGCCTACAAGGCACTAGAGAAATCATGCACAAAAATGCCAACTTTAAACATGCTAGCAGTGCCCTTGCAATGCTCCAACCCACCCACTGATAGTCTTTGGAGAGTGGAGTGCCATCAGCCATCCCTGGAGGAATTGCTTACAGGGAAAGTAACACTAAGAAATTATTTCTATCTTCATTGATCTGCCTTAGTGCAATACATGTTGTGGCCATTGTTAAAAGTGTTGCTCATGCTGCCTGCTGTTTCTCTCCATTTCTTATCCCCATCCCCATCCCCCTCCGTCAGGAGACCAAAAAAGGCAGTCAGGGCCAAGGGTCAGAGCAGGGACAAACCTGAGGCTAGGAGTAGCCAAGCAGTTCGTAGTCATGTCCAGCCCAGGGTCAATACCTAAGGTCAGAGTCCAAGTCAAGCCATGAATTCAAGAGCAAGGAACAGTCATGGCAGGTACAGGAGATCCACACCTTTGCCTGGACACTTCCTGGAATGCCCCTTGGGTTTATACAGGGCAGGGAGCCAGTCACGCGCCATGGGGCTACTGTCTGTCAACCACTTGAGGTGGAACTTCCCATCGTCTGTGCTGGCAGTGGGCCAAGGGAAGTGGAGCACAAGGTAGTTGTAACTGCTGCTGGGTGGCAGGATGGAGCTGTCAGCTACCCAAAAGCTCCACAAGCCTGGGTTCTAAACCCATGGGGCCTTGCATGCTTAGCTGGCTACACAGAAGAGAGCTTGTTCCATGTGACTAGTCAGCTCTGTATGGACTTCCAGCAAGTCGTCAACAAATCAGCTGGGAAACTTCTGCTGTAGACCTTGAGGGCTTGTTACAGTCTTTGTATCAACCATGTTTTAAAGGTCTCTGCATTGTTCTGGTTCCAAAAATGCAGCCAAAAGATCAAATGGCATCTATGGAGTCCTGTACAGCACCTCATATCTGTCTGCTTGTTGAGGGGACCTTAAACAAATGGCAATTTTTGGTCATCTATCACAGTAGTTCTCAATTTTTCCAGACGACTATACCCCTTTCAGGAGTATGATTTGTCTTGCGTACTCCCAGTATCACGTCACTAAAAAAACTACTTGCAAGCAAAATCAGACATAAATACAAAAGTCTCACAGCGCACTATTACTGAAAAATTGCTTACTTTCTCATTTTTACCGTATAACTACCAAATAAATCCATTGGAATGTAAGTATTGTACTTACATTTCACTGTGATACTGAGCCTGTTTTTCACCTGTGAGCCTTGTCTGAAGCCCAAGCCCTGCTGCCCGGGGTTGGAGCCCAAGCCCTGTTGCCTGGAGCTGAAGCATGTAACTTAGCTTCATGGGGGGGCCCTATGGCATGGGGCCCCTATGGCATGGGGCTCCGGGCAACTGTCCTGCTTGCCACCTCCTAATGCCAGCCCTGCATTTGTGACCCTTGTACACCTGTCCCATGACCATCCTTGGGGCTGCAAGCCCCAGGTAGAGAAACACTGATCTAGATGAGTTGAGTACCCCCTGGAAGACCTCTGAGTACCCCCAGGGGTCCACGTACTCCTGGTTGAGAACCACTGATCTATCAAACAAGATACAAACAACAGCAGCTGTGATAGCTGTAGCAGCTGGTAGAATGCTCTATACCTTGAGCTCAATACATCCAGACCTAGGTCCTCCACTGTGGCTGAAGAAAGCATAGTGTAATTTAGAAAGGAGGACATAAGGATGGCTTTAAGTCACGTTTCTGCTCCCCTGAACCTGAATCTAGTGCATTCTGCCACAGTTCCAGGTGGGCTCTCCCTGCCAGCAACTCACCAGATTTCCACTCACTCTAGCTCCCCCTTCCCTTGGGACATGTAGGCAGCATTCCTCCTCCTCTCCCCCGCCCACCTCATCCAGCTCCTGCAGCAGCTTCCCTTGTCTTAAGCCGGTAAAAAAATTGCCAAAGAGAGAGAGAGCAACAAGAGCAGCGTCTTCCCTTTATAATCTTCTCATCCCTCCGTCAGGAGACTTCCTGGTGTCAACCTCAACAGGGGACCGCAGAGTCCTACCTGGTGATTTTGTTGTTGGTGACCTTCCCCTGCTAAAACTAGTTCTCCTAGTTGGCAGCCAGTCTCTTGTTAAGAGTGATTACATTTCAATGAGAGAGCCCTTAAGTCAACTACCCTCTTTCGTTAGCCCTTTGCCATCCAACCTTGGAATTCCAGTCTAACGTGGAGGCAAATGGACAATGGAGAAGGTAAAGTGCTGCATATTGAAAATGGAGCATGCCACTTGGTAAAGATACACACAGAGAGTTCAGAATCTCACATGGAATTCATAAATTGTACAGACCAATTCCCCAAATCATCCCAGGGCCACACTGGAGGTGGCTGGAGCACCTTAAGACTTCAAGTAGATCCATAGTTTCTAGCCATGCCTAAGTTCTGTCAGCCCCAACCTCCTTTTGCCAGTTACAGGAAGAGTGGTGGAATAAGAGCTGCTAAGGCATCTGCGCATCCTCACGATCAGCCTGCTCTGGGGTGATCTCTCATTAACCAGTTACTCTAGCTTTAGGGCTGCTTTTCACCACCACTGCTCCAAAAAGCAACCACAGTCTAGCCCATGATTCAAATCCTCCTAGCGTCAGTGCAGCTCTTCATTTGTCCAAGGCAGAGATTCTGCATAGGTTATTGGGCAAGGGTAGTTTGGATGAGACCGTACATTCTGAGATTGGCTGCATGTGGTCATTAAAGATCTTATGGTGCTTTTCATAAGAGCAAGTGTTTGCTCCATCATTCTTGGCTCTAAAGTGCCCATCCCTCACTACTGAGATATGTGCCAATTTGTTGCTGTCTACTCCAGCAGAAAACGATGCATTTCAGGGTAGCAGGGGCAGCTCCAGGCCCCAGCATGCCAAGCGCATGCTTGGGGCGGCAAGCCACTGGGGGCGCTCTGCCGGTTGCTGCGAGGGCAGCAGGCAGGCTGCCTTCGGCGGCTTGCCTGGGGAGGGTCCGCTGGTGCCGTGGCTTCGGCGGACGAAGCCGCGGGACCAGCAGACCCTCTGCAGGCAAGCTGCCAAAGGCAACCTGCCTGCCGTGCTTGGGGCGTCAAAATGCCTAGAGCCGCACCTGCAGGGTAGTATATCTACAGTACTGTATATGGCTATACAGTGGCTATGATATTCTCTCCTGTTGTGATTCTTACACTGTGCTCATTACTGTGATGGTCAGTGCAAGTTATGTATGATTTTTCCCATGTGGCCATGCATGTCTCAGTGTCTGGTTGGTCCTGTTCTAACCTCGCAGAGGAAAGAAGTATGTGGCATGGCGCTGGTACTCTGGTATCTCTGGATTTCACTTGGTACCAGCAGACTTTATCTGTAGAACATTATGACCATAAAAATGAAGGTAATTTTTTTATGACTGCATCTTGTTAAGCAAATGTTCTTTTGAAGACAAGCTTCTGCAATCAGACTGTTCCGGATAGCAGTCAGCTAAAAATACTTGCTTATTTTTTCGTAGCATGCACAATAAAAAAGGGCAAAATGGCTCCATCTAATGTGGCAGAGAGAGCTGTTTTTGAATGATATTGAACTTAGAAAATTCTTTTTTTGAAAAAACCTGATGGGAGAAAAATGCCACATTCCTACCTTTAAAGAGAAAGAAAGAAAAAGGAATTGTTTTAGCTAGAAATGTGGGGCTATTTAATGCGTATATGTAGGCTATAATTACTACATAATTATGCCATAGACACCTATATGAGTTAAAATAGCAGAGTTAGGGATCCTGCATAGGAAGATAATACTGATATACTGCAACATACCAATGGTCTGTCTAGCTCCGTAGCCTGCCTTGGAGAGCACACTTTACCTGATACTTCAGAAGAAAGTGTAAATTCTCCACAGTTTGTGTCACTGGTTAATAGTACAATGGTGGAGGGAAATTTCTTCCTGACCTTAGTTCATGCCTGAGGCATGAGAATGTCAAGCCTTTGTCATTTTATTTCAGCTTGTTAGAACTGCAGGTGCTTTTCTTAATTAATACAGATTTCTAATCCATTGCTTGGTCTTACATTTCTGTGACAGCAAGTTGCCTGACACCACCTGTCTGTTGGCTACCCAAACAATCTCTTCAGGGCTCTGCCAGATCCTTTTTGCCCTGTAGGCTAACAGCAGATGCACCCAGCCCCCGAGCCTTTCTGGAAGCACCCCCCGGTAATATCCAGCCTCTCTCACTGGACATTCACAGACATTACCAGGAGTGCTGTCCCACAGGGAACAATGCACACGCAGCTTGGTAGTCCAACTCAGGTTCTTTATAAGATCACAGCACTGAGATTTAGGTGTATTGGAAATAATCATAAGTGTATCAAAGATAAAGGTTTAAGAGATTGCGAGTAAGGATAATAAGTGGAAACGAAATGGTTGCATGTAAAACAAAAGTGTAACACGCTTCTTATAGACTAAATTTCACTTCAACAGACTAACCATCTGTCTGACAGCAGTCTGATCTCACCCAGAGCTTTCTTGCACCATTTCCAACCAGGACAAGTTGGGATTCCGTTCTCACGGATGTAATCACTGATTGCTTCTTCAGGTGCAGGATAACAGGGTGCTGTCCTTGTCCCCCAGTTACAGTCCAACCAACCTTTGAAGTGCACCCTCAAGACAAAGCTCTCCCCCCTTGCTGTTCTTCTCTTCCTGTTAAAGCTCATCTGCATTTAGCTCAGACTAGTGATTGTGAAGGAGACATTAACTGACATTTCATCAGATAGATGGCTAAACATCTCTGGTCTGGCAGGATACCAGTTTTTCACCTCTGCTGGAGAGTAACACCTTGACACACACTATGAGGCCCTATTTTCAGCACATAGACACAACTCCTCAAATATCATCTGTATGACGTCGCACCCACTCACAGTGATGATCAGAATCAGTATGACATAAACTTTTATTGGATACCTTACGTTATATTCTTGATGGATAAATAGTATGAAAGTGGTGTGTTAGGTGTAGTGAGCTTGTCAGGCCTGACCCCGAGTAGTGAACCCTTTGCCAGCTGGCACCAATGGGCTTCTGAGTTACAGCATGGGCTAAAGGAGAGGAAGGCTTAACAAAATTAATCTGCCCAATTGTGGGTGTGGGTGACAGGGAAAATGGTGGTGTTGTCACCAGTGAGGGAAAACAGGGGAAGTGGCTTGGAAGGGAAGATAAGGAGTTTGATTTTGGCCACATTTAGTTTTACACAAAAAGAGGACATCCAAGAGGAGATGGCAGAGAGACAGTGTGAGAACTGGGGCAGGGCAGAAGGAGACAAGCCAGGGATAAAGAAGTAGATTTGTGAGTCAGCAGCACAGAGACAGCAGTTGAAACTTTGAGTGGCTAAGATTGGCCAGAGATAGGGTGTAAAATGAGAAGAGAATGGAGCCATAGACACATCCCTGGGGTACCCCCTCGCCCACCACAGGGTACATCTACAATTCAAGCTGGAGGTGTAATTTCCAGTTTGAGGAGACATACCCATGCCAGTTCTGATTGAGCTAGTGCGCTAAAAATAGAAGTGTAGCCGTGAGAGGCAGGAGGTGCCAGTTGCCCTGGATACAATCCCTTCTGAGACACTGGGTATGTACTCGAGGCGGCTAGCCCCTCCTGCCGCTTGCGCCGACGCAGCTCGATCAGAGTTAGCATGGGTATGTCTCCTTGACTGCTCCCAGCTCCAATATACC
This sequence comes from Mauremys mutica, assembly GCF_020497125.1. Taxonomy (NCBI): domain Eukaryota; kingdom Metazoa; phylum Chordata; order Testudines; family Geoemydidae; genus Mauremys; species Mauremys mutica. Next base: position 156,987,740 of record NC_059074.1, on the reverse strand, counting down.
CACAGTGAGAGAGGAGAGGATGATGATCCACTGAAAGAGATACCGAAGAGACTGGAAGAGAAACAGCAGAGGACAGTATCCTCACAGCCCGCTTATGGAGAGAGCGAGAGAGAGGATGACTGACAGTGTCAAAAGCAGCTGAGAGGTCCAGGAGGCTGAAGATGGAGTAGAGGCCCTGAGATGTGACCAGGAAGAGGGCTTTAGAGACTTACCAAGAGCAGTTTCAGCAGAGTACAGAGGGCAGAAGCCAGATTTGAAGAGAACTAAGGTGGAGTTGGAGGAGAGGAAGTTGAAGCAATGACTGTGGTCAGCCCATTCAATGAGTTTAGAGATGAGGGGGTGGAGGTAGATTGGGAGGTGGGCTGGAGAAGCAGGTAAAGTTAAAGTTGACTCTGTTCAAGTCAGTAGATTTACCCCAGGGAATATATATATATATATTGGTGTGAGTGTGTGCAAATTCTGTCCTCCGTTCCACCTGTGCAACCCCAATGGACTGTAAGTGGGTGTAGCTTCTCTGAAGCCATGTCAGAATTTGGCCGCTGGATTCCAGTGCAGCTGCAACATCTGGTAACTGTGAGCCCATTATTTTCTTAGCAGTGCTACAGAAGTCAGGACAAATATATGTCATCCAAATTGCCACAGCCTTTCTGCACAGATTGGTCCTAGAGGGCTGCAGAATTGCCAAGGCCCGTGGTTCTGATTGTTATAGCGTGACAACGACACCAGCCAGTATAATGAGCTGAATCCATCCCTGATGTAATGTCTCAGAAATCAATGACGTTATGCCAAAGTTACTTTGGGGCCCCTTCTGAATTTGTTATTATGAATCCTCTTTAAGAGCTAGCTAATCCTAACTAAACCTCACAGACACATACTCATGTCAGCCCTGCTCAGGATTATGTTTGTATTTGATTTGTCAGCCACACGCTGAGAAGTAGAACTCCAATCTGACATTGTTTGTTGTGGTCTGCGAACATAGTTCCTTTGACTCATCTTCCTGGTGTTTGCACTGCTGAATTGCTGCCAAGGTCCTCTGGTGGGCCAAATTCATCCTTGGTGTAACTCCACTGCAGTCAGTGGATTTATGTCAGGGACGAATGTGGGTCCAGTAGAATTCTTTTGGCGGTAGAAATAGAACAACAGAAAAAAAACGCATAAAGGACTCCCCGCCCCGAGTTGAAAACTTGCCCTTTCAGCTAGAGCGGTCCCTATACACCAGGCCATAAAGATATTGCAGTTGGGTAGGAGAGACTCCCCCAGGCCACACGCTGTCCCCTTCACAGAGATTTTGGACTGTGCCATAGCCTGCAGCAGCCCCTAAGTGGTCCTTGTGAGGCACAGCAGAGACTCTGTCCCCAGATAGTTTAAAGGGACGCTGTCAGGGACGGCGGACCCAAAATGTAGGTGTTGAAAAAATGACAAACTCCAATATTATTAGAAGCTCTTTGGGGCAGGGACAGTCGTTTTGTTCTGTGTTAGTACAGTGCCTAACACAATGGGGTCCTGTTCCATGGGGCTCCTAGGCGCTACTGGAAAACAAACAATCACAAAATAATAATGAACTAAATCTAATCAAAACACTGGCTTTTTAGTTTGTTTTCCTTTGTAGCAGTGGTTCTCAACCAGGGGCACATGCACTGCTGGGGGTACACAGAGGTCTTCCAGGAGTACATCAACCCATCTAGATATTTGCCTAGTTTTACAGCAGGCTACATAAAAAGCACTAGCGAAGTCAGTACAAACTAAAATTACATACAGACAATGACTTGTTTATACTGATCTATATACTATACTCTGAAATGTAAGTACAATATTTATATTTCAATTGATTTATCTTATAATTATATGGTAAAAGTGAGAAAGTCAGCAATGTTTCAGTAATAGTGCGCTGTGGCGCTTTTGTATTTTTATGTCCGATTTTGTAAGCAAGTCGTTTTTAAGTGAGATGAAACTTGGGGTACGCAAGACAAATCAAACTCCTCAAAGGGTTACAGTAGACTGGAAAGGTTGAGAACCACTGCTTTGTAGTGTTGGAAACCCAAACACAATAGCACTTTCCAAGACTATAAAACCAGAAAGAGAAACTGACCAGGTACAGGCTATAAACCAGTCCTCTTTCCCAAGCTAAGGCAACTACAAAAAAGGAAACACAATCTATCCTTTTCTGCTTAGGTGGTTGCACTCTGCCTGTCCCTGTGGTATCTGCCATGCCAGCGTCAACACTGATTTTCAGAATGTTTTCTTTTAATAATCTAAGGTGATCTTATACCCAGGAGAGGAAATTTATATAAATGTGAGACTTTTATTGTCCCTTTAATATTAAGGCCAGTATTTCCAGTACTCTTCCAGTAGAGATTTAAACTATTTCAATCCACCCCCAAAGCCCAATTTATCCTTTTATAATTCTCAGATAAAATAAAGAACCACAGATAGTATGAAATCCTGATAACTTCTGGTTTACCTTTTTATAGCACATTCCCTAGTACCCCTCTACCCTGATATAACGCGACCGATATAACACGAATTCGGATATAACGCTGTAAAGTAGTGCTTCGGGGGCCAGAGCTGCGCGCTCTGGTGGATTAAAGCAAGTTCGATATAATGTGGTTTCACCTATAACGTGGTAAGATTTTTTGGCTCCCGAGGACAGCGTTATATCGAGGTAGAGGTGTACTTCACAATCCTGCGTGTATCTCTGATCTAATCTTTAAAGCAAGGCATTCTTGAATCTTTGCATAATAGAGTTGTTATTCTTCTTGCTACACACACAATGTACGTGATGCTAGGAATATAGTTCTTTGATATGTATATACACATAGGCATATACAGTCACACCTACAAAGACACACACCAATATATAAATATGTATATTATACACTCACATGCATTTAAATATCTATCTATACATGGTCAAAACATGTGACACCCAAAACAAGAGTAGATGAAATACAATTTCCTGTAAATTGGAAACCCAAGAATTCCCAGAGGCAGTGGTGGGTGTGGGACATTCAGATAAATGATTCTGGTTTGGCCCATCTCTAGTAAGTACAACAGATACATCTCACGTGCACATACCTTTCACAACTCTGCCCTGATCAGGTCTCAATGCAAATACAGCTGTATGAAAGAGTAAAAAGGGATGAGATGATGCCTAAAGAATCTTAACAGGATTCGAACGACCCATATGCTGAATGTGGGGTAATGCAGAGCTATTTCTCTGACTCACCTTGGCAGCTATACGAGGTGGGTTCCTTCAGCCTGCATTTGGAGATATAAATGGCTGAGTGGCTCTCTGGGGAAGAGAATTTTGACTGAGATAAGCTTTTTTACATGTGAAAGCACAGTCCTGCTTTAAGGCTTTGCTACTAAAGGCAAACCCCAGGAAGTGGGGAGAGTGCTTGGACAACAGTGTGTGTGTGGTAGTAGTGGTGAGGAATGTTGTGGGACTCTGCCTTTATACAGTTACATTTCACAAGTTATTGGGCATGTGGTTTCTTGTGAAAGTATTTCCCATTCAGACATTAATTCCTAGGAGAGTAATTGGACCCATATGTTCAGGTATCAGACAGCTGAATATGGCTTGGCTCCACATCCATGAGTGTCTTGTGTTCAAGGGCGGTCCATATGACATGGCAGCACAAGAATGTTGCATGGTAGAAAGAAGCTGAATTTTGATGCCGATCATGCCAGGCAGAGTGTATTTTACTTTGTTTTTTATACACAGGGACAAGGGAATAAGAGAGGGGAAGGCAGACTCCCCATAGAGATTACACAGGCTGATCTTTATCAGCAGTTTATTTTTCAGTATGTAAAACACAGACGCTTCCAAAGGTTTGGGAGTCCCTATTAGGTTTCCCATTAATCAACCTCTATTTATATCAGCTAAAGCCCAGAAGAGACTGGCTGGAATTCCTGAAATATCACAGGATATTTACTAACTGCCTGGTAGTGCTGGTACAGTGCATCAGCCTTCATATTCTCTGCATTTTGTTAGCCCTAATAGGAAACCTTCTGTTCAGAACACTGTGTGAGTTATCTGTAGCTGGGTTTATATTGCCTGGCTTATTCCTAAAATGGGCTCTCTTATCTAGTTTGGTACAGTATCTGCTGTGCAGATAGATAGTGAAATTCATCTCATCTCCACAAAGCCGGAGCCTTGGCTTTGTCAGAGGGTGATCAGTGTGTGAAATAACAGCCCCTGTCGTTCTACATCCCCCGTGCACACAGAGTTCCTAGGTTGCAGAATCTCTGCAGCCTGGACCCCCCTGATCTAGAGTCTCTAGGTATTTATAAAGTGCCCATTCAGTGTGGTATCAAGGCACAGGCATCACGGTACCGCCTTCAGCCTGTCACCACACCTCCCCTGTATGCTGGACTGTTTGGGGCTACCATAAAGCACCTCTCTATTGCATGTAAGGAGGGATGTAGGTATACTTCTGCACTCGTGATCCTCCCACTATCCTTCCCTGAGAACCTAAATTGCAGGGCATACGTTGTGTGTAGGGCCTTGCATTGAATTTCACCTATCACGATTCTAAAACGGATAGGCTGAAAAAGGATCTAGCCAATCAGACCCATCCTGATTGCAGTCTGAATTCATAGGGACCCTTGTCTTCCTCACTCCATGCCATTCCTTTCTAGAAATGATCCTGGTTTGAGAGTCATCATTCAAAGGGGTTAGTGTTTGCTCTGACTCCTGGGCAGTTATCTAGATGCCTCTGATTAAAGGTAGGACTGGTTATGCCCCAGAAACCTTTCCCTATTTTTCCCCGAACAGGACAATTGGCTTGTTTTCCTTACAGATTTTAAGTGGCTACTATGTTTAATTCTTGTGCCCATTCATCCATCTGAGCCACTAAAGAGCATGATAGCCAGATTTGTGGAGTAAGTCACCGTATCCTAAACTGAGAATCACCCTGAATATTGTACATGTCATCAAAATAAGTGACTTTGCTGATAGCAGCACAGGGTCATCCACAGAAACAAGAACCTGGAGCTTGTGACAGTTCTCTTCTGTATAAAGAGAGTGATGGTCATTCTCCATTGAGGAATTGTACAGACACATAGTTAAGAGACAGTCCCCTGCCCCAAAGCGTTTACAAAAAACAAACAAAAGAAGTTTTATTATCCTTGTTCTATTGATGGGGAACTGAGGCACAGAGAGATTAAAATGATGACATAACGACTCTGCAGCAGAGCTGGGAACTGAAGCCAGATTTCCCAAATCACAGTCCAGTGGCTTTATCGCAAGGCCACCCGGCTTTGCCTCACACTGTAATTCTTTAAATGTTGTGCTATGGCTCCTTTTAATTCCATGTTTCAAAAATGCTGGTTTCATGTAAAAAATTTTATACTGATTGTGTAAAGAATTATTTCTGCCTTCATAAGAAACTGTTCTTTGCCCACCATCAGTGTTGATTACCAATACTCTTGGGAGCTGGTTACACATATGGCTCCAGAACCCAAAAGTGCATGATCAGCTTTGTGTTGTGTTCCTATTGTGCTGGGGCACTTACTCAATTATAGATACACTCAGGTTATTCTGGTCTGTATCCAATCTAGTTGCTACATGTCCCCATCTAACTTTTTAATAAAGTTGATTCTGTCTCGTGTCTCCATAGCCCTGAATTAATGTAATTTGTCTCCATGGTAAAAGGACTCTAGGGCATCTGAGTAAACCCAGATTCAAACCACCACACATTGAGGAGTGAATCTGGGAAGTATTTCATCTGTTCCTCCATAAATGAAGAAATGTTATTAGGTAGTTTAAAAGGGCCAGATTAGATTAACAACTCAATTGGAGATAATGGCTGAAGAGACCGAGCGGGAAGCATATAGAATCTGACAGGGTCCTAGTTACAGGCCTTAATCCTTGGCTACTGTTGGACTGCACATAGAGCATAGGTGTGGGTGGCTGTAACAGGTTGCTGACTCACCGCCATGGAGTCTTCTGCTGTTTACCTTGGGAACTAGCTCTCCAGCCTCAGAGCACCTCCTACTGGCCATTGTCTCTCCTGCCTCAGGCCCCATGTTCCTCCTGGACCCCAGTGCCCTTTACTGTGGGGTTCTGCCCACAGCAGTACCCCCACACTCTGGGTCTCCCCTCCCAGGGGAACCCCCTGTCTCATGCCCACCTTGCCTCAGTGGCTACTGCCAGTCGTCATCAAGCCCCCTTTCACTGGGGCAAAGTGCAGTCTGTCATGGCCACTCATCATTGGCAAGGGGGTTGGACCAGCTGCCTCTGTCTATCCCCGAGCTGCACCTCTGCAGCCCCAGTACCTCCTTAGGCCTTTAACAAGGCCTCAGCCTGGGGAGTTGCCAGGCTGGAGATCCCCAGCTCCTCTTGCCTGTCCTCTGCTCTGCTCTGCTTCAGGTACCCCATGCTCCCTAAGAGCTAGGTCCTTCCCACTCCAAGGCTGGAGTGAGACTGACCCAATTCCTCCCTTAGCCCTTATATCAGGGCCAGCTGTGGCCTGATTGGGTGTCACCACAGCTGTGTCCACTTCCCCAATCAGCCTACCTTTTCCCCTAGGAGCAGGGTAACTGCCCCACTACAGTGGCTTAAAGGTCAATTGTATACTCCCTTGCTCCTGCTGCTGCTGAGTGTGCAGGTCTGATCTCCTTGTGCTGAATTAGAGCAACCTGAGGGCTGCTGTAACTTATACCGGCTGCTAATGGTCCCAAAGAGCTGAAACCACAGCTGGGGACTGGTGTGGAACATGGGCATCCTAACCATGCCCCTTTTCCTCTGGCCACACCCTCTTTTCCCTACCATGCTGGCACCAGATAGAGGGAGTGGTGCAAGAACCTCCAGGCCTGCTTGACACCAGTGGGTGAGCCCCTTTTCACTGAGTGGTTCTCTCGACACTGGTTTTAGGGCCAGAATGAGTGGCCAGAGCATTGCAAAGCACCACGTTGACTTTTAGGGCTACCCTACACTAGCACATTTTGCTGGTTTAACTATACCAGTATCATTAAACTAGCAAGACCCTTCTAGTGTGGATTCAGGTAGAAGTGCATATTATACCTGTATAGCTTATGCTAGGTCAGGGACTGGCATCAGGGCCGCCCAGAGGGGGGGGCAAAGGGGGCAATTTGCCCCGGGCCCCGGGCTCCGCAGGGGCCCCCAAGAGAACAGCTGAGGCTCCCGCCTCCGCCCCTCTCCTGGAGCCCTAGCGCATCAAGCGGCGTCCTCAGACAGCGCCGCAGCGTGTCTCCGCCAGGGCCCCTGAGCCCCGCCCCGCTCAGAGCCGCGTGGTGAGGGGGCGGGGCTGGGAGCTCCGGGCTGAGCTCAGCTCCCTCTGCTCAGCGTGGAGCTCGCAGCCCCGCCCCCTCACCACGCGGCTCTGAGCGGGGCGGGGCTCAGGCCCTGCCGGCCACATCCTGCGGCTGTTCTGCGAGGCGCTGAGACTCCGGGTGAGGAGGGAGCCGGGGGTAAGAGGCTGGGGCCGGGGGGTTGGCTAAGGGGCAGGGAGTCCTGGGGACAGTCAGGGCACAGGGAGGGGGCAGAGGTTGGGGGAGCGGTCAGGGGGCAGGGAATGGGGGGGTTTGGATTGTGGGTGTTCTGGGGGGGGTGAATAGGGTCAGGGCCGCCCAGAGGGGGCGGGGCAAGAGGGCACAGGAGCTTCTTCGCTCCCGGTCTTCGCCAGCCGGGGGTCCTTCCGCTCCAGGGCGGAAGGACCCCCCACTGGCGAATTACCGCCGAAGCGGGACCCGCCGCCGATGTGCAGCCCGGTCTTCGGCGGCAATTCGGCGGCGGGGGGCCCTTCCATTCTGGGACCCGCCACCGAAGTGCCCCGAACACCGGGCTGCACTTCGGGCTGCGGGTCCCGCTTCGGCGGTAATTCGGTGGCGGGGGGCTCCCGCCGCGGGTCTTCGGGGCACTTCGGCGGCGGGTCCCGGAACGGAAGGGCCCCCCGCCGCTGAAGACCCTGGGCCCCTGGAATCCTCTGGGTGGCCCTGACTGGCATAAACTATGTCAGTACAAGGCACAGATAAACCAGTATAACTGCATCCACACAAGGGCTTATGCTGGTATATCTATATTAATTTAAAAAATATCACACACTCCTGACCAACATAGCATACCTTTTCTCAGCCAGGTCTACACTACAGCCATCTGCTGGCTGGCATGGCTGTGTCAGTCAGGGGGGCGAAGAGGTGTGATCTCTGACTGACAGCTGTGTGGGCAAAAGCTGTTAGGGTAGATGCAGCTATTCCATTAAAGCTGCGCTTTTGCCATTACAGCTTGTCTCACATGAGGAAGGGCAGGGCCTGAAATAAGCTATTCCAGCAAAAGTGCTGAGTTTTGCTGGTATAAACTGCACCCACACGAGGAGTGTAGTGTACCCGTCTACCTACATTGGCAATGCGCTGCTAGTGTAGCCATAGAGCAGCCCTAAGTCCTGCCATTTCCCAACAAATGGAACGCTTGTATGGCTGCCTGTACCAGCCAGGAATAAAACAAGAAGTGATGGGTGCTGTGCATCAGCTAATATGCCACTGTAATATTTATTACAAATTATTAATCATTATTGCATTTTAGTGTATTGTTTTATTGCACTTTGTCTATAGCTCATATTTCTAGGCCATCCCCATGGTTTCTAGGTGTCATCACCGATTAAATCATGTATAAACAAGCCTTCAGAAGAAAGTCAATTTTCCTGTCTAGTTACAAGCAGTTGTCCATGCCTATTTTATTCCAAGGGCACATTGACTGGGCTATTCTGTAACATGGCTGTTAAGGGAATCTCTGACCAAAGGAAACAGTCTTCATCTGATCTGAAGATTGCAAGATTTGGACTCAGCATTGTCTTGAAATTTACAGATTGCAACACAAAACTTAATACACAGATGGCTGGCTGTTTCAAAAACTAGTCCTGAGACTATACAGACCCATATACCCTTCCCATTCTATTCCAGCACCAATCACTGACCATGGGTATCAGATTATTTATTCATTTGGAGGCTGAAGACATGGGATTAAAAAAAATCAGAGAATTAATGAGTTTCATCACAACTTTGACTTTCTTGGACTCCTGAATCTGCATCTTCTACCTGGTGACAGAATGCAATGCTCCACCATAGGATTTTTATGTAAACTGTGACAGAGTTCGGTCACAGAGACCCCCCCTGGGACTGTCACCTGATGTGCTGAAATTATCTCTGAGTCTGTTTTCCCTGTCATCTTGGGACTCCAGAACCCTGTCTTGTTGAGCCAGACATGCAAGCCTGATGCAACACAGACCCAGGGTCTGAACCACATCCCCAAAGCTACAGGCTTTAACTGAAAACTACTCAGAAGGTACTGCTCTCTCTAGCAACCACTCACCGAGCTCCCAATGGGATCCAAACCCCAAATAAATCTGTTTTACTCTGTATAAGACTAATACAGGGTAAACTCATAAATTGTCTGCCCTCTATAACACTGATAGAGAGATATGCACAGCTGTTTGCTCCCCCAGGAATTTATCACTTACTCTGGGTTCAATAATAAACAAAAGTGATTTTATAAAGACTAAGAAGTAGGATTTAAGTGGTTCCAAGTAATAACAGACAGAACAAAGTAAGTCACAGAGTAAAATAAAACAAACATGCAAGTCTAAGCCTAATACATTAAAAAACTGAATACAGGTAAATCTCACCCTCGGAGATGTTCCAATAAGCTTCTTTCACAGACTAGACTCCTTCTTAGTCTGGGCCCAATCCTTTCCCCAGTGCAGTTCTTGTTAGTTCCAGCTCAGGTGGTAACTAGGGGATTTCTCAAGACTGCAGCCCCCTTTGTTCTGTTCCACCCCCTTATATATATTTGGCACAAGGTGGGAATCCTTTGTCTCTCTCTGGGTTCCCACCCTTCCTCCTAAATGGAAAAGCACCAGGTTTAAGATGGATTCCAGTATCATGTGACATGTTCACATGTCCTGTGAGACTTCATTACTCACTGGCTGGAACCCACAAGTAAACAGAGCCATTTACAACCAATTGTCCTAGTTGATGGGAGCCATCAAGATTCTAAGCCACCATTAATGGCCCACACTTTGCATAGTTACAATAGGACTTCAGAGTAATACTTCATATTTCTAGCTTCAGATACAAGAATGATTCATTAATACAAATAGAATGACCACACTCAGTAGATTATAAGCTCTGTAATGATACCTTACAAGAGACCTTTTGCATAAAGCATATTCCAGTTACATTATATTCACATTTCAAGCCTATTTTCATAAAGCATATGGAGTGCAACGTGACATAAACTATAGCACGAAGGAGACCATAAGAGCATAAGAACATAATTGTCAGGAGATGATGCCCAAGGAGAATGAAAGGATAATGAGGAAGGGAATGGATATAAAAAACGGAATAAGGCCATGAAGCAGAAGGGGATGTGGTCACTGGGACAGTTATAGGGTACAGAGGAAAAAATGAGAAAGTGCTAATTTAACTGGTATGTCAAGGCAGGTCCATAGTGCCTGAAAGTCCTTACCACCTGATGATTGTGTTTGGTGGTCTGTTCAAAGAGTTCGGTTGTCTCAGTTCAGTTCCTACTGGCAGGTGTCCATACCACAAAAACCAAGACCACAATCCCCACCCTTGCTGGTTATCTCGGCAGGTCAGGTTTTTCACTGGTTAAAATAAAGGTCTGGGACTCCTGGGTTCTATCCCTGCATCTCCCACTGACGCATTGTGTGCCACTGGGCCAGTCACATAACCTTTCTATCTCATCTCCTTGCTGTATACTACCATCATCGACCTCTGACCCCAAGCTGCAAACTATGAAATGCCCATAAGCAGATGTGGTGAGGTGCCCAAGGTACAAAGGGGGAAAGGAGAGAGCTACACGTGCAGCTACATGTTTTCCCCACCACTTCGTGCCCTTCCAGGTATTTTGCACAGAAAACAGCCAAAGTTGCCAATTTAAGCCCTCCACAGGTATTAACTCTGATTATTAATGCAGAGGCTATGGTTTAAACCTCCCCATTAGGAAAATCACCACTTGTCAGTTAATGAATTTGGGAATCCTCTTGGTCAGAGGACAAGGCCATATGAAAACAAGGGATGGATTTCGTTAGATTTTCTGTTTTAGGAAATTCTCAGCGGCTTACGAGCCCAATCCTGCAAACAGGGGCGGCTCTAGACATTTCACCGCCCCAAGCACGGCGGCATGCTGCGGGGGGCGCTCTGCCAGTCTCCGGTCCCGCGGCTCCAGTGGACCTCCCGCAGGCGTGCCTGCGGAGGGTGTGCTGGTCCCGTGGCTCCACTGAAGCCGCGGGACCAGCGGACCCTCTGCAGGCACACCTGCGGGAGGTCCACCGGAGCCGCGGGACCAGCAGACCCTCCGCAGGCATGCCGCCGAAGGCTGCCTGCCTGCCGCCCTCCCGGCGACCGGCAGAGCGCCCCCTGCGGCTTGCCGCCCCAAGCATGCGCTTGGCGTGCTGGAGGCTGGAGCCGCCCCTGCCTGCAAAATGCCGAGCACTCTCGGGTCCCACAGATTGTAACTGGAGTTGAAGCCAGTCAGCATCTTGCCGGAAAAGGCCCAAATAGCAATGTTATACTTTGTCAGAAGTACTTGCAGCTTAGAGAACCTGTACTGTGAGGGGGATTATGGAGCCAGGACTTCTGAGTTCTAGTCACAACTTTGCGATTCACTGACTGTGCAACAATTGGCAAGCTACTTACCTTCTCTGGTCCCTTTAGTTCCACATCTGTAAGGTGTGCATAGTGACCATTCCCTGCCTCACAGAGGTATCATGAGCAGGGCTGGATTTCCAATTAGGCACAGTAGGCACGTGCCTAATGGAACCGACATTCTAGGGGCTCCTTATCTCTCTAAAACTGTGTGCAACATGAAGATCGGCTGTAGGCAGAGGGGGCGCTGAAGATGCTATGCCGAGGGGCATGTAAAGTGTAAATCCAGCCCTGATTGTGAGACTTGATTCACTAATGACTGCAAAGTGATTTGAATGAAAGACTGTAGAGACTGGCACAGGGATAATTATTATTAATGGGGCATCAGCACAATCTCAGGGTATAAACGTGAATAGATAGCGACTGCTATTTGTATGCCTGGGTTGAACTGATCATCAATGTAGAGTTGGGAAACAATTTCACCCTGTTGGGATGTACCTTGGGAGGGCGGGGTTATTATTCCTTAAAACTGAGTGAGGATCATCCCTTAGGATCAAGAAAGTTTATCCCAACTGATCAGTTTCTTGTGATTGCAGGTTCCAGGCACTGGTTAGCAGGTCCCAGTCTTTCCTGTTTCCGACTATTCCTAAGTTTCTTTGTAATATTTTTTTTCCTTTCAAGGGGTTAAAACTTCACCCAAGAATATCACTGTGGTCCAAAATGTTGCCTAAAAAATCTCAGTGCTGGGAACGCATTTTTATTTAATACTATTTAGAAGAGAAAAAGTCGTCAGGCTATTGAGCAAGTGTCACGACAACTGTAAAATCAGCAACATTAGGCCCCAGTCCTCCAATTAGATCAGTATGGGCAGACCTGTATACAAATGCAAGCATCCCACAGGACTCCACATAGGTCTGCCCATGCCGATCCCATTGCAGGACTGGGGCCTTAAGCTGCAATTCAACAGAGTGCTCAAACACTTGCTTAACTTTAAGTATGAAGTCAATGGAATTTAAACACATGCTGAAAGGCTTTGCTGAACTGGGGCCTTAGGCGGATTCCTAACTCTGAAAATTATTAGGAAACATTGGCAGGAGAACATGCTGTACTGTGGTCTAACTATTTATCAGGAGTTGTTGATTTTTTGTTTTCCGGTTGTTGTTTTTTATGTACAAAATATAGCAGGGTTACAGGATAAAAATAATGCTACTGGATCTGTGGGTAACTGAGGCTTCAATAAATCACTTTACTTTCACACAAACCTGTACAACCTGAAATTTTTGCTGTCTATATTTTCACAGATTTGAAAGTGTCAGTGAAAATCACTTTACAGTCAAAATTTTGACCTTCATAGCAAACATTTTGAAATTTACAGCAAAACTTGAACTTTTCAAAATTAACTAACAGTTTTTTCCATGGAACAAAAATAATCCCAACTTCCTGTGTGTGGGGACAGCACTAAATACTGTGTGGGTGCTACCACAAAGCAAATTAATAATAATGCAGGCCAGGCTGAATGCATGAAACAAACCAAACTATAATGTAAACAACTGTAGCTCTTTATCTGAGCTCTAATGACATATTTGGAGCTGTTCCAATCTACCTTGACTCAGTAAATTATGTGTTTTGTAAACATCTTTTAAAGACATTTTAAATTTAATGGGGCAACTAACAAGATAATTCAATATCAAAAGCTGCTTCTTAAAGGGACGTTGAAGTTGGGACAAACCCAACCAAGATGGGAGACAAAAAGTGCAAATCCGACTCTTCAGCTTTCACGCATCAAGCTGTTGTATATTTTTGTTCACGGTGAGTCAAGAAGGATTGGACAGAGTCAGGCTTCCCATAGAATTTCCTTGCTTTGCTTTGCTTCTGCCATAACCTTTTAATGTTATTTTAAACATAGCTGTTTTCATGGCAGACAAAAAAATCATGAGAGATGCACTGAGTGGCAATGGCTGGATTCCATCACATTTGCTTATCATTTTTCCTCTAGTCTTTTCCATCTCCTCTTCCTATCCCCACTACTCCCATTTGTTTCATCTGGATCCTGTGTGCATTCCCACCTACTGGGATGAGCTTTGAAATCTGTGGTAGTTAGTAATTGGTCTCATTGCTGCAGGTGTCCATCAGTATCACCCACTGATTTTTTTCTTCATTCCACCCCAAAGACATGGTTTTGTCTGACACGTTGAAGGTCATCATGCTTAGTGATCGACATTGACCCATGGATCTGCAATTCAAATTCCTCACTCTAAAGTATGTTCTTTGGGACTGAATAAACCTTTGTTTACTGAGCCTTCTCTCTTTCTCTTCATCTGTTCTAGCCACTTATGCATCCTAGCTTGTTTTCACCTTAGATGGGAGGGAGAGTGAGCAGGCCTTGTAAGATTAGCAAGAGAGATGATGAAGCTTGCATAGCTATCCAATAAAACTTGATCTGAAAAGGGAAACTTGTCAGGATATTGGGTTTAGGAGACCAGTTCTTCAAGAAGAAAGGCACCTAACTGCAGAGATTGAGTCTCAATATAATTCTAGCATTTAGGTTAACTGAGTAATTAAGTGCTGCATGTTGCGTTTCATTGACCTATATATCTCCTTATAGGTGTAATCCTACAGTTTGCCAAGTAATGTTTTGCCTTATTTCTAGAGCAAAGAAAATAACTGGATCATTAACTGATTTGTTCTTTCATTTGAATACAGCTAGAAGAGGGGTGGGCAAACTACGGCCCACGGGCCAGATCCGGCCCGCCAGCTGTTTTAATCTGGCCCTTGAGCTCCCACTGGGGAGCAGAGTCTGGGGCTTGACCCACTCCAGCTCTCCTGCCGGGGAGCAGGGTCTGGGGCTGCTCCACACAGCTCCCATAAATAGCAGCTTGTCCCCTCTCCAGCTCCTACACGTAGGGACAGCCAAGGGGCACCGTTCCGCATGCAGCTCCCATTGGTTGGTAACTGTGACCAATGGGAGCTGCAGGGGCGTCGCCTGTGGATGGGGCAGCATGCAGCAGAGCCGCCTGGCTGCACCTCCACATAGGAGCTGGAGAGGGGACAAGCTGCTGCTTTTGGGAGCCGCTTGAGGCAAGTGCTGCCCAGAGCCTGCACCCCTGAGCCACACACACACCCCCGCGCCCCAACCCCTTGTCCCAGCCCTGATTCCCCTCCTGCTCTCCGAACCCCTCGGTCTCAACCCAGAGCATCCTCCTGCACCCCAAACCCCTCATCCCCAGCCCAGAGCCCCCTCCCGCACCCTGAACTCTTCATTTCTGGCCCCACCCTGGAGTCTGCACCCCCAGCCAGAGTTCTCACCTTGTTCTGAATCCAACCCCAATTGTGTGAGCATTCATGGCTCGCCAAACAATTTTTATATCCAGATGTGGCCGACAGGCCAAAATGTTTGCCCATCCTGAGCTAGAAACTGATCATCTGCTCATTTGAGACAGGCCAGTTCTGCACTATAAGCTTTACCTTGTATAGCAATATTGGCTAAGGGTGTGATTTAAAAAGAAAATTTTCTACTGGCAGTAGCTGTAGCGTAGATGCAGTTGTACCAGCATAAAAGTGCTTTTGCTGGTATACCTTATTCCATTTGAAGAATCTGTATAAGCTATACTGGCAAAAGCACTATTTTGCATAGGAGAGTTAACTGGTATAGCTACACCAGCAAACCTTTTCTAGTATAGATTAGGCCCTCGTTAGAGCCAGAATCACAGCAGCTGAAGATGGAAGGGACACATTCATTGTATTCTTCTGGCCAATGAAGCTCTGTCCCTAACAATATATTCTCAAGGGCTTTAACTAGTGTCTGCCATCTCAAGCAAAGATAAACTTGCTTTGAGAAACTATTCCAAAGTATAAGGCATCTCACGCTCAGGAGATGTTCCCAGATCATCAGCCTGAATTTTATTATTTTGCAATTTCATTCCGTGACTTGTAAGCAGTGCCCTTTGGACGGCGCTCTGTTTATACGAAAGGTGGAAAAATCCAAGGAAGGAGCAAGGAGTTGTTTAGACAGTTAACAGACATCCTTCTTGTTTGGCTAAGCATTTCCGTAGTTATTTTTATCGCTCCTCATACTGCAGAGTGTGTCAATCACCATCTTGACTGACTCTGGGGATTGAATTGAGGAAGTCCAAAGCCAAAAACACAAGTCTCTACAGCTACACCTAAAGAGCCAAGAGCTGTAGCAGACTCACATCCTCTGTGGATCACGCCCAGAGGGGATGCATAACACACACTGACTAGCAGGTTACAGGCACACATGTACACCCCGCACACACCTGGAATAAAAGCAATCCTCGCACACATTTTCTCCCTCTTTTTTGCTGTCACATGCTCTGATCAGGGCTTGGGTTCACTACACATCTCCACAATACAGCCACAACATACTACGTCACCACACCCACACATACCCGCCAATATTGTCCAACACAACAATTAAGCATCATTTTCATAGAAATGCAGCTCTACACTCTGCAACAATTCCAGGCCAATTAATTCTGCTGCCCTGCCCTCCCACAATCTAATTCTACTTCCCACCACCAACTGAGTCCCCCGCCTACCTCCTACACAGTCCCTTTTGTTGTTTCTGCCACTGTGTCCCTTTGCCCTGGACTCTTTCACCACTGCCTCCCCTTGCTCTCCCTGCCCATGAAGTGGTTTTGTTTTCTCTGCTGGGGGTGAGGAAGGGGATCCTCAGCCAGCTTCAAGCCCTGCCCTCTGCCCCAATTTCGGGCTATGGGGGCAGTATCAGGAGCATCGTCCAGTTTTGTGGGAGGGGGAAGGGGTGCCCACCAGCAGAATTGCAGAGCCAACAGGGAGGGGCTGTTCCCCAGCTGGCTTGCAGCTCTAGTGCTTCAGATCTTGGGTCTGTCTACATAGCACCTAGACACTCCTGGCTGGCCCATACCAGTTGGCTCGGGCTCACGGGGCTTGGGCTGCAGGCTGTTTCACTGCTGTATAGACTTCCAGGTTTGGGCGGGGGCCCAAGCTCTGGGACCTTCCCACCGAGCCCAGAAGTCTACACAGCAATGAAACAGTGCCTCAGCCTGAGCCCTGCAAGCCCAAGTCAGCTAGCATGGGCCAGCCACCAGTTCTTCTTTACTGTGTAGACATAGCCCTTGTGTTTGCATGGGAGAGGGAGCATGAGCACTGGCTGCTCCACATGCCCAGAGACCGGTTGTCCTTCATCACATGTAGCAGCTTTGATTGCCTGCTCTTCCTCATTCCCCTGCCTCCTAAGGCAGACAATCAGATGGGGATTTCCTTGTTGATGAGGGTTTTTCCCCTGCAGACCTGTAGCTAATTTATATGGGTTGGCTAGGGCACCCAAAGCCCCTACAGTTACTGTGCATCCCGCTCCTCACACCATTATCCTTATCCCCTGGCTGTCACTCCTTCTTTGAGCAGTCTCCCCCACTCCTCTCTCAGGCTAGGAACCAGAAGGTTATGTTGGGTGGGAAGGCTGGGAGTGTGGGAAGACCAGAGTGCAGCTGGCAATGGAGAGAATGAGCCAGCAGTTTGAAGCCATCAGCATGTTTGGGGTGGAGTGGAGGGCTGCATCTTGAGTGGTCATCAGGGAAGAGCACGAGGACTTGTTTGGTAGAGGAGAGGACAGAGGGAGCAGGAACAGGGAAGGAGAGGAGTTGGCAGAGTGGCTCAGCCTACACAGCAAGCAGCAGCTTGTCCCAGAGCCCCAGGCTGACATCCTCAGGCTTGCGGGGCTCAGGCTACTTCACTAAAAATAGCTGTGTGGCCGTTCTGGCTCAGGCTGGAGCTCGGGCTCTGAGGCCTAGGTAGGGAAGTGGGGAAGCTTCAGACCTCGAGCTCCAGCCTGGGCAGGAACAGCTACACAGCTATTTTTAATGCCATAGCGCGAACTCCACGAGCCCGAGTCTGTCGATCCAGGCTCAGAGCCTCACTGCCGCAGGCTGCTGCTGGCTGTGTAGCCGTACCCGTAAAGTCCCCTCAGGATGAATATACCGTACTCCTCACCAGGTTCAAAGGGTCAAACTGCTGAAACTGAAGCCTTCCCAAATTTGCTCGTATAATAAGAAATTGTCTGATTCTGTTGATAGCAAAAGCAAACGCAGCTTCCCAAAGGCTGTTTCCCATTTCCCCCGCAGTCTCTCTTTCCTTGCTTGCCTATTACCAGTTGCGGTGCCTCCATCCTACTGACACGTCTGGTACAGAGTCATGGTAGTGTCACAGGCTTCCTGCTTCTGCCCGTCACTGCTGCATCTGTGTCCCTCAGCTGCTGTAGAGAGGCAAAATTCTACCCCAATCCACCCTGTGATTTCTTCCCACCACCCCAGGGCTTACTGCTTGAGAGCTCCAATCGGATCCCAAGCTGAGGCCGTAGGGGGTAAAACAAACACGCCCAATCAGCGCCTGTGAGGATCATTCAGGGGGTTGTGATAGGCCTTGACGAGCTGAAGTGCCATAATCATTAGGCAGAGCTGACAAATTATTTGACACAGTCTGTCTTTATTTTTGGCAATTTGTCTACACAGAAATCACAACATGTATTCACTATTCCATATTATTACAAAATATTTGAAGCAGATAATTCTTGGATGCTTAGTTCTTTCCTGAGAACCTTGTTGGGAATATTCACAGTCTGTGTTGTATTGCCTAGTGCAAATTTTTCTTGGTACAGTAGGGCCCTTGATTTGGCAATCCTCTTAGGCAACTGAGGGCTCAGTTCTGCTACCCTTAGGCTTGATCTACACTACATACTTCAGTATAACTAGTCACTCAGGGTGCGAAAAATCCATACCCCTGAGAGACGTAGTTATACCAACCTAAACCCTTGCCCCCGTGTAGACAGCGCTATGTTGGCAGGAGAGTGTCTCCCACTGACATAGCTACCGCCTCTCATGGAGGGGAGTTATTAAGCCGATGGAATATGTTCACCAGACACATTACAGCAGCATAAATTTGTATATTTGTAGTGTAGATCTGCCCTTAGACACATTGAGCAATACTTTAATCCTTCAGTAGTCCCATCGACTTCAATGGAACTGCCAGTGAGGTAAAAGAACCATGAGAGTCGCACAGAGGTTTGTGGGAGTCCAGGGCAAAATCTAAAATGGAGGCCCCCCCACCCTTCAAAAAAAATTACCCCTGAGGGGAAGCGGGGGAAGGAAGTTGGAGAGCAAGCCTGCCCTGCACTCACCCCCCCATGGTGGCTCCCTGTCCTGCAGGGCTGGGCCCAGCTCTCCACTCTGAGCATTGCAATCTGGCATGTAGGGTTGCAGAACTCCTCAAGTTTGGCCCAGCTGCCTCTCCATCATAACAGAGGAGCTGTCAGGCCAAATTTCAGTTAATGACACTGTGACCCCTGCATGTCAGTCTCAACCCCGTGTGGTTTGGGGGGCCCTCTCACAGGGGCAGGGTGGGGCAAAATGCCCTTTTGTCCCCCCACCTTTGGGCAGCCCTCCATGAAACTACTATTGGAGTAAAGGCTTGTCTACATGAACGCTCAGTATGTGGCAAGCTGGGGTGTAAATCCCTGCACTAGCTTGCTGCACTAAGTGTGCATGTGGGCCCTGCTGATGTGCACTAAAAGTTCCGTAGATATATAGTGCTTTGAAATGGGACTAGATCAACGTGCACCATAGGAACTGCTAGTGCATGTTAGCAGGGTCCACGTGGGCAGTTACTGCATGGCAGGCTAGTGTGGGTTAGATTCATGCCATAGCTTGCCAGGAGCTAAATGTCAATGAAAATAGTACTCAATGCAAGAAAAGGAACCAGGATCATGCTCCACGTATGTATTTGTATTTAGATTAACCTCAGTATTTGCCATT
The DNA here is from genome assembly GCF_020497125.1 of Mauremys mutica. Classification (NCBI taxonomy): domain Eukaryota; kingdom Metazoa; phylum Chordata; order Testudines; family Geoemydidae; genus Mauremys; species Mauremys mutica. The sequence continues at coordinate 156,968,304 of NC_059074.1, read as the reverse complement.
TTGACGGTATTTCTTATATTACCTATAGGGAAGTACAAGGAAATACTGCAGATATTCAAAGAAGTCCATCTGTTTACATTAGGTTAAGATTGCAAGGTTTTCAGGGACATCAATGTATATTCAATTGTAATTTTAGCATCTTACATTGTGTTGCATAGTGCCGACTCCGTGGGTGCCCACGGGGAAAAATTAGTGGGTACTCAACACCCACTGGTAGCCAAGCTACCCCCTCTTTGCCTCCTTCTCCCCCCAACAGCGTGCCGCGTCTCCGCTCCTCACCCTCCCTCCCAGCGCTTCCCACCACCCCGCCGCCTAACAGCTGTTAGGCGGCACTTATGACTTTCCTTCGGGGAGGGGGAGGAGTGGGGATGTGGCATGCTCAGGGGAGCAGGTGAAGAAGAGGCAGGGCAGGGGTGGGGACTTGGGGGAAGAGGGTGGAATGGGGGTGGGAAGGGAGTGGGGACTTTGGGGAAGGGGTAGAATGGGGGCAGAGTGAGGATGGTGCAGGTGCAGGGCCAGGGCCAGGGGAGGCGGGGGGTTGAGCACCCATCAGGAAGAGGGGAAGTCAGCATCTATGTCATGTTGGTTAGTTACATCAGTCTTCCAATCAGGGAACAGAAAAAAAATCACACGACCAACTTAACTAACCAGCAGAGTGCAAGTTGCAAATTTTACAATCAAACAACCTGAAATTCTCATTTGAGCCAGTATCTGAGTTTGTGAATCACACTTTGTGGGTATTCACCCTAGGGAAGCTTACATGCTTCAGGGAAATGCAAACACTCAAAGGTCCCAGGTGTGGTCAAGTTAATTTGCTTTAGAATTAAAATAAATATTCACTGGTGATTTCCCCACCCAACTATTCACTCAGCTCTATTAGACTTCTCACTGGGGTTTGTAGTTGCAGACTGAGTATCACTGGGAGGTCTAGCGTTACCATATTTCAGGTTCCCAAAAAGAGGACACTGCCAGAGAGGGGAGGCGTGGGAGGGGAAGCTGGGGGAAAGGGGGGGAGCAGGAAGGGGAGCTGGAGGGGGTGTGGCTCCAGCTGTCATCCTGTCATCCAGGAGGTCAGACTAGATGATCACAATGGCCCCTTCTGGCTTTACAATCTATGAATCTATGTATCCTAGTTTATAAACAAATTCTCTCTCTAGGCGTGGGCAAGTCAAACTTCTCTGTGTGCTGCCCCATCTTGTGAATGGGAACAAACATGCTTCTCTACGGTACAGGGGTGTTTGGGAAGATTAATTAGCTCATGCGGGACAGCATTCTGCTGGTATGAAGTGTTGAATAAAAACATCATTGGCAGGGTCTGTATAATAGAACCCCGAGTATTGAGGATTATTTTTCATTTACAAACTATTTCGTAAGTTTGAAGAATCAGGTGGGGGAGAGAGGATGGAGGGTTATTTTAAATGTAGACTTAGCATACTGATATCCATCCATCCTCTAAGCTATCCCTGATCCAAGTTTGATCTCAGGGTCTCCTAATCCAGTTTTACAAGGTTTGGGGAATATTCTAACTCCTTTTCTTGCCTTTCTAAACATACGGTACAGGGAAAAGTAGGGAAAGTATGGAGGGAGACATCAGGCTATTTCCTCTGGACTGATAGCAAAACAACTGTGTCAGAGCAGGTTGCCTCTGATAACAAGCAAGGGTGAAGCTGTTGCAATACCCAGAGGGATTAAAATAATTAACCCCTATCCCCTTTCCCGCCCAGCCAACCAGCCATTGGCTCAGGCATCTGTCCCAGAAAACAATCTGCCTTATCCCACCTCACCGATTACACACTGCCAGGTGGCACCAGAGTGGTTAATGTTATTTGTCCTTGCCTCCCAAAGGAGGATCCCTCTCCCCACCCTCTCCTAGTTAGAGAGACAAGGTGGGTGAGGTAATATCTTTTAGTGGAACAACTTTTGTTGGTGAGAGAGACAGGCTTTTGAGCTTACACAGAGCTCTTTTTCAGGTTCCTAGCTGTAAACTGCATCTTTTCCCATCAGTAAAGAGAAAGGTGACTGTAAAATGACAGGTTTCAGAGTAGCAGCCGTGTTAGTCTGTATCCGCAAAAAGAACAGGAGTACTTGTGGCACCTTAAAGACTAACAAATTTATTTTAGCATGAGCTTTTGTGAGCTTGCATCCGAAGAAGTGAGCTGCAGTTCACGAAAGCTCATGCTAAAATAAATTTGTTAGTCTTTAAGGTGCCACAAGTACTCCTGTTCTTTTTGTAAAATGACAGTTCATTCGGGGGGTGCAGGGTGGCAGCAACTCAGCTGCCTCTCAAAGGGCTTTTAAAAGGCCTTTCCACCATGGAGATTTAAAAAAAAATCATAGCTAGATTCCTACCTTTTCATCTCCCCGTCCTCTGCCTCAGACTCCTCTCACATTAACTCAGCTTTCTTGGCATACTACTGTAATTACACTCCCTGCCTGTCCACCAGCCTCTGGCAAAAAGCCCTCAAGATGAATAAAACAAGTCCAGATAATCAGTGGTAGTCACAGGCAATTGCATGGGCACCAACATGCATGCAAACATCTGATCTGAATGTGCAAAGCATGTGCACATTACATATAAATCTAACTGGCAAAAACAGTGTAGCTGATATGCATAGAGCCAATATAGCTGATGTGCATCTGTATGCAATATACCTGATATGTGCATGTACATCTGACATTTGAGTGCATGTACATTTGCACACGTCTCTTTTATGCCATCGTGGGTTGCCAATGAGGACTCAACTTGGGACCCCAAAAGCTGGTGGCAGCGGTGGAGCAGCCTCTAGACAGGAACACACAGCACAAGCTGAACAGTGGGTAATATATATTCACAACTACATGTCCCCACCTTTAAACTCTGGGAAGACCTGGAAGATTTGCCTGTCCATCCCCACTTCTCTGCTAGACTCCTCCTCAGATCCCTCTCTGCCAGGTACATGCCATACTGCCCCCCAGGAAGAGAACACATAGCTAATAGATTTCAGAGTGGTAGCCGTGTTAGTCTGTATCAGCAAAAACAATGAGGAGTCCTTGTGGCACCTTAGAGACTAACAAATTTATTTGGGCATAAGCTTTCGTGGGCTAGAATGAAGTGGGTTCTAGCCCACGAAAGCTTATGCCCAAATATATTTGTTAGTCTCTAACGTGCCACAAGGACTCCTCGTTGTTATGGCTAATAGAGGCAGTACTGTTTCCAAAGAACAGCATAGGCACAGTTTCTGTTTACCAGGAAACTGAGATGAGGCTTTGGTTGTCCTGGGCTGACAACAGGTTTCCCAGCCTGTGTACCTGGCACTGAAAGTACATTTTGTCTTAGTGGCAGCAATGAAGGGGTTAACTACACAGATGGAACTTCAGGCTTCAGCAACTCCAAATGTAAAACCCTGGATATCGGAGCCTGAGCAGTAGGAGGCTAAAACCCTGAGGGGATTTCTCACATGGGGGAAGAACTCCCATCTCCCCTCCCCGCAATGTTCCAATGCGGGGCTGCCTCCCACTGCTTCAGCAGTTCCCACCTACTCCATTTCTCTATGTTGCCTCTAAACTGCTTCTCCGCTCCCATCTTCAAGCTGCTGCAAAGGAAATGAGGTGGGAGTATGAAATAAGTTCAAGGCAGCGGCAAGAAGAGAAGTGGGGGCTTTACGAGCTCGGGAAGCATTTGAAGGCAACTGGAGTTGGAGCTTGCAGAAGTTTTTGAGATTAAAAATAGGCTGTAGCATCTCTCCTTCAGCCTTCATCAGGTTTTTAGTTGTCTGGCAGTCCGCTCTCCTTTGCCCCATCTCCCCACAGCTCACAGAATCAAAGACATCAGAAATGGATGAGATCATCAGTCCATCTCCCTGTCAGTGGAGCACTGGAGAACATTGTCCCAGAAGACCTGGCGCTCTCTCTAGCGGGAGACCTACTCCCTTCTCTAGAGCAGAGCACACAGCCCAACAAAGCATTGGAGCATGTAACCACTCTCATATGTGTAAAGTTGCTCACATGCTTCAGTGCTTTGCGGGATTGGAGCCATACTGCATAGACAGAGCATAGAGATAACTGGACAGGTTTACACAGGACTCTTTGGGCATGTCTACACTGCAATTTAAAACCCGTGGCTGGCCTGTGCCAGCTGACTCGGGCTTGTGGACCTAAGGGGCTATTTAATTGCGGTGTAGAGATTCAGACTCCTTCTGGAGCCCGGGCTCTAGCATCCTCTGAGGTGGGAGGGTCCCTGCAGCCTGAGACCACAATTAAACAGCCCCTTAGCCCAAGCCTCGGGAGCCAGAGTCAGCTGGCAAAGGCCAGCCGTGGGTGTCTAATTGCACCCTTTATGGCCAAACATTCATCAAAGAAATAGGTTTAGGAGGGGGTCATTTCTGTCACTCCTTGTCTATTTTTTACTCTTTGTCTTTCTGTTGTTGGTATTTTGAGGTGTGTCTTGTGTGAGATACAGTACACAACAACATTTGGATTCAAGAAAGCACTGTAGACAACAGGGCCGGCTCTACAGTTTTCGCCGCCCCAAGCAGGGCACCGTATTGCCGCCGCAGACGGTGGGGGCAGTCCCTGTGCCCTTAGGGCGGCAGGCACGTTTCCGCGGCGGCGGCAATTCAGCGGCAGCTTCTATGTTTAGCTGAAGCCGCTGCGGACAGCTAAACATAGAAACTGCTGCCGAATTGCCGCCGCCGCGGAAACACGCCTGCCACCCTAAGGGCGCAGGGACTGCCCCCGCCCTCCGCGGCAGCAATTCGGCGCGCTGCTTGGGGGCAAAACAACAGGGACTGCTGCCCCTTGCAGATTGCCGCCCCAAGCACCAGCTTGGAATGCAGGTGCCTGGAGCCGGCCCTGGTAGACAATTCCATCATGACAACATGTGTTGATATACACACTATGATAAGTAGTTGAGTCTTCAGGCCAGCAACTCATTAATTATGGGGTCAGGAAGGTATTTTTTCCCACCTGTCAAGAATGTTGCACAATTAGTCAGGCAAATTATAGGGGAGGTTAGTCTTTCTCTGAAGCAATTGGGATTGGCTACCAACAGAAGCAGGATACTGGACTTGATCAACCAATGGTCTCATTCAATATGGAAAAGTCAATAAAAACCTTCCTAACAGTGGGATCTGTCAGATCGTAGACTAGTCTCCTATAGGAAGTTGTGGAAGCTTCATTCTTGCAGACATTTAACATTAGACAAAACACTAGAAAATGTATTGTAGGGAACCCCTTTGTATTAGCAGGGAGATGGATGATATGACCTAGTGGGTCTTTTCCAGCTCTAACTTCCATAAGTCCATGAAACTCTACATCTGTATTGCATTATTAAGCAATTTTAAGAGTTTGCAAGTTTCATAAATTTGGCTGGTTTGAACCAAGGGCTGTGATGCCAACCCAGGAAAGCACAAAGCTGCATGGTGAACGGACCAACCCAATACCCCGAGAGAACCTGCATCAATACAGAAATACAATCTCCTCTGACTGCACACCCCTAGCTGTCATCTGCCACCCCACAGTGGAACCCATACGGGGTATCATCAAACAACTGCAACCCATAGTTTATGGGGATTCCATCCGAAAGAAATCTTTCCCAAATCTCTTATTCTGGCCTTCAAACAACCCACCACCCTCTCCAAGTTCATCATCAAAAGCAAGCTCCCCACAGACCAGGACCCACCAACTCAAAGCAGCACCAGACTCTGCCAGAACAATAGATGCAAAACCTGCAGACAGCTCTCCACTGCTACAATGATCAGCACCTCCCACAACATACCTTTCAAGAGCCATGAGTCCTACACATGTCTATCATAGAATCATAGAATATCAGGGTTGGAAGGGACCTCAGGAGGTCATCTAGTGTACCACATCCAATGCTCTTAATGCTCCAATAGCAATTCTCGGGGTGAAATGAGACAATCACTACGCTCTCAAATGAACTTACACAGGAAAATGATAAAAGACAAAAACACCCTATCACCTATGGGGGAACACTTATCACAAAGTAATCACTCTACATCTGACCTCTCAGTCCTCATCCTCATCCTGCATGACATGTTCAAAAGACACGTTCAAAAGACAAGCCTGGAAGCTTAAATTCATAACTTTGCTAGTCTGTGTGTTGAGGGGTGAGGAGATCTCAGCCCACCAAGCCCTGAGGCAGACTTGCTTATTAAAACATGCAGCAATGTGTCCCTACAATGTGCAATACTGCCATAAAAGAGAGGTTGGAGTTTTAAATTCAGTGGCACTTGGTTATTGCTAAAGTTATTATTAAAGGATGATTATTCCATGCACTTCTGTGGCACTCATCACTATGTTCTCTGGCCACTAAATGCAGCACGGCCTTGCCTAGCTGAAGCCTTGAGGTGATGCTGTATATAGTTTTTCTGGGGCAGATACTGGGGAAGTGAGGCCAGGGCACAGTGAGAGGAGGCTGCCTGCCTTGCCAAACACCAATCAGATGAAGAGGGCTGTGGCAGCCGGTTTCCTGACAATCCAGTGCAGGCTGTACTCTGGATGCCCCAAGCCCAGGGTATGCCCAGCAGCTGGAGTGTGTCCCCTAGAGAGGTGGCTGATCTCTAAAATCAAGGTGCAGCCTCAGTTTGATTGAGCCTTTGTTTCTCGGAAGGAGTCAGCACCTCTTGAGATGTCTGGGCAAATACTGTGATGCGTTTTGTGAACAGTTTTATGCTTTTAGCATTTCTATAGCGGCAGCAATAAAAAGAGGGATGCTGTGAAGACCTGATCTAAAACAAGAGTTTGGTGTGGGGGTCTGGAAGGAGCTTCGCTGTTTTTTGGGGAGGCACTAACATCCCGGCTCCTGCTGTTTCTATGTCAGGCTCTCCACTGAGTCTTTACTGTTGCTGTTTCCACAGGGACATTCGTGTCTGCCTTCACTGTGCTGTGCGGAGCCCGGACTGACCTCCCAGACAGGCACATGTGCTGCGTCTTCTGGCTGAACATCGCCGCGGCGCTGATTCAGATTCTGACGGCTATCGTGATGGTTGGCTGGATCATGAGTATATTTTGGGGGATGGACATGGTCATTCTTGCTAGTAAGTACAGTGCACTCATTGTCTCCACCCCCACGTTGTTAGGGATCAGCTAGCGTCCTGGGACCCAGCCCTGGAAATGAGGAAAGTGGCAACAGTACCAGGCAGCTTTCATTAAATGGGGACATTCACACTGAAACAGAGGGAAAAGAGACATAAAGAGAGGATCTGCCCCAGCACTATGGGGAGGCTACTGGTGGCATTTGCCTGATTTATTCCCATGATATCAAGCTCTGCTCCCAGCCCCAGAAGTAGCTGAATGTTTCTGTAAGATGCTTAACAAAGTTCATCTTTCAATTGGCATTGTTATGCTTCAGCGTGAACAGTGTTGCACTCAACAGGAGCAGCCACCACTTCCCCAAGCGATTGTTCCACAGTCTCTCTGCAGACTCAAGTGGACAGCATGGTGTTGATTCACACTGGAAAGGTTTTTTCCCCCCACAACCATTAAGACCAGGAATGTGCTTTTCCATTTTAGAATGAAAGCTGTAGAAATCAATGGGGCCACCAGAGAAGTGCTGGCACAGAATACTGCCCCCTTCTGGTTCAGCCCAACCCCTGCTTTACAGGGCCCCATTTCCTGATGTTGCATCAATCGGTGTTCGAATAAGCACTCTTGCCCTCAGCAGTCCCATGGCATCCTGCCATTTAACCATACTCCAGCTAACTGAGGTGAACCCAAATTTAGTTAGACTCTCTGGTGTTGTACTTTTAGACTACATCTACACTATACACTACGGGTCTGAGTCTCCTGCTCGTGTACACATAAAATTAGCTGTCATGAAGCTAGCGTGAGTATAAACAGCAGTGTAGCCGCAGTAGCATGGGTAGTGGCAGTGGAGGCACTGCTGAGCCGTAGACAAAGCCTCAGGTAGCTACTTCCACAGATGCCCTGAATCTCCTCACTCTCTGAGTGGCCGGCTCCCCACTTCCTCATAAATCCCATTTATCCAAAGGTTTCTTAGGATCTCATTCAATTTGTAGGCAAACGGGGTTATCAATGCATCTTAAAGTTTTCTCCAATGTAAAAGTCCCCTTTCGAGACCTTGAAACACCAAGGGTATGTCTACACTACGAAATTAGGTCAATTTAATATAAGTCGATTTTTTAGAAATCGATTTGATACAGTCGATTGTGTGTGTCCCCACTAAGTGCATTAAGTTGTCGGAGTGCATCCACAGTATCAAGGCTAGCGTAGACTTTCAGAGCATTGCACTGTGGGTAGCTATCCCACAGTTCCCTCAGTCTCCGCTGCCCATTGGAATTCTGGGTTGAGCTCCCAATGCCTGATGGGGCAAAAACATTGTTGTGGGTGGTTCTGGTTACATGTCATCAGGCCCCCCTCCCTCCTTTCCTCCCTCTGTGAAAGCAACGGCAAAAAATCATTTATTGCCTTTTTTCCTGGATTACCTGTGCAGATGACATACTGCGGCAAGCACGGAGCTCACGCAGCTCACTGTCATCGTATGTCTCCTGGGTGCTGCTGGCAGACGCGATACTGCCATGTTACACAGCAGCGTCCCCTTGCCTTGCCTTGCAGATGGCAGATGGTGCAATACGACTGCTAGCTGTCATCGTCATCCCGTGGGTGCTCTTGGCTGACCTTGGTTAGGTTGATCCGGGGGCACCTGGGCAGACATGGGTGCTCCTGGCTAGCCTTGGTAAGGTCAGTCGGGGGCACCTGGACAAAAATGGGAATGACTCCAGGTCATTCTCTTCTTTAAGTTTCGTCTAATGGAGATTCAGTCCTGCCTGGAATATCATGCGAGCTGGAGGCTTCTGCCTCAGGGCTGCTCTCCCAGTTGGCAGCACCGCGCGGTCGCACCTACCCCAGCCTGCCCTTTGCTCCCATGGCTTATGAAGCCTGGACAGTAGTAAGGAGCAGTTCAACTATAGGCTGAGAAAGTGCATAATGGTGGTAGAATGTGCCTTTGGACGTTTAAATGCTTGCTGGTGCAGTTTACTGACTCGGTTAGACCTCAGCGAAACCAATATTCCCATCATTATTGTTGCTTGTTGTATGCGCCACAATATCTATGAGAGTAAGGGAGAGACGTTTATGGCGGGATGGGAGGTTGAGGCAAATCAACTGGCCACTGATTACGTGCAGCCAGACACCAGGGTGGTTAGAAGAGCACAGCAGGGTGTGCTGCGCATCAGAGAAGATTTGAAAACCAGTTTCATGACTGGCCAGGCTACGGTGTGAAAGTTCTGTTTGTTTCTCCTTGATGAAAACCCACCCCCTTGGTTCACTCTACTTCCCTGTAAGCCAACAGCCCTCCCCTCCCCACTTTGATCTCCACTTGCAGAGGCAATAAAGTCATTGTTGTTTCAAATTCATGCATTCTTTATTAATTCGTCACACAAATGAGGGATAACTGACAAGGTAGACCAGAAGGAGTTGAGGAGGAGGGAAGCACGGGGTGGGGTAGTTGTAGGGGCACCCCCTAGAATAGCATGCAGCTAATCATAGAAGCAGCATGTCTGGGGCTCTGACTTGGAGCGGCCCTTTGCCTCTCCGGTTCTTTGGTAGGCTTGCCTGAGCTTAAGTTTCACATGGCACTGCTGAGGGTCCCTGTTATAACCTCTGTCCTTCATGCCCTTGGAGATTTTTTCAAATATTCCGGCATTTTGTCTTTTGGAATGGAGTTTGGATAGCACGGATTCATCTCTCCATACAGTGATCAGATGCAGTACCTCCCGTTCGGTCCATGCTGGAGCTCTTTGGTGTTCTGGGACTCCATGGTCACCACACTGGCCAAACAGGAAATGAAATTCAAAAGTTCGTGGGGCTTTTCCTGTCTACCTGGCCAGTGCATCTGGATTGAGAGTGCTGTACGGAGCGGTCACAATGGAGCACTCTGGGATAGCTCCCAGAGGCCAATACTGTCGAATTGCGTCCACACTACCCCAAATTCGACCCAGCAGGGTCGATTTCAATGCTAATCCCCTCATCGGGGAGGAGTACAGAAATCGATTTTAAGAGCCCTTTAAGTCGACAAGAATGGCTTCGTCATGTGGACAGGTGCAGGGTTAAATAGATCTAATGCTGCTAAATTTGACCTAAACTCATAGTGTAGACCAGGGCCAAGAAAGACCTCAGTCTTAGGGAAGAAAGAGACAAATGCATCTCTAAAAGGCCTGGTCTACACTACAAAGTTAGGTCGACATAAGTGCATGCGTCTACACTGAAATTTGTGTCCGGCCAATCTAAGTGTCACTTTACAGCGACGCAGTCAAACCACCACCCTGAACAGCATGGAGCCATGGTCAGGCTACTGAGGTCAGTGCGGTGCAAGCACAGACACTGTATGGCCTGTGCCAACCTGAATAGTCTTCCAGCAGCTCTTCCATAATGCCCCGTGCCCTGCAGCACTGACCACTCTGGTCACCATTGTAACCTCCGCTGCCTAGGGGCCACAGAGGCTGGAAGCATCCCCCTTTAAAGTCCTGTGCATGTTTTTGAAATGCCTTTTCTACATCGCCCACCTTTGTGAGCACACCAAGTAGTTCACCCTTGTGTGCAACTCCCCAACTGATCGTGCTGGCTCCATGTGCTAAACTTGCTCTTGCCAGGAGCAGACAGGAGGTGTTGGATCTCCTGGGTCTGTGGGGAGAAGAGGCTGTGCAAGCACAGCTACGGACCAGGTCGGAACATGGATATCTAAGAACAGGGGATGCAGGAAAAGGGGTATGACAGGGATCAGCAGCAGTGCTGTGTGCAAGCAAAGGAACTTGGCCAGGCATACCAAAAAGCCAGGAAGGTCAACAATAGATCTGGTAGTGCCCCATTGATCTACTGCTTTTACAACGAGCGGCATGTCAGACTTGGCGGAGACCCCACCCAGCAGAACACTGAGGATTCCTGGGAGGCTACGTTCCCTCTAAGCTGTGCAGTCACATGGCCGCGCAGCAGGCTATCAAGGGACGTGCAGGCATGCAGGGGGGAGAGGCGCCTCTCCCCCAGCCCCAGCCCTGGAGCTGCTGTGGCCAGGGAAAGGCACCTCTCCCCCAGCCCAAGCCCTGGAGCTGCCCTGGCTGGGGAGAGGCGCCTCTCTCCCAGCCCCGGGCTGCTGCGGCGAGAGAGGGCTGGGAGGAGTCCTCTCTCCCCACCACAGGCCCGGGGCAGCCTGCACCCCAAACCCCTAATCCCCAGCCCCACCCCAGAGCCTACACTCCCAGCTGACGCCCTCACCCCCCTAGACCCCAACCCTCTGCCCCAGACCTAAGTACCTTACTGCACCACAAACCCCTCGTCTCCAGCCCCATTTTTGGAGAATAAAATTATCTTTATTCATTGACAACGCATACTGCAGAATACACAGCAACACTCAAAGGGAACGATACTTGTAAATGTACAGCAAGTACCACGTAATTCAGAGCGTCAGGAAAACACTGAGTCCTCTTTATAAATGCACAGCAAATCTTAGCAGCACCCAAAGGACATGCCAGCAGAGAACACTACTGTGGCTGACTGTTAAAATGCTCTTTCAAAGCCTCCCTCAACTGCATAGCTCCCCGCTGGGCTCTTGTAATGGCCTCTGGCTGCTCAAAGAGCCACAGGCAGCCGCTCACCCTCCACCCTGGCGGCAGCTTGTCCCTCTTTGCCTCACAGATATTACGCAAGACACAACAGGCCATGGGCTATAACCATTGGGCTGCCGTTCTCACTGAGCTCCTGTCTAAGTGAGTAAACACTGCAGGCTACCAAAAGCACATTCAACTGTCGTTGTGCACTTGCTGAGCGGGGAGTTGAATCTTCCCTTTGTGCTGTCAAGTGGCATTTGTACAACTTCATGAGCCAGGGGCAGGGTGGGTTCCCCAGAATCACTATAGGCATTTCAATATTGTCAGTGGTAATCCACCAGTCAGGAAAGAATGACCATGGTTGGAGCTTTCTGAACAGTCCAGTTTTCTTAAAGATGTGAGCATCACGCACCTTTCCAGCCCACATTGCTTGTGGAGAAGCATCTCTGGTGATCCACCAATTCTTGCATAACCATAGAAAAGTAGCCCTTTCTGTTGATGAACTCTGTGGCCAGGTGGGCTGGTGCCAAAATCGGGTATGTGTGCCGTCTACTGCCCCGCAACAGTTCAGGAACCCCATTGCAGCAAATCCATCCATTATGTCCTGCTCATTGCTGAGAGTCATGGTCCTGCATAGTTGGATATGATTAATGGTCCTACATTAATCATGATGACGGCCGCCACAGTGGATTTTCCAGCTTCAAAATGAAAATGATTTCTCACTGACTGGCAGCAATCCAACATTGCAAGATTCTGGAGTTTGATGGCCACTTGCTTCTTCAACGTCAGTGCAGCTCTCATTGTAGTGTCCCTGCTCTGGAGGGCTAGGCCAAGCTCAGCCCAGATCTAGAAAAGTGGCCTTTCACGTCTGAAAGTTCTGCAGCCACTGCTCGTCGTCCCAAACCTGCATTACAGTGCATTCCCCCCAGTCAGTGCTCATTTCTCGGGCCCAGAAGTGGTGTTCCACCATCAGCAGCTGCTCCATTAATGCCACCAACAACCTTTTATTGTTTTTTGCTATGTCCCTAGAAGAAATCATGTCCTCTGCTGCTGTGTACTTACTGTAGGGCTGCAAATACAGGAGAATCACGCATCCTGTACTTGCAGTGTTCATGAGAATAGTGCAGAGCTCTGCAGGCGCCATCCGAGATGGCGGACTCCAAAAACTGCTGGATGGGTTTGCAGGATTTTTTTTAAAAAGGCACAAAAATGATGGGATATGTATGGCATTATGGGATGAAGGAAGTTGAATGCTGGGAACTTGACCTCTACCTACCAGAGATCCATGGCTGAGTCATTTCTACTGTGAAAACTTCCCAAAAGGTATTGCACCAGATGGTAGTGCATGGCACACTGGGTTACCTACCAGTGATGCACTGCACTTTGCCTTGACGCAAGCACTCCTGGTGAGTTGGCACTGTGGTGACGCAAGAAGCAAATTATGCACGTGCCCGAGTGATATACAAACTTTGGCAGCTGCATGCTGATTTGACTTGTGTTGACCAAAGTTTGTAGTGTAACCATAGCCCAAAGAAAACAAATTAGAACATCCAGTTAGCTAACCTTGTATTGTCTCCTTAGCTTCAACCTAGGCTATAACTTGACCTGCTAAAAATCAAGCTAAAGGTGTTAAACTATGTCTAATACTGGTGCTAAGTGGAGTTTTCAATCAAGTTAAACTAGCTCAGTTGAACCAACTTCATCAAAAAAGTACCTTTTCCCATAGTCTAGGATCTAGGCAAGGCCCAACTATGCCTCTCTCATTTACTGTAGCTATGCCAGCCTAATCCCTGGGGTAGACACAGCTCAGTCGATGGAAGAATGCCTCTGTCAACCTAGTTACTGCTGTTCAGGGAGGTGGAGTTCCTGTAGCGATGTAAAAACCCCTTCCATTGCTGTAGGACGTATCTGCACTGCGGGGTGACTGCAGCATAGCTGCACCACTGCATCTGTAGAGCTATAAACCCGTAGTGAAGATGAGCCCCAAGTCCCACTGGTGAGTGGATAATGCAATGCCAATCATCTGGGCAGCAGGCAGAGAGGCTGGGTCTCAAGAGGCTCTGAGTAATTTTCCAGCCTGGTTGCTAGGAAGGAAGGTGCAGCTGGGAAGTATCTGTCACAAGTGGCTCCTGTTGCCAGTGTAGTTCCCTCTGATGAATTTGAAAGCTGGCAGATACCATCTCCAAGAGCAACACACATCTGCCAAGCAGAAGGAGGCAGGTGATTAAGTTCAGGCCAAGAAGTGCCGGAACATAACAACAGGATCTAGCGAGTGCTGCTCTGTTTGTTCTGCGCAGGGAGGGTGAGAGATGTCAAAAGCACATTTTATTCTCCAAGGAAATACACGTGACAACAACTAGTGACAATCTGGCAGCTGGAGTTTGGGTTAGCTTCTGACTTGGCATCATCTCACAAGAATGGCCCTCCCCACCACTGAGCTGGCATAAGATGTGCCATTATATGGATCATGGTGGGTTTTTGGGGGGAGGGGGCAAAGGCATCAGAAAGTGCATCATATCTAAGGGTAATGGGGCCAGCAATGAAAAAAAGGGCCAGGAAGAGGGAGAGTCCTAGGTCCTTGTTTTGGGCCACCATTTTGCTTTTGGTTTTTGTGTGTATTTAGTGAGGGACTAGTGCCAGTCTTACTGGCTAGATGCAGGTGTGGGGCACTGTGTGCTGAAAAAGGCTTTGGCCGCCTAATGGTAGCTTTGTAGTTGCAGTTGTATCCTGAACTGTGACCCTCCCTGCCGCTCTGGGCCTGAGTAGAGCTGGGCACATATTTTCAGAACAAATAGTTTATTGGTCAAAAAACCGCAGCTTTGGCTGACCCGCCCCCATTTCACAAGTTCTACATTAATTTGCCAAATAGTTTTGGCCATACATTTTTTTCAGGCTACGCTTACAAAATGGCTAGAGGAGGAGGTAGTGCCCAGTTTGTAGCCAGGTGGTTTAAGCCATCACCCATGATGTGGGAAACCCAGGTTCAGAGCAAGGACTTAAACACAGGTCTCCCCATCCCAGGGGAGCACCCGAACCCCCTGCCTATAGACTATTCTAAGGTGAGGCCTTCTCAATCTCTCCCACTGTAGCTGTTCCACTCTGTATAAATATTCATTGGAGTCAGGGCTGGCTCCAGACACCAGCGCAGCAAGCAGGTGCTTGGGGTGGCACATCCGTGTCTTCGGCGCCAATTCAGCAGCGGGTCCCTCGGTCCCTCTCAGAGAGAAGGACCTGCTGCCAAATTGCCACTGAAGAATGAAGCGGCGGCTGTAGAGCTGCTGCTGAAGTGCTGCCAAACGCGGCTTTTTAAAAATTTGTTTGTTTGTTTGTTTGCCACTTGGGGTGGCAAAAACACTGGAGCCGACCTTGATTGGAGTGAGGACAAGGACTTCAATTTGGGTCTTCTTCCCACCCCCTGTCATCGGTGAGTGCTCAGACTATAGTCTCATTCTCTCTCTGGCTCAAATTCTGCTCCTATATTTTAGACCAAGCAGGACAGCTTCAACAGGACAGACTGAGGGAGGCCCATCACAGACTAGCCTATAGGCTGCTGGTTAGGGTACTCACCTGCCCAGGGAGAGCTGCACCAGAGAGGGGATTCCAACTTGGATCTCACACATCCTATTTGAGTGTCCTAACCGCACCACTGCGCAAAACATTATAAGGAGGGCAGTGACAGCCCTACCTCCTCTGGCCATTTTGTGAATTTGCCCCTTTAAAGATGCCCAGAAACAAAACATTTTGAATCAAACCCCACATTGTGTTCAACCCAAAATAGATTTTTGGGACTCATCAAAACTCTTTGGAATTTTTAGATTTGGTTTGACTCCAACCACATTTTTCCCCCCAATGTTTCTGAATGGCCAATGAACTGAAAAATCAGTTATTCACCCAGATTTACTTCTGAGCCACCGTACAGCCAATGTACCTCAGTCGTGATCAGTGACTCTCAGATTCCAGCTCTGGACCCCACTACAGCTCTGCTAAACTCAATTACTAGAAAGTGGTCTGGTGAGTTATTGACTACAGCCGTCGCAGTCTCAGTCGAGGGACGGATTAGGCAGTTTATGCTTACAGCTGACCCTGGGAAGGAGCCAGAAGAGCATCTGCCTTTCTCATATGAGAGTTTTGTACTTAGAGAAGAGACACCAGCATCTCATTTTAGATACCTGCAAAGATTCCTCAAGAACCCCGAGGGTGTGGGTGAAACTATAAATCCTGTTTGTAAACTCCTAGAGAGAGAAGCTTAGGTTAAGCTTTGCAAAGTCTCTTGCTGTAAGAGCCTGGAAGATGCTAACATTTTGTATGGGAATTGCCAGCTGGCCTCATTAGCTACCAAACAGGTATCATCTCTAACCAACCATATATGGCTTTTGAAACAGCCTCCTGTTTCATTTGAAAGCAAAAAGAGCTCACTGGCAGTACAGGTGGGGGACTCGTCACCAGAGTGCCTCCTTGTGGCCAGATGTGGCAGAGTAGCTCTCTCCCAATCTAGTGCTCCCTGCCGCCAATCACTCTGGCACTGCAGTGACCTCTCTTCCTGTAATTCAGCCCTCTGGCCAGGGCACAATTTAGTTCACGCCTTCAAGGGTAACAGAATGTCCAGCAAATAAAGGATCCAAACATCCTCACCCAAAGGTCTTTGGCCCCAACTGCAGCCCTTTTGGTCATTACATCCTCGCAGAGCTCTTCGTTGGTCCTTATCCCCTTCTCAGGAGTTTCACACCATCTTCTCTGCTGGCTGGGGAACCTAGGCCCTCCCTCTGCACCAGGCATCAGCCCAGGGACCCTATAACCAGCTGCCAAGGGCCGCTCTGTCCTACTCCTTGTTGCTGTTTCCCGGGGCTTCTTTCTACCCAGCCTTTCTCAGGCCTTCTCCCCCTCAACTTCTCTAAATTCAACCTTGTTTCATGTGTGGGACTCTCAGGTGCCCCCCTCCCCCAGAATCCCCTAACCAAGTCCCAACATAAAAGTATAAACAAAAACCCACTTCCTCCTTCCTTGGGCTTGACTGTACATCCCTCTCAACTAGATGCATCCCTCTCCATGAAAGTCCAGTTCCTGCCCTTTTGTCAGGGCTTCCCACCAGAGCCAGCTCCTCTCCAATGCCTCTACTATGTCACCTGTGGCCATTTGCCAGCCTCTTGCACTTAGGCAAGGATCTCAGGACTTGCTCTCCCCCTTAGCCTCCCTAATCTCTAATCCCAAAGCATGACTGCTAACTCTCCCTCGGCAGCCCCCTTGTGCTCTAAAGCTTCCTGACTTTCTGATCACCACCCAGCCCCTCCCCAGCTACTAGCTGCTGAGCAGTGTTTAGAGACTAAAGTCTCTGTGAATCTTAGATCGCATCCATGTGGAGGCTGCAAAGATCTACAGTGAAAGGGAGCTAATTTTTAGTTACCTGGCCAATCAGACAGATGTTTTTTGTGCGAGTTCCCCCTCCACTCCCACATAAATCAGTCCTTGGGGTATGTTTCGCACCATCCCAAATGTTAGCCAAATGAGTGTCAGATAGTTTGAACAAAATTGCCCTTTTTAGAAGCTCACCCATTTGCTTTAGCAGTGCCTCGTTGTAAAAAAATTACACTAATTGTTGAAAGCAATCTTCAAAATAATCAATACCATATCTAGGTAGTGAGGATAGTAGAAGTAAGGGACCGCCTGGCTCAGGGGATTGGTAATGGTCTGTGGGGGGAGCCTTTCACCTCTAGGTTGAACCCTACTTGAGACTGTTTTACCATCTGACCGTCATTGTATGTGAAATGAGCTGGGGTTAGGCCTCAGCCCAAGTCCTAGTGGACAAGTGTCTGCAGCAGAAAGGCTCTCCACGTAAGTGGTCTCAACAGAAAATGACAGATCCTGGATAATAAGCTCCCCAAGCACTGCCAGAGTTGTCTGTTCAGATCACAGATGAAGCATTTTCTGGAGAAGGTTGCCCTCCCGCTGATGGTGCTTTACCTGTCTGAGCCTTTGGCCCGCAGGGCTGTCAATCTAGCGCCTCTCAACAGCACTGAATTCACATTAAAAATAATATCCTGCTCTCTGATGTACCAGAGACTCTGCCCATAAAAGCCACTTAAATTATATCAGAGATAAAGAGTCAATTCACACCTTTTCCCCTTTAAATAAGCCAGCTGAGATAGACAAAAAGTGGGGTATGGTTTTTAAAGAGTCCCTAGCTCAGCCTCTTGTTTTCTACTTACAGTGTGTGTGTCTGTGCCCACAAATAACTGCAGCCATAATTACTCTGGGTTCAAGGAACACTTGGTTTTCATGGCCTACAGCAGACTCTCACAGTTACATCTCAGAAGGTTTACAGGTGTCATGATGCTGGCTGTCAAGTCTTCATTACCAACTGGTAATAAGAAATGACCTGTAATCATGCCGTCCACTCATCACTCATTTGCTAAATGCAGTGCTCAGAACCTGCTAGCTGCACAGAATGATAACATGGCTACTGTACTTTTAGATTGTAGGGGACTTTAGAAAGGCATTTCCAGCATTCTTTTCTTCATGCTGCAGCTGCCAAGTGTTGCTAAAACACACAATAAAAGCAAAGCCAGAACCAATTATCTGACTGAGAAAGCCTTCCTGGGATGAAAGACATTTTGAGGAGACAGTGATTGCTCACCTCTATTTACTTTTTTTTAACCCCCTAAAGCTGCACTTCACCTCTGCCAGAGAAAAGTATGTAAAAGTAGCCTTTTCTGCACTTTCAGACCCAATACTGATCTACTTTGTAATAGGATAAAAATCGCAAAGCATTTTACAAACATTAATTATAACCAACCATTGCAACACTTGACGGAAAGGTAGGCATTATCCCCATTTCATAAACAGGGAAACTGAGACACAGAGTGGCTGCTGTGACTTATCCATGGGCACAGATCAAATCAGTAGCAAAACTAGCGAAAGGACCCAGGAGTTTTGTTTTCCAGTCCCCTACTCTAACAAACAGAATACACCTCTTCCTGTGTGATAATGTCCTGCTTCCTATATACCCCAATCTCAACAGTTCCCCTTCTCCAACACACATGAAATGGCTACATTGCTAATGTAGGTTTTGTCAGATAATCATTTTGATCATGTAGAAGCAGCAAAGAATCCTGTGGCACCTTATAGACTATCAGACGTTTTGCAGCATGAGCTTTCGTGGGTGAATACCCACTTCTTCGGATGCAAAGAAGTGGGTATTGCATCCGAAGAAGTGGGTATTCACCCACGAAAGCTCATGCTGCAAAACGTCTGCATGACGTCTGTTAGTCTATAAGGTGCCACAGGATTCTTTGCTGCTTCTACAGAACCAGACTAACACGGCTACCCCTCTGATACTTGACATTTTGATCATGAAGTGTCAAAGTTTGTTATTGGCCTAGGTCCAGTTACGTAAAAGCAAGTAGGGATTTCCCTGTCACAGAATGAAATCAGCTTCTTGAAACTGAAGGATATTAATAAAGAAAGCCTGTGTGTGAATGTTTAATTGTAGTGGAGCTGTTCTCTGTTTACTACGTAGCCTCAATTTACTTATTCTTTTCTAGTTCTTCATATGCTTCGGATGTTACCTGTATTGCTATATTTTTCCCTTCTCTCTTTCTTTTATGCTTCCTTTGTCTCCGTTTGTTCATCTTCAAAGTTTCACAAGGTAAGTTTTTCTTCTAATTCTTCTCTTATCTTTCAGTGGCTAAAATCCTGTTTTACCTACTCCAGCAAATTTCCACTGAAGTCAATGAATGTTTGCCCCAGTTAGAGACCTTAGGATTCAGTTCAGCACATTTTACTCATTTTCAGCCAAAATCTGATCTTGCACGTGTGTGCAGACAGCTCCCAGTCACCTGAGTAGGAGATCTCTACAGGCACAGCCAAGAGCGAGTTTGTCCCTGTGCATTTTTTCATAGGCCCAGTCTATACACAAAGCTGTCTCCGTTTACTTAAAGTGTGGTGTTAAACTGATTTAGTTAAACCGGTGCAATTTTGTGTGTGACTCAATTTAATCCTAAAAGCTCTTGACACTAGAACCTTGTACCACTTTAACTATACTGGTATGGTGAAGGGTACAATCCTCCTAGTGTGGATGCAGTTATATTGGTATAAAGGTGCTTTATAATAGGATTGCTAGTTCTGTATGGGAAGGGGAATAGCTATATCAGAGGTCGGTAACCTTTGGCACGCGGCTCGCCAGGGTAAGCCCCCTGGCGGGCCGGGCTGGTTTGTTTACCTGCTGCGTCCGCAGGTTCGGCCGATCGCAGCTCCCATTGGCCGTGGTTCACCGCTCCAGGCCAATGGGGGCTGCGGGAAGCTGCGGCCAGCACATCCCTCGGTCCGCACCGCTTCCCGCAGCCCGCATTGGCCAGGAGCAGTGGACTGCGGCCAGTGGGAGCCACGATCGGCCGAACCTGTAGACACAGCAGGTAAACAACCAGCCCGGCCCGCTAGGGGGCTTACCCTAGCAAACCGCATGCCAAAGGTTGCCGACCCCAGAGCTATATCAATATAAGACACCTTTATATAGGTATAACTGCATCCACACTAGGTCAATGCTGAAAACTTGTATATTGGCACAGCTATGTCAGGCAGAGGTGTGAAAAAAAGAAGAGAGGTTTTATTAACCTAGCTCACTGCATTCAGGGAGGTGGTGTTCCTGCACTGACAGAAAAACCCCTGGCTGTGTGTACACTACTGGGCTATGGCAGCATAGCTATACCACTATAGTCTCCAGAATGCGAATCTGGGTTTTTACCGGTATAACTACTTCCTTAAAAAAAATCACCGCTGTAACCAAATAATTATACTATTAAAGCTATTAACACCCCTAACCAAAACTATTATACTATTAAAGCTTTTAAGGGTAGACCAGGCCTTATATTGGTTTACCTTACACCTGTAAATTTAGAAGTGTAAGCTAAATTGATATAATCAAGAGTATCCACACAGGAGTTTGTACTAGTCTAACTAAATTGGTTTTTAAACCGCTTTAAGTTAAATCAATGCAATTTCTGTGCATAGAGAGGCCCTTCATTTTTAGGATTTTTTGTCATTTAATCTTGCCTTCAAACCTAATTCCCATGTTCTAGTTAAGAAATGCAGAGGAAACCTTCCTTATTTACTTTGAAAGTGCTTTTTGGAAAAGCAGAATGTTCTACAACACGTAGAACAAAACTGAAAATTGACATAGAAATAGTAAGAGCAGGGCTGGCTCCAGGCACCAGCCCAGCAAGCAGCTGCTTGGGGCGGCCAACAGTGAGCGGCGGCACGTCCAGGTATTTCGCAGCAATTTGCAGTGGGTCCCTCACTCCCTCTCGGAGCGAAGGACCAGCCGCCAAATTGCCGCCAAAGACTGAAGCGGCGGCGGTAGAGCTTCCAGCGATCATGGCATTTTTTTTTCCTTTTTTTCTTTTTGCTGCTTGGGGCAGCAAAAACCCAGGAGCCGGCCCTGAGTAAGAGTGCTAATCTCTTTTCTTTGCACCCCTTTATTACCTGAGATAGACCCAGGCCCCAAGATTTGCACCTGGATCTGAATTTTTCTGATGTGCAGGGATGTTCCTATCTTGGGTTTAGCTTTTTAAATCTCTATCTCTGGCTATTACTTGTCATAAAAGTTCCTCAAAGATACAGATTGGGACACTTTCCAGTAGTTTTCATTCAGCATTTGTATTCAAAGGGTTTTACAAACAGTGATGTAAAGAAAATGAAAGAGTGGAAAGCTGTTTCAGGATTTAAATATTCCCCTGCCATGTTGGGCATTTGAAAATTGCTTGAGATTCAAGAAGTGATATTGACCAGTCTAGTTTCACTGTCCAAGCAGGGGGGTAGGGGTGAAAAGGAAACTGCATTTTTAATTATTTCATTTTAAACATTTCCCTTGTTACTGGCAACACAGATAAGGACAATTATTTTCTTAAATAGATGAGCTTCACATTGATGCCATTATAATAACCATTAGCTCTATTGGGAAAAGTCAGGTGGTAATTCTGGTAAAGACTTTGTGACCACCTGGATAAAGTTAAACGAACTAATGCCGTCATGGTCACATGCCATCATGACAAACAGGTGGAGAGAGGTTTTCCTGCCCCTCTCCCCTGACTGTAGCCATCTGGGGAGTAGTCACAGGGAATGGAGTTCTAACTGCAGCTGTGCCCCAAATAGACCCCCAACTCAACCACCAGGTGTGGAAAAACAGCTACAAAGGTCCAAGTTCATGAGCACGTGTCAATGGCATCATCCAGGAGGGCAAATTCTGTGTTCCCAGAGGAATGAGACACAGGAACCCACGGCACCATCTGGGAGGGCAGTTCTTGTGTTCCCAGGAGAAAGATGGGAGAGAAGACAAGAAGCAGGAAAGAATAGGGGATTGGGTCCCAGCTCTTGGAGTGTCTAAAGCTGGGTACTGAAGTCCCCTTGTTGGACTCCTGCATTTCTATAGACCATAGGGAAAAGCCACTAGTGCGTTGCTTCCTTGATGATGACATAAGCAAACAGTGACTGGTTACCTTTATCAGAGTAGGGTGGGCAAGGCCTGGGATGTAATGAGAGAAGCCTTTCCTGCTCCTCTGTCTTATATCAGAATCCAGAAGCCACCCAGTGCAATTGATTTCTTCACTGCAACTTTTACAAATCCATCAGCACAGCTGTGCCCTGATTAGAATGCATGAGATTCAGATGTGCTAGTTCAGCAAGAGCACAGAAACATGGATGTCGAGGAAGGGAGCATGAAGGGGTGAGCTCGCTGTGGGGGCCTGAGATTTGTGTTCCAATCCTGGCCTATTAGCCCATAACCTACATCTCATCTTAACCTCTAGTGGATGTTTCTCCCCATCACCAGAGCACCCTGCAATCTGGCACTGCTGGGGAGCGCTATGAGAGAGGGCCATGCCTGGAAAAAGCCAGGGGTATTTCAGCTAAGCCTGGAAGAGCAGCTGTCTAAGGGAGTTTGCACAGCTCCTGTCTGGTTCTTGTTAGCAGGCTCTAGTGAGCACTAGATTCATACAAGTTTAAATAAAAGAACATGCAAACTTTCCTTTAGCATCTCAGCTGAAAGTATCACAGAAGTTATTAAGCCAGCCAACAGTGTCTGAAAACTGCAGCTGCTGAAATGCCTTGGGAGTAATAAGGGAATGTTTTCATTCCCCTTAACTCTGTCCTCCTCCTGAAAAATAATATACATGCATCCAATAACATAGGCAGAAAAGTTCACATTTACAGGACGGGGTGTGCGGAGCACAGAACACCACTGAATTTTGTCCCCATGGGCTCATCCATTACTACCCCTGCCCTATTTGCACTTCTGCAATCTCCCCAGGATCTCTCAAGGCAGACCTGCCGCTGCACACACTACAGTTACTAACAGCAGGTGCAGTTAGACAGAGAGCCGGCAGTGGGGAGGACCAGAAAAGCCAGTCAGCCGCCAGAAGAAATGTTGCCTTCAGGAAGTTGTGTGCCCTGTGACACCCAGTGCACATGCCTCCAGACTGAGCAGGACAGCCAGACCTAGGGTGATGCTTGTCACCACAGGGGAAACCTGCCAAGAGAATTGCTGGGTTAAAACTAGCGCTGTGGAAATCCTTCATTGTGAAGCAGGGGAAAGACCTGTTTTTATTTTTGATGGAGGCCCTCGGCTTCCCTTCCAGAGATTCACAGTCCATTCAGCAAGCTGCTTGGAGCCAAATTTCAACCAAGACCTGGGCGGATTTATGGCTTTGGGTGGAAACCAGTCAAAACGGGGCTGTTTTGGTTAAGCTTTGCTGGGGGCTGTAGGATGGGTTTGATCCCCAATTTCAAAGCAAGGCTCATGGCGATGTGAACCCACATGCACTGAACCAGGGGAAAATGTTTGGGAGCCCCCTGTGAACCAGAAGGGTTGAGACTGCCATTAGGAAATCTGTGTTAGGGACACGGGGACCCTGTAGGCCAGTGTGGCTGCTGTTACAAGGGCATGTTGTGAGAGGCGGGGCATGCAGCAGGCAGCCAGAATGTTAACATTTGCGCTCCCTGAGTGCAATGGCACGTGGGAAAGGCCAGGGCAGCAAAGACACCCTGTTATTACTGTGCTGTGCTAGCTCCTACAGGCCCCCATCAGGACCCCACTGCGCTAGGTGCTGTACACACAGCTAACAAAAGACAGCCCCTCCCCCCAAGAGCGTATGCTCTATGTTTATGATGAGGCAAGAGGTGGATACAAGAAACAGACGGGGGAACAGTGAGATGGTTACAAGTCAGAAAAATAAGCTGCAGTCCCAGCACGCCACTTGCCCAGTTTGCTGTCAAGTGTTTGTAGGCATCACATCAGAGGTGAGTTTTAAGGGAAGATCTGAAAGATAATAAAACCCATCACAAAGGGGAGCCTGGCAGGGCAGGATGGGGGCATTGCCAGTTCCCCTCACCATGTCTGCCCCCCCTAGCACTCTGAGGCCAGCCCGAGGGGAGGGAGCTGCAGCCACTGCTCCCCAGTGTACTTTGCACAATGCTCTAAGAGGCACTCTGAATGGGCCGGCTCTGCGTCCTGCAAACCATGCCTGTCAGCCTGCCCCAATGCATATGTGGCTGCAAAAGCCAGAACCCAGGCCCAATTTCCTGTCAGAACTGCGCATCAGAAAGGACAATGACCAATCTGCCCCAAAATGGGCTAAGTCAACAACGATGACCTCAAAACCAAGTCCCCCACAACACATGCCCTTGCACGGGGGAAAGAAGTGACAGAGAAAATTCTCTCTCTCCCCCTTCTCAGCTGACCAATGGGGTGGGTCCTGTTAAACGTGACCCATTGCTGATTGTTTGTTTGCAGCTCACCAAGGCTGCGAACCACGAACCCACATTTTAATCATGTTCCCTTCCCACCCACCCCCACAGGCTACAAGGAACAGGGGATTCCACAGCAGCTGTAATGGCTGGGACAAGGGTGTTCCAAGAAACGTGGCGAGAGGTTGTGTTTGGCAGCTGTGGGCAGAAGGACCTTTCCATTTTCACTTTTCTTTTCTCTTGTTTTTTTAAACCAATACGTGCGTCTGTTCAGCGGAGCGGAGGTGCAGAGCAGCAGATGGAGACCTTCACTGATCCCTTTTAGAACCGGCGATGAGGCAAACACGACGTGGGTTAGGACTGGCACAGCCAGCACGTCGTGATGGGCGGCCAATCCCGAGGAGGGAGGAAAACATTGGTGGAATGAGAGGCTGCTGTGGAAGATGGCACTTCGGCCGGCCGTGAGAAGAGTGGGGATGCTGCTTTCTCCAGCCGCTGGGTGTGAAGCAGCTGGAGACATTTGCCCTTCTTGTAGTTCACCATTAAAGGAGCCCAGCTGTGAACATCAAGATGAAGGAGATATTTATAGATATATGTCCAGTATGTAAAAGCCAAAGCTGAGTGGTACCTTGTTTCCTGAGAGTCCTTTCTTGACTGTTTTGTGATAACAGGGGCTCAGCTCAGCCTCTCCTACTGTGTGTGTTTATGATGCTCACTGAACCTCTGTCGTTGCAGATGCTCTGACGTTTTGCTTGTGGCTGCTCTAAATCATACTTTACTGGTCACCCAGGCTGTGAATATGCCCTACCTGCTTCTACCTGCTGAAAGAAGAGAAAAGACTGGACCTGCCACGAGCCAGCAACAAACTGGTTCTTAGAAAGAACTGGGATGCCGTGGTGTGACGTGTGCTTTGTGCGGGGGGTGGGTGGGGTGAGGTTTTGTGCTGTCTAATGCTAACGGTTTAAACTGCTATTTACAGAGACTAAAATGCCCATGAAAGAGACCTGTGGATAAATAGCACCATAATGTGGAAGTTAATATACTTACCGTGTGTGTTTTGTTGCCCATGTTGCATGCTATAGTGGTCTCGGTCCTCTTCCCAGTGGACAAGTGCCCATATTTCAAAGACCACTGCAACAGATGGCACTAACTGGACACCATGTTAGCAGTCTTAGCCACAAGGCCAAAGATGTACTGGGGCACGGAAAATTAACTACCCTTTCAAGCCTAGAGTGGTGGTCCCTCCAGGTCAGGGTTGAGCCATACTGATATTGTGAAGCACTGCCACTGGCTAAGCTTCAAATAGATGCAGCATAAAGAAAGGGCTTAAGTCTCCAGGCCCCTCCATCCAGCACACCAGAATGAAATTCATGTGAAGACTGATGGCCTGACGTTCAGAGGGGCTGTGGGTGCTCAGCACTTCTGAATATCAGCCCCTTAGGGCATTGCGAACAGCGGACAGAACTGTGTTTGCCAGTCACTTTCCCTCTATGAGAAGATGATGAGAGGAGCCATTCAGGAACAAAATCATACTGCCATTGCCACCCTTTGGGAACTATCCTTTCAGCAAACTAATTAAAAAGTCCCATAGCCTTAATCGAGATGCATCAAAACAGAGACACGTCCAAGTGCAAGACTCCTCAGTAACTCTCTCTCTCTCATACACATCCCTCTTTGTTTCATAGGTAAGAGAACCAGTGGGAGAGGGGCTAGGGCATGAAATCCCACCTCCACGTAGCTTTCTATCCAGATCTCCCACTCCCTATTTGCTTTTGGATCATGCTGTCGTTTTTCAGAGCCAACGGATCTGTTCACTTAGAATGACCTTGTAGCAGGATGGACCCTGCTCCGGCCCTGAGGGCTTTGTAATGCTGCCTGACAGGGCTTGAGAGGGGTTAAAAGCGGCCCTGACAGAGCTGGGCTGATGGGGAAAGTGGCTACAGCTGGAGGCCACGCCCCAAACTGAAGCCCTGGGGCTTATAAGAGGCAGGAAAGCCAGAGCCCAGGCAGAGTCTCTCTCTGCCTGCAGAGAGGGATGGGCCTGGCTGCTTAGCTGGAGGCTAGATACCTGAGGGAAGCAGAGCTGGGGGATAGGCTGAGGAGCCAGGGAAGCTCTAGCCAGGACAGCCCCAGGCTGCGGCCTAGCGAAGGGCCATAGGTACTGTGGGTTGCAGAGGGCGGACGAAGCAGCAGGTCCAAACCCCCTTTGCCTGTGATGAGTGGGCTGATACTGCAGTCTGCCCCAGGGTGTGGGGCTAGACCATGACTGTCAGTAGCCACTACTGAGGCAAGGCGGGGATAGTAGCGTGGGGTTCCCCTGGGAGGGGGAGACCCAATTATAGATAGCGGGCACCGGGTCCAGGGAGGGACGCCGGGGCCAGAGAACAGGCGGGTCACCAGCCTGCCGGGGGCGCTCCAGGGCTGGACCGAGGGACATTCCGGGACCGACCAGCAGGAGGCGCGGCAGGGGTGAGTACCACCCCGCTTACAGACCTTTATTCTCTTTTATAGAGAACAAAGAACAAAAGTAAAGTCTCTATGATGGAGCACCAGTGACAGATGTGGGCCCCCCTCTATAAAAGTCTGCACTGGACTGAACACAAAAATGGCGTCTGCAGAGAACCAAGTCCTTTCAGATTTAAAGTGGTAGTGCTCAGAAAACCAAGAAATAAAAGTTACATCGTTAGATACACCACAGGTCAGCCCCTCTCTCCAGACTGAGATGAGGCCTGCATTTTGTAGACCTGTATGTAAATAACTACCACAGGTAGCAGTAAACTAATTTCAACACTATTGTCACTACAAAGCAGGTAGCTCAGACCGTCTCTAATCTCAAATGCTCTTCTCCCAGCTGTAACTGGGCAGCTTGTCTTCATTGAAGGCTGTGCTCATTTTTCTTCTGAGAAGCCAGGATTTCCTTCCTCCCCCCATATCACCCTCACATCCTTCTGCTCCTGTCAGGGTTTCACCAGTGCATTTCATTCATCTTTTTCTGGATTTCAGAAATAACAAAACAGCTCCTCAGTGCATCCATCAGAAAGCTGTCAGAAGGGGAGACACTCATCTACTCGCTGCACTTCTCTCTACTCAGAAAAAAGCACTTCTCCCATGGTCATGGGGCAGGCATAATTTCAGGCAGGGGTCTGCAACCTTTCAGAAGTGGTGTGCTGAGTCTTCTTTTATTCACTCTAACTTAAGGTTTTGTGTGCCAGTGATACATTTTAACATTTTTAGAAGGTCTCTTTCTATAAGTTTATAATATATAACTAAACTATTGTTGTATGTAAAGTAAATAATGTTTTTAAAATGTTTAAGAGGCTTCATTTAAAATTAAATAAAATGCAGAGCCCCCCAGCCCAGTGGCCAGGACCAGGGGCAGTGTGAGTGCCACTGAAAATCAGCTCGCGTGCCGCCTTCGGCACCCGTGCCATAGGTTGCCTGCCCCTGATTTAAGGTCCTACTCCCATTGACTTCAACAGAAGCTGGAGACAGATTATTATTTTTTTAGTACCAATCAAAATAATTCAGGCTTACCCATCATCTACATCAAAACCTTCCTATCTCACCGAGCTGATCCAACTCTCCTTCAGTCCACTCTCTCAGGGCAGGTCTACACTGCATTCTAAAACCCACAGCAGTGAGTCTCAGAGCCTGGGTCTACACACTCATGTTCACACTACAGCGCTAAAAACAGCTGTGTAGACATTCAGGCTCAGGCTTGAGCTTAAGATCTGAAGCCCATCTCCCTCCCAACCTGAGCTGCAATGTCTACGCTGCTGTTCTTAGTGCAACAGCATGAGCCCAAGTCATAGACTTTAAGGCCAGAAGGAAGCATTATGATCATCTAGTCTGACCTGCACATCACAGTTCACAGAACCCCTACCCATCCACTCCTGTAATAGGCCCATAACCTCTGGCTGAGTCACTGAACTCCTCAAATCTTGATTTAAAGACTTCAAGTTACAGAGAATGCCCCATTTACTGTCATTCAAACCAGCAAGTGACCCATGCTGCAGGGGAAGGTGACCCCCCTCCCTGATTCCTTCAGAACTCCAAATATAGCAATCAGTTTGACCCACCAGCCAGTCACCTCGGAAAGAATTCTCTCTAGTAACTCAGAGCCCTCCCCACCTTGTGTCCCATTTCCAGCCACTGGAGATATTTGCTGCTAGCGTTCACAGATGGGCCATATGCCATTGTAGGTAACCTCTTCATACCACCCCCTCTCTAAACATATGAAGCCCAGTCTTGAAACAAGTTAAGTTTCGTTGTCCCCAATGCTCCCCTTGGAAGGCTGTTTCAGCACTTCACTCCTTTGATGGTTAGTAACCTTTGCTTAATTTCAAGCCTAAATTTATTGATAGCCAGTTTATATCTATTTGTTCTTGTACCAGCATTGGCCCTTAACTTAAATAACTGCTCTCTTTCCCTGGTATTTATCCCTCTGGTGTATTTATAGAAAGCACTTATATCTCCCCTCAGCCTTTGTTTTGTTAGGCTAAACAAGCCAAGCTCCTTAAGTCTTCTCTTATAAGGCAGGTTCTCCATTCCAGAGAGGAGCCTTTCTCTGTGCCTGTTCCAGTCTGAATTCATCTTTCTTAAATATGGGAGCCCAGGATTACACACAGTATTCCAGATGAGGCCTCACCAGTGCCTTGTGTAACGGTGAGAACACTTTTCTATCTCTACTAGCAATACCTCGCCTAGATCTGGGCTCTGAGACTTCCTGCAGTGGGCTTTAAAACACAGCGTAGACATACTCAGAGACCAGGCATGGGAAAATAGATCAGCATTTCAATCAACAAACTACCCTGATGGGCAATAGGTTGAGGATCTGTCAGGCAAGGAAAGGAAGGAGAGTGAGTTCAAGAGTCCAGGAACCTTCACTGAAATGATCTAAGTCTCTTCCATTTAAACCTGGGGGCTGTTAGCTCAAGTACGTTAGCTGATCTCAACTGCCTTGATATCACACATGGAGATTGCAAGGAGACTATCTACCAGGAGACAAATCCTTAATATAAACAATGGATTTTATGTAATTATATATTTATTAGGCCCAATTTTTGCTGGGCTGATATATTTTAGGCACACACAGACATTACCTGATGTGTAAGTACCAAGCTAGGAAGATCTCTAACCAGCCAACACACTCACACCAATGCAGGGTTTACTTGTGAAAATGTAGATGTTCAGCTGAAAATGTGTCTACATCACATGGGGAAGGGGGACACAGCATTTGATTAATTTGGGAGGGTGGACAAGCCTGTTTCGTCTGGTTCTTCAAGCACAACCAGCACAAATTCAGAAAAAGGTGGAGTACTGGGGACAGATCACTCAGGATATGATCAAAAAGCACTGCATTGGCCGAAGATCAATCAGATTAGCTTTTCTTGCCATAACAGAGCTGCCTGAGCTAGCCCTTCATGTGGCCTGGCTGAATGCTAGCAATAACACTATTTGCCTGTAGACCTCAGAGCACTTAATGAATGTAGGCATCATCTCAAATTTAACAATGAGAAACTGAGGCACGGGGAACTCAAATGACTTGACCAAGATTATACAGCAAGCCCATGGCCTTGGCCTGATGCCCTATGCATTGGACCACACTGCTAAGCTAAACACCTAGCATTTTATACCCTTTATTAAAGATAAATAAATATCCTTTATTAAAATGTGGCTGCAGTGCATAGCTAGAATTCGCCTCTCAGCTCTGGAAAGTTTTGCCCTTAAAATTTTGGAGGAAGGTAGATTTAAAAAACAAAACACAAACCCTGGAGAGGTGGTTGTTTTGGTTTTTTTTTAAATCGCACAATACAGACAGCAGCAAAGTGGGTTTGTTTGAGTGATAGGTGCCAGTTTTTGCTTCTCCTTAACACGCTGCTAGGAGTGATGAACAAATAAAACTGCTATTGTCATTATGCAACACTCAGAGGCAGAGTGACGGTTACTTCACTTTGCCCCTTAGAAAGTTCCACAACAGCAGCATGTTAAAAATCAAGGCCCAGTTAATCATTGGCAAATTACACTGGAAATGTTACCGAAGTATCATGTGAATCACCTGCATTAGAGCCAAGTGATAAAAGCATCAGGATTACAATTACTACAGGAATTACCCACAGGAATTCTCCTCAGAATTTCAGTCTTTCTGGCAATTTATACCAACTAGAATACATTACTGCATGGCGGCTCGTTATTCACCGATCAATATTATAATAGTCCCTTGCACATCTTAGCTTCTTCAGTCTCACAGAACTCTACACATATTAAAGAATTAAGCTTCAAAACACTCTGCAAGACAAGTGTAGCAGTGTGAATTTAGGGCTTGTCTTCACATACAGCGCTGCAGCTGCACCACTGTAATACTTCAACGAAGACATTGCTATGCTGAGGTAGTTAATCCACCTCCCCGAGAGGTGGTAGCTATGTCGGCAGGAGAAGCTCTCCCATTGACATAGTGCTGTATACACCCGGAGTGGGAGGGAGGGGAAGGTGGGGTAGAGAAGTGTAACTATTTCACTCAGGAGTGTGGATTTTTCACACCCCTGAACAATGCAGTTATACTGATATAGGTGTGTAGTGTCAACTTGGCCTTAGTCCTCACCTACTGTGCTATAGAATATGATCCCCCTTTTACAGCTGGGAAAACTGAGGCCTAGACTTCACCACAGTCAGAGAGTGAGTCTGTGGTGCACCCAAGAACAACTCCACTGTCATGTGCTCTGGCCACTGGGAATAGCTCTTGGTCTGGGTACCTAGCATCATTGCAACTAGTGGTTGGCCCAATTCAAAGGGTCAGTGATTCAGCTGAGGTGATGTAACTTAGAGCCCTCTGGTTGTCAAGAGTTTCACTAGCTCAGAGATGAGGCAATAGTACAAACCCTCCAGATGCTGCTCTTATCTTTGGAGTCTGAACGTTTGCATGCTTGCTTTGGAAATCAGTATGGAAAACCTCAGCGTTGTAAACAGACCAGTGCTGCCACAGGACACTAAATTGTCCACAGACATGTCTCCTGTGACACCAGGTACCAGACTCTAGATCCAGCCAACAGATGCCTCTGGCACAGCTGTTGGGTCTGACATGCTGGAGTTCAGGACACCTCAGAAAGTCTCTTGGTACCAAAAGGTGAGAAAGGATTTAGCGGCTTGTCTGCGTTGCTGAGGTTTTGCCGGTCTCTTTTTTGTCTAACGTTCGGTGTTTTCCATCTGTGCATTCTAGCAAGGACAGGAAAATGGGATTAATCAGGGGATAGTTGCTATGGAAATGCTGAATTCAGAGGGGCTGCCTTGTATTTTCTGAGACTGCAGCATTTTAATTATGCCTGTGTCTTGGCTGCTTTTATTGCGTTAGTGATGTTGGCATAGACAGCATCATGCATTGCATAAACAGGCTACAGGATGTATAATTTACATGCAAGTTCTGAACTATTTAAGACGAGGCGACGCTGAGCCCTGCCTGTGACACACAAAAGTCCTTTTTTTTTTTTGCCTAGCACCTTAGATTTGCGTAATCAGTTTTAATTAGTGATAGATCATTCCAGCTGGTGCCGTTTATTGTTGATGCTATTGATTCTCAATGGCGACTAGAGAACAAGCACAGAATTGGATTTTCCTCAAAGTACCACCGTTCAAATAAATAATCGCCTCAGTCCTATCTAATTGCTCTGACTAAAAAGTGAGTCGGTCTTGTTTTGGAGATAGTACAACCTGAAGGAATGCAGCCAGGATGGGAGTTAGGACACCCGGAGTTCTGCCACTGATTAATTACGTGGCCTTGGAACAATTGCTTCACTTCTCTGTCTCATTGTCTCCCTCAGCTGTAAAGTGAGGCTAATACCTCATCGAGCACTTGTGAAGACTGACTAGATGGGGACAAATCCTGCTTCCAATTATACAGCTCCAATTCCCATTGCACCATTAACCCTCCAGAGCTGAACTTTCCCAAAGTTGAGATCTGAGGTTTTAGTCTGGGCCACTGTATGGGGCAGGGCCAGCCATGAAGTTTGGGTCTGGATCCAGATGTCCTAATGTTTAGAGTGGAGGGTTCTAGTCATTCCCATCTCCCTCCAGCTCCCCGCAAAAAAACACTGAGAAGAATGAGCCTGACAAAGTAGCTGCACAATTCTCCCTTAAGTCTAGAAGCAGGATCTGAATGATCCCCAATAGCCTTCCTGTCCTGTCCAGCTAATTGCAGCATTGTGAATTTCCTATTCGAGCTGAGGTAGGGACTAGGCTGCGTGTTCTGCCATATAAACAAAGGTCTTCGTAATCACAGCACCATCCCTTCAACTCCCTTCTGAACTGGGCTTCTTTGGTTTGCGATTGATATTTGCAAGGCTTCAGTGCCCCCTGCGAGACCAGCAGTGACAACCTTCCCTTCCAGCATAGGATTATTAGAACAAGGAGAAACGCTGCTTCCTAAGAGTGTGAGTAAGGAACAGAGCCTAGCAGAACCAACCCTACTGTATGTAGTTCAGTGGAAAGAGCTGAAAACCACTCCTTTTTTGGATAGCACTCAAAATCCTCCCTTAGGCCAGGAGGCCTCACTGGACCCCGCAATTTCTAAGCGTTAGGCTTTCATCAAAATCCCAACGTTGCTCATAAACAGAGAGAATTTCAAATACTTACAGAAGGGAAGCTAGTGTAACTCACAAATGAAAGCTAAATATTGATCCTGGATTCAATTCCTGTAATGAAAAGCGTCATACAGGGAAAACTCTTATAGAAGTGCTCGGTTGGAAGGTGGGTTTTTTCCTCCATATGAGTGGAGAGGGGTTTTTATTTTTGGGGGGGAGGGGGAGCGAGGGCTGGATTCATCACCCGGAGCTTTTATGCCTCCTTCTGAAAAAACTGCAGCAGAGGAAGGCTGCCTTCCCCAACGTTCCAGCAGGCAATGTGGGTTTGATCATTCGCCTTCTTGTCAGTGGGAGAAATACAAATGCTTCATTGCACTAACTCCTGCCACACCATTGTTACTCAGGTTACCTGCAAAATGCCCAGTTCCTTGTGAGAAAAACTAGGAAACAGGAACCTCAGTCACATTTTTGGTGCTTCCACCAAAACTCTGCCAAATATTTCCTAATTCTATTGTCTCAGTAAAGAAAACTCCAAAAGCCTATGACTTTGTCTGCTGTTGATCTCCGTATAATCTAGCTGTTTATCTGATCTACATTTCTAATGTGCACAGTGCCAGGGTATATAGATGTCATTTTCCCCTTTATAAATATGAATGTGTTTGTGATAAAAGTTTTACAAGGGGGACAGCATTTGTATCTTCTGCATCACCATTTGCTTGAAGGCATGAGACTGCACCAAAATGTTGCCTGTTGATATTTCTTAACATAAAAACAAGGGCTTTCAAAGGGGCTTTATTGCAATGGTTCCTTGGTATTTGTAACTCTAGTTTCTTTTTGCCTATCCCAATGGTCCTGTCTACAAGGGATCAGAGTGCCACTGCTGCCCACCTCCCATTCAGTAATGAGTGCTTGGACCAGACATGGATACGGTGGTGTTCCAGATTGCCATCTCAAGGTGTTCTCACATCTGAATGGGAGGTGGCAGCCACTGACTAATATAAGAACGCAGTGGATCTGGACATCTGGCAAATTAATCCATTTGCCTGAAAAGGTTGAGAAGCACTGTTCGAGCACACAGGAAAATGAAATCAATGGTTATAAGTGTAGGATCCCTCTGTCTGTGCTACATTCTGGACTTTCTTTAAAAAAATGCATGCGCCTTAAGTTTGTGAAAGGAGATGCACAACTGATTAAAAAGCCCTCTAGGTGCTGATGTAAATTGTCCCTGTGCTCATCTCTCTCTGCTGCATGAAGCACGCAAGATCTTTTGGGAGAACTTCTGTTTTAAAGCACTGCAAAGATCACATGTATTTAAGCTGGAGAACCACAAACCAGTCAAAAAAGCTAGGTTTTACCCCCACTCCATTTCCACCATATTTATTTGGGGCATTGCAACTGCATATCAAAATACACTGGGCCACTCCATTGTAGTTATACAGAATATCATAGCAAATGACAGTGAGGGTAGAAGTCAGGACCTTCTGTGCCACAAACACAAGTCTTTTCCCATTTGAGCCAAAAGAACACATCTGTTGGATGTACAGCAGCAATAAGAGCTTAGAGACACTTAGGATCCAGCCACTAGAAGACATAACCTTAAGACTCAAATAGGTGAGACATTCCATCCTGGAGAAAACAGTGCTTTCTATTATTGACAATATTTCAGTAAACTTGTACATCCAGCTTTTCTTCACATTCAAGCAGACACCTATACATGTCCAGGTAATGCTGCAATTCATTGTCCAAATTAGGACCACAGTATGTGTTATGTCCCCTCATGTGCAACTGATCTGATGTGAAATCAGATTGTACCCACAAGTTAGTTTTAAATGATTTCTAATGACCTCCACTGTACACCTAGGACCCATACCTTTTCCTCTTGATCATATGTATTTATTGCTAGGGCTAAGCTAGGATTAACTGATCGGTATTCCTGTGCATCAGTGAACAAGCCAAAGGAAAACTATATTTCCTGTTTCCTTTCCAGGATGAAAGAATAAAATGTTGGGGGGAAAATCTACAGTGAAGACAAACAAATAACTATTAGGAAGGTCTCCACACAGATTCAAATTGTGCTTTCATTTACACTGGTAATTCACTGAACCAAATTCTTCTCTCAGCTACAAGGATGCTATTCTGAGTTGACTGGGAATAGTATGCTTGCAACTCAGAGAAGAATTTGGTCCATTGACTTCACTGGAGTTGTTCTGGAATTACACTAATATAACTAGCTGCAGAATATGGCCTATAGTGGGCCTCCTGAAAGGTTAGCAAGAGCTCCTGAAGTGAATGCCTTCAGCAAGTATTTACACAAGTGCTGCGGCCCTACATGGGAGAGGGTAAAATTCTTTGCTACCAAATAGAAGTTGGATGCTGCTCAAGGAGCATCAGGAAATATTCTTTTAATCTGCTGTCTCATGTGTTACATCCCAAAAGGCAATGGCTGTGTATGTCTGGTTTCCCCTCCCTATAATCCCCAGGAAGCTAAGAGGTTTGCAATGCAATGATTAGTCTTGATTTTAATTCATATATATATATACTCATACACTCTTTATATATAAAGAGTCCAAACTGATTGCATAGAGTGCCAAATGGTTTGAAAAAAATTGTATGCCTATTTATATCACAAAGTATGTTACTGTGACTTGCTGTGTTTTGATACTGTGGATTTTTTTAGTTAAATATATTCTCTTGCTGTACAGTTTGAATGGAGTGGAAGAGATTCTCTCTATACTGCCTTGAGACACTGTATTCTTATTGGGTTGAAGTTAACATGAGCCCTTCTCTTCCCACCCACCAGTTATATACATGGTAGCTCTGAGTAAACATAAGCACACACCCATGATGTCTGAAGGGAGACTGGGGACATGGCCCAGCGTTCTCAGGCATTAATGAAATGAGGCCATTGGGCAAATGCAGACTTGAATGCTGGGTGGCCAAACTGCCACACAGGGATATTTTTGCTGTTTCCCTCCCATCTAACATAACCTGAGTCCACAGCCTAGAAATCAAAGACTGAGAAAGACCCATTATCTTACCTGGTCCATCCGGCTGATAAAGGCAGAATTGTTCCCTATGGTGCTTTCATTGTTGATTTGTCCAGTTTTGAAATAACTCCAGCAATGGGGCTCCCTTCCCTTGGGAGATCAGTCCACAGTCATACTGAGCCATCTCATCTGTAGGAAGATTTTCCTACTACCCAACCTAAGTTTACCATTGCTCAGCAAACATTAAAGACAGGCAGGGGGCTGTTTGATTGGTGATTGTCACAGTTTAATGAATCTGTATATAGGGAATGTTCAGCTATCAGAGTTGTCCATAACAACTCCTTATCAAAGATTCCTGTCCACAGTAATGTCCATATTAACATACAGTGTTTATTAGGCATGCTCCAGAGAGGCAGCAAGGAATTCACCTTCCATTAAAGGAAAATCCACTGGGGAGCCTAAATAGGTTGACATGGACCCTTCATACATAATTCACCTTTTGCTCTGTGAAACTGATTTTCATGGTCATGGACAAAGAGTCGTGTCTTTGGGCCTAGCTCGCAACTCGCTTGCATCTTGCACGGTCACTTACACAGGGCAAATTGGATGTAAAATGCTGATTTGGTATCACCTGGTGCTCCTTTTGCACAGGTATAAATGACTACACAGGCTGCAAGGCAGTGGAGAATCAGGGCCTCCATGACTAAATATAGACATGGAAGATGGAAAGAGCCGAGGTCCACCAATGCCTTGCACTTGCACAGAAAAAACAGTCAGGTGTGATCTCCCTGTTTATACTAACGAATTATCCTTATTCAGTGCATAGAGGAAAGGGAGTAAAAACCTAGAAGATATATTGGCAGGGATCTAAGACCTAGCAAATGTTTTGGCTCTTAAATACCCACACATGATGTCTCTTGGCTGCCAGTTCTCATGTGGTTATTTGGATGGCCTTGAGCCTGCTCATAACTTTGGCTGTCTCTTGCCCTTGGGTATAGGTGCCATGCGACCATAGGTTTAAACAAGTTGCTTGCATAACAACAAAGGCACTGCCTTTGCAAGAAGTATCCCCACCTCCTAGCCCCAATTCCTGCATGTGAGCAGGAATTGCTACCATTCAGTGTATCATCCCATTTATACCCCCACGCCAAAACTTACAGAAAGGTCTCTCTCGACAGTGTTGCTGCATCACTTCCAGTTGCTTGGAGAGCTGTTGTGAATCGATGAGTCTCTTCTGGCAGTTTTGCATTTCTCCAAGGGCTCAGGTTTCTCATCACAGAAATGATTCCTGTATGTGTGTGTGATGAGAAAGAGCTTGCGACTGACACACACACTTTCATATACAATATCCCATTCAACAATACTACAGTAAAAGAATGCTAGGGTGGCAAGTAAAGCACTCAAAGCTGCCCCTGCAACCTTAACTCAGCCCCCTTGTGTGTATGCATTATGATAACCTCTTTAATCACACTGTCCTGTATTATTTTTCCCAAAGAAACCCTGCCTTGTTTGGTTTGCAGAATGACTGGTGCTCAGGGAACAAGGCAGCTAGTTGATAGCTCCTTTTGTCCTCATTGGTGAATGTGTGGTCCCATGCCTCGTGCTTTTACTGCACACCTGTGCAGAGAATGAAGCAAGTGTGATATGCACACCAACCTCATTCACACTGTACCATACAACTGGGGCAGTGAACAAGGCAGGCAGCTTTGAAACCTCAACCAATTTGCTACACGATTTACTTCAGAGCCCTGCCTGATTCCACAATCACCTCAACTGATCATAGATCACAACCAGGGCTGGCAAGTTATATGGGCCCAGTGTGCCTGGGCTACAGCAAATTCAGGGCCCGGGGACCTGGCTCCACCAATGTTCAGAGTCAGGTCTCTCCCCCAGCCCCTCCTGCTGCCCGGTGCACCGCCCCCAGAGCATCCCTGGGCCCCACCTGCCACCCCCATGAGCCTCCCCCAGAATGTCCCTGCCTGCCCTGGGCAATGGGCGGCTGCCCAGCCACTCCACGCTGTGCTCCCTTGTTGGAGTGGCGCAGGAGGCAGGCTGAGGTGGTGCCTGTGCCACCACCTGCAGAGGGAGGAAGGGAGGAGGTGCAGACATGATGGCAACCCTCCCGCCCCCGGCATCCACCACAGGGGAAGCGAGGGGGCTTCCTGGAGCTGAGAGGGGCCCGGCCCCTAGGAGCACATCCAGTGACGGTGCCGGGTGAGTGTGCTGGGGGGCGGGGGAAGGGGGCTCCTCTCCCAGAGCTCGCTGTTGCCATGGGGGAGAGGGCGGGGAGGGGGGGACGACTGTGGAGTCCTCCTCTCTGACCCCAGGGCAGCCTGCCTGCATCCCACCCCAGCCCCACTCCACCCCAGAGCCTGCATGCCCAGCCAGAGCCCTCACCCCCCGCACCCCACCCTCTGCCCCAGCCCTGAGCCCCCCTCCCACACCCCAAATCCCTTGGCCCCACCCCATTAATTTTGTTATGTGCACCAATATGCAGGTGTGGAGGGGTGGACTTGGACCCGTTCTGAGCACCACCAAATATTATACAAACATGCCACCCCAATCACAACCATCTACTCATCAGACCTGAAGTGCCATGTTCCACTTCATTGATCCCTCATCCACATCCAATAAATCTTGAGACATCCTCTATTCAACAGAGATTTCCACACCTTTAAAGCACATGCATCGTCAAGGGCACATTGATGGAGTTTTAGTTTTTTTATTTAGCATAATCCAGTATGCACGTGTGAAATGCTACATTTAAACCATCATAACTACATCAAATCTAATCTAGTTTTCACTGGACCAGTGAAAGGCATTTATGCTATAGGGCCCAAATTAGGCTCTGATTTATGGATGTTAGAAAGAAACTTTCCTTGCAGGCAGGCAATTCCGTAACAGTCTCCTGCAGGGTTTCTTGCACCTTCCTGTAACACAGCTGGTACTGGCCACCAGGGCCAGCCTTAGGGGAAATGGCACCCTAGGTGCTTGTATTTTGGCATCCCTGGTCCCCACAGAAACCCCTGGCTCCCCACCCCTCCATCATCCCAGACTCTGCTGCGTCCCCCAGGTGCTTAATTTGTATTGAAATTAAGCACTGACTGGGCAGCCAGAGAGTAGCAGCTGCAGGCAGGGCACCCAGCTCTGAAGGCAACACTGCTGCCAGCAGCAACACAGAAGTAAGGCTGGGATAATATATGGTGTATTGCCACCCTTATTTCTGCCCTACTGCTGGTGGCACTGCTGCCTTCAGAGCTGGGCGCCCGGCCAGCCACCACCGCTTTCCGACCGCCCAGCTCTGAAGGCAAAAGAACTGAGAACTGCTAAGTTACAAGAAATTTGTTCACATTGTGTCACGTCATGTGACTTGGGCAAAAAACATTTCAACCTCAAAAGGCTATACAGAACCACAGATCTTTCTGTACATCATAAAAGATGCCACTTCCTAGAGCCAGTCTCTTATATCTGCTCTATTCTGCTAGTTTAATACAATGCCACGAGAAAGGATCATTTATAGATCGGCTTTCCTTCTTGCTGGTCTGTTATTGCAGAGTTAATATTTTAAAACAAAGAGGATAAAGACTTATTTTACCTGTTTTGTTTTTGTATTTGTAACTTTAAAAGTGGGACGTAAGTACAGTAACTCCTCGCTTAATGTTTTAGTTATGTTCCTGAAAAATGCGACTTTAAGCAAACCGATGTGTGACAGGGTCAGGCCAGATGGCTACAGGAGCGTGTTAGAAGGCAGTAATATTAGTCCCAGGTTAAGTAGATCCCTTTTCCCTGGGTAAGGTAACAAGGGCAGTTCCAGAACAAGCAGGAACTTGCTGGAACCAACTAAGGCAGGCAAGCTAATTAGGACACCTGGCGCCAATTAAGAAGAAATTGCTAGAATCAGTTAGGACAGGCTGGCTAATCAGGGCACCTGAGTTAAAAAGGACTTCACCTCAGTTTTTACTGCGCATACGAGGAGCTGGGAGCAAGAGGCACTAGGAGCTGAGAGTGAGAAGACATATTGCTGGAAGACTGAGGAGTACAAGCATTATCAGACACCAGGAGAAAAGTCCTGTGGTGAGGATAAAGAAGGTGTTGGGAGGAGGCCATAGGGAAGTAGCCCAGGGATTTGTAGCCTTTATGCAGCTGTACCAGGAGGCACTCTAGACAGCTTCAGTCCACAGGGCCCTGGGCTGGAACCCAGAGTCGAGGGCAGGCCCGAGTTTCCCCCAAACCTCCCAACTCCTAATCAGACACAGGAGGAATTGACCTGGACTGTGGCTTCTAGCAGAGGGGAAGGTCTCTGGGCTGTTTCCTGACCCACATGGTGAATCTCTGAGGCGAGCAAATCCGCCAATAAATGCAGGACCCACCAAGGTAGAGGAGGAACTTTGTCACAGATGTTAAGTGACAATTCACTTTCCCCATAAGAATTAATGTAAATGGGGAGGTTAGGTTCCAGGGAAAAAATTTTCACCAGACAAAAAACTATATATTATATAGATATACACACAGTATATGTTTTAAACAAGCAATTTAATACTGTTCACAGCTATGATGATTGTGAAGCTTGGTTGAGGTGGTGAAGTTAGAGGGTGGAAGAGGGAGGGATATTTCCCAGGGGATGCCTTGCTGCTAGATAGACTGTTAAATGCCCATCAGGGATGGTCCAGACAGTAT
This sequence comes from Mauremys mutica, assembly GCF_020497125.1. Taxonomy (NCBI): domain Eukaryota; kingdom Metazoa; phylum Chordata; order Testudines; family Geoemydidae; genus Mauremys; species Mauremys mutica. The sequence continues at coordinate 156,927,774 of NC_059074.1, read as the reverse complement.
TTGGTCCTGCCAGGAGGGCAGGAGACAGGACTCGATGACCTCTCGTGGTCCCTTCCAGTCCTAGAATCTATGAATCTATGCTAAATGATGAACTAGCACTTGGCTGAGCCGTCAAGGGTTAACATATTGTTGTTAATGTAGCCTCTCACACAAGGCAGCATGAACATGAGGGAGGGGAGACAGCATAGCAGACAGAGACAGACACACACCTTGTGTGTGGGAGAAAGAGATATGCACACTGCCCATTTAAGTAAGCTGACCCACTCTTAAGTGCATTGTCTTTTTAAGTGGATCAGGAAGTTGATACAGCAGCTGCTGCCCCAAACTCTCTCTGTCTCTCTCAGTCAGTGTCCCCTCCCTGCTCTGTATGGAGAAGGGGTAAGTGGGGTGCAGGAGCAGGGGGACACCCTGACATTAGCCCTCCCCCCCACCCCCCTGCACAGCAAGCAGGAGTCTCTGGGAACAGCTCCAAGGCAGAGGGCAGGAGCAGCATATGGCAGTGGGGGGGAGGGACAGCTGAACTGCCAATTGCTGGGCGGCTGCAGCACAGGGAACTTAGGGGAGCTGATGGGGGGCTGCTGGTCCACCCTGGTTACAAGCCCCCACCAGCTAGCTGCAATGGGCTGCTCTTCCTGCAAGCAGTGGACAAAGCAGGCAGCTGCCAAATGAAGTTGGAAAGAAGCATTGCACAACTTTAAACGAGCATGTTCCCTAATTGATCAGCAACGAAAATATGTTAACCGGGACAACTTTAAGTGAGGAGTTACTATAATCTAAAACAGAAGCACACTCTTTCACACATTCCAGTAAAATAGGATGGACGCTGCTTCATCTACTACAAGAATTTCCACTGTCTATAGCTGTGGAATTGGAGTCTCAAGAAATTAAGGCTTAAAAAACATTCACAATAACCAGTCAAACAGAATACAGAACACACAGCACTTGCTTTGCCAGGGTTCTGCTGTGATAATTGTATAACTTAGCAACCACAGAGCAATTTCTCTGTTGGCTAAAAAATAAAAAGCAATAATAAAATATATAAACAAGTACAAAAACCATAGCATAAGTGGTATAAATTTTGGACTTGGACACACACTGTCTGCTGTTAAACAATGTTTACAAAAATAATAATTTGATTAGGCTAATCAGTATTGCAAAAATCGATTCCAGTGCTTATTCTGAAGAAATTATCTTTATTAGGAATTAATTTGTAGGGAAATTCCTCCTGTGCAAACCCATACATTCTAGCTTTAACGACATTACACATCTTCAATGTCTGTGTCAGAATCGGCAAGAAAACATGCTCTCTCACACAACACATGCTATATATAGCCAACAGGAGTCTGCCATATGTGATTGTTACTTCAGGATACAAAGACTGTATGGTAGAACATAGAATCATTCTTTATCCCTCGTGACAGCAACAAAACATTACAATGTTTGCAGACAAATCAACACAAATATAGTGCTGCTCCAAAACTCTCAACTGCTAAACTACAGCAGGAGCTGGGGACAGATCCTGCAACTTTCATGAGTTTAATGGGATTAAGCGTATGTGTAAGGACTCCTGGCAGAGTAAAGGTTTCAGGATCAAATCTTTGGCTCCTGCTGATAGGTTGCTGCATGCTCCCAAGAATAAAATAAGGGAAGGAGAAAACCCAGGCAGACAGAGGGGAAGACAGACCCATCTTGTATCAGTGCAGAGAAGCTGAGAGACGGCAGTCACTGATAAAATTGAATGTGATTTCAGGCATCAAATCTGAGACATATGTCTGAAATTATTTGTAAAATACACAATAACAATACTCCCCTAACCCCTGCATTCCCCTCCTGTGCCCCCTTCCCCCCTAAGCCCTCCTACGCCCATGCTGGGGAACAGAGGAATGTTTGGAGGGGAGGGGGGTGAGCAGCAATGCCAGGTGCTCTGAGTCACCACTCCCACTCCCACCCCAAACGATCCTCCGAGGGGAGGAAGCAGGGAGAAATCTGGGTGCTCCTGCATGCGTCGCCTCTGTGAGTGCTCCCCCCCAAACTCTGCTCATGTGCGGCACTCGTGTGTGTATATCTGTGCTGCACACGGCATTCCCCCGACCACATCACCCACCCCTAAGGCCAGCCCTGCTGGCTACAGCCAGAGACAGGTCCGGTTGTGACTCAGACCTGTGGTCCATCTATTGTCCTAGGGACTAAGTGCCAGATTTTAAAAAGGTATTTAGGGCCCTAAGGATGCAGATAGGTGTTATCTGGATTTTCAAAAGCATTTAGCATCTTCAGGAGCTAATGACCTTTAAAAAGCTGGCCCCAAGTGCCGGCCAAGTTTTCTGTTTATATTATCCCAACGTGTTAGAGCTGTTAATACAAAACACGGCCACGGCAGAAATTATTTTTCACTCCTTATGTGCTTGAAAATGGTTGAACCATTTTCAGTAAAACTTTCTGAAAAAGCTCATTCCCTGACTGACAGAAAGTGTGTCAAAGTTCAGGCCAAAAAGGTGAAACTTTGAGAAAGTTGTAAGCCACAAAGTGACCCTTCACAATGGAAACACATAAGCAACTTTAACAATAGGCATTACTCAAGTGTCATTTGTTACAGAGCTACATGTGTACACGCACATCCCTGGATAGCATTTCTTGGCGGGCTCTGAGTTGGTGAGTTGTTTTTTTTAACATGAACATTTCAATAGCTTTCGCTTTGCCTTCCCCGCATTTATATGTAACAAGAATTAATGTCACATTTTGGCTGGGGCAGTGGTTTGTGGCAGTTTTCTGAGCCTTCTAGGGGGTGTCCAGGGCCGGCGCTTCCATTTAGGCGACCTAGGCGTGCCTGCGGAGGGTCCGCTGGTCCCGCGGCTCTGGTGGAGCATCCGCAGGGACGCCTGCGGGAGGGACGCCTGCGGGAGGTCCACCGGAGCCGCGGGACTGGCGGCGAAATAGGTAGAGCTGGCCCTGCGCCTAGGGCGCCCAAAACCCTGGCGCCGCTCCTGGGGGTGTCTGATGTGGGTTATTTAAAAAAAAATCTATTCCTTTGAAAGTGCCTCAGCTTGATCTCACCTGCAGCTTCTCTTCTGCCTACCTGTGAATGTTCTCAGGCAAAACCATCCAGATGATTGGAAATTTGCATACTTTTGGAATTAGAGCAGTTGCTGATGGGGCTTGCTGCTCAGCCCAGCGAGAGTGGAGGGAGAGTACCGTACTCTAGTTCTGATTTGTGTGAATAAGGTGGGTCATTGTAGGGGGTCCTGGTCCTTTTCCTCTAGGGCGATAACCTCCCTGTCTCCATTCATCTCCTTCCAAACTTCAGCTTCATGTTATTAATCAGGGGGTGGGGTGGAAAAAGTGGCCTGCGTAAAGCAATAAAGGGAAAATCTGGATAGGGAGGAAAGAGGGGATTTGGAGGGAGTGGCAACTGGATTTTAGAGGATTTCCTTTCTCCCTCCCTCCCCCTTCTTTGCTCCATAGTCAAATTCTTCCCCCACCACCAAACACACTGATAACACATCACTCCCTACGAAAAGGACCACACAGATCTTCTCCTCAATTACTGGCACCCTCTCCCCCTACAGAGCCCCTCCCACCAGTCATTACTGGTTCCCCCAGAAACACAGATCCTCTGTCTCCATCAATACTAGTGTCCCTCCCACATACCCATATTAACTGAAAGGAGAGGGATCAGTGTGTATCTCCCACTCTGTTAATCCTGGGGTCACTCCCACTCAGATACCCTCACTCTATTCCCCCATTAATACTGGAGTCCCAGTCATACACCGACCACACCAGTTGTGGGGGGTCCCCAACTCCATTTAAAAAAAAGCCACCTTCAGATTCTGCTTCAGCTCTCTGAGCTTCAGGTTCCTCTCCAGTTGCTCCTTTCCCTGACTCCTGTCTTGGTTCTGTCTGAAGCCAAGGAGGGTGGTGGCTCAGAAGAACATAAGAACGGCTGTATTGGGCCAGACTAAGGGTCCATCTAGCCCAGTATCTGGTCTTCTGACAGTGGCCAATGCCACATACTTCAGAGGGAATGAACAGAACAGGTAATCACCAAGTGATCCATCCCCAGCTCTTCACTCTCACTCTGAGGTCATCCTGGACTTTCTTACATGCAGCACTGAGAGTTGGAGAGCAGAGAACAAGACAGAGTACTCCCAGAGTGCTCCCATCCCAGCCCTTTACCAAGGGAAGGGAGCTCTGCCTGCTCCATGAGCTGAAGGAGCAAGATATCTCTCAGCTCAGGCAGCAGCTCTGATTGGCAGCTTTTCCCCAGGAGACAGAGGAGAGGAGAAGGCATCCCTACCACCCTACGCCTAGAGGAGACTCTGGAGATCCCATAGAGTTGGCAGCCCCGCGTTTGTAATGCCAGGGGTGACTCAGACTTGCCTGCTGGGCGGGCTGTTTCCCCCGTTTTAGTCCATGACTGTTTCCATGCTGAGTTCTTGGTTCCTCGGCTGCTGGGTTGTTTCCTCTCAAATTGTCATTGATTGTATTTATTTGCCACGTTCCCCCACAGCGCAGGAAGTTGCTGGTGAGAGATGGCATGTGACTCTGGCACAGGAACTTCCTGCCATGAGACCCAGAGCAGATCTCTTCTGAAGAGCAGGTTGGGTGCTGCGGGCAGTCAGTTGGGGTGAGGGAGGCTGGCTCAACTGTCTGGTGGAAATGCTCTTCAAACACATTGGGGGGAGGGGCTAGGAGAAGATGGGAACATAGGGTGGGCTCATTTCACAGAAGGAGAGAGCTGTGCTAGTGTGGGCCACAGGTGAGAAGGCTTTGGGGGTGGTGGGGATGTAGACGTTTGCTCACCCTTGATACCTCCCAGTAATTTAGTGAGCATATTTATATTCATCCTTAAGGTCCTACAGGATAAGACAGGAATCCTGCAAGTGAGGCTGAAAGATCCAAGATGGCCTCGTCTCAGCAGTGAGTCAGAGGGAGAGCAGCAGCCAGCACTGTGACATGCATCTGCTTGCTGCCCACCAGCCACCTGCTTGCATGGACTCAGCTGGGAGGAAGATCAAGCACTCACAAGGGGGAGGAAGACTGTCCCACTCTCCCAGCTGTGGTCTCAAAGAGTCCACCTAGGATGGGCTGGAAGTAACACATTATCTGGCAGGCTCTGGAGTTTTTTGATGGTGTTGACCCTATTTAATCAGCCCTTGCAAGCGGCCCTGGAATGCAGACTCTTCAAAGAATGTTGTGGATTGCTAGTCACCAAGACAAGGCTCCAGTGTGAAGACCAACAGAGGCTCAAAGACCCCATAGAGTGGGCTGCTTAGGAAAAGGCTCCTTGGGCAGCAAATCTGATACTCTTCTTCACTAAGAAAACTAACGGAGGAGAGGGAGGTGCAGACTTTAGGAAACCCCAAGTATCCTATAAGACAGGATCAATTCCAGCAAGCAAGTCAGAAAGTCAAATTGCTCACCTCGGATCAAAGTGTTTAGTAGAAAGTATGGTGTGACCTTGCAATGCTGTAAGTGAAAGCAAATCCCACATTAGACAGAAGCCCCAGAACACAAGCTAACCTCCGACAAAACCCAAAGTGCCCAATTCAGATCTGGTGTAAGTGAATGCACTTTCACTAGAACAGTCCTCTAGCTCTCTACTGCTTTAGGAGAGTTTTCTGTTCGTTGATTCCTATAGATTGTCCACTCAACAAAGGGCTTTTGCCCAAGTCTTGCACAGGGATTCAGTAATTTCCCCTTAGTATCTAAAGTGCTTTGGGATCAAATTTGATATATTAATATTATTGTACTTTTAAAACATCCCTACGGAAACACAACAGAATTCATTGCAAAGTATAGGAATGGTTATCTTGAGAGAGATTTTTTAATGTAGTATCAGTTGATTATTTCTCCCTGAAGTTATAACATGTAGATGATATGCCAACACTAAAATCTAAAGATGGTGGTGAAGTTGATAGAATATAATATATATATATTCTATATCTATTACACACACACACACATACACACCCTGTCAGTTTCACCTGTGTGCCTTTGAAAAAATTGTATACAAAATTATTTGAAGAAAAAAAGAACCATTTTAACATGAAATTAGCTTGCAAGGCCATACTTAACTTGATGGTTGTTCTCTGTCTGTAATGCACCTGCATCCCTCCTTGATGGGAGGAGGTTCTCATTATCCTGCAGACAACATCACATGTAACAGGGTCAGTCACCTCCCAAACACCCCCTCATGGCCTAGGGTGGCAGTGCAGCACCCTGCCTCACTTTCCCCTTCCCTTGGGCTCCTTAATAACTCCACAAAGGAGTGTGTCCAATAACAACACCCCTTCTTACAGTCTGGTTTAACAACATAAATAAAGTCTCTTCTCTCCCAGTCTCACACTTGTCACAGCCCCTCCTCCCTGGGGTCTCTCCATCTTCAAGCTGGGCACAATTTTTCAGCCCTCTCCAGGCTCTGGTCAGCCCCTCCCCTCAGCCCACCCTGAGTTCCTTCAAACACCCCCTGCTCTCTTCGGAGTACCCACTCTTAGGCCTTCCTATCTGTAGTCTTTCCCTGCTCCTTATCTCTGCAGGAACTCCTGGGCCTTTCTTACCTGGTGATTCCCACCACACACACTTATTGCGTCCAAGTGGGCCTCTGCATCTAAACCCTTCTACCAAGCCAAACATCTCATGCTCTCCACAGCCTCTGCTACAACTTCCTCTCCCAGTTCCCCAAAAGAGACCGGCTGCCCACTATCTGTCCCCCTTGCAAGGCTACTCATGAGGCACAGTTGTGCTAGACCAGCTGCCTCTTAAAGGGTCCAATCCACCCTGTGACATTGCGGGGAATGAAATGATATAATGAGGGCTTGAGGGGGGCATTTAGACCCCCTGGCACTGGGTTAGCAGAAGCCAGCAGCTTCTGTAATTCTCTCTAGACCAAAGAACCAGTTTATGGCAGAAATAATCACCTTCTAGCATACCAGCACCCTTCATCTTAATTTTAAAATGTTGACACCTGCAAAAAAGAAAAAGTGCCTCACTCCAGGTCACCCAATGAGGCATTAAGAGTATCCATGGATATTTTTGCAGATAAAACCTGCTGGTTCACCTTGTTGGTATTTGAGGCCATTTTCTTTATGTATTCACCAGCACTCGGGTGTGCACGTTTTTATTTGCAAGAATAGTCAGGGAAAACAAAAGCATCCTGCAAATGTGCAAGAATGAATGCTTGCGAGAGTACACGTGCTAGAAGCACTCATACTTAGGAGGCGGAGACAGAGAACATTTTCCCCATCCTGCAAAGCTTTTTGAGATTTCAAACATCCTGTATCAGGACAACCGTTCAACCCTTTCAAAGTTTCTTGTGAAAAAACAGAGAGGAGACCTATCCCAGAATAGCCCACAGCTCAGTAGCTGGAGCACTCACCTGAAACGTGGGAGATACAGATTCAAGTCTCTGCTATGAATCAGGTAGAGGTGGGACTGAACCTGGGTTTCTCACCTCATAGCTAATTGGTCTAGCACTGAACTATTGGCTACTCTCTTTCCCTTATGCTCTGACTTTGATCAGAAATTCCATCCCGGACCTGAGATCCCTTTCCCAATGAGAGTTTCATCAAAAATGGTATGTTACCACCAAAAGCTTTGCTTTCACAAGCATTTCTGAGAAAGGAAAAAAAAGTTTTGTCAACAAATTCCTGACCAGTTCTACTCACATCTCTGTTCTGCACAGTGGATTCAGACAGTTACCAATTCTCATGGATATTTTGTAAACAGAAGGGATTCCCAACTATTTCTAAATCTGAAGTTATCCAGTCAGGGAACGGAACTATTGCTGTGTGACTGCAGTAATCAATCATCTGGCTCAGATAACAAATAGCCAATGACTGAGTGACCATTGCTTGAAACAATGTTCGGTTAAAACTCATTCATGCTAATAATCCACCAAACAATTATGAACATTGAACAAACTTGTACAAATCATGATCTGTTTGTGGATAGTTTTCTAACAAAAAATTAGCTGTAATGATGAATGTACCAAGTTCTGCTTTGTACCTTGGCATCTGCTTCCTGTGTGATTTCATAGTTAAACTACCTGTTTACTGACAAAAACAACTGTCTACTCCTGTTAGCCCTGCTGAGCCAACATATCTCTAGAGGAATGAGCTGGATTCTGTTCTGATCTGCAAAATAGCCGGCTAAGTTCTGATTGCAGAGCTCTATTAGTTGTGGTAATGCAGAAGTAGAAAAATACATAGCTTGATTTTCAAATCCCAGGCTGTGTGTTTGCAGGACTGGAAATTAGAAAAATAATCATTTGACACAAACTGAGAAAAATTGATGCAGAAGCCATTAAATAAACACAGGACGTCTTAATGGTTTTCTAAGATGGCTGCCCTTTGCAATTTGGTTTTCATGTTCCACACTCCCCAGCTTGAAGGACACAAAAAATCCCAACCTTAGTTCAAAGAGGAAAACATAAGGGACAACCCTAGGATGGGTGGGTCATCATCAAGATTTGAACCCAAGACCTTCAGCAGAGACTTCTACCATGTGAGTTAAAGGAGTAATGCCATTATCAGAGAGCAGAGGGAGACTGTTATCCTCTAAGACTATAGCTACAGTGGAGCTGGAAGTTGTAATTTCCTGCTTGGGTAGACTTATTCACAGTAGCTCTGATCAAGCTAGCTTACTAAAAATAGAAGCGTAGTTGCAGCTGCATGAGGGGCTAGCTGCCAAATCTGTGCCTAGGGTTTCACACAGGATTGTACTTGTGCTGCTCAGCTACACTTCTATTTTTAGCATGTTAGTTTGTGAGAGCTAGTGCAGGTACGTCCCCTGAAGCTGGAATTTACACCTTCTAGCTGTAGTGCAGACATATCCTTTGTGAACCAGCCACTAGAGGAGGGACATCATACATGCTGTGCAAGTGTGCTACAGAAGCATAGACTTTCCCCATGGGCAACAAAACAGGGACTCATTGGTCAAACTAGCACTGTGTCGTGATGTTGCATTGCTAAATTGGAACCTTGCCGTTTTTTGTCTCATATTCTTAGTATCCTAAAGATGACAGCTGTTAATGTTTCCTTCCCCAAATCCAACGAATCGACCCTTGATCAACAGGGATGTTTAAAAACAGAGAGCCCAACCCTGCAAGGTCTCCTGTGGAAGACTACAAGAGCTCAGCACACCGAGTGCTTGGCGGATGAGGCCCACATGTGGTATGGATGAATTATGGTGTGCCTAAGTCACAGCAGTTGCCAGAATACCTGGGGCAGTGAGGGAAGAGATGTATTTAAATTCTAAATAAGCTGTTGTGCAAAAGTTATGAGCTGAGTTTATAGACCTACTGCTGGCATTACAGTCACTGCACACAGCCTGGCCTCATAATGGGGAATTTTAGCTCCAACCAGTTAGTACTTGAGGTGGTTATTGTTTATTGAAATGGAATGGTTGTCAGTTCAAATTACATTTATGGAGCACTGCCTGGTTTTACTGTGTTATTAATTTCCCTCCGCTGCAGTCACATACACAAAAATTCCAGGGCCTGCCTCTCTTTCACTGCCAGCCAGTCTTTATTTATCATTTCAACTTTAAAAAAAATATGATTTTACTTTTCACCAAGACAAAGAGTTGGGCCATTAACCACCTTTTGGGTGAGGACATATGCACCAGTCTCCTACAAAAGGCACGTCTCAGAGCAAGGAGCTCTAGGCAGGGGCAGCTCTATGTATTTTGCTGCCCCAAGCACGGCAGTCAGGCAGCTTTCGGCGGTGCGCCTGCGGGAGGTCCGCCGGTCCTGTGCCTTCAGCGTACCTGCCACTGAATTGCCGCCAAAGCCAAGGAACCAGCGGACCTCCCGCAGGCATGCCGCCGAAGGCAGCTTGACTGCTGCCCTCACAGCGACCGGCAGGCCGCCCCCTCAGCTTGCCGCCCCAGGCATGCACTTGATACCCTGGTGCCTGGAGCCGCCCCTGGCTCTAGGGTACTTGTTTATGTATATTACAACAGCATCTAAAGTCTGTCTGCGATCAGGGCCCCGGGAAGCTAGACGTGGTACAAACACAGAGCAGGAGACAGCCTTTTCGCCAAAGAATCTAAACAGACAAGGCAGACAGGGGAAGTGATATTACAGCCCCATTTTACAGGAACTGAGATGCAGGGACTTGTCCAAGCTCCCATAGGAAATGTGGGCTGTGGCAGAGCTGTGAATTGGACCCAGTGGTCCTGAGTCCCAGTTTAGTGCCCTAACCACAAACTCCCTATGCATAAATGTGCATGGTTCTCTTCACCTCACCACAGGGCATTGTGTACTGCAGAGGCTTCCGCTAGGCCTTCGTTGATTTTATTTTTAGTCCCATTGTGACCCAGTTCCTTATTTTAACTTTCCTTTCTTCTGAGTCAGGCATCTCTACTTCCTGAGGCCTTGGCTACACTGGCGCTTTACAGCGCTGCAAGTTTCTCGCTCAGGGGTGTGAAAAAAACACCCCCCCTGAGCGCTGCAAGATACAGTGCTGTAAAGCGCCAGTGTAAACAGTGCCCCAGCGCTGGGAGCGCGGCTCCCAGCGCTGTAAGCTAATCCCCACGGGGAGGTGGAGTACGTGCGGCGCTGGGAGAGCTGGCGCCGCGACCACACTCACACTTCAAAGCGGCAGCGCTTTGAAGTTTCGAGTGTAGCCAAGCCCTCAGTGACCAGCACCAGACCAGGCTCTTTGTCCCGAGATGCAGAACAGTGATCCCAACCACTTGGGGTCATTAAAGATCCCATGACATTTTTGCAACAGTAGGAGAGTTAGCTCTTGTATCCTTATGGGCGATAATATTCTGCCTATCTGAATTCCCTCTGCACGTTCCCTAGGATGGGGCATTCTTCTTCATTCTCTCACCTAAACTGCTGTAGTTCATTGTTAAATAATGCCATGTTCCTTCCCACAGATGGCTACATAACCTCAGTGGCAGAGTGGATGTCATCTCCCTCCTCTCAGAGCTGGTCTACTAGGAGATATTGTAACAACCTATTACTGTAGCCTTCATCACTGCAGCCCAAATGCTGCTGGCAGCCTATGGGCAGAGCCACCACATCTCCATTTTGTGAAGACTAAAATGGCTGTAAGTTAATGGGGCCTCTGCCCCTAGTCTAGGCTGCAGGACCCATCCATTGGCATTTTCTTTGTGCTGTATGAGGAGCTAATGCTCATTTTTCTCCTGTTTCCTTAGCAGTCAAAACACGACTCCCACAAGCACTGGTGGACTAAGAGAGGAATTGGCCCACAGCAAAGAAAGCCCCGAGCTTTGGAAAGGCAGGTTTGGAATAGTCTGGACCCTCCCCCGCCCCGGCTTTGACAGAAATAGAACCTAAGTTCTCTGGAAGACACCAGGCAGCCTTCTTCTCATCCCTTGGGACTGAGGCCCAATGCGTGCCACACATTTAGTGTTAAACCATCTGTAATCACAATCATGACACTACAATGGGGGTGTGTTCCTTTTATTGCGCTTATTCCTAGCATGGCCCTGTGCCAGGAAACTTGAAGAAAATTGAATTAAAAGTTCTGCATTCCTGGCCACTACCAAGACCTTTTCTATTCCTTCCCCCGAATGGAAAATGTTTGCTGTATGCAAAGAACCTCCCTTCTGTCTAATTTTAGAAACAGAGGATGTTTGTCCTGGCTTCCAGCTGTCTCATACTCAGTAAGTCTCACAGAGGCAGGCCCTGTGAAAGTTCCAAACTTTTTGGCTTTCTTTCCCTCTCCCCTTTTGAAACCCAGTACGAGAGGCTTATTAAAAAAACCCTCTCATGGGAGCTTTGTGTGAAAGGACATTTGATTATTAGCAATTTAAAACTGGTTGCATATTTATAAAGAAATTGTGTCTTGGCTCCAGCTCCACTAAACTGAAATTAAATTCTGTTTTGTTGTGTTAGCTTTTAAATAGCTGCAATGTGAGTTTCAATAATACTAAGACCATGAACACTCCTAACTGGTATGAATTGGAGAAAATGGATGCTCCATCTACAGTATCTGTCTAAAACAACGAGGAGTCCTTGTGGCACCTTAGAGACTAGCAAATTTATTTGGGCATAAGCTTTCATGGGCTAGAACCCACTTCATCAGATGCATGAAGTGGAAAATACAGTAACAGGTATAAATACACAGCACATGAAAAGATGGATGTTACCTTACCAAGTGGGAGGTCAGTCTAATGAGACAATTCAATTAACAGTAGGATACCAAAGGAGGAAAAATCACTTTTGTAGTGGTAATGAGAGTGGCCCATTTCAAACAGTTGACAAGAAGGTGTGAGTAACAGTAGGGGGAAATTAGTATGGCTACTTACCAATGGACTGGAGATTGAAATCTTCTAGCCATAAGCATAAACCGCTACCAGTATAGCATGGCTGGCCATGCACATTTATCACAGTGGCATGTGAATGCCTACAGAGTTAAGAATTCAGGTTTGCGAAATCTAGATGTATTGAAGTCACAGGCTCAGAAACCACAGGACCTTGTAATCTTCTGAGGCTGATCATTAGCATCTCATGCTATTTACTAATGAGGTGCCTTTCCAGCAATGCCCTGAAACTAGAGGACCTGTCATCTCAGATCAAGCCTTGATACCTCTTTTTGCAGGAGTAGGTTTTTACTCTGGTGGCCAGAAATTTCCCCTCCTGCCCCTGGCGCAGGGCTGCCCAGAGGCAGGGGCAAGTGGGGCAATTTGCCCTAGGCCCCAGAGGGGCCTCCACGAGAGTTTTTTGGGGCCCCTGGAGCGGGGTCCTTCACTCGCTCCGGGGGCCCCGGAAAACTCTTCCGTTCCGGGTCTTCGGCGGCGGGGGGTCCTTGCGCTCCGGGGCGGAAGGACCCCCCGTCGCCGAATTACCGCCGAAGCGGGACCCACCGCCGAAGTGCCGGGTCTTTGGCAGTAATTTGGTGGCGGGGGGGTCCCCGCCGCGGGTCTTCAGGGCACTTCGGCGGCAGGTCCCGGAGCGGAAGGACCCCCCCCCCGCCAAATTACCACCAAAGTGGGAGCCCTCCGCCGCTGAAGACCCCAGGCCCCCTGAATCCTCTGGGTGGCCCTGCCCTGGCGTGGCTGCCTATCTCCACTCCAGAAGAGGCTATATTTATAGTTATGGAGCCAATTACGTCTCAGTTCTAGAGGGGATCCCTCTCCGTTAGAGATAAGTCGCAATTACAGAAGAAGGTTACAGCAGATGCTTACACTGCTCCTGCATGTGCCTATGCTAGGGCTAGAGGGTGCCAGTCTCAGGGCTGGAAATAAAGCATCCTTCATTACCAGTAAAGTCATTTTGTTTTTCATCTTTCTGTAAAAAAACAAAACAAGGAGAGACATTACAGCCTGTCCTAGGTTCTGCTGCTAGCAGCTGGTTACATTGGATGATGTACAGGAGTTCTTTAGCACATTCATTTTTGAGCTCTCTTTGTTCTGTGTTTGTACAGCACCTAGCACAGTGCGGTCCAAGATTAGGCCTCCTAAATCCTTGAGGGGGCCACTTAGGAATCTGGGGCAAAATCAGTACTTGGTCCTGCTAGTGAAGGCAGGGGGCTGGACTCAATGACCTTTCAGGGTCCCTTCCAGTTCTATGAGATAGGTATATCTCAAATTATTATTTATTTAAATGCTGCTGCAATACAAATAATAAACAACAACAACAACAATGGTAATCTGATTCCCAAAAGGAAAAAATTCCAGGTGATCCTGTGATATAAATAGGGAGATTGCTTAGTTCAGTGATTAGAGTGAGGGGTGGGAGCGGGAGCTGCAGGACTCCACAGTTCTGCCACTGACTCGCGGAGTCAGTGAACACCTCTGGCCCTGTTTACACCTCTATAACATGGAGAGCAAAACTACCTTGCAAAAGTGTTTTGAGGATTTGTTGAAATGATTGTTTCTAAAGCACGTTGATGTCCTTGGATGAAAGGCGCCTTCTGTAAGTGCAATGTTTAATTTCCACTGCACCTAACTGAGCCGCAGATTGCAATTTTTCAGGTCAAACTTGAGCCTCCATGCCAGGCACCCCGCCGATCTTGGGTATGGCTGGTCCAGATTCAAACTTTGCAGCCCAGGCCCATCTGTGTTGTTATTGTTTATTTGTATTACAGCAGGGCCTAGGGGCCTTTGTCATCACCAGGGCTTAAATAACTGCATCCATTTGTTTCCTGAGCATTTCTTTTCTCTAGCTCAAAAGGGCCCGTCTGGAGTTCATCTGAAGGTCTGCACTTCCTCAGCGGGACACATGAAAATGGATTAAGCGGCTAGAAGAATGATTAAAACTGAGAGACGCCCACTTGGAATGAGTCGTCCCCAGAAGCCTAGTGAGCCACATTCCTATTGAAATGATGGATATTTATCCTGTTGCTGCTGGCCTCTGCCTGCACAGGGACAGCCTCACTTGTCTGGCATGGGCTTTGAATGCTGCAATTTGGATTAATCAGTGATGGGTATATTACATTATAATAAGCAGGCTCTCCTTGGCAGTACAAATCTGCTATGTGATTCAATAAATACTGTGTCTGTGGTAATGTGAGGAAAAGTCCTTCAGGAATCCCTCATGGCATCATTTTCCCTGCTCCACTCACAGTAGTCAGTTGTCTGTACGTTATACCTTTGCTTCCTTACTGCCAGACTGTTCCACCTTGACATGCTGAATAGTAACCTACTGTGCAGGCAGGAAGCCCCATTGAAACTAATGAGACTGCTCATGGATTTAGGTTTTAAATGTGAGTGGGGTGGCAGAATCTAGCCCCTTATTATTATTATAGCACCCCAAGGTCCTAAACAGGATGGGGACCCACTGTGCTAGACACTGCACAAACATAGGAAAACACAGGCTAGGACTCCAAGGAGCTTTCAGATTAAGATAGGGTGGCCAATCTTCAGCAAGTGTGAAAAATCGGGACGAGGTGGGGGGTAATAGGCATCTATATAAGACAAAGCCCCAAATATCAGGACTGTCCCTATAAAATCAAGATATCTGTCACCCTAGATTAAGAACGTTGACAACTAAAAGCTGAAAAACAGGAGTTACACTTTCTGCCTTTTCCGGTGACTAAATGCACTTTTCATTTCATAGAACGTGGAGATGGTTGGAAAAATGTCTACTCTCTATTTGATGGGAAAAATTGTTGCTTTCTCAGTGTCCTGTAAGTACCATACAGCATGTTTGCCGTGTGGTCTGGCTTGCCTTTCTGCCTGAGAAAGGCCTTTCTCCTGGAAGGAAAAGAAATTCCTAATGGTATATTCTACCTGGTTTTCCTGAAAAACTGAGATGTAAACTCCAGGCCTTGATCACTTGTGGTCCTTAAAACTCTCAGGGCGTTTTCTGCAGGACTAGGGGTGTTGGTTTCAGTATCTTGGACAAATTCCAATATAGGTATAAGGGCTAATTGAAAATTTTCCATCAAACCCACATTTCACAAGCAAAATAGGTTTTCACTAAAGAAATGTGCATTTCATTGAAAAACCAAACCCCCAAACTCTGCAGTTTGGCAATGCTGCCATGGTGCCTCGTAGGAGCTGCAGTTCAACAGCCTCATGCCCCCAGTCTTCTCTATGGGCCAAGTTCCCTGACCAGATTTCAGCTTCCATGAGTCACTATGACCAGGTATGCTGCAGTGACTCTGCAAGAGAGGAGACTGTTGCACACCATGGTAGCTGCAGCCCAGCCAGGAAACCCAAGCCCACAGGAGAGAACAGGGCCTTGGGGCACCTTTACTATGGTTCCCATGAGACACGGTGGCAGCACTTCCAAATAATAATTTCTGGGTTTTGGCCTAAAGTTTTTGATTTTTTCAGCCAAAAAATTTCAGATTTGGATGTTTGGTCACAAAAAGTCAAAATTTTCCACAGAAGAAAAACCCATTTTCTGACCACTCCTAATAGGTCACCACACTCTTCCTACCTCAAGTTCACCTGAAGAATTACATATGGAGGGGCTTCAATGGTGTTCCCAAGAGCAGAATTTGGACCATCGTATTCATCTATTTATGGGATTTTTCTGCACTTCCTTGATTCAGATGTGCACTGTTAAAAAGCAGCTTCATTTTACCCCAGTGGCTGCTTTTCAGTGGCTAGTAAAGATTCTTCTTTCTTCCTTTATTATTAATTAATTATTATGATTATTTTATTATAGCTATGCAGCCCTATCACCTTATGCTGTGAGCTGAGGAGCTTAACAATGTCAGGCTGAGTCAGCATTAAACTTCTAAGGGTACAGCCACACAACCAAAAATAAAAATCCCACAGCCACGAGTCTCAGAGCTCAGGTCAGCTGACTCAGGCTTGCAGGGCTTGACCTGTGGGGCTAAAAATAGCAGCGTAGACATGTGGGCTCAGGCTGGAACCCAAGCTTCGAGACCTTCCCCATCGCTAGGTTTCAAAGACCGGCTCCAGCTTGAGTCCGAATGCCTACATTGGTATTTTTAGCCCTGTAGCATGAGCCCAGTGAGCCTGAGTCAGTTGACGCAGGCTGTGAAACTCGCTGCTGTGGCTCTTTTTTCTGTTGTGTAGATGTACCCTAAGGTGCTACAGCAAATGGTGGTGATGATTCCATAAGCAATATTCTTTCCTATGATTTAGTGCTTAACCAAGGCACCAGCACAGGGCTGTTTTTCAGATGAGCTAACCTGGTCAGTGAAGGTCCCTTTTTTTTGGTAGGAGTTTAGCCCCTCTGTCCTAACCAAATTCCAGTTTGGGGAATAACATTTTGCCTATTCGATTCTGCAGAATCTAGCTGGAAAAGCTATTTGTCCACTTCATATCCTAAGATGCTCTCTACTCTTGTTGTGCATGATTAATTGCTATGCTTCACCCCAGATGTGGCTGCATTTCAGTGATGGATGAAGCATCCCTCTGCAGTTTGAAAAGTTCTGTGGCTTCCTTCTGGATGCAAAATATTATATGAATAAGATTATTATTTTTAACAATAACAATCTGGCTAATTTAAATGCAACAACAGTGCAAACAAAAAAAAATAAACTCAAGCTGTGATGAAACATCACAGGGAGAGAATGACAAACACACCAGCCTTTACCCTGGCAGATTGTTTCCAGGCATTCAGACAAGAAAATAGCACCGTTAGATGCAAAGGTTCAAGAAATTGAAGAAGCAGATGAGAATTAAGTAACAAACTCATCAAGTGTGCAATAAGAATCTTATTTAATATCACAAGCTTCATCTGTTACAAGCTCTGCTCTTGTGTCTGTGATTCTGCACTGGACACCTCTCTCTTCAGTGGCTGTCACCACTGGGGCTGTTTTATGCTCCAGAAATGCCGCCATTGCTGAGATCGGGACTGTTGCAAACTAAGCCTCCTTTTAGGCATCAACTCCCCTCAGTTGGTAGTTAACATTGTAAGGGCCCAGTAGAAAGGAAAAGGAGGCATTGGTCACACTTTTTGGCATGGGCCCGGAAAGTTCCAGGCTGAGCTGGTAAATTTTGCAGCAGCACTGAGTAGTAGTGAAACCCAAGCCTATGAAAGTGTCAGAGCCATCACTAGAAGGGAGGGAGGAGTGTTTGTCTTGCGTCAGTGTTTCACTTAATTCAATATATTAAGCTGCATAAAAATCATTTCCCACTCAGGCAGAGATCTCTGTCTATAGTGCATTCTTCAGATGAGATTAACTGCTAGCGGAAGCACATTCCATTGAGATGTGACAGCTGGGGAGGTGACACATATTCTGCACAACAGGACTGAGAATTAGCCATGTTCACTAATGTAACCGACTTCCTCCCTCGCGTGTTTAATAGCGCTACAGAGTCCACAGCTCACAAATTACCAAATCTGTTAGCATACCAGAGTCCCACGCTGATGTTAATAGGCAAATAAAAAAAACAAACCTCCTGAATAATATAGCTCTATAGTTACCTGCCGTGCTTGATATTATAGTTCTCCCTTGGTATCCAGATGTTCTTTGCAGCCAAAGGATTTTTTTTGATACAACAACGTGTATTTTGTAGAGCCAGACTGCCAGCGTTAGCCCTGATGTACTAACGGAAGTCAAACAGTTTGTAAAGGTATGTCTACACGGCATAGTAAATCCGGAATCATGTCACCCACACTTGCAAACCCTTGTGTTTCCAGGCTCCCACTTGAGCAGCCACACTGCATTGCTATGCATGCCACATACTGGTGCAGCCATACTGTGGTGCGCAGACATGAGTCAGGCGCTGCAGCTTCTGGGGGTGTATCCCAGAGTTCTCATCTCCCTGATTAGCTGTAGCCATTCTAGGACTTGATTCATGGTGTATTGTGGGAGAACTTTTCTGTCCACCCCATGGCTCTCGACCCAAAGTGCTCTTAACCTGCACTTGCAAAGTAAAATATCTACTATAAGTGACTTGGCTGTGTGAAACCTTTTAGTGAGAGAAAAAAAATAAAATTCCAAACCTCGTCCCAAAATAATGGTTGTAATACTCATGGGAGCTACTCTTGGATCATTGTTTAAGAATCTCCTTTTAATGTTAGCCCACTGTGCATTTGATATGAAAATTTTCTATCCGTGCCAGGCCATGGATCCAGAACTGGTGGGTGACCGTTTCTTGCTGTCATTTCCCTAAAGGAGGCTGGCAAAAACAATGTTCCCAAAATAATTGCTGGCTGTGAGACAATGCGCTTCCCAAATTGCACTAGGGCTATCAGTGGGACCCATTGCCCATAGTTTGTCCTCCACAAGAAGCAAATGAGCACACAGGCCACAGAGAGTACTACTGCATCATTACACAGACTTTGGTGGCCACAGAGGCAGGTTCATGGGCACCAACATGGGAGGTACTAGACGGATGCATGTTGCCAGGCTTTTGCAGAGACCAGGACTTCACCTTCATGGACAAGCAAGGACATTATTCCCTCCAGAAGATGAGATTATTATAAATGTAGCCTCTGTCCTCACTGTTATTCAAGAGACCTCCACATACCCTCTTCTGCCATGGTTTATGAAACGGTCCCTTGGCCTCAGAAGGCCTGGCAATGCAAAGTTCAGTTAAATGCTCAGTAGCTGCTGCAGGATGGCCGTAGAATACACATTTGACAGGAGGAAGTCAAGCTGGTGCTACCTTCAGAACTGTTTGGATGCCAATATTGCCAATGTTATCCACCATATTGTGGCCTGATGTGCACTGCACAATTTCTGCAAGGCGAAAGGCGAACCATTTCACCCAGAATGGATCGAGACACTGCTGGATTGGAGCAATGTCACATGCAGACAGAAAGTACACCTATCGTTACTGGAGTGGGATGCCCACATGGGCCTTTTGCACCCACATCATAGGTCTGCATGGTGCTGTAGATGTGGAGAAATGATGTACTACAGTCTTCTCACATTTATGTTATCCCACACATATCCCAGAATTTCTAGGGCCAAAGCAGCTGATGAATTTAATTAAAACGGTTCATGTAACCTTGAGAATTGTTCTTGTTTGCAAACAAAACACTTTGTTATTTAAGAGCATGTTTCAATTAACAAACCTCATTGGCAGACCAGCTGCCAACAAGAGGCAAACGCCATTAAAACAAAATAAGTGCAGAATATACAACCCAAGCACAAAAAAGTGCAAAACTGCCAAACTATATGCAATGCAAATGCTACAGTCTCATGGGACATTATGACCCTTGTGTTTTCCTTACCCTTTCTGGAGCATTTTGCACATATGGGACTTGGTTGCACAGGAGCAGACTGTAGTTCTGTGTACCATGAACTGGTAATGTGATGGGGACTGAACACAGAATGTCCTGCTGCATTTCATCCTTTATTCTTTTCTTTCTCCCACATAGGTTGAGCATCCACTCCCTCAGGTTCCTAGTCCCTCGGTTCTGGCAGGGCCTGCCAAGGAAAGTGAAAGAGCACATTATTGTCTGGCCAAGAGAAAAAACAGGATTTCTACCATTTTTTAGAGGCTGTGTCACTGCAAAGTCACAGGAGGAGACTTGATCATTTGGTTTTATTTTATTCATCCTTTTTCAACTGTCCTATTCAGAAGCTCCAGAAAACCATGACCCAAGCCAAGAAACATTATGGTAAGAAGAATAAAATTAATTAAATTCATATAAAAGTTTCATTAAATTATTTTCCCATGGCCAGGGGGAGGTGTCCTGTGAAGGAATCAGAGGGGTAGCCGTGTTAGTTTGGATCTGTAAAAAGCGACAAAGAGTCCTGTGTCACCTTACAGACTAACAAACGTATTGGAGCATGCGCTTTCGTGGGTGAATACCCACTTCGTCAGACGTATGTGGTGGAAATTTCCAGGGGCAGGTACAAATATGCAGGCAAGAATCAGTCTAGAAGGAAGGAATCTGTTACTAGCTTAGCTTTTACCATCCTTTCAGGCAGGGCAAGCTCTGGAAGACGCTTATCTGAGTGGCAGTGAGGGCTTCTATTGCAGGCCAGCGGAGGAACACCATCCATCTATGCTAAGGAATTTTTGTTGCATCTGGTAACTGAGCAGCACACCTACAAATGGAGGGGCTCATGAGCTACTGAGGCTGCCCTAGTAAGTATGCCTTACCCGGGAATGTAACCAACATTCCTGAGTGAGAAGTTTGCCTGCATCCTCAGTCAGGAATGGGTGAAAATTGGTGGCAAAATCAGTAAGATGCTCATGTAGGATGGAGACATGTACACTGCTGCGATTTGGACTGATAGTCCTGGGCTGCCTGGATATTTCGGCTGTGCTGAGAGGTCATCCCAGTGTGGCTGACTTATAAACAGAACCATACATGCAGAAATATGAATCAGTGCTCAGTAAGGCTAATACCCCAACGTATACTTACAATCGAAAAGTTAGTGTGGAGAGGAAGGGTTACATGCCGAATAGCTGTGTCTGAATGAGGAGGTTGCTTCTGGTTCCTGGAAGTCGAGTGGGTAGTTTGGGGACAGAAGGGCCGGGACCCACAGGCCCAGGGGACTGTGGAATAACACTGACAAACTCTTAGAATCTGAGCATGGCATCCCAGGCTTCTGCCACCACTACACTGCAAAGCTAGTGGGCTTGCACATGTGCTACAGGGGGACACAGACTCGGACCCATACCTCTGGGTGAGTCAGGGTTCCACCTGTGTCAGAAAGCTCTCTGTGTGGACAGTAGGGGGTGTTCGGCTGGAATACAGTCAGAGCCTGGGTTCACTATGCAGCATAGACATACCCTAACAGAATTCATTAATGACTGACGTTTCCACACGATAGGTCTCATCGTCCAAGACTTTGTCTATACAAGATGTTTTGAAAACACCAATACTGATGTAGTCCACCAGCGATAGCAATGATGGGATCCCTAATGTAGCCGAGGCCCCTACTCCCACTAGTGTTGTTAACACCATGTCATTTAGATATGTGCTGAGCAGGGTTGCATGCTATGGTGTTAAAATGCCAGCAGCAGTAGAAGCCCAGCGTGCACCAGAGGTTCCAACATTGCTTCTGCCAGCAGAGCTGTACTGGTGTTAACAGCAGTTGGAACTCTTAATGGAAAAAGTCTGGTGTAGATACAGCAAGGAGGTCAGGGGACGCTGGAAACATTTTACTGATGTGCAACACAAGCGTGCAGGGATCTTTTCACCCATCACTGAAATGCAGCCATCTCTGAATGGGAATGCGGCAGCTGTTAACAGCACACAGCAACATTACACACCATTGAGGAGAGAATACTATAGATTACTGCCACACACTCTACTTGAGGCTACCTGGCAGCTTCAGCTATTGCAAAGTGAAGCTGCCTGCCTTAAAATAGGTCAGACTGAGAAGACACATATTACTTCTGTACTCTGCACTGGCTGCCAGTGCACCTTCTGGTGTAATTCAAGGTACCAGTTACTGTCTACAAACCCCTCAGTTGTCTATTATCCCAGGGCTTGCTTTTCCCCCATTCCTCACGCTGCCCGTGTGCTTGAGAGGTATGCATCAGCTGCCTGTCCTAAAGCTACCGTGTGGGGGTGCCAGGAGAATGGGGAACACCTTCAGGTAGGAATTGACTCCCATTAGAAACACATCTGAGCCGAAGCCTGACCCTGTTCAGATAGATACCCTGCAAAATTGTCTGGTCAGTTTTCCTTCCTGCCCCCGACCTCCTATTTTCGTCCTTGGCTATTATCGTTCTGCTGGCTTCCCTGCGCTGCTCATTGGACTGGGCAGTGCCCGTCTCAGCAGATGCTTGGATGCTCACTCGCAGACTGGGATGTTCCACCTCGCCACGTTTGGATACCCTCGTTGCCCCATTTCTATTTCTGACAAGTGCCAACAAAACCACCCTTTAGCCAAGTTAACTTCAGTTGAATACCTGACTCTTTATTTAGGGCAGGAGAGTCCTGATGCCCTCTGTGAGTAAACCAAGCTCTAACATCAGGGGAGCCAAGCACAGAGCGGGCAACTGCTTTGGTGGCTGGCTCAAGGACCCAGAGAAGACTACGACCTTTATCCATTCCAAAGCAGCGTCACATAAAAGCTGGTAAGGATCATTGTAGTGGACAGGCCCCAACTACATATACACAGGGGTCTCCTAACAAGCAGCAATTCAAAATAACCACAGGTGTTCTGTTGCACAATGCACAGTATGATCAATTCTGCTCAGCTCTGGTGGTCTTGACAAATAACCACAAATGGGGATTCTTTCCTACAGTGCTCAGAATGGATGTATCTGAAGACAATGGACCATTAAAATAATCTGTCAGGTATGCAGCTGGTGTCACATATGCTAGAATCAGAGCCTGGTCTGGCCACTGACCCACATGCAAAGCTGGGTATTTTTATCACTTCCAAGATGGAGCTGGAGGACCTGGTACGTTGCACTGCTGCTCTGCAGAGGCTCAAGAAAATGCCCTGGGTTTGCAGTGTTGAATTTGTGCTTGTTTACACAGGCACAGTCAGGAAAGTTAAGGCGAGCCAATCATAGCGTGAGGAAGTCAACATGTGTAAGTTAAAATGCATTAACTCATTCAGGAGTAAAGTGCTCTTAGTTCACTAATCCTTCTCCAAGGAAGAGAGCTTCTACCTGTTAGTTAATGCGCTTTACCTTATTTACATTGACTTCACACCTTTAACTGATTTGCCTTAACTTTTCTGAGTGTCCCAGGTAAACAAGCTGAAGAGAGCAATGAGACATATGGAGAGGGTGAGGAAATATTGTTATATGTCTAGTTGCCATAAGAAAAGACCATGCAAAGAAGTAATTCTATAAGGAATCAAAGCCATAGAAGAATCACTTTGACAGTACACTCAATGAGGTCTCAATAATTAGCATATGCTAGTTAATTTTCATTGCGCTGTCCATTTGCCAGTACAGTTTTCGTCCAGTCCCATTAAATATTACAGTCTTCAGAACAATGAAGGCTGTGACAGAGATGCCGCAGAAGCTTTAACTTACAACTAGCTTACCTCAGCTGGCAGACAGAGGCACTTGTCTTTTGTGCTTCAGGGGAAGACTTAGACATCTTTTGTTTTTAATGACACATTTTATGATTGGCCATTTATTTAAGTATCTAGAGGTGCATCCATCCCAGGTCATTAGTGATCAAAAGCTGTTGCCATCTGACTGCTGTTTGGTGTCAGTCCAGCTCCCACTGGAAGTGTCCACATCATAAAAAAAACAGCAGCTCCATGAACACCAATTGTAAAGCTTGGTATCAGTCTCCAGAGAGAGGCCATGGCACAAAGAGACCCATGAGAATGAACCACCCTCCATATTTAGAGGCGATTGCTCCAGATCAGGTGCTTTGGCAGGGGCTAGGGTGACCAAATGTCCCAATTTTATAGGGACAGTTCTGATTTTTGGATCTTTTTCTTATATAGGCTCCTATTACCCCCCACCCCCATCCCGATTATTCACACTTGCTGTCTGGTCACCCTAGCGGGGGCAGGGCAAAAAGGATGTCTACAAGAAGGCCGTATTGCTGTCACACATGCTGTAGCTGTTCTGAAGATAAACAGAAAGCTAGTTTCCTGGACCCTCAGCCCACCACCACCACCTGCCTGTCTCTTGACCCATTACAACAGGATTAAAGCTGTGATGTAGTTGAAATCTAACTGTATGCCCACAATAGGGTCAACATCCTGTAGGGTGACCAGATGTCCTGATTTTATAGGGACAGTCCCAATTTTGGGGTCTTTTTCTTAAATAGGCTCCTATTACACCCCACCCGCTGTCCCGATTTTTCACATTTGCTGTCTGGTCACCCTAACATCCTGAAAGTCTGCAGGGACACAGTTAGGCCCCACCCAAAGTTTAACTGGATCTCCTGACTTGGCTATAGTTGTATTTTAGATGGGGCCTGAAGAGAAGATGATTTAAGTTGCTGTGTTCATTAGGTTTGTGCATTAGCAGAAAGGCCTGTTACAGTTTCCAGAGGGTTCCGCTCTTTTATTTAGCATCATGTGGAGGCCATGCTTCTCCTGTGGCCCACAGAACAGGATATTTTGGCAGCAACTGCATTCTGAAGCCCATGGTCCTATTAGAATGACACATCACTTGAGATGCCAAGCAGTCATCTGTGTTCAGTTGTATTACATGAGCCATTAGTAAATGAAATCAAGCCATAACAGAGGCATCTCTGTTACTGTGGCAACAGTGCTGCCAGCTGGAATGAATGGGGCTAACCGATGTGTGTGAAAGAGAGACACACAGATCTGGCAAGCATGAGCATGTGTGTTTGTGAAGTCATATTTAGATAGGCTTGAGACATGCCGGAGGAATGCTGCGGGGTGGCTGTTAAAGTTGTCCGAGGGTGTAAGAGGTGTAAAGGTCGCCCTCCAGAGAAGAAAGCAGGGCTCAGTGAACACTGAGCAGAACAGAGAATTGCTTACTGCTGCTGAGAGAAACCTCTGGGTTCAGCAGTGTTCAGCAGCCAGAATGAAAAGAATACTGATGTACTCAAGCTCACCTTGTGTCGCCACCACCACCGGAGCAGAGTCGGAACGGTCGCTTTAGCTCTGCCCATGCCATACCTGGCCAGTGGCGATAGCAAGACATTTTCCAGAACTGACATGGTTTCCCAGCACTAAATTTACACAGAAAAATTGTGCTGTGGGGGAGGGACAGGGCTGAAAAGATTAAATAAAAAAAAAAACAAACCACCTTCTCTCTCTGTGTTCCAGAAAAGGGTAAGAAAAGAAAACTTTTTGTTTACAGTCATTTTTAATTGTCTTATCCTGATAGAGCTCTTCAGGCATGCATGGTACCACCCTTCACCAGACTTGGAGTCTAGGGAGCACAGTTTCATAACCTAATGACTACATTTGAGCCATCACTTTTGTTCTTTGTTCTCGAGTCTTTGTTTGCCTGGATACTGCAGCAAGCGCCTTTGTTTCTCCCCAGAAGGTCTTGTCTTGTCAGGGCGGGGGGAGGAGCAGCAGAGTAAAAATAGACAAAACCAGGACCATAGATTCAACTGGGAAAACAAATAAATAAGTCACTAGGCCTGGAAGCTTGTCAGATAATCACTGTGAACTCCGCGAGTGGGAGCCTAAACTACCGGATGCCTGTGTGTTTATCAATATTGTGGCAAGGAACAATAAAAAGGAGAAATTTCCTCCAAAGCACAGAGGTGCCGATGGCTGGCGAGTTTCACAGGCATGTCCCCATATCCGCAGCTGCCCCTCACACTCCCCTTCTGCCATATCCAACAAGATGCTTCTCCATTCTGTTTGCTGGAAACGCCAGATATGGGCTGTTCCATCTCTGCTGCCACTTATGAACCTATCACCTCTGTTCGAAAACTGAATGCTGTCAACTTTGTCAGCATGGCTTTCCAGTTCAGCTATTTTTTCAGGTGTTTCAGAGCCAAAAAAATACATGCTGATATAATAATAATTGGAGATATACCAATCTCCTAGAACTGGAAGGGACCTTGAAAGGTCATTGAGTCCAGCCCCCTGCCTTCACTAGCAGGACCAAGTACTGATTTTTGCCCCAGATCCCTAAGTAGTCCCCTCAAGGATTGAACTTACAACCCTGGGTTTAGCAGGCCAATGCTCAAACCACTCAGCTATCCCTCCCCCACTAACATGAACTGTACTGCCTGTTAGAAATGTACTACCAATGCTAAAAGAAGAACAAAGCATCTGAACTCCAGGCCTGGATTTCTCTGTAAACTTCACTGGCCAATTACTGAATTTCATGGAATCTGCATCCCATTGCCAAAAGCAAACTGTTCCATCTGCACCAGTAGACACCATGTAGCACATGGAGCCTTTGACCACTGGACTAAACTGTAAAGATGTAGTGGATCCCGTGTGTCCCTGGAGCACAGCAACTGGTGCACAAGTTCTCAGACACCATACCCTGATCATTTTATCACAGCTTCCAGCTGCAATCATAGTGTTTTCATAATTCACAGCCATATCAGAAATCTCGGCTGAATGACCTCATAGTGTGGCGAGCAACCAGCCATTGTGAGTAGACCAAATTTTCACCAAGCAATCATCTGAACTAGTACATATTCTGTGTCCAGTTCTATCAAATGCAACACAGTAGACTGCAGAGAGATGGCCAAGAATCTGCCTATGCATCCTTATGTGCGGATACATACTTTCTAGAATAATGTTCTATATGTTGCATACCCAGTTAATTGTTTTGCACGATTTACTTCTGCAAGGTTTGGTGGAAGGCCACCCTCAATCCCCACTTTGGAGGCAGTACACAATAATAGCCGGTCTTCTCTAGCAAACATAGATCTCACTGTGACAAGAGCTTGTTAATCCACATGCTTCAGGGCACAAGCAGATCACCGAAAACTGCCAGGGAAACAAGATCCCCTCATTTTCCTATTACACCGATGATAGCCATCTTCTGTATTTGGTATAGCATCGGGACAGGATAGCTATTCCAATGGACCAGAGGCTGTAACTGCAATGCATGTGGGAGACCCACTAATGTCAAGTGGAGCCATGTGGAGGAGTTCCGGTCAGAGATTAGCTTGCTGCAGCAGGCACTCTCTCCCCCCACAAAAGGGTCCAGTTCTTACTATTCTACAGATACTAATATCCCTTGGCAGCCTATGAGAAGTACTTTGCATGGGAGAGGTGCAGATTTGGTTCCCATGGGGCCCGGGACAGCAGCAGCCTGCTTCAATTCTTTGGCACCTCTAGTGACCTCTTTGGATGAGCAAGGAATAATGCTCAACTGCAGAGATTGTCCTACAGACCCCATTTCAGCCAGAGGACATTGGCTGGGCAGGAGGGGAAGAAGTGAGATGATTCTTCTATATAGGACCCTTCTATGAACAGTCAGGCTACACACTCACTGCATCATGGAGGTATTTGATATGCAGGAATTTTAAGTTATTTTTAAAGGGACATTGTCAGATTTAAAATCATGTTGGGTCACAGCGTGTTACCTTTTCTCAGGCAAATGGTCCCACTGGCTCCAGTGGGACTATCCACATGAGCTAGAGGTGCTCATCTGAGCAAGGGCTGCAGACTCAGGCACACAGGTCGGGGTTTTTTTTTCTTTTAAGCAAATGCTCCTACCTGTAACCAAGAGCATCTTCAGATTGTTAAAACTGAGGGAATCTTAAACAGCTAGTTTATGTTTCACCAGTTATGCTGGTTGCTTCCTTTGTGGGGTTTTCTCAGCTCCAAAAATGAAAATAAGCTCCTCAATTTCACTTTTGTTTGTAGTTTTGTTTCCAGTCCAACCTCAGCTTCCCATGCACTAACATGTTAGCTGTTAGGGATGCAAGACTGCCCATGAATGTTTATTTTAAAACTTCTTTCCAAGTGGATTTTATTATTAGGTTTTACAGAAACATTTTTATGGGTCTAGTGTTTTGTAAATTTGACATAACAGCATTCCTTTTGTTTTATTAATTAAATAGCCAGACTAGAACAGTCCCATAGTCCATTTAGTCCAGTGTCCTGCCTCCGACAGTGGCTAATGTTTTAACTGTCAGAGGAAGATAGGTTTCATATTGAACAATCAGGAAGCACCCCCATTTTTAATTTGTATGTACAACTTGATTATTCTAACTCCTACTAAGCAAAGTAAAATTTCTCCAAAGAGTCAGAAGAATCATAGAACTGGAAAGGACCTTGAGAGGTCATCTAGTCCAGTCCCCTGCACTCAAGGCAGGACTAAGTATTATCTAGAGCATCCCTGGCAGGTGTTTGCCTAACCTGCTCTTAAAAGCACCCAGTGATGGAGATTCCACAACCTCCCTAGGCAATTTATTCCAGAGCTGGACAGTTAGGAAGTTTTTCCTAATGTCCAACTTAAACCATCCTTGCTGCAATTTAAGCCCATTGCTTCTTGTCCTATCCTCAGAGGTTAAGAAGAACAATTTTTCTCCCTCCTCCTTGTAACAACCTTTTATGTACTTGAAAACTGTTATGTCCCCTCTCAGTCTTTTCTTCTCTAGACTAAACAAACCCAATTTTTTCCAATCTTCCCTCACAGGTCATGTTTTCAAGACCTTTAATCACTTTTGTTGCTCTTCTCTGGACTTTCTCCAATCTGTCCACATCTTTTCTAAAATGCGGTGCCCAGAACTGGACACAATACTCCAGCTTAGCGCAGAGTAGAGTGGAATAATTACTTCTCATGTCTTACTCACAGGACTGCTGCTAATACAGCCCAGAATGATGTTTGCTTTTTTTGCAACAGCGTTACACTGTTGATTCATATTTAACTTATGATCCACTATGACCCCCAGATCCCTTTCCGCAGTACTCCTTCCTAGGCAGTCATTTCCCATTTTGTATATGTGCAACTGACTGTTCCTTCCTAAGTGGAGCACTTTGCATTTGTCCTTATTGAATTTCATCCTATTTACTTGAGACATTTTCTCCAATTTGTCAAAATGTTTTTGAATTTTAATCCTCTCCGACTCCTCCAAAGCACTTGAAATCCCTCCCAGCTTGGTATCATCCACAAACTTTATAAGTGTACTCTCTATGCCATTGTCTAAATCATTGATGAAGATATTGAACAGAACCAGACCCAGATCCCTGCGGGACCCCACTAGTTATGCCCTTCCAAGCTGACTATGAACCACTGATAACTACTCTCTGAGGATGATTTTCCAAACAGTTATGCACCCACCTCATAGTAGCTTATCATAGAGATTTCACAGTGGCTTTCCAAAGCTGTTTTCTTCCAAACAACCAGCTCCTCTGCACAGCTTCATGGTATCCAGACTAATTAAATACAGGTGCAAGCTAAAACACTGGTTGCAACAATCTGACATTGTTGCCAGGCACATCTAGGCAACAGAAATACAGCAACTCATATGGACTCCAATTTAGCCCATGTTCATACACTCAGATAATTAACCTGCTTAGTAATTGTATTAACAGGTTGCACACATCATCTAATTATCAGTGTAAAATAGTTCTGTACTGCCACAAGGCAAGTTTTTTTCTGACCCCAGTTGTGATTAACTTATGTCCTGAGCCAGGAGGAAATGCAAGGCCTTGTAATTTTATCTTGTAACTGCACATGCTATTCTTATGCACATCCGTGTCCCAAGCCTTTTTTATATCTCACTAGGCCAGTCACACATGACAGAACGTCTTAGGAGTTATTAAAAGCTTTGCCAAGTTCAGACCCTTCTACTCCTCTCACATTCCAGGCTCTGTTTTCTTTTCCTCTGACTTCCTTCTAATTGAAAGCAGCTTTAGCCCCTGGAAGACAGTTCCGAAAGGGCAGGAATAATTGTATGTGCCTGTACCTGAAAGGATCATTGGTGCCAGCTGGCAAAGGGTTCGCTGCTCTGTGTCAGCAACTCTTGTCAGGCCTGACAAACTCACTACACCTAACACATAGTATTTATCTATAAAGTGCCACATGAGATCTAAAGTGAAAGCCAGGATCACGCTGATCATTCATGTCATTGTGAAATGTATGTCCTGATGGTATTTAAAAAGTTATGTCTGTGAACTGAAAATATGGCCTTATAGTGTGTGTCAAGGTGTTACTCCACAGCAGAGGTGAAAAACTGGTCTCCTGACAGACCAGAGATGTTTAGCCATCTATCTGATGAAATGTCAGTTAGTATCTCCTTCACAATCACTAGTCTGAGCTAAATGCAGATGAGCTTTAACATGAAGAGAAGAACAGGAAGGGGTGGAGGACCTTTGTCTTGAGGGTGCACTTCAAGGGTTGGTAAGATTATAATTGGGGGACAGGGACAGCACCCTGTTATCCTGCACCTGAAGAAGCAATCATCTTCATCTTACATCTGTGAAAATGGGATCCCAACCTGTCCTGGTTGGAAATGGTGCAAGAAAGCTCTGGGTGAGATCAGACTGCTGTCAGACAGATGGTTAGTCTGTTGAAGTGGAGTTTAGTCTACAGGAAGCCTGCTATACTTTTATTTTATATGCAACCATTTCTAGTTCCACTTATTATCCTTACTCACAATCTCTTAAATCCTTGTCTTTGATGATAAAGGTATGATGAGGCAGCAAAGAATCCTGTGGCACCTTATAGACTAACAGACATTTTGCAGCATGAGCTTTCGTGGGTGAATACCCACTTCTTCGGATGCAAGTAGTGGAAATTTCCAGGGGCAGGTTTATATATGCAAGCAAGAAGCAAGCTAGAGATAATGAAGTTAGTTCAATCAGGGAGGATGTGGCCCTGTTCTAGCAGTTGAGTGAAAACCAAGAGAGGAGAAACTGGTTCTGTAATTGGCAAGCCATTCACAGTCTTTGTTTAATCCTGAGCTGATGGTGTCAAATTTGCAGATGAACTGGAGCTCAGCAGTTTCTCTTTGAAGTCTGGTCCTGAAGTTTTTTTGCTGCAGGATGGCCACCTTAAGATCTGCTATTGAGTGGCCAGGGAGGTTGAAGTGCTCTCCTACAGGTTTTTGTATATTGCCATTCCTAATATCTGATTTGTGTCCATTTATCCTTTTCCTCAGAGACTGTCCAGTTTGGCCGATGTACATAGCAGAGGGGCATTGCTGGCATATGATGGCGTGTATAACATTGGTGGACGTGCAGGTGAATGAACCAGTGATGGTGTGGCTGATCTGGTTAGGTCCTGTGATGATGTCGCTGGTGTAGATATGTGGGCAGAGTTGGCATCAAGGTTTGTTGCATGGATTGGTTCCTGAGTTAGAGTTACTATGGTGCGGTGTGCAGTTACTGGTGAGAATATGCTTTGGTTGGCAGGTTGTCTGTGGGCAAGGACTGGCCTGCCACCCAAGGCCTGTGAGAGTGTGGGATCATTGTCCAGGATGGGTTGTAGATCCCTGATGATGCGCTGGAGGGGTTTTAGCTGGGAACTGTATGTGATGGCCAGTGGAGTCCTGTTGGTTTCTTTCTTGGGTTTGTCTTGCAGTAGGAGGCTTCTGGGTACACGTCTGGCTCTGTTGATCTGTTCCTTATTTCCTCGTGTGGGTACTGTAATTTTGAGAATGCTTGGTGGAGATTTTGTAGGTGTTGGTCCCTGTCTGTGGGGTTAGAGCAAGGTATGATGGTTTCACTGCATGTATGCCTCAGTGCTGTGTTGTGATAAAAGACCTGATTCTGAGTTGTGCCAGTCAAGCTGTGTGTGCGCTGTTCCTCCAGGGACAGCAAACCTGGTGATTTCAGTGAGTGTCCAGTAACAGGGGCTGGGTACTACAGGGTGATGCCTTCAAAGGGCCTTGGAGACTGGGGTACCTATTATTACCTACAAGGCAATGTAAGGGCTGGCAGAGCCCTGAGGAGATCGTTTGGGTGGCTAACAGGCTGGTGGAGTCAGGGACCTGACTCCCAACTAAGCACAAGCAAATCTCTCTCTCATAGACGTGCAGGTAATAAGATGACTCAGTCTTGGGCACCCTGAGAAGCCATCAGAGTGCTCCAGGCCACTGTACTGTCACCAGTGGGAGAAAACAGAAGGTCCTTGACATTTCTGGTGGAATCCCCCTTGTTGTAGTTTGGTGGCTTTGGCCCCTGCATCTTCATGTCCTCCCAGCCCGTGCTCAGGCACAGTTTCCGTTGTCCCTCTGTTTCTCCCTGCTCTCATCTTGTTTCCATGTTGTCTGAGTTTCTTTCTCCAATTTTTGGCTCTTTTTCTTCTTTTGCTCCCCATCCTCCACTGACTGCTTCTAGCCCCGACTCCCTCGCTCACCTGGGGCCATGTGCTGCTAGGAATGCCAACTTTCTAGTCGCACAAAACTGAACACCCTAGCCCTGCCCCTTCCCAAGGCCACGCCCCTTCCCCACCCCTTCCATGAGGCCCCACCCCACTCACTACATTCCCCCTCCCTCAGTGGTTCGCTCTCCCCCACCTCCACTCACTTTCACTGGACTAGGGCTGGGGATTGGGGTGTGGGAGGGGGCTCTGGGCTGGGGCAGGGAATTGGGGTGCAGGAGGGGTGAGGGCTCTGGCTGGGGGTGTGGGCTCTGGGGTGGAGCCGGGGATGAGGGGTTTGGGGTACAGGAGGGGGCTCCAAACTGTGGGGTGGGGCTGAGGGATTCGGATTGTGGGAGGGGGCTGTGGGTTGAGGCAGGGGGTTGGGGTGTGGGAGGTGGTGAGGGCTCTGGGGTGGGGCCAGGGCTGAGAGGTTTGGGGTAGGGTGACCAAATGTCCCGATTTTATAGGGACAGTCCCGCTATTTGGGGCTTTTTTTTTATATGGGCTCCTATTACCCCCCACCCTCATCCTGATTTTTCACACTTGCTGTCTGGTCACCCTAGTTTGGGGTGCAGGAGGGTGCTCCAGGTTTGGGGGGCTCAGGGCTGGGCAGGGGGTTGGGGCTCGGGGTTGGGGCATGGGCTTACCTCAGGCAGCTCCCAGTCAGCGGTGCAGCGGGGGGCACTAAGGCAGGCTGCCTACCTGTCCTAGCACCACGCTGCACGTGCCCCGGAAGCAGCCAGCAGGTCTGGGTCCTAGGCGGGGGGGCAGGAGATTCCACACGGTGCTCTCACGCACAAGCACCGACCCCCCCCCCCAGCTCCCACTGGAGTGCAGAACTGGTGCATGAGGCGGGGGCACCACACAGAGCCCCCTTGCCTCCGTGCTTAGGAGCCAGACCTGCTGGCCGCTTACAGGGTGCAATGCGGTGCCAGCCAGGACAGGTAGGGACTAACTTGCCTTAGCACCACAGCACCGCCGACCGGACTTTTAATGCCCCAGTCGGTGGTGCTGACTGGAGCCGCCAGGGTCCCTTTTCAACCGCGTGTTCCGATCGAAAACCAGACACCTGGTCACCCTATGAGTGCTGCCCACTGTGGACTATCCAACAGCGGCTCCACGGGGAGGTCACTCAGCATGCATGTGCTCCTGTGACTGGGCAGTGGGCTGAAGTGAAGCAGAGCTTGGGCCAGCAGATTGAGCCTGAGCCTGGTACCCATGAGGTGCTGCTGGTGGCTGTTGTGTATTTGGTTGTCATGGTTTTTGTTGCTATGGCAACTGAGTTAGATTATTATGGGTTAGCTCAGCTGGTTTCAACCGGCTGAGTGAGCTCTCTGTATATCTGTAAATAAAATGGAGGTTTTGGTTAGCTGCCTGCTCTCTGGCCTCAAGTGATTGCTTCCTACACCGGCTGTCCCAAGGATATAACAGTGGCCACAGTGCTAGGCGCTGTCACAGTGTAACACATCCCTGTGCTGCAGACAGACACAATTACTAGATAAACCTCACACCTGCAGAGGTAGGACAAGAAAACTGACCTTCAACTCCAAAAGGTCTGTACATTTAGTCCCCTAAGCAACCTACTAATGTTGTTAGTTATTTATGGGCCAGCCACCAGAAGAAACCATGTCTCCCCTCCCCCCGCCCCATACCCAGTATACATTAGAGCAGGAGCAAGACCTGCCACGTAACCCACATGGTAGGGCATGTTCACAATGGGCCTGGATTAAATCCAGTATCAGTCAGTTTTCCTCTTCCCTCACTGCTACTTTTCTGCCCTGTACCAACTCTGTCCCCCTATAAGTCCCACAGAGACATGCAGGCACAGCCTGTCCCACATTCCGCTCTGCATCCAGCTCCTGGGGGTTCCTCTTGGCATCCAGCCTCTCTGCGGTTCTTGGTTAGCTGTGAGGCTGATGCTTCCCAATAGAATCTGGCCACCTCGTGGTTCAGAACCCTTCCCCTGACCTGGCTAAGGAAAGGGATATGCAATGGGGAGGGAGCGCATGGGAGTTGTAGTTCCTTGCTTAGCCGATCTAGCGCACATCAGTGGCCCAGTACTATAGGTGGGCACTGCAAAGCACATCTTTCATTCTGCTCACTAAAAGCAGAGGTTCCATGACATCCAGGTCACTCTGGCCCCGATCCCACTGAAGCCAATGGGAGGAGTTTTGCCATTGACTTTGACGGGACTGAGATTTGGCCCTATTAGTCGGTTCCACTGTAAAGTCATTGAACCCCAAATTCACTCAGCTCCATTGGCCTGCACTTAACTCCCCCACAGCATTCACTGTCTATTCCACCAAGCTTTCCCCTTGGGGCGGAGGCCTGCGTACCGCAAAACCATCCTCAAGAAGCCACCACTAAGCCAGCATCAACATTGCACATCTGCCCCCTTTAAAATGATGCCCTGACCCAACCACCAGATGTTGTTAGCAAGTGGAGAGCATGCCAATTCCAGCCCTAACTGCAGCTTTTTTAGATGGCTCTGTTTTCATTTCAGAGGAGGTTGGTTTAACTCTCGCATACATCACTGACAGGACTTTTAAACAAGAAATATTTGTATGTATTTTGGGGAAAAAATGCATGAGAAGAAAGGGCCTCCAAGCTTTCTGAATTCCCACAGACCATCCAAAGTGAACCATAGGGCGTCGGCAGTTGTCTCTGGAGGGATCATTTCCCTTAGAATCAGAACCTGAAAATCACTCCTAACTTCAACACAACCTATTTATTGGCAGTACCTGGGGGAACTGCTGACTGAGAGAAAGACAAGGGGCTTTGGCTTTAGGGCGTGTACTTCTAAAAAAGCCAAAAGTTGCATCTGGATGGCATGGGAAGGGTAGAGCGGGGAGTGGGGAGGAGAGGAAGAAGGTAAGAGAACATCTTGCACGTTCAGATGTTCAATGGCTGTTCATTGTCTACCCCCTCACCTGCGTGTGGGAGCTTTAGTCCTCCCTGCAGCAAATACCTTGGGTAAGTAGCATAAGCCTCAGCAGACTGCAGTTCCAAGAGCATTTACAGCTCTTATTTCTTTCTATATCTTCCTCCATTTGGTTCACTTCTGAAACATCTTATTTTAAAGTCAAGATTACAAATAGAACATATCGGTCGTTCTCATAATTAAAGCTATTGTAGGCCGCCCACAAGGAGTTACCTCCCTTCAGGAGATCTGCTAGAGTGGGAACAATCACGTCAGCACCATGCAGAGCCAAACACAGGAGAACTTTCTTTCCCACTCCCTTTTTGTAATGCACAGATGTAGTGCTGGTGACAGGTGTTGCACTGACAGTACCAGAGAGTAATGTCCTTTGTTAGCCCTAGAGTTGCTCTTTACTAAGGAGAGACACACACCGCGTTCTTTCACTCTCTCTTCCTCAGACCTTAATTTTGTTCCTTCTTATTTTCTTTTGAAAAGGGAGGATCTTGTTGCTTTCTGTGTATAACAGAATATTATATAGAAATCTATAATAATATATAGAGAAATACAGTAGAATTCCAGTTATCCAAATTCCCTTTATCCAAAGTAATCCTAGTTACCCAAATCCGCGGTGTGTTGCCCACATTGGCTAAGGGACACTTCCATTTATCTACATGCCCAGTTATCCAAAAGTTCTGGATCGCCCCCAGGCCCATCGGATAAACAGGAGTGTGCTGTATATAACAAGAGGGGAATTCAGAGATTCCAAGTCTACCATTCAAATCAGCATTCAAAGCACGTTAGTGAAGCAGTGTGATCTAATGGATAAGACAAATTGAACTGGGAATCAAGAGACCTATTTTTTCCACCACTTTACCACTGGCCTGCTGTGTGACCTGGGGCAAGTCATTTCACCTCGCTGAACCTCTGTGTCACCTTCCACTCTTTGTCTGAGATTGTAAGCGCTTAGGGGCAAGGCATCTCTGTGTGTGTTTGTACAGCTCCTAGCACAATGGGGTTCTGATCTCAGTTAGGGCCTCTAGGCATTACTGAAATAAACTACAGAAGACGGGACAAAGCACTAGAAAATTAAAAGCATCAATTGTGTCCTGGCAAAGGTGACAGGGTTATGGAATAGATCAGTGGTGTCCCACCTTATTACACAGGAGGGCCACATAAACCTAAGCGCAACCTTGAGTGGGCCAAACAGATTCTACCTATTTTACTAAGATTTAAAGTCACCTGTATTGATTTATATTTATATTTAACTGAAGCCTGGCTGGGACTGACAGCCGAAGCCCAGCTGCCTGGGGTTGACAGCCAGAGCCCCATGAAATACTCTGGTGGGCCATGTACAGCCCGTGGGCCATAGGCTGGGCACCCTGGATGAGATGATGCAAGAGGCTGATAGGTACCTCCTCAGATGTTTTCTCCAAACCTTCCCATGATGGAATTTCAGCACATGCCTCTTAAGAAACTGCTCCATAATGAGCACAACTTTGAAAATGTTTCTTCTGGGGCCAACCTGACCTTCCACATTTCCCCATCACTAATGGAAACCTACCTCAACTTGCACTCTCTGGGCCCTTGCTAGGAACTCACACCAAACATTGTCCGGAGTTGAGGTTTGTGTTCCCCAACCCCGTTGTTTGTCCCCTCTGCACAGCTGGGTTCTGACTGAGACCAGAAGCAGAAGAGCCAGGACACTACCAGGAAGGCTTTTGCTCCCACCATAGTTCCAGTAGAGCTGGCTGAAATTCTCATTTTAAATATTTTTTGACCAAAAAACCCCACCAAATTTCTGGAGGAAGTGTCAGGTTTTAATTACATTTTTTTCAGATATTTCCATAACTTTGTTTCTGTTTTCAGTAGTCTGGTTGTTGTGGGAGGCAGCCATCATTTTGTGTTCGGTTCAAAAGTAGCCTACCCCACTGGTGAGAGATACCATGCTTTTATGGAAACTTTGCTTCTTTTTCCTTGACTTAAAATTAAACAGTCAGACACATAGACAGTACGGCCCACAGCCTCAAAGGGGTTTAGGCATCTAACTCCCACTGAAATCAATGGGAGTTAGGAACCTAAATACCTTTGAGGACCTGGGCCTAGCTACCTGCTGAATGAGTGAGCGCCTGTGTGTGTAACACCAGTTCACGTCCCCATGCCTCTCTAGTGGCCCTCAGTTGAAGCACTTACTGGGAAGATTAAAGGGGAACATCTTGCAGGCTCATGTGAGACCAAGGGAAGTCCATTCATCTCCATTCACAAGAGTCACTGGCATGCCACATGTACCGAGATACTGTAAAGCTGTGTAAGGAGAATACCACTGTGGAGCCCACAGTATCCCATGGGTAAAGGTCTGTGATGGGGTGAACTCACCCCGCACTGGACGGGGAAGGGTTAACTCCTCACTGTGGGTAGAGGAGCCATGCCCCCACATCCCTACCGGGCATGATACAGGTGTAGCAGCAGTACAAGAGGGAGCAGCCCAGCTCGATCTGAGCTGACCCATAGGTGCCGACTCCGTGGGTGCTCTGAGGCTGGAGCACCCACGGGGAAAAATAAGTGGGTGCTCTGCACCCACCGGCAGCCAACCTCCCCTCCCCGTCTCACCTCACCTGCGCCTCCGCCTCCTCCACTGAGCATGCCGCGTCCCCACTCCTCCCAGCACTTGCTGCCACCAAACAGCTGTAGCAAGCTCCTGGAGGGAGTGGCGAGGAGCGGGAACATGGCATGCTCAGGGGATGAGGCAGGGAAGAGGCAGGGCCAGGGAGGGGATTTGGGGAAGGAGTTGGAATAGGGGCAGAGAGAGGGCGGAGTTGGGGCGGGGACTTTGGGGAAGGGGTTGGAATGGGGGCGGGAGGGGGCAGGGCAGGAGTGGAGTCGGGGCAGGGCTGGAGGTAGATGTGGGGGTCGAGTACCCACCAGCACCAGTAGAAGTCAGTGCCTATGGGCTGACCGCCGGATAGGAAGGATGCTCTTTGCTGGCTCCTGCCCAGGAACCACTGGAGCCCCAGGACTGCGGACGCCAGAGGCACCGAGACCCACACGGATGCCCAGTTACCTGTGGACACCTCAGGGAGGTCTGAGCTACAGGGAGTTGCACCGGCCGAAGAACCCAGAGACCCCAAAGATGCCCAGATCACAGACTGGCATGACAAGGTAGGAAGTAGTGCTGGGGGGACAAGCCATTGTCCTGAGGCCGGTCAGCGTGTTGCGGATGGATCCCAGCGGTGGGCTCACTCGCCACTGCAAGGTCCCTGAGCTGGGACCCGGTGGAGCAGGGAGGGCCTGGGTCCCTCTACCTGGCCGCCACCCCTTCTCCCCTGGGTGGCGGCCCACACCTCCCCCATCCCAAGCAGCAGCTTGACCATACAGCCCCACTTGGAGGGCAACTTTATTGACTTTGGCTGCTAGGCCCTACAGTCCCACCCAGAGGGCTACCCTAATTGACTCTGGCCACTAGGCCCTACAGCCACGCCTGGAGGGGTTTCTCCATCGACTCGGGCCGCTAGACCTGGCTGCCAGAGAACCCAGTGGATCATTAATGACTGTGGCCACTAGCCCTTACTGCCCTGTAGCCCCAGGGTATCTCTATTGACTTTGGCCATTGGGTCTTGCAAACCCCAGGGTACCCCTATGGACTCTGGCCGCTAGACCTTGCTGCCTGGCAGGGAAGGGCTACCCCCCTGGGCGTGGGTCATGTGACCCTATTGCTCTGTGGAGCAAGGTGATTCCATGGACTCCAGCCCGTGGGCCTTAAAGCCGTGCAGATCAGGGCATTTCTATGGACTCCTGCCCTTAGGTCTCATGGTCTGGAGACTGAGGGCCGCTTGAAGGACAGAGTGAACTCAAGCCAGTTGATTCTCAAAACCTGTGATGCAAAAATAGTCCCCCTGAGGGTGGAGGGAGAAGTGTAAGTCTGAAGATAAAAACCTGCCTGTAGAAAATAGACACACCCACACACATCAGCGGGTTGCTCAGAACAATAAAAAAGACTAAAATAACCCCACCTTGTAACTTGTGGAGCCTGGTGTTCAGAGAGCTATGCACCAGCTGGGATTGCTCAGCCCTGCAGCGTCTGGGCTGCAAGCATAGTGCCTCAGTGCATCTTGAGCTAGGAAAAGGCGAGAGCGCAGCTGCGGCAGCCATTTGGCCTAAGGGAAGGTCTCATATTTTCCTGCACCAGGTGTTGCCAAAGTGCAGCTCACAAGCAAAACGCAGCCTGTGTTCTACATGTGGCCACCACAGCTTTGTCACGGAACATGGCCTGTGGGAGACGACAGGTCCTGACATGCAGTACTGCCAACTCCAGGACTTTAAACAAAAATTTGGAGTTTGGCTTAAAAATCCCAACATTAGAAAAACTTTTGGGGGCTGTATTTGATTTCTGGTTTGAGCCCTTAGGTGTCCCATTGCAAGCTTTTTCTAGCTTTCATGACTGTAGAAAACTTTCTTTTTTAAAGAAAATGAAACATGAGCGTCTCACATAGTCACATGACCCCAGGACCTGGGGCTTTAAGAAATGCACCAAATAAATAGAGTGTGCTTTGCACTGCAATGGTGAGGGCTGGCAACACTGACAACACAATGCTTCAGCAGGACTGGAACAGATGAGGCTGTGTGCAGCTCCAAATGATGTAACCAGAAGGCTTCCAGGAAGCTGCCAGCATGACCATTAGTTGGGCAAACCTGCCTACCTGCAGGGGAAGGACACCACTCTCCAGCCTACTCAGAAGTAACATTGGATCACCAGCGCTGCAATCGCTACACCCCAACCTGGCCAGGTGTACAGCCAGCGCTGCAGCCAGGGAGTTGCAGCGCTGGATGTGCCTTGCAGGTGTGGACGGTGACTAATTGCAGCACTGGAAAGCCTCTACCAGCGCTGCAACTTGCAAGTGTAGCCAAGCCCCTAGTCAGGATATGAGCTGGGGCCTTGCCGGTGCCACACTCCAATGCCAGCCCCTAAACCATCCATCCCCATCTCTTTCTTTTATAAGGACTTAAAATACCAAACTCATGTGCTCTCTCTTTGGAGGGTCACTCCTGTTAGCTGGCCACTCCAAAGGTGTTCTCTGGGCAATCCTAGGCCATTAGATTGTGCACTCAAAACTGATATGGGGGGATTTGATGCGGGGGAGGGAAAGAAGAGAATGGAGGTTGATGAGAGGGGCATGTGGAACATAGGAGGGAGAGCAGCTGACTAGATAGAGAATAGGAAAGGGGGAAGAGAAGAGGGAAGACAGGCAATACACTGTTAGAATGAGAAATTCAGTCTCTCCCTTCCCCGAACTGGCAAGGGCCCTCTGCCACTTTCCAGACATCTGGGAGCTTGTGTAAAGCAGATGTGGTTCATGCATTCCTGAGG
Organism: Mauremys mutica; assembly: GCF_020497125.1. NCBI lineage: Eukaryota > Metazoa > Chordata > Testudines > Geoemydidae > Mauremys > Mauremys mutica. Next base: position 156,887,488 of record NC_059074.1, on the reverse strand, counting down.
AGACTAGGACTCCTCTTAGTCCAGAACTATGAGTTTATCTCAGCCAGGTGAATTCCATCATCATTTCTTTCAGCCCAGGCCCAGAGTAAGGGATGAATGTTTCAGATCACAATGCCTTGGTAGATATTTTTCATGGATTGATACAAATGAAGCATTGCCACCTCTTGGCTTTACTGTGCAACAGCAGACATCTGGGAGTAGGTGTGCTTTAAGCCAGCAGGGATTATGGATCACTGAAAACACATCATGGGTCAAAAATGACACGGGCTGGTGGACATATGATTCAATTGCAGATGGGTCAAAATGCCCAAGTTTCTCCTACTCAGCTGGAAAAGCGATTATTTTTAACATGTGCTTTTCTAGTTTTTTGCTGTGTTTTTTTTGGTGGGTTGGGGGTGGAGATGGTGAAGGGTGTGACCAAGTTTCTTCCACCCTGGGCCAGGCCCCTGCACTCCCTCAAGCCTCCGGTCTGCAATAAGTGTTCCACCTCATCAGCCCAGTCATAAGAGGCTCAGCCCCAGACAGTCTGCCCTTGCCAGGATTGACCCAAACAAGCTGCCGCACAGGTGGATTAAGGTTCTGTTCCTTTGGCGGGCTTCTGTTAAACTGTAGCCCCAACTAGGTTTACAGGCTAATGTGGAGAAATAATCCCACCAAAGGTGAGTCAGCAGCATCAGGTCCACCCTTCAGGCAGGGTCCAGCAGGCAGCAGTCACCCAGGACCCCCCTTCCTTTAGCCAGCCATGTCTCCAGAAGCAGAAAACTAGTGGTCTAGTCCCCCATCAACTTTGCTATTTCCCCCCCTTTTTCAGCTCCTCCCTCCAGCTCTGTGTGGCAGGGTGGGGCCACCTGTGCCCTCATTAACCCTGTGTTACCCAGTGTGGGGTTTATATACTCCAGCACGGTGGGGGAGTTGTGAAAGGTGCGATGGCACATTATTAGGCGGCCTGGGGAAGGAATACCACACTTCAAGCCAGACTTGCTGGTTCAAAACCGAAGAGCGTAACTGACGTGTTACCCCAGCGCTGGTCACACATACCAGGAACCAAAAGGTTAAGTTATAAGGCTTTGCCAAGCTTGCTAAAGTCCTGCTATGGGAGGTGCCTTAGGAGCCCTAACCCCTCCACCAAACAGTTACGTGTCCTCCCTACTGTACAGATCACAAAACTGAGACACCGAGGTTATGGCCTTGTCCCATGTCACCACGTGGCAGAGTCAGGACTAGCGCTCAGATCTCCCAACGCCTATGCCGACGCTGTCCGCTAGGTTTTAAACACCCTAACAGCACCTTAATGAAAAGGTCTGAATGTTAAAATAATCTGAAACCCCCTACACTGACACCACAGTTCTAAGAGTGTTTTCTTCCTTGCTGTGGCTGAAGGCTTTTGGGTGGGGCCACTACCCAAATCTGCTCAGCCCCCGCCCCCCATCCCTTTCTCTGTGCACGCATGGGCCTAGGAGCTGCCCGCACTCCGCCCTTCTGAAAAGCAAAGTCAAGGCCCAGCGCTTTCCGATGGCAGCGTGATGCCCACAGTCACGGCACTACTGACAAGCCATCCGAGCTCCCATCTCCCCACTCCAACCACGTGCCGAAGGGAGAGGGGTTTCTGGGATAAGAGTGATTGCAAGCTGCACAATGCCATTCCTCGCCAGGTACAACAGCTGTGCCGGAGACACAAGTGACTGATGACATTTCATCTAACAGTGGCTTGAGTGAAAGCATTAAAGGCACTGTAGCCCATGCCTCAACCAAGGCATGAGGTGCCTCTATGCCACAATGCTTCGACAGTCATGTCTACACACCAGCCCCTGAGGAATCTGCACTTGGGAGTCAGTGTGAGCAGAGATGCTGGAGCAGTTGGTTCCTCCATGGGTAATTACAAGTGACAAGCTAAACATCACCTTGTTAGCTTCAATTTCCAAGTAAGATGCTGTTGACCAAGAGAGTCAGGGCTCTCTAGACCATTCTACACTCTCAGCTTTCAGAATTAGCCTGACTCAAGGCTCAGACAAAGGCAGCCCAATACAAATAAGCCCTGCAGTTCCACTGGGGGGGGGGGAAGAGTGATTAACACTTCCTAGTTATATCACTTAGCGCAGCACCCATATTCTCACAAGATTTTAACATATATCACAGGCTAACCTGCTAGCTTCTCCCCCTTCTCTCTTACACTCTGAATGAGTGCCTGGTGCCAATCTCAGGACTGTTCAAGAGGAGGGGTTTAAAACCATTTGTTTCAGCTTTCTAACTAGGGAGGGGGGTTAAGAGCGACTGTGAAATTTGCCTGTTAGTGGAAATGTAGAGCAATACCCTCAGTTTGCAGGAACTTACTCTATAAGTCTTCCAGAATACTCGGCCAGAATTTAACAAGGTGCATGAGGTGTTCAGGCAGTTTGGAGATTTGAGAGAGACAGAGGGCTGGAATGTCCCTTTGGAGAATGCAGAGGATTGAAGCAAACTACAGGTAGGCATGTTTTCTGCCCTCCAGCTGCCGCCTGCTCAAAACTGCAGCCTGGGCATCAGATTTGTAAGTAGCACTTTGCATTTTCAATTTCCAGCATTACCAATCCAACCTGAGTCAACCCCTCCCCTCCTTCAAAACAATCATGATGGAAAAATCTCTCACAATGTAGTAAAATATAGATTTAAGGTTTTTTATTTGCCATCTGGTTTGAGCCTTTAGGGTGCACTTCACATCCATTTCAAAGCTCCTCTCTACAACTATGAGGTCAGGAAACTTTTTTTTTAAATGAAAGCTGAGATTCTCACCTGTCTCCAGGAGCTATGGTTATAGATAGAGCATCAAATATCCCCAGACTTGTGCTAAAGAGTTGGCAATACTGATATATTAGTAATTCTCAGGGCCTGCATGATGTAAAGTATTGTTATTCCAGAGTTCACTATATGGTGTGTTACACAGTCTTACAAGTTTCTTCTTAGCATGCAAACAAGTTTGCAGTTGTTGGAATAAATGCTGTGTTAATTTTCTGATACAATTTTTTTTGGGGACCTTGGCAAGGAGCAAGGGAGTTTGAGCTCTCAGTGTTTCGAACTAGAGTCAGTCCTTGAGGCAGAATTGCTCTCAGGGAACTGAGTATTGGTGTTTTGGCCAAGAGCCCTAAAAGGCAACTGCGTGCATGCTGTTTATGATCACCTCTGTTCAAGGACTGGTGTATATCAAACAAGTTGTACTAAGGATACCCAGACTCTACATCACTGATTTCTCCTCCAGTGGGAGCACTTGGTAGAGCAACAGTATTTTTACCACCATTGCACAGATGGGGAAAGAGAAGGGCTAAGGGGTTTGTGTAAGGGCATGGTGATCTAATGGATTGAGGTTGGAGCTAGGAGTCAGGAGATTGGGCAATCATCCTACTCCCAATGCTGACCACCTGCGAGACCCTGATCACTGGTGCCTCGTCAGCACAGTGAGGCTAATTCTGCTTACATACTGCAAATGGGTTGTGTGCGTATGTACAGAGGGGAAGTGAGAGGACAGACAGATGTGAACATGTTAGAGTATGTGGTCTACAAAGGAGCGCTTGGTTATCCATGGTTTCTCCTTGTCCAAAGCAGAGATCAGAGACAGGGGTATAAAGAGGGGCTTGACAGGAGCGGCAACACATTGGGAAACAGCTCCAGTGGCAGTTCCTTTGATTAGGATTTTTCCAGACAAACAATGCTGGGAGGTTGTGAGTGCAGTAGCCATTGTCCCTGACCGTGGGTGAATGAAAGCTCTAATCCCCACAACCCAGACATCTGGCAGCCAAGATCCCTACAGGTTTGGCTTTGGTTTGCCTCCCAGATGAAGTCTAATTTCCCTTTAATGTAAGCTCTTCCCCACCCCCCAGTTTAGGGTCCGGTTGTCCTCTTACTTACACCCAGTGTTACTCCCAATACTGGTGTATCTGGGAACAGAATCAGGCCCTTAATAAGCGGGTGTTCACCGCAGGACAGGTCCCGACCCTTGAGTTACTCCCAGGTTTGATGACCTGGAATGAACACTCCCTTTGCAAACAAACATGGCTGGTTTTCATATGCCTTTATTTGGAAGTTATAGGCTCTTTACAGGCACTGTACGTTGGTGTTTCAGTACAGTTCAGATTTACTCTGCATCACCCAGTGACCGAGGGGAGGGAGGGGAGGAATACCTCACAGCAACAGTTCCAGCCTCCAGGAAGGCCTAAGACATCCGGGGAAACAATCTGCTTCTTTCGAAGCCACAAAGCAAGGAATCGGGTTTACAAAACAGACTTTAAAATAATATACACATACAGGAGCAATGCAAAGCTAAACTACAGCTAAAACTGGTACATATCTAGGCTGCTGCTTAAAGCCCTTTCCCCAAAGCTGGAAAAGGACATTTTAAAAACTAAAAATACAGGGTTGTTTAAAAAAAAAAAAAGATTCCATGCATTAAGTTGTAGTGTTTTGTGCAATTAAAAAGGAATGAAAATAAATATAACTTAAAAACCTTTTCCATGACACTAATGGAACAGGGGCAAGTTCGTAAGGCACTTCCACAGGGGCTACTCTAAGCAGCATAGGAAACCTGGGCAAAAAGCTGAACAGTGCAACCATTTACAACTGTATGCTCAGAACTACAGACCTGCGCCTGGTGAGATATGAACTGAGAAAGTCTGATGAGATTTTAATCTCCATGAGAGAGACTTGTGCATGGCTGGGGAACAACGGATGGCCGAGTTGCGCCCTCCCCCCGCCCCACACACACACACACACACACCTAGTGCCGCAGTGAGGGTACCTTCCTGACGCAGGAAAGTTGCACCCATCTAACTATTGCAGAGCAGGCTGATAGCATCACTACCGGGGAAAGAGATGAGACAATGGTCTTTCAGAGTTGGGGGGCGGAGGGGGGAGAAAGGTTCATAACTTCTGCCAGACTCCTAGCTAGCTTGTATTATTCATGGAGAAAAAGCTGCAGGATTGTTCATGATCCAAGCTCAATACTGTCCTTATGTCCTAAGCTCTGGAGATCTCCAAGCTCTCCAGGAAGACCAAGAGGCACCAACGGCCTTCCCCTCCCACGTCAATATCTGACCTTTAGCAAGCTAGCTCTGCTGCAAGCATGCTGCTTAGTTCAAATGTTCCAGGAAGTTAAAAATGAGCCTCCACCCTAAATAGAGAACTGGTTGTTTTCACAAGCCTTGAAACAGAAAGGCCATGTCTACATCCAATTTAGGTAGAGCAGATTAGGGAACTATTTGTGAAAACCAGAGCTGGATTTAGTGAGCTACGTGGGTAACAAAGAAGGTGTGTGTGGGAGGAGGTGTTGCCTTAAATCCCTGTGTTTTACCCAGTAAAACTGAGACGATAACCTTGAGAGCTGCCTCCCTGCCCTAATCCCCTCCATATACCGCTGTAGATATAAGAGCTCTCAAGCGCACACCACTAGGGGTAGGTTGTTTGCACATATGAACAGGGTCGGCTCTGGCTTTTTTGCCGCCCCAAGCAAAAAAAAAAAAAGGGCGGGGGGGCAGCTGGAGCGGCAAAGCAGGGGAAAAAAAACAACCTGCGGCACGGCCGGAGCCAAGGTGCAGGGGGACTCTCTGCGCTGCAGACGTGCCCCGGCTAGCGAAGGGGAGGGAGGGAGCGGGGGGAGAGAGAGAGAGAATGGGGGCGGCCAGCGCTTCAGCGGGGCGCTCGCCACGTGACCCCGACTGCCGCACTGCCTGCCAGGAGGGCTCTGCGCCGCTCCGGTCAGCTGGGAGAGAAGGACGCAGGCTGCCTTGCCGAGTTTACTGCAGGGCGCTCCCCTCCTCCACGCTGCCGCCCTCTACAGGGCAGCCGGATCAGCAAACAAAACAAAAAAAAAACCACGGCCGTGCCGCCCTAGGATTGGGCGGAATGCCACCCCGTAGAATCTGCTGCCCCAAGCACGAGCTTGCTCGGCTGGTGCCTGGAGCCGGCCCTGCATATGAAAGAAACCTTTTAGATCAGTTAATGCAATTCTGTTTGAGATGTAGCCAGGACTCGTTCTACAAGAACCCATAAGTATGCCTGGCATTTGCCAATCATAAGGGCTTGTAACAAGGATACTACAAAAGACGTTCAAAGGCATTGAAAAATAATGGAGACCACTCCCCTTGTGAACTCCCTTCTGACCCAGATTTACCAGGGGTTCCCATCCCCTTTTGCACACTTGGCAGTATTAGCCTTACACAGCGCAGAGGACAGCTTACTTGATTATTGCTAGGAGATACCCACCAACACTGAAGCCTTTTTAAAGTTTCACAATGGTCCCTATAGCCACTTTCACTCGCCTTCAGCCTCATCTGAGGCTTCAAGCCACATGGTAGGCCACCATTCCAGGTTAGGAGGGCTGGAAGTTGCTCCTATAATGGGAGCAGGATCGCTGGAGACAGAAGAGAAATATCTTCCTTGTTGTGTTGGTTCAGACTATTGGTTCCACAGTATTCCCAGTCAGTGCTGGCCTAGGAGGTCTGAGCATCAGTCTCAGATCTTCACGTGCCAGCACACTGCCCTACTGCTAAGTTGCTCAAAGGCGATTTCAATTTGAAGACAGGCCCATGGTAAACATCTACAGCTGACAACGCCAGCCCACCTCAGTGGTTAGAGGGAAGCTCATCATCCAGCACCAAATAGGTTAGTAAGAGCCACAGTCACAACACACTTGGTTATTGACAAGAACAGACTTCGCAATTCCAATGGCCACTCGAAAATAACGGAACAATCACAGGTGGATAACAAGGTTGCTCGAAGAGAGAGAAACCTAGATCTCCTAAGGATTCTAAACCTCTAGCTTCTTAGGACGAAGGATGTTATTAAATGTAACTAAACCGCTCCCAATCTGGTATCCCTGCCTTCACCTTCTCCAGAATCTGTGTCTTCCTTATTCCATAAACCCTAAGACACTTAAAATGGCAATCTAAAAGCTATGAAGCCTTGACTGCTTTGAGGACGGTGTGTTACCAACACCAGCCACTAGAGGACAGATGATCCTTACAGCTGAATAAATTCTGTCATTCACTTAGCTGGAAGGGCTTTAATTACACAGTTCAGGAGCAACAGAACTCAGGGTTCGGACACCATCTTCGTTCAACTGGAGGGCGCGTCAGCTGCACAACTGCTCACTACGTAAGTTCTTGTTCAAAAGAGATTGACTAAGAGCTAGAAATGCTATGGAAAGAGCATGCGTTCGCCTAGCCAACCAGACCACAGCTGCTCGCTGCTCAGGCGCCTGCGACAAGCGACATGATCTGCTCCCATCTACTGAGCAAAGCCAAGGTTTCAAGTTCAGCATTTGTTCTGGCAGGTGATCTACATATGTACAAAAACTAAAAACCACCTTAAATAGGGAAGTTATAGCTTTAACATGGGCGGGGGGGGGCATTGGAAAGTGTCTTGTAGTGCAGTTCAGAAGAGTCAGTTTGAGGGGCAGGATGCTGGGTAGTGGTGGAGTTGGACATATGGCTTTAATGCAGGTCCTCGCTCTGTGACAATTCCATTAGGATCTCAATGAGGTTGTCCAGCCCCCAGAGGTAGCCGTCCTCTCTGTTCCCTTCCACCCACGGCACGTTGTGCTGGAGGAATTGTCCCTCTGGCAGTGGTGTGGTTTTCCCAAAGTCGATCATCCAGACTTTGGCCTGTTCCTTTTGGTCATGAATAAAGAGGAGGGAGCTCCCAATTACCTGCAGAGAGAAAAGACACCAGTATTCATGCTTCCAGTTTTAAACAGACATATATGCCAGTCAGGAGATAGCTGTTTTTGCGGTCATCACACTCCCATTATCTAAAACTGCACCTGCAATATTTTACGCTTGAGTTTTTGCATGTGCAAAAACTTGGATTTGTGCACACCAGCTGTATTTGCACATGCAAATCAGAAATGTAAACTACCGGATTTACTCACAAGTCACAGATTTTGTACATGCAAGAAGCTTTGCCGAAGAGAGGAGCATGAAACTTTGGGCGTATAAAATTGCAGCTGCAAACTTCAGAAGCCAATTGGAGGTTCCTGGCAGGGGGAACACACAGAGCTTGTCTTCATGGGGACACTCAGGGAAGTTAAGACTAAAGATATGAGGTTAATGCACATCAGTTAAAGCACACAAAACCACTGAATGAATGCTGCCATTCAGAAGTAAAGTGGCCTTACTGGACCTTAATCCTCCTATTTCTAGAGTCTTCAAAGGAGGATAAAGCTACAGCAAATGTAGGCCACTTTAAATGAGACCATCCACTCAGGAATTCATGTGCCTTCACTTACGCCCATTAACGTCATACTTGCATTTGATTTGTCTTAATTTTGGGGAGTCCCTGCATAGCCAAGCCCTTTGCACCAGCATTTAGAATAAGGCTCTCCACAGCCCAAGTTCTTTATGGATGATCAGTGCCTGGAATTAAGCTACACTCGCTGGGTCTGTATCCTATGATATACAAACACCGCCTCAGCAATTGTGCTTAAGTTCTTGAATATAAGTTATGTATGGACAAAATGTCCCCTCCCTGACTGATGCTTCATCTAGTAACACTTAGAAAAGAGACTGGGGTAGGTTTCACCAAGGCTTGTAGCCTCTGTGAGTCTATCCGGATAGGTTACAGGACAGTAGGGTAACAGACCTCCCTTCTGTGAGCTGCTGCCACTACTACAACAGGCTGTTTCACATTCTGATAAGCCTTTGGACAATTAAATCCTGTCTGTCCTCAGCGTGTGTACGTGCACCTCTCCCACTGCATCCAACAGGAGTTTGGGAGGGCATCCGTGTATAGAATTTGGCTGTATGTTACTTTAAGAAAGTCTGCCTGAAGAAGGTATTCCTGCTGCAGCTTCCCCTCCTGGGGGAATCCCTACCAGACCAGCCAAGGAGGAGGTGGAACAGAGCTCACACAAACTCATGCAGAGGAAGGGCCCCCTCTGCACTTCTCCTTCCTTTAATGCCTGGCCTTATTTACAGTTTGGCTAGGTGCTGAATATCCACAGAGCTCACTGACTCCAGTGGGAGCTGTGGGTGCTCAGCACCTCTGAAGAGCCTGTGATATTTGCTTCCCCTACTGGGCCAAGACAGCCCAGTATGCGGATTTTCAGATCCCACTGCCTGGTCTGCCTAAGGTATTCCCCAAGGTTCTGACCCAGTGCTGGGTTTGAGTCTGTTTTTACATCAATACTGTGTTTCAGCTGTGCACATGGACGCCAGGATCACATTTCATAATCCTCACTGCATAGTTTTGCCTCACATAGCTTCTGCTTCCCCAGTTAAAAAAGAATTCAGTGGGTGCAGAGGCCTCAATTCAGGAAAACACTCAAGTAAGCTTCCCAAACAGAAACATTTTACAGAGTCAGGGCCATAATAATGTGTCTCCCATAAGTGCAGCAGTTTGATGGACTCTATATTGACTTGCACTATTGCTATTCATGGTAGCAACGGCTAGCGCAACCCCTACAGGAGCAGCGAAAGTGGGCACCTTCAGCTAGCCCCTCGAGTAAGAGACAGGAAACACAGACGAGACTTGGAAGTTAGCAGAGAAAGACTCAGCCAATTGTAGGAAGCCGTTCTTGAACCACAAAAGGGACTGAAGAGCAATTTGTTAGCTAGAAAGGATCCTAACAGGAGAAATTAAACTAACAAGACCATCTGATCCAGACTGGTCAGAAGATGTTCCCTATTAATCACCAGTTCAAGACAGCATTGGGGAGTGGGGGGAGTGCTGGAGCCTAGCACGTCCCCTGAAGCAATCCCCAGGAAAGAACAGTGATGCAGCTCTAGAAGAATTCAACCAATGTCAGCATTTCAAACAGAAGTGCTACCACGTTTGAAGCATCACCCATTTTAGGTCTGCCTATAGAAAAAAAGTTTTTAAATGGAAGCACGTAGAGTTTGCACAAGTAGTTATGAATTTACATTTGTGAGGAGGCTTTCTCCCCTCAGTGCATTGGCGCTTTCCCAGAGACAGACGGGTCTGGGAATGAATGCACATCAGCAGCACTCCTTTCCACTCTCATAGCCTCCCTTTGCCCTGAAGGACCAGTTTCGCTTTAAAGAAGCTATTCCTGCTTCAGTCTCATCTCTTTCATAACTGGGTTCTGAAAAAGCCCATGGAAAATGCTGACTTTTCAATATTTATTTTAGTCCCAAACCAGACTGAAAAGTTGTTATTTTGAAGTTTCCTGTGAAATGGAAATTCCAAGATTTCCATTTGGAAACGTCAAAAGGTTTTGTTTCAACATTGGCTAAAAAACAAACAAACAAACAAAAACTGACATTGCTGCAATCTAAATATTTAATTTTGGTTTGTTGAACTGACCCAAAACTCTTTGTTTCAAGTAATTTAAACATTTCAATTGCCCTGAGACTTGTGATTCAGGTGCAAAAATGCGTAGGGAAAAATATGGAAACTATTTTCTGACAGAAAATCATTCTGACAGAAGACCCCGACCAGCTCTCACCAGCAAGCTCTATAAGTGCTCTTTTGAGATACTCTCCCAGCATCCTTTCAGGCATCTGGAACTGTGTTTAAATAACTCATGATGCTGGAAGCCAACCATTATCTGGAATTTGCACTTACGTAGACTTTAGCACAGAGATATCATATTATATTTTCTATGATAGAATAGCCAGGAATATTCCTGAAGTCACATATAAGCATAAAGATTCTGAACAAACATTTAAACATGAGCTCCTGGACTAATAAAAATTGATGGTCATACAATTTAAAGGTAGCTTTCACTTAGTGTCAGATGTGACAAGGTCACATCAAAGTCGTAGGTCCTATGATCTCCCTGCAGGTATTAAGCAGACAAATCTATGAAAAATACACATTTGAGAATAAACTCAAGTTTTAGAAATGTATGAGTTCTAACACTGACAATATCCCTTTCTTGGACAGAAGCTACACAGTACCCATAGAGACAGATCTAGCTAAGCATCGTCTCAAGAGAGAAAGGCAAGTTCTACCTCGTGGCATTTAAAGAATGGCGATGTTTCCAGGGTGTCATGGATCCCCTTCAACCGATTAAGGTAACCGTTCTGGAATGATAAAGAAAATAAGCTATAAGTACTACTACAAGTTTAAGTCTTTTCAAGCAAGTCAGTAGTAAGACCTAGTAACATGGTGAATTTCTGGAATTCTTCAAAGTCCCCTTGCTAATCACACCAATGTTCCTGGTCTAATCCAAAAAGCAGGCTAAATTATAAATATTCTAATACATACAGTACTGGCGAACCATGCTGCCAGCCCCTCTTCTAAGAGGAGTCAAAACAACTGCTCAAACTCTGTCTCTGGTGGGAGGCTGCAGAGGGGTGAACTTCAGGAGGTTAGCAGTTTGACTGATCAGATTCACCTCTCATTAGCCCTAGCCTTAAACAGTGTCAAAGTGGTTTGAAAGAACTTCAAGTCCGCCTGCGTACATAGGAGCAATTTGGCCAAACCAGAGCTGGGCAGCGTCATTCACAGAACCAAGAATAAACCCCAGTTAGCTAATGTCAAAGTAAACAGGCAGGTTTGAAGTCGGCAGCGCTAAGAGCCAGGCCATTTAGAGTTATTTGCTAATAGGCTTCATATGGTAGGGCCTAAAATGGAGCTAGTTTATCAAATTGTATATTTCACCCAGTCTATGTAAAACATTTACAGCTAAACAGCTAGTTCACCTAGCAACACGCAGCAGCACCATTTGGTATATGCAGGATACATGGGTTTGCAGCACTCAGGCCCAGGAGAGGGACGGCTACAGACAAGATGGTCCCCTCCCCAACGCCGCTGGATGGCAAGGACACTGGGCACCCTTATAGCCTGCCTTATGAGGCAGCTCACAGTATAGGAAGGAAATCTTCTCCAGCCAAGCAGCCAGAGATCAGAAGTAAGAAACAAATGGAAAGGTCCGGCCTTTCTTCACCAGCCCCAGCCACTACTGATGGGAGCTTGTTCCTCACATCCCATGCCTGCAGCCTCTTCTCCATCTCTACAGCAGACTTCCCCTCCCCTCGTTTAGCCGACCCGCCTACCCTTCCGCGTCTGTCCTCCAGCAGTGGATGATTTCGTAACCCTACTAGCTGCCTGATATAATCAGGCTGCCTAGTGCAAAGTCTGAGTGTTGCCATTACAGCTAACAGCGTGTTCTCTCCTAGCCTCTGCCTACCCCTGCACCTTCTCCAGGCTAGGAAGTGGTCTCTACTTTGCCCTTCTGGTGCTATTTTCCAATGGGCTCGGCACAGCAGCGGCAAGGTTAATTCTGTGGTCCTTGGCATTAGGCAATACATCACCAAGGCAAAAGCCTAGAGGAGGAAGGAGTCTACTCTCGCACCTGGCAGGCATTTTGGCAATGTCGTCCTAATGCAACTGCTGACTCACCAGAATGTTACGGTTTCCTTTAGTGAATTCTCTGAAGGCCTCTGTGACCTGTTCCTTTGTTCTTGTCTTCTTGAAATCCCGGTTCACTGAGCCATCTTCTTTCTTAAAAAGGGAGACAGAAACCCAGACACATTGTCATGAGAGCGGGCAGTTAGAGGAGGTGACTTGTGTTTGAAACACTGCTGGGCATGTTATGAACCAGAGTGCAGACTGGCCTCCTTGAGGGCAAGGGGACAGGTAGTCAAGATTCAAGTAAGTGCCATGACATAATAATAAATATTACCTACTCTTCCATAGCGCTTTTCAGCTCAAAGTGCTTTACAGAGGGAGGTAAATATCATTATCCCTATTTTACAGATGAGAAAATAGAGGCACTGAGAAGTCACCCAGCAGGGCCAAAGCCAAGATTTGAACTCAGGTCTCCCAAATCCCAGTCTAGTACTCTATTCTGTAGGGCACAATAGTCCTCTGCTTAGGCAGGGTCAGATGTAGTGACTGTTTGCCTTACTGAAGAGGTCAGCAGACATACTGACCTGCTGTTCAGCTCTTGCAGCCAGCCCATTATTTAATAAGGAATCTGAGCAGCAGCTCCCCAGTGTCACAGAGACTTACTGTACTATTGGGTTATCCGGGAGAGGGGGCGGGCGGAAGCCCGCCCCATGCTAACGGATCCTCCCCCCAGCCCAAGGGGAGGATCTACAGGGCCACGGAAACCCACTAAGTGCGGGGGACAACGAATAAAAGAACAGGGACAGGAGTGAGGTCAAAGGGTCATAAGGAGGGAGCCTGATGGGGACACCGAGCAGAGAACCCCGGACAGCGCCCACTGCTCCTCGAAGGCGTCAAGGGAGCCAGCGGACGCCGCCCAGAGGAACTCTGCCCGGAGACGTGAGCGGACGAGGGACCGGAAACAAGCCCCACAGTCGCAGGAGTCTCCGTCGGCCAACCTCCTCTCCCTGGTCGCGTGGATGGCTTTTTTTGCCAGGGCGAGGAGGAGGTTGACCAGGAGGTCCCGCGACTTTGTGGGGCCACGGATAGGGAGTGCATGGATAAGGAGGTGAGGGGAAAAGTGCAGCCAGAAACGTAACAGAATGTCGGTGAGGAGCCGGTATAGGGGCTGCAACCTGGCGCACTCTAGGTAAGCATGCGCCAGGGTCTCCCTCACGCCGCAGAAGGGGCAGGTGTCCGGGACAGGGGTGAACCGCGCCAAGTACACGCCCGTGCTCACGGCCCCGTGAAGGAGCCGCCAGCTGATATCCCCGGCGGGCCTCGGGACCAGGGTGGAGTACAGGCTGGCCCACCGGGGCTCCTCACCCTCCACAGGTGGCAAGAGGTCCCGCCACTTGGTGTCGGGGCGGGACACGAGGGCGAGGAAGTGGACGGTATGGAGCACGAGCGCGTAGAGTTGTTTCCTTGGCGCGGTTTGGAAATGGACCGGCTGCAGATCGTGCAGCCGGCTGGCGGAGAAGGGGCGGGGGGGCCGGTCGGGTCCACGGGGCAGGGGCCCGATGAAGAGGTCCGGAGGGCTCGGGGTGGAGGGTGGGCGGGGCGTGCCCTCGCGCAGGACCCGGTCGAGGTAAGCCCGAGCAGCGGGCGGCAAAGCGGCCTTCACCTCCTGTAGTACGAGCCGGGGAGTACAAGGTCTGGAGAGCCCCATCCGCCGAGCGAGCGTCAGGGGATCCAGCCAGTCTCCCCGGTCGTAGTCCAGGAGGTCTCCGACCCTGGTGGCTTCTGCCAGGACCAACCTCTGGCGCACCGCGGGGGACTCCGCCACCTGCACACGGAGCTGAGGGTTGTGTAGCAGGGGCTCCGCGAGGAGGTCTGCCCCCTCGGTGGCCGCCACGGACCTGGTCGCAGAGAACAGCTTCCAGGTCCGGAGGAGGTCCTGGTAGAAGACCGGCAGCCCGGAGAGGTCTCGCGGAAGGCCCCTCGGGTCGAGATAAAGGAGCTGCCGGTCGTATCGGAGCCCTCGGAAGCGGCGCAGGAAGGCGTGCGCCAGGGCTCTCCATGCCGGACTACCCGCACCATAAAGGAGCCTCTGCAGTGCCTGGAGGCGGAAGACGTGGACCTGAGTGCGGAGGCACTTCAGGCCCTGCCCTCCCTCCTCCAGGGGCAGGTGGAGTACCCCTGCAGGGACCCAGTGCAGTCCTGGCCAAAAGAACTCCAGCACCACCCGCCGGAGGTCGGTCAGGAACACCGGGGCCGGGACCAGGGTGTTGAGCCGGTACCAGAGCATGGACAGGACCAGTTGATTGAGCACCAGTGCCCTCCCTCGGAGGGAAAGGCACCGGAGGAGTCCTGTCCATTTCCGGAGCCGCTCCGCCACCCTGCCCTGCAAACCGTGCCAGTTCTCCGGCGGAGAGGGATGCGTGGCAGAAAGGTAAACGCCGAGATAGAGCAGCGGACCCGCGCTCCACCGGATGGCCTGAAGCGCGGGTGGGAGGGAGCTCGCCTGCCACCCGTCCCCTACCACCAAGCCAGAGCTCTTGACCCAGTTGACCCGGGCGGAGGAGGCCGCCGAGTACACGGCCTGGCAGGCCTCCACCCGCGCCAAGTCGCCCGGGTCCTGGACCACGAGGAGCACATCGTCGGCGTACGCCGACAGGACCAGCCGCAGCTCCGGCTCCCGAAGCACCAACCCCGTCAACCTCCTGCGGAGGAGACAGAGGAAGGGCTCGATCGCCAGGGCGTACAGCTGGCCCGAGAGGGGGCACCCCTGCCGCACTCCCCGCCCGAAGCTGACCGGCTCGGTCAGGGTCCAGTTGAGCCTGACCAGACACTCTGCGGAGGCGTACAGCACCTGGAGAAAACCCACAAACTGGGACCCGAAGCCTAACGCCTGCAGAGTGCCCAGGAGATACCCGTGGTCCACCCTGTCGAACGCCTTCTCCTGATCCAGGGACAGGAGGGCGAACGACAGACCATCCCTGCACCCAAGCTCCAAGAGATCCCGGACCAGATACAGGTTATCGAAGATGGTACGGCCCGGGACGGTGTAGGTCTGGTCTGGGTGGATCACGTCCTCCAGCACGGACCCTAGCCGAATCGAAATGGCCTTCGCGATAATTTTATAGTCCGTACTGAGGAGCGAGATGGGACGCCAATTCCGTAAATCGCGGAGGTCCCCCCTCTTCGGCAATAAAGCGAGCACGGCTCGCCTGCACGAGAGAGGGAGGACCCCGCTCCGCAAGGACTCGGCCCAGACGGTGACTAGGTCCGGGCCGAGGACGTCCCAGAACACGCGGTAGAACTCCACGGTCAGCCCGTCCATGCCCGGGGATTTATTGGTGGGCATGCGACGGAGGGCTTCCGAGAACTCGGCCAGAGTGAGAGGCAGCTCTAGCCGGTCCCGGTCGCCCGCGCTGACCGTCGGGAGTCCGTCCCAGAGCACTTTGCAAGCGGCAGGATCGGTCGGATCCGGGGAGAAAAGGCGCGCGTAGAAGGTCCGGGCCCTCTCGCACATCTCCGCCGGATCCGTGAGGGGGGAGCCGTCCTCCGCCAGGAGGCAGGTGACGTGCTTCTTGGCCCCCCTCCGTTTCTCCAGGGCGTAGAAGAAGCGGGAGCCGCGATCCATCTCCCGAAGGAGGCGGATGCGGGATCGAACAAAGGCGCCCCGGGCCCGATGGTCTTCGAGGACCCGGAGCTCCTCCCGCTTCTCCCGGCACGCTCCGCAAAGGGATGGATCCTCGGGGCTGGCGGCCAGACGCCTCTCCAGCTCTAAGACCTCCCGCTCCAACTGCCCTATCGCCGCATCCCTCCGTCGGCTGGCGCCCCGGGTGTAGTCACGGCAGAAGAGCCGGGCGCGCACCTTCCCCACGTCCCACCACCGCCGCGCCGAGGGAAAGGCGCGCCGCTGCCCTCGCCAGGCCAGCCAGAACTCCCGGAAGGACGCCACGAAGCCCCCATCCTCCAGCAAGCTGTTGTTGAAGTGCCAATAGGCCGGCCCCGGCCTCTCCGCGTAGAGAGAGGCCGTCACAGTGACGAGGTGGTGGTCCGAAAAAGGGGCCGGCCGGATGCTGGAGGACTGGGCCCGTGAGAGATGGAACCGGGACAGATAGATGCGGTCCAACCGGGAGTGGCACGACCGATGGGCTTCCACCCGGACATAGGTGTACGTGGAGGCGTCGTCCGGGTGGTGGTCGCGCCAGACGTCCACCAGGGAGTGATGGGCGACGATCTCCCTGAGGACGTCCGCGGCGGCCGGGCTCTGCTCGGTTCCCGACCGGTCCCGCTCCTCGAGGACGGTGTTAAAGTCCCCGCCCAGGACCAGGCACTCGCGAGGATCCAGGGAGCCGAGGAAGGCGGACGCCTGCCGATAGAACTGCAGCCGCTCCGGGGCAAATGCCGGGGCATAGATGTTGATGAGGTTGACCACAAGCCCCGCCATGCGGACCCGGAGGTGCAGCAGGCGGCCCGGCACAGCCTCGGCGACCCCCAGCACCTCTGGCCGTAGGTCGGGGGAGAACAGGGTAGCCACTCCAGCCTGATGGGTGGTGAGATGGCTGAAGTAGACCCCGTCCCCCCACTCCAGCCGCCAGTTAGCTTCGGCGGCCGGATCCGTGTGGGTCTCCTGCAGGAAAACCACGGAGTACCCCCCCTCCCGAAGGAAGGAGAGCACCTGGCTCCTGCGGAAACCCACCCTACAGCTCCGGGTGTTTAGTGTGGCAAAGGTGATGACTGCCATGAGGAGGGCTGGGGGGGATCTACGTCAGCAGGGGCGCTCACGGCTCCCGTTGGGCCGCGCAGCAAACTGTGGCCCACCCCGAAGGCGAGCAGGGAGTCACGGAAGCCGCGCGCCCGGTGGTAAGCCGCGACATTCCGCTTCCCGGTCCCCTTGCCCTCCCCTATGAGGGCCCGCGTGGCCAGGAGGAGCTGGTGGAAATCCCCCCAGCGCTGGAGAGCAAGCACGACCTTGTTGCGGGAGCCCCGGACGTCCTCCAGGAACTCCCGCAACTCCTCTCTCAGCACATGGGGGGGTGGGGCCTCTGGCGCAGCCCCGTGGCCGACTGGGACGGGCAAGCAAGGGGCGGACCTCGGCTCAGTGGGGGGCGGCGGAGGGAAGATTGCAGCCCCTAGTGGGTCGGGACTGTGAAATTCAAAGGCCGCTCCCTGGGAGTCATCCTCTGGGAAAGGGAAGGAGACAGCCCCAGGGGCGGCAGTAATATCATGGGAGGTGGAGGGGGCAGGGTTGGGGTCAGGAGCAGGGGTGGGAGGGAGAGAGACGGGACCCTGGGCCTCAGGAGCTGAGCCATTAGTAAGAGGCTCCTCGCGGCCAGGTAGGGGAGTTGGAGGGGAAGGGAGGGGGTCCCCAACGACACCGGGCTCAGGCTCAACGGCAGGCAGAGCAGCCTCGGCACGGGGAGATGTGGAACCCTCAGGGGGGCCCCCACCCGGGAAGGAACTCGATTGCTCCGCACCACCGAGGGACACCCCCGGTAGCCCATCGCCCTGCCACGAGGCACCGGCCGTCGCCTCAACAGGCTCGGCGGCCAGCAGCGGGGTGCTATCCGCAGCCGGGCAGGTCAAGGAGTCCAGGGGACCTGCGGAGGCGGGAGCGGACGTAGCAGGAGGGATGGTGGAGCAAGGGGAAGGGGGAGCTGGGGTGAGGTCGGCTAAGTCGAGGCCCGTTGGCAGAGGGTCGTCTTCCCCCGGGGTGACCGGGGTCAGACCCAGGGCCTCGATCTCCGCGAAGATGGAGGGGAGCTCACCTCCCACCACCCCCGGGTCCTCCCCACACGCACCCGAGGCGACGCTCGCCTCGGGTATTGCGGGGGGCGCTGGTGGCAAGGGGACAGGAGGGGCTGCATCGGAGGCCTCCGCAAGAAGGGACTGCGGAGGAGGGATGGTGGTACCCTCCGGCGCTGCCACGTCTGCCCTAGCCGTCATCGGCGGATGGGTTGTCCCCGTGGGCATGGCGGAAGGCTCGGTGCCTGCGGCCCCCGTCTGGTCTTACAGGGGGCTTCCGCCTCAGGTGGCACGGGCGGAGCCCGAGCCTTCCGCTTACCCCGCTTACACCCACCGGGTCCAGCCCTCCATGGCATCGCCTGCGGGCTGGTCAACAGGGATCGGGTCGGGGGGTAGGGAAGACAGTTTGGGGGCTGGGAGAGGCACTGGTGGAACAACAGGAGGGAGGGAGGAGTCCCCCTGGGGAGAGCCCCCTCCCATGCCCGGCAGTACCCCTGCCGCACCCTCCTCCACAGGCCCCGCCAGAGTGCAGGCAGCGGAGGCGGGGCTCTCCCGCTCATCTGGGCGCTCCGGGGAATGCACCCCTGAGGCCCGAGCGGGAGCAGTGACGGACCGAGGGGGAGGAGGGGCGGCTCTGGGTACCGGGCGGTCAGGGGCACCGGCGATGGCGGGGCCGGCACCCTGCCGGGGCTCGGGGGTCCCGAGAACTCCTCCGAGCCGGGCCAAGGGGCAGTCCCTCCGGACGTGCCCCGTCGCCCGGCAGAGGAAGCACCGGGCCTCCCCCGTCGAATAGTGCACCCGGTAATGGGCCCCCTGGTAGGGGACCAGGAAAGACCCCTCAAGCGCCTCTCCGCCACGCGCCGCCGGCGGCAGTTGAATCTGCACCTGCCGGCGGAACGAGAGAACGTGACGGAGGGCGGGGTCTTTGCAGCCCAAGGGGAGAGGGCTCACAATGGAAATGGGCTTCCCCAGGGTCGAGAGGGCGGGTAACAGGGCGGCATTGGGCAGGAAGGGAGGGACGGAGGTCAGGACGACACGGACCCCCAGGTCCTCCAACGGCTCCAGGGGGACGAACACGCCCCCCACCGCCAGGCCCTTCTCCACCGCCTCCTGTGCGGCGGCCTCCGAGGCAAGGAAGAAGACCACCTTGCCGTACATTTTGGAGGCCGCCACGATGGCCGTGGGCCCCACCACCCTCGCCAACGCCCGCACGTAGGTCTCCACGTGGGGCGAGGCGGGCACCAGGAGGCAACGGACGCCGTGCTTCCGGGTCAAGGTGGGGAAGGGGCCCCGGCCGCTGTAGATGGTAGCGGAGGCGGCGGTCGGGGGAGATGACGTAGCGGCGGGCAGGGGGGCCGCCGCCACCTGGGCGTACGCTCTGGGGGCCGAGGAAGGGACACCCGCAGAGCTGGTGGAGGGAACAGCGGGGAGGGACGCCGCGGCCGGTGGCGGGGCCGCGGCAGCGGGGGCAGGCTCCGCCATGGAGGGCTTCGTTTTCCTAGCGGGGCCCTTTCCCTTCTTTTTGCCCTGGCCCTTTCCGCCGGCTGGGGGGGCTCCCCCAGAGGCGGAAGGGGCGAGGGACGTGGCAGCAGCAGAGGGCACCCCGTCGGTCGCCGCTGCCGGCGCCTCAGCGGGAGTGGTGGCAGGTGGTCCGGCAGCGGCGGGTGAGGTCGAGACCGGGAGGCGTTTGGGGGGAGCAGGCGAGGGAGGGGGGGCAGACGTCGTCCCGGGAATCCCACCCGCCGCGCCCCCTGCCATGCTGAACGGGGAGGGAGGGCAAACACAGGAGAAAGGGGGGTGGGGGTAAGGGACAGGTCACCTACCCCTCCCTGCTAGGCTGTGGGCAGGGAGGATGGTGCCAACAATAGAGAGGGGGGGGGCAGATACGGGGACTATCAAGGACTTCGGGGGGGGGGGGGTAGTCACCGACAGAAGATCGAAAACCGGCTCCTCTAGCTGCACTAGGGGAGGGGAGGGGAAACAAGAGCAATGGGGGTGCAGTGCAAGAGGGGCAACTTAAACAAGGGAGAGGCACAAGCGCACTGATGGGGCTATGGGCGCACGAGGGGAGGGGCTAATCAGGGCGAGGGGCCGCGGAGGGAGGGGAGCAACCAGGCTGGGAGTGGGGCAGAGGGACTAAGGGGCTGGCTTCAGGGCTGGGGCAGGACAAACAAAGCTGCAAAGGGAGACGGGCAGGGCAGGCAAACAAACTGAAGCTGGGCGGGGCGGGGGAGGGGGGGCCACAAGGGGCAAACGGGGCAGGCAACAAGGGGCAAAGCTAGGGGGCCTGTTGCAGAGGGGCAGGGGGGAGTCCGGGGAAGGGGGGGGGGTGCGTGCACCCACAAGCGCTTGTGCAAAGTCAATGGCTGGCTGGCTGCTGCTGGAGGCCCAAACGGTGGCAATAGGGCGCGGCAGGCCAGGCAAGCAGCTGAGTCCCAGAGGCAGGAACCGAGGCAGATGGTAGGGGGCCAGCAGGGGTGGTGGAGGGGGCAGCGGTGGTGGTGGGGGTTGGGGGGGACACAGATGGACCAGGGGGCAGGCTCAACGCCCCACCCCCTGTGTCCCCACAAACACAGTCTAAACCCCCACCACTAGAGCACAGTCAAAGAGTTACTCAGTTTTTAAGGCCCCCTCCACAGTGGTCTTCAGATTCCTGTGCACTTCCCAGCAGCCGGTGGTCTTCTCAATCCTCCTCCAGGCTCCAGCAGCTCCCCGGGACAAACACAGCTCCAGCAGCAGCAGCAGCCTCTCCTCCTCCAGCAGCCCCGGTGGCCAGGCAGGAAGGACCCCCTCAGGTGGTAGCTGTAGTGGTGGTGGGGTCCTGGCTTCTCCCTCCAGAGGTGGGGGAGTGGGGGCTGGCCAACAAGGCCCCCCCCCACCCCTCACTCACCCACTCAGCAGCAGTTGTAGCAGGAGCAGCAGTCCTGGGAAGAAGCACTCCAGCCAGCAGCAGCAGCCCAGGAAAGGAGAAGGAGCTCCAGCCAGCAAGGCAGCCAGAGAAGGGGGGGCACTCCAGCCAGCAGGGCAGCCCAAGCAGGCAGAGCGCTCCCTGTAGCAGGGTGGAC
Source organism: Mauremys mutica (assembly GCF_020497125.1). Lineage (NCBI taxonomy): Eukaryota > Metazoa > Chordata > Testudines > Geoemydidae > Mauremys > Mauremys mutica. The sequence continues at coordinate 156,866,408 of NC_059074.1, read as the reverse complement.
CCTGCTCCTGCTGAGAAGGGGTTTAAAAAGTGGCCTGACAGGGCTTGAGAGCGGTGACTCTCAAGGCTGAGCTGATTAGGGAAGTGGCTGTAGCTGGTGGCCACGCCCCAAACTGAGGAACAGGGCCTTATAAGAAGGCAGGGAAGCCAGGAGCCAGACCGTCTCTCTCTGGCTATAGAGAGAGATGGGCCTGGCTGCTTAGGAGCTGAGACAAGGTACCTAGGGTGAAGCAGGGCTGGGGACAGGCTAAGGAGCTCTGGCCTGGAAAGCCCCAGGCTGCGGCCTAGTAGAGGGCTAAGAGGTACTGGGGGTTGCAGGGGGCAACCTAGGGGTAGGCAAGGCAGCAGGTCCAAACCCCCTTTGCCGATGATGAGTACTGGATACTGCAGTCTGCCCCAGCAAACGGGGGCTAGATAGAGACTGGGCAGTAGCCACTACTGAGGTGAAGTGGGGATAGTGGGGTGGAGGTTCCCCAAGGAGGGGAGACCCTAAGAGAAAGGGGTTATTGCTGAGGGCAGCACCCCATGTAAGAGGGCACCGGGGTCCAGGGAGGGTCTCGGGGCCAATAGTAAACAGGTGGATCACTGGCCTGCAGCGGGCGCTCTGGATGCTGGAGAGAGCTAATTCCCCAGAGCAACCAGCAGGAGGTGCCGTGGGGGTGAGTCCGACCTGTTACACTTACCAAGGCCACTAATGACATAGGCAAGTTACTGTCCGGGGACCATAGCACTGACTAACCCCAAGTGCAGGTCCTAGAAGTAAGTACCACTCATTTTTTTGCTATGTAGCTCCCGATTTCCTTCTCCCTGCTTTCTCTGACCAGAATGTCTAATAGCCAGCGGCTACCTCCTATTGTATTCTTGCTTCAAGAAGAAGCAAGCATAAAAGTCATGCTAGAAAACATCTGAAGATGGAGGGAAGGGAAAGGTAGACATTTCCCAGAAGGGGACACAAAAATCCCTGGGTAGCCAGTCTGATTTGAAACACTAGGGCAGCTTTTGGGTGGGAAGGCATAATGCAGGCTGCAGCAGCTCACCCACAGGCCCTGGGGAATACCTGCTTTACTCCCTACTGAAAACCACAAAAAATGGTGGGTCTGCAGGAGACCAGGGTCCCCAGCCCATTGATAATGGCCAAGAGTCATAAAAGACACCTGCCTGTCAGCTGTTTATGATCACCTCTGTGTTCAAGGACTGATACGTACAATGTAAAAACTCAGCAAGCTGTGTACACTCTTCCCTCCTGCCCCAGCTGAGCAGCATGGCTACCTGAACATCTCACCTGCTCAGGCTGCACCCAGTCTAGCCCTAGAAGGGACCCAGATGGACTGGCCCGCTTTCATCTGCTCCTGCTCAGCAGAGGAAATAGCCACATGGCTCAAGGCCAGATTCCCATCACTTGGCAGCAAGCGGTACTTCGCTCCAGGAAGGGTCCCCTTGAAGTCAGCTACTCCGCACAAGCAAGGATGTTAGAATCTGCCCTGGAAAGATTTCTTTAAGTGTCATTGTCAGACAAAGGTCCACACTGGAGGCTTGTGACCTATGTAGGTTGACCATGGATTGAAGAGTCAGGTCAGGTCTATCATTAAATAACTTCTCTCCTCCCAAAAGCCACAGAGCAGGCAATAAAAGGAGTTGCAAGGAAAAAAAAGGTATCAGAGGGGTAGCTGTCTTAGTCTGGATCTGTAAAAGCAGCAAAGAATCCTGTGGCACCTTGTAGACTAACAGATGTTTTAGAGCATGAGCTTTCGTGGGTGAATACCCACTTAGTCACTTGCATCCGACGAAGTGGGTATTCACCCACGAAAACTCATGCTCTAAAAAGTCTGTTAGTCTATAAGGTGCCACTGGATTCTTTGCTGCTTTTAAGAAAAAAAAAAGACACAGTAGTCATGAATATGCATCTCCAGCTTTTACCCTTGACCTAAACAAAGTCCGATGTAGTGAAGAGGTAAGTGTTTTTCCTTAAATTTCTCACCATTGCTATGAATGGTGCAGCTCCACAGTGGTAGGAGGTAGACAGATTGCCAGCATGTTTCTCATTCGGTCATCTAGGCCTGTTCTAAGTGAGGTGGCTGTGGGGCACCCAAGGCTGAGCTAGTCTATTGAGATTATGCAATCCTCATCACTGAAGGCTTTTAAGAACAGGTTGGACAAGCACCTTTGAGGGATGGTCTCAATATACTAGGTTCTGCCTCCATGCAGGGGGCTGACTAGATGGCCTCTCGAGGTCCCTTCCAGCCATACATTTCTGTTATTCTATCAATAGCAATGGTGGGAAATTTGAAGAGAAAAGGTTTATGCAGACACAGCCCAAGAGCAACATAAATACATCCCAGGATTAGAGTTAGCCCATGGTTAAGTGCTCCATTTAATGGAGCTCTGTGCACAGCACGACAGAAATAGCAAGAAGCCTCTGCTCCAAGGAGCTTACAGGCTACCAGGCAGCACAGATACATGCAGTGCCAGTCTGACAGCAAGGCAATTGTCAGATGTCAGGCACCAATAGTGAATCAGCACAATACCCTTGCATGTCTGCATCAGCTGTGGGATTACAGCACACTTCCCGGTAGAACTTTGTCCCCAAAAGGCTCTCTTCTCCTATTATTCTGTTCCCAAAGGTCTTAGGGAAGGAAGTATGCAAACAACTGGAAGTTAAAAAATTGGGGTTCCATTCCTACTCTTCTACAGACTTTCTATGGGATCTTTGCCAAGTCTCTTAACCTAACTCTACTTCCGTCCCTTAGCTACAAAATGGGGATGAAGAGTCTCACAAACAAATTAAGAAAGTTACTGTGATGCTAAGTCACTTTGAGAGCCTCAGATGCTCTATAAATGAAGAGCATAGATCAGGTTCTTTCATTGTTTGTCCAGATTCTATAAACCACTGGGTAATCAGAATTCCCTTTGGGACCCGCACTTCCTGGCTGTAGAGGCTAGTTTTAAGGTGTGTCCTATACACACAGCTTTGTTTCCATAGTCTAGTGCTCCATGAAGGATGACTTGTTTGCCCACAAAGGATGGGAGCCGGAAAGACATCCTGTTATGCTGGGGAAGATGAAGTAAGAATGAAGAACTGGATCAGAGGATGAGGGAAGGAACAGAGTACAATGAATATCCTGTCCTGTAGCTTTAGACATCCTTATAAAGCCTTCCCGGGGCGTTCCAAGTAACCAACTGAGCACCATTCCCAAAGAAATGGAAGGTGAAATATGTATGTGTACAATGCATGAATTGTGGGGGTGAGCAGACTGATCATGTAAATCAGTGTGCCAAATTTAGTCAGTAAATGATATGCAAATGTAACCCAAGAGTATGCACATTATGTAAACTGACTTAAGCAATACTAAAACCTACAACTAAAGATGATGAACAATCTTGCTTGCTAAAGTATGCTCAGTGGAGTGGATCTGTGGGATGTTACACCTGTGCAGGAAAACTGCTGTTTGTGTGAGTGCAATTGGGAGCCATTTATAATGCATAAAGTCCTAAGTGCTTTGGGACATGACAGCCTGAGATCATCTCAGGGCCTGTGCACCGTTGCAGGTGGCCAAGATCAGAGAAGCTGTGCTGACAGAATGTGTGCTCTCAGAGAGTGGGGAAGTACCTTCAGAGGAGGTTTGCTTGCTCAGGAACTTAATCTCTCTTGTTGTCCAGAGGGAGAGTTCCCTGGCTGCTGAGCATCAGTCATCAGTCATATGGAAACCTCCCCCGACCCTTGGAGATGACAGATACCAACCTGGAGAAGGGCTATCACACTAGTTTCACATGTAAACTGCAATACAGCCTTGCACAAAGCATTCAAGAAAGGAAGTATATGGTTATGAGTGGAGTCTTACGTGGGGCTATAAATAAATGAAAGAGTGGATGGGCTTTGAGATAAGGCATTAGCTCAGTTTCAGGAAAGCCAGCTAGAATATTTATAATGCTGCTCCTATAATTATTCCCCTCTTGAAGTTTTCCCTGAGCTGCCAGGCAGTGCTGTGGTGTTTTCCATAGGCTTGACATTTACAGGTGTTCTAGCCCCAGGGAGTTAATCTTTACAAAGAAGAAATGTAGGGCTGGTTGATGGGCCATAGCAACTGGGCTTTCCCTGCCACCACCACCCCCACTTTAGCACCAGTTTTAGCCTATGGTAACTTTAGCATCAAGGCTAACTTGTTTCTTCTGTGGAATTCTAGAACTTGCAGTCAGCAAGATCAGGTCACCAGGTTCTTTCTTGAAGGGTGTTTGGGTGGGATTTTCAGGAGCCTAAGGAAATTAAGTCAATGGAGTTTGTGTGACTATATAAATGTGTAGACATCAGTACAGCAGTGCACTATGCAGGGCATATACTTCTGAGAGTGACTGATGCCTCAGGGTAGTTTTAACTACCAGTAGAAATGGGATCCATCTTGAGTTTGACCCTGGTTATTTTGATAAAATCTGGCATTCACAGCCTTTTCAATGCAGGAAAGCACCACTGTCCCCATTGTCCAGACAGAGAGATGCAGAGTGGGTAAGTGACTTACTCACGGTCACCCAGCAAGCTGGGGACGGAGCTAGGAATGGGAGAGGAACTGGATTCCCAAGTCCCAGTCTTGCAGTCTGCCTACTAGACTCCATTGCCCTCCTCTTGGAACTTGATACATTCACTAAGGGCTAGTCTACACTTACCTGCCGGGTCGACGCGGTGAGTTCGACTTCTCGGAGTTCGAACTATCGCGTCTAATCTAGACGCGATAGTTCAAACTCCATGCGCGCTCCGGTCGACTCCGGTACTCCACCACTGCAAACGGCGGTGGCGGAGTCAACCTTGGGGCCACGGACTTCGATCCCGCGGCGTCTGGACGGGTAAGTAGTTCGAACTAGGGTACTTTGAGTTCAGCTACGCTATTCACGTAGCTGAACTTGCGTACCCTAGTTCGACCCCCGCCCTTAGTGTAGACCTGCCCTAAGGCTCTCTTCATGCAAGTCTCTTGCTCCACCCCACAACACTTTGCCTATCGGTACTTGTAGCACAAGATCCTCTGTATCGAGATCTCCACTACAGACAACTTACAGGGTAGATTACTCCAGACAATCCTGTTTTTCCAGGAAGATGTCCATAGCGAGAAAGTAGGGAAGGAAAAACCAAGAACCGTCTCTCAATAAAACTTTCCTAAATTTCCCCTTGAGGCTTCAATAGCAGCTTCAAGATACTGAATGCCTGTTCTCAGCAGGGGATGCTTATCCAGCTATGAAGCAAGCAAAGTAATACAATTCAGCAACATTTGCTCTGTGTAAAAACTTCAACTTATAGGCAGGGGGAAAGATCTATGCCAGTAACCAAAGTGAATGTCAGTTCTCTAGATTGGGGGTGGGAGGAATCTAGGAACTGAGGGATTTAAGGAGAATTACAGTAATTAGAGGCAAAAGACTCAATTAGATGAGTCCATCCCCTTGCGGTATCCCTATATATAATCCTTTAGACCAAGCATGCAGCCCAGAAAACTATCAACAGATAAATACACTCAATCTTAGCACGAGGACAGAGAGAAGCAACAGACGAATCACCATATGCAAGATTTAGTCCTAACTGATCCAGCTACTTTTTAGTTTTAGTTTCATAAAGTGCACCAGCCAAACAGTGACCGTTACAGCAATGGAAATGGGTGAAGGGTTGTTCAGATTAAGGGCTGATATAGGGAACTGTCTGACTGGGTGGAGGGAGCAAAGAGGAGGGGATTTAGTGGTGTTTTGAAGAGGGCTCAGAAAGTCAGTGAAATGGGACAGTTATCAGTAAGGTGTCAGTTAAGAATCAGCCTCTAATAGAACTGGAGGGGAAGGGGAAAACTGAGCAGTGGTCAGAACTGGTGGAACAGATGAGGGAGTGTGGATTATGGCCAGACGACAAAGGTTTTTTAAGGGGAAGGTAGCCACTGGTGGAGGCCTCTCAGGAAGGCGGCTATGTTGCAGCACACCAACCATGCTGAAAAAAATGATTATTCTTACTTTAGCCCCTTTCAGCAAGTCCCTGAGTGACACAGACAGATACAAATGCAATACCACCCGCTAGTCATGAATCTTGTTGCATCGATTCAACCTCAGAAAGGTCTCCTCTTCTCACAATGAGATCGCCTTCATTGCTCAGCGTTTGTCCAAGGAAAAACATTTGCTAGGAGCATGGGTTGAAGTGGTCCAGTGACAGCAGTTCAGTAAGAAGGTGCTTTTCAATGGGGCACTGTCTTTGCACCAGAATGTATGCTTGCATTTAGCCCCGCACTTTCCAAGTCTCTCAACCTTGTGGTTGCGAAGCCTTCCCTAATGTAAATGGACGCAGTGACGCCTGCCCAGTTATGCAGACAGCCTGAAACAGCAGCTGTGAGAATGTTCAGGAGCGGCGCCAGGGTTTTTGGCGCCCTAGGCGCAGGGCTGGCTCTACCCATTTCACCGCCGGTCCCGCGGCTCTGGTGGACCTGCCGCAGGCGTTCCTGCCCGCAGGCTCCACCGGAGCCGTGGGACCAGCGGACCCTCCGCAGGCACGCCTGTGGGAGGTCCACTGGAGCCGCCTGCCGCCCTCCCGACAAAATGTCACCCCCGCCAAATCCTGGCTCCCTAGGCGACTGCCTAGGTCGCCTAAATGGAAGCGCCGGCCCTGAGAATGTTGACTGAGTTTTAAATCCAATGACTAATGACAATACAAATAATCTCTACGTCAGCCATTTCCCCGCTGATCAAAGAGTGTTAGGAAATGGGGCTGTTATTAGGACGATCTCCACAGAGTACTGAAGGAGCAGCTGGGGTGTGGATGTCAGTTGCAGCGAGTGCCACTACTCATTTTAACCACCACTTACCACTTGTTTTAACCTCAGCTTGTTTTAATCAATCTGACCACTTGTTAGTGGAGCTGAACTCTTAATCCCTTCTGCCCTTCTCCCCAGTTCAAAGCAGGGTTTCCTTCATTTTAATTCAGTTCTACCGCTATTTGATGTTTATCTCTAGTAAAGGGTTTGAAAGCGCCTAAGACCCATTAACTTGCCATGAGACTTAGGCTTCTAAGGCCTGATCTACACCTAAAAATGTGATCAATCTAGCTACATCGCTAAAGGCTGTGAAAAATTTTGTGCCCTGTGCCAAGCAGTTAGGGTGACATAACTCCCACTGTTGAATTCTTCCATTAGCCTAGCTACCACCTTTTTGGAGAGGTGGATTACCTACATTGATTACCAACCCCTTCTGTTGAGGTAGGACACATCTACACTACGGTGCTACAGTGGCACAGCTGCAGTGCTATAGCTGTGTCGCAGTAGTGTGGACATACCCTCAGTCACTTAGGGCTTGTCTTCACTGCAAAATTGTAACTTGTTCCCCATTCACACATACTAACCCTTCACTTGAGTGTGGTGCTTGTAAATCAAGTTGGTTGGCCCATAAGGGGGCTCAGGCTGCAGCTCGAGTAAGCAGAACTCATTAGTTGCTAAAACGACCATCCTGTAGTGTGGCTGAAGGCTAGTTCCACTCATGTGCCACTAGTCCTCCAATGCCTTCCCATAATTCCTCTCCTCTAACCACCAGTCCTCATGAAGGGACAGACAAGTTCCTCCACAATTCTCTGGGAGCTAATTCATAGAGTGGCTCTGCTTACTGCAGTGCCAAGGACCGTGAGACAGCCCCCAGAATTCTTAGACCCTCTCACGAGTGAGTGCAGCACCCGAGTGGACAAAGCAGCTTGCATGCTATTTTGCAGTGTGGCTGCTCTCACTCAAGCTAGGCTAAAATTGAGAGAAGTAACTCAAGCACAGATAACCTAAATTAATTCTGCAGTGAAGACACGTCCTTCAGCACTTTTGCAAGAGTTACCCATCATGTTTAAAGAGACAGAGCATCTCATTACGTGGGAGAGGAATCTCCATAGCCCCTGATCATGATCATGCCTTGATACTGCAATCGGAGATGGGCACAAACTAAAACCCACATTCTGGTTTGGATCAAGATTTCAGCTCAGAACTTTAGCATGACAATTCCAGACACCAAAACAGACACCCTGAGCTTTGGTAAAGTTCAGATCCATACAGGCTTTTGCTTCTCTTCATTATAGAGAATGGCTCATGTACTAGAAAGATTGGATCATGTTTTTGTCTGTTCCTCCCCACCCCTCTCCCCCAATCTACTATAGTTTTAATTTCATAGATGCAATTAGGATCACAGCCTCTGCACTCTGAGAAGTGCTGCAAAGTCAGTTAGACAGGCTGCCTCTAGAGGGCAGCTTTAAACTGCTAGGATGTTACACAGCAACTATTAGTCTAGGGCAGAGGTGGGCAAACTGGCAGCCCGCGGGACCCTCCTGCCCCAGGAGGTTAGCCCCCGGCCCCTCCCCCGCTGTTCCCCCTTCCCCGCAGCCTCAGCTCGCCCCGCTGCTGGCGCAATGCTCTGGGTAGCGGGGCTGGGAGCTTCTGGGGCAGCGCAGCTGCAGAGCCCGGCCTGACCTGGTGCTCTGTGCTGCATGGTGCGTGGCTGTAGCGCCACCAGCCACCGGTGCTCCAGGCAGCGTGGTAAGAGGGCAGGGAGCAGGGGGGGTTGGATAGAGGGCAGGGGAGTTCAGGGTGGTGGTCAGGGGGCGGGGGTGTGGATAGGGGTTGGGGCGGTCAGAGAGCGGGGAGCAGGGGGGTTGAATGGGGGGCAGGGGTCCAGGGGTGGCAGTCAGGAAGGAGGGGGGGTTGGATAGGACGGCAGGGGGCAGTCAGGGCCAGGGGTTCCAGGGGCAGTCAGGGGACAGGGAGCAGGGGAGGGGTGGATGGGGCAGGGTCCCGGGGGTGGGCTGTCAGGGGGCGAGAAATGGGGGAAGGCGGGCCACGCCCTCCTCCCCTAACCAGCCCCCCCATACAATTTCCAAAACCCGATGCGGCCCTCAGGCCAAAAAGTTTGCCCGCCCCTGGTCTAGGGCCTGGTCTACACTTACAAGTTGGGTCCGCATAACTACAGCACTCAGGGGTGTGAAAAATCCCCACTCCTGAATGCCGTAGCTAAGCCGAATTAAGCCCTAGCATAGACACGGCTATGGCGATGGAAGAATTCTTCTGTCAATCTAGCTACTGCTATTCGGGGAGGTAGATTACCAACATCGATGGAAAAAATCTCTTCCATCACTATAGGAAGGGTCTATGCTACAGCGCTCCCGTGGCAAAGCTACATGGCCTAGCTTTTCAGTAGTTAGAGTTCCTAGCCCTCGAGTGCCACCCGGGACAGTGGCACTCAGTGAAACATGAGTAAAATGGGCAGAGTTTTTACAGAGGACTTATTTGTCAGGCAGACTTTTCCCAGTTTACTTGTGCCTTTATCACAACATTTCACTCCTCTCTTATACAGCCAGATCTTGAGAGATTGGAAGGGGAAGGGGCAGAAACAAATTCTGCTTTGAATTTTCAGGTCACGGAGTTGGATCCCAATTTTTTTTTGAAATTTCTCTAAAGTTTGGAAGGGGCTCAGTTCTCTGTTATTTGGGCAAGTTAGGACCCAAAGCAAAAGTTTAGTCAAAGTTTGCCTGCTGTTTTGGGTGGAAAGAGCAGTTTTCCAAGGCTCTCCCTCAGAAGCCATAAGGTGGCACAGGACATCTTGAAATGCCATGAGCCTGGCTCAGAGAGATCGTTCTGCGTGCACATTTCATCAAGTTTGGCTACAGAAACTTCATGCTACTCCCAGGTTGCGGGAAATTAATACTTCTCCCAGGTTGGTTTTCCCATGAACCCTGCCAGTGACCAGTGTAATGACATAGAGACGGGTCAAGCAACCTCACCTTTATCCCCTCGATTCTGAATCCCAGTGTTGCTGTAGAACTAATGGTCTCCCTCCACTGCATATATCGGGGCTTGGTTACTGCATGCAGGGCATTCTCCTCCTCGGTCGGGGCACTGGGATCTACTTCAATCATCTTCTGATACATGTCCTTCCGCAGGCTTGGTTTCTTTCTGGCCTTTGTTAGCTCTTCTTCCAAATACGTTCTGCAAAGGAGGTGGAAAGATTATTAGCAGTTCATGAGTGCAGTACGGTTCCAATGTATTATGGTCACTGTCTGAACATGTTAATAGCACTGAGGAGGGATGGCACTCCTTACCAAGGGACTGATCCCCCAATATAGTCCGTAACAGGAAGTCCAAGTGCCTTCAATTCCCACTGACTTCACTTGGAAGTGAGGGCACGCAAGGTCCTCACAGGACTAAGACCTAAAGAGGCAGTGTCGTACGGGCAATTTCCAAAGAACAAGAACCCCCAACACCTGGGGTTGCAATAAATATGTATACAGGCCGCCCATGCCCAGGAGCCTCAGGCCACGTAACCTATGAACAGGTGTTACAAATAAAAACTCAACATTAGCAACCTGAGACGCGGTACAGGAAAAGTCCATCAGCTACCTTCAGTTACACCAAGAAAGGAGATACAGAAGGCAAATGCAGCATGCACAGAAAAGCTTTTTTATTTCCAACCCACCTGCCATCATTCAGAGCTCAGCCCACAGACAGACATTACAATTCAGGCGCAACCCCAAAGTGGTCCAATTCATAACATGTTCCAAGGGCTGGCTCAGTAGGAGCTGCTCTGTCATTTGCAGAGGGGGCCAAGAGAAACACAAGACACTTGTACTCCTGTAGTGCCTAGAGGCTACAGTCAGAATCAGAGCCCTGCTGTATCAGGAACTGCATAGTTAGCAATGGTCCTTACCCCAGAAAGCATGTACCTGGGATAACAGAAGATATCCAGGGAGTAACTGCCTATAGAGAAATGTGAAGACGTTAACCTACATAAAGACTTGTTTAACCGATCCTGCACAGTTTAGTACCCCAAGCTTCCACCCTATTGCAAATACTTCAGACATTCTGAATTTACTCAGGATTCAAAATTAATATGGCTAAAATCAGATTAGTTTCCCTGCTCTGCCTATCCTTGGGGCCCCACAGTTCCCTCCTGACAGGTGCGACTGGGCTCTGAAGACCTAGGCAGGCCGGTAACACCTCTGTCAGATCTATTCCAACACAGCTACCCTCCTCTCACTGCGAAATATCTAACAGGACTCTGGGACATTAGATGATGTCATCTCCTGATCAATAGGTAGAGTTGACATAACAGAGAGGTGACTCTATGGGGATTTGCTGAAGCAAGTCAAAGATATCAGAGAAACAGATGACCAAGTTCGGTCCTGGACAAAAACTGGATAAGCTTAGGATGCCGCTGATGTGGTATTTAAGAGATGTAGGTTTTCTCCACCAACTGACCTGTCCTGCGAGGTAGTAAGCACCTCTCCTGCACAGTGCAATGTCCAAATCCTGCCATGTCTTCCCCTCCCTCATTCCAAAGATCAGCCTTCAGCTAAAACTGTCTGGGCCCTCACCACTCCGGTTACTGTAACCTCTTCTGTGGCCCCCACCCACAACATCCCCTCCAGCCCATACAGAAATGCAGCCAGTGAGATCATTTTCCAAGACCACTGATCTGGCCACTGCACAACTGCATGAGGTTTTTGCAATCACGTTCAAGGCCCTACCTAACTTCCACTCAAGCCTCAGATCCTTAACGTGCACCAAATCAGTGTCATCAACAAGAAGGGGGAGGTTTTCTCTCTCACTCAACCCTTCTCCTCTGGAACAAGTTAGGAGCAGATTACTCAAGGTTTGTCTTGGATAACTAGTTTGAAATGCTGAGCAAACCTAAACAAGGAGTTATTCTCCCGAGCTAAATGAAGCTTTCAAAATGTGCTATGTCAACTGACCATGTACCATGGAAACTGGCACAATTCAAAAAGCGAGGGAGAAAAGTTGCTACATCCCAACACTTGACTGTTAACAGCATCTGATGTTCCCTTTGAGAATCAGCTGACATGCTCTGACTTTTCTTGAAGTCTGTCTTGTTCTTTTTGGTACATGACCCTGCCCCCTCACCGCACACCACGGTGTGCTGCAGCAAACAGGGTATTAAACAGGATGTTTTCACACAGAGCTGTTTTGAGATAGCTTAGTTCGTCTGGCGTTAGTCTGTTTCAGTTGGACTATCAAGGAGGCACAACCTTGTTCCCACTCCTGTAAAGTACAGAGCAGAGTGAAGAGATGTAACTTTGAACAGGTCTGTACGATTCATAATGGAAAACAATGAGACAAGTGGGTGGGGCTGGAGTGTGTGTTCCTCCATTGGACATACATGTCCTTTTCCATAGATTTTATTGTTCTGGGTCCCATTTATCTGAAATCCTGTTCTCTGAACAGACATGCAGAATGTTTATTACCCTTGCTGTGGATTTTGGCCAGTCATCTCACAGTGATAACTGTGCTAAATCAGGGGGATTGGCAATGAAGTCTTACAGCTGTTTCAAGTCAGCCTCCAGATAGATGTAAGCTGCCACTTCCTAGAGAAACCTGCGGGTGGGGAAAGGGCAGGCTCCTCTAGGACAGGGTGGAAATGCTGAGATAGCATCTGCTCAGTCACAAGCAACATCTATGACCTGCCTTCGGATAAGTCCCTCTCAGAACACACTTTTGCCACCATCTGTTGAACTAACAAGATCTGCTAAGGAATAAACTCTTTGCAGGGTTTGGCATCTCCACTGCTCTTTACCACGGCCCTGTTGTCACAGTTCACAGCACTGATTTGTGCTCTATAGGTAGGCTTGGAAGGATTTGATTTTTATCGGCAAACGTCAATTTCACTGTGCACGCACACGCACATACACACACAAACTGACAAAAAAAATCTTTCCATCGACAATCATCAAAATTTACAGCTTGGCCAAGTAAGAAAAATGCCGCTTGAGAACTTACTAAAGTCTGATTTAAGGATTTTTACTTTACATATTTTGCCGCGTGATGTTGACAATTTGTGTTTTAATGGTTATGAAGGTTCAACTTTCTGTATCTCAATGTCTATTACCATTAAATAATTATTTCTGACACCTCCATTGTTGCCCTCCCCCCTGCCCCCAGCCCCAGAATTTCACACCTCTGTGAAAATTTAAATAGCTAGCAATAGAAAACATGCTTATAAATACACATTGGTGATATTATCCATCAAAATTATAAATACATAAAAATCAAATTCTATCCCTTCCTCCGGTAGCAGACATTCAATCACCTTCACCATTTGCTGCTTCCCAAGCAGAGGACTTGTTCATGATATCAGGCCTTAATCTTCCGACTCATGGATCCCCCATCCTTCCCCACAGGCCTTGCCCCCAGTGGTAAGTTTCACTCTAGAAATACATATGAATCAGTATTTCACAAGCTATAATCCTCAAAGCCCACTTGAAGTAGTAAAGATTCTAAAAGAATCATTTAACCTACCTGTGAAAATGCATCTAGCTCTGGGGCAGCCATTTAACAGTTTAGGAGAGCAGGTGGAAAGCCACCCAGTTGAAATGCAGTGGGAATTCAGGAAGGCAGAATGTAATTACCACAATGTGAATCTAGCCAGGACACAGAGGTTATTCATAAAGTCGCACCACATCTTTAATAGCTACAAGGGATCAAAACCTTGATTTTACATCTTCAGAATAGCAGAGCAGGGCCCTCTACACAATGGTAGGAAATTGCTTTGACACAGACTGAGAAAAAGTATCACCTACTGAAATTCCACTCCCTATAGCAGGGGTGGGCAAACTTTTTGGCCCGAGGGCCACATCTGGGTATAGAAATTGTATGGCAGGCCATGAATGCTCACAAAATTGGGGTTGGGGTGCGGAATGGGGTGAGGGCTCTGGCTGGGGGAGTGGGCTCTGGGGTGGGGTCAGAAATGAGGAGTTCAGGGTGCGGGAGGGGGCTCTGGGCTGGGGCAGGTAGTGAGGAGGGCTCCAACTGGGGGTGCAGGCTCTGGGGTGGGGCTGGGGATGATGGGTTTGGAGTACAGGAGGGTGCTCCGGGCTGGGACTGAGGGGTTCGGAGGGCAGGAGGGGGATCAGGGCTGGGGCAGGGGGTTGGGTGGCTCAGGGGTGCAGGCTCTGGGCAGCGCTTACCAAAAGCAGTGGCATGTCCCCACTCTGGCTCCTACACAGAGGTGCAGCCACGTGGCTCTGCTGCACGCTGCCCCATCTGCAGGCGCTGCCCCTGCAGCTCCCATTGGCCGCGGTTCACAGCCAATGGTAGCTGTGGAGGCAGTGCTTGGGGTGGGGTCAGAATCAGTGTGTGGAGCGGGGCCCCCTGGATGCCCTTATGTATAGGAGTCGGAGCGGGGTCATGCTGCTGCTTCCAGGAGCTGCGTGGAGTGGCCCTGCTCCCTGTCTGGAGCTCCAGAGCAGGGCAAGCCCCAGATCCAGTGGGAGCTCGAGGGCCGGATTAAAATGGCTGGCAGGCCAGATGCAGCCTGTGGGCCATAGTTTGCCCACCTCTGCCCTATAGCATGGTTTTTGGAAGTCTCTCTGCCAGCGACTGTCTCAGTTCAATCCTGTTTTGTATTGGGATCCCGTCAGAGTCCAAGTAGTTTGGTATGGCAGATTGGATACCCCAGCAAGACACAATGCAGCAAATAACCCTGCTGTATCCCTTTCACTCTTTAACACTTCACATCCAGAGATCAGTTACAAGAAAGCTGTTCTATTAGGTAGCTAAGGACTAGCTCTCTGCAGATGGGCCATGCTTTCTTTCTGTTTTGCCTATGCCCAGGCAGTGGTGCTCAACAGGCGCTTTGCTTCCACATCTCAAGTAGAACCCAAGGGGGTGTGTGCTAGAGAGAATATGTGAGACGGGGTTATGCATATTGTTCATGGGACCTTGCTAGGCCAGTTTATATCTGTTTCAGAAACCAAGACAGGACATTACCAGAGCCTCCTCTCTTTTAAAACCTCACCTAAAACAAAGTGGCGAAGGGCTGTGGCTTCACAGGGGTAGGCAACCTATGGCACACGTGCCAAAGGTGGCACGCGAGCTGATTTTCAGTGGCACTCACACTGCCCGGGTCCTGGCCACCGGTCCAGGGGGCTCTGCATTTTAATTTACTTTTAAATGAAGCTTCTTAAACATTTAAAAAACCTTATTTACTTAACACACAACAATAATTTAGTTATATATTATGGACCTATAGAAAGAGACCTTCTAAAAACATTAAAATCTATTACTGGCACGCGAAACCTTAAATTGGAGTGAATAAATGAAGACTCGGCACACCACTTCTGAAAGGCTGCAGACCCGTGAGTTAGCATGTAACTTTTGGGTGGGGGGAGGGAGCAGGCAGTGTGGTCTGAAATACTCACCCTCTGAGCATAGTGAGGAGTCCAGAGTCTCTTCATTTGTGAATACCCTTCCCTCTCCCTCTCAGTTTCCCCTAGGCTTTATCCATCACCTGTGCCCCTACGAATCTGACTTTAGGCTGAAGGTAACTGGAGGAGGCCGCTGCCTTCCAAAGCAAGGCAGTATTGCTTCCCACTTGGATAGAAGAAGGGTGGCAAGGCGTAAACAAGCACTCTCTGCCTGCACCCACAACACCGTATGGAGTACACTATCTTCACAGCATTGCCAGAATGGGAAAACCCACAGCTCCTGCTTAGAGGAACGCTTTAACCTTCTGGGGTGCAACATATTTGAGGAGATAAGCCTGAACCAAAATCCCATTTCTGACAAGCCAGAGTATATGTCTCAATCCTTTGGCTTGGACCCTTGCTCTCTAGATTCCTAAATCCTCTGCTAGCCACTGAACATTGTAAGCTTCATGTAGCAGCAATTATGGCTATAAGCCTTGTTTTGTATTGTGGTAACATCTAGGGACCCTGAGCAGCTATGTGTTAGGAGCTGTACACAGCTGGAAGTAGACAGTTCTTTCTTTATTATGCTAGCATGTGGAGGCCACAGTCAGCAAGCCAGGTCTGGTGTAACAAACAGCAGTCACAGCACCCCAGCTGCCTAGCCACTGTCGAGATCCTGCCCCGGAGGCGTTAGGAATTGAAAATGCAATTTGCTTTCCTCATTGAATCTCCGTTGGTAAGCTTTAGTGTGCACCTTGTTGCATCATTATGTATATTTTAACACAAATGCTGTTTTGACTCCACTGCATTGCAGATCTCCCCTGAAAGTCAAGCTCTAGCTACCGGCTTAGCAATCACATGCAGATGATTTTGCCTAATTCCACCCACCGATAACAGTGTGGCAAAGGGATATACAGCCCCTTTCACAACTTCCTGCACTGCTGTAGCCTCCCGGCTTGTCAACGACACCAACACAGACCAGGCCTATCATCACTGCCAGTGCAAGCAAATTTTAAGGAAATGATCTTCCGTAACCTCCTTGATGAGGATGTGCTCTTTTGGGCAAAGCACTGGTTAACCCTGCTCAGAATATTTTTCTACTTGTTCATGCAGTAACTTGAACTTCATTCCCCTTCTGTGAAGCAGAGGCCAACCAAAACAGTACAGCAGAACAGCCTGCCTCCTTTCAGAGATACAAAGAAAAGCACATGGGCAGAGTTACTAGGACAGTGGGTTTTCTTGTGAACAAGATTTAATTGTCACCCCAGGGGACAGACCCAGTCCCCATTTCCTCCAAGTTACACTTCAACCCATGCCCGAGTGCTGGGGGATGAAGGGGGGGAGATGCTGCTAGCTTGGAGACGGCCAGCATTCCATTACCTGCATTCCTCCCCCTCTGGAGGGGAGTATGGGTTTTGTGTCTGACAGTCTAACATGCCAGTTCATGTTTCACATCAGGAGTTCAAAAAGGGAAGAAGAAGGAAAAAAAGAAATTCCTCTCTTCCCACAAGAGCTGTCAGCTTTTCCAGAAAGCATAAGTGTCTCTACCACATCTAAGCTTTAAGCATGTCCTTTATGGGGATCTAAAACCCAAGCTGGCTAGTGGTTTATATCTGGCCTGAATCTGCATACTGGCTTTGGGTTTCGACATAAAAACTTAAGAACCTGATCGTGCAATGCTTGCCCATGTGTAATCCTTACTCGCTCAAATAGCCCACTGAAGTCAACAGGACTAGCTCCATGATTAAGGTCTGCATAGCTAAGCGTTTGCAGGATTGACTTTTAATAGTTCGTATATGGGTTCCAAGAAAGACTAGGATACGTATGCTCACCCTTTGTGAAAGGCTTCAGGATTCACTGACGAAGGACACAGTAGAACAGGGGTTCTCAAACTGGGGCTCGGGACCCCTCAGCGGGTCGCAAGTTTGAGAGCCACTGGAATAGAATATTATACGCTGTATCCCAAAGAGCATGCAAGAGCAAGTGAGAAGTAAGGGAAAGGATTAAAAGCTGTTAGAAGTGGAGCGCGTGAGGCAGAGATACAAGAAGGCTGACAGCTAGCACCAAGGCCTTCGCTGCAGCTTGAATGGGCTAGAGCCCCACATGGAATACACATATGCCCTGATGTTTTCATTGGCTGTCCGGATAGACCTTGTCCCAGCACGCTAGAATGTACTTTGATAGTGTAAAACATTAGGTGGTAAATGCTGTTCTTCCTTCAGAGAGGGGTGCAACTCCCTGATGCTCTTCACCCCAGAGCCAGAGCTGGGTGTGCGACAGCACTGCTTGTGTTTTGGTCTAGGTGTGTGATGGCTAAGAAATACTACCCCTGCCTGGACTTAAGGCAAACTTATGGTGGGAGATCCCAAGCAGAGCTCTCTCTCTGTGTCTCACCTTTTTAAAGCTGCTTCATTCAAGGGTCTCTATTCTGACCCCTATACAACTCCTGAAATGCCCCTCCCCCCTTAGATTGGTGCCCCTTGTGGTTGAGAGAGCAGGGCAAGGTACTGTCTCAAAAGCTGCCATCCTCAGACCCCTGGAACAGCAATGGGCT
Organism: Mauremys mutica; assembly: GCF_020497125.1. NCBI lineage: Eukaryota > Metazoa > Chordata > Testudines > Geoemydidae > Mauremys > Mauremys mutica. The sequence goes on along the minus strand of NC_059074.1, from coordinate 156,848,683 downwards.
ACTAGTGCAGACTGATGCAACACCAAGCAATCCACTTTCACAGTACACCACAGAGTCACCACCATGTGACTGCAGGAGTCTGTTCCACCATTTCCCAGGCCAGGTTTCCTTTTGTGTCTCCCACCCCCACCCGCTTGGCTTCCCTTTCTAAAGTCCTGGGCAATAGTCATCCATGGCCAGATGAGCCTGTCAGAGTAGCCAGTTTGCTCTGGATATTCTTTACTCGGATATTATGTTGCTTTAAGCACTGGATTTGGATTCTTGAACTCAGGCTGCTCCTTTCTGCTCAGTTACAAGCCAAGGCACCTATCGGCACTAACCTGACTCCCATCTTGCAGTCCATAACGCAGGGGGAGTCAAATTCAGCCAGCAGGTCTTCCATCTGATTGTACCGCTCCCCATCCTTCACCACATCCCCATGGTAGGCAGGAACAAAGGGCTTAAGGACGTCGTTCATCAAGCGGTCCAAGCAGCGCTGCTCAGATTCACAGTGCTTCTTGAGTATCCTGCCATTGGCTGCAGCCTTGAAGCTACCTGAGAGACAAAAGGCAACACAGTGTTTACTTGGGTGCAGACCCTTCGCAGAGGAGAGCAGGCAGATAGTCATGAAACCTCCTGCCCCTGCTGACATCCCCACCCAGAACAATCAAGGTATAATGAACTGCTATTGAGTGTTACATAGTGTCAAAGGTTAACAGGATCTGACATGACAGACCTCAAGTGAGAGAAAAAGCTATATGTACTACTCATTTGGGGGGGACCACTATCACTCCTTCCCTGCCCCCTGAACCACTGCCTCTAAGCATAGTAGCTTCCAGGGACTGATAAAGGAGAGTAACACCCCCGCACATTGCTAAGGGGCAGGGTTTAAACTTGGAACCTTCATCAGCCGAGCACAAACCTCTGCTGCTGGAGTGATAGGAGTAAGTCCAGCATCTGGCAGCAGTGATAGCACTACACTTTCCAAGCATGCCACACTGGGATCTCCTTCGTCTCCACACTATGATTCAAGGTGAGCACTTAATGAGCGTCACAGAGACAATTGAGGCCAACACAGGGAGCTGATTAACTGAACAACCAGGAGACTTCCCAACACCTCATTAGTCTCACACCCTGGAGGGTTCCCTTGATGACATGGCACAGCTCAACCGTCCATACCTGCATGCCCTGCTAGTTGAATCCAAGGATACTTTTTCTTGAAGGACATAACAAAGGGAGACCACTGCACCATATTTTTGATCTTCCGCCATGACTTGCTCTAAGGAAACAGAGAAAGGCATATAGTGGGTCAATTTTTTGCTGTTCATAAAGCTGGCTTAGAGAGCAAGTTTGTGGATTTGGGGGACTGGGGAAAAGGCGGCCAACACAGAAAGGTGAAAGAGAAAGAAGCACAGGGAACACTGCTTCTCCCCTTTCTCTTCTGCCCCTGTGCCAGGCTGGGCTAGAAGCAAATAAGTCATTGGATCTCTATTATCAACTCACATTGGCATAAATCAAGAGTGACTCCATTGAAGTGAATGGAATTTCAGTTTTACACTGGTGAAAGCAAGATCAGAATCAGGCCCACTGGCTCAGGAGAGCACCTATCTGCATTATATACAACAGAGTCACCTGCTATCCGAGGACAGGCTGTCAGCTCATTTCTGGGGTGCACCCTGGACAGCTCGTGAGTTAGAATTCTAGGAGTCGTCGTAAGATTTTACAGGTATGCCAGCATTTGTCAGGCTGGCAAAACTCCACTTCAGATCTACAAGTGAGAAGCCTATTTTTGTTCCCACTGGAAGACAGCTGCTTTGGTCATTAAGTATTGAGTCCATGAGTGTCTGATTGACGAGCCAAACCCAGAGAGTCAGCACATTTGAGAGAACAGTTCGCTTCTGACATATGGTATTTGTTGTTAGATAGATTTATTAGTATAAATACTTGTGTGTACCAAGCGGGGTTGTACTCAAACATAGGAAAGCCTTTTTCAAAGACGCAGTCTTTCCTGAAGAAAGTTGTTTTCCCTAGATTGTTCTGATGGAACACACAGCTAGTAAGAGGCAGAGATATTTCTTATCTCAACACCAGAAGGCTGTGCAAACAATCCGTGCAGGCTATATACTACAACAACAACAACAACAGAAAAACGCCTAATTGCACAAGATGAGACAACCAGTGCTTTTGTCCTGGCGACTCGAGAGCAATTGAGTTCAGCTTGGAAGTGCACATTAAAGTTACCTTCATTTGCTCAACCTTAAAAATGCACGTAGGAGAGTAGCTACCTCATTCCATACAGTCTGGGGAACCAAGCTTCCTTCCCTCTCCCTCTGCAAGGGGTGAATGAGTGATCCAACATTCCCAGTCCTTAGGGCATTTACTTGGGGTGAAGTCACAGGCCAGAGTCAGGCAGCTAATAGTGTAGCCAATGCATTTAAGGAGAGGGAATTGATCTGGGTGCAGAAAACAGATTCGTTTTTAATTTCCTAAGCCATCCTGCTGAAAGTCACCATTGTATGAGTTTGAGGCCACTGCACTCATCAAGGTTGCTAAGAGCATTTGTATGAAGTCTTAGCAACAGAGACACACAGGTGTGGGGTGGCCACTTATCTGAAGCTCTGAACTCAGTTTTCAGACAGCAGGTTCTCCTGCTATCTTGGTGTGATTTTATAGAGTGCAGGGCCATGTGGCATTAGAAGTTTTAACATTAAACCGCAAGAAGCATGCACTAGATTATGCCATTTAAGCATGGACCCAAGTAAGGGGAAGTGTGAAGCTGCTTTGCCTCCTGGGGTAGCCATATGCAAGAGAGAACAGGCTGCACCAGATTTTAGACTGACCTTCCAAAGGGAGTAAGGATGAGGTAGGGCTAGGTGCCTTTGTGGGACACATGAGAGAGCAGTCCCTGCACTCCCCGGGGTGTCAGGCTCTTGCATGGGATGCACAATGGAGGGAGGGGACAGGGAGGAACTGGGCATACCATCTCTCCCACCAGAGTGCATGGATTGGCCACTCACCCTTCCAAGTAGTTATGGGGGAATCAGGGATATCAGTCTGGTCCTGGGCTTGTTTATAGACCAAATGTTTGTCAAGGAAGCTTCCAAAACATTAAGATCACCTGGGGCCTCTGTCTCTCTTGCACTTTGCAGTTCAGGATTTATTTATTCAAGCTGCAACTTTGCCAGGTTGGATCAAGAATGCAGAAGGCAGCTCCCTACCTGACATGTGGATGAGCGCTTTCTTTCCAAGTAAAATGCCAGAAGTTGTGTGCTTTGGCTGTTCTTTGTTCTCTCTTGGCAGAGTGCACAGGGGCTTTCCCCCTCCTTTTGTTTTCAAAATAGTAACATTGAGTTCTGACTGTCACTGATTAATTGATTTATTTATTTATTTTAAAAAGGACTCCAGTCTGCAAGGGAGTTAGGCTTCAGATCAATGTGACCCAACTTGTCTAAAATAAAAGGGGGAATCCTCCCACCAACGCAGAAACATAAGTCACTCAGTCCCAGGATACAAGCCAAGGCAACGACTGTTCTCAAGCCAAGATTTTGTTTTTCGGTGGTTAGAGGTTTATAGCAAAAGCCTTGATGTATTTCAAAGCATGAGCTAAGTGATGCCAAGTGACTCCCGGAGTAGTGGTGGCCATTTCAATGCCTTCCCCAGCAGAGCCTTTCAGAGATATCCAGATAAGTCCTGCTCTGTCAATTCTGTCTTTCTTCTCCTACACCAGACCCGAAGGCCTTATTGGCAAAGAAAATAGAGTTCTCACAACTCTGGGATGGGCTAAACCTCTGCCCCTGCCAACTGTTTAACCTGGTGTACTAACTAGAGGGCACTGAACTGACAGAGCGCACTTTCTATTCAGTTAAGCAAGATAGGGATCTAATGACCAGCTGAACCAGGGTCCAGTGTTGCCTGTCCTCAGCATGTCTACAAGCACAGCACATTCCCACTACTTTACACCCCCCAGGAAATGGTTCTGATCCAGATCTAGGACAGGTGTTTGCAAGCCACACTTAAGTGCACAACCCGTTTTCAGAGTTACTGCTTTTCCAGCAGGCTTGCACATACTAAACACTAAACAGTACCTCAAGCCCTGCCAAGCAGTCAGACCTTCATCCAACCAAGGAGATGCGACGATAGGGGAAGAACCTGAAGTGTTACTGAGTGGCCTTGTATTTCAAGGGGAGGAGATGTTTACTTGGAGCAGCTGTGCAGAGGATTTTGAGTAGAGTGGCAGTGTTTGTCTCAAACTGCAGAAGTCAGCTCCAGTTGAATTCAAATGACCTTGGTGAAGCAGGAGTATACTTGTGTGCCTATGACTTGCTAGAGTTTTCTATGGGGATATTTGGGAAATTTCACACCATGATTTGCAGCGTTTCAAATTGGCTCTGGTGTGTGGGAATAAGCAGCCTACTATAGGCTCAGCCTAACAAATCACTGTGACCTACTCAATGTCACAGTCCACCCCACTTCTCAGTAGCCATTTCTACCTGGTTTCTCAGAGGCAGAAATTCACTTGAGCTCTCCCAGTGCAGAAGACAGACTGCACTTAGTCTCTGCCCCTGCAATTCCTTTTGGAGCCATCTTTATTTTACATTTGGCCTGAGATAAGCACTTCCCAGCTTTACAAGGAAAGTTTGCTTCACCAATAGAGGTCTCTTGTGCCATCAGCCCAAGGCCTACAGTGTATTATTTCCAGCCCAGAATGCCAGAGAAGCTTGTTTTGCTGGCTAGAATTTTATTGGTTAGGTGAAAAGCAAGTGTTTGGCTTCTCTGTTACTGTAGTGGTTAACAAGCAAGAATGTTTGCCAGGGACTACTGAACTGGGGAGCTGCCTGACACTTCTGTCCACTATAAAATGAGATCTAACATCTCCTGGAGGAGACACAGGGATTATTTTACTCTGTCAAGTTTCACAGTGACCTTGCCGTGGCCCCAGAATCCACAAACCTTCCCCCTCAAGGGGGTCACTCTCCCAGCCCACTCTTCACCCCACAGCTTTCCCTTTCCCTGTTCACATCTCCCACATGGCTCCAGGCTTGTCTCCCTAACCCTAACCCTAACCCTCATCCAAAACACATCCTGATGCAAGGGGGGCTCCAGGCCTTTGGGGTGCCCAAGCATTCCCCTGCACACACACACATGCACACACACACTCCTGCTGGCACCTGCAAATGGGAACACAGCAATCCAGGCAACAGGGTTTTTTAAACAGGCCCTTTGGTGAGGTGTTCCATGGAAGAGCATCACCTCTGAGCTTTAACGTAACTGTTTGTTTGTACTTCAGGAAGTTATTCCGAGCTAGGTATAAGATCAAGCCTACAGTTACCTGTGTAGGTCAGACTGCATATGTAGGAGAGTGTTACTAGGAGAGTGTTACTTGCAGGTGGTTGCACAGATACTCAGAGTAAATTATTCTTTGGAACACCGGGAACCAGCGTATTTGGAAGAGTCTTGTGGTGTTATAGAGTAGTGAAGTGTCAGTTGGTACACAAGATGGTGGTTTTGGTGAAGTTATGCATGTGTCTGACCATTTCAGGAAGGCTTGTTTGCACTGCAGTCAATGGCACTATGCATGGTTAAAATGAAGCACATATTTAAGTTCTTTGCATGCTCAGGGTCTATGACATGCACAGCCATGCTGCATGTATGCTGTCCTTAGCGGAGGTTCGGAAGAGCCAGTTCTCCAGTTAAAGGTGCAATGGTTAATTTAATATAACTTTGCAGCACCACTAGAGAGTGCATAAGTGGGGCAGCTAGGGAAGGTGTTATACATGTTGTATTCTCTCGCTGCATCTAATCTGTTTTAACAACAGCAGCAAATGCAGAGTGATTAGCTATTCTGTGCTAAACTATTCAGCAGTGATGAAAAAATATTCAGTGAAGAGCCCCATGGGGCAGGCTATGACACTTATGTGGCAGTGAGGCTAAATATTACAGCTATATAAGTAGACTCTCTAGACTTACTTCTGCAAGAACTCTTAGTAGCTGCAGATTCACTATATCTCCCTCTGTCCCAATAAGGCCGTAGCTACTGACTAGCTTTCGTCTGTGCATCTTTGGATGCTAGTTTGGGGCCAGTCCGGCTAAGTGCCCTAGATGGAGAGGAGGGGTAGCTCAATGCCTTGCAGGGTCAGACGTTTAATTCTAGTGCTCCCTTTTGGCATATGGGGGAGGAGGATAGAGAAAACACCGTTTTATCTACTGTGTTTACCTTACTTATCGGGAGGCTAAAACAGGCTGTGGGCTTCCCCTATCTGTCGACAGACCTTGTATGGAAAAACCAGACAAGAACTCAGTGCCAACCCAGAAGTTCTGAGGAAATATTTTGTTTCATCAGATTAAACAAAATGTGACTGATGAGATTGAGGTTTGCTGTATATTTGCCCTATGGCAGATGGCTCTTTCAAGCAGGTGGAGCATGACTAGTCAGAGGAGTTGCACCTTCTGAGACCCTCCTTCCCTCTCCCTTTCCTGGTATAGATTTTGAGGGAGTTTTATTGTTATTATTTCCCTTACAGATTGCTTTGTGAGTGACTTCCCTTTACTCCATATTGAGCCAGAGATGTGTGGCAACCAGGTTAATTAGCTGCAATTATGGCATCCAACATTTTATACGGCCAATTGTTCCTGCAAATTGCTTGAGTCAGGCTTGTACTGAATTATTTCCTTATTATTATTTAATACGAGCACGTTATGTTAGCCAAGACTGAAGTCGACCTCAGGTTTGGAAGAGGATGAGAGTCCAGGGGCACTTTCAGTCAGCGATTACTCCATATCCTAAAAACGGCGTCACTCCATTTAGAACGTGAAAGAGTCTGGAGTCAAAACAGACCGAGGGAGATGTCAAGAAGAGCTGAGGCAGTCTTTACAGGAGGCTGTGATCCACAGTCCAGTGCAGTGGTGCTGAGCAACCACTGTATCCACTCACTTCATGGGAGCTGCAGATGCTCAGCTCTTCTGAAAAGTCAGGCCCTAATTATATTGCATCCATACTGGAAAGAGTGAATGGATAAGGGGAGTCAAGGACAGAGGCAGGGATAGAACCCAGGTTCCTAACTCCACTTACAGACACTCCCTCCTGCTTTAGGATTTGACAGTTTACCCTCTGGGTTTCCATTTTCACAAGTAGACACGGCAGGAGGGAGTGAACTTGAGTAACTTCTAAAATTCATGCAAGAAACAGGTACTGAATTTTATGTTTGCTGGGCAAGCAAGCTAACTAGTTCCTAGATAGAGCTTGGCAAACGTATGAACAGGATTACATACAGTGGGGCTGCCGGCCAGAGCAGAGGCCTGGACTCAGTGACCCAGGAGGCCCCTTCCAGTCCTACGTCCCTGTGTGCGGCACATTAACAGTCAACAATCCCCAGCATTTATTGAAAAACTGTCCATGGCCACCCATGCATTTAATGATGTCCTTAAAATGACCACTGCAAGCCATTCACTTCTCGTGCAATGCTTGAAATACTGCAGTGTCTGGAAAACCTGCCGAGACCTTTGTCCCCCACACTCCCCTCATGCACCCCCACCCCCACCCCTTAGGCTTCATAGGAGTCACGGTGTGCAATGTTCAAAATACCCTCAAGGGATCAGTGCACACCTGCAGTGCCGCAATTCTCTCTGCCCCTTAGATTTAAAGTGAAAGCATCAGCCCCATCAAAAAGGAAACTCCAGCCACAGGGGTTGCTTGGTTGTATTCACCCACGAAAGCTTATGCTCCAATATGTCTGTTAGTCTATAAGGTGCCACAAGACTCTTTGTTGTTTTTTACAAAGTTCAGTGACTTTCAGAAGAACTTGGGAGTGCTTTTGGGGCAGGTGGGGAGCGGGGAGAGGAGGGTTCAGTTAAGCACATTTCAGGTTTAAAGGTTAGCGATTTGCTTCCAGAACCTACTGCCTTGTCTCACAATAGAGAAGGGCAGATTTTGCACAAATTCATCAGAGTACTATAAAAAGCAGAGAGTGTTTGCCCACAGAGTTCACTGTATGTCAGCCTGTTCTGAGGCCATGGTACACGCAGCCAAGGGAAAAAAGGCCATTTAGTTTTCCATGTTTAAAAGAATGAATGTGTTTTCTTTCAGTCTTTAAAAAGTAGTTAAGGTTTCCCTAGTGATGATTGTTTCCCTTCATGAGGAAAAACCTTGTACCTCCTGGAGCGATAAGAAGGACAGCTTTATTCATTGTATAAGCCGCTGATGTGCAGATTGCAACAGCACAACCTGTATGCAAGCCCTTGCAGGCAGATGCTTCCGGCTGAATAGCTCATTTCTGCAACCAAGTTTGTAAACCTGTCTTCAGAGCACTGGAATGTTCTGGCACACAAATGAGCAAAACAGTGCTGACCTAAAGAGACTTTTAATAGAAGACACTAGGGTGGCATTCCCAAAGGAATCTGTAACAGAGCTCAATTGTGCTCCTTCCTTTCAGAGTGGAGAATTTGCTATTCCTTCTTCTCAATCATGGGGAAAGAAGAGAGACAGTGATCTTATGACTTCTCTGGTTCCAGCATCAGACCATTCCTACTCTCCATCGGCTTCCATATTGGACATCCAGTTGGTCCAATCAGCAACTTTGCTGTCCCCTGCGATTGTGAGAGCCACAAAAGGGCCCACTGGAAAACAGAAGGTAATGTACTGCCCTGGAGATCTTCAGCAGTTGACATTCCATATTATACCCATTGTCCCTCACCTAGGAACCCCCCCCTTCCCCGTGTCTCTTGCTGGTATGGACGCACTGGCTAGAGATGGGTTTATTTGTTAGAGCACTAGCTCAAAAGGGAAAGGCTTTGGATCTTTTTTTTTGTCTAGTCAAATAGGCATTTAATTCATGCATATAAGGGATTCAACCTCAGCAGTTCATTCAAAATCTGGTCCTAAGCAAATGCCATTCTGGTTCTTAAACTGCACGCATCACCATGGTATATGCAAAGCAAAGATACTCTTATGACTAATGCCCGATTTTGCACAAAGGATCATCAGTGGTTAGGGCATTAGCCTGGGACTCTGGAAACCCAGGTTCAAGCCCCTGCTCCACCACAGACTCCCTGTATGACCTTGGGCAAGTCACTCTACGCCTCTGTAACATGGAGATGATAGCTGTGCCCTACCTTACAGGGGTGACGTGGGGACAAATACATTAAAGATTGTGAAGTGATCAGATACTATGGTATAGGATAGATCTGCTCTCACCACATCTCCCGGAGAGTCCATCATCACACACAGAGACTTGGTACTGCATGGATATGGTAGTGTGTGTATTATTTCTGTGAAGTTAGACACTATGCTTTTTCAGAATCAGTATAATTCTACATAACAAGGGCTTGGTCACCCTGTCAAGCTGTCCGATAGGGCCAATGAGCTTGAGTACCAACCTCAGGGCAGCCTGTTAAGAGCCACGACACAAACCCCAAATTGGTTATGAGTTCTACACTTCGATTTTTCCAACCAATCATCAAGTGTAAACTCCTCAGGCACTATAAAAGCCTTAAAATGGAGTCACAGACAGTCCCCTCGGGTACCATGATCTCTCTTGCCACCCGGGTGAGTCTGCTCTTGTGATAAATGGTCCCTTACACCACTAATCACAGCAATAGTTAGGTTACTTCCAGTCCCAAAGGACCAGTCACTTACCCTAGGTCAATTGCACCTTAGGTCTCACACCAAAGACACTTGTAGCCAACCTATTGAACTATATATAGATTTGTTAATAGGAAAAGGATACAGGCAAGTTATTTACAAGGGTGAGGCAGGTAAACATACCTACACAAATGAGTTACAATCTTAAATATCCAATGTAATAGAAACGTCTATGCTAAGGAAGCTCTATGCGTCCTTCAGAGCTAACCCAGGCTAAGCACTAGGGATCTTTTGCTTATGCCTAGTAATCCTGGCCCCCCAGAGTCCAAGCAGCATAAAGATACAGCTCCTCCTTGTTATGTGTTTTTATTCCCTTCCCCCCTTCTGCACTGAGCTGCAAACTCAGCGGATGGGAGGAATTCACTTGCAAGACTCAGCTTCATGGTGGTGGGGGCGGGAGCGGTAGCGTAAACAACAAATCTTTTGTCATCTAAATATTCCACTCTAATCAGTCTGATGTCGATAGGCTTTCCTTGTCAGGCAGGGCATCACACCATCTGTTGGAGACCAGCTTTTGACATTAACTAATGTCTCCCTCCTGTCTGGTGATTTACACCGTTACACAGGCTTACAATGCAAATGCTCAGCTATTACCGTACAATCTGGGATACAGATTGTCTAAGTGAGAATAATGCAGCAACTCACAAGTATTCAATGAAGTCCAAACGTATTCTGATAATTCTAATATCTGTTTGAACAATGCTAACACACAGGTGAGCCAGACTGATTTCATCTATGGATCTGTCAGTGTTCAACTGAGGCATGGAGATCTTGACATGATCTGGCACCTGGTCTCCCAGCATCACAACCCCAACACAAAAATGATTTAGGAAGGGGTGTCACCAATACATCTCAGGGTCCCCCTGTCCTTGACAAAGCAGCAGCCACTACATTTTCCTTTCCCTTGATATGGATGATCTCCCTGTCAAACTCCTGTAGAACTAGACTCCAGCATAATAGTCTCAAATTGGACCCTTTGGCTCAGTACAACCATATTATTGAGTGACCCGTTAGAACCTTACATTTTCTATTATACAGAGAAGACTTAAGTTGCATAATAGCCCAAACTATGGCATGGCACCCCACTCAATGACAGCACAGTTCTGTTCTGTGGGGGAGGGGGTCAATTTTTTACTCAAGGCAATGAGATGCCTCTTCCCCCACACCCCATCCTGCATTACCACTGCACCTAATCCAATCTTAGAAGCATCAGTGCACAGCACAAAGGGTTTGCTGATATCAGGGCTGACCAAAACTGGCTCTTTAAGGACATAAAAGAGGCTTTGTCTAAAGCCCTTTTCACAGGCCCGGCTTCTCCTTTTTTGTAAGGTCTGTTATGGGGCCACAACACCACTAAACCCCTTTACAAACCTTCAGCAACAGTTGGCCAGAATGATAAAGAATTAGACCTGCTTCTTGGTTTGTGGGGCAGACCAGTTCCAAATGGCTTCTGATTTAAAGGGTCAGGGCAAACAAACCCACTGCCCACCCAGTGCCCTAAATAAAGATAGCCCCCATCTTGCATGACCTTGGCTTCTTGCATTATCTCAGACACCTTGACAGTGAGGTTGGCTTCCCTAAGTCTCTATAATTCAATTCCTGCCTGGTTCTGATAGTCTTGCCAAGAGTCGTTTGTCTACACAGGCCCTGGCAAAGGTCTTTAAACCCTGCAGCTCCTCATTGACAAACCTCTGAAAGGTAGCCCCTTTATACATTAACCCAAAAGGCATAATCTAAACCCATATAAACCAGATTCCTCTATGAAAGCTGACTTTTCCAGTGCATCAGCATATAAAGTAATTTGCCTATATAAATTAGCCAAATCCAGAGTACTTATACATTTTTTATAAATCTCATGGTTTTATCCTTTTTAGGCACCATCATAACAGGAGATGCCCAGGGGCTTTCTGATTTAGAGATCACTCATGTCTAGCATGCTCTCCGCTTCCTCCTGAATTTGTCTTTGCATTTCACCTTTAGCATGGTATGCTCTGCTAGGAACAGGGTGGGGCCCATTAGTTTTAATGGAATGCACTATTTTGTTAGTTAAACTTGGTCAGTTAGAAAATATCTGCCTGTGGTATTTCAGGAGGGCCAACATTTCCTGCTTTTGGGTTGGGTTCAAACCCTTCCAAATCTCGATGCTCTAAGGAAGAGATTGCCCTGGACTCTCCCTGACCAAATCAATTAAAGGGGCAGTAAATGTTTCCTCATCAGCAGAACAAATCATATTCACCACCAAGTCTCTCTTATATGGTAAGCTTTCAGTCATTTGACATGTACTATCTGCACAGCTCCCACTCACGCCAGGGGGTTTCATTACATCCTAAGTATCAGAGGGGTAGCCGTGTTAGTCTGGATCTGTAAAAGCAGCAAAGAGTCCTGTGGCATCTTATAGACTAACAGACGTATTGGAGCATGGGCTTTCGTGGGTGCATCCAACGAAGTGGGTATTCACCCATGAAAGCTCATGCTCCAGTACATCTGTTAGTCTGTAAGGTGCCACAGGACTCTTTGCTGCTATTACATCCTAAGTGATCTCATTCACTCTGTCACCTCAAAAGGTCCTTCCCAACAATCATGCATCTTGTTTTTTCATCACTGAAATCAACACTAGCACCAAGTCACACATATCGAAAGATCTTTCTCCAGCATGCCTGGCAGACCAAGCTTTCCGAGACACCTGACTCAACTCAAGGTGCTGATGCACTAAGTCCATCGTAGACTTACATCCTCTTCAAAACAAGTGACATGCTCCCCTACAGGCTGTCCTGACTCTTCCGTACTATGCTGCCAAAACCCTTAATTAAATCAAGGTATCCCCTCACTTGTCTCCCATAAAGGAGGTCAAAGGGGGTAAACCCTGTAGACTCTTGGGGTATACTCCTGTGTGCAAATAACAAATAAGGGAGTGACATGTTCCACTCACTCTCTTCCCAGGTAACATACATCCTCAGCATAGACTTCAATGTTCCATTGACTCTTTCTACCAGATTGTTAGTCTCTGGATGATAGGTGGTGGCCTTCATATGTCTCGCTCCACACAACTCCCATAACTTTTTGAAAACTACAGACATGAAATTTACACCACGGTCAGATGAGGTTTCCCTGCTAAAAATGGGGATTAGGTTCAGTAGCCATAGCTTCAGCTTCTATATTAGCTAGTGCTGTGGATTCAGGGTAGCTGGTGTCCACCACAACCAGTACATATTTCTTTCCACTCCTAGAAGGATTGGGTAGTGGTCTCATGATACCTAGAGACACTCAGGCTAACACCTCCGTAAGGTGTTACTTGCATCCGAAGAAGTGGGTATTCACCCACGAAAGCTCATGCTGCAAAACGTCTGTTAGTCTATAAGGTGCCACAGGATTCTTTGCTGCTTCTACAGAACCAGACTAACACGGCTACCCCTCTGATACTTGACCTCCTTAAGGATGGACAATGGCGGCAAAGGTGCCTTGCCGGGTCCCTTTAACCCAGTGGTTCTCAAACTTTTTGTATTGATGACCCCTTTTGAACATCAAGCCTCTGAGTGCGACCCCACCCTTAGAAATTAAAAACACATTTTTTATATTTAACACTATATTAAATATTAAATTTAAACTCTATTGCTTAAAATGAATTTACCTTTTCTCACTGCTTTTAAATTAAGACTAAAACACATTTTTATCAAATTAAATATAAGTGGAAAAGTTATTTTTAAGTAGAATTTTATTTTAATACTTGACAGCAATTTAAGACCTGAAGCAAGTAATAACCCTCCGCATGGCTGGGCTCCGCCTGACAACCCCAGTACAGGGGTCGGGGCTCACAGCGTCCTGGATGCCCCAGCTCAGGGCTCACAGCCCCTCTCCTGGTTGGGGTCAGGACTCGCAACCCTGCGTGGCGGTCGGACTTGGGGATCGCAGCCCCACTCCTGGCCAGGGTTGGCGTCTGGGCTCGCAGCCTCGTGGTGGGTCGGGACTTGCAGCCACGCGTCCCTGTCGGGGTCAGGGCTCACAGCCTGGCGCTGGGGTCGGGGCTGACAGCCACGCGTCCCTGTCGGGGTCAGGGCTCACAACCGTGTGCTGGGGTCGGGGTTCACAGCCACACGTCCCTGTCGGGGTCAGGGCTCACAACCGTGTGCTGGGGTCGGGGCTGACAGCCACGCGTCCCTGTCGGGGTCGGGGCTCACAACCGTGTGCTGGGGTCGGGGTTCACAGCCACACGTCCCTGTCGGGGTCAGGGCTCACAACCGTGTGCTGGGGTCGGGGCTCGCAGCTCGGGGTCGGGGCTCGCAGCCGTGCGCTGGGGCTGGGGCTCACAGCCGTGCGCTGGGGTCGGGGCTCACCGTCCGGTGCAGGAGTCGGGGCTCGCAGCTGCGCACCAGGGTCAGGGATCGCAGCCATGCGTCCCTGCCAGGGTTGGGGCTCACAGCCCGGCGCAGAGGTCGGGGTCAGGACTCACAGCCACGCGCCCAGGTTGGGGCTCGCAGTCCTGCAGCTCCACACAGGGGTTGGGGCTCGCAGCCATGCGTCGCGGCCGGGCCTCACAGCCTGGCACAGGAGTTGGGGCTCACAACTTGCAGCTGCACGCTGAGGTCAGGGCTCACGACCCCCCGCATAACCGGGTCGCAACCCCCCGAGGGGTCGCGACCCCCAGCTTGAGAACCAATGCTTTAACCTCTTATGCTTCTGACATAAGAAGATTCTAACACTTTTTTACTGTCTCAAACACATGAGGCCAACAGAAATTCTGTTGGAGCCTATCACAGGTTCTCTCCACCCCTAAGTGTCAGGCAAAGGGCAATCACTTGCAGGACTCGCCTTCATGTGGGGAAGCGGGGAAGAGAGCTAAAGAACAAAGTCTTTTGTCCTCTTCAGTGTTCAACTCTACTCAGTCTGGTGTCGATGAGCCTTCCCGGCCAGGCAGGACATAACACAGCCTGTTGGAGACCAGCGTTTCACACTAATTCATGTCTCTCTTCTGTCTGGGGATATACACGGTTACAAAGGTTTACAGTGCAAATGCTCAAATAGTACCTTACAATATGGGATACTGGTGTTATAAGTGAGATTAATGCAGAAACTCACAGATATTCAGCAGAGTCTACACACACAATCTTATGATTGTAATATCTATTGTAACAGGGCTAAGGTGAACCAGACTGTTTTCAGCTATGTTTTTGTCAGTGTTCAGCTGAGACATGGGGACCTTGGCATGAGCTGGCACCCGGTCTGCCAGCATCACACAAGATACAAGCGGCTCCCTTTAACCTCAGTGGGAGTGGTCTCCAGGTGGAGGAGGAGGAGGAACAGCCTCTCCACGAGCCCACCCTCCCAGTTCTTGACCCCTAGCACGGCACAGTGCTCTGCCTTCTTAACTAGCCCTGCTGACCTATGAAGGCTGCTGCAGTAGCCCTGATGCTATTTGTGGAACCTAGTAACATCTGTTTGGATCCCTGAAAAATATTCCAGCATATTGGGGGATGGCAGCATGCAAGGCAGCTAGACTCCTTCTTCATGCCACCCATGCAGGAGAGAAGAAAACAGGCTGGAAAAAAATGCAGACATGAGAGAATGAGTTCTCTGGTATAGTATAGATTAGAAGGAGATATAGCAGTTGAGGGAGCAGGCTGAGTATATACATTATCCTCCGCATTTCTGTAAATTACTGTGTGTTTACAGTCCAAGCCTCAGCTTCCTAGCTGTAAAATGAGGACAATGATTCTTACCTCATTTACAAAGCACTTTGAGTACCTCAACATTGGATTTTGGAGCCCCTCGGCACAAGCCTTCCAGGCCGACCTGGGTTGACAGACTTGGGCTAGCAGAGTTTGTGCTAGCACTCTAAACATAGCTGTGCAGCCAGCACTTTGAAGCTGGGGCTCGGGCAGCCACCCCGCTCTGATGGCTTAGGCGCCTGCACCGCAGCCAAGCCGCAACTTCACCGTGCTGTCTACAAAGCTATTATTAGAGTGGTAGCATGGTGATCAGCCCAGGGTTGACAGGCTCACTCCCGCAGGCTCCAAATGCCGTGTAGACGTGCCCTTTGACATCCATGGATGGAGAGCATCATGGAAGAGCTAGATATGATTGAATTTTACAGACAATAAGTCTCAATCATAGGTTTTTCATATTGCTGGCTATCACTGTAGTGATAAAGCCTCAATACTTTCCCATTTCACAGAAGGAGAAACAGAAACAGAGAAGTTATTTACCTAGGGCTTTACAGAAAGTTGAGGGTAAAGCTGGGATTAGAACTCAGAATTTACTGAGCTCCAGACCCATGAGTACATCTTCATTATAAATTTCCTCCCAAGAGAGCCCTTATTTTAAAGTAACAGCTGAAAACTTCCTAATATGGATTAGTCATAACTGGCCTTCCAGTAAAGCTGGTTGAATTATTAATTGCAAAAGAGTTAGACAAGTTTAGCCTATTTCTGTTTGGGAACCAATCCAGATTTCAGTGAATGTATTTGTCATTCATTAAGTACACACTAATTCCTTTGGCTAGGCAGTTCTCAGCCCAAGAGTCAGAGTAGTTCATGAACAGCCACTCGTTATTTTAGGCGGCCATCCACATACTGAAGTCACATGGTTTTCCTGCTCCCTCAACGGATGGCAAGCTTTAAACTATTTGAACTCTATCAATCATAAATACCCTTGCTGGCAGTCAGAACTGCACACTCCAAGCAGCTATCCCCCGAAAAATCCAGGAGACCTGCAGCCCATTGGTGTGAAGTGCTCGTGAATAGTAAGCAAAGCACAGAGCAGCTATTCACTTCAGACAGCTCTGTTTTCCACACTCGACAAATGCAACACATTCTCCTGGGGCCTGACCCAACACCACTCATGCCAATGGAATCTATGCCATGGACTTTGATGAAGCAGCATTAGGGCTCTGGCGACTTGTTTGATTTCTTTACAACAGCAGCATTGTGCACTACATCCCCTGTTTCTCCATCTCCAAGTTTGACTTCAGCTCAGCAACTGACTCTGCTGTAGTCTTTCTAGCTTGACATTAAAAAGCATGAGCCAGAGACTAGTGCTGGTCCACAGAACAGCCAGAAGTGCTGACGCAATATTGATTTCACCATTTCCCATTGTCATTTTATCTGTCCTGCAAGGACAGTTCTTACTCCCCCGTCCCTCACCAGCCTCACCCAAATCAACCAGTAACTCAACCCCTGGCCACTCGGCTAGTATAGACTCTGAACTGGAATTACAGTGGGTTACCATCTGAGTTTTGAGAACAGAACTCATCCCTTCTTGCTGGGAAATGCTTGTTTCAGCTCCAGTCATATTTGTGACTAGAATAGCTGAACTAAAACATCAAGCTGATATGCAATTTCAATAGCCCCAAAAGAGTCTATGGCTGCAGTTTGAAAGCCACATGACATTCAGCTCTTAAAAAGCCGCCCGGAAAGTTGATGGCAACTCTAACAGAGAACAGGTTCACGGTAAGAAGCCTACCTGGAGTACGAGAGACAGCTGTGCATTTGGAGGGGAGATAGCTAGCAAAGTGGTCAGCTGTGGGGAAATGCTCGATGTTGCTGCTTTGTATTGTACATGTGGACACTGCTGCCATGACCAGGAGAAAGCATAAAGTGTACAAGTGCTCACAGTAAATGCAATGATAAGAGAGTCAGAAGTACCTCTTAGATATTTTGTATGTCTTTCTCATTTTGTAGTGGGTGGGTTTTAATGGGCTAGTTTGTTTAACCTAAAACACTGATATTACTTTACAGATTCCTTAGAGCTATTTGGTCAGTACCATGGAAGATGAGTCCAGTTGGCAGACGAGTCCAATATGAACTACTAATACTTGGACTTGGAGTTCTGTGCTGGCTTCATATTCACTTCTGGATGCAGTTCAAAGTGTTGCCTACTAGCTATAAATGCATAAGTGGCTGGGAATTTAGGTACTAGGAGAGACTCTCCCCCTGTGTATCACTATAGCAGTCATTCCTGCACCGGAAGTCCCCAAGGTAGGGCATTCTTGGTGGATTGCCGTCATCTTTGGAGCTTACTCCTAGTCCTCAGGAACCCCACAACAACTCAAAATGGAAGTACAATATTTTGATTTAAAAATATATTTCCAT
The DNA here is from genome assembly GCF_020497125.1 of Mauremys mutica. Lineage (NCBI taxonomy): Eukaryota > Metazoa > Chordata > Testudines > Geoemydidae > Mauremys > Mauremys mutica. The sequence goes on along the minus strand of NC_059074.1, from coordinate 156,830,983 downwards.
TCAAGATATTTTGTGCAGTTCATCCCCATTTAACCAGGCAATTCCATTACACTAATTGCCTTTAGCTAAATTTCATTCTATGAAATAAATATAAATCCCCAACAGAATGAGAAATCCTGAATGAGCATTTTCAACGATTCACGCTTTTTTTGGGAAAAAAGGGAATTTTTACAGCATTTGCTCTGCTGTGAATCACAAGTTTACCTTAATCACATTTGCTTGGAACAAGCAATTCAGTCACAAGGCCATGTGTTCACCCACATGCATTCAGCACATGGAGTGTAAGAAATGCATTTTTAAGAGACGCGGATTATGAATTTCACAGACATGACTGAACCCTATGAATAAGTAATGCTGAATGGCCCTGACCTCTCAATTCCCTTCAAGTCAGCTTAGCTCTTTGGTTTATATTTGGAGTTATGAGTTCATGTTTGGACAGCACTTTGAAGATTTAAAGTGCTATTTAAAGTTTGATTGTTTCTCCCACATTGGAATGGCAACAGCAAATGCTTTGATAAGTGGAGTGAAAACTCTCCACTTCCATGGTAGCTTCTGTAAATCAGAATCTCTGCTCAACAGCTATTTTGTAACTCACAGTAGTAGTCTTATAAGAACAGGGCACATGGGAGAGATGAGTATGGCCATGGAACGGGGACAAAAGTCAAGGCGACAAATGGTCATCCTGGCTGGAGGCCATCAATAGGATATGTCCTTTGTGCCAAGCTCAAAGTCTATTTTTTTTAATAAGCAAAAGCCTCTCCTCACTGAATACTGAACACCAACGTAGGTGAATAACTTGTCACTTTCCAGATGTATTCCCAGATAGATGTTTAATCCTGCCCTGACATAGCCATGCAAGTGGAGCTGAGTAGAAGAGCAGGATTAGCCCCTCATTTGGCAATGGAGCCATCTAGCTGGTGCAGGGCAGACCTACAAACTGTCAAGCATACTCTGCTCTGGAAAAGAGTTGCATGAATGTCTCAAGCCTTGCCACTCTCAGCTACATGGATGCCTTCTTATCTCATGACTGGCAGGAGTCATGAGATAAGTTTTCTTGAACATTAGGTTGCATTCTTGCCCTGCTCTGCACAGTGTGGGGGTTGGGGAAGAGAGATAGAGAGAGAGAGACATTCCCTGTACACTCTTCCCGCAGTAAGGCCACTGCGCAATACAGAGGACAATTTGGTCCCAGACTTACTGGACTCCTGCCTGAGGAACTGGGAGGTGCCCTAGCTGTGCCTCCCCATGCAGAGCTGATCACAGCATCTGTATGTAACTGCAGCTGGGTGTGTCCCTACCTGTATGTGTGCTGGTAAAGGGCAGGCTGGAGCTTGGCAGCCTAGTCACAGCAGTACATTGTAAAGGGAGCCCAGGCTGGTGTGTTGGGGGGGGGGCTCAGTGGTACCCCAGTTCCAGGTGGCACCCCGGGGGGAACCCATCATAATAGGGGCCAAGCCAAGAAAATATATCTGAAGCTCTGTTCCTAAGTAAGTGGCCTGATTTTCAGACAGTGCAGAGCACCCAGAAGTTCCCATTGACTTCAACAAGTCTCTGGAAGCTCAGCACTCTCTGGAAATCTACATAATTTATCTAAGGGTAGGTCTATACTTACCTGCTGGGTCGACGCGTAGAGTTCGATTTCTCGGAGTTCGAACTATCGCGTCTAATCTAGACGCGATATATCGAACTCCGAACGCGCGCCCATCGACTCCGGAACTCCACCACCGCCGAGTCGACAGGGGAGCCGCAGACTTCGATCCCGCGGCGTCTGGACGGGTGAGTAGTTCGAACTAAGGTAGTTCGAGTTCAGCTACGCTATTCGCTTAGCTGAACTTGCGTACCTTAGTTCGACACCCCCTCCTAGTGTAGACCAGGCCTAAGTACCTAAAGACAAGCATTGCTTCTAGAGCCTAGGTACCCATTTATTTCTGAAGTGATTGATCAGGAATTTTCACCTCGGCAGAAACTGAAGCCACGATACCTTACTTTGGGAGGGGCCCCAATTCCTGTTGCAGCTGGATTTAGACTAGGTGAACCTGTGACTTTTTGTACCAGTTGTCACATCAGCTGTATATATGCACAACCACCAGTGGTGACTGGAGAAGTTCTACATGCACAACTGATGGACTATTGAGCCCAGGGCCGGCTCTACAGTTTTCGCCGCCCCAAGCAGCGCGCCGAATTGCCGCCGGACGGCGGGGGCCGTCCATGTGCCCTTAGGGCGGCAGGCGCGTTTCCGCAGCAGCCGCAATTCGGCGGCAGCTTCTATGTTTAGCTGTCCCGGGCGGCTTCAGCTAAACATAGAAACTGCCGCCGAATTGCCGCCACCGCGGAAATGCGCCTGCCGCCCTAAGGGCACAGGGACTGCCCCCGCTGTCCGCAGGGGCAATTCGGCGCGCTGCTTGGGGCGGCGAAAACACAGGGACTGCCGCCCCTTGCAGAATGCCGCCCCAAGCACCAGCTTGGAATGCTGGTGCTTGGAGCCGGCCCTGATTGAGCCCCTCGATCTAAGCCTAATTTTTCCTGTGCTACAGACCATCTGAATCAAAGACTTGCAAGTGAGAAAAACACTAGTAACACACAGCAGTCACATTCCCACCCTAACTGTAGATTGTATCTGAATTTTATCAGGAGCCAAGTAAATACATCTACAAGAAATTTTTCTGGACCCATGTTCCATCTCAGAAGACACAGATCTTTTGATTCTCCTCCACCTTTTCAGGTGGCGTGCACAGCAACAGGGGCCTCAGAAGTCGACAAAATTGGTTGAGGAAGCCTATTTCACATGAGTTTCTTTTTGTCCAGACAAAATGTACAGTTCACTCAAGTGAGTGAAGAGATGTTTAGTGCCAAGAATGGTATATCTGCAGACCTCCCCACTACCCCGCAAAATGGGAGCAGGGTTGAAACATTAAGTGCTGGTGGAAGGCGTATAATTGGATAGAGGATGTCAGTTTCCAGCAGTGTTCAAGTAGCACAGTATGTGTGGTGGAAGTACAAGCTTCTCCATACTAGCTTGGTAAAGTAGCTCATCCCAGACCTGGGCGGATCACCTCTTGACCAGGGTTTGACAGATCAGTCTTTGGCACCCCTGGTGGCAGTCTTGGGGCAGGCAGTTAGAACAAATTGTAACATTGGTTGCAACGGGGACATCTGTCCACTAGAAAGAACTCCTCATTTTCATAGAATCATAGAACTTAAGATCAGAAGGGACCATTATGATCATCTAGTCTGACCTCCCGCAAAATGCAGGCCACAAAAGCTGACCCACCCACTCCTGGAATAATTCTTTCCCTTGACTCAGCTGTTGCAGTCCCCAAATCCTGGTTTAAAGACTTCAAGTAGCAGGTAATCCTCCAGCAAGCGACCCCTGCCCCATGCTGCGGAGGAAGGCGAAAAACCTCCAGGGCCACTGCCAATCTACCCTGGAGGAAAATTCCTTCCCGACCCCAAATATGGCGATCAGCTGAACCCCGAGCATGCGGGCAAGACTCTCCAGCCAGACACTCGGGAAAAAGACTTTCAATATCCCAACATTGACCCTCGGTACTAATTACCAGTGGCGGCACGTTATTGACCTATTGACTAAATAGTGTTATCCTATCAAACCATTCCCTCCATAAACTTATCAAGCTTAAACTTAAAGCCAGAGAGGTCCTTCGCCCCCACTGTTTCCCTCGGTAGGCTGTTCCAGAATCTCACTCCCCTGATGGTTAGAAACCTTCGTCTAATTTCAAGCCTAAACTTCCCGACTGCTAATTTATTTCCATTTGTTCTCGTGTCCACATTAGTACTGAGCTGAAATAATTCCTCTCCCTCCCTGGTATTTATCCCTCTGATATATTTAAAGAGAGCAATCATATCTCTTCTCAACCTTCTTTTGGTTAAGGAAAACAAACAGAGCTCCTCCAGTCTCTTTTCATACGACAGGCTTTCCATTCCTCGGATCATTCTAGTGGCCCTTCTTTGTACCCGTTCCAGTTTGAATTCATCCTTCTTAAACATGGGAGACCAAAACTGCACACAGTACTCCAAATGAGGTCTCACCAACGCCTTGTATAACGGGACTAGCACCTCCTTATCTCTACTAGAAATACCTCGCCTAATGCATCCCAAGACCGCATTAGCTTTTTTAACGGCCACATCACATTGCCGACTCATAGTCATCCTGCGATCAACCAGGACTCTGAGGTCCTTCTCCTCTTCCGTTACTTCCAACTGGTGCATCCCCAGCTTATAATTAAAATTCCTGTTAGTCATCCCTAAATGCATAACCTTACACTTCTCACTATTGAATTTCATCCTATTACTAATACTCCAGTTTACAAGGTCATCCAAATCTCCCTGGAGGATATCCCGATCCTTCTCTGAATGGCAATACCTCCCAACTTCGTGTCATCCGCAAACTTTATCAGCCCAGTCCTACTTTTGGTTCCGAGGTCAATGATAAATAGATTGAATAAGATCGGACCCAAAACCGAACCTTGAGGAACTCCACTGGTAACCTCCCTCCAACCCGACAGATCACCTTTCAATACGACCCGCTGCAGTCTCCCCTTTAACCAGTTCCTTATCCACCTCTGGATTTTCATTTCAATCCCCATCTTTTCCAATTTAACCAGTAATTCTTCATGCGGTACCGTATCAAACGCCTTACTGAAATCAAGATATATTAGATCCACCGCATTTCCCTTGTCTAAAAAGTCTGTTACTTTCTCAAAGAAGGAGATCAGGTTGGTTTGGCACGATCTACCTTTCGTAAAACCATGTTGTAATTTGTCCCAATTGCCATTGACCTCAAGGTCCATAACTACTCTCTCCTTTAATATTTTTTCCATGACTTTGCATACTACAGATATTAAACTACCAGGCCTGTAGTTACCCGGGTCACTTTTTTTCCCCTTCTTGAAAATAGGAACTATATTAGCTAATCTCCAGTCAAACGGTACAACCCCCGAGTTCAGAGATTCATTAACAATTATCGCTAACGGGCTTGCAATTTCACTTGCCAATTCCTTTAATATTCTAGGATGAAGATTATCCGGGCCGCCTGATTTACTACCGTTAAGCTGTTCAAGTTTGGCTTCTACCTCGGATACTGTAATTTCCAACCCCGTACCTTCATTCCCATCAGTCACTCTGCCACTATTCCTAAGCCCTTCATTATCCTTATTAAAGACCGAGGCAAAATATTCGTTTAGATATTGTGCCATGCCTAGCTTATCCTTGATCTCCACTCCGTTTACAGTTTTAAGCGGTCCCACTTCTTCTTTCTTAGTTTTAGATCGGTTTCCATAAGAGTTGCCTTTCACATTCACTCCTAACCAGGGCTGGATTTAAACCCAAGAGGTCAGGTGAAGGATTCTTTCACACTACCTATCCCCCAGCCTTCCAGCTGTATTTTGTGCTGAACAGAAAAAATGCACAAAGCACTCTTCTTTTCAGTACACATTAATCAGAAACTGCATTGTAGTCATGTGGTATCAAAGTCCTAGCATGTCAAAATTTGTATTTTTTCCATAAGCCATTTAATTACAGGGTTTGAAGGACTGACATCTCACATGGTCTGCCAGTAACTACCATAGTGCCCCCAATTTACATGTACAGCAACTTCAAATTACTGGGGCTAGATCTTCAGCTAGTGTAAGCTATCTTATCTCCACTGAGTTCATTTGAGCTACCTCAGTTTACACCAGCTGAGTATCTGGACCTCACGGTCATTTTTATATAAACCTATCCCTTGTCTAAAAAGTCTGTTATATAGGTTTTATATAAACCTATTTACTCCCAAGGCCTTTTATACCAGCACATTCTTGGAAGTGGGCTTAGTTAACTCAATGTAGAGAGTTGTTAGAGGAACTTAGTGGAAGAGTCAGAAAGACTGATCCTCCATCAGCTCAGTATGTTGTGTGGACACCAAGGACCTTTGGGACTAGGTGGAGAGATGTTTCCATGAGTGGCAGACACAGCAAGTGCTCCTTGACCTACAAAAGCAGAAACACTTATGTGGAGTCATATCAGCAGTGGTCAGGTCTCAGGGACAGCCTTGTATCAGTTCGTTCTTTATATAACTAATCCTTTAGAGACTGAAGATGTCCCTCAAACACACGCACACAGGACATTTGTTTATTTGAGTGTCTTCAAAATGTCATGTCCAGGGTTAAGACTAGAATCCTTGATCCAGTTTACTATATGCAACACCGACTGTTCAAACGGACATGTTGCTCAGCATACGCGTTAGTATTATAGAAATCAATGGCAAAAAGCTACATTAACACGAGTTCAGGTTGCTTGATGGTAGGTTGTCCCCTTACAGAATGCTGAGCTGAGCAAAACTCAAACTTATGAAAACCTGGAAATGCCCAGTTAAGGTTGCCCTTGCAAGCTTAACTCTGCCCTCTTTCAGCAATGCTCCAATATGCCCTGCTAACACACACAGATTTACTCTGACAACTCCATAGCTGATGAAGTGTACAAGATCTTCACCTCCTTTTATAACCCATTTTCTCTCACCCACAGGACTCCATCTAATACTGGTAAAGGACCAAAAAAAGTGGGGGGAGGGGGAAGTTATCCACATCACCTTCCCTCTCCTCCCCTGCAGCTGGCAGAATGGAAATTATCTGAATACACTCCAGGTGCAGTGTGTTAGGTGCAGGGCCGGCTCCAGACCCCAGCGTACCAAGCGCGTGCTTGGGGCGGCATTTTGCCAGGAGGGCAGCAGGCGGCTCCGGCGGACCTTCCGCAGTCATGCCTGCGGGAGGTCCACCGGAGCCGTAGGACCAGCGAACCTCCCGCAGGCATGATTTCGGAGGGTCCGCTGGTCCCGCGGCTCTGGACCAGCGGACCGTCCGCCACTCACTCCAGGACTCCTTTTGTCTTAGGTGGGGGGTTGGGATGAATGTGTCCTTAGTTATGTTAACTGAAGGGTGAATTCACGGCCATCAGTCTCAAGGAGGTCGGTGATTCATCCAGTCTTTAGTACCTCTCAGTTAAACAGTACAAGGTAGCAGATGGAAACCTTTTTTGGGGGAGAGGGGGCATGTCTGTAACTCAGGAACCACTCGGTCACTTGACCCCAAATTTAGATCACTAATGCTACTACTCTGTGCTTCCAAGAGGCACACCAAACTTCAAAGCAGTTTGAGTTACCGTTCAGACTTTAAAGCACTTACAAGGGTTGAGCTTTAAAGTAGTGATTCTCACCTGGTGACCCCTTTCACACAGCAAGCTTCTGAGTGCGACCCCCCTTAATAAATTAAAAACACTTTTAAATATATTTAACACCATTATAAATGCTGGATGCAAATCAGTGTCTGGGGTGGGGGCTGACTGCTCGTGACCCCCCATGTAATAAGCTCACAACCCCCTGAGGGGACCCAGCCCCCAGTTTGAGAACCCTGCTTTAAAGCATATAAAATGGCAGGAATGGAAACTCTCTAGCCCTTTTTCTGTCTGGGCACATGCACCCTGTAAAACATGCACATTTTCTTAAATAGTGTTCTCAGTTTGGGTGTCCGAGATTTAATGGGGGCCATGCATGACCTTGGCTAAAACTCAACAGATTGACTATTTTGATCCATGTCACATCAATAGTTCGATCTCTAGCTCTGCGCAAAACACCCATCTAGAAACTTTCTGAAAAATGGGTATTTTTTCAGGGCTTCTATTACTGCAATCCCTAGCTCAAATGACCCCAAGTTTGGGTCTCTGCACCCTCCTGAGACACACCAGATTTAAAGGAATCTGACTAAGCATGTCAATTTTAGAGGACTTGGAAAGGTCAACCTTTAAACAGAGGTTAAGCGGCAACCCTACCTCTAGTGGAGAAGTGTCATGACCACAAGGGAAGACATCTACACAAATAGGCAAGTAAAACAGTTATCCTTGCTGAACAAGGGGAGGGCAGTAATGATATTCAGATGTGGTCAGAGAGCTGTGGTTTCCCTTTAAATTGACAAATATGGCAGATGAGCAGGCAGCACACAGCGTGGGGAAGGCAGGAGGGGCAGGGCTGGGAGAGGAAATTGAGACAAGCCAAGATGATTCTCGAGTTGCTGGCAAATTGGCAAGAGGGTTTCCTATACTTCCTCTCTTACTTTGCCTTTCAAGGCAGCCTGTCCGCTTTGGGTTGTCAATTCCAACTACTCAGCCAGGCTTCAATGCATTTTAAATATAGTGACGAGCTCACAGATTCTGGTCTCCATGGAGCAAAAAGGAACACTGTCAAAACTGAACAACCCAAAACATAACTAAAATTGTTCTGAACACTGATGGCTAGTTTCAGCTGAACCCACGTTGACGCACAGAGATATAGCCAAAAAGACAGAGGACTTTAACCCTAAACACCTAAGGATCTTGAAAGAAAATCACTCTGTATGCAGCTCCTATGTAAGAGAGTAGAATCTAAAGGGCAGATGCCCAGAACCACCACCCAAAAACTTTTCCCCAAAAAGCCACTGATTCCTGTATGCAGTATCCTAGCAAGGTCAGGTGAAGGGGACAATGATAAGAGATTCAGCACGCTCAGGTTTAAAAAAAAAAAAGACCCTGAAAAGACTCAGAAAGGAATGTACTGCTTTAACTCATGTTTACAGTGTTCCACTGGGTGCTAAGGAGGAAGTGGTTTCTGTAACCCAAAGGGGAAATGCTCATCTGAAACAGGAAAATGGAACTTTCTTTTGAGCATTAATAATGGAAAACTGTCTGCAGGGCTGCTTACACAACTGCTGGCCAGTGCGAAGAGAAAATTCCAGGAAAATGTTACCATTGTGGAGTAAGCCCATTATGGATCACCTGTAATAAAGATTCTGCTGGGGCCAGATTCTGTCCTTAGCGACACCTCTGCAACCTTACTGAAGTAGGAGTATGTGAAACTAAGATGTAGCTCTGCAACTGGAATTTGGATCAATTGCTGCTACTTCCATGGTGTAGATCTGGAGTAACTCCACTGGCTTCAAATTTACATAAGTGTAAGAGAGCGGTATGGATATTGACAGAACTAAGGGCCAAGTTCCAGACTAGAATCCAGCCCACTCTCCCACAGTTGCATTGACTCTGCTGGAAGAAAGAAATTTGTGGCTCTTGGATGCAGCCTACAGGTATAGCAGGAGAGTGATGCAGATGCAGAAAGCTATGTCTGATCTATTAGGAATGAGGTGGGGAACATTTAATCATCTTCTCTTCTTATCTACTCTTATTTTTTTCATGTGTCTCAGCAACCAATGTTGGATGAAACTTTAGGCCTGACCAGGTATTTTAAAAGAGATTCCATCTAGCATAAGCAGCTGATCAACATGTACTGAGGAGGGTGTGAGTGAAAGGGGCTAGCAGTCATCACTGGTATGCTCTGCCAAACAGAGAGCCACCTTGTAGGTCAGTCAGTGAGAGAGCAGCGTGTTGACCCTGGAGAGGGCTGAACACACAGCCACTGCTCGGCAGTGGAGATGGTGAGACTTCTCTTTCGTTAAAGGGAACAGAACACAGCAAGCTTCGGACACTAAAAGGTAAATGATACAGCTGACTGTTCACTTAAGTTTGGCCAAAACTGGGGCGCTAGTTTCAGCAAATGAAGTGACAAGTTATTTTCACCATTTCCAAAGGTGAAATATGATTTACACACCCTCAAACCTTTCTGCTTGTTCCGAGGAGCTACAAGAGCATTTGGGGGAACAATGTACAACTTAACAAATATGGTTCAGGTGTTCTCTTACAAAATAACAAAGGGTGTTTTTGCCCCTTAAAACACAAGACATGGCTGACCTTAGACTACTTAAAAACAGGGATGTCTCCCATCTCCAACAGAAATGCCAATGTCTAGCTCTCAAAGCAGCAATTACTGTGGGGACTATGGTACACCAGCCAAGAAGCCAGAGTTCTTGGAGTGAAGGAGTCATTAAAGTTAGGAGAAGCTTCTGCCAATACTGGAATTCATCCATTTATTATATGAAACCTCATCAGCCGCAGGGAGTTGTCCCCATCTCTGTTCACCCCCTGAAGAGGTGCTGGAATGGAGACCTCTCCCTCTGCAAAGGCAGCTGCCGCCTGGCACACTTTCCAGTTTGATATCACTGTATGGACAGGTGGGAAGGAAAACGGACTGGATGACTTCATACTCTCTGTGCTCACAGCGAGTAACGATGACTGTCTCTAATCAGTACAAGAACAGCATCCTTAGCTTTCTGTGGTTTCAGACACAAAGTGATACAAGATTGCTTTTAGGGGCATATGTGAAGGAATAGTTAGCCCCAATAAAAATGTTAATTTCAAAGTTTTGGAACAAGAGGATTAGACTAAAGTATATTAAGCTCTTTGGGGAAGGACCCTGTCTTTTGTACAGCACCTGGCACAACGAAGGTCTGATCCTTATTGGAATCACCTAAAGGCCACAACCATTATTGGATCTGCATTCTGCCTGGGAAAAAACTGCCTACATGGAGACAATGTGAAAGAGCCCAAATATTAATAAGAGGCAAACAAAACTTACAGTGCATGGCCAGACCAGAACTGGACTTTGGGTTCCTTTACTCCAAACTGAAACAAGAGATTCGATGCTGTCAGAAAGCCCATACTTGATGGGCAAAGTTCCCCTTTCAGAGGGCAACCCTGCTTATGTCTCTATATAGCCAATGCATTTTACAACTGCGGTTGGAGCATTTTTTGGAGGCTCATAATAGCTTCTAAAAGGCACCCTCACTGTTTCCAGCTTCCTGTTGCTTAAACTTTACTACAAAACAATATAAATGGGTCTTCAATATTTGTTTATGTTTGATGCTGTACAGCAGGACCTGTGTCGTTAACCTAAAAATAGGAAGTGCTGTCGCAGCTTTGAAGAAGCGGAGTGTTTTTCCTATATTGATATTAGCACAGTGGCCAAGTGCCAGCCCCTTCTGTTCTGCTTGAAGGCTGGTGAAATTCTTTGTGAAGCTCATAAATTACTGCTTTGTTAGCACACAGCAGGCTACAGTGATACCAGAAAGCCCTGGTATTTCCCTGTTCTCAGCCACCACACTGGGAGGGGGCGGGAGGGAGGGATGCTCAATGTTGCACTTGATCACTGTACTGAAACTGACAGGCGAGCCTGCCTATTAAACAGTAGTGTGGTGGTTGGTTGCTAAGATACCACATGACGTGCAGCCAGGCTTCACTTCTACATTTTTCCATTACACTGTGTTGGTTGGAGCTTGCAGAACAGGAGGAGTCTCTCTCTCAAGGGAGCTAACTAGAGATCAGCAAGAGATTGTGAGAGCCCGCAGGGCATACCACGTGCGATTTACATTACATTTAAATTAGAAGGTATAACAGAGCCAGAAACCGTTCCAGTTCATACTAGAAGATAATGGGGGGTCCGGTTATTGTCTGCACACCCGCCCCTCACTACACATTGAGTACCAGTAAACACTAAACATTAAATTGACCAGCGTCAAGATAAGGTGCAAACATAACGTAACCCACACTCCCAACTTGGCTTTTTACAGTGTCCGGAAGGGCAAGTTATTATGACTAATATGGGGATGAAGTGGAACGGGAGGGCGGTAAAAGTACAAGTAGTGGAGTTAGGCTGCGTGACACGGTAGGCAGCTAGCCAGGGTGCATCAGCTGACCTCAAAGGTTGTGAAAATGACTAAGGAGAGTGATTATCTGAAGCGAAGTCGACCCTAGCCATACAGAACTTTAAAAACATACATGGCCAGATTCTGTGCTGTGCCTCTCAGGGTACAGACCACAGGACTCTGAATCCAAGGGGATTCGGCTTTAAGCTGCCTTTGCACTTCCTGAGGTAATGGGCTGCTCCAGAACTGGTGCAGTTCCTGACACAATCAGATCAACCCCAAGGGCTACATTAGCTTGCAGGGAGAGCTGGGCAGAAAACCATCCGGAGAAAACCTTTGTGATTTTGATTTTTTTTTCCTGTTTTGCATCAGGATGAAACCAAGACCTTTCTAAGTTTCACCAAAAAAAAAAGCAGACCCGACTCCCACCCCAGAGTTAGGGGACTCATGTGGGGTCTCCCACATCCCAAGCGAGCGCTCTAACCAATCGGCTGCTCTGGAAGAGAGACGGATGGACAAACACGCGTACACCCTTCCATCCTAGACCTGAGACCTTTCCCAACTAAAGTTTTATCCAAGTCCTGACCAACTCTATCTACAGATGCCCACATGACTGCCCGTGGGCTCCTCTAAAGAGGAAGAGCCAAAGCACCAACTGATTCAGCCACTCCCCCCCCACACACACACTCATCTGCTTCCTCCAACCCTAGTCATGCCCCCATGCCAGGATTCATGCAAAAGGATGCCATAGAGCTGGTTAAGTCAGCCCTGTATTGAGGAATTCCCCAGAAGGCCAGAGCAGGGGCTGCAGTGGTGGACAGAATCTGTTCCTAATTGCCTTAGGTTGCACCCCGAAACAAGCTGTCCCTTATCAGTTCATAGTCTAATTGTCAACTCTTCAAGGCAAGGACACTTTCTTCCGGTGTTTGCTCTACCAAGATAGAAGTAAGACAGGGAGCCAGAAAGGAGTCTCTGGTTCACCATTGCGCTATGCTCTGTACAGCTAAGCAACAGCTGCAGCCGGCACCCACTGTAGCTTCTAAGCTATCAGATTGTGACCTACATAACATGTAGGAAAAACAAGACTATTTATCCAGGCTAGGGGTGTTGGGGGGGGGCAGGACCCCCTGGCTTGAAGTAATAACAACAAACCATACATTTGATTGCTTTGTTTAATGGCCTTTCGCACCCCCACTAGAAAAACTGTTCCAGTGCCTGATAGCAAGAGAATGTTACCTACTAAAGCTCGCTTCCTTTCCCTCCTCTGATCTTCCCCAGCAAATCCTTGTCTGAAAGGAGAGCAGCCCTTTTCCAGAGCTGGTTTAAAGAAAGCAGCAGTTCTGCACCCTTAAAGTTTGGAAGAGTTTGGCCCTCTACACTTTTCTAAAGGGAAGGGCAAAACTACAGCCACACCCCACATCCTGAGAGGAGAGGATATGGCTTATTGGATCTCGGTGCTCATGAAACAAAGAGCCAGAGCCAAGTATAATACATGCAGAGACAGTCCAGGCTTCCCCAGAACACAACCAGTGCAATTCAGACATTAGTTCTGAACTGCTACCAAACAGAGATTGCCAGTTTTAGTGAACAAGTGTTTACTAGGAACTAGGCTGAAACTATCACTCATTTGTGGCTCAAGCCAGCTCTGAATCCAAGGGCCAAGCTCATCCATTGTGTAAAGCAGGGGTTGGCAACCTTTCAGAAGTGGTGTGCCGAGTCTTCATTTATTCACTCTAATTTAAGGTTTCACATACCAGTAATACATTTTAACGTTTTTAGAAGGTCTCTTTCTATAAGTCTATACTATATAACTAAACTATTGTTGTATGTAAAGTAAATAAGGTTTTTAAAATGTTTAAGAAGCTTCATTTAAAATTAAATTAAAATGCAGAGCCCCCCAGCCCGGTAGCCAGGACCCGGGCAGTGTGAGTACCACTGAAAATCTGCTCGCATGCTGCCTTTGGCACACATGCCATAGGTTGCCTACCCCTGGTGTAAAGCCACTGTCTGCAGTAAGTTACACAAGATATTAGTTTGCTCCAAGCCTCTAGAGATGGACAGCTTGCTATGCTACCAAGCCAGTATTCTGATGAACATGGGCAATTCAAAATTATTCTTCATTTACAAAGAAGAGTCACTCACCTGCTCCAAGTGCAACTGAAAATCCAAGAGGCTGGAGAATGCCCCCTAAAAGTCATAGTCTTGCACTTCTCCCTTTGGTAGAGTTTCATCAGATTTGGCCTAGAGTTATTCCTTCCTCTCTACCCCAGGAGAGCTGCTATATTGTCATTAATAACACGACCTGCACCTCCATACTGCCCACAGCCTGGAAGTGGTAAATGCTGTCACTGCTGCTGCAGATTTTTCGCTCCGCAGATTTAATTCTCCCTGTTACTTTTAGGTAATACAGAACTACAACGAGACCCCAGCCGAGACTGGAATGCCATTGCACTAGGCACTGTACAAACACAGTCAGAAAATCCTCCTTCCAGTCCCTAAGACAGACAAATGGTGGGAGAACAAAAGTATTAATTCAACAATCCTGAGTTACCTTGTAAAGAAACTGCCCTTTCTGCAGAACACAGGGCATTTTAGAACTCTAGGACTGTTCCATACCATAACAAGGTCTGTGACTCCAGAAAAGCTGGGGAAGAAATTGTAATAAGGCCGCTTAACCTGATAGACATTTGGGCCAAGATTTTCAGGAGTAACCAGTAATTTGGGGTGTCCAACTTGACACCTTAAACACCCACCCTCTTTAAACTGAGGCTGATTAGCTCTTTCTGAAGATCTGGCCTTTTAAGATCTCACATTGGGTACCCAAAAGTTCAGTCAGCTACAAAGTCACGAGTTATTTTTGAACACTTGTTCCAAGAGGGTTTATTGTTTGCACTGTGAACAACATGGTTGTACAGTCACATTACAGCCTCGGCCATGATTGTAGCAATCATATATGGGATGTTAGAATCTGGTAACATAGCTCTAACAACAGAGGGTTAGATACATCCTTCTAAGGAAAGAGAATCAGGTATTTACAGGAAAGAAGTTCCACCACTCTTGTCACATGTAAAGTAGTAGATTTTAAAAGCTACAAATGGAAAGCTGCATTTGCATTTTTTGCATGACACTGATTTGAATCCTCTGTATAAACATCAAGACTCCTTGCCTTAAAAAAACAGGAAGCTAATGGCAAAAAAGCCCTTTCCCCCTCACCATTATACCTGCAAAGATTATGTTCCCTTGAGAAATTCTGCTTTCTTCCTCCCAGATCAGGCAAGGATATTCAAACAGCAGCAGGCCAATGGAGCCCAAATGATGTTGCATGAATAAGATGCATTGTCAAATAATGATAGCAGCCTAGGCAACTGTCCACAGATACCATAGGCCAAGAAAAAGCCAAGTATCTTAACCCTCTGCTCAAAGTTGAGCAATAGTAGGACCAAGTCAAGAACATTCTCTTGGATGAATTGGAATGATAGAGCCAGACAGATATATTGCTCTAAGTATTAGACCAGAATAATACTTGTTTTAGAGGTAAGCATTCTGACCATCTCCTAGGCCAGAGACACTGGAGTTGACCAGGTGTTCTCAAATATTGACAGCTGACTTGGTATGGCAAAGAAGAACTGCCACATGCATTGCCCAAGAAGGACAATTGCAATTTATGTAGCAGTAATTTCTATTCAGAGGAAAATAGACACCTATGCAAATGTCATGTGATTAAAAGTGGTGTGTAAATGCATATGCAAGTTAGGTGCAGCTCTCAAACTTGGCAAGTGACTAGCATGTCCCACAGAATTGCAAAGTTTGGACACCCCTAGTGTGGAGTTACCAAGAAGTATAGACTGCAAAGACCTGTCCCTCTGAAAGCCTTAGGGAAATGTAGTGATCCCCCATCCTCAGCAAAGTGGCACCAATGGCATTAAATAGAGCCATGAGGAATGGGACCAGAGTTAAAACCCAAGGAGTCATGAGCTAAAGTTGGAATATTTTTTAAACTTGAATATTGGTGCCTAGATACTGAGGTGATGGATGCCCTAAAAAGGCATAAAACATGAGTAAATGTTTGTTTAACATGGTCCAGACATCTTATAGGCACTTTATATACTATTGTGGAAGGAGTAGAACAGATCCCTTCCTGTTGCATACAATGGCATAGGGGATAGGGTGTCAGCAGATGACAGAACTCCCGTCCAATTCAGCCTATAAGCGGCTGTATGACTTCCATGTAGTTACGTTCAATCACACTGGAAGGTAGATGTGTATGTGCCAGAAATGGTGTCTTGCTAATGAACTGAGTTATCCAAAATAGCCAGGGTGTTGGAAGTACTAATGAAAAAGGTGTTGGATTTAGAGTTGTGTTTGAGGTGTTAATTTGTGCTGTACACCCTGTACATCACAGAGACTGTTTAATAGGAACTGGCTGACTTCAGAGAGACTGCTAACTAAGAAAGGGTCATCTGTAACATCTGGAAAAGAAGCAGCACTTTAGCAAACAGTTAACAGAATTAGAAATAAACTGCTCATATAGAAGGGATGGAGGTGTTCATGTATAGTTCGAACTGCTTCCAAGGATAGGAACAGAAGTGTTAACAGAATCAAGACTGGACAAAATCACCAGGGAAACTGCTGCAGTATTTTTTGCTACACAGTAATAAGAGCTGGGATTTGGGATTAACACTTGAATTCACTCAGGAGAAAGTGCTCTCTTTTGCAAATGGAAAATTTTGGAGAGAGCGACACAGGTAATGCTATAGGGTGGTACAAACATTGGCTTTTCCTTCACAGCCCTGCTGTTTCCCTAGACAGGAAGGGGTACAATATACAAAAAGGTTACCCAGTTAAGTAACTGATATTGAGACCTGGGTTTAATGAGTCAGTTCTAGGTCTGTTTGGTTCTGCTTCCTACGCCTTCCAACTAGAGTCAATTAAAAACATGTATTCAGACGGGTCTGTCCTTTACAGGTAGGCCCTGCTCTGCGATCTAGTTGATTCCCAGCATTGCGCTGGGAGTCATGAGACCTGGGCTGTATTCCCAGACTGGCATGGAGCCCTGAGCTATTCACTTAACTGTTCTGCCTCAGTTATCCCATTGCAAAGTAAGAATAGTGCTTATTTACCTCAGTGTGCTGCTTTGAGCTCTAGGAGTAAAGAAGGCTGTCTACGTGCAAAACATTATATAGAGCAAGATTCTCAACTGCACCAGAGAGCACTGCTACCCAGTACTCGTGCAGATAGTTAACAGGTTATTGTCACTGAAATAGCCACCTCTAAGGTTGACAGATGAACAGGGCATCCTTACTTTGAAGTCCTTCAGGGTCAGAGCCCCACATATGACTGCAGCCTTTATTTTTTGGGAGCAGAGTTCAAAATCCATCTAGTCTCGTATCCCATTCCAAAAGTGATTAGTATCAGCTGTTTAAGAGGAGGGTGCAAAACACTTTGCAGTAGGTAGGTATATAAGAGTGTGCCCAGGAGGAGAATTTTGTCCTGACACCCATTAGATAGTGATTGGCTTATTCCCTGAAACAGGAGTTTATATTCTTTCCAGAACTCTGTTGTTGTTGTTTTTCCTGGGAGTTTGCTCAGTCGTTGCTGTAACTAACCCGAAGTTGTGGTCTTGACACAGGAAACACTTGCTGAAGTTTTCTGGCTTGTGCTGTGCAGGAGGTAAGACTAGATGATCACAATGGCCCCCCTCTGGCCTTAAACTCTAGCTTCTCTTCTGAGTGACCCGTCGTAGTGTACCGTTGGTGGGACATCAGTGTTTGTTTGTAGACACTACTGTTGTTTGTTACTTGAATTACAGTAGCACCTACAGGCTCCAAACAAGGCTGGGGCACCACTCTACATTGCACCAGATGCCAGTTCCTGCCCCAACCAGCTCATCAAAATAGACAAAACAGTAAGCACTATCCCCACTTTATGCTGGAAACTCAGAAACAGATTAAGTGACTTGCCCAGGGTCATTCTGGCAGTCTGCTTCTTGGTTCTGCTCCAGACCCAGATTTCCCTACTCCATCTTACAATTGCCTGTAACTAACACATGTGCAATTCAGGCAGGCTGATGTCTGAACGACTCCCAACTTCCCACTCTGTCCCATATTCGTATCCAGACAGTGTGTGCTGCATTATCACTTTGGCACACTCATTCCTTCCTTGGCGAGACAGGCCAAAGCTAAACTTTTCCATTGAGATGGATAAACAGAAAGCCTTTGCCTATTCCCCCTGTAGGGAAGTTTAGTCCAGGAAGTCACATGAACACAGCTGCATGCAGAATGAAGTTACTAACATGCCTTCAGCTACTGGACATGTATGAAAGCTCTCTGCAAGAGATCAGCCAATAAGCCACTATATTTCGTGCCAAGTTCTGCCCTTTTGTGTGTGACTCCATCCATAGGAGTTCTGCTCTTTTGTATTAAGATCTAGTCTGAGCCCTTCTCAAATTGTATGGTGAATATGGTGACTATTTTGTCAGTAATGCCCCCATTTTATACCTCATCCTCCAACCTAGTTTCCATCACCCCAAAAGTCTCCTCCTGAAGCGCTACATTGCTTTCATATATTGACCCATACAGATTGTGCCCAAGAGCCCTGGGATATTATAAGATTGGTACATAAATTCCAGGGATGCTGGAACAATTTTTATAGTGGGGGTGCTGAGAGCCATTGAACCAAATTGTAAACCCTGGATATAATATCAGAGGGGTAGCCGTGTTAGTCTGGATCTGTAAAAGCAGCAAAGAGTCCTGTGGCACCTTATAGACTAACAGACGTTTTGGAGCATGAGCTTTCGTGGGTGAATACCCACTTCGTCGGATATAATGTAAACCACTTCAAGCCAGGGGGTGCGGCAGCACCCCCAGCACCTATAATAAATTCTATTTATGAGATAGACCACCCCCCTCACCAACCCTTCTGGAACTAATGCTAGAAGTCCTCCAAACACAGAAATTTCGATATTTCACAGGATGTACAAGCAAAATGTGAAAGGTTTGTCTTAAAGGGAGAACCCCCAGGCCCGAGGGATTTACTGACAGTCATTTTTGGCTCTTATTGCAATAAATCCATTCAGCGGTCTGCCAAAATACCAGGAGAGAACGCTGAGCCAAGCCTGCCCAGGAAAAAAAAAAAGAGAGTGCATCCTCTGACCAGATTTCAGTTTTCCAATTCAGTTTAGAGGCACTAAAGGTGGTAGCACAGACCAATGGGAGCACTGGTTAATTGTACATTAGTTTTTGACCTCATGTAATTCAAAGCCCTGCACAGTTTCTCTGCCTCCCCCAAAGCAAGCACTGGTCTATTCTGCTAAAAGCTTCCAGAAATAAGAGTAAATCCACACGCAGCCCCCTTCAGACTTCAAAGAACTTGGTAAATGTTAACTAGTTAGTCCTCATCAACCTTAGACAAGTACAGAGCGTATCACCCCTGTTTTATGGATGGGGAAATGGAAACAGCCGGTACATCTCCACAGCAGGCAGCAGTGAGTCTTAGAGCCCAGGTCGACAGACTCAGGCTTGCGGGGTTCCGGCTGCCGGCAGAAAATAGCTGTGTAGAGGTTGCGGCTTGGGCTAGAGCTCTGGAGCTGCAACCGCCTTCCTAGGTTTCAGAGCCCGTGTGCCAGGTGACAATATCTGGAGCAGGGAGCCGGTCCAGCTCTGTGGAATAGGAGCTGCCATTGTAGGGTGAGCACGGGGCAGGTTTGCTCTCCAGCCCTTCCTCACCTCCACCCTCAGAGCCTCCCCTCCACACTACTATGGTGCCAGGGCAGAGCGTGCTGCTGGTAGTGGCTGGTGCCCCTGGGCACTTCAGCATGGTGCACCCATTGAACCAGGAGGCTCCCCCTTCCCCCTATGATAAGCTGTAGTCAGTTATGGTCAGGGCCGGCTCCAGGCACCAGCGAAGGAAGCAGGTGCCTGGGGCGGCCAATAGAAAGGGGCAGCACTCCGTCCATTATTGGGGCGGCACGTCCGGGTCTTCGGCGGTGGGTTCTTCAGTCCCTCTCTTCCTCTTTGGCGGCACCTCGGTGGCAGCTCAATCGAGGTTTTTTGTGGGTATTTTTTCCTTTGCCGCTTGGGGCGGCAAAAAAGCTGCAGCTGGCCCTGATTATGGTGGATCATGTAATCTATCCCAGTGTGAGAGACTCATCTGGAGCAGCAGCATGAGCAGCCACCTGGTAACATACATGAGGATCCAGAATAGATAGAGCATGGACCTTTGTAAGAAGCTTCTACAGAGACTTTGTGAATGCAACCAAGATTTAAGCAGGCTACTGCTGGTTCATGGGTGCAGTCTGATTTCCGAACAAGGCTAAGTGTGAATATTTGTGTGTGTTGAGTCAGACAGGTTGGACAATTACTCTGCAGTACATTGGTGATGGACATTTTTGAAATTTCAACAGGAAGGATTCCCCTTTTGTGTCCTCTTCATCTCCTCCTCAGTTATTTCAGTTCAATAGTTATTGTGGAGACACAGTTTATATAACGTAACTGGTGCCACCCTGACTCATCAGTGAGGATAAAATCCCTCAAGAGACCAGACTGAATAACAGGTTTCTGATTAAGGGACATAATAAACAATAGCAGCATCTCTGTCAAAGACACAGGGAGCTTTTCTGCTTACAGGCTGCAGAAAGAGACATCATGGCCGCTGTTTCTTCACAAAGAGAGTTCTTGGATGTTAGGAAGGTATACCAAGACAAAGCTCTCAGTTTCAGCAGCCTGTGGCAACTCCTTTAGCTGGGAGTAAGTATCAGACTCTCACCTCAATGCAGACCACAAACAGAGGGAGATATCAGCGTATGCACTTAGCCAATAGCCAGCAGATTCTATTTGCATGAAGAAACAAAGCTGTGCAGAACTGTATACCCACACCACGTGTATTAGCTAGTGTTAGAGAAACACTGACAAGGATCCTGAAACCAGGATTTGACCTAGGATAACCAGATGTCCCGATTTTATAGAAACAGTCCCTATTTTGGGATCTTTTTCTTATATAGGCTCCTATTACCCCCCACCCCAGTCCCGATTTTTCACATTTGCTGTCTGGTCACCCTAATTTGACCTCACTGTTCTGATGTGGGTTTGCCTCTGGATTTTAAGCCTTATTTTCTCCTGCTGAGATTTAACATCTGCTATTTCTGCAGTTTAACAGACAGCTATTTAGCACAGTGAGGGTTTTAAACTACAAGACAGCCACGTTAATTTTAGCTTCATTCCGCAGACTAATAGGAGAAGTGGGAAAGGGAGAATTGGCCACCAGGTAAGGAGTATTTTAAAGAACACTAGAGTAAGAAATGGAGAAGTGTTTAGAATTTTAATTAAACAGCATTATATCAATCCACAAACAGTGGGTGAAGTCCTGGTCCCATTGAAGTCAATGAGAATTTTGTCACTGACTAAAATAAGTCAGGTTTCAGCCAGCAGTTTTAGATTTAAACTTAGATCTAGATCTGTTTCATTCAAATTAACCTTCACTTTCACATACACGCCACCAGCACAGAAAGACACTGGCTTGTGTGGAAAGGCCCCTTTGTTCATTTGTCAGAACCACACTTCATTTATAGCTTTTAGCTATATAGAAGGAATATTCAAGGCTCAAGCAATTCAGCCAACAGCTGAGCAAGCAGCTGACTAAATCCGTGGCAAACAAAGCTATAGCTTCTTTGGGAGGGGGGGGAAGCTTTTTCTTACATCATTCCTGATGGCCAAGAGTCTTCTTTATTGCTTCTCTAGCTTGAAGTTTGCTTTAGCATCCTTAATAACTGATAACAATAAACACTATTATGAGCGTATTTAATTATCAACTGCAAAACCAGCAGCCACACTAGCATTAAGGCTCTTGTATCCAACTTTCAAGACAAGTACAATCTCCACCCCCAGAAGTTTGGACAGTTCTGGAGACAATTGACCATATAAACAATACCTTTATGTTATCACTTTTGGCCATCAGGAAATAGTCCACTGGTTTACCCCTTTGGACTGTATGATGTTAGCATCCACCCCACCGCCCAGTACCAAAAATTTATAACCTAAACTTTGATGCATTGTGAGGCATATGTCTGCACAGAGCCAGCTGTGAGCTTTGTTCTTATAGTCCAGCTGAAAGAAGATCTTGATTAGCAAGTAACTTGCTAGTTAGTATCTCCTCCTCCACCCCTTAACAGCAACACACCTGCAGAAATCATTAGACTGCCTGAACTATTTAGTGTAACAAAAATTCTTATTGTGGACAATAAAAAATGTGCAACTGGACCACACATAAAAGCACCCTAGAAAGACATTAGATTAGATTAGATTAGATTAGATACTAGTACTGCCAAGTACTTTAGAGCTAGGATAAACTGGCAATCAGTATTTTGATTCTCTCATACTGAGGCTGTATTTTCCATTGTGGGTATTCTCCTTCTTCCATCTTTTCAAGTGGGGTAAGGGCTTGTCTACAATTGACAATTAATTTGGATTAAGGGGGTAAATTTGAAGTGCAAGAGCTATTCCTGCATAACTCCATGTGTGGACAATCTTTTTCTGCAATAAGAATAGTTATTCCTGAATATTCTGAATTATTCCTGAATCACTATTGCAGAACAAATTCATGCATAGAGCAGCACTAAGAGGTGTTCGGCTACCACAGTGATGAGCAAAGTATCAGTGCCAGGATTGCTAGACAGTAGCTCTGGAGACACCTTTTTTGCCACAGCAGGTTCATCCTATCCTCACAAAGCCACACGGTCATCCTCTGGCTTCAGCTTGTTTCTTGCCCCCTACACAGTAAGGTTCTTCTAGGCCTGGTAGAGATGCGGGGCCCAGACAACAGAACATTCAAAGATTTAGCCCCTTAGATTGATGACAAGCTGTATTTTTCCATTCTATGTCGTTCCTCCCCAAGCCTACCCATCACACCTGAAGTTGACTCCTGCTGCACAGGACATAGCACTAGATCTAGATATGCTTGTGTTGCACAGGAAGTCAGACCTAGAGGATCACAGTTGTCCCTTCTGGCCTTATGAATCTCCAGCAAGAATGCCACTGGTTTCACCCCTTCTGGAAGAGCCCGGGACTATCCCAAGCCCTGATCTCAGACAAAGGAGAATATTGCTCTCTTCACAGTAAACTGCATCTGCCTCCTTAATCACTGTGGCAAAGGGTCATTTCTCTGGTCTCCTCCTCAAGTAACCAACTCCTATCAGCCCTTGGCTTTCCCTTTGACTTTGGGTTTCCCTTGTTCTTTGCCCTTGCTGCCAATGGGACAGTCACACACTATCACTGTCAAGATGGGCTTCATTTCCCTGGTGGCTTTTTTCACTGTTAGCTGCTGGGGATGGCCAAATGGAACCCCGGATTTCCCAGGCAGCAGACGTACCAGCTACATAAATATGGCTGAATGTTTCTGACCGATTTCCATGCAGTGGCTGACAGTGGCCGTCAGAAGCGAGGAAAACTGATTAGGATAGAAGGCAAGTCTCTCTCCCCACTGCCCAGCTGCCAGAGCCTCTTACCCTGGCCTGGTCTGGTGGGCAATGTGCCAATGGGCCTACCAGCCAGCTCTCCAAAACACAGGGGAAAAGAGATGGGGAGTAAAAGGCTATTAGGCTCCTGCAGAAGATGACTACAGCTGGAATGAGGAAGGAAGCTCGTGGCCTGCTGGAGAAGGGGAGCATTAGGGAAGGGCTGCAGGTCTGGGACCAGGGGTGGCTGATATTTGGATCAGATAATATTCATACTGTGGGGATGGAAAGCTAGGACATTCCTCTGCTATATGGCCACCCGAATGCACTGCAGAATGCACGCCCTGCTCAGCTGAATCCATGCGTGTGGCCATTTATTTTCTACTGAGGTACTAGCCTACCTGGCTGCCCCCAAAAGGCCCTCAATCAGTTCAAAGGCTTTTCACAAAGTTTGGTTCAACTAATCTCAGCCGCTACTGAGAAAAAAAAAATCTCTGGTTCTCATGCCAGTAAAACCCCAAATGAGGTCGATGTGGAGGAGGAGGTGAAAGGACTGTGTAAGATCTGTGCACCAAGTGAACAGCGATAATGGTGCCAGTGCTCATCTGTAACAGGAGCAAGCAAAGTAGCTGCAGGGTTGTTGCTCAGAGTGTGTGACAAATATTTTTTTTTAATTTTTTTTTAGGAAGTCTTTTCATCATGAGTGATTAAATCCTATCAGGGGAAACAGCTTTGCCTCCTTATTAATGAATATGTCATGAATCTGTATATAGAAGATAGCCCGAAGCGGTCACACAGCCCTGCGGATGGGATTATAATACAATACACTAAGGGACTGATTTTCAAAGGTACTGAGCATCCTCTCCATCTATTGATTTCAGTGGGAACAGTGGGTGCTCAGGACTTCTGATGATCAGACCCTTCTCTTCCTTTGGAATGCTGCCCTTCAGCATTCGGACTCATATTTCTTTTGTTTACATGAATCTCATTCTTCTCCCGTATCTACCTAATACAGAGAGCACCATCCACCACAGTATCTAGATGCTGTTGAGCACCTGCCACCCCCAATAACTTGTCCTGATGACTCCCTACCTTAGACCAAAATCCCCGTGCCAGTTGCTCCGCTCCATTGCTGCTGTCTCTCCCTTGAGTCCCTTGCACTGGTATCCAGCCTTCCATGGCACTTCCTCTACCCAGCGGCAGCCCAGAATGTGGAGTCCCATGGAGGGAAAGCACCACCAGCTGTGTGTCCCTCCTTTTCTCACACCCAGTCTGTAGTGCTCCGAAAACTGGTCCAGACTGTGTGCTGAAAGGTTCATGCTTCTCAGGGGGCAATTCATTAAGCTATAGGACAGTTTTCAAGGAGGTTTCCTGGATCTACTGTAAATGGCTACTGCTATTAATCAATTTTACTGCTTAGTCACCTCTGTCCTTCCAACCTGTGCCAAGTTAGAACTGTTATTTCACAGCACGTACTGTACTGAGTAGCCAGTTCCTGTAAACTGTCTGCTCCACTGCAAATCACACATTGTTTTCTGAATTCTCTCGTTCTCTGTTTGACTGAAAGGAACAGGCTTCACAGTCACTTACAAATGAGAAATAGGAAAAAAAGAGTTAAATGTCATTTTAAGGGCTGGTCTATGTGACAGAATGGGGGCATGTGCTCCTGGGAAACTGGGGAGTTAGCCGAGGGGGTGAGCACAGGACTGTGCTCCAGCACTCTAATCCCAGCACTGACACTGTCTGTAGCTCACACAGGCCAACATTTTCCAAAGTGGCCACTAATTTGGAGTAGCTCAGATGTTCAATCGGTGGTGCACACTCACAAGTCCAGCTGAAATCAATAGCAGCTGCACATCACCTCCAACAAATCAGGCCCTGTGTGTCTCTAGTTAGGTACAAAAAATAGAGATACCCAAAATCAGTGGACACTTTAGAAAATGTTGACCTGAACTTCTGTGCCTTTATTTTCCCAGCTGTAAAATGGGAGAAATTGATGCTCGCTTAAATTGTCCAACAAGGATGATGTAAGGTAGTTAACGTTTAGTTAGTGCTGTTAACATTGGGAACAGAATCATGTTAGCTATAACCGTGTGTTTGTTACTGGCACATATTTTCTACCACTTGGTAATGTGCTGCCAATATTTTAATACAGGGTTTCAATCAAAATGTCCCCACCTTGGCCTGTGATAATCCCCATGTACCAGGGTTTACATGTTCATGAAGAGGAGGGACAAGAGATTGAAGGGGTCTGCTCATTTGTTTTCTCATGTAAACGAAAGTGTTTACTCATAACTGTAATTAAGGAGAGAGGCAGCACCACAGGGCAAACAAAACTTACATTAAGCTGCATGTCACCAGAAAATCTTATACTTTGTTCCTTTAAAAAAAAAAAGTCTACCAAGCATATCAACAGTATAATGGAGTGTTTGACTTGTGTGATTTGTAAGTGGGGATGGGGGAAAACTGAAGATCTTATTGGCGGACCCTGGGGGATCCTTCCCTGGGAACTAAAAAATCTAAGTTTTCTGCGTATTAGTATTGTGGTAGGACTAAGTGTAAACAGGAATCAGGGCCCCACTGTGCTAGGCCCTGTACGATAATATAATGCCCCAAAGAGTTTACAATCTAAATACCTAACACCTGGTGAAATCTGGTGCATTTTGTTCTTCAAAAGCATTTTTATGAAGCTCCAGAGACAAAAATCTCTTGTCGATCCAGTGGGAGGTGATTGTCAGTGGCTGGGAAATCACTTCAATTTAGGGATGGAATTTTAACAAGGAGTACCTGGAAGCCCCCAAGAACCTGCTCCAAGAAATCACTGGTGCCACTGATTTGTTGTCCATATCTGAGGCATCGACTCACTAGGGTAAGCAGTTCTCAGAAAAAAATCCAAATCCAGGAAAACTGTGCTAGATTCCTGCTAGCAACAACCATCTTTAACACAATGGTGGTTAGCAAACACCTGACTTCCATGTGTACAAGGACTAGAAGTGCTATGTATCAGTGCCATTTTTTATTGCTTTTCTTTGACACTGGTGGGTGAGGATGGTGTGATGTCAGTTCCTTTACACAGTTCTTCTGACAGTTCCCATCCACTCCCCAGCTATCGAAGGTGAAGTTAGGCTGAAGGAACAGCTTAGTTGAATTTCTGTGCCAGATGCAAACCCTCAGCCTGAGATATTCATTGCTATAATCACGGGGTTAGTAGCAAATCCTTTCACATTTCTGCTCCAAAGTTTGGGTCCAGGTGAGAACTGGAATGTTGTCTTAGCTCATTATAGAAACAGGTGCCAGTTACCAAATGTGGATCAAGTCTCAAAGTTTGGGGCTGTTTGGAACCAGGTGTTTAGTTCAGACCACTACAGAGATACGAGCCAGCTGCCAAATGTGGATTTGGAACTAAATTTCCCCCAAAGAACAAGAGTGTTTGGAAACTGTAGCTCCTCCTGCTTTTGGCACGTTTGCTCAGATGCACTGTCGGCTCTTTGGCAAATAGTCCATCTTTTCCTTAAACGCATTCATATGACCACTTTCCCCACTATGCCCGTTGGCCCAGCTAGCCGACATCTTCCAAATCTTGCTGAGACAAAAGTCCCTGGGCTGGGTGTCTGGTTTGTAATGAAACATGGAGGCAGGACATTCTGCCTGGCTGTGGGTTCTTTAATGAAAGCCTCAAACATTGTTGCTAACCACTAGGCTGACCCAAGACTGGCCATTTTAATGTGGAGGCTTTAATGTAGATCTGGACTGTCAGTTTAAACATTCACCAGCATTTCCCAGCACCCACAGGGAACAGCTGTTTTTCCTTTGGCCTCAGTTATTACAGAATCCTGGGATGCTTGTCATTTTAATTACAAAAAAAAGCAAAAGCAAAAGCAAAGTTCACAGTGGTCCAAATCCTGGAGTCCTCATTCCTTTTCTGCTTAGTCCCTACTCAGACAAAACTCCCGGGGACTTCAATGGGAGTCTTGCCTGAGTAAGGACTGAGGGGAAAAATTATGAGGACTTCAGGATCTTGGCCCACTGGGTACTAACGGTGCCCACACTGCATTTAGGAACTGGTCAGAACGTTCTACTCAATGGGCCAGCAGCTGGTGTGTGTGTGAGAAAGAGACACATCCCCCTCTGTGCCTGAGCCACAAGGAATATGGGTTTGTTATAGACACCCTCCTATTCTGTACTACTTTCAAGCCTGACCTATTCGCTAAAGCTATAGAGACTCCTGCTTTTCGCTCTGGAGGTTGCTAGTTCAATTCCCAGTGTTGGCCAAAATGGTGACAATCAAATTCCTGTGTATGTGTCTGTCTCTGTTAGTATGAGGTGGTATATGCATTCTACAGTGTGTCTGTACATGTGCACACTATTCATGTGTGTGTTTGCTAGTCAGTCTCCTATCTCTTGCTCTTGCAGCATATGAGCCAGCTGTGTGAGGAAAGAGAGGCCGTGCTGTGAAAGAACGTTGATCTCCTGTAACAGAAAGCAATGTTCTGTTTCATTTTTTTCATACCCTCCCATTCCACCTCAGGTTGTTTACAATTAACCACACTCATAAGAGGCTCTTCCGCCGGCATGTTACTGCACTTCAGGTCAGTTCAAAAAGGCTGCAAGAGAAATGCAAATCCGAAGAGGAAACCCGTACACCCCAGTTTCTGGGTTGCATAGAGATGTTTTTATCAGTTCTAACGTGCTTGCCTTGGCAAGCTGCCCTCAGAAAAAGGAAACCTTGTAGAGCCCTGTCTTCTCTTGCATTAGAGGGTAGGGGTATGCTACCTTCCCCTTGCATGCCAGACAATAGATGCATTTTCTTTCATACACTGTTGTAACGTGCACACTTATTTCTAGTGATGCAGAAAGCTAATGCAGTTCCTCCCAGTAGTAGATCCCCGGAAAGAAAAGGGACTTATCCCACTGGCCTCTGCTTCAGTTATTTTTTGGAAGTAGCTCCTGAAAAGAAGGGAGGCATATAGCCAGAGCTAGCCAGAGCACAAGCAGATGGAGATAATAATTGTGACCAGTTGTACAGACTCCCAGCCCCAGCTAGGCACAGAAGGGGTTAAACCCCAGCTGTGGAGTGAGTACCTGCCTCACCTTGGAGAAAGTGCAGGGCTGCCTATCATGGTGAGACTGTAGGGTTGCCAACCCGCCAGAATTGGCCTGGAATCTCCAGGAATTAAAGATTAATCTTTAATTAAAGATTATGTCATGTGATGAAATCTCCAGGAATACATCCAAGCTAAACTGGCAACCCTAGGTGGGAGGGCTAGGGGACAGTAGGGAGCAGGAAATAAAGAGGAGGCAATCAGAGACTAGCTCTGTGATACAGGCAAAATGGGTGAATGTGCATGAGTAGCAAAAGGTTTGGTAAGTGCTTGTGTGGGCGAGTCTGACTGCAGATTGGTAGGGGGGGCAAGTTGCTTGGGTTGCCCAGGTAGCAGAGCAACAAGTTCTGACCTTGCTGGCTGTCTTCCTGATGGGAAGAAACAGAATCTCTCTCCAATCACAGAGGGGAATTTGGGTAGGAAGCCCTGGAATGCAGGGTGAAATAGAGGCCTTCTGGCCTGCTTTGGGGGCTACTATTGGTGAGAGAGGGAGAGGCTGCTTGGCAGGAATGGGTTTTGCTGGACCCTGGAAGCATAAGTCTCGTGTTTGCCTGAACCCTGTTAAAGAGGGAGGGCATGGAACTCTGATAGCCATAGGGCCATACTGCAGGCACTATTTTATATCCACTGTTCCAAGGTGCTGGGCAGATTACCCCAAGCCAGGAGAACGGCAGTGAGGTAAGGTAGCGAACACAGGGAACTCCTGTGCCCTGAGAGCAGAAGGCTCTGTTGCTGTAACCCATCTTTGTCTAACTGTCCAATATAATCTATGCTGTCCTCTGTGACTCCTTATTGCCCTGCTCATCACTGGGAGGCTCTGAGGGGCCTGACCCATTCTGCCACTTGATTACCCTGGCACACAATACCAACGCACTCACAGACGTGTGGAATCAATGAGTTAATGTTTGAAAAGCACTGAGTGTTATTACTGAGCTGCAAAGTCCTGCTCATGTCCCCCAGTCTGGCTCACAACATGCAGTTGTTCCAATCCGGGCGTCTCCTGACGGCCAGCTTCAACTGTGTGGAGACGTGAATGAAGAAATAAAGCCATTGAGCCCCTTGGTTGAGACTCACCAAACTCATTTTCTCTTATTCCCTGCAGCTGGATTTGAACCCACAGAGTTGGGAGGGTAACGTTGTACAGTGTACAGACTAGCTCAGGCCCCAATCCAGCAAAGCTTGCACCTTGTAATATATGGGGAACCCCACTGAAGTCACACATGCTTAAGTGCTTTCTTGCACCAGGGCTTTACTGTAGAAGTTAAGCAATTGTAGTAGCATGACTGTCAGGACTGGGTATCTATAAAAAAAATTCAAATATGACCAATACTAATGGACAAATAGCCAATCTCACTTGACCTTCCCTAGGGAACAGTCAAGTAGTCATAACTCAGTACAGCTTTTGAAAGGGGCCCTGAAATATCTTGGCACTATACACATTGACACTACAGTTGTTGTGACTGACCCACACTTTACTTACATATGATCACTGAACACGGCACTTATTCTCTCTGAACTTTATTGACCAAGCCAGCCTACCCTTCCCACACCCTCCCCAGCCCTGTCGGTTTCCTTCTTTGGAAGTTAAAGTACTCAATTAAACCAGTGGGGCTTTAAATAACACATCAGGACTCAAGTGTGTACGAAAACTAGCTTTGCTGAAATGTCAGGCTACTGATTAGTCAAAGTCAACAGACACACACATATGAAGTTGATTTGATTTGAATATGCTATAGTTGTATGACTGCTTGGACAGTGCACAAATAACCATTTCCATTTAAGCCACTCCATAGACCTAACCACAATTAACCCCATATAAGTACATTTCAGGTCTGATTCATTCCTTCTTGCTTAATAAAATTTATTAAAAAATACCTTCCATACATCAAATGTCTTCCCCCCGCCCTCCAACAGAGGCAAGCTGTGCAGTTTATACCAAATGTCAGATCACCTTGTTTTTTCCATGTTTCTCTTATTTTCTGTTGTGATAAAGCATCACCGTGGTACAGCTTCTCTAGTCACAACGGCAGGAAAAGGGTGGGGTTTTGTAACTGAACTGAGCCGTTACTTATTTATGTAAGTTGGAGACTATGGGCCAGATCCTCAGCTGGTGGAAACTAGGGGAGCTCCACAGGAGTTAATGAAACGATGGCCATTTACACCAGCAAAAGATCTGTGCTCCAGAGCATATCAATACAGACCCATTCAAGCCACCTCTTCTACGCTGATGTCCACAAAAGAATCATTCCAATAATGCTGTAAAGCCTACAGGATGCCTCCATGAGCACACAGTTTTCTACGTTGAATCAGACCATTGGTTTGTCAAGCCCAGAATTCTGCTTCCTGCCGTATCTAACACCTACCAGCCTGGCCTGCTTAATTGGTACTCTTACTCTCAGGGAGTCCCACTTTTTATCAGTTTAGTAGTATAAAGGGCCCTTAAAGTGGGCATAAATTACAGTTACTTTAAGGCCCTTTTACACTGCCAGAGTGAAGTAAAGGTACCTTAATGTAAATGAGAATCAGACTCATAATCTTTGTCAGCAGTTGTGCCACGCTATCCATGTGGTGTGGAAATTCTGAACTGAAACATGACATGATTATAAATCGTCGCCCACATAACTACAAATGTAAAATATCAGAGGGATAGCCGTGTTAGTCTGGATCTGTGAAAGCAAAATAAATACCCACTTCGAAGTGGGTATTCACCCATGAAAGCTCATGCTCCAATACATTTGTTAGTCTATAAGGTGCCACAGAACTCTTTGCCGCTTTTACAAATGTAAAGTTCATAGATGTTGCTACTCTTTTTTTAAAATCCAGCCAGTTTTTGATTCTATGACAGCCTGCAGCAGTGAGTTCCACAGGCTGGCTATACACAGAATGAAGAAGTGTTTTCTTTCAGAGGTCTAAACTTATTCACTTTCAATTTCATTGAGCGCGCCTTTTTCTTGTACTACTAGGCAGGCTAAGTAGGAAGGAAGAACTGATTAGCTTTCACAATAACCTTAAATATTTCATTCAAGCCCCATTTCAGTCTTCTTTCCAGGCTAAATCGTAATCCTATGTCTTGCAATCTCTCCCATATAAATCCTACCATCTTCATTATCTGGACCTTTTAAATTTCAGCCCAGAGGTTGCAATGTTCGGGTGGACTTAAAAAGCCAGGTTTCAACCAAAATAATCTTGAAATACCATTGCACTGATCACACAGATGCCTTGCGGGTTTGGTGATCTCTGAGATGACTTATTTAAACATGATTTAAACATGGTGATTGTGGAAAGAGAGAGAGGGCAGCCTTTGCATTGTTCCCTGTGGGTATTGCAAGTAGATGGCAAAGGGACTGTACAGTCTCAGAGAACACCACTTGCCCCTGGGATACCCACGGCCTGCCTTCATGTCTGCCAGAATGCAAGCACATGGAAGAGAACTAAAGTGTAGCTAAGGTCTATTTAGAATAAGTTACTATATACAAATTATGTCTTCTTAGCTTATTAGCTCCCTGGGCCTGATTCTCCATTGCGCCGCACCTTGTGTTTGCACTGGTGTAGAGTGTGAAACACTACCAAACCAGAATGGAAATGATTGACACTCGTGCATTACTGTCAATGACTATATCAAGTGCAGGGCCATGGAGAATCAAACCCTCTGTGTCTAAGTCATTTACTGACACACATGGCTTTATACAGTTAGCCATGCATTGCCCAACTCAGCAAACTGGATTCTAGTGCATCATATCAACAAAATTGTCAGCTGTGCATCATATCAACAAAATTGTCAGCTGAGGACAGTCTGTCTGATGCCCCTGTATTACAGGGATTGATGTAAGAGGGAGAAAGAACACAACTATTGTCTAGAGTTTGCAAAGTTTAGCAATTAGAAGTCCTCTCTTGACTTCTAAACTGATCGTCTCTCTTCTGGAATTCTTGAGAAGGAATAAATATGGAGAACACACGACTTCATGTTATTAATTTTTCTGTCTAACTGCTCTTCAAGCCAGAGGATATGAACAGTGTGAGAATGAGGTACCTTGGAAAAAGGACTAAGCAAAGGATGCTATCGTTTATCTGAACCCAAGCATTACATCTGTTTGGCAACGTCAGTCACCAGATTTAAAAGCAATCAACTTTCCCTTAAATAATAAGTGATGCATGTTCAACAAAGCTCCAGTAGTGTGGGAAGCTTTCAGATACTACAACCACAGTGAAAAATTTGCTGCTTACTTGTATGTATTTTCAGATGCATTTACATTTTTCCTCAAGTTAATGGGGAAGATTGAATTAAGGTCTGAATCAGGTTCCCCATACAGCCAGTTTCCCCTCTCACTGTGCTAAGAACTTCCAATGACAGGAGGATATTCTCAGATTTTAATCCATGTGTATTGATGGCATCACATTTGCAGGGACAGATTTAAGGATAAATGCCTACTGGGCAAAGAAACAGGGGACTGGGGTCTAATTGTAGAATCTGGAATTGGGAGCTGGCCAGGGAGGGCTATGTGGAGGAGAGCAGAGCTGCAGAGAGACAGACTGGCCAGAGCAAGTGGGAAGCTGCAGTCCTCTAACCCAAACCTGGACTGTGATTGGGCCACAAAATCCCCTCCTCTCTCTCCTGCAGTAGGACTCATTAATGACCCTCCAGCTCACAGGATTCTTCCACAGGCCCAGGGCTGGGATAGTAGCTCAGACATTATCAGCAACCCTCAAAAGTGTAGCGCACCTCCCTGCCCTTTACCAGAACCTTTTATGAAGAACTGACTCTATTAAACACATGTACTAGTAAACCAAAGGCAGTTCAGGTGCAATAGTATGACCCGCTCAAATGATATAGGCCAGTTTTTTCAGAGTTAGAGGTGCACAGATATTTACATGTGCTTAGCTTGCGCATCCAAATCTCAGATGTGTGCATGCTGAAGCAGGTATTCACATGTCTAGGTGCCAGTTACACAGCTCATACATGCACAAGCACCAGATTGGGGGCATACCTCTGCTGCATGTGTGCATGCATGGATCACCTTGTGCACAGAAAATCCAATGCCATTTGTGTACATGAATTTATTGTAACCTTTCGATTCCAGCTGTCATTAAATAATTTTAAAATCCAACTGTCTGGCTGCACACCTGGCCCCCTTGGCTCTCCCTGCCAATCTCCTTCTTTCCCATCCCACATTGCTGCTGTTCTCCCTGGGTAACTTTCTCTAAGTATAATCTTGTGCAGCAGTTCTGCCCTACTCTCCTCATTTTTTCCAGTGCCTATTTCCCTTCAGTTCAATTTCTTATACCCCTTCCTCCTTTTCTGCCCCTTTCCATCCATGAAATCCCCTCTTTCTTCCCCGGTTCACTCTTCTAGGCAATCACCTCCTCAGTAGCTCCCTCTTTGTCGACATTCCCCTCACTCCCCTCCCCCTCCTCAGCCTACTCACACTTGTCACTCAGGTACTGACATAAACACACATACACCCCCCCACACGCTGACTGGGCCCAATCACATATATGCCTTGACTGAACTTGCCTGCCCGCTCAAACATGCAAACCCAAAGCGCCCACTCACTTCCCCCAACTACACACCCATGCACCCACTCACTCTCTGCCCCCTCCCGCAGCTCCACACCCACTCATTCATTGCCCTCTACAGTCCTACACCCGCTCACTCACTGTTCCCCTACAGTCCTACACCCGCTCCCTCACTGCCCCCCACAGCCCTACACTCGCTCACTCACTGCCCCCCACAGCCCTACACTCGCTCACTCACTGCCCCCACGCAGCCCTACACTCGCTCACTCACTGCCCTTCGCAGCCCTACACCTCCTCACTCACTGCCCCCACGCAGCCCCACACCTCCTCACTCACTGCCCCCACGCAGCCCTACACCTCCTCACTCACTGCCCCCACGCAGCCCCACACCTCCTCACTCACTGCCCCCACGCAGCCCCACACCTCCTCACTCACTGCCCCCACGCAGCCCTACACCGCTCACTCACTGCCCCCCACGGCCCTACACTCGCTCACTCACTGCCCCCACGCAGCCCTACACCGCTCACTCACTGCCCTTTGCAGCCCTACACCGCTCACTCACTGCCCTTCGCAGCCCTACACCCTCACTCACTGTTCCCCTACAGTCCTGCACCCGCTCTCTCACTGCCCCCCACAGCCCTACACTCGCTCACTCACTGCACCCATGCAGCCCCACACCTCCTCACTCACTGCCCTTCGCAGCCCTACACTGCTCACTCACTGTTCCCCTACAGTCCTACACCCGCTCTCTCACTGCCCCCCACCGCCCTACACTCGCTCACTCACTGCACCCATGCAGCCCCACACCTCCTCACTCACTGCCCTTCGCAGCCCTACACTGCTCACTCACTGTTCCCCTACAGTCCTACACCCACTCTCTCACTGCCCCCCACCGCCCTACACTCGCTCACTCACTGCCCTCCGCAGCCCCACACCTCCTCACTCACTGCCCTTTGCAGCCCTACACCTCTCACTCACTGTTCCCCTACAGTCCAACACCCACTCACTCCCTGCCCTCCTTACAGTCCTACACCCGCTCTCTCACTGCTCCCCACAGCCCTACACCGCTCACTCACTGCTCCCCCCTGCAGCCCCACACTTCCTCACTCACTGCCCTTCGCAGCCCTGCACCGCTCACTCACTGTTCCCCTACAGTCCTACACCCACACACTCCCTGCCCTCCACAGCCCTACACCCGCTCACTCACTGTTCCTCTACAGTCCTATACCCGCTCACTCACTGCCCTCCACAGCCCTCCACCCGCTCACTCACTGCCCCTCTCCCACACAGCCCTACACCCACTCTCTCTGCTGTGCTCCCTAACAGCCATATACCCACTCTCACTGCCCCCCCACAGCCCTACAGCCACTCACTCACCGCCCCCCCACAGTCATACCCCTCCCCTCTCTACGCCCCTCCCCATGCACACTGCTATCCCTGGAGCCTTCGAGGGGTTGAGTGAAGGAATTGCTATAGAACATTTGGAAAAATAGTGTATTGGCCTATGAAAGGGAGAGCTGCAGCCAGAGTTTATGGGACCCACAACTGGTAGCAGTAGGTTCCCAAATGGCTTAATGGTTCCCCCCCTTTTCACTTCCCTTCTTCACCTGCCCTTTCCCTCAGCTCCCCTCTGGCTGCACACCTAGCCCCCTTGGCTCTCCCTGCTGAGCTCCTTCTTTCCCAACCCACATTTCTCTCTCTCTTCCCAGAGCTGCCCCAGCTCTCCTGTTGCAGGTTTCCCCATTCTATCCCCGGTGTTGACCCATTTTCCCCAGGCCTCCTACTTAGCACTGCAACCCTTTGCTGCAACTAACAGGCAGGGGCTCCGCTAACATTTGTCTCCTTACTACATCACTGTTGCCCAATCTATAGATTATGTATTAATTATTTATACATTATAATTAATTAATTATATTGATAACTTGAGAATTCTGTGCCAAAGTTCATAGACCCAAAGCCTTATGCTAACTGCTGAAGCTAATGTCTTACATCTCCCATTAAACCCCCCACTTCTGCCATATACAGTTCTGCTATATACAGTCTTAATCTGCAATCAGGACTATGTTTTGGGGTCCATGGAAAGTTGCATGGGTCCCATAATAATATAGCCTGATGAATTCAAAGATTATGGATCTAGACCATTCTCTCCTGCTAACCTGAACTAAATGGTACAAGGAAGTTTAACATGTAACCTGAGAAGTGTCTCAGCATCCTTTTCTTAAACATTGGCTGCCCACTAATGTTTAATTTTGGGGGCTCATTCCATGTCCGTCTATTCCTGCAGGACCATTCAAATACCATGTAAATGATTTGGTGCCAATGCAGAACCATCTTGTCAAGGAACACATCACAGCTCTTTGGCCTTCTGTTGAAGTTAATATTGATCCTGCTTTCACTGAAGTACATGGGGAATTTTGACAGTCATTTAAAGGGAAGCAGGACTGGGTCCTTTTTCAGGACATCATTATCACATTGGGTCATTACATTATGAGACAACAAGAAAGTGCTCTGGGACAAACAAAAAAAGCTGGCAACTACAGCTGGTCAAAAAATTTCCATTAAAACTGTTTCTTGATAGGAAATTAGGTTATTAACTAATTTTTGTGTGCTGTGTCTGCTTTCCACAGAAAATTTTGATTTTTTTATTGAAAAAACTAACATCTGAAAACTGAAATATTTCAGTCTGGAAATACTGCTGTGGTGCCTTATGGGAGTTGTAGCTGTTGTTCCCATTCTGCTCTACACTAAGAAGAGAGACCACAGTGTATCATGGGAGATGTAGTCTGACCAAGGATCCCAGGTTATAGAGAAGAATGGGATCATGAGGCACCCAAACTACAACTTCTATGTGGCACTGTGCTCAGCACTTCCAAATCAAAATACTTCAATTTTCAGCTAAAACATTTTGGTTTTAGGCCAACCTTCGTCAGGGGGTATTCAAGTCTCCACTGAAAAAAAATCAAAATTTTCAGTGGAATTTTTTTTTTCAAACCAACTCTAGTGGAAACACTTTCTGAAGTCTTTTGTGGCAAAAGTGCCACAAAAAACAATGCAATGCCAAAGGCTCATTGACTCTAGGGACCAACATAACGGATGGACTGTGAAATAGGTTGATGAATGTTTAAAGCCAAACATGATAAAACCTTGGAGAACACACTGTAAAGAAAAGTTCAGCCCCCAAGTGATGGGCAAGGTGGGATCTAAAAGGTTTCTAACATCTCTGATTTCTATAAGAAAGATGAAAGAGAAAGAGTCGGGGACAGGGAGGAATGGAAAGAGGGGAAAAAGAAAAAGGAGTGAGATAGACAAAGGAATGCAAAGGGGGGAAGATGATCAGAGAAAGGACAGTAGATGTATTTTAAATATTTTTTTCAAAGTCCTATGCAATAAATAAATCAACCTGTGGTGGATGGGTACTTTCAACCTTTCTGGTTTCATTTAAAAGTTCAATTGAGGGGATGGGTCATTCTGTTCCCAACTGAGCTTGTAAAAGACGAAAGCAGCTGCAGGTGTCACTAAGATATAGGGTCAGCCCCAGCTTCATTATTAAGAACAGGGGGAAAGAATTCAGTTATATTGCATCCCTCTGCTAGTAGCAAAATGGTACCTCTCTATTCTATCTCTCCCCCTCTTTCCCCCTGCCCCAGTGAACCTAGGTTCTCTAGAGCACTGCAATTGACAACAGACACCAGAGAATCCATCCAAAAGCTATGTCCCCACCTTTGTTAAATTACATGGGGCCTTTGTCCTCTATAGTGACCAACTGCTCTGAGCCTGATTTAACCCCCTGGATGGCAATGGAAGTCTTTCCGGGAAATATTCAATGGCAAGACTCTCAGTGCCTTCGGTGGGCTTTGGATCAGCCCCAATGTACATCAAGTAAATAATCAAAAAGCAATGCTCCGTTTAACTATAGAGGCCCCCTTGGCAGTGAAAAGCCTGCTCTGGTCTGGGAAGAGAAAGTACAGTAATTTCAAAATAGCCTGCTGCGCTTTTGCAAACCATCTCAAACCATTTTTTTCCATTGATCTGATGATACTGGTCACTCAGACAGCTTCTCAAACTACTTCCTGTTCCACAGGAGAGCTCAGCAATTATGTTGAGAGAGAGAGAGAGAGAGAGAAAAAAAAACAAACCCTGCTGAATTCTAACTTCATTTTGA
Organism: Mauremys mutica; assembly: GCF_020497125.1. NCBI lineage: Eukaryota > Metazoa > Chordata > Testudines > Geoemydidae > Mauremys > Mauremys mutica. The sequence goes on along the minus strand of NC_059074.1, from coordinate 156,793,207 downwards.
GATGACCGGAAATAGCTAAGATGGACAGTTCTTATTTCTGGTCTACAAATGTGTCTGTGAATTTACTGGTGAAGAAAGATGCTGGATTGATAGCCCTGAAGTCTAAGCTCCTCTAGTATATCACAGGCAACCTTCGCTTACACAGCCCTGCCAAGGCACCTCATCCCCAAACTAAAGACATCTACTCTAGGAATAAGAAGATAGTTCAGTTTTCACAGCTCACTCCATCCTTGGCCTTTCTCTACCGAGACTGTCAAAGGGAGCTCAGTCGTGTCAGTTGTGATGGTGCATTTTGTGTTGTGGTCACCTGTACAGACTAGCATCTGTACTGGGGCCATCAGCTCTCGTCACATAAATCATCAATCCTCATTTAGTTTTTACAGACCAAACTGGGGAGTCTTTATTCAATCAAAACTTCCACTGAAGTTAATGAGAGATTTGACTACGTAAGGATTTCAGTATCAGAAACCATGACGGGGATGTCATGGCTAGTGGTCAGAGCCAGGAGTCAGATCCAGAATCAGGAGCCCAGATCAAGGTAGGATCAAGGCACGAGTAGGACTGAGAACAAGGCCAGAGCAAGATGAAGGCTGGAGCAGGACTAGGAACTGGGCTGGAGCAGGCTAAGGCTTGTGGAATCTGTTACCACTATCAGACAGAGGAGAGTCCCACATCATGAAGTGACGCTGAGCAGACTGAAGTGCTGTTTGTCCTGTGAGGCTTATATACCCACTCTGGGTCACCAGCCCAGCTCCAGGCTTGTGGATTGGCTGGAGCTTAGCACAAGAATGACTTATGACCTTACAGAGCAAAGTGGGCAGGGTAATATCTTTTATTGGACCAACTTCTGTTGGTGAGAGAAACAAGCTGGGACCCTCCCCCCTCACAGGGTCCCTAGAGCTCAGGCTCCACCCCGAGCCCAAATGTCTACACAGTAATTCTACAGCCCCTCAGCCCGAGCCCTGCAAACCTGAGTCAGCTGATCCAAGGCAACCGCAGGTGTTTAATTGCCGTGTAGACGTACCCTGAGTCTGCTTTCTGTTTCTGGATCAATAGAGGGTCAAGATATTTTAATTTGTTTTTATATACTTTTCTTGGTTATTGATGTTATCTTTTTCTTGTTATTAGAGGGCATGTCTACACTATAATTAAACACCTGTACCTGGCCCTTTTCAGCTGACTTGGGCTCAGGCTACAGGGCTGTAAAATTGCAATGTAGGTGTTGGGGCTCGGGCTACTCTGGGACCCCGTGATGAGGGAGGCTCCCAGAGTCCAGGCTCCAGTCCAACTCCAAACGTCTACATGCAGTTTTACAACCCCACTGCCCAAGCACTGTGAGCCCAAGTCAACTGACACAGGCAAGACATGAGTGTTAAATTGCAATGTAGACATACCCTTAATGTTCAGGTTGTTTCGCAGCTGAACGTGTAGAGTTTTGGGCACGGGGCAACTCACAGACATTTCCTATTTCTCACTAACATGAACACCCTGAACCAACCCACCTAACCCTCCATTTTCATGCCTTTCATACACTGGGTCATATTCATCCCTGATATAAGCCTCTGGACTCAGTGCACCTATACCAGAGATAAATTTGGCCCAATGTCATTACGGTGCTTCAAAATTAAGTGAAACAATGTTCTATCATTCCAGTTATCCAAGCATGATAGTCGTAGGTTCATATAACTCAGGGGAGCCAGTCAGTAGACTTTGCAGTCTGTGCTCTTCTGAGTCAACTTCTCTCAGTGGCAGAAGACAGATTGCTAAGTAAAGTGCATGGGCCGAATTTGGCAGTCAGAGGTGTGGGTGCTTGTTCTATCGAGGTCAACAGGAACTGTGCATGCATCTGAAGGCAGATTCAGATTCATCCCTACAGTCTACAGCAGGGGTCTCAAACATGCGGCCCGCGGGCCGCATGCGGCCCGCGGAGCTCTTCCCTGCGGCCCGCGGAGCTCCCCAGGGGAGCTCCGCAGGGGCCCCCAAGAGAAAAGCGGAGGCTCCCGCCTCCACCCCTCTCCTGGAGCCTCGGCGCATAGAGCGCCGAGTCTCCGTCCGAGCGCCTGAGCCCCGCCCTGCTCAGAGCCGCGTGGGGAGGGGGCGGGGCTGGGAGCTCTGGGCTGAGCGCTGCGCTCGGCGTGGAGCTCACAGCCCCGCCCCCTCACCACGCGGCTCTGAGCGGGACCGCCGGAGACGCGCTCGGGTAAGGGGGGGGGGGAAAGCGGGACCCGCCGGGGCCGGGCCGGGGGAAGGGAAGTGGGACCCGCCGGGGCCGGGCTGGGGTGGGGGGAAGGGAAGTGCTCAGGGCTGGGGCAGAGGATTAGGGTGCGGGGGGATGAGGGGTTCATGATGTGGGGGCGCTCAGGGCTGGGGCAGAGGATTAGGGTGTGGGGGGATGAGGGCTCTGGCTGGGGCTGAGGATTAGGGTGCAGGGTCCTAGTGCCTGCCCTCCGCCAGTACTGGCAAGGCAGGCTTCCCTTACCCTGAGCCTCTCTAACCCCAAACCCTCAGCCCCAGCCAGAGCCCTCATTCCCCCCGCACCCTAATCCTCAGCCCCAGCCCTGAGCACCCCCACATCATGAACCCCTCATCCCCCTGCACCCTAATCCTCAGCCCCAGCCAGAGCCCTCATCCCCCCACACCCAAATCCTCTGCCCCAGCCCTGAGCGCCCCCACATCATGAACCCCTCATTCCCCCCGCACCCTAATCCTCTGCCCCAGCCCTGAGCGCCCCCACATCATGAACCCCTCATCCACAGCCCTCACCCCACACTCCAAACCTCTTCCCTAGCCCTGAGCCCCCTCGCATCATGAACCCCTCATCCACAGCCCTCACCCCACAGCCCAACCCTCTTCCCTAGCCCTGAGCCCCCTCGCATCATGAACCCCTCATCCACAGCCCTCACCCCACAGCCCAACCCTCTTCCCTAGCCCTGAGCCCCCTCGCATCATGAACCCCTCATCCACAGCCCTCACCCCACAGCCCAACCCTCTTCCCTAGCCCTGAGCCCCCTCCTGCATCATGTACCCCTCGCCCTCAGCCCCACAGCCCTCACCCCTGCACTCCCTCCTATCCCCAACCTCCGTCCCAAAGCCTGCACCCCCACCCCCTGCCGCAGCCTGGAGCCTGCATCGAGCACAGAGCCTGCATCCAGACCCCCTCCCCCACCCAAACTCCCTCCCAGAGCCTTAGGCAGTAAATCTAAGTGCGTGTTTTGTCCTTTGAGTGAGGTGCATTACTGAGTGTATATATTTATTAAAACTGCGCGCGCTTAGGGGAGGAGGTGGAGAAGAGACAGGGCAGGGGCGGGGCCTCATGGAAGGGGTGGATTGGGGGTGGGGCCAGGGGCAGCAAGGGGGCGTGTCAGTGATGCGGCCCTCGGGCCAATGCACTAGTCCTCATGCGGCCCTCGGGGTCATTTGAGTTTGAGACCCCTGGTCTACAGGGAGCCACTCACATTATATATGAGCCAATATATTTCTAGATTGAGTGTGAAATTTGAGGCTGTTAATTATCCAGTATGAAATTTAGTATATTTTGAGAATTGGAAGGGATTAGCAGGTATTTTCAGAAGTATGGTATTTTCAGGGGTATTATACCTAACATGTAAGGCTTGTACAGCCATGCTTTGAAGATGTTAAGTGCTATCACAGTGTTAGTATTTGCTTGGGCCAATGTTCACTTCTGACATCCCCAATCTGCTCAATAAATGTTGTCACTTAGTAATAGCAATCATTATTTGTTTTGTAACGTGTGTTTTGTTACAGCTGGCAAAGCTGTTTAAACTGGTTTGCAATTTAATTCCCAAATAAGTTATTTCACTGCATAGCGTAGATGGAAAATGTTATGCAATCATATGTTTTTGGATAATATCCAGTAAACTTATTTCCCAAGTTAATTTTATATCCTGGAAATGTTCTAATTGTGTTTATTAGGCAGTGCTAATCTACCCATGTGCTGGTGACCTCCAAAAGAACATATGCATGTAATATACAATGGGTACAAATTTCTTCATAGTTCTACTAGTGCAAATCCATCAAAGTCAGCATAACAGATGGTGTACCTGAGAACATAATTTGGTCCATTGAATTTAAAGGTGCTACACCTAATGTTGATGACTTTGATTTGTGGATTATTACAACTAAACATTTCAAGAGGCTCTAAGAAGATACTGAAAAGGAAAGGAGAAAGTCTTTTTCTTAGAATGTAGCAAAGATGTATGTCCATCCATTATTAATGAAAGAGGCAAACAATTCAGTTTTTCAATTCAAGTGGAAAAATATTTCAATCTATTTAACCATCCAACGTCGTTTAGTACAGTTAGAGAACAGAGCCATTGGAATCTGTCCAATGCCTTTGTAGCATTCAATTGTATGGCAGTTGTAGGATGTTTAGATAACCCTGCTTGATATTTTCTGAATATTGTCAGCACCTAATCTTGCCTGTAAATAAAACTATCCTTGATCATCATAGATCATTGTGGAGGTGCAATTGTTTAGTTTGAAAGTCAAGATTTTTGCTAAAATCTTGCAATCTGCATCGAGGACAGATATTGGCCAACAACCTCTGTGCTGGTTTCCTGTTTAGGATTAATATAATCAGAGCTGCTTTCCTATCTCATGTAGCTGCTAGCATCAAAGAGCTCTGAATGCACCTCTATCAGTATCTGGCCCACCTATGAGGTTTTATGCATAGATGCTCTGTCTCTCTCTGTGAATACCGTGCTATTCTATCAGGATATTAAACATATTCAGAGCAGAGTTAGTGTAGTGTAGTGGGTGCAATGTAAAAATACCTGCATTCTGTCTACCGTATACCTTGCACCCCTTGGTTGCACCATTAAAATTGCACTGGTGCATACAAATACCGGTACTTACAAACTTTCCTAGTGTAAACAGTTAATTAGGGAGACCAAAAAAGAATGTGAAGAGCAACAAAAACTATCAGCAAAAAATGTTTTAAGTTCATCAGAAGTGGGAAGCCTGCCAAACAATGAGTGGGGGGGGGGCACTGGATGATTGAGGTGCTAAAGGAGCACTCGGGGGAAACAAGGCTATTGCACAGAAGATAAATGAATTCTTTACATCGCAGAGGATGTGAGGGAGATTCCCAAACCCGAGCCATTCTTTTTAGGTGACAAATCTGAGGAACTGTCCCAGACTGAGGTTAATAGAGGAGGTTTTAGAACAAACTGATAAATTAAACAATAATAAATCCCCAGGACCAGATGGTATTCACCCAAGAGTTCTAATGGTACTCAGATATGATATTGCAGAACTATTAACCATGGTATGTAACCTATCACTTAAATCAGCTTCTGTACCAGATGACTGGAAGATAGCTAATATGACGCCAATTTCTTAAAAAGGCTCCAGAGGTGATCCTGGCAATTACAGGTCAGTAAACCTAACTTCAGTACCAGGCGAACTAGTTGAAACTATAAAGAACAGAATTACCAGACACATAAATTGACATAATTTGTTGGAAAAGAGTCAACACAGCTTTTGTAAAAGGAAATCATGCCTCACCAGTCTATTAGAATCTTTGAAGGCGTTAAAAAACATGTGCACAAGGATGATACAGTGGATATAGTGTACTTGGATTTTCAAAGAGTCTTTGACAAGGTCACAACCCAAAGGCTCTTAAGCAAAGTAAGCAGTCACAGGATAGGAGGGAAGGTCCTCTCATGGATCAGTAACTGGTTAAAAGACAGGAAAATAAGGTTAGAAATAAATTGTCAGTTTCCACAATGGAGAGAGATAAATAGCAGTGTCCCCCAAGGATCTGTAATGAGATGAGTGCTGTTCAACATATTCATAAATGATCTGGAAAAAGGGGTAAGCAGTGAGGTGGCAACATTTGCAGATGATACAAAAGATATTTAAGTCCAAAGCAGACTATGAAGAGTTACAAAAAGAGATTTCACAACACTAGGTGACTGGCAGAGCCGTAACTAGGGATTTTTGTGCCCAAGGCAAGGGACGAGGCAACACGTCTGGCTCTTCGGCGGCGGGTTCCTCTCGGTGGGAAGGACCTGCCGTCGAATTGCCGCCGTTCTTCAACAGCAGGTCCTTTCCTCCGAGAGGAACTGAGGGACCCGCCGCCGAATTTCTGCTGAAGAACTGGATATGCTGCCCCTCTCCCTCGCCGACAACCGGCAGCAATTAGGCGGCAGGTCCCTCAGTCCCTCTCGGAGGGAAGGACTTGCCGCCAAATTGCCACTGAAGGAGAAATTTTCTGCGCCCCTCACCTTCCATGCCCGAGGCAAGTGCCTCACTCGCCTGGCCCTCGTTATGGCACTGGTGACTGGGCAACATAATGGCAGATGAAACTCATTGTTGATAAATGCAAAGTAATGCACATTGGAAAATATAATCAAACTATACATACAAAATGATGGGGTCCAAATCTGTTACCACTTAACAAAGAGATTTTGAAGTCATTGTGGATAGTTCTCTGAAAACATCCACTCAATCCACAGCAGCAGTCAAAAAAGCTAACAGAATGTTAGAAACCATTAAGAAAGGGTTAGATAATAAGATAATAAAATATCATAATGCCACTATATAAATCCATGGTACGTCCACACCTGCAGTTCTAGTCACCCCATCTCAAAAAATATATACTAGAATTGGAAAAGGGCAATAAAAATTAGTAGGGGTATGGAAAAGCTTCCATATGAGAAGAGATTAAAAAGTGATGACTATGAGGAGGGAAGATATGATAGAGGTCTATGAAATCATGAACAGTATGGAGAAAGTGAATAAGGAAATGTTATTTATCCCTTCACATAACACAAGAACCAGAGGTCACCCAATGAAATTAATAGACAGCAGCTTTAAAGCAAACAAAAGGAAATAATACTTCACACAATGCACAGTCAACTTGTGGAACTCGTTGCCAGGGGACGTTGTGAAGGCCAAAATATGACTGGCTTCAAAATAGAATTAGATAAGTTCATGGTGTATAGGTCCATAAGTGGTTAATGGCCAGAATGGTCAGGAAATGCAATGCCTTTCCCTGGGTGTCCCCAAGCCTCTGACTGTCAGAAGCTATGACTGGATGACAAGAGATCACTCGATAATTTCCCTGTTCTGTTCATTCCCTCTGGGGCACCTGGCACTGGCAACCATCAGAAGACAGGATATTGGGCTAGGTGGACCCTTGGTCTTACCCAATATGCCATTTTTATGTTCTTAAGGAATGATTTCTATTTTAAAGGTTTTATGTGAAAATCAACTAGAAATCCATCTAGCCCTTGGTCTAGGATTTGTTTGGTGCTAGTTCTTTTGTTATCCGTATTTGTCCACCTATCTCCACATTTTGTCCAAGAGATAATATTGTGTAAGTTCCACATAGTTATCAGAGTCAGGCTGATTCCACTATCTCTGCCCCCAGGCACATGTACCAACAGGAAAGCAGACTGTTTTACTGAGCACTGGGGCTTGTGGCTGGGGGTTCCTTTATCTTGTTTGTTTTTATTATAGTCAGCAAAACCTGCTTAGTAGGTAGGTGTGGCTTGCTTTATGGCCTTTCACCCCAGTCAGTGGAATTCTTGACATACAGAAGAACCCATTTCAACAGTAGTGTTGCCAACTCTTGTGATTTTATCAGGAGTCTCATGATATTTGGTGTTTTCCATAAAGCTCCAGGTGATTAGTTGAGAATTTCCGTTTTTATTTTTTTTTAAAAGGGAAGTTTCTAGCCCTCATGGCTGTGGATAAAAAGCCTGGAAATGTGACCCCCCCCTCCCCCATGTTCAACCTAAAGGCTCAAAAACCCCCAAACAAATAAAATGAACCCCATAATTATTATTTCTTTTTAAAATCTCATGAGTTTTTAGGCCTGACTTGTGATTTTTGAAAGACTGCAATCGTAATGCTGCTGTGTAGAGATCTACAGAGATGTTCCTGGGCTGAGCCATGAAGCTTGGCAAAACATTGTCCTTGATTATGCTGCAGCCCTTTAATGCAGAATCCACCCCTATAAAGGGGCCAGTCCTGTGTGCCCCCTTCTCCCACTTAATGGGCTCCCTGAGATAGCATAGAGCTAGCAGAATTTTCTAGCCCATTGTTGCCTCCCACTACCGTCCAGCATGGAGGCATGTCAGCACTAGGGTCATTGCCTGAATGCTACTGGACTCTGCTATTCTTGGTTGCTGCATTGGTTCCTTTGTGTGGTGCTCTGACCCACCTATGAGGTTTATGCACAGATGCACACTGAATACTGTGCTACTCTGTCGGGATACTCAACATGTTCAGAGCAGGGTTAGTGTAGTGTAGTGGGTGCAGTGTAAAAATGCCTGCAACCTGGCCACACTATACCTTGCACCCACCATTAAAACTGCACTGGTGCACAAAAACGCTTACAAACTTTCCTAGTGGAGACAGTCCCAAGTACATTACTGCAGAGAGAGTTCTTTTACTGACTTATGGCAAGTAAAGGCTGCTGCTAAAACCTTAACATTACCACACAATAGCTTCCTGTTTCTCTATTTGCCCAAATCCCCCAAAGAGATGAGTCTAGGGGGCCAGATCTCAGCAGGGCCGCCCAGAGGGCGGGGGGCAAGTGGGGCAATTTGCCCAGGCCCCGCAGGGGGCCCCACGAGAGTTTTTCGGGGCCTCTGGAGTGGGGTCCTTCACTTGCTTCGGGGGCCCCAGAAAACTCTCGCGTGGCCCGGGCCCCCGGAGCTTCTCCAGAGGTGGAGGCTCTTTCCGCCCCGGGACCCACCGCCGAAGTGCTGTGTCTTTGGCGGCAATTCAGCAGCGGGGGGCCCCCTGAATCCTCTGGGCGGCCCTGGATCTCAGCTGGCGTAAATCCCCTTCACTGCATTGATGTCACCGAGTGATTTACACCAGGTGAGGGAACAGTCCAACCCATACAAGCAATGCAGAAAGGGCAGCAGTGACGAGAGAGCTCTGTGACGCTTCTTCATACAGCACATGCGTGTGCTCGTGTCTCTCTCTCTTTCTCTGTAGCTGGAACCTATGCAGTTTATACAAGCCATGGTGAAATTCCAGCTAGCTGCCGGCTGCTGAGTTTCCCCTTTCCTGAGTCTGTTGAATGAGCCTAGTGTGAAGGTCTGGAGGAGTGAAAGTCTGCCACTCAGCCCTGCAAATTCAGGCCTTTCTGAAGATTTCCAGATCAGATTTCAGGGCCCCCGTGAGTTTAGGTTATTTTTCTAAATGAGCCACGGCAGTGCACCTTCCAGAGAAGCTGCCAGTTATGTAAAGCCCTTGCTGCTCCTATTCATTTGATACCACAGGTTTCAGTTTGAATCACAGCAAAGTGTGGTTGACCTCAGATTAAACTATAGTCCTTGTTCATGCCATTAGAGCTAAGGGTTTGTCAGCACAGCACTGCCATGAGGCGCCTCTGTCTTGCTGAAGGGTTGTCACTAACTCTGGGCCAGAGAAAAGGGGACAGATTCCGTGCTGCCCCTCTTAAGGAGCACAGCACAGAAGATACAGCCCAGGAGACTGGGGATAGGTGTGCAAACGTGGCTCTGCTACAGCACCTCTAATTCTGGGCAACTCCAGGCTCTGCAGCCCAGAATAACCAGAGCACTTTGTGCTTGGCCATTCCCCTGACACATAGACACCACCCTCCCGCCCAGTTACGCCTCCAGCTTCTTCCTCTGCAGGGGGCTGCACAGGAGGACAGCACATAGGTGCCGATTTCAGCCCTACAACAACCCACACTGGGGAAATTCCCCAAAAAGCCATTCTAGCCCTTGATGCCTCCAGATCATATACAGATTGTGGTCCCACAAATACATCTTCAATTTAAAACCAGCCCCCTCAGGGGAATTGGATGGCAGGAAGGGGGCCTGGGCCTGCTCCCACAGAAGTAATTGGAAATGTTGTCATTGACTTCAATGGAAACTTAATTGGGCCCCAGGTTTGTAATGAGATCCAGAGGCTTGATTCTCCACAGCCAGGCACCTTGTGAAGTAATTTACACCAGTGCAACATGTGTGTAAATGCTACCATTCTGATTTGATAGGGTTTTACCTACCATAGCAGGATTGCCAGTTTTGGCTGGACGTATTCCTGGAGGTTTCATCACATGACATAATCTTTAATTAAAGATTAATCTTTAATTCCTGGAGGGCTGGCAACTCTACTGCCTGTACTCACTTTTTGGCAGGTAAAGAATCAGGCTGAACCACCTCCAAGAGGCTGATCCTGCAAGATCTCAGCACCTGATGTGATCAGGGCCTAGAGGCAAACTGGATCGTACACTTTGGATCTGGATCCAGATTTAAACTGCTGGAATGATCTGGGGGCCAATTATCAGTTCTGGCCAAGATATGCTCAGTGCCAAAATTGAGAGGGAAGGCACAGGTGGCTTTCTGCTACCTTTCTGCTTCTCATTTATTCTTGGCCCAGCCTTTGGCATAAATCAGAGAAGCTTTGGGACTACTCTGACTTACTCTCTAGGCTGCCTCTGACTCACCTGAGAGTCACAGAAGCACAGCAGGGATTGGCCATGCCCTCTCTCCCAAAGGCACATGACTGAGGGATGACAGAGGGGGTTAGCATAAAACTGTTATTCTGGCTCTATGCCACCTGGTGAAATCCCACTGCTATCTCCATTAGCCAGTTCCACATTGGCTACTCCTCATTCTGAGAGTAGGTCTACTTTGTTTTAAATCTGGCTTTCAGCAGTTTAGCTTGCGTAGAGTGTCTACACACAAAGTTGCATCTATTCGCTAAATCAATTTAACTTCACACTTGCTGTTAAACTGGTGCAACTTCTGCATGCAGACGAGGCCTTTGAGATCCTTGCATTAAAAACTTTATATAGGGACTGACAAAGATAAATTCTCTAGGGTGAGTTTTCAAATTGGTATGTGCAGATTTAGTAGCATCCTTTGTCAAAGGGCACAACAGCATTCCAGCAAAGGTCCAAAAGGTTTTAGTAAACATACTGTGAGATGCGCTGTTTGGTGCCATTTCCATGAAATATTGCTGTAATCTTGAATAATGAGACTGGCTCACATGGAGAGAACTGCTCCAGTAGGAGGGACTTAAAGGAGAGTGAACTGTAGCAAGTCATTCCTTTCTAAGTTTGGACGGAATTGAGAGGAGACATACGCCGAAATGAAGGGAAGATCTGGGCAATGAACAGTCCTTAAACCTTCCACATACTGAGCATTTTGCTTGTACGCATGAAGACCTGAGTTCAGATGGCGAGTTAGGTAACAATTTTCAGCCAAAACTACTACATTTTTTTTGCCAAATAATGCAGATTTGGGTGAACCAAAACTCATGTTGAACTTGCCAAATTGTTCAGTCAAAAAAAGGAACAAACAAAAAAATCCAAAACAATCCAAATGACTTTTCATTTCAAAATTTATTTCAATTTTATTTTTAAATATTTAGTTTGTCCCAAAAGGATTTTTTGTTCCAACTTTTTGGTTTTCTAAAAATTTTATTAAAAAATTGTTTCGAAACAATTTTGTTTTTATTTTTTGGCATGGCCAGCAAACCAAAAAGTCAGTTATTTGCACAGCTCTTTTCAAATGCCCACGTACCCCTCAACTGAAAATAAGTCTAATGGGTCTTTTATTCCTAGTCCTCTTTTGTGCACCTCCCCAAACTCATGGCAGTTGAGCCATGCTCTGCTCCAGAGAAGCCCAGGGCTCAGGTAGCTGAGACACTGCTGTCTGTACACCTGCAACTCCAGATTGATGTATGGGAGAAGGCTGCACAGTGGCCGCCTGGCTCAAGGCTAAGTTGTTAAACCCCTCCAGCCTGGTCTTGACTGGCAAAGAGGGTGTGTTTTTCAATCATGTTAGCTCAGTCAAGTTAGTTTAACCCCTTTGGGGTATGTCTGCACAACAATGGGGGTGTGTGACTGCAGCTGGGGTAGGCATACCTGCATTAGCTTAAATCTAGCAAGCTCAAATAACAATAGCAGTGAAGAAGCGGTGGCACAGACTTTGATACAGTATGTACCCACAGTTGCACTGAAGCCTCTGCCACCATGTTTTCGCTTCTATTGATAGCTGTGCTAGCTAGATGAAAGCTAGCATGGGTATGCCTACCTGAGCTGCAATCATACCTCCAACTGCAATGTAGATATACCCTCAGGTCTGGTCTACACTCCAGAGTTAGGTCAACACAAGGCAGCTTACGTCGACCTAACCATGTAAGGGTCTACACTTACATTTCGCTCCCGCCGACATAACTGCCTCACTACACCGACATCAAACTCCACCTCCACGAGTGGCTAGAGTCAAGATTGATGTAATTAGGTTGAAGCAGTGTCAGTGTAGACACTGTGTTTCTTATATGGACTGTTACTGGCTTTCAGGGCCCGTCCCATAATGCCTCACACTGACAGTACAATCAATACAAGCGTCCCAGGTGAGGACGCACATCACTGACACAAGGAGCAAAGTGTAGACACGCACAAGTGATGTAATTACTGTGACAGCTGTATGCTGATGTAAATTAGCTCGACTTGATTTTGTAGTGTAGACATGGCCTTAGATTAGGCCTTGGGAAGATGCTCCATATAATGTAAGGAGTTGATATAAATTGATACTGTTAAGCCAGTGCCAATCCCTGTGTGGGCTCTCTGACTGCAGTTTAAAAGTGACTTTTTTCTGGTTTAGTTTGTGAGCAGTTTACACTTAAAATACTGCATCAGCACAGCTGCACCAATGCAGCCGCACCACGGTAGCACTTAAGTGAAGACGCTTCTATGCTGATGGGAGAGAGCTCTCCTGTCGGTGTACTTAATCCATCTCCCCAAGAGGAGGTAGCTATGTTCAGAGGAGAAGCTCTCCCGCCGACATAGCACTGTCTACACTGGAGGGGGGAGGTTAGGTCGGTATAACTACGTCACTCCGGGTATGGATTTTTCAGTCCTCTAAGCGATGTAGTTATACTGATATGGGTCTGTCATATAGACCTGACCTAAGTCAACTGAGAGCAGGTTTAAGCTAGACTGAAATAAGGCATTCTGAAATCCAAATAGGCGTGTCCACACAGGTGCTTGGACCTGTGTCACTATATTGACTTAAAAATTGACATAAATAAGCCAGCGTAATTTTCCAATGTAGACAAGACCAGCCAGCAGAGCTTCAAATGTTTTAGCCAGCTTCTTATTGCATGTTAAGGAGACTTTTCAATGGTGTTTAACTCAAAAACAGAAAAGGACATCCTTTTTGCTGTCAAGACAGGCAGTGTCATGAGCACTAGGTTCACTTTGTTAGTTTTGCAAATTAATGAAATTCATCTCAGCTCTGTTAAAAACACAGGTGAAACAAACCTAAGGTTTGCCAAGTAGAAAGAGGGCAAAATTTATTAGGAATGAAGTTGTATTTACAAGTTCCTGGGAGAAAATTACAAACAATGGAGCTAAGGAGAAAGCACTTGACAGTGTTTTGTCAAATCATAGGTTTGACATACATTGTGCAGCCTTTTAAAATGTTACTATAATTTAAGAAGCTACAAGTCAATCTCTGAAATCTCTTTTCTCTATTTGTTCTCTTTCCCTTTATCTGGAGCTTCCACCCCACCCTCTGACAGCAAGGGGTGTCCCTGCAGCTCAAGCCTAGCATGATGGGCCTTTAGCACTATGGTGATATATCACTGAAGTTAGAAAGTAGAGGGTTAGGCCAAAAGAAATCTGATGAGGTTCAACAAGGACAAGTGCAGAGTCCTGCACTTAGGACGGAAGAATCCCATGCACTACTACAGACTAGGGACCGAATGGTTAGGCAGCAGTTCTGCAGAAAAGGACCTAGGGGTTACAGTGGACGAGAAGCTGGATATGAGTCGACAGTGTGCCCTGGTTGCCAAGAAGGCTAACGGCATTTTGGGCTGTACAAGTAGGAGCATTGCCAGCAGATCAAGGGACGTGATCATTCCCCTCTATTCGACATTGGTGAGGCCTCATTTGGAGTACTGTGTCCAGTTTGGGGCCCCACACTACAAGAAGGATGTGGAAAAATTGGAGAGTCCAGCGGAGGGCAACAAAAATGATTAGGAGGCTGGAGCACATGACTTATGAGGAGAGGCTGAGGGAACTGGGATTGTTTACAGAAGAGAAGAATGAGGGGGGATGTGATAGCTGCTTTCAACTACCTGAAAGGGGGTTCCAAAGAGGATGGATCTAGACTGTTCTCAGTGGTAGCAGAGGACAGAACAAGGCGCAAGGGTCTCAAGTTGCAGTGAGGGAGATGTAGGTTGGATATTAGGAAAAACGCTTTCACTAGGAGGGTGGTGAAGCACTGGAATGGGTTATCTAGGGAGGTGGTGGGATCGCCTTCCTTAGCGGTTTTTAAGGCCCAGCTTGACAAAGCCCTGGCTGGGATGATTTAGTTGGGTTTGGTCCTGCTTTGAGCAGGTGTTGGACTAGATGACCTCCTGAGGTCCCTTCCAACCCTGATATTCTAAATGATTCTATGAAGCAACAGTAATTAACAATTTTTCTGTAGCTGCTTAAACACACTAGCAATTGCATTCCCTAGTACCGCCTCATACCTTGACCACAAGCCTTGCTTTTAATCAGGGGCGGCTCTACGAATTCCGCCGCCTCAAGCAGGGCGGCGCACCGCGCCAGTTGCGCAGCCGGGCGCCGGGCGCGCACCTCCGGGGGACCTCCCGCAGACGTGCCGCTGGTCCTGCGCCTACGGTGGAGCTTCTGCAGTCATGTCTGCGGAAGGTCCACCAGAGCCGCTTGCCGCCCTGCCGGCAAAAGGCCGCCCCAAGCGCGCGCTTGGCGCGCTGGGGTCTGGAGCCGGCCCTGCTTTTAATGCATAACCAATCATAACAACCAGTGATTGTCCCAAGCTGTAATATGAGGTATGTATTTTGAAGATCCACTCAAAGGTGAGGGGTACTTGGAGCTGGATTTTTTGGCTTGGCCCATTATAAAAATAGGGGTTGCCTCTGAAATTCAGCACCAGATCATGTTCAGGTTCCAAATCAGGGCCTGATTTTACTCTCACTTCCATCATTGTAAATCAGATGTAACTCTATGGATGTCTATGGGCTGGATTCAGCATTGACATGCACCTTGGGCAATCACTTACACCAGTGCAAAATTAGTGCAGAGTAGGTGTAAAATATTACTATTTGCATTTGGGAGAATTTAACACTCCCCTTGCATTCACTGGGCACTGGTATCAATGACTACAGAAGGGGCATAGCATGGCACGGCCGGATACAGTTAAACTGGAATAAAACTGGTGTGAGAGAAAAATCAGGCCCACTGTTTCAAAGTTCAGAGAGTTGTGCGAATCTGGGGCGCTTATTCGGGCTTGTCTCTAATTACATCCCTTGCTCAGCATACTTGAACTTGTCCCCAATAAGGATTTAGCTGTAGTTTCTTATTTAACTTCTATGCTAACCTGCCATTGGATTTTTCACTTGATGTTATTAAAAGATTAAGTGTTTGTCTCATTATCATTTATCCATTCGGTTAGGTTTCCCACAAGTTGATTCTGGTCAGACTCGAGAAGATTAAAAAAATAAATAAAGATACAATCCAATTCAGGGTCTGTCTCTATTAATGTTTAAAATTATTACTTAGGATATGTAAACTTTGCTGACTCTGAGAATCTGGAATTTATTAAAGAAAGCATTAGGCATGGCAACATGTGATTGGATTAGACAGTCCTGATTCAGCTGCAGCTGTGGAAGAAATATATAACAGGAGATCCTGCAGAATTATACATATTCAGACTTAGGTCATCAATTGCCATAGAGAAGATAAAAACAAATGTAGCTGAGCCTGGAAAGAATGCTGCTAAAATTGGAAGAACATTTAGAGTGAGTGGCTTAGGATGCAATAGCTTTGATTCTAATTTAACAAAATCCACCAGCATAAAACATACCAACAGAGATTGCAGATTTATCTTTCTGGTCTGCAGATCACTGAGAAAGTCAACCTGTCGTGCCCCGCACCTCGCCCCCACCCCTCCTACAGCTGCAGGTCTGAACACTCTCTGCAATGTGTTAAATATAAACTACTGGTAATAGAAACTACATTATAGTTTCCTTATAGGGTTCCAAATGGACACCCCAGTAAAACCCATCCCACTCACAATAAGCCCCCCATGCCAGGGCTTGTGGGATGGACCTTGTAAGACAACTATGATTGTCCTATACTCTGCTTGCAATGGGGGGATTCTCCTTTGGCCACCTAAGGGGGTTTTATGGCCACCGTGTGCAGCCAAGCCATGTACAAGGACTGTAGAAGGAGGGAGACTCCTCCCACAGTGCCTTGATCTGGTCTCCTTTTTAGCATGGGCATCGACCCCTTTGCCATGGTGTCCGAGTGCCTCTTTAACAGTTCGGTGGGGGGAAGAGTGTTGCTTGGGTTCTGTTTTGTCTTCCTGCATATGCATTGTCCAAGCAAGGACAAACAGTTCAGGTTTTCCTAATCTGAATTCCCAGGAAGGCAACCGAGTGAGGGGGCAGACAGGGCAAGCTCTTGCTTACTAAGGCAGGCGAACATGCTGGGCCAAATCCTGTGTTGACTTCCACTCTGTGCAACTCCATTAATAAAACCTGCCCCATTACTGACACCATGCAAAGGCGAAAGAGTCAAAGCGGCCACACATGGTCTTTGCAGTCCTGACAACAAGCTGTTCCTGTTATCGTTGGGTCTGATACGCCAGTCTCTATGCAGGCCAAGCACACCCACTCAGGCTGATGGGAGTTTTCCTTCAATAAGGACTGCAGGATAAGGCCCACTGTGTTTGGTAACAGCTAAGGGCCTGGTTTCAAGGGTTGCAGAGCACCAACTAGTCCAGCGGAAGTTGAAGAGTGAAATCCTGGGCAAAACTTTTATTAGCTTTAGCGGGCCAGGTCTTCGCCCAGTGGCAATGGTAGGTGCTCAACACTTCTGAAAATCAGACCTCAAGGGCAGGGAGCAGCTAACAGTGTACTTCAAATCCAACTCATTCAGACGTGAGCATCTGACTCCAGAGACTGTGTTTATCCTTTCTGGGGAATAAGGGATGCTTTCCCATTGCTTAAAGACCCCAATAGTACTGATTGTTAATGCCGTTCCCATTTTGTAGTGCTCCTCAGATACTACCATACTATTTACAAGAAAAAAGTTTCAAGCAGCAAGTAACATACTACTTCTCCCAAAATCATCCCTGTGTTTTGATCAGCAACAAATCTTAGATCTGAAGGAAAGGACTGAATGTTTCTTTAGTAGACTGTCTCCTTTTCCCTGTGTAATAATAAAAAATATTTTTACTATAAAATCTTCCTTTTTTTTCATAACAGAAATGCATGATAGCATTGAAAATAACCTTGTAGCAGGTGGAAGAATGATAACATGAGTCTTAACAACATTCAGATAGTTCAGATTTTAATTTTGCACATCTACGAAAAACTACCCAAAGGCAGAAAGCACTGGTGTTCACCACTAATAGTAACTTGCACTTCTCTAGAGCTTTTTGTCTGAGGATCTCAAAGAGCTTTGCGAACATCCACTAAAGTCACACTGCAGCCCTGCGTGCTAGGTAAATAGTTTCACATCCATATTGTAGGAGGGAAAACTGAGGTATACAGAAGTTGGGATCTACATATTCCAAACCTCCATTATGATTCCCAACTTGACACTGGCAGCCTAATTTTCAGAGTTTCTGAATACCCGCAGGACAGTTGAAGCCAATAATATTGAAAATTAGGTTACTTATTTAGTTGCCTAAATAGAGATTTAAGAGCCTAATTGTAGGCACCCACTTTTGAAGCTCATGGACATAGTACTTAAATAGCTTCTTGAATTACTCATAGCCACTGTGCATGCTGTGGAGAGAAAAGTCTATTTGGCTGGCATACGGTACAATTTTCAAAAGCACCTAGTGCTATTTTCAAAAGTGACTAAAAATCAATAGGGCTTAGTTTCCTACGTGTTTAGGTCACTTTTGAAAATGGGAATTAGACTCCTAAGTCACATAGGCACTTCTAAACATTACACCCATATTTTATTTTTGCAGTGTTTATTAGATATTAACATATTTCTTAGGAAGCTTTAGCTGAGTTCCATCTAATTAAAACAGATCAGAATAAGTGCACCAGTTCACTCAATGGTATGGATAAAAAGTGAGCTCTAATAATTGTACAGGACTAATCTAGCTGAAGTGAGGTTTAATACCAGAAATAGGTGCCAACATACTCAAGAAGTGCCACACAATGATTGAAAGTGAGTGCTGAGCTCATGTTATCTCTTCATGTAAATCTGTTCTAACTTGTTATAGAAATAACATGGAAAACATGACACAGGTCCTGGCTGCCGTTTGGTTGTTTTTTATCACTTTATGGTTCTGTAAAGATGTAGACAAAAATGTGAAAAGTCTCCACTAATTTAGTGAGCTCAAGTTTTGGGGTATCCACTCTGAGACACTTCACAGGTGCTAGGTACCTACAACTCCAGCAGGCATCAGTGGGATCTGTGAGTGGCTGGCCTGCAGTGTGTCAAGCTGGGCACCCAAAATGAGTGGACTATTTTGAAAAGCTGGTTCCTAATTATCCTTCGGGCACCAGAGGTCACAAAACTGTGCAACACAGAATTAGAATCCCAAATAATGAGTTCTCAGAAACCTCCCCAGCTTTCTTTTATGAATGTTTTCAGTCTGGAATTGCTCAGAACCACCAGAGTGAATGAATGTGCTGGTAAACACATGCCTATAATAAAAGGGTGTAATATGTGCCAT
This sequence comes from Mauremys mutica, assembly GCF_020497125.1. Classification (NCBI taxonomy): domain Eukaryota; kingdom Metazoa; phylum Chordata; order Testudines; family Geoemydidae; genus Mauremys; species Mauremys mutica. Next base: position 156,774,515 of record NC_059074.1, on the reverse strand, counting down.
ATAATCCCCATGCTACAGGACATGGAGGGGGTGAATGCAATAGAAATCCTCCTCTATTGGCTCAAAAACTGCTGAAGAGAGGGGAGCCAAAATGGTATCATCCATCTTCTTATGTAAGCACCTCCACTGCGCCACAATGCATTTGGGGGTATTCAGGGTTAGAGAACAAGGCTAGATGGGAAGAGCGTGGCAGGGGGCTCTGCACAGCATCATCCCCAGCAAGCCTTGTGGGGAAATACTTGCTATTACACAGATACTTTCTCATTAAAATGACATATCGAATGGGAATGAAAACATATTGAATTTGATTGATTTCTTTTATGGGAGCAAATCAGGAGTGCTGCTGTCAGACAATGCTTTGGAACACCCTAGAGAAAAGACAAGGTGTCTGCCTGGTGCTTGGCTGGAGCTTGGCACAGCTACATTGCCTCATGTCAGAAATATTTTACAGTCACTGCCGGTCAGGCAAACAAATAAATATATTCCCCTTTCTGCTGTAATCACATATGCACTTTCCAAAAGCTCTCACTATTTAGCTCACGTTAATGGAAACTCTATACTCTAGGCCAGTGGCGATTACACGATGCTTGTTGAGAGAGCCAGAGTTCTGGAATGTGCTGCAAGTTTTGTGACTGCAACACTTCAGAGTCCTTCAGTTTCTGCACTAGTGCCGGGGAAGGCTAAGAAGAAGAATGCTTAAGGCAGGAGTCAGCAACCTCTGGCACGTGGCTCGCCAGGGTAAGCACCCTGGCAGGCCGGGCCAGTTTGTTTACCTGCCACATCGGCAGGTTTGGCTGACCACGGCTCCCACTGGCCGTGGTTTGCCGTCCCAGGCCAATGGGGGCTGCGGGAAGCGGTGTGGGCCGAGGGATGTGCTGGCCGCGGCTTCCCGCCACCCCCACTGGCCTGGGACGGCGAACCGCAGCCAGTGGGAGCTGCGGTCAGCCAAACTTGTCGATGCAGCAGGTAAACAAACTGGCCCAGCCTGCCAGGGTGCTTACCCTGGTGAGCCACGTGCCAGAGGTTGCCGACCCCTGGCTTAAGGGCATCTCATGCTACTTTTTCCAGGGGAAGTGGGGGTTTAAAGCCTTCGTTTTCACAAATGGAATAGTTAAAGGATGTTCTGACAAACTGAGTGTTTCTTCTCTCTGGCTGATGAGTTATAGAGGAATCAAGGATTTTGCTTGGATAGCAGCAACTCAGCATAGTGATCAGCACATGGTGATAGTGAGCAATAACAAGTTGCAGCAGTCTTTTGCTTAAGAGTCAGAGTGGAGAATTAACCAGCTGCAGGGGGGCAGGTCACCTGCTGCAAGACATGAGTAATTCCACTGACTTCAGCAGCAGGAGTTACTCAGATCCTGTGGCAGGAGAATAGGGCTCCTCTAGGAAAGAAACACATGCAGGGCCATATACTCCACTGAAGGCAATGGGAGTTACACCTACCCTGCAACAGGAGGATCAAGTGCCTAATGAGGGTGAAATCCTCTGCAGGGGCCTGATCATCCCCTCTGCTGTACCTGTGCAGCTGCATTGTCTCCAGTGGGAGTTGAATGGGCACAGCTGCTGGGACAGTAAGCCCCTCTCCCCATCTCCTAAGCAAAAAGCCTGTGTGACAAAAGGAAGGAATCCTTCCCAATATGCAAAGCACTGACACGTCTATGGGGTGGCTGCTAGACAAACCCCAGACTGGAGTAGCAGCTGGGTTGCAGGACATGTGGACCCACTGGGCACACTCCCTCTCCTTCCCCAGCCAGCCCACAACCACACTGCGGGCCCAGAAGCTCTGTGGAGCACTACTCTGCGGCACACTGGTTTGCAGATTCCCCTGGACAGGCTCTTCCTCCTACATTGCTTAAGAAGTGCAATACCTCTGCTGCCTTTTGAGCCTTGCAAGCTTGCACAAATGGGGGTGGGGTTTCCCCCAAGCAACTATCTGCAGCCCAGTAAAAACCACGGTGCCAGAAACCCACACACAGTTTATACTTTATTTAAACCTTGGGAGGGATTACTATAAAAAATTGTCTAATTTACTTATTGTCGTTTCACTGAGAATCACTAACACACTCCTTCATAATATCTTCTATGTCAATCTTCTCTAACACCATTCATCCTGCAGGGCCCCAATGCATTTTACAGACAGGCAGTTTACCAAGTAGACAGGAACAGGAGCGGTAGGTCTCTCCTCATCAGTCGGGGGGGGAGGGAGAGAGAGAGAGATCTGTGGAGGTACCTAGCTATAGAGTTATACAGAAAACGTCATTTCTAAATGTATCTTGTCTCAAAAGGAGGTTACTAACCCATCCACATTCTTCATGCTAAACAACTTAGTGTTCCCGATCATTCACGGGATTAATGTCTGATTAGCCGACCTGATAGCGGGGATTGCAAAATACACATAGACAACAACATATCTGCAACATTAACGCAGGATGAGTTCTGAAGTCCAGCTGAAGGAAGTTGCCTGCCCTACCATACAAAGAACACAAAGGGGAACTACAATAGACAGCCGGACATCCCAGATAGCTTTTCTAGCCAGATAGCCTCCAGAAAGGAAGGGCAGCAGTGAGCCTGTTGTTTACTGAATCTGTAAACACCCAGCATGAAGCTTACAACCCCAAACATACCTCCAGTGAGAACCACTTTCCTGTTGCTCATTGCTACCTCCTTTTCAGGTGCCGTAACCTTTCCCACCCACACAAATATCACTAATTGCAGATGCCCATACTCAGGCCCAGATGGTATAATTCAGCACAACACCACTGAGCTCAACTGATTTACATCAACTGAGGATTTGGCCACCAGGGTTTATCTTGTCAGAAAATGTTAGTATGATCCGTAGTCGCAATTCCTTATGCATGTTCCTTCACAGTATATTTCATTTCCAGACAGTTACGCTTTGTCAAATGGAAATTGGTAAACCCATGAAAACAAATGTGTGTACAACCGGAGACCATTCAAGTAGCCCCCTTCTGTTGTCATTATGGATTCTCAAATGTTCGCAGTGAGAACATGGAGTTAGGGTTTGGGCATGTTTTGTTATTTAAGTAACTCAAGGATCTGCAGAAAACAACACTGGATTACCAGGTATTTGCTCACAATCCTGGTGAGATGTTCACTATAAACTGCAAAGCAAGGGATCAACCCCACAGTGGAACTGCATGTTATAGTAGAGAATCCCCACAGAGGCTGCAACCCAGCAAGTATTATGGGGATTATCCAAGCAAAAAGAAATACTGGCTAACCTCCCCAAGATTTTTGGGAGACACTTTGGGCTAGATTCTGCTCTCACTTAGACTAGAGTAATCCCACTGAAGTCAATGGAGTTACTCTGATATTCCACCAGATTTAGATCAGAATCTGGCCCTTTGATAATACAAATTAAGCTTACCTATGCTAGCAAACTCACTGCTAGACAACTGGGCCTGACCAAAGTCACTAAAGTTAATAGGGGTCTTTCCATTGACTTCAAAGAGCTTTGAATCATGCCCATTGTCAGCAGTGGGTCCTGCTGAAACAGTTTAGGAAACCACTTGTCCACAAAAAGGATGAAACAAAGCTTTTTTTGCCACTTTTGCACAGAAATCCGTTTTGAGACTCAAGAAAGCTGGTTTTGTCCCGTCCACACTAGCACTCAACTGTCTGCAGCACAGTTCAGCAGGGCTTATTGCTGATAACAGTTGTCAGTGATGGACAACGATTACTAAAGCTAATATACACAGAACAAAAATTTGTCAACTAGAGGAATATCACAAAACAAAGAGCCCAGAGAGTGACTCAAAGGATCTAAATATGTCAAACTATTTGAAAACATTAAGAGCTACAGCATTCATTACTTTGCCAACAGTATTTCTGCCCAGCTGCTTCTCTGTCCTCCACAGAACTGGGCCTGGATCCTTGCTATGGGAAGAAAAAGGAAGCCAAAAAAAGATGGTTTTCATTTATGTGTCAGCCTGATAATTGTTCACAAACCACACAGCATCCTTTCTTCAGGGGCTTGATCCTCTATTCAGTTTATGTTCTACTGTACTCATACCACTGCCATCAACAGGAGTTTCACTGCCATGTGCCTAAGGCTGTTTAAACATAATGGACCGAATCATGAGGGAGGCTCCAGATTTCCCATTAGAGAGCCCTCAGATCTCCCATTAGAGTTAATGAAAGTTGTGGGTGCTTTCAGGATTTGACAGTTTAAAGGCTTTGGTCCTAAATGTTAAAGCAATTAGTGGATCATGCCCCAGCTACATTAAAGACCGAATTTCGATCTCTGAAACACTGTGACATTGCTCCTCTGGGACAATTCACCTCACAAAGCTCAGGATGAAGCACGAGAGAGCAAAGGAAAAAGCATGCTTTGTCCAGAGGATCCAGCCATGGAACAATGTTTCAGAGGAGATCAGGTGAATCCAGAATCTGACCATCTTTAGGAAATGCTGCAAAACCTTCCTCTTTGAAAAGGTCTTTCCACCATTGCAAGAATGACACTCACAACACTGGCACCTCCCCTTTGACCAAAAAACCCCAAGCAACCCCAAACCAACCTACCAACTAAACCCCAAAATAAACCAACCCTAAATAAATATATAAATAAAAATAAATTAATAACAAATGTTAGATGCTACTGTGAGCAAAGTTTTTACTCCAAAAATGGAGACGTGCCGGAGTCCATGAAATGTACTAGGGATTTCATTATTGCTATTCACTTTATGTGAAAGATATGCAAATGCCACAGCGGTGGGCAGCAGGATAGAAAAGAAAGAAAGAAAGAAAGAAAGAAAGAAAGAAAGAAAGAAAGAAAGAAAGAAAGAAAGAAAGAATTCGGAAGAGGAAATGTGCAAGCGAATCAGGGGAAACTCCTCAGAAGCCACTGAAGTTATACTAGTGTAAAACTGGTGCCAGTGAGAAGAAAAAGAACCACACCATAGTCTGAAGTTAAAAGAATAATAAATGGTTCTAGGTAAATTCTCTGTAACCAGGCTTGCAGTCCTTGGTTAGGAGTTTTGCCTAAGTACTACAAGACTGGGCATTCCAATGGGTTGTGCAAGATCTCTCCTAAAAGCAGGTGATGACCATCAACACACTGTTACCAGTGATGGTTTTGTGTGTGTGTGTGAATGAGAGGGAAAGAGAAAGAGAAAGTTTCTCTTAAATGACTGCAATCATCTTCTAAACACCTACCAATCAATATGATCTCAGCCAGGTCAGAAAGGGTTTGACTCTGGCTTTGTCTTTCATCAGGGCTTAATAAGCACACAGGCTTTGTGGTTAATGATGATGGCTAATGAGGCAGCACTCCAGTTGAGATAAAGAAGGGCAACTGGCAGGTCTTTTACTATAATTGCCAGGGTGATGATGCATCAGAAGAGTGGTTCCCAAAGGATCTGGGACAACAGTACCCATTTAGCAGACCTCAGCTACCCCAGTCAGTGGATCCTGCCTGTAATTTACCTGCCTGCAGCCTAACGCAGACTGGCATGGTGAGCAACCAAGTTCCAGGGTGGGGGAGTTAGGATGCAGGAGAAGCCAGTGGGTGGGTGGGTTACAGTTAGGGAGGCTGGTCCCCAGCCCAGCATTAACGGAAGAAGCCATGGTGGAGTCTGGGGCACCAGTACTAGAGCCAACACTGGGGGCCACAACTCCAGGGGAAGCTGCATTGGGCAGGACTTACCACTCTGGGTTTGTGCTGGTCCAGGGTCTGCAGGAAGGGCTGGGCTTGATCCAAGGTGCGCTCGGGGTCACTGGAGATGTCCTCCTCAGACTCTTCCCAGGATGAGGAGAAGCCAGTGGAAGAAGCCGAAGAGGAAGACAGCTTCCTGATGGGCATGTTCACTCGGGGGCTCTCCCCGGCCTCCTCCTCCTGACCCCCTAGGTCAGTAATGATGACAGCGGGGATGCTGCTTCCACAGCAGCCCTCCCCCGGGGGTTTCCCCTTTTGTTCTGTGGGTGCTGCCGTCACCAGCAGCTGAGGGTCTCCAAGGTGGTCCTGCTGCAGCCGGGCACAGGCTTGATCCATTGCTCCCAAGGAGCTCCCAGGCACTGGGCACAGCTCCTCCACAGAGCCAGCCCAGGCCAGCGGACTCCCGAGCTCCCCCCAGCAGCCAGTCCGGGGGGGACAATGCTGCTCTTCACCCCTCCCTTGCTCCGGGGCAGCGGAAGAGTCCAACCCCCGCAATCCGCAGTTCTCGCTCCCCTCTTCTCTTGATGCGGAACCCTGAGTTTCTAGGGCCACCCTGCCCCGCTCCATCACGCCAGAGCCCTGCACGCTGTGGGTCCCCTCTCCTCCCTCCATCACCCCAGAGCCCTGCACACTGTGGGTCCCCTCTCCTCCCTCCATCACCCCAGAGCCCTGCACGCTGTGGGTCCCCTCTCCTCCCTCCATCACCCCAGAGCCCTGCACGCTGTGGGTCCCCTCACCTCGCTCCAACACTCCTGAGCTCTGCGCTCCACTGGACTCGCTCCTCCTCTCCATCACTTCCGAGCCCTGCGCTGGGTGAACCCTCTCCCTGCTCTCCATCACTTCTGAGTTCTGCGCCCTGGGGGACCCGCTCCACTTCTCCGTCTCCTCCGGTCCCTCCTGTTCGCAGGACCCGCTGCACTTTTCCATCTCCTCCGCTCCCAGCCCTCTGGGCATCCCACCGCCCCTCTTCATCTCCTCTGTACAACGCGCTCCGAGAGTGCTGCTCCCCCTCTCCATCTCCCCGGCAATCTGCGCTCCACAGTGCCCACCCCGCCTCTCCGTCTCCCCGGAAACCTGCACCCCGGGGGACTCCCGCCCCCTCCCCGTCTCTCCTGGCTCCTGTGCTATCCCCCTCTCCGCCGCCGGCCAGGGAAAGGGGCTTGTCGGGACCTTCTCCTCCTCCTTCCTGGGCGCTTCCCGTGGGTCTCCGCCGGGGGGCCGGCTGCGGCGGGGCGGGATGGGGGACGGCGATCTCCTGCCCAGCCGCGGGCTCTTGAGGTGCAGGGTGGCGGAGCTGCTCGCCTGGATGTGCGCCTCGAAGAGCCCCACTTTCTGGTTCACCTGCACGTTCTGCAGCTCCCGCTGGCGGGGCCGCGACGGCTCTTCCCTTCCCAGCCAGCTCGGGCTGCTGGGCCGCCTGCTGCCCCCGGGAGTCCCGGCGCTCCCCGGCTCCTCTGGCGGCGGCTGCTCCCCCGGGGGAAAGAGGAAGGGCGAGCTCCTCCGGGGGCAGCTGGGGCTCCTGGCGCCCGGGCTGAGCTTGGGGCAGCAGGCGCCGTGCGGCTCCGGGACCTGCAGCACCTGCCCCCGGGGAGGAGGCGTCTTGCTCCGGCTACCGCCGCTCTTCACCTCGTTGCTGCTATTCATCATCACCAGGCTATTGAGCGCATAGCAGTACACAGCCATAGTACTGAGCCCGGGCGCTCGCGGGGCAAGCCTCCTCCTCCTCCTCCTCCTGGGTCAGCCTCTGCGGGGCAGCCGGGGTCCTCCCTGGGCCAGGGGCAGCACCATCGCCTGGGAAGCCGCAGGGGGGCGGAGGAGCTGGCCTGGCCCTTGCCCAGAGCTCCATAAACAAATCAGCTGGAGAGGAGAGAGAGAGAGAGAGAGACATGAGCCCGGAGCCAGGAGCAACAGCGCTATGGGTATGGGGCAAGGCACAGAGGCGACAGACTCGGCCCATGAGCAAAGGGTGAGTGACTATGGTTTGTTTTGCTGTGGCCCTCCGTGTGCTAGGAGTCGCTTATATACATGTATATCTACTGCTTCTGTGTGTGCGAGCCTCAGGGCCTGAATCCACTTACAGTGAGACACGCATACACAGTATCTGAGTGTATCTCCACGTGTATGTCTATTTACTCTGTCTGTGTGCAGATCTGTAGCTTTGTGTATGTTAGGTGTGTCTCTGCAAGACATAGAGTATGCCAAATATACTTATGGCTTCTACTCAGGTGTGTATTTGTATGGCTCTTCACCTGATTACATCTCTTCATGTCTACTTCATTGTTTGGAGGGGTTTCTGGCTGGCTCTGTGTAACTTCTGCCTGTGTATTTCTACTGCCTTGTGCATGTGTTATCTGCATTTGTGTGTGTGCGCGCGCTACATCTATTCGCATTAGCTGATCAAAATTATTCTGTCAAAACTGATGTTCAGTGGAAAACTGGGACTTCAGCTAAACAAAATCTTTCACAAAAGCATCTGCTTTCTGTGGAAAAATTCAGCGTTTTGTTAAAAACACACACATTTCTTGTAGTTCACCTGCCTCATGGCTCCTACCTTCTCTATAGGCCCACTCTCCAGCCACACTACATCTCTCAGGAGGGACTCTCAGCAAGTGGGCAAATTATTGTGCCTCATGAGAGGCCTAGCCTGGCCCAGGAACCCAGCCTATAGAAGAGAATGGGGGCGTGAAACACTCAAACTACAACTCCCATAGAGCACCGCAACAGAATTTCTAAATAACAATTTTCAAGTTTTGACTAAAAGATTTTGGCTGAAATATGCGCTAAGTACTGGTGTGGCTTTGTCTGTGCTGTGGGTATGTGTGTATATGTCTGTCCTCCTATGACATGAAGATCAAATTAGGTTCTGCTTGGAGAATGTGTTTCTTTTCAGTAAAAAGAACAGGAGTACTTGCGGCGGATACAGACTAACACGGCTGCTACTCTGAAACCTTTCTTTTCAGTGTAAGTGTGGATAGGTCTATGCCTTTGTGTGGCTTTGTTTATTATGCATCCATGTGTCTGCTGTTCACTCTGTCTGTGTGTGTGCATCTGTATGGCTTTGTGCAGCTTCACGTATATTAGATCTAGATGTGTTTACCCTAGGTCTGTCCACGCTGTGTGGTATAAGATTATGTATGCATCTCTTGAATTTGTCTTATATATACTCTTGGGCATGGCTAGCTTGTGTTCCCTGTATAGACATCTGTATGCGTGTGTGCTGCAGCTCTGGGTGCTTTTGTGTGTCTGTGATTCTTCCTGTGTGGGTAACCCTCTGTCCATGTGTCTTCATCTGTTTATATTAGCTTGGTGTGTCTCTTTGTACATGTATGTGTGTTTGTATAACTAGAATTACAGCCTTCTTTTCACGTTGGAGTATTTGAATTCTATGTATGAAAAATATGCATGAGTGTGTTGTGTGTATGTGTAAATGTTTATTTATATGCACGTGTGCATACACAAGCTGTAGATGTAAGTGTCTTTGAATGGACTTGTGTGCAACTGTATGTTCACGTGTATTTCTGTGCGTCCTTGTGAGTCTATATGCTAAACGAATGCCTTTGTATTGTTTTGTCTTTGTATTAATATTAATTAAAAGGCATCAGTTCGCTCCGGGGTATAATTTGCAGCGGTGTGCATGTACATCGGGGTGTCCTGGCTATTAGCTCAGTGCCTGTGCATCTCTAGAAGTACAGCCTGCTGTTCGCACCGGGTCATGTTGTGACAGTGTGCAAACCGGTGAGTGTCTGGGTGTGAAGATGTGTGTGTGTTTGGGGGGGGTTCATGCCCATCTCTATCGGAGCGTTCAGGAGAAATACATCTGAACGCGCCTATCCTGCTGTACAGTGAGTGGGAGAGCCAACGGGAGAGCCTTTCACACTCAACTCCTGTCCGGAGATGCCCTGCAAGGCGGACGGCTGAGCAGTTCTGCTTTCCCCTCCCTGCAGAGAGCTCCTGAGCGCACACAAGCCTATTGGTATTTTTCTTGTACATTATTTGCAGAACGACCGGTTCACACGTTTCACAGAAAATGAGCTAACTGCATTTTGCCACCACAATAATCTTTTCAAACATGCGTTTGCTGCTACCGTTCAGCTCGCCCGAAAAGGCAGCTATTTTGCTCCTGCCTGCAACATAATGCACTAGCTAAATGCCGGGGGGTGAAAATACGACAGTTACTCATTAAAGAGTGGAGAAGAAGGCTTGAAATGGCATTTACAGGGAGGCACGTTTGAGAAACATTGTGGAACTTGTGCGATTTATTTTTTTTCCCCCATGGTCCAACCCTCCTGCCCTGCTGTTCTTCCCAGACAAAGAGAGGTCCGCTTAATCGAGAGAAAGCCAAGGGGGGAAAATGGAATGAAACAGTCCACCCTTACCTGGTATATCAGGGGCTCATGCAGACTTCACAGTCCTGTTAGTTCACATCCCCTTGAAACACCCGCAGGAACTGAGACACGCACAAAATGCTCCAGAAATCATTTCCTCATCCAGATCAGGATTTTAAACCGTAGCCGTCTATATTATATACGCGAGGTTTTAAAAAATGGGCTAGTTTCTTTTTGTGTTGAATCGTGGGGCTTGCCTTCACCGATTGGTTGTGTTGCTAACTGATTCTCCTTTCCCCGCCAACCGCGCGAGCAGCCTTGTCACTTTCAGCTTTGCAGTTTCTTGAATGTTTGTTCAATGTGCGATTAAAAGCGAGCGAGCTAGGGAGGAGAGCGGGGAGGGGCGGGGGATAGGAAGGCAGGAAGGAAGTTGTGAGCCTGTCTGGGGTTGAACTCAGCGGAACAAGTTTCTTTCTTTTTTTTTTTTTTTGGTGTGTGTGTGTGTGTGTGTGTCTTTCCTTTCTATTGCTTGGCAGGACCGCTGGAGGGAAACACTAAAAAAAAAAGTTTCCATTGTTAACTAGCAAAAAAAAAAAAGTTTCTTCTTCTGTGGGTTAAAGATACACGATCCATTTTCCAACCTCAGCTTGATCTTACTATGTATATCACTTGCTGCACTATTTTAAACCCTCAACTTCAGTTCCTTTTCACAAAGAAGATCCTGGGTCATTGCCTAACCCACACATGAGCTGCTGTTTGCATCTAGTACACAGGCTGCTGAGCTTCCAAGGCTCATGAGGCAGTCCTAGGATAGGTATCAGAAATAGTCATATCGTAAGAAGCTTCAAAACAAGGTGGGTTCAAATTAATTCTCTAGCCTAAGTAGCATATTTTATAACCTTAGCTTTCAGGATTCTAATGCCAGTACTTGGAGGGTTAAATGCACCTCTGTGCAGAGGGCCTGGCCATGGCCAGTGTGTTTAAGGCTATTTTAGTCCCACCTATATCCTGTTTTGAAGCCTTAAGTGGTGCCTAGGCTTGTCTTGTGGTGTCCTTGTGCCCAGGGGTGCATTTCTCCCACAGTGAGGACATGACTTGGACTGGATTCTTCCCTGCCCTGCCCCTTGTTGGTCATTTGCATCCGTACAAAGAGGGTGCAAACCGTTACCTTTCCGATGGGGTAGTGTTTTACTACCTACTTTGCCCTGGTGGAAATAACTAAAGATGCAGGGCAATGGAGAATCGGGATCCTTAGGGTAGATCCTCAGCTGATATAAACTGTCATAACTCTGTAGTAACTTCACTTAGCTTAGGATCTGCCCCCTGTATTTCTGTAGGATAGCATCCTAAATGTGGGTCTAGAAGAAGGGCTGGCCTTCCTGATGGGAGATATGTGATACAGGTATCCCACACTCAGCTCCTGCAGGGCTTATGCACAACTCCCATCTGGCAGCAAGAACAGGCTCTTGGCTGTGAAAAGGGGTGATATTTAAAATCAAGATAGCTAATCTCAATATAAAATCCATAGTGGAGGCAAGGCACTGCAGTTTTTATCCCTGTGTAGCTAAGATAATGCTGGCTGGTGGTTATAGGGTTGACCTCAACTAGCTACACTGAGGTAAAAACAACCCATGACTTGTCTCTGCTAGGATTTTATACTGAGATAGCTATCTCAATGTAAAACCATACCTCTTTTTTGCAGTAAAGACATAGCCTCTGGAGTGAACAGGGGGCAGAAAGTTCTCTGAACCTGCAGAAGGAGTGTGGATTGCCAATCTCATAGACACACAGATAGACAGAGCGAGCACATTTTTGTTTTTCTATTCCAAGAAATCTTATTTAGCTCTCTGTGCAAGAAAAGAGAGTATTAGACTCTTTCCACAAAAAGAGCAACTTTTTCTGCAGTGTCTGAGCCAGGGGCAGCTCTATGTATTTTGCCACCCCAAGCACGGCAGGCAGGCGGCTTTCAGCTGCGCGCCTGCAGGAGGTCCGCTGGTAACACAGATTCAGCAGTGTGCCTGCGAGAGGTTCGTTAGTAATGCAGATTCGGCGGTGCGCCTGCGGGAGGTCTGCCAGTCCCTCGCCTTTGGCGTCCCCACCACCGAATTGCCACCGAAACCGCAGGACCGGCGGACCTCCCACAGGCATGCCACCGAAGGCAGCCTGACTGCCGCCCTCACAGCGACCAGCAGGCCACCCCACACACTGGTGCCTGGAGCCGCCCCTGATCTGAGCTCAGAAGGGGTCTTTCAAGTACTTAAGCATGTGGGTAATATTACTCACATAAGCAGATACATTGAGTTCAATGTGAGTAGAGTTTGCAGGATCTAACTCCCAGTCTATGCTGTGTGTGTGTGTGTGTGTGTGTGTGTGTGTGTGTGTGTGTGTGTGTGAAATTTGATCTTAATAATAAATTCAGAAATGCATGAAGATTTATAAGTGATCCCCTTTAACAAATCTGAAGTATTCTGCAATGGCATGTTCACATGTGTATTGATATGTATCCATATAGCGGTGTGTGCATATTTTAGACTACTACTTAGGGCTTATTTAGACTAAGGATTTTGCACAAGTTTAACCATATTAGTGTACCTACACTAGTAGAAAGCTCTAATGCAGACCCACTGCTCTGGTGCAAAATGCAGCTTGCCTCTGTGTGACCTACCCCAGGATAAGTGACTAGGGTAAGTCACATGAGTGCAAGCCCCATCTTACACCCGTGCAGCACATCTACACTGCGAGTTTGCATTAGTGCAGCTACATTTATACAAAAATCCCCAATGTAGACAGCCTAAGAGTACTGTAATATTATTTTAAAGAATCAGAAAATCTGACCTCCAGATCTAAATTTCTTCTGCGTACATTACATACATCACTCTTTTAATCATACAGGGAGTGGTTAATAAAAATTGAAAGAAAAGAAAAAAAAACCTTAGAAACAAATAACTTTTCGTGATGTTTAGATAAGGCAAGGAAATTATAGTTTCCAGCACTGGAACCACATAGTGGCAATTGTTATATAATGAAGAGCAGATAAAGTTCAGTGCACTAGTTTTCCCCTCAAGTAATCTGTGGAAGATAGGCCTATGCTGTACATCAGTTAGACTAAGTGGCAATCACAAATCTAACCAGGTCACAAAGGTAGACTATTTGGTCCTATGGAATCATATTCTTGCTATGTAAAAACATGAAGGGGTGGGGAAATGATATTTCTTTCATAAAATAATCAGTTCTATTATTATTATTTTATTATTTTTTGTTATTTATTATTTTATTACTGTAGTACATAGGAGCCCCAGTCATGGACCAGAACCCCACAAACACAGAATAAAAAGACATTCTCTGTTCTAAAGAGCTTACAATCTAAATACCTGTATAGTAAAAGTAAAATTCTTAAACAACCACAAAAGGCCTAAGTCAGTGGCAAACCTACCATTGACTTCAGTGGAAGTAGGACCGGGGTCCAAATCCTTCACATCTAAGTTTATACCCACTGCTTCCAAATACAATCATTGTACCGCAGGGGAGACACTGAATGGACTGAGAGGATAATATACAAGCACCTGAACCTACAAACCGTTACTCATGCAAATAGTCCTTACTCACATGGAACATTGCCATTGAAATTAACGGAACTACTCACCTGAAGAAAGGTTTGCAGACCCCAACCCATATATTCGGGAAGCAAAGTGGAGAAAAATAATGAAAGCAGGCCATAGAGCTGAAGGTGTGTAAAAGACTCCCACCGACAGAGGATGGGAATATTTTAGGAAGAGAAACGTCATGATTCTCAAAGGTAATGATATTGTAGTATTTTGTATGTACAGTGCAGTGATCAGTGACTTATACATATGTTCTAAAGAAGACTACACTGTAAAGATCAGCAAAACTGATATAACCCTCCCCCCTGTCTATTTATATTTCATCCTGTCTAATAATAACAACAATCCCAAAGTATCCTCATTCCTAATGGAATTCTGTCCCACTTTTGTTACAAGATCCATCCCTGTTGAATAACCAATTTCTGCAAGGCTCTTGAGTGATTACTTAAGAAAGTTTTCACTGTGTATTAAAAATGAGCGTGTCTGTCACTGTTTATCTATCTCTGCAACCAGGAATGGTGTTTACAGCCACCCAGTGGCAGGTATTATCTTGTTGATTCTTCCAAGCAGAATGTCCAGTTCTACAACAATAGGAAATTGAGTATGTAAATAAATGTGGAGTAATTCCACAGAAATCAACAGACTTACTCCACATTTACCTCACTGTAACTGAGAATGAATTTGGCTAATATTTTATTACCAAAAAAAACCCCCACACATGACCTAACAGGAAATACAAGCCAAACTAATGTTGTGGGTTGGCAACTCTTCATTGAAGCATGAGTGTTCCTGTCACAAGAATGATACACTTCTGATCATTCCAGGGAGATAGAGTGCGTTGGTGGGTGACACAAAGGAATGGGAATAAGGATCTAGAATGTTATTCAATTGTACTCCAGTCTTTTGCATTGTTTCAGTGTCTCAAAGGGGTCAGAAAGCAGACACCTTCGGCCAGCTGAGAATTTCTTTGGCATGGGACAGCTCTCAGCTGGGTCATAGCTAGCTTACCAGATGACCGAGCCAACATCTTCCCCCTCACACACATGTATTTGGCTCCCAGCATGGGGAGAATATTGAGGTGGGAAGAAGGTGTGGCTGGAACATTGTGCTCCAGCTCTTGTTCAGCAGGCGTATCGGCCCAGATCATCAAAGGTATTTCGGTGCCTAACTACCATTGGCTTCAGTGGGAGTTAGGTACCTAAATAGCTGTTAGAATTTAGAGCTGCCTCTGGGCTCCACTAACCTACACTAGGACTCAGCTCAGTGTAGAATCACTGAGAGACTCAAGGAGTCAGTTGTGGCTGTTTGAGAGCCGCCTCCCTCTCTACTGTGCCAAGTAAAAGCTCAGTGAAGCAGAGAATCTGATGCAAGGATTTCGAGGTTCTATTCTTGGCTCCACTGCTGACTTGCTACGTGATCTGGGGGATGTTATTTTTTCAAATATCTTTCTGCCTTAGTTTACCTGTCTGTGAAACAGGTATAATAATATCTACTGTGCCTCACAAGGGTGTTTATGGCTCTATATCACTTGATGTTTGTCACATACTGAGAGATTCTTGGATGAAACAAGCAATGTGCAAAGTAGTAGTAGTAGTATTCTAAGAACATGGGGCTGGATGATGTGTTATAGCTCCTGTAGCAGGGGGTTGGCAGACTCTGAAAGAGCTCAAGTGCGTTGATATCTCTGGATGAAAGGTATTATACAAGGGCTAAAGAATAGAAATTATGTATAGACACACATGCAGCAAGACAGGGAAAAAGAAATTTTGCACTAGGCTTAGGCACCCATCATAGATCTGAGATATTATTGTTCTGTTTGGTGCAACACATTCATGCCGGGGCGGGGGGGTATCTTCATTGTTCCATTAGGTAACATTCTAAAACGCGTGCGTAAATGTGTGGTTTTATGCTCATGTAATTCCGTTGAGTTCTGTAAAGTTGTTCCTTATTTAGCCTAATGTGAGAGAAGAATCAGGCCTAGGTCTGTAGTATGGGTGTGTGTCCTAAACACATTTTACTGTTCTGCAATAGATTAGCAAGTTGACCCATAGTTCCTACTTACTATTAATAATAATATGTGTACAGCTGTATATCTGTGGTGTGTCCTATGAGTCAGCATTAAGGTTTCCTTTTTTGCACAGACCTTCCAAAGAGCATTACAAAAACACAATAAACCATGCGTATTTTTTATTTCATTAAAAAAAGGATGCAAATGGAATATATCTCCTTCATTATTTCTAAGGCTACTAAATGTTGCACAAAAGGGCCTGGAAGAGGGTTTAAAACGCCAACTGTTCAAATACTATTTCAGTATCTGGAAAGGTTTTTCTTGGTCATCGGTCACGATTATTCCATTGGACTGTGACCATGTAACCATAATTGGACAGCTTTGCATTTGTTTTAGATAATTTTTATTATGGCAGGGAAAAGGCAAGCTGGTTTTTTTTAGAGTCTGCAACATGTCATATGAAGTTTTTTTCACCGCTGCTGGCTTGGTCGCTCTCTCTGCTTTTGTGAAATACAGTGGATAGATATTACATGACACGGCTGAGATAATCCACAGTACCTTTTTAGGGATGAGCTGAACAGGAAATCACAGGAAATGTTGTCAAAGTTTCCATTCTCTGTAATGAGTGGCCTTTGCTTTTGGAGCGAAAGAAAAAGGGGGAGGGGGAGGAACTTAGGAAGATTTGGTTTATAATTGTAGATCCCACAGTGGGAGATGGACATTTAATGCATTTAATTAAAAATAAAACACCAAGAATCCATGCAGGAATCTATTGTTACATACGTCTGAGGGCCTGTGGCATAATACATTTTAAGGATTTACCAAAATATTTGTAATAAAGCACACACACCAAAAAGAACAGATATTCCTCACACTCTCTTAGGTCTGTGAAAGGAAAAATGTCTAGATTTGACTCAGCACAGCAGATTTTAATAAACTGGCAGCTCATGGGTGATTATTAATAATTTTGAAAACTAAATCGAGCGATGAAAATATCCTTAAATGAGGTTGCTGGACAACAGTGTCCCCTTTTCTGTATACAGTACTTCTCATTGACAAGCAACAAATTGCAAAGGCCAACGGACCTCTGACCCTGAAAGACAGCTTGGACTACAGCACTCGTTGAAAACCACCAGTCCTTAAATGTAAAAGCAATTGGCCCAAGCAAGAACATCTTCCCCAGCTCGAATGAAATCCATATTCTAGTTCAAGCAGGGAAAGTCACTGTTTTTCCCTGAAAAACCAGAGATGGAAATAACCAAAACCTCTATGGAAATAATAACACGTACACCCTGTAGCGAGGGGGCATGGTCTCCCTCCCTGACGGACGGGGAGAGAACCGCAACCACCCCTTGGTGGGCAGAACCGAGACACCCACGGCCACCCCGCCGGAAGCAGAGGAGTGGGGCAGCAACTGGAAATATAAAAGGGAGGCCCTCCAGCTCAGTTGGGGCAGAGCTGCCAGAGGAGCAGGACGTCTCTCTCCTGCTGCTGGAGCCCGGACCTTACGGAGGCTGCTACAGTGCCAGAGACCCAAAGGGACTGCCGGAGCTGACAGACACCAGGGACGCCGAGGTGCTGTTGGGGCTGCCACTAGCTGTTTACCTGAGCAAGACCGACAACACCCCGGAACCCAGGTATCCCCTGACTGGGAGTGTAGGAAGGAGCCTAGGGAAGCTGAATAGGGTTCAGCCATGTTACTGACTGCAGGCCAGCCAGTGTGTTGCGCCCAGATTTCCCCACTGACCCAGTGGCGGATCACTCCACCACTCTTAGAGCCTTGGGCTGGGATGCAGTGGAGCAGGTGGGCCTGCATCCCCCTCCCCCTGCTGCCCCACCTTTAGGCCAGGAGGCCTGCATTGGTCTGACACCCGCCTGAGATAGGATGCCAGATGGTTTTTCTGGCTCTCCCCGTCTCCCGCCAGAGAGCTAATCCCCCCTAGACTGCTGTGTTGCTCTGCCTGACTGCAGGCCAGAGCCCTGAACTGATTATGGTCCTGTCCTGATTGAGGTCTCCAGGCCTATAAACTTACTGCTATCCTGCCCGACTACGGGCCAGAACCATTAACTGTGTGCTGCCCAGCTCTGGCTGAGGGCCAGGGGCTCACAGACCCAACTGATGCCCAGCCTGGTTTGGGCTTATCAACAGTCGGCTAATTCCCCCCTGAACAGAGTCCCTCTAGGACAGGGGTCGGCAAACTTTCAGAAGTGCTGTGCCGAGTCTTCATTTATTCACTCTGATTTAAGGTTTCACATGCCAGTAACACATTTTAACATTTTTAGAAGGTCTCTTTCTATATGTCTATAATATATAACTAAACTATTGTTGTATGTAAAGTAAATAAGGATTTTAAAATGTTTAAGAAGCTTAATTTAAAATTAAATTAAAATGCAGAGCCCCCCGGACCGGTGGCCAGACCCTGGGCAATGTGAGTGCCACTGAAAATCAGCTCACGTGCCACCTTTGGCATGCGTGCCTACCCCTGCTCTAGGAGCATTGCAGCAAGAGGGTGTGGTCTCCCTCCCTGACAGATGGGAAGAGAACCACGACTGCCTTACACAACCACACACACTTATGCACATGTACATGCGCAGTCAAATATGGAATGGGAGTGCACACAAGCTCTGACCCTGAGCAAACACTCACTCAGCGTGTACATTCACACAGACATGCACACATGCATACGCTCCTAGTCTGAGTAAACACACCGTCACAGTATGAACACATTCATGTGTTCTACCCTTGCTCCACTACCGAGGGGCGTGTTAGAGTGGGAACCTCTGCATGCGTGCACACACACACTCAGGTGCACACACCTGCACATGTTTCCACCCTCCTCTAGAACTGGAAGGGCTGGCAGTCTCAAGAGGGTGCTTCCTCTCATAAGATTTCCAGCCCAATACTGCAGATTCACAAGATTCGGCTCATTCTGAGAAGGTGGAGGGCTTGGTGTAGCATTTAGTATGGGACTAGGAGTTAGAGGAGCTATTCCCAGCTCGACCGCTGACTAATTCTGTGCCTTTAGGCAAATCGTTTAGGTCAACATTTTCAAATCCAGCTCCCTAAAGGTAGGCATCTAAATCCAGATTTAGGTGCCTAAATAAGTTGCCAAATTTTCAGGGATGTGGCACACCCACAATCCTCAATGGCTTTTCACCAGGGATGAATCTGGCCCATGGTGCAATTTTGCTTCCATGTTTCAGCAAATGCTGCTTGATTATTTATTTTTCCTTTTAAAAATGCAAAGAAGTTTTTACGTTCTGTGCAGATCATAATAAACAGCTTGAACCGAAATGTCTAGAGAGTAATTACAACCAGCGAAGGTGAAGCTCTGGCCCAGGAGTAAACATTAGCCACCCATTTCCACAGCCAGCTGAATCAGACCCAAAGCAGGTGGTCAGATTAGACCTCATGGGCTCTGGAACACTAAATCTGCAGGATGGGAATTACTTCTCTGGCACTTCTTGGAGAACTCCAGGGAGTATTAGAGAGGGGTTTGCCTTTAGAGAACAATACAAAAACCTGGATGGGGGGAGAAGTTTGGCTCCTGATCTAGGGTGACCAGATGTCCCATTTTTAAAGGGACTTTTTCTTAATATAGGCGCCTATTACTCCCCACCTCCTGTACCGTTTTTTCATAGTTGCTATTGGTAACCCTATCCTGATCCCACAGCAGAATTCTTGTGCTTTCTTCACTCTTTGCTCTGCCTTTATCCCTTGCTCTCTTCCTGACACACCCCTTCATCTGGACCAGATTCTCCTCCGCCGGCACAGCAGTGTGATTCCCTTTAATCTCCATGGGAGTTGTGATAGTGAGCCGGGGAGAAGTTGGCCCTCAGGAGTCTATATGCTGCTGCACCAGTATTGGGCCAAATCCTGAGGCCAGTCAGCCGGCTTTCCTTTATTGTCAGGTAGGGGAATCTCTCCTGCTAACTCAGAGGACACTCAAGGTGGTGCAGTGAAGGATGTGAAGCAGGTGTTCAGCCACTCCATGGTGGCAAGTTCATGCAAATAAGCTCTTTGCGCCCCGTCTGATTGTGCCTCCATGGATCCAGATCCCCACAACCTTGCATGCAGGAAATGTGGGGCTGTCTGGTGAGGGGGAAAGAGAGACTGGATGGAGTCCATATATAGTGCTTGTGGAGGGGGAGACTGGGGGAGCAGTAGGGGCTACGCTGCCCCCACTCTCATTGCCAAGGTGGGACAGAATCCTTTGGTCCCAAAAAGCCCCTTTGCCAGCTGACTGCTCCATTATTACAGCTGGCACAAATGCTGCCATTTCCATACCCCAATCTGCAGGTGCCTCCAAGAGGTGGCAGAGGGATTGATTTGCAAATGCTGAGACTTGCGCCCACAGCCATAGAACCCAAGACCAGTTTTAAACTTCGGCCCTTTAATCTCCACCCACAGCCGAATGAGGCTCTGTTCTTAAGGTCGGGCTCCTCAGAAGCAGGAGAGGGAGAGCTGGACAGAACACCACAGATTAACTACACAACAGTTTCATTTGAGAAAGGATTTGGGGTTTGCCAATTTCATGACATTTTCTCCTTTCACTAATAACACCTCCCACACAACCCGGATTGTGCAGCTCCAGGGAAATGTTGGATCTGCTTACTGAGAGCAAGCAAGGAGGGATTATGCACAGATCACTCATGAGCCTGAAGGCAGCTTGGTCCTGTACAAGCCAAGGGTAAGGACAGAACAACATATACCAGCCAACACTGACCCTTCCTCATCCAAACCCCAAGCAGAGGGAGAGACTTAGCTAAAAGGAGCCACAGAAATGCCTCAGAAAAAGTCCATTTTGATAGCGGAGACCACCAGTGTCCTGAGACACCAGTCTTTTGGGAGGGGGGTTGTTGGCAGACATATTGAATCAGAACTGGGATCCACTCCTCAGCCATGCATCCAAATTTCTGCATCCCTCTGCTGAGTAATTCTTGGAGTGGACGGTGAGTGCACTCTATGAAGAAACCTTGTTTCCTTCTGTTTTATGTATTTGACATTTCCCAAAAAGAACAAAATGTTGGAATAACTAATTACTTCCCCTCCCCGCCCCATCTGTTATTAGGAGAAAGTTTACTTTACAGCTCTTGGTACTGTGACAAAGTTCCTCCTCTACCTTGGTGGGTCCTGCGCTTATTTGGCAGATTTGCTCACCTCAGTGATCTTCCCCACAGTCTGGGTCAACTCCTCCTGTGTCTGATCAGGAGTTGGGAGGTTTGGGGGGAACCCGGGCCTGCCCTCTACTCCGGGTTCCAGCCCAGGCCCCTGTGGATTGCAGCTGTCTATAGTGCCTCCTGTAACAGCTGCATGACAGCTACACCTCCCTGGGCTACTTCCCCATGGCCTCCTCCAAACACCTTCTTTATCCTCACCACAGGACCTTCCTCTGTCCTGGTGCCTGATAACACTTGTACTCCTTAGTCCTCCAGCAGCACAGCACAGCACAGCACACCCACACCCACACCCTCACTGTTATGTCCTAGGGGCAGCCGGTGTAGGAAGCAATCACTTGAGGCCAGAGAGCAGACAGCTAACCAAAACCTCCATTTTATTTACAGAAACAGAGAGCTCACTCAGCTGGTTGAAACCGGCTGAGCTATCCCTTAATAGTCTAACTCAGTTGCCATAGTAACAAAACCCATGACAACCAAATACACAACATATTCCTCCCCCCCTAATAAGAACATCCCCTAAATAAAACACACACTAAACTAGAGAAGGAGGGTAGACTGCCTCCATTCCCGGCTAAACCCTGGGGATTATTTTGTCCCATAACCGTGGGTTCGCCCTAACTAAAGATCCAGCCGATGAGGAGGCCTTCTGTCTCTAGGTGGATTACGGCGAACTTCTGGTGTTGTTGCACCCGAAAGTACTAGGGGCTCAGGGTCCGCAGCACGAATAGGTGAGGAGGTGGTATCAGCTCGTGCTGGGCAAAGGGGTATCTTAGCTGCCGGCAGTAATGGAGGAGAACAGTCAGGAACAGGTGACTCATGATTTGGTGTCTCACCAGGAGGGGTGAAGTCAGACCCCTCAACTGCAGATGGGTCCTGAAGACTGGCATGACCTGGCAACAGCTGATCTACATGTCGCCGCCAGGTAAGATTCTCTGCAGTCCGGACTGTATAGGAAACAGGTCCTGTTTGAGTGATGACTGTGATGACCCATTTAGCTCTGGAAGTATAATTCCGAGCCAAAACTGGCTGCCCTGGGCTAAAGGTTCGGTCTTTTGCTCTGGGTGCCCGTCTGATTACTTGATATTGCTGCTGATGTTGCACAGTTTGTCTGGGTTCAGAAGGTTTCAGCAGATCAAAGCAAGTGCGCAGCTGTCGTCCCATCATTAGAAAGGCTGGGGAAGCCTGGGTCGTAGCATGAGGTGTGTTTCTATAGGAAAGTAAGAAGGTATCCAGACGCTTTTGAATGGAGTGTTGTCCCTTTGCTGATTTCAAAGCGTTTTTCATTGTCTGCACAAATCTTTCAGCTAATCCGTTGGTGGACGGATGATTTGGTGCTGACGTGATGTGGTGTATCCCATTTGCCTTCATAAAATTTTGAAACTCCTGAGAGACGAACTGCGGTCCGTTGTCGCTCACAAGTTGTTCTGGCAGACCAAAACGACTAAAGAGTCCTCGTAGCTTTTGGATAGTACTCTCTGCAGTAGTGGACTGCATTATAGAGACTTCTGGCCATTTAGAATGGGCATCTACTGCCACCAAGAACATGCTTCCTTCAAGGGGGCCAGCAAAGTCAACGTGAATACGTTGCCACGGGTTTTCAGGCCAGTCCCATGGGTGTAGGGGTGCCCACTGGGGTGCATTTCTTACACTCTGACATGACATACAAGCTTTTGCCTTCTCTTCAACAGCACTGTCCAATCTAGGCCACCAAAAATAGCTTCGTGCAATTTCCTTCATGCGCACTATTCCACAGTGACCAGAATGTAGCTGTTCTAACATCTGTGATCTCAGGGGTGGTGGAATAATGACACGCCTCCCCCACAACAAACAACCAGATTGGACCGATAACTCCGTCCGCCTGGACATGTAGGGAACAAGGTCGGGTGAGACCGGAGAGGTTTGTCGAGATTTTCCATGCATCACCAGGTCCATAACTTGGGATAATACTGGGTCAACGCGGGTTGCCTTCTTTATCTGAGTAGCAGTGATGGGTGTATTCTCTACCTGTTCAAAGTAGAAGATTTCCTTTTGGGCACTATCTTGATGTTTGACCGGTAAAGGGAACCTTGAGAGGCCATCTGCATTGCCGTGCAGAGTGGATTTCCGATATTTGATTTCATATGTGTGTGCAGAAAGTATCAATGCCCAACGTTGCATACGACTAGCAGCTAATGGGGGAATGCCTGTGTAGGGTCCAAAAATTGATGTCAGAGGTCGATGGTCTGTAAGAAGAGTAAACTTTCGCCCAAACAGGTACTGATGAAACTTCCTAATTCCAAAAACAATTCCTAATGCCTCACGTTCGATTTGGGCGTAGTTAGTTTCTGCTTTGCTTAGAGTGCGTGAAGCAAAAGCAATAGGTCTTTCTTCTCCCGAAGGCATAATGTGTGACACGACCGCTCCCACTCCATAAGGGGAAGCATCGCAGGCCAATTGCAGGGGTAAGGATGGATCAAAGTGCGTTAGAACTTCAGAATTTAACAATGCATCCTTAGCTTTGTTAAATGCAACATCACAGGCTTCAGTCCACTTCCAGGCCTTGTTCTGCCCAAGGAGCTCATGAAGTGGTTTGAGCAGTGTGGCTAACTGTGAGATGAACTTTCCATAATAGTTCAGTAGTCCTAGAAACGAGCGTAGCTGGCTTACATTTCGAGGTGGGGGAGCCTCCACAATAGCTTTAACTTTTGCAAGGGCCTTATGAAGACCTGCAGAATCGATGATGTGTCCCAAATATTCAACAGAGGGCTTGAAGAATTCACACTTGTCTTTGCGAACTCGTAGGCCATACTCTTCCAGTCTTTGTAGGGTAGCCTCTAAATTCTTTAAGTGATCCTCTTCATTTCTTCCAGTGACCAGGATATCATCCAGATAGCACTGAACTCCTGACAAGCCACACAAGATCTGGTCCATAGCCCTCTGGAACAGGGCGGGAGCCGATGTGATTCCGAAGGGTAGGCGACAGTATCGATAAAGCCCCTTATGAGTCACAATAGTCAACAGCTCTTGGGACTTTTCATCGACGTGCATCTGTAAATATGCTTGACTCAGATCAATCTTACTGAACTTTTGTCCCCCAGCCAGGCCTGCGAAGAGGTCATCGATGCGGGGAAGCGGGTATTGCTCTGCACACAACACTGGGTTGACAGTGACTTTAAAATCACCGCAAATCCGGAGAGAGCCATCTTTCTTCACTATTGGAACGATAGGAGTGGCCCATGAGCTATGGGTAACTGGTATTAGGACTCCATTGGTGACCAGGCGCTCCAGGTCTGCTTCAACTTTTGGCCTGATGGCATATGGCACAGTTCGGGCTTTCAGATATTTTGGTGGACTGCCAGGTTTAATGTTCAATGTCACAGTGATTCCCTTCATACTTCCCAAATCATCTCCAAAAACAGCAGCATGTTTCCTTAGTATAGGGGTTAGACTGGTTTCTTCTTTAGTCATCCGGTGCACTTCTGCCCAGTTCAGCTGAATCTTCCCAAGCCAAGACCTACCCATTAAGGCTGGGTAGTCACCTCTCACCACAAACAGTGGCAATTTAGCCGCCTGTCCATTGAGCTCCACCTTAACATCAATAGTGCCCAACATGGGCACAGCTTCACCTGTATACGTCTTCAGAACAGTTTTTGTTGCCTTAAGCGGAAGATGCTGTAGCTTTTCCTTATACACAGTCTCAGGAACCAGCGAGACAGCTGCACCGGTGTCTAGTTCCATGCGTATAGGTTTGCCCTCCAATAAGGGGGTTACCCAGTATTCATGTGAGCCCGCTGCCAAAGACAAAACATGCAGTGGCACTTCCTCTTGTGAGGAGGTGTCACCTTGATCATCCTGGGTCTGCTCTAGGGTATGCAAGGTTCCTCTTTTTGTCGGCCAGACCACAGGCCTCTTTTTCTTTTGTTTACAGGCATACTCAATGTGTCCCTTTTTGCCACAGTGTCGACACACCAGGTCCTTACACCAGCATTCTGATGCCTGGTGACCCAGCTTACCACAGCGGTAACATTCTTGACTCTGCACCGTTTTGTGGGTCAGTTCTTGTGACACTTTTTGCACCCTAGGGGATGCACCGATGTATTGTGCCTCCCTTGTAGCCAGTTCCATGGAGACAGCAATATCAACAGCCTTCTGTAATGTAAGCTGAGCCTCTGTCAGTAGGCGCTTCCGTATAGCTTCACTGCAGAGGCCACACACTAACCTGTCATGCAGGGCATCATTTAACATCTCTTTAAATTCACAGTGTTCTGCTAGCTTTTTAAAATGGCTACAAATTGTACAACTGTTTCATCTTCCTTTTGGTCTCTTTTGTGGAACCTATATCTTTCAACAATTACCAGTGGTTTTGGGGAGAAATGAGACCCCAGGATTTCCACAATGTCACTGTAAGATTTAGTCTCAGGCTTAACAGGGTGTAGTAAGCTGCGTAGCAGAGAGTAGGTTTTAGCCCCTACAACAGTTAAGAATATTGGCACCTTCTTCGCTTCTGTAATGTCATTTGCAATACCAAAAAGCTCAAAACGCTCAGTATACACATGCCACTGCTCTGTATTCTCATCAAAAGGCTCCAGGGGCCTGGTCAGAGTAGCCATGATTTTTAGTTTCACTTTCACAGTCAGTGCAAACAAGCAGCTTTTTTTCTTTGTTTGGTCTTTACCTTGACTTCTACTTCCTTCTGTTACTGGAGCAGCACCAGGATCCCACCCTCGTCGCCAGTGTTATGTCCTAGGGGCAGCCGGTGTAGGAAGCAATCACTTGAGGCCAGAGAGCAGACAGCTAACCAAAACCTCCATTTTATTTACAGAAACAGAGAGCTCACTCAGCCGGTTGAAACCGGCTGAGCTATCCCTTAATAGTCTAACTCAGTTGCCATAGTAACAAAACTCATGACAACCAAATACACAACACTCACCCTCTCCCTCTCAGCTCCTTGCGCCTCTTGCTCCCAGCTTCTCACACGCACTTCCTCTCCTCTGGCTCCCCCCTCCCTGACTGGAGTGAGCTCCATTTTAAACCCAGGTGCCCTGATTAGCCTGCCTTGATTGGCTGCAGGTGTTCTAATCAGCCTGGCTGCCTTAATTGGTTCTAGCAGGTTCCTGATTACTCTAGTGCAGCCCCTGCTTTGGTCACTCAGGGAACAGAAGACTACTCATCCAGTGACCAGTATATTTGCCCTCTACCAGACTCCTGTACCCCACTGGCCTGGGTCTGTCACATATCCCTCCCCCCTGCTCAACACCAAGGGGTTGGGCAGCTTGGGATGTCAGACAGTGCACACGTGACAAGCCATCGGCATTACCGTGACGACTCCCTGCTCTGTGTTGCACACGGAACTGGAAAGGTTGGAGGGATAAGAACCACCTGGTCACCCTTGTGTTCTTCTCCTTGTTCCGCTGCATCCATTGAAGAGGGGCACGGTCGGTCACGAGGACAAATCTGCACCCGAGCAAGTAGTAGCGCAATGCTTCCATGGCCCATTTTACAGCGAGGCACTCTCTCTCCACCACTGCATATTTTTGTTCCTCGGAAGGAGTTTCCTACTGAGGTAGAGAATTGGGTGTTCCTTCTCCCCGACCATCTGTGATAAAACGGCCCCCAACCCTACTTCTGATGCATCTGTCTGCAGGATAAATTCCTTGGTGAAATCAGGTACTATCAGTACGGGGTTACTGCAGAGGGCAGTCCGTAGGTCTGTGAATGCTTCCTCTGCTGCGTCAGACCATCTCACCAGATCAAGTCCACGGGCTTTCACTAGGTCTGTCAGGGGGCTTGCCTTGTGGCAAAGTGGGGGCTAACTCGTCGGTAATACCCCACTACACCTAGGAATGCCCGGATTTGTTTCTTGCGATGTGGTCGGGGCCAATTTTGGATGGCCTCCAACTTGTTCACTTGGGGTTTTACCAGACCTTTTCCCACAATGTAGCCAAGATATTTGGCCTCTGTAAACCCTACAGCGCACTTGGCAGAGTTTGCTGTAAGGCCAGCTCGCCTGACGGTATCAAGGACTGCCTCCACCTTCTCTAGGTGAGTTTCCCAGTCTGGGGTATGAATGACCACATCGTCCAAGTAGGCAGCAGCATAACTGTTATGCGGGTGTAATAGCTTGTCCATGAGGTGCTGGAAAGTAGCTGGGGCCCCATGTAGTCCAAAAGGGAGGACAGTATATTGAAAAAGACCCTCTGGTGTAGAGAACGCAGTCTTTTCCTTTGCGTCTTCCGCAAGGGGAATCTGCCAGTACCCCTTTGTCAAGTCTAGGGTAGTCAAGTACCGGGCATTACCCAGACGGTCCACAAGCTCATCTATGCGAGGTATGGGGTACGCAACGAACTGGGATACTTCGTTTAGTCGCCGGAAGTCATTGCAAAACCTTGTGGTGACATCAGGTTTGGGCACCAGCACGATTGGGCTGGACCACTGACTGTGGGATTCTTCGATGATCCCCAACTCCAGCATTTTTTTTACTTCTGCTTTTATTTCCTCCCTTTTGGCCACTGGCACCCGATAGGGCCTCATTGTTATTCTGGCCCCAGGGTTCATGACGATGTGGTGATACGTCTCGGTTGTTCGACCCGGTTTTGTCGAGAACACATCTTGGTTCCGGAAGATCATCTCAGACACCTCATTCTTCTGGTCTGGTGTTAAATCGGGAGACACTCTCACCTGTTTGGAAGGCTTGTTTTCCTGGGTTAGGTCTTTTTGGACAGTTATGCACGCCTCTTGTGCATGCCAGGGTTTCAGAAGGTTGATGTGATAAACCTGTTCTTGTTTTCGGCGTCCTGGCTGCCGCATCTTGTAGGTTACTTCCCCCATGGGTTCAACCACTTCATAGGGCCCCTGCCATTGGGCCAGAAGCTTGCTTTCTGCTGTGGGTACCAACACCATCACCCGATCCCCTGGTTGGAACTGTCGGACTTTTGCCTGGCGATTGTAATGGGCTCTGTGGGCCTCATGTGCCTTTTCCAAATGTTCCCGTACAATAGGGGTGACCCAGGCTATCCGGTCTCGCATCTGTATTACATGTTCTATTATATTTCTCCCCTCATTGGGTTCCTCTACCCAAATCTCTGTGGAGATATCTAGTATGCCATGGGGGTGATGCCCGTATAATAACTCGAAGGGGGAAAACCCAGTTGAGGCCTGAGGTACCTCCCGGATAGCGAACATAAGGTAGGGCAGTAGGGTGTCCCAATCCTTCCCGTCCCGACTTACCACCTTCCTTATCATAGCCTTGAGGGTTCGGTTAAACCTTTCTACCAACCCATCAGTCTGCGGATGGTAGACTGAATTTCTCAGGGTATGTATATGAAGCAGCGTACAGAGGTCCTTCATTAGCTTTGACATAAATGGGATTCCTTGGTCTGTTAATATCTCCTTTGGTAGCCCCACTTGGGCAAAGATCCCCACCAGCTCTTTGGCTATCGTTTTAGAGGCTGTGTTCCGCAGGGGGACGGCTTCTGAGTAGCGAGTAGCATAGTCCAAAACAACGAGTATATATTGGTGGCCCCGAGCCGTCTTCTCCAGGGGTCCCACTAGGTCCATGGCTATTCGCTCAAAGGGGACCTCTATGATGGGAAGGGGTACTAAAGGTGCCCTCAGGTGGGGATGGGGACTGTGCAGCTGACACTCCGTCAGCTGCACAGTACCTCCGCACTTCTTCATGTACTCCGGGCCAGAAGAACCGTTGTAGGACTCGTGCCAGGGTCTTCTCTACCCCCAAGTGCCCCCCAAAAAGATGACTATGAGCAAGACTTAATACAGTGTTCTGGTATTTTTGAGGTACTAGGATCTGCTGTACCTCCTGCCCATGTACTGGTGCAACCCAGTATAAGAGATTTTTCTTCATTATGAAGTAGGGTCCTGGTCCTTGAGTTTTCCCTTCCACAGGGACCCCATCTATTTCAGTCACCTCCTTTCTAATGTTGTCATACCTTGGGTCTTCAGCCTGGTCCCGTCCAAAATTTCCTCTTCCGGGGCTAATCTGCCCAAGATCTAGGGACCCAGTCTCTGTTGCCTCTACGGTTCAGAAGCGTTAGGGCGGGGGTCAGACTCGGGTGCTTCTCCCTCCTGGGTGGCCTCCTTTTCAGCTGCTCAAGTCCGCCTACCTACGAGAGCGACCCTCTGGCTTTGAGTCAGTATTCAGGTTCCCAAGGCCTTAGCTGCCCTCCTTTCCCTTTTCGACTTTCTATCCTGTCTGGGAATGGAAAATAAATCTGGGGATATTTCAGAGAAGACTGGGAGTTGACAGTCTACTGTGGAGGCCTCACTAACTTCAGGGTTCCCCTCTTTTTCCAATCCTCCTACTAGGAGTAAGTCTCCAAACCCTGGGAAGTCCCTCCTTATGAGCACCAGGTATGGGAGTTTAGGGACTACACCTGCTGCTACCTCAGTAGTGTTCCCCTGAATCTCGATTTTTACTGGGATGGTGGGGTAATAACCAACTGTTCCATGGACGCATGTTATCCCCATATGCTTAGCCCGCAGCAGCTGACTACACTTCACGAGCTTCCCCAAGACAAGCGTGATAGCACTTCCCGAATCAACCAGTGCTGTGATCTCTACCCCATTTAGCTTTACTGGTCTGGTGTACATATGTGGGGTTAGTGAGACCCCCACAAGGTGGATTAGGGAGCATGGGTCTGCCCAGTTCCCCAGGTTACACTGCATCGGCTCCTCAGCATTGGGACACTGTGCAGCTATATGTCCCCACTCCCCACAGGCATAACATCTGTATGGGGCCTTAGGCATTCCCCGGTCTCTTGGTTTGGGCAATCTAACATCATGATCCTCTTCTACCTCAGTGCTCCCACTCTTTGTGGCTTCTGTTGGGCCTTCAGCCCCTCTCTTTTTCCACCTGTGATCTCCTGGTTGCCCAGTCACCCGAGCTCTAAGGCTTGGTGCTGCTAGTTTAACCCGGGG
Source organism: Mauremys mutica (assembly GCF_020497125.1). NCBI lineage: Eukaryota > Metazoa > Chordata > Testudines > Geoemydidae > Mauremys > Mauremys mutica. Next base: position 156,744,809 of record NC_059074.1, on the reverse strand, counting down.
TGTCTCTTCCTTAACTGGTCGGGTCAGCTCCCTCGCTGTCCTTCGCCTCTCTACCAGTGCAACAATCTCCTCATAGGTGGAGGGTTCGTTCTGGCTTACCCAGGCACGAAGGTCTGGCGGTAGCCCCCTCATGTATCGGTCGATGACCAGAACCTCTAGTATCTCTTCCGGACTCCGGGACTCCGTTCGCAACCACTTTCGTGCGAGATGGATGAGGTCATACAATTGGGACCGCGGGCTTTTGTTTTCCTGGTACCTCCACTCGTGATACCGCTGGGCCCGCACTGCAGTTGTTACCCCAGATCTGGCCAGGATCTCTGCTTTCAGCTGGGGGTAGTCTGCTGCAGCCTCTTCAGGCAGATCATAGTAGGCCTTCTGGGCCTCCCCACACAGGAATGGGGCAAGGATGCCAGACCACTGATCTCAAGGCCGGGCCTCCCGTAGGGCTGTCCTCTCAAAGGCCAGAAGGTATGCCTCTACATCATCCTCCCGCGTCATTTTCTGCAGCCAATGGTTGGCCTGTATGGTCTGCATCCCATCATGGCCACGGTTCAGCTCTGTAAGGGTCTTTACCTGGTTTACCAGTTCCCGCAACATAGCTCAGTCTTGAGAAGCCTGGTCCATCAGCAGGCGATTAGTCTCTTGCTGCAGCCGCACTGCCTCCTGTTGGGCAGCTGCCTGGACATGGGTAGCCTCCTGCTGGGCTTCCATAGCTTGTATCAATGTCCGCACTAAGTCATCCATTGTGGTGAAAAAAAAACAAACCCTCTCCTTTTTTTTTTTTTTAAATCACCCTCCTTCTTCCACCACACTGTGCACACCAGGATCCCAGTTGTGACAAAGTTCCTCCTCTACCTTGGTGGGTCCTGCGCTTATTTGGCAGATTTGCTCACCTCAGTGATCTTCCCTACAGTCTGGGTCAACTTCTCCTGTGTCTGATCAGGAGTTGGGAGGTTTGGGGGGAACCCGGGTCCACCCTCTACTCCGGGTTCCAGCCCAGGGCCCTGTGGATTGCAGCTGTCTATAGTGCCTCCTGTAACAGCTGCATGACAGCTACAACTCCCTGGGCTACTTCTCCATGGCCTACTCCAAACACCTTCTTTATCCTCACCACATGACCTTCCTCCTGGTGTCTGATAACGCTTGTACTCCTTAGTCCTCCAGTAGCACACCCTCTCCCTCTCAGCTCCTTGCGCCTCTTGCTCCCAGCTCCTCACATGCACTTCCTCTCCTCTGGCTCCCCCCTCCCTGACTGGAGTGAGCTCCATTTTAAACCCAGGTGCTTTGATTAGCCTGCCTTGATTGGCTGCAGGTGTTCTAATCAGCCTGTCTGCCTTAATTGGTTCTAGCAGGTTCCTGATTACTCTAGTGCAGCCCCTGCCTTGGTCACTCAGGGAACAGAAAACTACTCATCCAGTGACCAGAATATTTGCCCTCTACCAGACTCCTGTACCCCACTGGCCAGGGTCTGTCACAGTACATGTTGCAAATGGGGTGGATGGTGCTGAACAAAGACTTACAGTAACCAGTAAAAAAGGTGGCATTAGAGTCATAATCGGGGATCGTCACCAGGGAATCACCTGCCATTTGTGTTGTTTGGAAAGGAAATCTGTCGAAAGACCATAGCAGACTATATAAAACCCAGGCGGCTGCACTGGTGACTGATGGGGTGGCACTTTCTCTGTGAGCCCGGAGAAATCAGTGGATGGTGCTAGTAGTGAGAATTGTCTTGTTGGAGGTGCAGAGCCTCATTCCCCTCTCACTCACACCAATGTGAAGCGGAAGTAGCTGTCCTGAAGGTATAAGTGAGAGGAGAATCAGGCCTGCTGACTGTTGGATGGGACTTAAAAAAGGTGTGAACTTCTAGCCCCACTGAAGTAAAGGGGAGTTAATGGGACCTGCATTTCATGAAAGTCTTGCCCATTTAAGACCACCAGCACTTTCCCCAAGAATAAGGGATTGACCCAAGCATCCTCACCTAATCCCAGTTGAAACATTTACATTTGCCTAATGACATCATCACTGGGGTTTCAAAACGACACATTATTCTTCACACTCCCCCACCTAAAAGGGCCTTGAGGTAGCTGAGTGTTGTTGTTGCATTCACCAAAGGATGAGAAGTGGTCACCATACACAGGGTTTGTAAAGGTCTTTGGGATCCTCTGGAATGAGAGGGGAGCTCTGGCCCAGGAAAACACGTGATTCATGAAGATGATGTCAGTGGGGCTGTGGAATGGCTCCAGAGGGCGTCTGCTCCCTGCTTCTGATCTCTCACTGAAGCCCCTTCTTCGTAAAGGGTTTTACTTTGCTCCTGCGTCATCACGCCCATCTCCTTATTCTCAAAGTGTTGCTTTGGTTCTGAGAATTATCCCGACAACCCGACTCGCCAGTGGTGTAAATCAGAAGTAACAACCCTGCAATCAAAGGAATTATACTAGGGGAAAATGAAGGCAAATGAGAGGAGAATCAAACCCCAAGCACTCAAAGTTAAACCAACAGGGATGTAGAGGGATGGCTGGCTATCCTAAGAGAAGGAATTTTACTCAGCCAAACACTTGTTAAGCTCTTCCCTCCTATCCCTTTGCAAGTGCAGTTAGTCCTCCCATTAGCTGAATACACACTCTTCCATGGCTCAAGTTAATTTGTGGTACATGATTAGTTTGCAGCTATGTTTAAAATACTTTATTTTAGCTGAACAAGGGTATTGATGGCCTTGCTGGCCTCTGGCCAGGCTGACTCTTCAAACAAAGATGCAATGCCCACCGCTCCCTGGTTCCCATATTAGTTTCCTTTCTGGAAAAATTAAATCTTCATTGGCAGGAATCAGGGCAGGAATTTTAGGACCTACATTTGGAAACTCCACATTCCTGGCAAAGAAAAAAAACAACACATTGGTGCTAACATTAGAGCTGTTGTTTTTTTTAAATATAATTGGAGATATACCAATCTCCTAGAACTGGAAGGGACCTTGAAAGGTCATCAAGTCCAGCCCCCTGCCTTCACTAGCAGGACCAATTTTTGCCCCAGATCCCTAAGTGGCCCCCTTAAGGATTGAACTCACAACCCAGGCCAATGCTCAAACCACTGAGCTATCCCTCCCCCCGGATTTTTGCAACCAAGAGGTTAATGACCCAAAAAAGAAGACCATGCTGGGGGAAACTTTAAGAACCACAGGGTTCAGAACCTAAGTTTAAGTCAAAAAATGGGATGCGTGCCAGTTAGAAATGGTGCCCTTTGAAAGCAACCAACCATTAAAAGGGTCGTCCATCCTCAGTAATAGTAATGGCCTGGGACAATTATAAAAGTAACCAGGGTAAGGGTGCTTTTTCCACACCATGTTATCCTGGCTTATGGTACCCAGAAGTTTCTTTAAGGCACAATAACAATTGGAAACAAGCACTAACTTTGCGTTCTCACTAGAGGCATGTATTTGCAGAGCTCTCTATCTATGAGAATCTAAAATGATGGGAGTTGTAAATAAAAATAATGACTGAGACTTGAAGTGTCTCATTGATACAAACACTTCAGAAGCCTCCCTCAGGCTTTAAAAACAGCCTTAATGTTTATTGCAAATGAGGGAGTCTCCCTCCAAATGAGCAAATGGTGCACACAAGTTTGCCACTGTATCACACAGAGAGACCAGAACTTCAGTTACATCATGGGAAATTTGGAGACAATGGAATTCTTCTGCTCTGAGAGCAGCATCACTGATGTCAGAATCTGTCCCAGAAACTGTTGCTCGTGCAGTGGACTGGAGTTGCTGCTAAAGATTATTTACTATTTAGAAGCCAAAAAGAATAAAAGATCAATGGAGACTGATTATTTTCAAGGCAGCACTTCCATCTATATGGAAACAGGACTGTTTCAGTGGATCACATTTTAGCCATGTTAGGAAGACAGTTATGATGCCCTTTGTACTCATGATAGGGAAGAGGCACTAACAGATATACATTTGTTGACTGCATTTGCCTGGCAATTGTATACAAGCTGGGTCTCTCCTGATATCACAAGATGGGAGATGTCTAGGGTCAGTGGTACAACGAGCTTTCCATTTTAAACCTGATGTTTAACCCCTATGCTAACTTCACCAAAACTAAGCCAAATTTTTCATCCCTGATCTCGTGACAGAAAGGCCTTTTTTCAAAGGAGGGGGAAGTCAGCCCAGGCATTTGTCAGAAAGGGTATCTTGGAAAAGGTAGGATGAGATTAGCACTTTGTGAGGAGTTTCTTAATTTTTTCCCCCAACCCCTGTCTCAACAGTGGATGAGCTAGAAACCCTCCCTCTGGTTTATTCCTCAATGAGGAATAGTGCCTCTGATATTTTTTTAAGAAGTCTGATGGGATAATTTTGGAAAAATTCATCTGGTTTTATTTTTCCTAACTAACTTTCAAACATTTTAAATTTAGGTACAAAATACCAACAAAATAAACCTAACAAGATCTTTTGGGATAAAACGTCACTTGGTTACATGTGAACCAAAATAGGTTAGCTATCACAGTACTCACTTTTCCAAAGGGTTACAGAGGGATGGGATTACAGTAAAATATTTTACCCTAATAAGCTTAAACATTAACAAGTCTTAGGGGGTAGCTGTGTTAGTCTATATCCACAAAAACAACAAGGAGTCCGGTGGCACCTGAAAGACTAACACATTTATTTGGGCATAAGCTTTCGTGGGTAAAAAAGAAGTGGGTTTTTTACCCACGAAAGCTTATGCCCAGATTAATCCGTTAGTCTTTAAGGTGCCACCAGACTCCTCGTTTTTTTAAATATTAACAGTTATTAAAACATTTTCAATGAGTAAGTGTAATTAAGCTATTACAACAATTGGGATGAGGCTGTAGTAGCCCCATACAGATCTAGTGAACCCATTTCATACTGGCGTCAACAGGAAAAATCTATTCCACTAGAAGGAAACCAGAAGATCTAGTCCCTAAAATTTAAACAAATGCCATTCTCCTCATCAGCCAGAGATCTTTTATCCTGTCCATTAAATCAGAGCTGTTGTTGAATGCTAGACACACTCACCTTGGTTGATTCTCTTTTCCGTGTAGTAACTGTCTGGTCAGCAAAGAAATCCCACAGTACAGTATTTGTCTGACGTCTTGAGGAGAGCAAAGCGCAAATACCACTCTTCAGTGAGGCACCAGTATTGAGCAACACACTGACCTGAGTTATGGTGGTGTACGAAATGAGTGTGCCAGACCTCTAATTCATTTTTATGGCACTTGACATAAACAAAACAATTTGAAATTAATGTCTCAAATCACTCCCTGGTGTAATTCCACTGAAATGAATAATGCCATAGCACAGATGACTTTGGCCAGCTATGTGGCATTTATATTGAAACCGTGGATCCCAAAGTGCTTCACAAATGTCAAATTAAACAAATCCTGGGCCTCATCCACAGCCCATTTAAGTCAAAGGAAAGACTCTCATGGATTGCAATGGGCTTTGGATCAGGTCCTATATATTGTGTAGGGACCACTTCCCCAATCTCTGAAATGCAGCCACCTCTGGGTTAAACACTGTTGCAAAATCTTTCTTTGTGACTGATCTCAGAATTAAATTCAGACTCAACTCTCACACTGTTTGCCAATACTAGCCAGGAAGCATTTTTTTTCCACACTTTCCTTTTTTCATCTGTGCTATTCAAAAAGCAGAGTGAGGATTTACATACAAGCCACTAGGTAGTCTGTCCGATTCAAATTAGTTTCCATTGGTTAGACAGTTTTTCCATTTCACAGTTCAGGTAATGATCACAGACAGCCTTCCCTGCTAAGGGACAGCTGTGTGGGCAAGAAGATGAATGGGTTACTAATAATACTCTGAACTTACAGTCACTGGCATATTTCATTCAAGGAACTCAAAGCATTTTACAATGGTGAGTCTATTAGTCTCATTATACAGATAAGGACTTTTAAGGCAAAGAGAGTTGAAGTACCTTGCCCAAGGTTACACACAGAATGATGGCAGGTCTACATTGAAAACTTACAATCAGCATACCTACATCTCTCCTACATCTCTTCGGGGTGTGAAAAATCCACTGGGCAGGAAAGTCCCAAAGTGAAACTGACTAAACAGAAAGTGGGACTGGCCAGCTCATTTTCCCTGCCTAAGGAGAAGAGTGAAAAAAAGACCAAACCAAAATGTAAACAGCAGAGCTGATGAAGTGTGAAAGAGATTTTAAAATTTGTCATCAATTTTTCTTAAAAGCAAAACAAACTCTGGCCCCAGCCGCAGCCCTACACTCTGATCTGTGCAGGGGACCTTTAGGGTGTGCCTACACTGCAGCAAAAGCCCCGCAGCATCGCAGGGGCTGGCCTGGGTCAGCTGACTTGAGTTCGTGGGGCTCAGGCTGCGGGGTTATAAAATTGCAGTGTAGACATTCCGGCTCGGGCGGGAGCAAACCCGAATGACTACACTGCAATTTAATAACCTGCAGCCTGAGCCCCAGGAGCCTGCGTCAGCACTCTGACTTTGTTCCAGCAAAGCACTTACACGTGCTTAACTTTAAGCACATGGGCAGCCTTGTGGGCTTCAGTGGAATTACTGTGTGATTAAAAGTAAGCACATGCATAAGTGCACAAGTTGCTGGATCAGGACCAGAATGCTCAACATCTTGCAGGCTCAACCCTATAATTTTCTTTAAAATTCCATAGGTTTTTGCAGTAATTTATACAGAACCCTATTGGTTTAATTCCAGGATTTTTCTAGCTCAGAACATCCTTCTTTGCATGTGTGTATGTTAGCGTCCACATCTCTGTGATGTCGTTTCAGAATGTGAAGTCAAATAAATTTATCCTGGAATGTGAGACACAAACTACTTAGGGGAAGAAAATTGTAAGACAAAAGAAAGCAGCAAAGGCCTTAATGACAGTGCTGAGGAATTTACCTCACTCAAGATATCGTCACTGTGATATAGCAGTTTTGCTGTCTAGGACCACGTAGATCATCCCACAGTATAAGTGCCACCATCACTCACTGTAGACAAGGAAGCGTAATTTACAAATGTCATGGTGTCTGACGTGGCTCACAACTCAGTGTGCCGATATTAGGTCAGACTGTCAGAAAACAGGGCAGACACCCCCCAAACTGATGGTATAGTCTATAATTAGATTCCATCAAGCCAGTAACAAATGTGCACTCCTGGATTACTATATTAGTCTCACCATGGAGCCAGTCACAGTCCCCTTAGGCTCTCCAGTGCACCTTGCCACTCCGACAAGCTGGACTTCTGTGATGAAAGGTTATTAAAACCAAAAATCGCCACACATTAGGTTACTCCCAGCCCCAAGGGGCCAATCACTTACCCAAGTCAATGGATGCTCTGGATCTCACACCAAAAACAACACTGATAGCCAATCCTTTAGTAAACTAACTCAAGATTCATTAGCGAAGAAAAAGAAATGGGGTTATTGAGAGGTTAAAGCAGGTGAAATACATAACAGGTGAGTCAGAGTTTGTAAGTTCAAATGATAGCAGTGATGTGGTAACCACTAGTTTCCCATAAGTCTCTCAGGGTTGCCCAAAATGGCTCGTGGGACCTCTGTCTTATATCTGGAACGTCCCCTGACAGCATCTAAATAGATCAGAGCTGCGGAATCACTTCCTTCTTATAGTTGAAAACAGTCTGGCAAGCGTTTCCATCACAGCACAGATCTATAGATTTATCGTTGTTGAACACACAAAGATCATGTTTCTTCATTTACATTTCCAAGGCTCCAGTCTCCAATGGCTATACATAATGTAAACACATTAGCCAGAAACAATTCTTCATTAGTTTTCATGCAGCTTTACACATCAAGTCAATTCACATTTAAACACTAACACACATTTCAATCCAAGACTAATTAAGTATAGGATACAGAGAAATGAAAACAATACAAATGAAAACAATACAATCAACCTCTCTTTTGATTTCTATCAGCACAAGTGAATTGGTCTGAATACATATTGATACACTCAACCCTTCTTTGGTATTCATACATAAGTGAATTGCCCTATTGCCATGATCTGAGCTGGTCTGTCTGTGTTACACATCTGGTAACCCGTTTAGACAACATCAGAACAAAATAAGGGCATTAACCTTCCTTCAAAATACCATGACAGTACTTTTCTTGTCCATTAGTCTGTGTTATAGCAAACCCCATTCAACTATTGTGAGTCAAATCCTTGGTCCACAGGCAGCTTAAGTGGCTAGGATGATTATGGGGGCTCTCTGTGGGACACATTTTGGGGGGGAAGGAATCTTCCCCCAGCCTGCTCTGCAGCCACTTCTTCAGCATCGGAGCTCCATTACCTGTGGCCAGTGCATTTCCCTTCCACGAGGAGGAAAATGACCAGTCTAATAGTGGATCTGTACGGGGAGATTTTGACAAACCAGTGAAGTGCCTGAAACCACTATTGCTCATTGCTAAAAGTAATTAAGTCATCAGGCCGTAAATTGGTCATGCAGCAGCCTTAGCATAACCAAAGCAGGAGTGGAGGGGGTTTTAGGTGCCACAGACCGGGCAGCTTGACCCCACATCCTTCCTGCTAAGAATGTTGAAATTGCTGATCTATATATTTTAGAAAAACAGGAAGCGTGTCTATAATGTACCCTTAGGAATGTGTCTGTCAGGGTCCCAAGGCATGGACACTCTGAAAATAAAACATATCTGGTTAACTGACGATCATAAGGAAACCTCTTGCTTGACCTTTAAAAATTGCTTGCTTAGCAAGTTTTCTTTAAGGGATATGTCATTGTATTACTCATGTATAAATAAGGGGGAAAAGTTTGAGGTGGGAGGACTTCTCAGAAGGGGCTCTTCAGGGACTCTCCCTCTGGATGCATCTTGTGTTCCCCACCAGCTACTGCTTTGCCACTTGAGAGCCGCCACACTCAGCTTCGGTAATTATCGAGGGTTGGGGGTGTTTTACTAACCTGTTGTGGATGTGTGTAAGTGCTTGAGACTAAGTAAAGTTTAGCTTTAAGTGAAAGCACTCTTGTATTGTCCTGTTTGTGCCAGCCATCTATCGGTCGGACAGCCATGTCTCTCCTGATTTATTTCCTGACACCACCTCCCACAGAGTAAAAGTTACCAAGAGCTTTGGGTTGAAAGAACCCCAGGTAACAGATGCACTGGCCCTGTCCTCACTCTCCCACAAACAATCCCTTTCTACTGGGATGCAGGGTTCTTCTGCAGAGCAAACTTCATGTGTGATTGCTATTTGTATTACAATAGCACCTAGAGGCTAGGTGAGGGATCAGGGTCCCTTTGAGCTAGGCACTATGCACTCACATGTCTAGTAAGAGCCAGTCCCTCCCCCAAAGACCTTACAGTTTAAATAGACCAGACAGCAAAGGAAGAATTCTTATCCCCATCTTATCAGATCACACAGGCAGTCTGTGACAGAGCTTGGAAATCATCACCTAGGCTCTTATTCAGTGCCTTATCCACAAAAAGCCAGCCTTCCTCAATTCTTCTGAATCCTCCTACTTCCTTTCTGCAGTGGGTCTGGTGGTTAAGGGCTCTCCATGTCCTCAGAGGAGCAGGCTTGACTGGACCTTTGCTATGTAGGGGGTATCCATTCAAGGAATGGGGATAATCAGAATAGCTAGATTAGCTCGACATTGAGGTTAGAAGTTAAACTCAGACCTATTGAAAATATAGGGACATAACCATTCCAGTGGGAGAAACTTCAACATTTAGGCTATGTCTATACTATAGCTTATGTCGGCAGAACTTACATTGCTCAGGGGTGTGAATTCCCCCCCGCTCCGGCCGAGTGACGTAAATTACACCAACAGAAGGGCCAGTGTAGACAGTGCTATGTCAGCAGGAGAGCTTCTCCCGCCGACATAGTTTCTGCCGCTCACGTTGGTGATTTTATTATGCCAACAGGAGAGCATAAAGCACCAGACACGCTGTAGCAGCGCCACTACAGCGCTGTATGTGTAGACATGACCTTAGTCTACAAGGACTTCACACCCCATCATTCATAACTGCTGAATGCCTCCACTGCAGAGGCTGGCTGTTTTGACTACAGGCTATATTCACTGTAGAACTGGTTGTTTTGACTACAGGCCAAATCTTGCAGCCCTGACTCAGTCCAGAGTTCACCAGGAGTTTTACCTGAGTCAGGATGGCAGGATTTGACCTTATAAAAATATTTTCATGCTGTGCTTCTGAGCCATGAAAATATTTTAACAGGGGAAATCATTTAACTGACATTTAAGATGGTTGCTTTGGATGAAACCGTGAAATGAATCAGAGGCAGTTAGGGAGCCCTCAGCAAGAGGCCTGAAATAAACAAACATGAGATTAAACAGCTCTGCACTAGGCTACAGAAGGAATTTTGGAAGGAAAGCAGAGGTGGGGTGAGAAGGTATTTAACAGATGGCAGTGAGCTTGGAGAAGTGGTGATCATTCATCTTCATTAAGGATAATAGTCACTTAGCACTTCAATACCACTTTTCATCCATGGATCTCAAGGCACTTTACAAAGGACAGTGATGCCAAGTCTACACTACAGACCTATATCGGCATTACTATGCCTTTCAGGATATGAAAAATCTATACCCCTGAGCAATGCAGTTATACCGACCTAACCCCCATATAGACAGTGCTATGTCGATGGGAGAGCTGCTTCCGTTGACATAGCTACTGCCTCTCGGGGAGGTGGATTACCTGCCAACATGGGAGCTCTTTCCCACTGGCATAGAAACATCTTCCCTTTAGTGCTACAGCAGAATGCAGCTATGCCGACGCAGCGTTTGAAGTGTAGACCTGCCCTTTGTATCATCGCACCCATTTTACAGATGGGAAAATGGAGGCAAGGAGAGATGAAGGCCAACAGTTTCAGAACTGGACACTGCTTTTTGGTGCCTCTGTTTTTGGGTGCCCAGCTTGTGATACCAGATTTTCAGAAGTGCTCAGCCCCCAAAGCTTCCACTGACTTCATGCAGAGTTGTACCAGCTCAGCACATATGAAAATTAGGGTCAAGGTGTCTCAAGTTGGGCACCCAAAATGAGTGGCCATTTGTGAAATGTTGGCCTACGTGACTTGCCCAGGGTCCACAGGAAGCCAGCGAGTCAGACCCAGAGCTGGGGATAGAGTCCGAGGCTCAGTCACCAACACTTGTCTTTTACTGAACATAGTGAAGATATAAACCTGCTTTTTTTGACATTCAGCTTGGAATCTGTTTGTAACTTCGGAATGTCTCCAACTGTCCCACAACCAGCCCAACCCTTTTCTCACTTGCATATTAGTATTGCCACTTTGTTCGCTCCCTCATTGCTGCTTTTCTAACATTTCCCACCAGCCCATTCTGGGGCAAAAGACTTCATTATATTTGCATTGTCTAGGCCTCATCTCCTGTCTCCATCCTTATTTACTGAAGGCAATTATTACTATTTGCACTGCAACCGTGCCTGGAGGCCAAGGCTCCATCATGCTAGGCATTGAACAAACATATTAAAGACAGTCTTACAAGAGCTTCTGACTGGACAGGAGTCAGGCGAGTTATCTGCTCAGCCACCAGATTATCCCACCTTTGCTATGAAGAAGGCCACCCTCATGTAAAGAGATTCTGACTGCAGTGGTGAGTACTGAGACAGATGGTGATATGAGCATCACACTTTGCTCCACCCTGCTTGCTTGCAGTACATTGTCTTTTCTACTGTATTTGTTGTCTCAGGACCCAACATTCTCTGAGACTTTGTGCAAAGAACACTTTGCGCATCGGATATGGGGGAAAAGCAAATACGAAGGTTCAACAAATACTTTGGATGCAGACTTGCAGGTTGTATTCAAATGAATGTTTGTGGTTTACTCATTTGCAATATTCATTCATATCTAGTCCTCACTCAGTCCTATTCCAGGTCACTAACTTTACATACTGCCTCCCTAAATGCCCCCAGCAGTTTCAGTTCAGCATGGCACTCTTCTTCATTCCCCGGCCTTAACAGCTGGGTAGTGTTGCTGTGAGTTGTTAAACAGCTACTGTGTTCTACACCAGCACTGGAAGAAGTTATTTTAATATAACCTTGCCACACAAGAGTGGCCTGAGGCTGAACTGTTAGGCTGAAATTCATCCCGAGGCAGAGGGCCAGCCCAAGACCTATGCACTAATTAAGTCCCTCTTTATCCCGATCTCAGAGGCTTAAGTGGTGCATAGGACTTGGGCTGGCCCTCTGCATGGGGTGAATTTCAGCCTGAATGTGTGTACAGTGTAATCCCTATAGAAGTGCAAATTATTACATATTAGCGTGAGTATGAATGCTGCAGTCATATCATTGTGACAACACATCAATACTAAGGTGATTTAGGTGAAATATAGCCCAGCTTTTTGGGAATGGAAATAGTCCAGCCTTACTGCACTTATGAAAAATAATAAATGGGGACCATGAAAGGAGGTGCGTAACTCATTAGTAAAGTGTCAGACTTCCAAGTATCCAGGACAACCACAGATGTTAAGATTAATTAGCTAGTTTGCCTTTCTTGAAGTGATCATGTCCATCACATGGGAAAACAATAAGTAAAGTTTCTTATGGTGAAAATGCTAGAAGAGTTTCCAGTTTCTGTTTTAAGTTTGTATTGTGTTAGCAGGTAGGAACCACTGTTAAGTTGCATTGACTTTTGCACTTAAAGCGTCCATTCAACCTCTGTTTTATAAAGACATGTTCTTGGTTCTGTTTCTCCTACAGTTTCAAGGTACAGTAGGAGGAACTAACAGCATGAGTCAAAACTGATTTAGTTAAATTAGTACAAGCACCTCTGTAGACACTCCTATTTCAGTTTAAATTAGGCATAGCTGGTTTAGTTTACATTGACTAGGAACAGTTTTAAACTTAAGCAAAATAAGCCACTGTGAAATAAAAATAGCAGCTACTCAGGGGTTTGCACCAGCTTCATTAATTGGCTTAAAAAGCAATCTAGTTAGACTAGTTCAACTTCTGTGTTTAGACAGAGTCTAAGAAATAGTATGACATTTAATCCAAAGGAATTCCACTGATTAACATGGAGAAGTAGGTGAACTTCAGAGAGGGGAAGCAAATATTAAAATAAAAGGCCAGATTGTTATTTTATAAAAGTCAAAATATCCCCCATGAAAACAAAACATGATAGCTCAGATTTCCTACCATTCTTACCATCAGTTCAGCTCCACCACCAGTGATACCAAAGGGCCCAATTCAGTAAGATACTCTAACACATGCATAACTTCAACCATTAAAGTCAATAGGGCAACTCTTATGATTAAAGTTATGCACATGCTTAAGGATCTTGCTGAACTGGGTCAATGAGGGGAGCCCTAATGTGGACAGGACATGTCATTTGAACCTGCTGCTTTAAAGAGGTGAGACACAGAAAAATTGGATGCTACTATAAACACACTTCTAATGCTTATTGGTGTATCTGAGAGAGAACCTTCAGATGAGGTTTATTTGAGAAATCTTGGTGAGATCTAGTGCACCAGACAAAAGCAGCGAGGTTAGAAAAGAGATGTAGCGCTGAATTAGGCACGTCTAACTAGCATATCAGAATCTGGCAAACGGAATGCAATTTCGAAATAATAGCTTTAAATAGTGCCAGGAATTTTGCAAGAGACATTTTACAGATAAACTCCCCATAAAGGAGAACAGTCAATTAATTTCACATATGTTTGATAAAATACATCTCAGAGCAGCGGTGGCTCCAGGCACCAGCACTCCAAGCGCATGCCTGTGGCGGCAAGCAGCGGGGGGCACCCTGCCGGTCCCTGCGAGGGCGGCAGTCAGGCAGCCTTCGGCGGCTTGCCTGTGGGAGGTCCGCCGGTTCCATGGACTCAGCGGCAATTCGGTGGCGGGTATGCTGAAGCCACGGGACAGGTGGACCTCCCGCAGACATGCTGCCAAATCCGCGGGACCGGGACCTGCCTGCCATGCTTGGGGCGGCAAAAAAGCTAGAGCCGCTCCTGCCTCAGAGACAGTCATGACAGGTAACAGACTGCAAAGCAGTAATGTGTATAACAATAGGTTCTGCTGCAGATGGCAATCCATACACAGAAGGCCTCTGCCCCCTAGTGTGCGTTCTAAGGATCTCTTATAGGATACAAAGGGCCAGATGCAGAGACTACATCTACACAGCAACTGGGAGGTTGCTTCCCAGTGCCAGTAGACAGACACACACTAACTTGAGCAGAGCTAGTGCGCTAAAAATAGCAGGGTGGCCACAACAGTACGGGCTCGCTGCTTGAGTATGTACTCAGGGCGTTGGGTAGGATTGCATGTGTGGGAAGTACCCTCCCAGCTGCTATGTAGGCTTACCTAGAGCTATGATGAATACTAATGGATAACTTGAATTCCTAGGTCCAGATCCTCCCCTCCATTTCTGTGCGCAGACGGCACTGTGACCAGGCAGATCCCACCTGAGAAGGATGGATCCCATCCATATCATTCCTAAGAACTTTTTTTTGTATAGTGTATATTTTTAAAACTTGCACTTTATTTTATCCCAAGGTTGATGCTGCTCCCATTAAGACAATGGGAGTTTTGCCATTGATTTCAGTTGGAGCAGGCGTGGGCCCCAGATCCCGCTTGCCTTACTCATGTGCATAATCCTGTCAGCTTCACTGGAACTAAGCTCAACAGGATTTGTCCTTAAATTGGCAAAGCCAAGAGGAATCCCAAAGCTTCAGAGGAACAATACTGATTTTTCCAGTCTATGACATTCACCCCTGAAGGAGTCATTTGATTTCTGTCCAAATTTCAGACACGCCGCTATCTGGTTAATGTCCTACTAACAAACAAAATCGTCAAGAATTTACAGAAAGTCTTGCTGTGGGCGTCACATTAAAAAACAAAAAAATATCTCCCAGCCAGTAGTTCCCATGTGTGAGCCTCTTACAGTTCTTAGAATCAAAACAGTTGATGGGAATCAAAACAGTTCTGGGAAGGGCAAAAGTAACTTGACGACTTCATTTCACATGCTGTGATGTAAAGGATAGAAATGATCTAGTAGAAGTATCCTTAGCTTTGTTACTAACACCTTACATTAGTAAAACTGAGGGCAAGTCTCTCTCCTGTGCCAAGATCAACTCAATGCAAAGAGCAGGGTGGGCAGTGTGGGGTGTAGATGGTATTGCCTTGATGGCTCTTGTTTGAATAAGAACTACTGAAATGGGTACAGTGTCCCAAACAGATGCATTCCATTATGTGAAACTAGAGGGTCTACAACAGGGTTTCTCAAACTTCCGTACTGGTGACCCCTTTCACATAGCAAGCCTCTGAGTGCAACTACCCCCCTATCAATTAAAAACACTTTTTAATGTATTTAACACCATTATAAATGCTGGAGGAAAAGCGGGGTTTGGGGTGCTCGCGACCCCCCCATGTAATAGCCTCATGACCCCCTGGGGGGTCCCGACCCCCAGTTTGAGAACCCCTGGTCTAGCAGGACTGACCTGTGAAGATCATTTACAGGAACTTGGTATGTGAGCTGTAGCCAGGGCCAGCTCCAGGCACCAGTGAAGGAAGCAAGTGCCTGGGGCGGCCAATAGAAAGGGGCGGCACTCTGTCCATTGTTGGGGTGGCATATCCGGGTCTTTGGCGGCAATTGGGTGGTGAGTCCTTCACTCTCTCTCTTCCTCTTTGGCGGCACTCAATCAGGTTTTTCTTTTTCTTTTTTATTTTTCCTTCGCCACATGGGGCGGCAAAAAAGCTGGAGCTGGCCCTGGCTGTAGCCTAGCTAAAGTAGAGATGTGAATGTTTATAAGTATCCAAAGGGTATAAAAACGAAGGAGAGGAGAGGAGCCTTGGGCCAGACTATACCTCCTTGTGCTAGCCTTGTCAGTTGCCTCAGATTCCATATCGGTAAGTGAGGCTTGTTCACCTTTGCAAAACACTTTGATATCCTTTGGTGGAAGAAGTTCATGAGCGCTAAGTATTAATTAATGTGATATTGCATTATCAACTCCATGTTGTCTGTTTTCCAGTCCACTCTTGTGGTCCTCGTGTCTAAGAACCTTCTACAGCAATAGTTATTTATCTTAATCCTAAATACACTTGCCCTCAAACAAAAAGACACACACAGAGCTAGGCTGTAGACAATGGATCATGTGATGTGGTCTGGATGAAAGCTGGAGGCATGTAGGTAAGTATAGTCAGTAGGTTTCTGGTATAGGGTGGTGTTTATGTGACCATCGCTTATTAGCACTATAGTGTCTAGGAAGTGGATCTCTTGTGTGGACTGGTCCAGGCTGAGGTTGATGGTGGGGTAGAAATTGTTGAAATCCTGGTGGAATTCCTCAAGGGCCTCTTTCCCATGGGTCGAGATGAAGATGTCATCAATATAGCGCAAGTAGAGATGGGGCATTAGGGGACGAGAGCTGAGGAAGCATTGTTCCAAGTCAGCCATAAAAATGTTGGCATACTGTGGGGCCATGCGGGTACTCATAGCAGTCCCGCTTACTTGAAGGTATAAATTGTCCAGACAGGCCAGTCCTCACTTACAGACAGCCCCCCAACCTGAAGCAAATACCGGCAACTACACACCATACAACAAAAACGCCAACCCACAAACCAAACCCTGCAACAAACCCCAGTGCCAATTCTGTCCATATATTCAAGGGACACCATCATAGGACCTAACCACATCAGCCACACCACCAGGGGCTCGTTCACCTACACATCTACCAAAGTGATATATGCCATCATGTGCCAGCAATGCCCCTCTGCCATATACATTGGCCAGACCGGACAGTCTCTATGCAAAAGAATAAATGGACACAAATCTGACATCAGGAATGATAACATTCAAAAACCAGTAGGAGAACACTTCAATCTCTCTGGTCACTCAATAACAGACCTAAAAGTGGCAATTCTTCAACAAAAAAATTCAAAAACAGACTCCAAAGTGAAACTGCAGAACTGGAATTAATTTGCAAACTGGACACCATCAAATTAGGCCTGAAAAAAGACTGGGAGTGGATGGGTCATTACTGTTAATTGAATTGTCTCGTTAGACTGACCTCCCACTTGGTATGGCAACTCCCATCTTTTCATGTGCTGTGTATTTATACCTGCTACTATATTTTCCACTCCATGCATCTGATGAAGTGGGTTCTAGCCTATGAAAGCTTAAGCCCAAATAAATTTGTGAGTTCCTAAGATGCCACAAGGACTCCTCGTTGTTTTTGCTGATACAGACTAACACGGCTATCACTCTGAAACCTTAAGACAACAGTGGATCAGGATCAGGCTTTCTAGGTTCAATGCTGTTGCAGAACACTAGGGGGAGCTCCAGCAAATACAGTTTGGGTTCTTTTCCTTTGCTTTCTGGTTTGGGTCTTTAGAGTGCACTCAGGTCATGTTTTCCAGATTTTCTTCACAACCATAAGAGCTGATTTTTTTTTCCTCCCCAGTGAAAACAGATCCTCACAGTCATATGATTCCAGGAGCTGGGCCTTTAGAAGAAACACCAACTATCATGAGACTTGCAATAAAATTGCAAGAGTTGGCAACGCTGCATATTCTCTCAGCAAAACAGTGGCTTTTGTTGGTGTTTTTGGAGGGGGGAGAGCAGCTGGGAGAATGTACCTTGAACACAGAAAAGCAGAGATTGATTCAAAACATTTAGAAACTAGAGAACACTGCACAGCCAGTCATGCCTATTTTATGACAAATGAAATTTAGGAGCTAAACACTTTTACTGCTGGCCTGAGTCCAGGGGTGGCTGTAGGTATTTTGCCGCCCCAGGCACGGCAGGCAGGCTGCCTTCGGCGGCTTGCCTGCAGGAGGTCCCCAGTCCCGCGGATTCGGCGGCACGCCTGCGGGAGGTCCGCCTAAGCTGTGGGACCAGCGGACCCTCTGCAGGCATGCCGCCGAAGGCAGCCTGCCTGCCGCCCTTGCAGCGACCGGCAGAGCGCCCCCCGTGGCTTGCTGCCCCAGGCACGCACTTGGTGTGCTGGTGCCTGAAGCTGCCCCTGCCTGAGTCCTTTCCTACTGCCACGCCAATTCCGAGCATTGGGCTTTAAGTGGGGTTTTCATATTCTGACAGGTTCTGGATAAGAGTAATGTTTATCAGTTCTAAAACATGTTAGATCTTTAGTGTCATCAGTTCAATAGGTTGGTCTGAATTACTGTTGGCCTCCCCGCTAGTTGCGCATTGTTGTTTAGCTTGGATGGGATTACTGCTTTGATATGCCCGTGCAGACCTCTGCCTAAGTAAATCGCTGATCCTGTAATCTAATCTGGGCCATCTGACCTTTATGCCTGTGCAGAGTCCCACTTAAATCAAACCTCAGCACTAGTGCCATTGTCTGAGTGTGTGGCTCTGATTGCAAAGATTATGGCCTAGGTGTGAGAAATTTTCTGTCCGACCCTCCACTCCACCCTACCACCTTGGGCCCATGCCACTTCAACTGGTTTAGGGCTCATATCTTGCTTGGCTCGCTACTGTCTTATGACATCCATAACCACAATATCTGCCATGTTATAAATATGGAAGTCAGTAGAACATTAGGTCCTATTGGTATATGCATCAGCCCAGCGTGGATGATCAGGGAACATTCAACCAACTGTCAATCAGCAAGTGCCCCTCAAAGTAGATATGGACCTGAACAAAGTTCAGACTAAAACCCAAATGTCCCTAAAATCTTGGAGTGTTTGAATCCAGATTTTAGTTCTGTCCTTTATAATAATAGGGGCCAGCCATATTGTTCAGAGCTGGATCCCAAATTCAGGATGAGGGTTTGGATTTGAAGTCACACAGCAGCATCGGGTATGCACACTAATTCAAGGAAGCAGGAAAGGAATGGGTTGCCTGCTGTATGCCATTCCATGCCTGTCACCTGGTCAGCATCTCAGAGTTTGCGGTTCAAAAAGATGCAAAGTTCTGAAAGTCCAACAAATGTGCAGACCCACCTCAGTGTCAGCCAGTGTTTGTATGAGAAAGATGTGCACTTTGATGTTACACAACTCCCCATTCCTCTCACAGCAAGACCCGCCGCTGCAGTGCTCTGCCTCAGTTTCGCCACTACATTCCTCAGCCTACTACAGCTGTAGAGGTGACTTGCTGCAGTGATTTAGCCCTCCAGCTAAGTCATTAACAAAAGTCCACCCCTTCTGGGGTACTCCTAGTCCAAAAACCAAAAATAAAACAAAGTCTTTGTCCCAGTCTCCCACTGACCCAGGTCCTCCTTTCTGAGGGTCTACTAATTCCATCACTCTTCGGCCCACAACTCTGGGTTCAGCTTTGGCCCTTCCCAGGCTCCTTTCCACCTTTCCTCTCAGCCCCTCCTGGGCTCCTTTCCCAAGCAGCCACTCCCAGGCCTTCCTACCTCAAGCCTTCCACAGGACTCTGCCTGCCTCATGCTTTCCTCCAGCCCCCCAGAGCTTTATGCTCTCCCCTCCAGCCAGCTCTCTGCTGCTGGGCTGTCTTCCTCTTAAGTCCAACTTCCAGCACAGCTGTAGCAGAGAAAGGCTAGTTGATCAGGGCTGACTGACCCTTAGATGGGCAGACCACCCTGTTACACTTCAGTAATTACTTTTCCCTGAGGGGTTGCAGGTTTCCAGCAGGGGCGGCTCTAGCCATTACGCTGCCCCAAGCACGGCGGCACGCCGCGGGGGGCGCTGTGCCGGTCGCCGGTCCTGCAGCTCCGGTGGACCTCCCACAGACATGCCTGCGGGAGGTCCACTGGAGCCGCCTGCCGCCCTCCCGGCGACCGGCAGAGCGCCCCCCACGGCATGCCACCCCAAGCACGTGCTTGGCGTGCTGGGGCCTGGAGCCGCCTCTGGTTTCCAGGCTATGACAAACCTACTAAGGGTCTTGAGGAACACGGTCTATGTATTCTAGAGTAAATGTTCCAGAAACCCACACCAGAGACTGATCCTCCTGCATGTCATCTAGGTAACTGAAGAGGCCTTTAATGCTATTCTGATGGATAGTGTTGTGCCTATTGCCACTGGAAAGCCAATGTAGCATCTCAGTTTCACTTCTATCAGAAATCACGCTTCCAGCTGTTATTTATACCTCCTGACATTAAATAGCCATGACTCACTGCCTACACCTGAACAACTATAACATTTTAGGACAGATCAGTGAGATCCAACTTTTGCTGTCTCCTATGAGGGAAACCCCTATGAATGTCTCCCTGTGTTTAGAAAAACAGTCAGCCAGCTGACAACAGTTTCTGGAAAGAGAACGTGACCTTCTTGCACTGGAAAGCTGAGGTTTCGTTGCCAGATCTTCATAAGAGCCACTTCTCCCTATATTATTTATGAAAAGTGCTTTAAGGAAATGACTGCACAAATTTGTTTGTTTAAAAAACAAAACAAAACAGTAGAAAGCCTTTTTCCAGAGCACACACTAATATGGATTGGGCAGTTAGTAGAAAGGATTCTTTAGCTTCCTCTAAGGTCAGATGCTTCTCAAGGGATGTATTCAGAAATTGCATGTGAAGGGACTCCCAGGCTGAAAGCTCCTTAGAATTATTCACTCACATACCCCAGAGACACATAGCTAAAGCCGATTTTTTTTCCTGTGGAAACCAGATATAAACAGACAGTACATATACTTGGAGGGAAGCAGGATGAGCCCTACATGCCCACAGTCCAGTAGTGTTGTAGTTAGGGTTGCCACCTGCCCAGGTTTTCCCAGGATTGTCCCTTTTTTGAAGTAGTGGTCCTGGAAAATCTGTAAGGGTGCTCAGCACACACTGCCAGTTGTCCAGTTTTATGGACTCAGGAAAAAAAATCCCACTTTTTTGTACTTCAGTGGTGGCACCCCTACTACCATTTTGCAATTTTATTGTGAGTCTTGCAATATTTGGCATTTTTCTTAAAGCCCCAACCCCTGGAATCATATGAATACACAAGGATCTCAGCTTTAATGTAAAAAACAAAGTAAGTTTCTAGTTCTGATAGTTGCAGGGGGAAATAAGAAAACGTGGCCCAAGTGCACCGTAAAGGCTTAAAAAAACAGAAGGCAAATAAAAAGCATCTCACATTATTAATTTAAATCTCATAATTTTAAAATTAATCTTGTGTTTTTAGGGGGCCTGTCTCATGATTTTTGAGCACTTATATTTGGCAATACTTCAGTAGTCTTTGTTCAATCTCCCTTCTTCTCCTGAAGCTTTGGGAGTGCTGGTGTTGGGGAAAGGCAGACACCTAGTTTGATAATCCCAGGTGCTTTGTTTACTCTGGTCGGGGCGGCTCCAGGCCTCTGCACACCAAGCCTGTGCTTGGGGCGGCAAGCCGCGGGGGGCGCTCTGCCGGTGCCGTGAGGGCAGGAGGCAGGCTTCCCTCAGCGGCGTGCCTGTGGCTTTGGTGGACCCAGCGGGCCCTCTGCAGGCAAACCGCCGAAGGCAGCCTGCTTGGGGCAGCAAAAACCCTAGAGCCGCCCCTGACTCTGGTGACTATAACCAGACAGAAGAAAGGAAATCAAAGGGTCAGTTAGTCCAGAAAGATAAGCGAAGAAGGTAAAGGAGTCAGCAAGGGGCACAGTTTTAAAACTGCCAGACAGTACTGTGATCATTTAAGATATATAGCTAGAAATGTCCCAAGTCAGAAGAAACTAAGAGTGAGGCAAGCAAGTTGACAGGGATCTGGGCATATATACTATAGTGCCAATTACCATAATAGCTAGTAATCATTTCCTATGTAAATTAAAACTGCACGGTGAGGTCCTTGGTGAACTTAATGGAGTTTTCTCCTCTAAGTTCTCGTTTCCCCAGTTAAGGAGACTGCTTGGGGAATAGTCTTTTTAAAAACTCACTATCTTGCTGATTAGGGTCCAAATAATTTGTGAAGGAGGAGAGTATTGCAGGATCTCCTGAAAGTGGTCAGACTTACTGTAGAGTGAATTCTTCCAGCTCTATGGAGAGTGAGCCCACCTGCTCTAATGGAAAGTGAATTACTCCATCAGTTACTTTTGTACCTGCTAAAACAAAACAGCTTGGGTTTTGGGTTTTTTTTTTTTAAGATAAAAGCTAATGCTAGGTCACATGGCAGCTTGCAGTGCCAAGGAAGATCTAACATGCTGATATTGTCAATAGTATAGCAGATGCTCAGACTAATGACAACACTGAAACAAAAGTTTCGCACCACCCTAAAATCCTCTGAACTGCCCGGTTCCTTGCGCCGTCGTTTCAAAGCGAACTAGCGAAGTACGGGTCAAACCGCAATAATACCTTAGCTGGGCTAAACCAAGAGGACCCAAACAGCCCAGGCTCCAGAGCTGCACTAGCGCGAACAACCTAATAAACTCCTATACAACTCAGGAGTGCAACCACTCGCACGCGCTATATAACCCAGCCACCAGCTGGGGACATAAGGAACTCCGCCCACTCCGCACGACGCCTTCCCATTGGCTGGTCCTCAACACCCCTCCTCTCCATTGGAGGAGAGGCTTCGAGGTGGGACGATGCAGGCGGTGAGCGACGGCCGACTCGGCTAATCAGAGGCCGCGCTCATCCTAACTCCGCGTTCGGAAAGGGAACGCGGCGGAGCCAATGGGAGCGGAGCGGGGTCGGGTTGCGCCGGGGCTGGGTAAATAGGCTCACGGAGCTCGTAGTGGTGCGGAGCCGGGCGCTGCAGATGCGGCGGGGGGAGAGCGCTGCGCCGGGCCGGGTAAGGCTACCCCGGGGCTGCGGGAGCTTCTGCGGCTCGGGCCGCCCGAGCTCCCCTTGCACCGGCTTCCTGGAGCCGGGCTCTCGGCTCCTGCTGGCGCTGGTTCCCCCCAGTGCGCTGCCGCCCGGGCCGGAGGCTCTGCTGGGGCGGGGCGGGGCCGGGCCGCAGGCGGGTGGGTGCCTGGCGAGCTCGGGCCCTGCCTTGAGGAGCCCAGCCCTGGGGTGGGGGCACCGTGCCCCGAGTGGGCCCTTCCTGGGGCGCGAGAGGGGCAAGGCAGCCGGGGCAGTCCTGGTGCTGCAGCTCGGGGCCTCTGTGGTAACGTCCCCCTACAGCCCTCCCTGCTGAGCGGGGCTGGCGGGTGACCCCCGCCCAGCATGTCACGGCTCTGCAGGGGGCTCCCAGGTCCACCCCCTTGGCTGACCGACCTGTGTCTCCTGCCTCGTAGCCGGGGTGGTAGAAGTTGGGTTATTGGGCTCAGTTCTCTAGGCACTTTCCTGGTGTCCGTCACAGGCCGGGGTTGGCTCCTTGTCCACACTGGCAATGTGAAACCGCCGCCTTAGTAGGAAGAATGTGGACTCGCATGACGCTTAACCATAGGTGCTGAAACTAGGGGGTGTCGCAGCACCCGTTGACTGGAAGTGGTTTCCATGACATACAAGGTTCAATGGCTCTCAGTATCCCCACTATAAAAATTGTTCCAGCACCTGTGAGCTTAACCCCTGTCTATATTTGCTGTTAAAAGCAGTATTGGCAGGCCCTTACTTCTGTTTTGTAAAGATACCTTTGAGTAAGGCCAAAACAACTTTAAAAGTCTCTTACTCTTTATACTGTTAGTTCAGATCTGAAACAACCAATGAACAAAACTAAACCAGTCAGTTTCACACCGGTGTCAGTTTTATTTTCGGTTGCTGATGCCCTAGTCTTGTGTTATGGTGTTTGGCTTGAGAAGACTGCGGGACAGCTACGGAAAAATTGTTTTAGAGGAATTGTTTTTGAAAACACTGGAGCTAAATATTAGTTTTTGCACAGCCTCGTTCTTCCAGAATGAACTGATGTTAACATTGTTCCTTTCTGAATAGTCCCTTTTTCATGAACCTTTTTTCTTTTCAAGCACTGTTTGTCTGAGGATCTCCAAGCACTCCTTGAACATCTAGCCTCACATCTCCCCTGTAAGGAAGGTGAGCATTTGTCCCTATTTTCTAAACAAGGAAAATGAGATATGAATATATAGAGTGGGTGGCTGCTGGGTCCTAGGGCAGGGATCGGCAACCTTTGGCACGCAGTCCGCCATGGTAAGCCCCTAGCGGGCGGGGCCAGTTTGTTTACTTGCCGTGTCCGCAGGTTTGGCTGATCACAGCTCCCACTGGCTGTGGTTTGCTGTCTTAGGCCAATGGGGGCTTTGGGAAGCGGCATGGTCCAAGGGATGTGCCAAAGGTTGCTGATCCCTGTTCTAGGGTAAGACTGAGGCGGAGCAATGAATTAAACCCAGGTCTTGATTCTTAGTACTAAAACAACGAGGAGTCCAGTGGCACCTTAAAAACTAACAGATTTATTTGGGCATAAGCTTTCGTGGGTAAAAAACCCACTTCTTCAGATGCATGGAGTGACAATTACAGATGTAAGGTAACTCCCTTCTCTTCATGCATCAGTATATTTATGCTTACAAGTAGCGAACCAGCGTTGACAGGGCCAATTCAGTCAGGGAGGATGTGGTCCACTTCTTCTGCTCTCATACTGGAGTTTCCAGACGTGTAAGGAGAGTGGACTGCCACAGCTCACAGTTTGCTCTGTGGATCTGAGACAGAGTTTGCCCTCTTAAAAATGTACAGAGTGAGGAGGGACGGAGGAGACTGGGGAAAACCTGCTCTAAGTCATGCATACATCATTCATCTTGTCAGTATTTGAATTCATATCCTATCTGTCGCAGCAAAAGTCTGTCAGGCTTTCCGCCTGAAGGGAAGCATGTTTGGTCAAAGCAACAAGACCGAAATGTTTAGATTCCTTGGAACCACAGAGCCAAATCCAGGGGTGGATGATGACAAAATATTTTTATTACACTTTGGGGGTCTAAAAGATATTGGAGTCCATTGTACACAGCAGGGATTGTCTTACTACATGGTTGGCTGGGTGCCTGAAGGGTTTACAGCAGGGGTAGGCAACCTATGGCATGGGTGCCAAAGGCAGCACGCAAGCTGATTTTTCAGTGGCACTCTCACTTCCCAGGTCCTGGCCACCAGTCCGGGGGTCTCTGCGTTTTAAATTAATTTTAAATGAAGCTTCTTAAACATTTTTAAACCTTATTTACTTTACATACAGCAATTGTTTAGTTATATATTATAGACTTATAGAAAGAGACTTCTAAAAACGTTAAAATGTATCACTGGCACGCGAAACCTTAGAGTGAATAAATGAAGACTCCGCACACCACTTCTGAAAGATTGCCGACCCCTGTGATATAACATGAATTTGGATATAACGCGGTAAAGCAGTGCTCCGGGGGCGGTGAGGGGGGGGTGGGCTGCACACTCCAGTGGATCAAAGTAAGTTCAGTATAACACAGTTTCACCTATAATGTGGTAATTTTTTTTTGGCTCCCAAGGACAACATTATATCAAGGTAGAGGTGTATAATATCAGTATATGTCGTACTGAATTGCTGGTCTACGCTGGCAGGAGATTTATTAATTGACTTGAAAGTTATGAGACCTACTTATACAGTTCTCTCTGGTGGTAATTAGGTGAGGAGGCCTATTTTTTTTTCTAGCTATGTTTAGCTCAAGGAAAAAAAAAATTCTGAAGCAACAAACAGATTTTTCTTAAAGTTTAGGTCGCAAGCGTCACTGTTGTTGTTGGTAAACATACCGAACAGGGAGAGAGGAATTAGTTTTTAGAAAATAACCAGGAAAACAAATACAGAGGTGATGTTACTCTTACAAATTCCACCCACAAAAATAAGCCTCACCTATGCAAGTCACCAAAATGACAGGAGGCTCACAGTAAATTGCGTAGATATTCAAAGCATGATACTGAGCGATGCCTGGGCCCCTCTTCAGCAGGGCCTGATTATATCCATGTCCTCCACTGGGCTCCCTGGGGTTGGTTCCGTCTTGATTAGGAGATACTACTACTTGTCCCCTGACTCCCAACCACCACCCACTTGTGGCACCAAAATGAGATATCAATCATAGTAAACTGAGAGCTTCTCCCACTGACATGGCTACCATTGCTTGTTGGGAGGTGGTTTAATTATGTTGATGGGAGAGCTCTCTCCCATCGGCATAGAGCAGCTACACGAGCAATCTTAAGCCTGGTCTACACTAGGCGTTTAAATCGGTTTTAGGAGCATAAAACCGATTTAATGCTGCACCCGTCCACACTAGGAGGCACCTTATATCGATTTTAATGGCTCTTTAAATCGGTTTCTGTACTCCTCCCCGACGAGAGGAGTAGCGCTAATATCGGGATTAACATATCGGAATAGGGTTAGTGTGGCCGCAAATCGACGGTATTGGCCTCCGGGCAGTATCCCACAGTGCACCACTGACCGCTCTGGACAGCATTCTGAACTCGGATGCACTGGCCAGGTAGACAGGAAAAGCCCCGCGAACTTTTGAAATTCATTTCCTGCTTCCCCAGTGTGGAGAGCTCATCAGCACAGGTGACCACGCACAGCTCATCTGCACAGGTAACAATGCAGTCTCCTGAGAATCGAAAAAGAGCCCCAGCATGGACTGCATGGGAGGTACTGGATCTGATCGCTATATGGGGAGAGGATTCAGTGCTAACAGAACTGCGTTCCAAAAGACGAAATGAAAAAGTATTTGAAAGAATTTCTAAGGCTATGACGGATAAAGGCCACAGCAGGGACTCAGTGCAGTGCAGAGTGAAAGTTAAGGAGCTCAGACAAGCCTACCAGAAAACCAAAGAAGCAAACGGAAGGTCCGGGGCAGGTCGAAAAACATGCCGCTTCTATGCTGAGCTGCATGCAATTTTAGGGGGCTGTGCCACAAGTACCCCACCCCTGACCGTGGATTCCGAGGTGGGGGTTGTAATCTCAGCCATGGCTGAGGATTATGCAGACGGGGACGAGGAGGAAGACCTAGCAGAGAGCACACAGCACTCCGTGAGCCCCAGCAGCCAGGAGCTTTTTATCACCCTGACGGAATTACCCTCCTCCCAGCCCTCCCAAGCAAGTATCCCAGACAATGACGCCATGGAAGGGAGCTCTGGTGAGTGTACCTTTGTAAATAGCAAACATTGTTTTTTAAGCAAGCATTTTTTAATGATTGATTTGCCCTGAGGACTTGGGATGCATTCGCAGACAGTATAGTTACTTAGAAAAGTTTGTTAACATGTCCGGGGATTGAGAGGAAATCCTCCAGGGACATCTCGATGAAGCGCTCCTGTAGGTACTCCAGAAGCCTTTGCAGAAGGTTTCTGGGCAAGGCAGCCTTGTTCCGCCCACCATGGTAGGACACTTTACCACGCCATGCATGTAGCAAGTAGTCCGGTATCATTGCGTGGCAAAGCATAGCAGCGTATGGTCCCGGTGATTGCTGGCATTCAAGAAGCATCCGCTCTTTATCTCGCTGTGTTATCCTCAGCAAAGTGATATCGTTCAGGATAACCTGGTTAAAAATCAGGAATTTAAGTAAGGTGGATGGCCATTTTCCTACTGGGTTCGTGGACTGCAGCAGCTTAAAAAAAAATCCTTTCCTCCACGTAGCCAAGCGGGGGGAGGGGAGGAATGAAATGCCGATGATCTTTTTTGTGTTTGGCCAGCGGGGCTTCCCCAAGCTACCAGCCACGCAGTGGGTGGGGGGGTGGGAAGGGTGTTGATTAGCAGGGAGATAGCGTGGTATTAGCCATGCATTGGGGGGAGGGGTAAATCACTGCAGAAGCCGAAAGACAGTGGCTTACCATGGCCGCATGCAAGCTGAATTCTGATGCCTGGACCTGTGTCTGTGAGATCTGTAACTACAGAGCTGCAGGCACTCAGTATTAAGATGAAAAATGCGACCTTGTAGGGAAATCACATGGGCTATGTAAGGTGAATAGTGCTGTTCACTGTGAAAGAGTATAACCATTGTTCTGTAAAATGTATCTTTTTAAATATTTCTCTCCCTCTCATGCAGCTGCAAATATTTCAAGCGACCCTCCTCCATCCCAAAGGCTAGCACAGATAAGGCGCAGGAAAAAGAAGACGCGAGATGAGATGTTCTCGGATATTATGGAAGTTACACGCAATGAAAGAGCTCATCTGAATGAGTGGAAGGACGTGGTATCAAATTACAGGAAAGAGGCCAGTGAACATGAGGACAGGAGGGACAACCGAGATGAGAGGTGGCGGCAGGAAGATCAGCGATGGCGGGATGCAACTCTGGGGCTGCTGCGTGATCAAACTGACATGCTCCGGCGTCTGGTGGAGCTTCAGGAACGGCAGCAGGATCACAGAGTACCGCTGCAGCCCCTGTGTAACCACCCTCAACCCTCACCATGTTCCATATCCTCCTCACCCAGACGTGTAAGAACGCGTGGGGGGAGGCTCCGTGCACCCGCCCACTCCACCCCCGTGGACAGCCCAACCAGAAGGCTGTCGTTAATGTGAAATTTTTTTAATGGCCTTCTCCATCCTTCCTATCCTCCTCCCAAACCACACCCTTACTTCTCTCCCTCTTTTTATAATGAATTAATAAAGAATTCATGATTTTTAAATGAGAGTGACTTTATTTGCATAAGTAATCTGTACTCGAAGGGGGAGGGTGAGTTGCTTAAAGGGAATGAGTCAATCAAGGGGGGTTGGGTGTTCATCAACAAACACAGCAGTCACACTGTACCCTGGCCATTGATGAAGCTCGTTTTCAAAGCTTCTCTGATGCGCACCGCTTCCTGGTGTGCTCTTCTAATCTCCCTGGTGTCTGGCTGCGCGTAATCAGCGGCCAGGTGATTTGCCTCAGCCTCCCACCCCGCCATAAAGGTCTCCCCCTTACTCTCACAGAGATTGTGGAGAATACAGCAAGCAGCAATAACATGGGGGACATTGGTTTGGCTGAGGTCTGAGCGGGTCAGTAATGTCCGCCAGCGCGCCTTTAAACGGCCAAATGCACATTCCACCACCATTCTGCACTTGCTCAGCCTGCAATTGAACAGATCCTGACCACTGTCCAGGCTGCCTGTGTATGGCTTCATGAGCCATGGCATCAAGGGGTAGGCTGGGTCCCCCAGGATAACGACAGGCATTTCAACATCCCCAACTGTTATTTTCTGGTCTGGGAAGTAATTCCCTTGCTGCAGCCGTTTAAACAGAGTAGTGCTTCTGAATACGCGAGCGTCATGAACCCTCCCTGGCCATCCCACGTGGATGTTTGTGAAACGTCCCTTGTGATCCACCAGTGCTTGCAGCACCATTGAAAAGTACCCCTTCCGGTTTACGTACTGGGTGCCCTGGCGCTGCGGTGCCAAGATAGGGATATGGGTTCCATCTATCGCCCCACCACAGTTAGGGAATCCCATTGCAGCAAAGCCATCCACTATGGCCTGCACGTTTCCCAGAGTCACAACCTTTCGTAGCAGCAGCTTAGTGATTGCTTTGGCTACTTGCATCACAGCAGCCCCCACAGTAGATTTTCCAACTCCAAATTGATTCCCGACTGACCGGTAGCTGTCTGGCGTTGCAAGCTTCCACAGGGCTATCGCCACTCGCTTCTCTACTGTGAGGGCTGCTCTCATCGTGGTATTATGGCGTTTCAGGGCAGGGGCAAGCAAGTCACAAAGTTCCATGAAAGTGCCCTTACGCATGCGAAAGTTTCGCAGCCACTGGGAATTGTCCCACACCTGCAACACAATGCGATCCCACCAGTCAGTGCTTGTTTCCCGGGCCCAAAATCGGCGTTCAATGGATAGAATCTGCCCCATTACCATCAGGATCTCCAAAGCGCGGGGGCCCGCGGTTTGAGAGAATTCTGTGTCCACGTCCTCATCACTGTCATCGCCGCGCTGCCGTATCCGCCTCCTCCTCGACTCGGTTTGAAGGTCCTGGTTCAGCATATACTGCACGAGAGTGCGCGAGGTGTTTAAAACATCCACGATTGCGGTATTGAGCTGAGCAGGGTCCATGCTTGCTGTGTTATGGCGTCTGCACAGTTCACCAAGCAAAAAAGGCGCGAAACGGTTGTCTGCTGCTTTCAGGGAGGGAGGGGTGAGGCTGTACCCAGAACCACCCGCGACAATGATTTTTGCCCCATCAGGCACTGGGATCTCAACCCGGAAATGCTAAGGGGCGGGGGAGGCTGCGGGAACTATGGGATAGCTACGGAATAGCTACCCACAGTGCAATGCTCCAGAAATCGACGCTAGCCTCGGACCGTGGACGCACACCACCGATTTAATGTGTTTAGTGTGGCCGCGCGCACTCGATTTTATACAATCTGTTTTACAAAACCGGTTTATGCAAATTCGGAATAGTCCCGTAGTGTAGACGTACCCTTACAGGGCCCAGATGCATTAGTACAGCTGTAAGCTCTCTCGTGTAGACATGGCCTTAAATGTTTATGTTCAAATAATCACCACTAGGTATCTGAGTTAACACCTAGGGCAATTCACACCTCAGAGCTATTGTTACAGGCTCAGTGGACTGGCATAGACATCCCTGCTTCAGTTACACTGTTACAGTTGTTTCTGAGTCCTAATAGGAGAGGCAATAAATACTGTAGGTGTACAGAGTGTCTTTCATCCCGAGAATCCTAGAGTGCTCTGTAAACCATATGCCAACAGCAACATAGTCAGCTATCTCGGAGATGAATGGTGGCAACCAACCAGCATATTTCTAAAGAGCAAGGAGAGGTGAAATCTTGGCCTAGAATCAAGTAAATTTGGCTACTAGGAAATTCTGTAAAGATTTTTAAACGTCCAAGCACAGCAGACCACACTTAATTTTAGTGACTCAGCCAAAGGTGCCCCACCCTAACCTTCCCATTAAGTCATACACAGTCCAGAATTCATCTGCCTTGGAATTAAGAAGTCAGCTCTAGGGGAGGAATGTTGGTCTTGTGGTGAAAGCACTAGAGTGGCACTCAGAAATTCTGGGGTCAGTTCAAAGCTCTGCCACAGAGCTTCCAAGATGATTTTGGGTAAGACACTTCATGTCTGTAGGCCTTTGCTGCCTATCTGTAAAACTGGGACAACAATGCTTCATTTCTCACACCCTCTGTCTTGTCTATTTAGACTGTAAACCAGGGGTTGGCAACCTTTCAGAAGTGCTGTGACGAGTCTTCATTCATTCACTCTAATTTAAGGTTTTGCATGCTGGTAATAGATTTTAACATTTTTAGATGGTCTCTTTCTCTAAGTCTATAATATATAACTAAACTATTGTTGTATGTAAAGTAAATAAGGTTTCTAAAATGTTTAAGAAGCTTCATTTAAAATTAAACTAAAATGCAGAGCCCCCTGGACTGGTGGCCAGGACCCAGGCAGTGTGAGTGCCACTGAAAATCAGCGTGCGTGCCGCCTTTGGCACCTGTGCCATAGGTTGCCTACCCCTGCTCTAGTGGATAGAATAAACAGAGTTGTTCCTCTTGACTCTTCTCCATGTCACTTTGTTGTTTCTGAGTAGCAGCGTATGGAATCTGGCCAAAACAATGAGATTTGTGCTGTTAAACTCCAAGTTGTTGCCCTTCCAAGTGTCTTGCTCTTTCTCTATGAAACAATACAGCTGGGACAATGCTGGCTAACTTACAGTGAGAGAGAGCTCCTCTTTCAGGAAACTAGTTTTCTTACCATGCTTAGTGTGGGAGGGGAATAATTCCCTAGGAAATCCATAAGGCTGTTAGATACAGTAAAAGCTTTTTTTTTTTTTTTTTTTAATCTGGCATGTTGGGGGAATGGGGGAGTTGTGGTAAGATTAAAAAAAAATCCAGTTAACTAAGAGGGTTGGGACGTGGGGGGGGTGTGGACTCTGGGAGGGAGTTTGGGTGCAGGAGGGGGCTCAGGGCAGGGGGTTGGGATACAGGGGGGGGTTTTGTGGTGCTGGATCTGGGTGGCACTCATCTCAGGCAGCTCCCTGGAAGCAGTGACCTGTCCCTGCTGCTCCTAGGCGTAGGTATGGCAGGCGACTGCGCGCTGACCCTGCCCTGCACACTGGCTCCGCAGCTCCCATTGGCCAGGAACTGCAGCCAATGAGAGCTGCGGGGGCAGTGCCTGTGGGTGGAGGCAGTGCCACACCTCCTCCTGGGAGACAGCTGGGACAGGTTGCCGCTTCCAGGGAGCCTCACAGAGCCAGGTAGGGAGCCTGCCAGCCCTGCGCCAACCAGACTATAAACTGAACTTTCTATGAAGATTAGAAATGCTGGTTTATAGAGCTTTCTGGTTGGTACAGGGCCAGATAACACAGCTTTTACTGTACTTACATTTCAACAGATTGACTTAAGTGTAGCCCAGGCTCTTAGTTACCAAAAATTTACCACTGTCTGGTTGCTGCTTATTGATCTATCCTGTGGGCATTGGACGCAGTCTCCTTTCAAGCAGACAAATGACCGCTCACAACTGGCACTTGACAGAGGTGAAGCTTTAATTAGGCCGTGGAAAATGAACTGCTGTCTAACCCTTAGAGGTCTGTCTTCTGTCTCAAAGTCAAAGCACCGTGGCGAGGAGGAGAGAACACCTGCAGCCGCCATGCACGCTGTGGCTAAAAAGAGGACTTGACTCTCACTTGGCTACTAATCCAGCCCTGAATTTCACTTCCCCTGCCCAACTGCTTAAAAGATGAAACAGAAAAAAAACCCAAACCGCTATCTAATTTCGTCTAGAGCATGATGCATTTTTCAATATGCGAGTTGATCGTGTTGTACTAAGATATGTAGTCACAACCCCTGCCAGAATATCCCCATTACAATTGCACTTCTTGCTTAGATTTCCAACTCGATGTCTGTGGCTTTTAGTTTGTATCATGGCTTTAACGTTTTCTGCCTCACCTCTTGTTGTGTTTGCTTCTAGGCACTGTATGAGAGACTGATGATGATCACGTTCATGAACAGCTCCGACAGTGAAGAGGAAGCCTGTAATGAGAGAACATCACTGATATCAGTGGAGAGCCCCCCTGCAGCCTCCTACCAGGATGGCCTGCAAGCACCAGAAGCAGCAGAAACGCAGACGTACAGGGTAGGTCTGCACTGCATCTAGAAAGAGAGAAAATGTGGTATGATGCCATTGCTGCTCTGCTGAATAGATCACTTAGTGCCTTCTAGTGTATCCTAGGGTCAGCCAGGCCTCGTTTCAGGGGTACTGCAGTTTGTGTATTTCTTAAATAACAGCAATAGTCTATTCTTTCCCTGTCTTTTCATGCCCCTCCCAGTTGCTAGAGCTGTGAGTTTTAAGCATGATCTGATACCCGTGACTTTCCTGAGGGATGTTCTCTCTAAGCTTCCTTGTTGTTTAATTAAAGGGCCAAACTAGCTGCCTGAGCTCTTCTCCAGAGCTTCCTCAGTACTGGGCAAACAAAACAGATGTTAAATAGGATCTTATGCAAGTAATAGTGAAGCAACCATGTAATGCAAGGACAGGATTGCGGAGAGAACAGATTCAAATGGCTGGGCATCAGACCCTTCAGCTGGAATTTCCTTCAATTCCAATTGTGTACACTGCCCCTCGCCCCCATTTTAAATGTCTGCAGATGTTTATGCTTTAGACTTTTTTTTTTTAAAAAATCATTTTCCAGTTCATAGCATGTCTGACACAGGTGATGTTTGCATCGCTAGTCATGGGGCTTACATGTTCACTTCCACGTAGTTAGAACTTTCTGCTATACTATAGGGTGTGGCAGTGTGTCACCAGGAAATCTAATGAGTGAATGCTTTGCATGGAAAATAAAGAGGGTCTTATGCATACTCTAACCTCTCTTTACAGAAGAGGCGTACTGGTGGCAGTTGTAGCCCTAGTGATGCTGACGGTGGTAATTCTGACTCGGGAATTCCAGTAAGAGACATTGCTGTGGACAATAAGGAGGAGGAACTGACCCTGAAATATGGAGCAAAGCATGTGATCATGCTTTTTGTGCCTGTCACGCTGTGTATGATTGTTGTCGTTGCCACCATAAAGTCAGTGCGCTTCTACACAGAGAAAAATGGGCAGTTGTAAGTAGGTTCCTAAAAGCTGTGTGTGTGTGTGTGTGTGTGTGGCTATGATCTCTTGCATTACTAACACATTCTGTATCCATATACACAGAGATGTGTGTACCCAGAGGCCTTCCACAGTGGGATGAGAACCTTTACCCACTCAGTTAAAAACTAACTCTGTAAACAGGCAAAGACTTTATTCTTTTGAACTGGGCAAAATATACTAAGTTCATCTGACAGGAATGGATCCTAATGTACCAGTTACAAATCAATGTAGGAAAAGGGCACTGATGTTAGGCTAGTCACCTGGATAGGACTTAAACTGCTTTTACTCTGGCTACCTCAGAAGTTGTGGTGAGGTTGCTTCCCACCACATTGTAGGAACTCCGGATGGATTCCCTTTTTTAGGCACCAGCTGGCAGCAAATGGGATATAGCACACTTGGATAGATGGAAAAGTGTCTCTCACTGCTGAGTGATCTCTGTGGCTTTTAAACACTCATGTTAATAGGCACAGAGAGAGTTCCATCCAGCCCTCTTGACCAGGACCGTGACTGAGGACATTTTTTGGGGCTGCAACATGGGACCGGAGGCACAGGCGCCAACTTTCCTTGGCGCTGGTGGGTGCTCACGCCCCCCCACCTCAACCCTGCCCCTATTGGACCCCTCCCCAAATCCCCGCCTCTTCCCCGAGCGTGCTGCGTTCCTCCTCCTCCTCCCCCCCCATCCCTCCCAGCATTTGTCGCATGAAGCAGCTGTTTCGTGGCGCAAGTGCTAGGAGAGAGGGAGGAGAAGCAGGACGTGGCGGCGCGCTCAGGAGAGGAGGCGGAGCGGAAGCAGAGGTGAGCTGGGACTGGGGGGGCGCACCCACCAATTTTTGGAGCACCCATGGAGTCGGCACCTATGACTGGAGGATGTTTCATAAAGGGACTAAAAGGGGACTGGCACTTCCCTGGAATATAGCTGAAGGAAACTGTTAGGATGTATGAAAAATAAAAGAGACACTCTAGAAATCAATGGTGCCGTCTTAACCTTATCACACACAAAGTACAGCAGAAACAGAAGGGTCCAGAGACAAGGAACAAAAATGACTAGTGGCCTGGAGAGACCTCCGTATGCAGAAAGAATGAAAAGTCTTTATTGAAAAGATGCTGAAGTTAATGGTCTCTTCCCTTAGAGAGCCCTATGGATCACTGCTGTGGGTGCTCTCTAAGCACGCTCTGGGGATTAGGGCTGGGATTCCAGTGATCATGGTAGTCACACACAGACATTGGAGGACACAGTTTATCTTGGTGGCGGTGTAATAGCATAGTATGTACCTGTCTGTGATGTTATGTCTCTTTGCTCTGCAGGATCTACACCCCTTTCAGTGAAGATACACCTTCCGTGGGCCAGCGTCTCCTGAACTCCGTGCTGAATACCATCATAATGATCAGTGTTATCATTGTGATGACAGTGTTCCTAGTTGTGCTGTATAAATATCGTTGTTACAAGGTAAGGTATTTATGCTGGACAAAATAT
The DNA here is from genome assembly GCF_020497125.1 of Mauremys mutica. Classification (NCBI taxonomy): domain Eukaryota; kingdom Metazoa; phylum Chordata; order Testudines; family Geoemydidae; genus Mauremys; species Mauremys mutica. The sequence goes on along the minus strand of NC_059074.1, from coordinate 156,709,583 downwards.
AAGTCATATAGTAATCAGTAAAAGCATCCCAAACTAGTTTTGCGAGGGCTTGTGTGAGAGACATATAGGCATTGCATTAGTAGTTCTCCTAGATTATACGCATAATAGGAATCTCCTTTTAGAGTAGCCGTTACCAGCAGTTATGGACTTTATTATCATCTATCTTCACAGCCAGTGGGCATTCACAGATAACTAAACTGATGCTGGACTGTTGGAAGCTCATAGCTGTAATTTTTTTTGTAGAGTAAATCCAAAACCACGCATGCCCCATCTCCTCCACTCTTGTGTAACACCCTGTGTGACTATGCAATAGCTGTTTGAGTTTTAGTCAAAGTTCTGCACTGAACAGAGACTGCATTTTTTCTGTTTCCATTTCTTGCAGTTGGTTTTGAAGTATGGTCAGTCTCTGGAATTTTGTAAGTACTTGAGAAAGTACATTTCACATTTAACAGAGCAGTATGAGTGCTCTGTCTAGGCTCCAGGTTAATCTGAGTTTATTTAATAAAATTTGTGGATTTTTCTATCCCCATTAGTTATCCTCTCCTATAAGTTAAAGGTCTGTGACTTTGTACTATAGCAGGGGTTGGCAACCTTTCAGAAGTGTTGGGCCGAGTCTTCATTTATTCACTCTGATTTAAGGTTTCGCATGCCAGTCATACATTTTAACACTTTTAGGTCTCTTTCTGTAAGTCTATAATATATAACTAAACTATTGTTGTGTGTAAAGTAAATAAGGTTTTTAAAATGTTTAAGAAGCTTCATTTAAAACTAAATTAAAATACAGAGCCCCCCTGGACCAGTGTGCAGGACCCAGGCAGTGTGAGTGCCACTGAAAATCAGCTCATGTGCCGCCTTCGGCACCCATGCCATAGGTTGCCTACCCCTGTACTATAGTCTCCATTTTGGCTTGAATCCTGTAGCTTTGAGTGAAGAGGTTTCAGAGTTTAAACTCTGTCCTGATTGATATTAACAAATGAAGATGTCTTGATATAGCTGCACTGTCCCATAAGTTTCCTCTTTTTCAAGAGTGTGACACCCACTTTTTGAGGAAGTGGATAGTTCCTGGCTGTGAGAATTGGTTTGGAGTCATCTATGGTGGGTGGGGTGGGGGGAGGAAGAGAAGAGTAATTAGAGGAAAAAGCAAATTCAGTTGTCATGCTGTGTAAAGTGGCAGCAGGCTGCCCAGGAAGAGATGTGCGATTTTTTTGTGTGTACACACACACACACACACACACACACAATCAACCACAGAACCCTGTGGGGACATCAACAGGCTATGGGGGAGGAGGGGAACGTGCTAAGAGGTCAAGTGTGGAGGCAGAAGGACAATCTGAGCACAGTTATGAAAGCCCAAGGAGGAAGTAATCAGCTGTGAAAGCAGAAGATAAGTTTCAGGATAACTGCAGATAATAGGAGCCCTCCTCTGGCTTTGAGGAACCAGTCATCCATGATTTGAACCATGGAAACTACCTACCTACTGTATTTTTTCACTCCATTCATCTGATGAAGTGGGTTATAGCCCATGAAAGCTTATGCCCAAATAAGTTTGTTAGTTTCTAAGGTGCCACAAGGACTCCTCATTGTTTTTGTTGAACCAGGGAAGTTTCAGTGTTGTGGAGAAGTTGGAGGTCAGACTGCAGTGGATCCAAAAAGGAATTGGTGGAGAGGAAGCCAAAGCAACAGGGTGCAGGTAGTGTGCTCAAAGAACTTGGAAAGAAAGATAAGAATAGAGAGAGGCTGAGGTAACTGGATAGTCCAGTGGGATCCCTTTCCCTTCCCTGTGAAGTGCCTGGTGTATTGAAGGAAAGAGGAAGACTGTCAAAGGCTGGCAACCTGTGGAGGTCCCTGACAATACTGGTGCATACAACACTACACCATGAAGAAAAAGCTATCCAGTCATGTCAACTACTTTCTTGTCTTTCCATTGAACAGTTTATCCATGGTTGGCTGATTCTTTCATCACTGATGCTGCTGTTCCTTTTCACTTACATCTATCTAGGGTAAGTGCCAACATTCTGCTTGTACTGTAGTAATTGAGTAATTCATTAAACCCTTGTTTGCAGTAGACAGTGAAACTTGACTAATTTGTACCAAGAAAAATAAGTCTCTCCATCTCTCAGCAAAGACTGAAGAGTAGTTGTAGTGAGGCTGCCTGTTGCTCACACTTCCTTGTCTTTACAAAACATGCTATGGTCCATCAGCTCGTATGTTGACAAAATATTGTCAAACAAACTAAGCCTCAGTGGACAGTAAAAACTATGGTTGCCTATTCTTTGCTTTTTAAAAATGGTTTACTTGCTAATTTGCAACAGAAGTCTCCGCGTTTGGAGAGGGTGCTATCACTGAAGTTTGCCACTTGAATAGTGAGCTCTCAGAATGGGCTGTTGGTGCAGTAGTGGCACCTGAGAGCTGGGCCTGAGAGTTTTTTCTGATGGTGGGGCAAGCATGGGGGATACTCTGACTTGACAGTGTGCGTTATTTTACTCTCGCCACATCTCTGCAAATTTTTCTTTCCCCTTAACTTCAGTGCTGGGTCACACCTCACATCTAGCTTGCTAATGATATATTTTATTTGTCTTGAAAATTGTACCTTGGGCAGGACACTTCTTGTTTGCCATCTCTACTAAATGCTATCCACACTGCTGCACTCTTATTTTCAGCTCTATCTGGAAATTTTGCTAACCTGAGTGAGCAATCCAGTCATTGGTGTCTCTCACTATCTACTCCAAAGTGTAAGGCAATTCAATACTTGTGTGCTATGTAGTGTCCACCCTACTGCCATAAAACTATAGTGAACTGGAAGCAGCCATTGACTGCAAGGCAAGTGGACAATTAGGGATGGGAAGCAATGATGGCACCTTCTGCTTCGGGTGAGAGCAACGAGTTTGTGGAATTGCTGCTGCGTCCATCCAGGCCTTGTGATTTCTGCACCCATCAGCCCACATTCGACAGCATGGCCTTCAGTTTCAGAGTGGCCAGCTATGGCCCTGCTGAGGAGTCTGATGTTGGGAATGGAGAGGCTCATGTTACAGATCTCTTGCAGTCCTTCTCTTGGGCAAGTGGAATTTTTTTAATTCAGGACCTGACTGACTTAGTCAGGCCTGAGATCTACCTGTTCGACTAGTGCCATGAAGGTGTCTTGCCTGTCAGCTGCATGTTGCTTAGCTAAATCACCTTTGGTTTCATTCTGCAGCGAAGTGCTGAAGACCTACAATGTGGCTATGGATTACCTCACCTTGTTCTTTGTCATCTGGAATTTTGGAGCAGTTGGGATGATTTGTATCCACTGGAAGGGTCCCTTGCACCTCCAGCAGGCTTATCTCATTATGATCAGTGCGCTGATGGCATTGGTTTTCATTAAATATCTACCCGAATGGTCAGCATGGGTCATTCTAGGAGCCATTTCCATTTATGGTAAGGGTTGGATGTGACTGTTATGTCTGTCTTTAACGTGCAGAACCTATGCAGGAGGAATGACTGAATTTATGGAACCCCTTGGTGTGGGCAGTGGGCTTTACCAGGAGTAACCTGGCAGTAATGCAAAACTCATTGGTTCGTTACTGGGAAATCCCAGATTTTTAGCATTAAGTAAAAAGTCTGTCTGTACCTGTGGAACTGGGGGAAACTTACCCCAGGTGACATTCTAAATGATTTGGCGCATTGAAAGGGATAAGCTGGCTCACAGGAATGAAATGTACAAATGACAAACTATATAAAAGACAAAAATAATAAGGGTCTTGAAACATGAATAAAAAATTCTGTGTGTAGTCTGATCCTGTACACCTCAAGTACATTATAGTCTCATTTTAAGGAAATGAAGGCCTATTTAAGGGCACTTATGTTAGCCAGCACATTTAAAAATCTTATAACACTGAACTGGGAGACTGTATTTCGGCAAAGGGGCTCTTCAAGCAGAGACTGATTAATTATGAGATGGTGTTATGGTAATCTTACCAACTTTACCTCATGACTGTTGTGCATAAAATAGCTCTAGATGCCATTTTGAAGGGAGATGGGAAAAGAATTGCCCATTAGATTTTAAATGCTCAGAAGATGTGGCTTGAGATCAGAGAATCTGGCCCTTTTCTCTTCACAGATCTGATTGCTGTGCTGTGTCCCAGAGGGCCATTGAGAATGCTGGTAGAAACTGCACAGGAGAGAAATGAACCTATATTTCCTGCATTAATATATTCTTGTGAGTAATCACTTCTGGATTTGAATGCTAATGTTTTAACTGGATTTATATCAATTCAAGCTTATAGCCACACTGTACCAATGAGCAGCATTTTCCTTAACTACTTGCTCTCAAAACTGCCAGAGTGTTTGTCGTCTAAACTAGCATTTATAAAGGTGTTGGCTAATTCAAGTTAACTGGTGGTTAACTAACTAAAACAGGGGTAGGCAACCTATGGCACACGCGTCACACAAGCTGATTTTCAGTGGCACTCACACTACCTGGGTCCTGGCCACTGGTTTGGGGGGCTCTGCATTTTAATTTAACTTTAAATGAAGCTTCTTAAACATTTTGAAAACCTTTATTTACTTTACTTTACATACAACAATAGTTTAGTTCTATATTATAGACTTATAGAAAGAGACCTTCTAAAATGGTTAAAATGTATTACCGGCACGCGAAGCCTTAAATTAGAGTGAATAAATGAAGACTCGGCACACCACTTCTGAAAGGTTGCTGAGCCCTGAACTAAAACTAGAATATGACCACAAACCCTAGTCTAGACATACCCTTAGAAATTGAGTTGTTTAAATACTGATTTACCAGTGTGTGTTGTGTGGGTTTATAGGCAACATCTTTCAAGATATGAATCAGCCTACTGTGGTATTAAACACAAGCTATGTTAGAAGAACATTAAGGCTGCAAAGTCAAGTACTCCTATTTAGGAAATGTCAAAATAAAGGTTACCTGTGTACTTTGCATTATATTGCACTTTTATGTTCAAAGCACACATCCCATTGACTTCAGTTGAAGTTGTGAGGGCTCAACACTTCTGCAAATCAGACTGTAGGGTCTCAAGTTGGGCATGCAGAAAATGAGGAATACACAACTTAGCTTTTCACAGGTGGTCACTTGGTTTTAAGTGACTTGCCCAGCATGCCGCAGGCACTCTGTGGCAAAGGCAGGGATAGAATCCAGTTCTCCAGGGCAGCATTCAACTACCGGAACCATGAGACTGTCCTTTATCTTCCTGCGATCCACTGCCTCGTTTACCACATGCCTTCTAACTCTGCAACAAATGAAGCAGGGGTCCTTCAGACAACAGGCTCTCTCACTTTCCAACTTTGATTCATCCTTGTTGCACATCAATCTTGTGCATTGAATGAAGCAGGGTTCCAATAGGTAAACAGTGATTATGCAATTAAAGACCATGATGATGATGTATGTGCACAAGAGGGTTATGCGGTAAGGTGCTGGAGCGTGCAATATTCAGAGACTTTAGCTGCTAACTTGTAAGAAGTCTTCACTGAGCATGTGTAAGCCAAGATTTTTTCAGAAGCTTAAAACTTGGCCAAAATTGGGCAGGTGTTCACATGAACAGCAAAAGGCACATCCTTAACACACAGGCCACCCTGTGCTAAATTTCAAGTTCATGCTCCAAAGCATGGTGGTACTAGAACGTCTCACAGAAAAGGTCACCAGATATTTTTTTTTCCATATAAGTGAATAATATTTTTTTTCTTAGCCTCATCTTGCAAACAGCTACAATCTTTTAGTTGATACCTCCCAAAAAAATTCAACCATAGGCATGTGCCCAGTGTGGAAAATTCAGCTCAAGCCGTAACATTTATAAGCAACTGAAAGCAGGGACTTATGGGAGAGAGCAGACAACCTTTATAATAGGTGGTGCTACCAGTCCCACTTATAAGATTTCTGTCTTAGAAGGTTGTATGCATGAGAACCAATGTCTCCTTCACAGAATCAGAAGTCCTAGGGAGAAACTTAAATCATCTGATTTGTACTAATATTTTAGCAGGTGACCACTGGACACAAAGGAAACCCATTTATGCCTGTGTTGATCCCTGCATACAACTTTGAAATGGCATCTTTAAGGGTATAGTCTTATTTTATTAGCCAGTACAGGGCAGTAGCTGTTAGAGTAGTCTCCCAGCTACTTTCTTCTTTGTCATGTCCAATGCCTTAGAGAAATTTGGCCTACATGCCCCAGATGTTGCACTGATATGACCACACCCACACCAAAGAAACCTGTGTGCAACAATCCTGACAGCAGAATTACTCTGTAGCATTCCTGCAGTCAGCCTCTGTGATTTTTCTATCCTGTACGGGTACATCTCTGCCGTTATCACACTAGTATTTGAGCACCTTTCAGTAGTGCATTAAGCAACATCTCAAACATCTGTCACGTGGCTGGTTCTTTCTCATCCTCCCTCCAGGGGGAGAATCGCAGGTGCAGTGTAACTTTTTGTTATTGGTTGTTACCCATTTTCATAGGGAAGCAGAGGGTAACTTTTTATTGGTTCAGCATTTTCCCCTGCTCCCCCCATTTTTTAAATATATTCTTCAGAAAAGGCACAATTACTTCAAAGGGCTTAGGACCTGTGCTGTTTAATGGTCTCACACCTCAACTAAGACATTAAACCCATATAGGAAGGTGTTGGGATTTTCTTTATCTCTTATTAGCCTACCCAGATTTCCTGGGCTGACGAACCTCTTACCAGGTTCCACCCTAAAAGGGAAGTGAAATGCTTATGAGAATAAATCCCTAAGATAGGGGGCTTATTATGAGAGCAGCGATGCTATGGCTGGTACCACAGTAACATTGCTGCAGAAGTTATCTGAATGGCACTGAATACACGATGAACCTCTCTGGATACAGGATGCTCAGTCTGGCAGGTGGAAATTGACATCGGCTAATATAGTTGCTCTTTTAATGAAGCCTTTTCCTGGTTCATCCTGCTGCCATGGAGTGATTGGAAAGGACTCCTCTGGGATGTTGTGCTTTGTTTAGCAAGGCTTCTGTTATGCTGGGGGAGGGAGAGAGGCAGGGGAAAGGTCTGGATAAAGTCTGACTCTCAGCACAGCTAATAAATCAAGAACTTCTTCCATCGGAGAAGGAGAAAAACACAGAAAACAATAACTCAACAAAAAGTTTATTTGGCCTGACATCCATGTTTCCATTGTAAGACCGCAGTCCGTGGAGTCTTCCTTGCTGCAGCTGAGCCTCAAATGGAATCACAGTCTTTATATCTGCCTTGGCAGTCTCATAAACCATAAGGAAACCAGAGCCCTAGTGTACATCTCAAGTAAACTTCTGCCTCTTTTCTGATCTCAAAAGGGTCCCTGCCTTCCTTATTTTAGGGAGCCATCTCAAAAGTAAACCCCAAACCATCCTCTGGCTGCCCTTGGATATTCCCACTTACCTCCCAGGAGGCTTCCAACATCCCCCTTACAGAAAAACAAGAGGGAAGGGGTGGCCAGTCAGAAATAAAAAAACAGAAAATCCCTCACTATCCTAGGTAAGTGGGTTGCAGCATTCTCTCATTACCAAAGAATGTTACAGAAAACCTACCACTATCCCTGCCCTTAGTGGCACTATTTCTTGGGCCACCTCTTTCCTTTAGAAGATCAAGTGGCCACAAGTGAAGGAGATGAGTATCTGGGGCCTTAGCTTTCTGAGAGCCATAGAAAACAAAATGGTTTCCTTGCGTGCAATAACTTGTGGTCTGAGTACTGACACATGTAATATGCTGTCTCCATCCCCTCCTAGCTTGCCAAGTAAATTAAGTAGGGAATGGGAATATGCCAACCAAGATGTGGGTTTTGAGTGTTTTTCCCCAGAGTGATTGTTTGTTTGGTTTCTTTGCCTGCTGTGTAAAATTCAGGATGAAAGTAGAACCACTCAAATATTGTCTGACTCCTCTGAACAGTCAGTGACCTACAATTCTCTAGACATGTTATTTCCTTTACCTACAGCTGCTATGGTGTGGACAGTAGGAATGGCAAAGCAAGATGCAGCATCAAGGAGCCTTACTCAGCAGACATGGGATTCAGGTCAGTTTTGCTCTTAACGGAGAACTATGTACTGTAGTTAGTGTCTTTGGTTTTCAAATTGAAAATCTGTGGTGCAGTAAGTTTTTAAATTAAACTTGTGTGTGTTTTGCAGTTCGCTTCTATTGCATGCTTGGCAGGACTAGTAAAACCTCACTGATTTGTTCTCTCTCTCAACTCCTCACCTGGCTTGTCAATAAAGATTAGCGGAGTGCTGTAGGGAGGTCTGGTGTTAAGGCTTCATTATTTTTCATAAAAGCATTTTCTAATATGTCTTAAGTGCAGTTAGTAAAACCCCAATTATCTAAATGCTTGGGGCACTTCTGGATTTTTCACATAATTGGGGTTGGATAATTAGTTTGCTTTAGATTGTAAATTTAAAGCAAAACTGCACATCTTAAAAATGAATGAGCTAAACCTGACATGTGGTGATGTATCTTGGGGCATGAGGGGGTTTTACTATAAATGTTTTTCCCATTTAATCACTAAAAATAGCTGCTTCTGCTGCACTTCAGAAGCCAGTAGTAGCTCTCTTAAACAGAGTGTTTTCTTTTTTTAAGAAAGGTGACAAAACAAATGGACCTTAAGGCTTCATAACTAAGAACACTTTTATATTCAGAATAAACCAAGCTATACTAGATAAACAATGTACTGTAGGCGCCGACTCTGTGGGTGCTCCGGGGCTGGAGCACCCATGGGGAAAAAATGGTGGGTGCTGAGCATCCACCGGCAGCTCCCCGCCCAGCTTGCCTCCACCTCCTCCCTGAGTGCACCCCATGCCCGCTTTTTCCCCCTAGCTCCCAGTGCTTGCGCTGCGACACAGCTGTTTGGCACGGCTGGGAGGGAGGGGGGAGGAGGGGGAATGTGGTGCACTTGGGGAAGAGGTGGGGCCGAGGCAGGGATTTGGGGAAGGGGTCCAATAGGGGAAGGGAGGGGGTGGAGTTGGGGTGGGGACTTTGGGGAAGGGGTTGGAATGGGGGTGGGGCCGAGGCGGGGGGGTGCACGAGCACCCTCTGGCACCGGGGAAAGTTTGGTGCCTATGCAATGTACTAACTAAGTGTAGAGCAGCAATCATGCTTTTGTGTGGACTAGAAGTGAACTATCTGGTGACAGGTAATACCAACATTGTAGTCTGCTTGCTTGCATTTGCAACATGTTTAACAGTAATCGGGGGGTGGGATCTCTAAACATTCCCATTATATCGCGTACAGAGGAACGTGTTCAAACCATTTTACTTCAGCAAGGCAGGTTATTGTGTGGTTTAAAAAAAAATGCTATATGGGAAGTGTAACAGACCTTGACTAGCCTGTGAAGATTACAGATTCCATCAACTTCACTGCTGGATCAGTCTGGGTGATGTGCTGGAAAGATTTTTGTTGACTTCAGTGTGATGGTGCCCAATCCAGCATGCACTGAAGACAAGAGAGGCATGTGTCTGGGCAAGCTTAGTGTAGCCCTCGAATTCCTAACAAATTGCCAAAGGGGCCCCTGGGTATGATGGCATCTTTACCAGGGCCACCGGGGAGGTGGGGGGCAAATGGGGCAATTTGCCCCAGGCCCCACAGAGGCCCCCATGAGAGTTTTCTGGGGCCCCTGGAGCACGGTCCTTCATTCGCTCCGGGGGCCCTGGAAAGCTCTTGCAGGGCCCAAGCCCCTGGAGCTTCTTCCGCTCCGGCTCTTCGGTGGCAATTCAGTGGCGGGGGGTCCTTCCGCTCCGGGACCCGCTGCTGAAGTGCCCTGAAGACCCACGGCAGGGGGTCCTTCCACCCCAGGATCCGCCACCAAAGTGCCGGGTCTTCAGTGGCAATTCGGCGGCGGGGGTCCCCACCGCCGAAGACCCCAGGCCCCTGAATCCTGTGGGTGGCCCTGGTCTTTACTATTTCTGATAATACTGTAGGGGCATGCACTCTTGACACAGCCATTTAGAATCTGTATTTAATCCAGTCCTAACGAACACTTACAGTTTGTACATTGAGACTTTACCAGCTCATCCTTGGTTTGGTATGGAGAAGCCACTTCATAAGGGCCGCTTACTTCATGTTTCTCAAAACATGTTAATGTAGATACCTTCGTTTTGTCTCTTCTTTGGTGCGTGGTTTGGTGTCTTTTTTGGGGGAACCCAGCTGAAGACGTGAGAGAGATCCATGACAATTCTGCGTATGTGGAATCCGAAATCTCTGAGGCCAGGAGTCCAGCTCCAACCCATCCAGCTACTTCCTTATTAGAGGATCTAGAAGAGGAGGAAAGTAAGGCAAATGAGTCTCTTGAAAACTTGCTTTTAAATGGCATCCTGCCATACATAGTATAGTCAGATTCTCCCACTCCTACTCACATTGGGAGCACCTTGCTCTCGGAGTAGTTCTATTGAAACTAATGGGACTATCTGAACAGTAAGATATGACTGAATGCGAGTCAGAAGAGTATCCGAATCTGACCCAAGATTTTCATGCTGCAATATCTATTCTAAGTATGCTTAGAACAGGAGGTTCTTATACCTAAGGGCTGGTCTTCACACAGTTGGTTTTGTTTGTTTTTTATTTTGATACCAATTTAACGATATCAGTTTAGAAATTGATGTCACTATATTGCTTTCTAAATAGATATAGTTGTCAAGAGAACCCCCCCCTAGGGTGGATGCAGTTATAATTAAGGCTGTTTTAGTCATGGGTATTTTTAGTAGAAGTCATGGACAGGTCATGGGCTGTGAATTTTTGTTTGCTGCCCATGACCTGTCCATGACTTCTTCTATATACCCCAACCTAAAACTTGGGCCGGGGGCTCTGCGGTGTTCGGGAGTGTGTGCATGTGTGGTGCGGGGGAGGGGCGGGTGTTGTCAGGGCTGGCAGGCTCCCTACCTGGCTCTGACCGGCATGTCCCTGTAGCCCCTGGGGGAGGGGCAGCCAGGGGGGCTCCGTGCACTATTCCTATCACAAGCGCCACCCCCTCAGTTCACATTGGCCAGGAACCACAGCCAATGAGAGCTGCGGGGCCTGAATATACTCGAGAGTAGAAACTTCGACCAGTTTCACTGGAGGAGGGAGAAGGGATGGGTGTAAAGCAAGGAAAACAGAAAGAGAAACAGGAGCATTGATGTGAATTTTTCACTTTTAACAGGAGGTGTCAAGCTAGGCCTTGGAGACTTCATATTTTACAGTGTGCTTGTAGGGAAAGCAGCTGCCACTGCTAGCGGAGACTGGAATACAACATTGGCCTGTTTTGTAGCCATCCTTATAGTGAGTAAAACTGTACAAGTGTTGTGGTGTGTTTAAATATACTTTGTGGCATTGTAACATTAATGGACATATCAGTAACTGGTCACAGTTAAATATTTACTACTGTGTAATATAGGGAGAAACCCACCCGTGAATCGACCCATCATACTGTACGTAAAGGTGATCAGCGTAGGCGAGCATTCTGAGGTCTGGGACAAGAATGTAATCAACTCTGGACTGTGCCTCTGGGCAAAAAAATCCTTAAGGAACAAATAAAGGCTAGTCTAACTAGAAGTGCTAGAGTGGCACAGCTGTGCCTCTATAGCAGAGGTGGGCAAACTATGGCCCATGGGCCCATCGTGCCTGGCCCCTCCCCTGCAATCCCCCCTTCCAAGCAGCCTCAGCATGCCACGCCGCCAGCGCTCTGGTCCACTGCTCCTGCTGGGTAGCACAGGTGGCGGGGCTGGCTCCAGCCAGGTGGTGGGGCTGTGAGCTCCTGCTGCTCTGAGCAGCATGGTAAGGGAGTGGGGCGGTTGGATAAGGGGCAGGGGGTCCTCGGGCAGCCAGGGGACAGGGAGCGGGGTTGAGTAGGGGGTGGGGTCCCGGGAGGGCTGTCGGAGGCAAGAGTGTGGATAGGGGTCGGGCAGACAGGGAGCAGGGGGGGGTTGGATAAGGGGTGGGGTCCCAGGGGGCGGTTAGGGGTGGGGGTGTAGATAGGGGTTGGGGTGGTCAGGGAGCAGGGGGGGTTGGATGGGTTGGGAGTTCTGGCGGGGAGCAGTCAGGGGTCAGGAAGTGGGAGGGGGTGGATAGGGGGGAGGGGCCTGGCTGTTTGAGGAGGCAGTCTTCCCTATCCAGCCCTCCATACAGTTTTGCAACCCCACTGTGGCCCTCAGGCCAAAAAGTTTGCTCACCCCTGCTCTATGGTGTGTCTGGTGAGGATGCTCTAAGACTATGGGAGAGAGCTCTCTCATTGACTTAATTACTCCACCTCTGTGAGAGGTGGTAGCTCTGTCGGCGGACAAGTCCACCCGCCAACATAGTGCTGTTTACACTGGCACTTAGTTTGGTGTAATTTACATCGTGCTCATGGGTGTGGATTATAAATAGTAGTGTAGACAAGTCTTAAGCTCCATGCAGAAGCTGATGTGGATATCATGGGGCAGTGGAATAAGGATCTGGGAAAAGCAGTTAGAATTGAACTGCTGGTATTCTTGCTTCAGTGGCTAGAGATCAGGGACTTTTGCAACAATTAAGAGTGAGTACTGAGATCTCTGGGCTTGATTGGGTCAAAAAATCTGCCTGTGGACAACAGGAGCTGCTTCACGAGGATAGAAGAGGTTTGTGCTTCTCTCTTGTATTAGTAACCCCTGACAAAGCTCATCAACTTGTCAAGATAAAGAATCCTCATCAGTTTCAGGCTTTCAGACAGAGGTATGTGCTGGGAAGCAACAGAAATGCTGGAGACTAACTCCTCTGAAACAGTCTTCTTCATATGCACTGACCCTGTGGGTGCTCCGGGGCTGGAGCACCCATGGGGAAGAATTGGTGGGTGCTCTGCACCCACCGGCAGCCAAGCTCCCCGCCTCCGCCTCTTCCCCTGAGCGTGCCGTGTCCCCGCTTCTCCTCTCAGTGCTTCTTGCCACAAAACAGCTGTTTCGTGGCATAACAAGCTGTGGGAGGGAGGGGGGAGGAGCAGGAACACAGTGTGCTCAGTGGAGGAGGCGGGGCTGGGACAGGAATTTGGGGAAGGAGTCCAATAGGGACAGGGAGGGGGTGGAGTTGGGGCAGAGACTTTGGGGAAGGAGTTGGAATGGGGGCAGGGCTGGGATGGAGGGGGAGGAGTCGAGCACCCACTGGCACCAGGAGAAGTTGGCACCTATGGTCCTCTTCATTGTGAAGAAATTACCACATTGTAGCTGTCATAGAAACCTGCTAGCTTCAAGGTCCTGTTTCTCCGACTTTCCAGCTCCAGAACGGTCTGTGTTGTAGTTCTCAGCCATCCTCGTACAGACCTGCAGAAAGCACATGCAGAAAGAAACAATGCCCATTGAGGAGGGTGTAGGGCCAGCCCTGATGTATTTTTGTCCAAAGACCGTAGAGAGCCTGTGCTGTCCATACAGAAGTGGAAGGGATATGGGGATTCATGTGGCTGTAGTAGTGGCCTTAAACTGCCAGTTGCCTTAGATAAAGAAGTATTTTAGTTTCATAATGTCGGTATTTTAAGTAACCAAATTCTTTCTTATATCTGAAGCTCCCAAGCAATCTAAATCTAAATTCTGCAATAAAGCTGTCCCTGGTTTCTGTAGCACTTTGGCATCAACATAGGAATCCCAGTGTGTCTCTTATCTCCATTTTTAACACGCTTTGGCAGTGTGACACAACTACATTGCAGAAGTCATTGGGGGAAGCTGGAGGTTTTAGCAGCTGGACTGAGGGTGGGGGGGACACTTTAGGCTAGAATTCTCAGAGGAACTTAAGAGGGTACACCCATTTGAGAGTGCTAAGTCTTGATGCTTTGGTACCTGGGAAAATGTTGAGTTGACTGGAGACTGTAAAAGCACAGTACTGACAATTGTATTAGCTGGATGTTTCTGCCAAAAAGATCAGTGGTGGAGTAACTAACAATGGTAACATTTAAATTTATCTTGAGGTTTCAGAGTGAACTACCCCATCCATCCCCATCTGGCATTCCAACCACCTCATAGCTATTGTTTGCTTCAGACTGCCTGTGGGTCAGGAAGAAAACAGCGAATCAATTACTTTTTTTTTTTTTTTTACTTCACAACCATGATGGTTAAAATCATATTTTTGTCGCACTATTCATCCGTACCCCGCCCAAGCTGGGGAAGCTAATGATCCAACCAGCAGACCAAATTCAGTAATGTATCTTGGTCACGTGCATGTTGCGCATATGCTAAGAAGCAGTACAAAATTAAAGCTTTGATGCTGGGCTGCATTTCTACAGCGAGGGGTTGATTTTGTGCCCCAGCTTGAGACATGGGTTGCTGAGGCTTGCAGTAGTGCGTTACTTGTCTCCGCTCCACTAGTTCTCATTTAAAACCTAAATCTTCCCCTCAGCTCTACTTCATGTTGCTGAAGTGAAGTTTCAGACTTGGGGGAGGCAGTGGAAATTTTCACTCCACCCATCGCTATTTAGTGAGGTGAAATTGTCCTTGCACAGGAGTGGACTTCCCCCAAAGAGCCTGCCATGTGAGTGGGCAGGTTTGGAGCTTTCTTCACTTAGCGATGCTGGTGGTGAATGTGCCTATTGTAGTTTCAAAGTACTTAGGTATCTTTTTTGGATTAAAAGACTTATATTAACAAGGGTTGTGGAACCTGTGGTTTTCCTCAGATAAACAGGCTATGTATGAATAGCTAGTCTTAACAGAAGATTTTTGCTTATAAAAACCAGTAGAAATCTATTGACTTGTGCACTGCTCTGTCTTCTGGAAAAATTGGTTCATTTCCTAGTCCCAGTGTCTTGCTCTACATGTATGGAGGAGCTGTGTTGCAGAGGCAGTGTGTGCATGGCTCACTCAGCCTTTCTTTGTGGAAGGGGTTTGAGAAAAGAATTTCCTTGATGGTAAGAGGTCCCTGGAGGGGAGAGAGTGCAACATTGAATGACTGACTTGAATTAGGTTCTAATCAGCCTTAAAATCTAGGGATCTTGATTGAAAAAAGGGCTGGGTCTACTTATGACTGGCCATTGGATGTTCCCCAAAGTTGAAGGGAAACCTGACACCTCTTACTGGTGATAATTCTTTAACTAAAAGAATTCAGACAACTGAATTGTATGCCAAGGAAACAATACCCAGATGTGCGTGTGCACTCTCCTTCCCTCTCTCTCAAAAACCTCCCAAAACTACAACTTTGGGATCTGATGAAGATGCTCCAGTTAAAACTGAGACCTTGGCCTGCTTTACAGCTACCTATAGTGTTTACCCCAGAATAAGGAGAGAACTAGTCAGAGAGGAACCAGGGTTTGTTTGTTTTTGTTTTTGGGGTTTTTTTCCATAGGCCTTGACAACTGGAAAGGTGTTAAAAATATTTATTATGTGCTAATCCCTGTATGGAAAATGAAGCTTGTGTTTGTAGCTGACTATAATTTGAACACTTATCTGTAACTGATCAATAAATGCTACATAAAGGTATAGAACGAAGATTTGAAATATGTAAATAAATTAACTTTTCAATGTTAGTTGTAGATTAACAAGGACATTTGGTACCTCTCGCTTATCCTGGCTGAGAGCTTGTGATCTAGATTGCTGAGGGAATCCCATGTGTCCTCAAACTGTGGGTCAGAAAATAGGCTGTCACTGTGTGTGAAGTGGGGGACTACATCATCCTATCCCCTCTAGCCCAGGCAGACTTCCCTTTTCTATGCAGTATATAGTATATTGTTCATGTACTGTGGTGCCTATAATGAAAGCACTTCTTCTTATGTGTAATGTCTTCCTTTGTCTTTGTTCCCCTCTATGGTAGGGTTTATGCCTGACTCTTTTATTGCTGGCTGTGTTCAAGAAAGCATTGCCTGCTCTTCCCATCTCCATCACCTTTGGGTTGGTATTCTACTTCTCAACAGACAACCTGGTGCGACCTTTCATGGACACCCTTGCATCCCACCAGTTGTATATTTAAAGGTGAAGACAGATGAGTAAGAAGATTTTTTTTTTTAAAGCCTTGCTGTGAAGTATGGCATTTTAAATGAGGAAGTTGTATAGTTTTACACTTAGTGCCATATATTTTTAAGAACTTTTTACAACTATCATGGGATACTTAATAAAATCTAGTAGCTAATATCCAGGGCTTTTTCAAGGGAGTTAGGCACCCAACTCCTGTTGAAATTCACAGGAAGTTGAGTACCTAACTTACTTGGGCTCCTTGAAAACCCAGCTTTGGCATTGGTGCCTGAGCAGTACCTGAATGCACTTGATCCAAATGTCACTTGGTGCAAATAGTCTGTATGTAGTACAGGCTGACAGAGAGATGAAGAACCTTACATGTGCATGTCAGGGGAGCCTAGGATCTGCGTTTACGCTTTGACCTGGAGTTGCAAAGAGGGTTAATTGTACTTAAATTGCACAGCACTTTGAAAGTGAAAAGTGCTAACACTAATTAAAAGTAAGTCATAGAATCCTAATTAGACAAGTGAGGTGGTCAGCGTACATACAGGAGAGTAGACTAATGTAATTGGCTGTGAGTGTTAGACAGGGAGACTGCTATTCCCATAGGGATGTTTCCAACACTTTGGGCCCAATTCTGGAAGCTTCACTGAAATCTGGATCTGGCCCTTTGTCTAAAAAAGTTGCTTACTATTACCCTAATGGGATGTGACAAATGAAATCCTGCTTTGTAACAAGATGTCCTTGGGTGGGATCTAAAAGCATGAACCTCTACAGGCTGAGCTAAAAGCTCAAAGGCTGTGTACAAACTCATAAACCCCTAAGTGGATGAGCCACTCTGGAAGTGAGAGTTACATTATCCTATCTTTTCCTGGCAGTTAAAGTGTTAGGAAACATCTTTGTTCACCAATTACAAACCTCAGATGACCAAAAAGGTTGGAAAAATGACAGAACTTCAATTAAACTAGTTGACCTGTAACTTCCTGTGTGTATTCTTGGTCTGATTCCTGTGTGTAATGTAATCACTATAGGGAGAACTGTTACCTCTCCTTTATAAAGAGATTGTTACACTGACCTAGGCTTGACTTATCTATTTTTTTTGTATTGTTTAAATACTTTTTATGACAAGCTTAGAAAAACTATATAAATATTTAATGTAAGAGTGACTATTTTGGAAATACATTGCTACAGTTTGTATCAAAATGTGGATGTGATTATTTTTTTTTATCTTCAGTCTGTTAATCTAAATAAGGCATGATTGAAGCTGAATAATTACAAGGCTAACATGACCCCATTAAAAACTATAGCGCTCGTTGCCAGCTAATATCACATGTCTGACTCAAGCTTTGTGTTAGATGTGTTAACCATTCTGTTTTTCAGTGTGTTCTTTTTCTTCCAAAAGTCCATTTCTAAGTAATATAACTCCTTTGATTTAGTTTGTGTCAAGTGCATAAACAAGCTCTTATTTGTCCTCAACAGTTAATCAATGTGCAAATTATAATATTGTGAAAGGCTTGTGTGAACAAATGTGATATGGTCCACAGGAGTGAAAATTAATGTCTGCAGATATTCTCTTTAGAAGAGGCACTGGATAATTTATTTTTAAAATTGTTTTTTCCAATAGACTTGTTAAATCTAACCTACTTTGATATTTAAAAGGATGCTTATTTAATATCAATATATTAATAAAGGTTCATTCAAATAGTTTAAAAAACAATTTTAATGTTGGTGTTTCTAGGGATTTTATGCATCTCAACTTGGATAAACAACTCAGTTCTGCTGTTTGGGTCTGTGTCACTGTCATTTTTCTCACTACTGCTCTGTGTTACAAATGTTACAGCAGAGTAGTTGTTACTAAAAGGTGTTTCCATGAGAATCTAAAAATAATGAGCATATTTCTGTTTGGTTTTAAGGTTTGTAAGAGTTTTTGGTCTTTTAATAAAATCTCTAAATTTGGGGCCAGATTTGAATGTGATCACATCTAATAGTTTTAACTAGATGAATTTTTTCCCTCAGATAACAGTGTGGAGTGGGTGTCAGATCTTTATATACAATGAAGAAAATCCTGCAGGCTACACGCATTTGTGGCCTATGTATATGAGAACAGACTTATTTTAGGCAATCTGAAATTGTAAATGAAGGAACAAAGGGGTAACTCATCTAGGGTAAATGGACATAACTCCACTGAGGCTGATGGTGCTGTACTGGTTATATCTAGGGCCGGCCAGAGGATTCAGGGGGCCTGGGGCAAAGCAATTTCGGGGGCCCCTTCCTTTTTAAAAAAAAGTTACAATACTATATTTTTTTACATTTCCAAATACATGATACTAACCAGTGAAATACATTCAAAAATTAATTTTTAATTTGAAAATACACAATACATTATTTAAAAACATTAAATGCTTGAATGGCATGTATACATTTGCAGTTACATAACGGGCTGTCGCTGGGTGATGGTTGGTGCCAATGGGCTGTCGCTGCCTGGGGGTGGCACTGCTGTTGCCCAAGGCTGGGCAGGGAGCTGGGGGGTGTCCGGCCCAGAGGGGCTGGGCTCAGAGCTGGGGGGTCAGGGCTGTGTCAGGGGGGGTCAGGGTGGGGTCTGGCTCAGAGGAGCTGGGCTCGGAGCGGTGGGGGAGGGGGAGGGGGTCCGGATCAGAGGTGCTTGCCATGCTGCTTACTCTCCCCTCTCCCGGATCCTCAGCGTGCTGCATCCAGAAGTGGCCTGGGACAGAGCTAAAGCGGTGTGGTTCCACGGAACTTGAGCTCCTGCCACTTGGCTGCAGCTCGCAGCCCCGCCCCCTTACCACATGGCTCCAAGTGGGAGGAGCTCAGGCCCCAGCGGAGCCATGCCGCTTTAGTCCTGTCCAGGGCCGCTCCTGGACATGGCGCGCTGAGGTGCCGGGGGATGGGGGAAGGCAGAGGCAGGGGGAGCCTCTGACGTTCTCGTGGGGGCCTGGGGCAAATTGCCCCACTTGCCACCCCCCTGGGTGGCCCTGGTTATATCAGCTGAGGAGCTAGCCTTGAATGAGCACCTCTGCATAAAATGTAATGTAATTAAAAGGCAACTTTTAACCAACCTTTTAGTTGCGCTGACAATATTATCCTCGAGGGGTGGTGGTGGAGTATATTGTGTGTCTACCCTAGAGTGGGTTTAACTGCGCAAAAGTTTATATATAAACTTACTATAAACATGTGTACAACTTTTAAAATGACCTTGAGTGATTCTTACATAGTATGAAGTTCTCTGATGTACACATGTGTTGCACAAAAGTGAAACTTTGCTCATGATATTAGTGTGGTGCAGAAAACATGAAAAGGGAAAGGAGAATGGCTAACCTGAGCTTTTTCTAAAGACTCGAAGGAGAATTTGTAAGCTGCAGCACAGTGCCCAGTGTGTGAAACCTTTTACCTATGCACTTGACAGGTAAATCAGTCCTGTGACCCAAAACTTAATATTTTTAGGTAAGTGGTGTGGTTTTTTGTGTGTTGATTCAGTAAAGCACATGCTTATGTGCTTTAACACCCAACAAAATCAGTGGGACTTCAGCATATGTTTAAGTGCTTTGCTGAATTGGGATTTTAGTGACCTTGCTAGTCAAGACATGGACTGTCTCCTACTCTGTGTACAGCGCATGTCACACTGGAGCCCTGCTCTGAGTAGGTCTCTGGCTGCTGCTGTGCTATAAATAACTAATATCAGTAGGAGGGAAAGGGACTCTACCAGGCACGGCACAGAGACCAAGATTCTGTATCTTAACTGTGATAACATTCTTAAAGACCAACTTTTTAAAACGAAGCCAAATGTGGGTGTATGTGGCATAACTGAACAGGGTTTGGCCCATTCTCTGCTGAACAAGTTAATCATCCACCCCCTCCCAAAAAAGCAGCCAATTCTGTTTCTTAGAAATATCTGCAGATGATTTAATGTGGTGCTGTCTTACAGTCCTACGTACAGTCCCTGGATGATGATGATGATGATAAAACCAGTCACATTTTCAGTTGCAGTTTCCTCCTCTTTCACCTCAGTTTGAGAATTTTCAGGAGGCACTTGCTGTTTAAACTTGACATTACTACTCTTTCACCATAATTGTACCTGGGACTATATGTATCTATAGATGGCCAGATCTATGCTGCAAGGAGCTTACAAGCTTAAGGTCCTGATCCTGCAAGCTGCTATGTAACTGGTTCTCTCAGTTTGTGTTGAGCCTTCAGGGAATGCCTTGCAGGGTCTGAGCCTTCATTAGATTTACTTCAGGGGAGCCATGCCACTTATATTAGCTGAGGATAATGGTATCTAAGAGGAAAGACTGTTACCTTTCAGACAGATGCTGTATGCCTGGAAGAGACCAAGGAAACACTAAAGCAAGTGTAGATACTGGATAATTGTACATTGGAGGCAGAATGAAAGTGAAGGATGTGGTGTGTGTATCTCATGTAGTGAGAGTAGCAGAAAGTGGGTTTTGGGTAAGGGAAAGGGATGGGAAAGGAGCATGGGAGGAGACTGGTCTAGCTAGTCTATTAGGACTTTAAGCACTCAGTTACCTAGGGCCTGGCTTTCAGAGGTGCCCAGCACCAACAGCTGCAGTAAATGGGGAGCTGCAGGTGTTCTGCCCTTTGCCTCCTTGCTAGTTAGTATGAGGTGCTGTAATGCTGGCTGTAGGCTGAGTAGAGAGGAAAGACTATGACAAATGTAGTGACTGGTACTGACTAGTCCTGTATGTTCCCATGGATGTGATGAGGAATCCTCAGCACTAATTGATCCCATTGCATGAGATGCCTTAAAAGGGATCACTGGTTGTATTTTCAAGCTATGAGGCAGAGGGGAGCGACACCTGTTTTGAACGTGCCATATCTCAGCTATTCCTATGGAAGATTCCTGTTTCCTGACCTCCAGAAGGGAGTGGGGTAGGGTTGGGGGAGGGTGGGCATCTCTTTCTATTCTGCCTCCATTGTGGATCGGGGCATTCTGGTCACCTCTGCTTCCTTCCCCACCTAGCAGAGACTGGAGGGTCTGTCAAGGGGAAAACTGCTGGTGAAAGTGGTTGTTGAGACTCCAGCAGCTTCACTGGCGGATGTTGACGGGTCTTCTGCTTGTTACTTGGAGCATTTCCGCATCATTCAAAAGAGGGCTGGAGGTCTGAGTCTATAGACCTGTCACCTTTTACCACTTCCTGCTGTTGGCCTCAGGGCCAATGTTGCACTAAAATCAGGTTTGTGATGCTGTGTGTCCATGTATAATATACCGTAAGTAGCAGCAAAGCCATAAATGAAGCTGGCATTAAAGGATGTGTACGGTGCTGCTGTGCCACCTCTTAGCTAAGTCTCTGCAGGTGCTTTATGACCATGCATTAATTTAAGCCCCTGACAACACATACGAGCTCAATGCTGTTAGCCCCATTTTCAGATGCGGAAACTGGGGCACAAAGGGTGTAAGATATTTGCTCATTGTTGCAGTGTGTCACTGGCAAGGCCAGAGAGAGAAGCCAGCAGGCTTGACTCCCACTCCCCTGCTTGAACCACTAGTCATCCAGTCTCCCTTCACCACCTTCTTCTCCGTCTTTGTCTTCGTCTTCTTTACTACTACAGGTTAATTTGACCATATAATCCCTTAACTACTCGTTCACTAAAGTAAAAAGTCTATAGCTCAAAACAAAGCTCCCAGTTAGTTCTGTCTTACAGGTCATGGGGTTGAGAAGAGTAAGTTAAAGGCACAGACTATTCTTAATGTTCTTTTTGCTTCTAATTTCATCTACATTTTAAATTAAATTTGGGTGAATTTTCTTGATTTCCTGTTTTCTTCACTTTCTGGACTTAAACAGCTATTGGAGTTGGAGATACCCCATGACCACCACCAGAGGGCAGCGTGTCTATAGCAAATAGTACCAACCATTTTGCAAGATCATTTGTAGGGCCCTACCAAATTCAGTCCATTTTGATCAATTTCAAGGTCATAGGATTTTTAAATTATAAATTTCACCTTTTCAGCTATTTAAATATGAAATTTCTGTGTTGTAACTATAGGGGTCCTCACCTAAAAGGAAAGTGGTGGTTTGTGTGTGTGCCAGGTTATTGTAGGGGGATCTGGGTATTGCTCCCCTTACTTCTGTGCTGCTGCTGGTGGCAGCACTGCCTTCAGAGCTGGACAGCTAGAGAGCGGTGGCTGTTGGTTGCAAGCCCAGCTCTGAATACCAGCACAGCAGGATGGCATGGTATGATATTGTTACCCTTACTTCTATGCTGTTGCCTTCAGAGCTGGGCCCTCGGCCAGCAGCTGCCATACTCCGGCCACCCTGCTCTGAAGGCAGCACAGAAGTATGGATGGCAATACCATGATCTCATCCCCGCTCCTCCTCCCCCCCCCCACAATAACTTTGTGACCCCTCTTTTGGGTCTGGACCCCCAGTTTGAGAAACGCTGGTCTCCCACATGAAATCTGTTTACTGTAAGGTAAAAGCACACAAAAGACCAGATTTCAGGGGCCGGAGGGAGACCAAATTCACGGTCCAGGACATGTTTTTCACAGCTGTGAATTTGGTAGGGCCCTAATCATTTGGCTCTCTCTTCGTACAACCCTTTTTTCCCCTCCTGCTGAAGCTAAAGCCTTTTTAACCTACCCTGTTGCAACAAGATTGCAGGCAAACTTTGGTTTCCAAACATCGCCCGAGTTTTGGCACAGCTGGGGACAGATTTCAAGCTGATTCTGGTGGAAGCTGATTCTGGTGAGCTGATTCTGGTGGAAGCTGTTTAAAACATGCAGCCAGCCACAAGTCTGGCTGCGTGTGCTGGGGTATTACACAGATGTAATTTTTGATTTGTGGGTGTGGTTTGCTTTTCTTCTTAAGCAAAACAAAGCTTGAAAGCCCTATTCTAGGGCTTTGCATGGCCCTGCCAACTCCCACTGTAAGTTAAAGCAGCCTCAAGTTTTCTAATGTGCATTCTGCTTTCCAGGGGACCGTAGGTTTGGGGAAGCAAAACAGTAGCCCCAGTGCTTTGTGCTCTGTTCACACCCTCTGCCTGTCCCCTCTTCCTTTCCCCAATATGCCCCAGAGGCAGGTGTTGGGGACAGCCCTTATACCAGCTGTAGATGGGCCACGAGCCCCCCTGTGCTTTTGTGGCTCCTTTATGGAGTGGTGAAAGGGGCCTTTTGTAACTGCGCCGAGGCCCAGTGTGTGTCAATGAGGAAGAGAGGGTATTTCAGTGTAATAGAGAATTTTTTTACATGTATTAGATGTAGGAGGTTTTGTGTCCTTATCAAAATTTTCACCCAAATAACTCCCATTACTGTAGTACCAAAACACCTCACAATCCTTTAATGTCGGTATCCTCCCCCGAAACCTGTGAGATAGGATAAGAGTATTGCCCTCATTCTTCAGAGACTTCCTAAGTAACTTGCCCAAGGTCATGCCGGAAATCCATGTCAGAGCAGGGACTAGAACCGATGTCTCAGGCCAAGGCCTTGAAGGCTAGGTTATACTTCCTCTCAGGCCTCATCCTTTACTATGGCCTTACTGGCATGCATCTCATACTGTGCCCTAAGTCAAGCTGCTGTGCATGCTCTGGGTACTCAAGGAGTTAACCAACTCTAAGCAGGGGGTTGTTTAACTGTTTTGGCTGGTGCAAGTAAGGGCACAGTTTGTCTGCATGGTTGAAGATGTTGATGCTCAGCACTATTTATGGTATATTTTAAAAAAGATATAAATAAACAGAGGCTTTGAAATGGTGGCAGCTGGAGTCCTTTATAGCTGAGGTAGGTACAGGGCCAAGCAGCTGCCATGGAAGCTTCCCAAAATGGGGAGATGCATGTGTCAACTGCAGCCTGGACTAAGTGGCAGCTCCCAAGGCCATCTCAGGGTTAGACTAGTACAGAAATAGTGTAACGTGCATGATCCCAGTCTTCCAGGGATGAGCAAAATGAGTGAGCCACAGCTCAGAAGGAGGCACAGCAGGAATAGCCTCTGCCTAGTTGCTATCAGATAAAACAGATCCCTATGCTCAGGACCGGATTCTTGACTCACATCAGTGTAAATAAGGAGTAACTCCACGGTTGTTCCTAATTTAAATAGAGTAAAACCATTGGCATTGGAACAATTTGTATAGTGGGGGTGCTGAAAGCCATTGAACAAAGCTGTAAATCCTGTTTATGATGGAAACCACTTCAAGCCTGGGGGTGCTGCAGCACCAGAATCACCTCTAGTTCCAGCACCCCTGAGTAAAACCACTGCATGTGAGAGAGGAATCAGGTCATGTCCTTTAACCTATCCCACATCATCCTCAACTCTTCCAAGGCTAAACTCAAACCTGCTGCAGCTCCCATTGAAGTGAAGGGGACTTGCATCTCTTTACAGAAGGGTCTAATTTTATTACCCACAAAATATCAAATTGGTGTAAATAACACACAGGGGCACCAGATAATTGTGAGTTAACAAGATTTTTGCCACTTATCCCTCCCCATAGTTCATGCCAGTATTTGTCTGTGGATCAGGAAAGTACCATACGGCCTTTTCGTACTGAATTTATTTTATTCACATTTAAATAATAAAAATCTTTCCAAGGCTCAAGGTGCCCTGAGATCAAATTAGCAGCACAATGAAATCACAGCAGCATTCATATAATTTCAAACAGGAACTCAGCCAGCTACTCATAGAGAGTCACTTCCAGCCTTTCATCATGCTGGAAAGCATGCCCCAGCTCTCTCCAAAAACCCTATCAAACATGGCTTTTGCAGTGTGCCTGGAAGATTGACAAATTTGGGCTACTTTGAACTCAAAATAATTAGTAACCAAGAATTATGGATTGTGTGATTTTTTTTTTTATTTAAAAAAAAAAAAGCCCCATGATTTGTCATGGTGTGATTCTGGGGGGTGGGTATGTGAATGAGATGGCAAACACACCAAACAGTTTCAGAGAACGTTTAGTGCTGCCAAGTCAAACTCTGGGTCATACAGAAAACGAAGGAGAGCAGAAGTGCTCAGCAGCCATGCTCTGGCCACACAAAGCCACAGAGCAGTGGACTCCCAGTGAGATCTTCATTTCCCTGACTGGAAAGAATTCAAGGCTTTAAGAGGGAAAAGGAAAAAAAAACCCCTAAAGGCCTATAAAGGTCAGTTCTGAAGTGACAGCTTCTTTATCCAGATCTGCTCACTGTTTATGATGGAAACCACAGTTCAGTATCAGAGGGGTAGCCGTGTTAGTCTGGTTCTGTAGAAGCAGCAAAGAATCCTGTGGCACCTTATAGACTAACAGATGTTTTTGCAGCATGAGCTTTGCATCCGAAGAAGTGGGTATTCACCCACGAAAGCTCATGCTGCAAAAACATCTGTTAGTCTATAAGGTGCCACAGGATTCTTTGCTGCATTCACAGTTCAATGAACTTAGAGAAGGTTGGGGAAATAAAGGTTATTTAGGGCATGAAACAATGCCAAGACACTTGACTTTTTAAACTGTTTCCAGGAGTTTTGCCATTTCCTGCATGACCATCCTGTGATTTCTCTAAAAGCAATGCCATGATGAGTGAGTCTCCTTCCTGGGAGGCTTACGCTGCCCAGGGTTTGAGAGCAGATTTGACCTTTTTATATAGATTAATCTTGAGCAGCCCTATGTGTGGGTTTGTAGTGTGGACAGTGCAGAAATGAATTAGCCTGCAATGTGTAGCCATGGGCTGTCTTTTGAGAGAAGTGAGTGCAAGGTAGCACCTTGAGCCATTGGAGGCTTGACACCCAAGATGATCTTTCAAGGTCCCTTCCAGTCCCACAATTATATGATTCTATGGAATAGTCTGGGATCCATAAGGAGGGTGAAATCTACACCATTTACAGGTAGTTCCTCATACATTGGACCTGGAGGGCAGAGTCTTTTCCAGAAAAGCAACTAGGGAGAGTTTTACAGTTATACTAATAACTTACACTTCCCTACTGCCTTTCATCCGAGGCTCTCAAAGCACATTATGCACTTTAAAGGATCAAGCCTCATTAACAGCAGAGTGAGGCAGAGGATCTGATAAGTTAAATGGTTTGCTCAAGGTCTCAGGGTGAGTCTGTGGCAGAACCCAGATATGCTGACTCTCGTGCTTGTATCTTAACCTCAGGACCAGTCATTCTTTTGCAGGGTCCTTAGTTTACTGTTGAACTCTTTTTTGTCTGACCGATGTGTGTCTGAGCTCAGCCAGAGAGGGCTAGTTGTGCCACTAATTGGTTTTATCTGCACAAATACAAACATGGAGGTAGAGCCCAATAGCTGAATTAAACAGCCTTCCCTGACTGACCATCCACTTCCAAACAGCAGTAAAAGGGCCTTGTATAGCTCAAATGTGCAGATATTTCCCATCCCCAAAGGACTGGCTACTGGTAATGGGCCAATCACTGGCACTGAGTTGAATTCTCCCCAAACTGCAAACTCCCCCCCCCCCAAAAAAAAACAACTAGTGACTTGCACCTAGAACACATCCATTTGAATTTAAACAATCCAGCACTTCAGTCTGTTAGAGGGACAGAAGCTCATTTCCAACCCCCTCAGTTGCTTCTGCTGCTAGTATCATGAGAGAATCACAGACGTTCACTATCAGGGCAGCCTGCTTACAAAGAGCAACCTTCAGCAATGTGGAAGAAAACATATTCTCTTGTGAGTAATACTTTCAGACGGGAGTAATGCATCCCCAGTGCCTCTCACCCTCCAGCAGGACTAAGTTAGACTGAATCTCTGGGATTGGTAGTAAACTACTGAGAGCCAGTGCAGCTGGGATCTAACCAGCCCCTGATTTCTAAGAAGCTGGATCCAGTAGGACTCTCCCGCTTTTTCTTGTTATTGATAACTGTGATCTTCCCTCTCAACAAGCCTGACACAGAGTCAGAATGTAAGACCTCCCCTTGCTTGTATGTAACTTGGCACAATGGGTCTTCTTCAGAATGCATCAATGTGGATGCCACTGTTAATGTGCGTGCATCTCATGCACAAGGCCAGAGGAGTTTTTTTGCCGAGCAGTGTCTGTTGGGACCATGCAAGCTCCCTGTGCTTCCTTGTGTTCTCATATGGGGGTATAAAGGACAGGGCAGACATCACCTTCCCTCTGACCTCCCACGGAGCCACTTAAATTAGCCAGTGGGAGACACTGACACCAGCGGTGTGTGCTGTGCTAAGCCCCACCCCCTCTCGGAGATAGGTACCTAAATCCAGGCTGAAGCCTGCCTCTGCTTAGCACTCCATGAGTAGGAACCAGCTGCCTGAGACATTTCTTGTGGGAATGAGTTAGGTGCTGTAGGATAAGTATAAAATTAAAGAGTTAAAGTTAAAGTTTAGTTAAGGAAATATATATGTGTTGTAAAGAAAGATCCCGACTAGCAAGTAGAAGGAAGGCCTTGAAAATAATGAGTTATAAGGCCAGAAGATATAAAGGAGGGAGGATATCTGGTTCAAAATATAACTAATTGGATAAGGGGAAGTTTCTAAAAAGAAGGCGTCTGACCAATAGGGGTGATGGTTTTAAATCAAACAGTGAATCTGTCTTAAAATGAGCTGACACAGCCCTTCCAACCCACACACCACTGGCAAAGCTTGTGTGAACCCAGGTGCAATGGGAAACGGTTGCACAGCTAAAAGGAGGGGAGTAAAGGCCTTGGGAAGAAGGGAGATTGTAAACCTTGTCTGGATTAAGACTGGAAATAAGGGTGAATTGTCTCATTGATTGCTGAAGTCAGTAATTGGCAATGGCATCACTTGTTAGTTAAAAGGTATAAAAAATAAACTCTTAAAGGGCTCACTGCTAATATCTGTCTGACCACTTTGGAGCAGACCAATATGGCTCTGAGCATCCCTGGGTTTTGCCCATTTGTAAATATCTTGATTAAAATGATTATAAATGTTTTGTTACTTTTTGGATGTAGTGAGTTGCTTATTAGTTAGACTTTTTAAGGCATGTTTAGAGTAACTGCATAAAGAAGTACCATTTGGCTTTGGATTTAATAAATGAATTTATAATTTCCCATAATTTCAAATATTAATAATTCCAACTAGCACCTGCCTTGATCCCATACAAAACAGCCAGGGGGTAGGGAGCCTGAGGAGGTAGCAGGGGTCAGGGATGCCAAAATACAAGTTTGACCAGGATGCCATTTTCCCTAAGGCCACTGAGCAATGGGATATTCTGATGTATTCTCCCACAGTCGCTCCTGTTGAAACTGTTCCACTGTGGATAAATAATGAAAGAGTGATTGGAGCAGGGGGACAGGATGCAGGATCTCCCACCGCCCATCCTAATTCCTGGACTACAGAGTCCTTTTCTTACACACACACACACTCTCCCTCTGGCTCCATGATTGTTTTACTCCTGGAGGAATTCTGTGCCACTGTGCATGTGCGGAATTCATGTTTCCCTGCAGAATTTTGTTTTTCTCTGCAGAAAATACATTCTGCAGTTACGCCTTTCACCCACCAGGGACTGCTGTGGCTCCAGAACAGAAGGCAGCTGCTCCCAGGTGGGAACAGTTAACTGTGGATAGGGAAGAGAAAAGGCTGCATTCCTCACAGCACCCTGACTGCAGAGCTAGGTGAAGAGGTATGGGATATGGGGGGGGGAGACAGATTGGGGCACATGGGGCTGCTGGGGGGTCACAAACTGGGGTTTGGAAGGGCTAGTGTGGGGGACAGACTGAGGCAGGGGCTGAATGGGAATGTGGGTGCAGGGCCACATGGGGATGGGGAAAGGGGTGACTGAGTGGGAGTGCAGGCCAGAAGGAGGGGTGGCTGAATGAGGGTGCAGGGAAACATGCAGATGGGGGAGAGAAGTGAATGAGGGGGGTGCAGGGACACGTGGGGACAGGGGCCGATGTTTCTGACTGAATGACAGGCTAAGGGTCTGCATGGGGGAGGCTTCCCAACTGCCTAACAGTCCCTCAGTGCCCCCCGCCCCTGAGTGGTGCAAGTAGAAATCATTTCTTGCCAGTACTGCACTCATGGGGGGGCACATGACCCTTCATGTGACTCCTCCCCCACCCTAGCCCAGAGCCCCCATACTCTCCCTATCCCCTCCAACAACCCCCCTTACCTGTCTAAAATTTTACAACTGCATCTGTTGAACAGATGCAGTTGTAAAATGATGCCTTGGGCCCCTGGTGCCACCTGTATTTCCAGGTGTCATTGAGGATCCAGCAGCACGCCACATTGAAAACTTCTTAAATGAAAGAAGGATAGGAAGGACAATCACCCCACTTTCTCTTAACACACAGTCAGCGCTTTCCTTATGTCCAAACTAAGCTTCTGCCAGCTTACCTTTTATCTAAGTATTGCTCTCCGCCAGGAAAAGCAAAGCAAAGATGGAAAGGCAAAGCAAAGATGTTGCGCCATCTGGCTTTGATGGAAAAGAGACATAGAACTGTGTGTGTCATGTACATCTTGATAGAACTACAGCCCAAATTGTTTTATTATTTTCCTCAATCATGACATACAGGAAGGGCAATCAAAATCAGCCAGGCAGAAAGTGCATGAGAACTGCCTCTGGACAGATAAGCAATTGATCAATATCACATTCTCTGATCTCTTGGGGCCAAATCCTATCCCCATTGAGATCAAAAGGAGATTTGCTATTGAGTTCAATAGGAATAGGCTTTGACATTTGGAGATGAAAGAACAAAACCATTCAAGCAAGGACTATGTTGCTTATACCACAATTATCAAAGCCTGATGACTCATTTGAGAAATTCAGCAGGCATCTGATCTTTGCTGATTTCTCCCTTGCAATGGACAATCAATGAAGCTAGAGCAGTCTCTGTACCATAGCCAACTCATAAATCCATCTGCAAAGGATCAAGGAAATATGAAGGCTCCAGATTACCTTAAAGTCTGCAGTCCCTTGGTTAGAATGCTCTCATTAGTATATGTTCATAGTCCAGAAGCTGGATCAGGAAAGAGGCAAAATGGAGATGTTTCCAGGCCAGGGCCTTTTCACTTCTGCCAAGTGCCAAGTAGAGGGAAATCTGTTCTCACTGTGAAAGATGGTGTTTGGAGTCACATGGGCAAGTTATATGTCCATCACCCCCAACCATATTGTAGTTAGAACATCTGCAAAAAGTCCATTAGGTGTAGACAGGTGTCTTCCAGGGTCCATTGTGAGCTAAGTTTTCCTGAGTGGGCCATTCAATTTGACTTTCCCCTTCATGTGCTGGCTAAATACCTTGTGGGTGTTACCACAGGAGCAAACATATAGTAACATAGCTAATATTCATAACTTCAGATACCAAGATGAATACACATGCATAAAAATAGTATAATCATAAGTACCAGCTATTTCATGTACATGACTATTCCCAAAAGAAATTCTAAAAAATCACACACCACATACCTGAGACCCTATGTGCCAGCACAACTGGAGTTTTGTTATCTGTTATGTAACCACAGAGATGAAGCCAGTGACATGACTCTGTTTAGCCTAAAAGGGCAAGATTAACTTTTAGCTGTTCAGGTGTGACTGCACCTTTAGTCAGTGAGGGCACACTGGCTGGCACACATTCAGGTTAAAGGACTTCAATGTGGACTTTTTAATGTTCATAAACCTGGCATGTGCTGAGCTTTTTAGGTTCACAAATCTGTGAACCTCTGCCACTTTGAGATTTTTTTTATTATTATTAATTTATTTTTGCTGGTCAGAATATGGGAGGGTATCCTCTCTGCCCTCTGCTCATGAGATTATGTATGTGTCTTGTAGCACTCTTCTGAAAACCAGTTGGAAGGATTTTTTTTTTCCAGTAAGAGTGGACTGATTCTTTTCTCTTAAAAGGCATGTACTTTTTTCAGGCATACACTGATTAACACAGAAAACAATTGGGGCTGTTAAACTTTCTTCAAATTCCATAGAAAATTAAGTTCAGCTATGTTTTCCAATACAGTGATGAAATGGGTATTTGTATATACAAATATCACCATGCTTAACTACTCACTTTCCCCCCAAATATATAGTATTTCAGTCTGTTTATCTGGAATATGGGAGTTGGGTGAGGAGCCATTTCAGCATATGTATAACTTATTAAAAGATAAATTTTAAGTAGAACTGTATCCTAAACTGCATTATGGTATTGTACCCAAACATTGCATTTCAATGGGAGATTCGACTTCCTTTAGAGGAACAGAACAGACACATAAGAATGGCCGTACTGGGTCATTTCTGGGAAGGAGCCTGGGAGTGAACCTGAAGGGTTGTTAGGTGTAGGTGGGAAAAGTATGGAACAGTGGGTTTTTTATTTGTCAAAACCACACAATCTAATAACACTATTTTCAATTATGTTGGTAAATACCTGTCAGCAAGTAGGTCTGTAACAATACAGACAACCAAAAAGATTCAAATGGTTTTTTAACAAATGGATTCTTTACTAGGCATATTAATACAGAACGTTGAGTCATAATTCATTTTTTAATTACAATACAGAAATTTATTTCCTACACCCCTCAGAAGCAGTGCAAAGGCTTGGGCAAGGAATCTTGGGTAATACAAGAGCTGAGGGAGAGGGAAATACATTGACAAAAAAAATCTGTACAACACCTAATACAAAGGGGATCCAATGTTGAATGGATTGAACATTCATCTGATTGAAAATGTCATGTTTGCCTACTCCGTTTTAGAGCCACAACTATTTAGATATAGTCCATACATAGCGTAGTATAAAAAGTCAAGAGGGAGTCTTCCTCACTGGATCGTCTCACCTCTATGGTGGTAGTTCAAATCCAGCCCCTCCTGGTACTGACTGAAACTTGTTATTCCATGCACATGATGTGTTAAATGTTTTATAGGTCTCCGTTCAGTTCCTAGTGGACAAAGCACACCAATATAACTGGCAGTCTGAGCATGTATTAACTGGATATGTAAACTGATTTATTCTTAATAAACTCAGAGACAATATGCAACCCTTATAAAATGCTTTACATGTTCTAAAGATTATCCAGTTAATCCTCACACCACCACCACTACCAAGTAGATTTATAAATATAATCCCTAGTTTAAAGATGGGGAGACTGAGGCAAAGAGGCCAAGAGTCTCAAAGCTATTTAGGCACTCAACTCCCATTGAAATCAATGGGAGCAAGTCTCCAAAATACCTTTGAAGAGCTGGGCTAGAGAAACTAATGCCAACATTTTCTAATATAAATGCCTACATTTAAATAGATGCCTACATGTGGATGAAGGTAATTTACAGAGATGCTGAGCACCTCATCTCCCACTGATTTAAATTCAGGTATTAATATGTAGATTGAGGGGCTTATCTTTAAGATTGCTGACAAATGGTGGATAAAAATCAATTACACTTCTATCCCAATATAATGCTGTCCTCGGGACCAAAAAATCTTACTGTGTTATAGGTGAAACTGCGTTATATTGAACTTGGTTTGATCCAGCAGAGTGCGCAGCCCCCCCCCCCGGAATGCTGCTTTACCGTGTTATATCCGAATTCATGTTATATCGGGGCAGAGGTGTATTTTTAAATTTTTAAATATTTAAAATTATTTTTTAATTTAAATCTCTTTTTTAAAATAAACCCATTGAAAGTGATTTAAATTAAAAATACTAAGCAATTTTTGCTGCCAGAGCATGAAGAATGTATTTATTTATTTTTGTTGTTAACTCTCCTCAGCAACTTTGAAACACCAGTTACTGGAGCCAGCGCTTTGGAAATATAGTGTGTGGGGGTTCTATTTGCAACATATATATACACACACACCTTGACATTGTTAATTATGTTATATTTTAAACATTAACTTTTTAAAAATTGCTATTTACAGTAATGCAGTCAATAGCAACCTTCTTGGTACAGATGGCACCACAAAATTATAGTGCTCCTATAGCTTAGTGTTTGCTTGGACAATGGTTGGTACATAGCTCCTTCTGCAGCTTCTCCATTGAAATTCAGTCTGTTAGTTGGCATGTGTCATGTGTGCCTGTTTGTTTAATAAATTGTTAGCCTCCAGGCCCATGTAATGTGTATAGCCAAAATGTTGCAATTCCATGCCCTTCCCTTCCTTTCTGACAGTTTTGCCAAAATAATTACCTTATTCTGTCCTAGATTATTAACAAAGTAACACTCTCAAAACAAGTATCAAAGGTAGCCCTGTTAGTCTGTATCCACAAAAACAAGGAGTCTGGTGGTACCTTAAAGACTAACAGATTTATTTGGGCATAAGCTTTCGTGGGTAAAAAACCTCACTTTTTCAGATGCTCTCAAAACAAGACAGGCAGAGCAATTAAATAACATCCATGTCTCCCTTGGCCGACAGTTACACTCCCCATCCAGAGTATGTGGACAGCCCCACTTTTATGCCCGCTGTAGTGACATCCCTAACATTGCCATTTCTTCTCCATTCCCAGTTACTCCTTGGTACATCATGCCTCAATTCCCAATGTCATCCACATGCAATGACATCTCCCTATCACTTCTATTCTTCTAGCACTGCTTTTTACCCCCTCTCCCCTATTCACTCCTCAGCCTTTTTTCCCTCTCCCAAGAGTGGACCAATTGTACGTGCAAATCTCAGCTGTTTGTACTTGATATTACCACAGGCACTATATGAAGGTGTAAGATGAACACATGTATAAGCTAGGCGTGGTCTACACTAGAAAAAGATAAGCATTGTTCAGCACCTAGCTCCACTCCTGCTTCCAGAAGTGACACTGCTGTCTCACTCTCGCTGCACTGATCTACAATAACAGAATCTCCCCCATTTAAATCCACCCACAGGCTCTAGCTACATTTCAGCATGTTCCAGGGACCGGCTGACCAGCGCCCTGTCCTCTCGACCTGCTCGGGGGGGTAAAAACACCAGCAGCCGGGCTACACGAGAGCGCTTGCTCCCAGCGGGGGGATGAGGGGGGGAGCTCCCGTGCGTTACTGCTGGCGGTGGGAGATCGGCTCCCCAGCTCGCCTACACACGTAGCCGGAAATGCAGAGCCCGGGGGGCGGAGCGGGAGCAGCACCGTCTGGCAGCAGCCCCCGGCTCCCCCTGTCCGGCCCCACGCCTGTGGCACGGGCAGGCCGTGGTGAGAGCGGGAGCCCCGCGCACACGGCAGCAGCTCGCGGCTGTGCAGAGGGGTTGAGGAACTGGGGGGGGGTGGGGGAGGGCTGCGGGCGCCACACGCGGCAAGTTCCTCAGGCGGCAGCTCTGCAGCCTCCTGCCCACTGCCCGAGAGGCCCGCAGCAGGGCGGGGGTTCAGCCAGCACTGCCTCCCCATTGGCTGGGGCTGCCCCCGTCCCTTCCTCCCATTGGAGGAAACGCGGAGCGCACGGGCCCAGCACGCTCCGCTCGCCATGGCCGCGGCCGCCTCGCGCTCCGCCCCAGGCCGATGCGCCAGGGGCGGAGGAGGCGGCCGCAGCGCGGCCAATGGGCGCGAGGGATGGGGGCGGGGCCCAGGGGGGGGCTGAGCCCGGCCAGGAGCCGCCAAGTTGGTAAACAAGGCCCGCGCCTCGTGGTGCGGCTGGGCGGGCGGGCGCGCGCGCGGCGGAGTCGGACGTGGCGTTGTGCGGGGGGCAAGTAAGCGAACGTCGCCCCTTCCCTCCGGGGCGGCCCGCGGGCGGTGGGGGGGGAGGAGTTGTGCCCCACCCCGGTCAGCTCGGCGGGGGGTTTCCGCGGGGGGCTGGGGGGCGGGCTGCGTAGGCCCGTCCCTGTGGGGGCGCCCGGGCCGTGCCCGCTCAGCGCGGGGCTGCTCCCCCCTTCCTCCTCCGGGCGGCCCGCCGGCTGCTGCAGCCGCAGGGGCGCCCTTCACGCCGCTCTCCCCGCCCTCCCGCCGCGGGCCGCCGCCGCCGCCTCCCATCGGCTCTGTCCCTTCGTGCTGCGGCTTCGCAGCGTCCTGGGCCCGCGGCGGCGGGTACGTGGCTGCGGGGCGGCTCGTTCTGTCGGTCTCTGTGCCAGGTGCACCCCCGGCAGGCGGGAGCCTCTGCGGGGAAATCCGGCGTGCGGAGCCGTGGCCGGGAGGGTAAAAGCAGCAAAGCGCCGTCAAGACCGAAACGGTGGCACCATCGCGAGGCTGCAAACAGCAGACACCAGAAAAGGGGGGAGGGACCCACAGCCGGTAATGTACATCCCTAGTCCGTGAGTCTTAACATTGTGCCGAATGTAAGTGGGAACATGGCCTAGCTCCGCAAACAGTCACGGTGGGAAACCGTGAATTCCTCCAGTTTCACAGAATATCCTCCTGCAGACATGAGAGATTCCCCCCCCCCTTCGCTTTGCAGTGGGTCTGCGCCCTTTCCAGTCCTCACTTCCCTGTGCCCCCTGTACAATTCAGTGTGTGGTGTGTGTGTGGGGGGGCCTTTGAATGTCCTGGGGGTCTGATCCTACAGGTCTCTGACCTCTGTTCCCGATGCTGAGCACCCTCAAATCCCATTGACTTCAGTGCTTTTTGAGGACACACAAGGTCTTGTTCTTAGACTAGATGGTTGTATTGACTGTGTTTTAGTGTAGAAAGAAACTTTGCCTTACTGGGGCCCTAATAAAGTACGACTAGTGCCATGAATGGTGTTTTGAAGCCTTTGTGTGGTAGCTACTTGGCCAATTTTGACTTGCTTTTGGGGTTATCCAACGTGGTACCAGTGGCCCTGGGGCTGGTAGTCTGCAGTGGTGTTATGTCAGTTACAGATTCCTAATGGAAATAGGAGATCTAAGGGTTAAACTTTTTTTTCTTTTGGGTATGGATCCAAGTAGAAGCAAACAGATTCTGATATTGCCTTATGGAAACACTTGGAAAAATAAAACAAACACCAATCAATGATAGTTCAGAGCTCTTCATTTTAGAAGGGCGATGATTAAAGAACTGGGTTAATGTGCTGCATTAGCAATATATATATCACTTTCCTCTTTATTAGGTAGAGGCTGAGAATTATAACCATAAACAGTGTTTAAAGCTATCATTTTTGACTGATTGCTAGTGGTAAAAAGGGGCACACTTGGATATTGAACCTTAATGCATGATGTTGCTTAACAGGTAATGTTTGCAATTCAAAATTTGCTCAATATTTGGCTTTTTGTATGATACATTCTTTATTTACACACACACACAAACACACGCTTTATATTTTTATTTATATATATATATATATATATACACACACACATTTTTTATTTATATGTATACACACACACACCATCAAATTGTATTAATAACTAGTTTATAAGGTTAATCTTTGTGTTTTGGGCCCTATCTGTGAGGTGCTGACTTCAGTTGCATGTGTTCAGCAGGGTTGGGTGATTATCTTATTGTAAAGATCCCAGTGAAAAATGGCTTTTTTTTCCTATGGGAGTTGGGAATGGTTGCCCAATTAAAAGAAGCTTAGATATTCAGCCTGAATTCCTAACATCTTGTT